>NC_073353.2:13895000-15359375 GCF_027580225.2 Misgurnus anguillicaudatus
GCGCGTTAATAAAATTAGTGCCGTTAAAATTAATTTGCGTTAACGCGTTTATTTTGACAGCCCTAATATATATATTAGTCAAATGGTAATTCTCTGTAAACTCTTATTTATCATTTATGCTATTTTTACTTTCCGCAGTACAATTTTAGTTTTGATTTAAACCATTATAAAACAAATGCAAATCATTAATGCTGCATATTCTATTGTAATGGCCAAGGGGATTGAATAGTTATAAAGGTTACAATCTAAAAGTTTGTTAAGTTTTGGGGAGGTGCCATCACTTTTACTACAGTGACAGATGAGACAAATTTTTGTACAAACGGTATTTGGGAAAACCGGTTTAAAAAAAAATTGCAGCTGTGTTTTCAACAGCCTTTAAAATGTGCACCAAAAAGAATGTGGTGCACCAAAAAAGGTTTATGCTCGCATGAGGTGGTTTTTCAGGCAATTCTGAAAACGTGTATTTTGTAAAACTGCAATAAAAACAGTATATTTGAATTTTCAGGTCACCTGATGCAAGTAAGTCACATTATTATTATTTAAAGTTGACGCTATATGTCCTAAACTAAAACGTCCCAAAAACACCTCAATACGTGTCTGGTCCCAAGTTTAAGAGGCTTTTTTGTCAATAATGTTTGGATAATACTCTTACTTTGGTTCCTTTTAAAAATAATGTCTAGTGCAGTGGATGTGATACTAGTAAACCTACCAACATCAGTCGATGTGATGTTTGAAATGAATTATTGCAAGAGGAAAGAAATATGTTTAGTCACATATCATCGGTTAATGGAAACGCTGTCATTTCGCAATAGTGAAAGTGACAAGCTTGTCAAGTATGCAACGCATACTCGAAATGTGACCTTTGCATTTAACCCACCCCAGTGAGTAGTGAAACACACTCCAATGAGAGTAATGTGCCTTGCTCAAGGGCACCAGAGTCGCAACTCGATTAATGATCTTAGGGATTAATGTCAAAATTCATGCGATAAAGGCAAGCCAAACCGTATCTATAATATCCATATGATCAAAATAATTCAAGCAGACAGACACACAGCGCAATGCATTTGGCAGACACTTTTATCAAAACTGAAATTACAAGGTACAGTCTATATTTTATTATTATGTGTGATCCCTTGGTTTGAATTCACAACCATTTGCGCTGCTAACACAATGCTCTACCACTGAGCTACAGGAACAATGGACAGAAATGGACAGAAACACCTTCAATACAAGTGCTCACGTTGAGCTGAAGTGTGTGAGCGTGTGTCACGTGTGTGTATGGCAGTGATCTGATGTGAGTGACAGGGTGACAGAAGTCTTGTCACACTTCATCAGCACCTAACAAAAAATAATAAAATATGCCCCTGTTCCTTCTGCATGTGTTTTAAATGCCATGTGATGGTGTGTCTGGTTGGGTATCAGACAGAGAGAGAGAGAGAGAGAGAGAGAGATAGAGAGAGAAAGAGAGAGAGAGAGAGAGAGAGAGAGAGAGAGAGAGAGAACACATGAAAGGGGAAAGTCTATCCGACAGAGATAAAGTACCTGAGAGACCGAGATAGAAAAACTAATAGACACACAACAGTTAATGTGCGTTCAACACAAATCATCTTCTCCTACGCCACCTCTTCTCTTTCACCAAAGTAATGTCTGGCCTTCAGGTGCTCGGTTACATAAAGACATGCTGAGCTCCATCATTAACCCAGAAAGCTTACTTTCATCTGCAGTATGATGTCTGCATGCTGTTTGGCTATACTTTAAGACAAAGCCACTACTAAAATAGAAAATAAACTACATTTCAATAGACAGTCTTTAGTAAGGATGTCACGATTTAAATGTTAAAACGAAATCGATCGAAATTAAGTCACAACCTCGAACTTCAAATTAAAAAATGGAATCGTTGAAGCTGCCACGCCCCCACGTCACGTCCAGTTGGCTTGGCTGAATGTGTTCGAACAGCCACAGGACACCACCTTCTCTCTGCCCATTTATCTAATCTGAGGTACTGAACACAATGTTTCACGTCTTTTCTGACTTCTGGTGCAAACACGGTGTACAGCTCTATTTTTAGCCTTTCATTGAAAAAAATAAAGCGGCTGATCTCCGCAGTTTCATTTTGCAAGTGTGTAAATACACAAATACACGAACAACATGGCAGGGCTTTTCCGGGTTCAAGGTCAGAAATTATATTTCATAAAAGTCTAGTCGAAAAATGGCATAGCATAAATCGAGAATTGAATTGGGACAGTAGAATCGAAAATGTAATCAGATCGAGGATTTGGAGAATCGTGACACCCCTAGTTATAAGAAACATTACAGCGCCTTACTGATGACAAAGATTGTGTGTTTGTGTTAGAACTGACGTATATAGCTAAAAACACCAAAGGGCTTTTCACACTGCACTTAACCCTGGGATATCTTCGTTTTAAACCCTGCTTTTAACCCTAGGTTAAGGATCATTTTCCAATTGTAATTTAGAAGAAAGCAGGTTTAGCACCGCTTTTGTGGGGTTTACCACGCATTGTGGTGCCAAACGCATGCAGTGTGAAACGAAGCAGGGTTAGAATGTTATGACCCTAATTAAACACAGCTGAAGTAGCTAATCAAGGTGTTCAGGGTTGCTTGATAATTACAGACAGGTGTGTTGGAGCTGGGTTGGAGACTCCTGACCCAGGGTTTAGGAATGCACGGTGTGAAACGTCAAATTATGAATACCCAGGGTTATCTCTTAACCCGTGGTTAAGTTTGAACAGTGTGAAACATGAAAAAAATAACCCAGGATTCCGTTAACCCTGGTTTTAGAATAACCCAGGTTTAACAATTTCAGGTGTGAAAAGCCCTCAAGTCAAAAAAAGTCACTTATACATACAAATCATGACAAAGGAAAAAACGGATAGTATTGCTTATTCTATATGGCCAGCACATAGACTGTAAAAAAAATTCAATGTGTGTTGTGTATGTGATGCCACTCATAGGTTTCTGAAGAGCATTTTTAAACCTAAAGTGGGGAGAGCCAACCGTCACCATCTTGGCAGCGTGTCAACGCACATCAATCCTGAAACGGGCAGAGGCAGAACGTGGGTGGAGCCAAGGTGCCTGATTGGTGAAACCACACCCATGTAGCAATCCACCTGTCACTGAAGTGGCCACGCCCTCAATTATGCAAAACTTTAAAGCCCGATGAAAACAAAACTTGACAATTCTTATTTTTTAAAGATGCCAAATAATAAATAAAACAGCATTCGTTAACTCAACCCCCTCCAACTGTCAGTCAGCTGCCACTTCCATTTCTGAATGAAACGCCTACTTGTAAAGATCCAATCAAAGCACAGTGAAAAACAAAAACCAACACCCACTATTTTACTCATATGATATTCTGTTTCACTCAGAAATACGTTACAACACAGAAGAAAAGTCGATCGCGGCTTTCGGCTCAGAGGGACTTTAAAGGGACAGTAAGTAGGGTTTTAAGTGTTTTATTAATCAAAATCATAATTTCTTTATTCATAAATATGTCCTCGTTGGTGTCAAATGACCTCTGCCAGTGATCTGACTTTTCTTTGTAAGCTTACAATTTCTTCTCTTTACTTACATTGAACGGGTCCAAAGAGGCTTCCATGTCGTTCCACCGTATTGATAAACTATAATAGCAGAGAGGGACAAAAAGCACTAGCCTAACAACGCATTTATACCAACGTGCTTTTTTATTCAGAACTCGTAAACCAGCTGAAACGGACAGGGGGATCAGTGATTACATAGTTGCAACACGCATTTGGAAAAGCGAGGCGCTAGAGAGCACTGTTCGTTTGAATGCCAAATACAATTTCACCACTAGATGGGGTAAATCCTACTTATTGTCCCTTTAAGGCTTAATATAATTTAAATGAGTAAGTTACAAAATCACAGATGTCATGAAGGGCAAAATTAACTATATAAACCAAAACCACTTTTTTGTAGAGTTGGTAGAGCATTACGTTAGCAAGGCAAAGCACACATACTGATAAATGAATGTATGGTGTAATGCACTGCAAGTCGCTTTGTATAAAAGCTTCTACCAAATGCATATATGTCAATATAACACGAATGTTCGATCACTCAGCCCCACGCATGGAAGAGAAAGACACTGGGGGCTCTAACAGCAAGAATGTCTGCCAGAATGATATCATTTTCTAATGTCAGCTTTTTTCCAATATTTTATCAAGATTGGTGAGCATGGGACATGGTGCACAGTCTCTAGGGTCCATACAGAAGAAGATGTCCCCATTTACAGATCTAAAAATAGCCTCCCCTAAGCCACGATCTCATTAAGAGGAGAAGGACCGCATGCACGGGCACGAGCCAGAGTCAACTGCAGTCTTGCCACTGAATCTGGAAAAAGGCGGCTGACATTACTGTAGGGCCAGGAGCAGAGGTCCGTCTACGAGTTGGGGAGGGGATGGGTGTAGACCATGGGAGGCTTTTGGTGTTCCAACAAAAACACGCTCTCCGTTTTTCCCACATACTCAGGAAAACAACCTCCTCGTGTGACAGGACATGAGTTTTTTTTAAACATGCTCTAACGTCATTTTTGTCATCCAAGAATATTGTTGTGCACGGCATAGTGTTCTGGAGTAGGATGTTGCATGTAATAAATCCATCTAGTTGTTTAGGTACCTGTCGTTAACCCACATACCACATGAGACAGGACAAATGAGAACAAAACAGGGCTCACAAAAGAGCACGACAGCTCCAGGCTCAGGGTGTCGACAAGCCTGATGACAGTAGAGATGTATATACTAGTAAAGCAGCACAGCCAATCACAGATAAGTGGGCTGTAAACACTATACACCCCTACCTCCTATATGTTACCTTTTACAATTTAGGCCCTTCGATCGGTTTGGTTACATATTGGTTACATAGTTTATGCATTGCATTTGCCAGAAGCTTTATATCCAAATCAACCTTAAAAACACACAAAAAACCTAAAACCTATCCAAAAAGTGGTCTTCTTATGTTATGTCATCTTTTTAGAACTGTCCTCTCTGTGACCCTCCATGGACACAGGAGGTCTTGATTCCTCTAATGGAAATTTGATATTCCTGCTGTGGGTGTGATGTGATGGAGAGCAAAAGTTATCCGGTGCTTCACTCCGGGCTGCTGGCTACAGCTTCAGCTCTGACACATGTACTGGGCCTACGACAGCCCACGTGTAACACAATATGACAGGCAAGGACATGGTAAACGGCAATCCCCCATTGTTTGGGTGAAAATGGGAGGAACGGAGGGTGAAAAACTTCAAATCAATGCTTTGAAGCCTCACAAGGCCACAGCAGTTGTTAGCATTTGTCTAGAGATGAAGGGCTGGACAGTGCCAACATGAAAAGTAGGACATTTTGGTCAGATTTAAATGGATCTGATTAGGAAAAACTTTACATTTCTGTTGATTTGTGAGACATTTGGTAACATATCATCATAAAAAACATATCCTGCTTAGTGCTTTGCAATGATACCCCAGACAGAGAAAGATCTGGACAGGTTACCAAGAAAAACAATACTCAAACCTTAATTTCTTTAACTTTTGCCTCGCTATCGATTTATGCTTTTACGCTTTTATGACATGTCTCGCTAAATCCGACTCGAGCTCAAATTTTAAACATTACTTTAAAACTGCATACACACTAAACACAAAGCATTACATTCCTCGTTGTAGATTACATGGTGGATTTAACTTTGTGTCATATTTATCGCTTGAGTTGAATATTTTCAATTTGCGCGAAGACACGTTTGAGGCGAATAGCACATGTTTTCGCTGCAATTGCGCAACCCAATTTGCATCATTCGTATCAACCTGCGTGAGTTTGAATTTTGAATTGACTTTCTATGTAATCTATTTGCGCAAATCACTGAATTCACGTTTAGTGCGTACGTCCCATAATGCTGCGTACACACAAACCGCGAAGCATCGCATTCCTCGCACTAGATTACCTGCGGCATTTAACTTCGTGTCATGCAAATTTTTCACTTGAGTTAAATATTTGCAACTTGCACAAAGACGCGTTTTAAGGTGAATAGCGCATGTTTTCGCTGCAATTCCGCAACCCAATTAGCGTTATTCTTATCAACCCACGTGAGTTTGCATTTTGAACTGACTTTCTATGTTATCTACTGGCGCAAATCGTTAAATTCACGTTTCATGCGTACGTCCCATAATGCTGCGTACACATGACACGTGAAGCATTGCGTTCCTCGCACTAGATTACTTGTGGAATTTAACTTTGTGTCATGCAATTGTTTTACTTGAGTAAAATATTTGCAACTTGCACAAAGACGGGTTTTAAGGCGAATAGTGCATGTTTTCGCTGCAATTGCGCCATCCAATTCGCGTCATTTGTATTAACCCCCATGAGTTTGCGTTTTGAATTGACTTTCTATGTAATCTACTTGCGCAAAACGTTGAATTTGCGTTTGGTGCGTACATCCCATAATGCTGCGTACACACGAAACGCGAAGCATCGCATTCCTCGCACTAGATTACGTGCGGCATTTAACTTCGTGTCATGCTAATTTTTCACTTGAGTTAAATATTTGCAACTTGCACAAAGACGCGTTTTAAGGCAAATAGCGCATGTTTTCGCTGCATTGCACCACCCAATTCGCGTCATTCGTATCAACCCCCGTGGGTTTGCGTTTTGAATTGACTTTCTATGTAATCTACTTGCGCAAATCGTTGTATTCGTGTAGGGTGTGTACGCCCTATAAGACTGCCATTTTGAATCGTGGTACTGTAAGTTTTAAACACTGACTGTTAATATACTTGTAAGTTATAGATTGCAGCTTTAATT
Organism: Misgurnus anguillicaudatus; assembly: GCF_027580225.2. Taxonomy (NCBI): domain Eukaryota; kingdom Metazoa; phylum Chordata; class Actinopteri; order Cypriniformes; family Cobitidae; genus Misgurnus; species Misgurnus anguillicaudatus. Next base: position 13,901,819 of record NC_073353.2, read on the forward strand.
AGTAGAATATAATGAAATGAGACTGATAGCATTTCATTTGTCAAGTATTTAAAAAACTAGATTATCCAATGTTGGCAGTATTTATTAAATTTATTTAATATGTATTATTTATTATGTTGAAATATCCAGGAAAAAAATGATAGTGACACATACCAGTTCCATGCTATTGGAAAACCATTTCACTTACAAAATTTAAAATGCAAATGAATAATGCTAATAGTGGTTTCGCTCACCTCCGGTACGCCCCTGGCCCACCTGTACTGCGGGGTGCAGGCTGCCCTCATTGTTGAGCAGGTGAGGCATGTGGTGGTAGATATTTGGCACCTGGAGAGGCTTCCTATGAGCCAACTCCTTCAATAACTTCTGTGTCTCATCTGTAGGAAAGCACAGCAAAAACTTTCAGATCAAATCTAATTCAGCAGAAGCATGGGAGATATGTAAATCTTTTGACATATGAAATATTATTCATTTATACAACATACATTTTCACTATTTTAATAATGTTTATCCAAAAACAACAGCAAATTCCAACAGTTACTGATCCATTATGCTTGGAAACAGGCGAAGGTGGTTCACTGTATGCAGACTAAATGTGATCCTGGACCACAAATAAGCCACACAGGTATATTTGTAACGATAGTCAACAATATACTGTATAAGCTAAAACTAAAAATCCTTATGATATAAAGTAAAGATCATGTTCCATTAATATATTTTGAAATTTTCTACTGTAAATATATATAAAAACTTATGTATCATTAATAATGTGCTAATAATGTGCTTCATCTGGTTTTGAGAGATTTTATTAAAGGAACACGGCCACATTTTGGGAATTTAGCTTATTAAACGTATCCCCCAGAGTTAGATAATTCCATACATACCTTTCTCATCTCCGTGCGTGCTGTAACTCTGTCTGACGCAGCCCCTGCTAGCTTAGCTTAGCACAACGACTGGAAGTGAATGGCTCCAGCTAGCAAACTGCTCCCAATAAGTGACAAAATAACACGAACATTTTCCTATTATGTGTTGTGTTTCCTATTTAGGCGAAGCATTGCTACTTGGGTGGAGTGATTTGCTCGCAGCAACCGAGAAGCCCCCTGGTGAGGAGCAGAGAGTTCGGTCAGAGTTGTGCAAATCACTCCGCCCAAGTAGCAGTGCTTCGCCTTCTGAGAATATAGTTCCCAGTATGTATATTGTTAAAAGATCGCTGTGTCTCATATCACCTTGTTATTTGTACACGGTGTGACTATACAAATCACAACACATAAATAGGACAATGTTTGCGTTATTTTGTCACTTATTAAATAAGCTAAAATCCCAAAATCTGGGCGTGTTCCTTTAAAGGTTTGTAAGACACTCAGTTTAACTATAAATACAAAAACATATTTGAAGACGACTCTATAATATGGGGGTGCCACCATAAGCAATATTGGTTTCAAGCTCTATTTCTAGAAGAATATATCTTCTGTTCTTTAACAAACCAAGGCACAATTTCTCAGAGGTGAGAAGTATTTTTAAGGCAGATTAATGCCCCTGAGTTTAGTAAAGAACTTTGTGAAAACAAGTTACTGGAAAGAGTTTAAAATAAACAGAACAAAGCTGCCTTCCAACGCAATATGCTTAGGATCTGTTACTTGGAATCTGCACAATTCTGTATTAATGGACTAATTCTGTAGTTAACCTAAAGTGAAGTTTCATTGGAGCACTTACAAAAAAATTTCCAATTCTTAACACTACACTCTTAAAATGTCTGGGTTATTTTTGAGCCATAATGGGTAAATATTGGACAGAACACATGCTGGGTTAAAAATTAACCAGGGCTGGGTCAAAAATGACCCAATGTTGGGTTGTTGTTATGCAACCATGGGGTAATAATAACCCAGCAGTTTTTAACCCAGCATGTGTTCTGTCCAATATTTACCCATTATGGGTCAAAAATAACCCAGACATTTTTAGAGTGTAGTGAATGCATTAGTTAAAATGAACTAACAATAAATATCAAAATTACCCCATGGCCTTTGTTATTCCAAGCTTTATAATGGAAAACAGGGATCAGGGAACGACTTCTGACACAGCAAAAAAAAAGTAATTCACAGAAGTAATCTAATGGCGCTTTTCCATTGCACAGCACCCAACGGCTCGGTTTAGCCTGGGTCGGGTCAGCCCACTTTTGGGAGCTTTTCCATTGGGATCACTTCGTAGTACCCGATACTTTTTTTCGTACCACCTCGGTTGGGGTTCCAAGCGGCCCGAGCTGATACCAAACGTGACGCGTAAACACTGTAGTTCACTGATTGGTCTGAGAGAATCGTCATCGGCGCCGTCATCCTATTATGTAAAATATTAGCTTTAGCTTAAGGCTTGCTGCTAGCTTGCGCTGTCTCGAGCAAACATGTTGTCATCTGTGCTCTGTTTTAAGTTTCCAAACACCCTTTTAGCGATTAAAAACATCCACAGGTTGTGAACCAGGAACACATAAAAGTTTTTTCCAGACTTGCAGTTTGTGGCGGCACATTCGCGACTTGCACGTCAGTATTATTTATGCTTTAATGCAACTTCATTGAGGCTCAGCGGAGCGCCGTCGACAGATGCCACGGGTATTTGAACAGAAACTGACATGTGAGACAGAGGTAGTTATAAACGCGATGTGCAAAGTAAACATCTATTTGTGGTGGCCAATTTTAATTTTGTCGCGGACTGATAAATAAATAAATGTATGGGAATGTACAAGGACGCTCTCTCTTGTATGATGTCACAGCCGTATGCAGCGCAAATATAACGACACGCCTATAATTCCTCCCACTGCGAAGAGATACTAAACTCAATGGAAAAGCTAACCACGCCAAAGTGAGGAGAGCTGACCCGACCCAAACTAAACTAAACCGTGGGGTACTATGCAATGGAAAAGCGCCACACATGGCCCCAAGGGATTAATAGCAGTCTTCTGCTGGTAATTGTTGTGATTTAGTAAAAAAAAAAATACATATTTTAAACTTTATAAACTGCAATAACTAGCTTCTGGTAACGACGTCATCTTGGACTTCCCCAAGAATTTTAGTGTAAGTGAGTGTTGATTGTCATGGGTACATTGTGTGATGACTCTCATGAATTGCTTCAGTTTAAAATATGATTATAAAATATTATTTTAAATTTGCATCGATTACCTGCAAAAGCCTTTATTAACCCCTTGGAGCCGTGTGGATTACTTTTGTGAGGGATGGATGCACTTTTGGGGCATTAAAGGAACAGTATGTAGGATTGTGGCCAAAACTGGTACTGCAATCACAAAACTGGTGGCCAATACACAAAATGACAACATAAACATCATTTGAGGGATGCAACTCCACAGTGATATGTAATTGAAATGAAAATGATTTCTTAATGTTTAGTGACATATCAGGGCCATTTTATAATTAATTGATATAGATTTCTTACATACTATTCCTTTATAGTCAGGGGTTGTTCCCTGATCCCTGTTTTCACCCATTATAAGTTTGGCAAATCAAGGACATTTACTAAATAACTCCAAATATGTTCATCTGAAACATAATGCACATATGTATACATCATGGGACAATTTTAATATTTGGCTGGAGGATTGCTTTAATGTTAGATAATGGCTATACACTTCTTTATGTGCAATAACTAATGTTAACAGTCACAACTTTTATATTAAAGGCTGACATTAACATAAACTAAGATCCTATTAAATGCTGTAGAAGTATTCTTCACTGTTAGCAAATGTTAACAAATACCCAATGATTTTTGTGTATGGAAAACCGTATAGCCGATAAACACAGTATGTAACTGCTCCAACCAATTTTGTATAGCAAAGGCAAACATGACAAGTCAGTGCATTAAAAATAAAAATGAGTGATGCCATCCAAATCTTTATTGAACATAGAAGCATCCAATAACCTGAGAAATTGGAGAGAGCATCTTTGCTCCCATTGGTCTCGGCGATGGCGCGTCTGAACTGTTCGAGGATGTTGTTGAGCTCAGATGAGCGCTGGAGGGTTCGGTGCTCCGCCACACGCAGTCGCTCCCTCAGAGCATGAAACTCCCTCTGGTAAGCTACCAACTTTTCTAAAGAAAAAGGAGAAAGAGACAGAATATCAGGTCTGACTGAAAACATGAATTCATCCGGACCGTTTGTGTGCAATTTTCATCCTTCAAGCAGCGGCAAAACCAACAACTGTAAGACAAACAAGCACCAAACACAAGCCATTGCAATGTATTTCCTTCTAGAGCTTTAACACACACAATGAGAGCTTCAGAGGGTTAAAATATATGTTTGATTTTTAATATTTAATAATGTTTGAAACTGAGATTGTTGAGATTGTTCTTCTTTTGATAGGAATGATAAATGTATGCAACAAATGTTGCCATCTCAGACCACCCATTTATGTTTTTTGTGGAAATCAACCTACAAATGACTTACAATTGCATATTACGCTAAACAGGAAAAGCACATTAACATAGAAACATTTTTTTACACTTCTTTAAATGACAGTCATGATTTATGACTGTTAAGCATGCTTCATGCAGTGAATGAACAGGCATCTGTTTAGCAGCATGAAATTAATGAACTTGCACCGATAAAGATAAGCAACTGCTGTAAGTTGGCGGTTGCGCAAAAACAACCTTCTAAGCGCAGAGAAGCTATCAAGTCTATCTAAAGTCAGCAAAACCGTTAATGTCAGGAAGCAGACCTGCTTGACTTTTCCTGATTACCTCACAGTTTCTGAGAGACATGTGGTTCCAGGAAGAGTATCGGTCTGTTGCTTATATGAAGAAAAACAGACAGACAGACAGACAGACAGAAAGACCGCTAGATTCTGGTTTGAGACTGTGCCAGTGGGAAGTATCCTTCTGCTAGAGGAGATTAGAAATGGGTCACACCACCTACTGTATTTGCAAAGTAAACATGCTATAAATGTTTCAAAGATGAATGACGCTTAGTGTGTTTACGCTACAGACAGTGAAGAACTGTGAGAGCATTTTTATCTGAGGGGCCGTTTACACCACGTTTTCTACCATAAACGGTTTTTGTGAGGTGTGGCTGTTTGTTTACATGACAAAGGCATTTTGGGGCTCCTGAAAACACAAACCTTTGACAAAAGGTTTAAAGTGCAAGGGTAAGATAATGACGCCTTGTCTTGTTTGTAAAAAAAATTTTTTAAACGGGAATCTGTGATAACGGTGACATCATTTGCATTAATTTATTCTGTAAATAGGCGGGGTGCATGATTTTTGAAAAAGGGAGGCGGGTCGACTACCAAAACACACTTTTGGATAGCCAATCAGCAGTAAGGGGCATGTCTACTAACCGACATCGTTGTCTGGGTTGCGTATGTGTGGGGCGGGTCTATCAAAAGGAGTTCCAGATTCTATTGGGGTTAGGGGCGTGTTTGTTTAGGTGATTTCAAATATCAACATTGGCTTCAGAGATCATGCACCCCACCTTTAACAAAGTTTACAAAATGTTGGCGCTTTATAGTTAAGGGTCACTTGTAGTAATAAACCTACCACATCCCCCATCTACACAAAACTGTTTAATAGAATGCAGCAGGGATGATGTATTTTTGTAGGCCAAACCGGAGATTCTCTCACAAAAAAGCCCATTCATTTTTCCCAAAGACTTTTTGTTTTTCGCTAAAAATACCCTGTGTTTAAAGGGGTAATAGCGTGAAAATATGACTTTTTTCATGTTTACATGCTATAATTGGGTCCCCAGTGTTTCTATCAACCTAAAAAAATGTGAAAAACAACAACCCAGTAACTGTTTTGATAAACCATTCTCTCCAAGCATGTGAAAAATTAGGTCATTCAGATTACACCTGTTTTGTATCAAAGCTTATTGGTAGCGAATTTCAATTTAGAATGTAATATGCAATATGGCAATGCATATCGTCGCTGCCAGATGAAACTCACCAAAACGGTTACTTTACAGAAAGTGAAAAAAACACTGTATTTCAAAAGCAGTTGAATGTAGCGTTGTCATACTTGGTACGGCATCTTTATATGTAACCATATTCTTGCCAGTGTAATGATATAATCCACATTTGACCAAAATTGAGTTTAAATGGACATACGTGCATATTTTACAGTAACTGTGGTCGATACGCGTTCTTCCGATCATTAATTAGAATGGCCAAGTCGCGTTTCATATTGACAGATGAATACGCTCAGTTTATTATATAGCCTACGTCTTAGTTTATTAAATACGCTTCGTAAATTTATTAAATGTCTCTTGCAAACTATGAGGGACAATGAATCAATACACTGACATGGTAATGCTAGACAGATACTTTGTTTGCACAGTCCTACCATAATTTTGTCACTGCTAGACGTACGTCTGGCGTCAGGGGGAAACGTTTACCTCGATGAAGGAAAGTCATTGTCTCATCAGGCTATGTTTATTCGGCTGTCCAGTGCTGAGCTTCGATGAAACTTCACGAAACCGGCGAGATGCTTCCACGGGGCGGGAGATACGCGGCGTGATTGACAGCTTTGACACCAAATGGATATACGTGAAAATCAGATGACATGATTTCACAACTTTTCATTGGCCATTTAGATATGTAAAGCATACTGTATACGGAAATGAACCTGGACATTAAATCCGTTGAAAAATGTCAAAATCGGCAAACTGGACATACGTGGTTTTCATCGGACACGGACAGCGACGATATGTTAATTGGCAATGCATTTCTGTATTTAAATTGACATTTGAAATTTTTGGTGCAAAATGAAAATGCAATAATTAAATTTACATATGCCGTTTCCTACAGTCCTGTTTTAAATGCAGTTTTTAATGCTTTTTAAGTTGCAAAATTAAATTGAAAATGTATTACTTGAACTGATTAGATGCGTTTAGCAAAAACTGTAACAAAAATGATCATTTAAGTTTAATTTTCCTAAATACATTTACATTTACAGGAATGAGGTCAACTACTGGCCAAATTGGTGTCAGCGCACGATAATGCAGATAATTTGTTGACGTTTAAACAACGCGGAAGTTCTGTCACATACAGACACACTAAACTCTTCATAACTAGCATTTCTCTGTTCATGCTTTACTTAATCCGTCTCCCACGTGAGCTCACACAACAGCAGATGCTGACCCTGCCTTGACACAGTAATTCATAAGGTGGGGGCGTGGTCAACTCAGAATGCATTTTCAATTGAATTTTGCTACATCCATTGCGTGCTATGTAAATGAAAATGCAATCCCATGTGTCCTATTCAGAAATTAATATGTATTTAGGAAAAATACACTTAAATAATCATTGTGCTACATCAGTACCCTTTGTTTTGCAAGTAATGTTTTTAGTAAGGCAGGTTTGTTCAAACTAGTTATATTTCGCAATTAATCTAAGGTCTAGTCTTCTTGGCTTAAGCTAATCCCAGGCGGAAGCATGATGATCGATTTGAACTTTTCCCATGAAATCTATATCCACTTGGGGCCACAACATGTTTCTAAAAGGTTTCCTCTTATATAGAAAATTACTGAATTTCATTCATCACCAACCTTTCCATGCTGTCTACTGCCTTTATAGGCAGCCTTATAAAAGTGTCTAATTTCTTTACAAAGGCAGCAACTCTATACATAACAAAGAGTGATAGTATAAATATATAAATAAAGATGATTAATCCATTCAAAGTTAACAACTACTATCATGTTTTTTTCTACATTATATTACTGATCTAAAGTGGAAGTGTTACCCAACTCCTCTGTGGTTTAGATAGACAATCATTCAGTGCTACAGGGAATTTCTCATATTCCCAAATGTATTGACTTCATCATGTAGGACAGTAAAAGACCTCCATTCAACAATAACATAAGGATCGAATGACGTGTTTGTTAGCTAACACGCACATTTTCTTAACACCTGAAAAACCTTAAGATTCTGTAGACCTTAGATAGTGTTTGCAGTAAATAAGGCAGGAGGCATTCAATCTACATACAGATAGGTAGTTACTGTATAATAATCCACATGAAAATATGCACACCTTTCAAATAAAGAAAAAGATTATGCTGCCCTGCGCAGAGCTCAATGAGGATGAAGTAATGTGCAAAAGATGAAGAGGGATGTAGCTGCTACTGTAACATCCTTAAAGGGATAGTTCACGCAAAAATTGTAATTCTTTCATCATTTACTCACACTTTTGTTGTTCAAAACCTGTACAAGTTTCTTTATTCTGTTGAACACAAACTGAGACATTTTGATAAATGATGACAACCACACTCTTGACAGTACCCATACACACAAACAGTACAACTCCAGTACTCAGTTGTTGGCTAAAGGTGTTTCTACACAAGAGCTTTGGGTGTGGATGCAAGTTCATATGATGTCAGTTCATCTGGATGGTGTGAAAGCTTCAAATAGTTAACCCCAGGTTATTCTAAACCCCACGTTAACTGAATCCGGGGTTATCTGTTTCACACTGTTCATACTTAACCAGGGGTTAAGGGTAGTGTGCATGATTTAAAAAAAATGCTTACATTAGCCTACTAGCACTAAAATCACGATCACACCCTCTATTCAAATCACCAAACAAAACCACGTCTCCTCCATAACACATGAACATGCACAGTCTAAGCCCACATCTCATGTCTCGGACTATAGATATACACTCACCTAAAGGATTATTAGGAACACCTGTTCAATTTCTCATTATTGCAATTATCTAATCAACCAATCACATGGCAACTGCCATGTGAAAGGTGATTTAAGCTATTTTGAGCATTGCATGATTGTTGGTGCCAGACGGGCCGGTCTGAGTATTTCACAATCTGCTCAGTTACTGTGATTTTCACGCACAACACACGTTTCTAGGGTTTACAAAGAATGGTGTGAAAAGGGAAAAACATCCAGTATGCGGCAGTCCTGTGGGCGAAAATGCATTGTTGATGCTAGAGGTCAGAGGAGAATGGGCCGACTGAATCAAGCTGATAGAAGAGCAACTTTGACTGAAATAACCACTCATTACAACCGAGGTATGAAGCAAAGCATTTGTGAAGCCACAACATGCACAACCTTGAGGCGGATGGGCTACAACAGCAGAAGACCCCACCGGGTAGCACTTATCTTCATTACAAATAGGAAAAAGAGGCTACAATTTGCACGAGCTCTCCAAAATTGGACAGTTGAAGACTGGAAAAATGTTGCCTAGTCTGATGAGTCTCGATTTCTATTGAGACATTCAGATGATAGAGGCAGAATTTGGCGTAAACAGAATGAGAACTTGTTAACACTGTGCACGCTGGTGGTGGTGGTGTAATGGTGTGGGGGATGTTTTCTTGGCACACTTTAGGCCCCTTAGTGCCAATTGGGCATTGTTTAAATTAGGGATGCACCGATAGGATTTTTTTGGGCCGATACCGATTTCGATTTAAACAGACAACTTCTGGCCGATACCGATACCGATATTAAACACTTGTATACAATACTATAAAATTGTTCTATTAGCTAGTTTATTTCTGCATCAAATTATTTTTACTGAACATGGATTGGATCTAATTAACATTCAACTGACCAACATAATAAGAGAGGCACAAATTAAGCTAAAACAAATATAATAAGACAGCATGACAACCTTCAAAGGTGTTTTTTGCTATTCAGCATTTATTTTATTAACATCATTTACTCATTTTTTACATATAATGGATTTCTTTATGCAGTTAATTAATAAACAATCGGTATCGGCCTGTCTCGTGCTATTGCCGATATGCCGATGGTTTCAAATTCATCAAAAATCGGCCGATAAATATCGGTGGCCGATACATCGGTGCATCACTAGTTTAAATGCCACAGCCTACCTGAGCATTGTTTCTGACCATGTCCATCCGTTTATGATCACCATGTACCCATCCTCTGATGGCTATTTCCAGCAGGATAATGCACCATGTCACAAAGCTCTGATAATTTCAAATTGGTTTCTTGAACATGACAATGAGTTCACTGTACTAAAATGGCCCCCACATTCACCAGATCTCAACCCAATAGAGCATCTTTGGGATTTGGTGGAAAGGGAGCTTCGTGCCCTGGATGTGCATCCCACAAATCTCCATCAACTGCAAGATGCTATCCTATCAATATGGGCCAACATTTCTAAAGAATGCTTTCAGCACCTTGTTGAATCAATACCACGTAGAATTAAGGCAGTTCTGAAGGCAAAAAGGGGTCAAACACAGTATTAATATGGTGTTGCTAATAATCCTTTAGGTGAGTGTATATGTAAACAGATGCTACATTTGGCAGTTTTAAACACAGAGTGCATACTTAGTTGCACGTCTGTAGCATACATTTTTTTTTTCTTTCGGTGCTGATGTTAACAGATAAGAGCATTCACAATGCACATACTCGCAGTCACGAATGTAGAGCTGAAGCAGCAATGTTGCAATCGTTTCAGTGATGAGTCAATGCGGCATCTATCCATAACATCTAAGGCTCGAACTACTGATCTACTCGTTCAACTGTGTTTATGAAGAAAATATTAAGCAATGGTGTTGAATGATTTGCACATGGTCATAAGGATATTAAAAATGCCACAGACATTTCAACAATAAAAAAATGATTTTTAACACAGGGGCACTTATACAATACAAATGACAATTGTATTGCATAGAAAAACGGCTCAGACATTCTTCCAATTCTATTTTGTGTTTGCAGAATAAAATGGTCATTCAAGTATAAGATGACCTGAAAAATTATTTTATTATACTCCCATGCCCACAGCAAATGCAGGTGAAGCTTCTTTGTGTTTGTTTACTATGACTCCTTCTCCATCTCATGCATTATTTATGACTTCATGCCAGCATCATATTATAGGTAAATTTGCACTGATCTATAAACCAACCATGAAGGACACTCCATCCTTAAATCACCATTAGCCTAGTGTTTGTCTCAGCCGTACAAAGTCCATCTAATATCCTGACAGACTGCAGCCTCTAAATGGATTAGCACATAAACTGTTGCACATCCACTTAATCTTGTTATCTTCTTCCCTGCCCCTCCTTCCTGCCTCTTTTCTGTTTCTCTTGTTTATCTCAGGCCATAATCCAGAGGTACTGCGCACATATAAAAAGTGCCTCTGATGGATGGGCCAGTGGGTCGGTGTATAGTGTCTATGAATTTTGGTAAAACTGACATATCGTCCGATTACACTGTCTATCTGTCTACCGAATGAACAGCTACAAGAAAAATAACTATAATCCTACACCAAACTGATTTTAAAATTGTGTTGTTCCTTCTGTATTCATTTACAGGCAAACAGAACCGAAATGCCTAGATGCACAATGTTTAAATCACCAAAATAAAAGAAACGTCTAAAAACACACAAGGCAAGGCTGTGGCAACCCATTCTCACTGGTTTACATTACCCCTGTACTTTTAGAAATTGAAAGTTTGCCAAAAATGACAACTTAAAGTCCAAGCAGGATATGCAAAGACTGAACAGTCTGCTTTTTAGCAACTAAAAGTACTGGGTAGATGTGATTAATTAATAAAAATGAGTCCAAAAAAAGGCCCTTCTTTTTAATGTTTTTAATCTAAACATTCATATTAAAACAAGTATTATGAAAGGCAACATGAAATGGCATATTTAACACAAATAAAATGATAAATAATATTTACTTGCAAATAAGTGTACTATGCTATTGTAAGAAATCAAGCATAAGACCAGGCACATAAAATAAAGTATTTTAAAGTGACCATAGTATTAGTAAAGGCCAAACAAGCCTAATATTTTGACTATTTTTGGTTTCTTAAAAGTATTATTTGTGTCTGTTATTCACATTAAGTCTTTTTGTGTATTAAAGGTGTAGCGGAGGATTTTCTCGAAATTTAGAAAAGAACCACCTTCTCCACTTTTTTAAAAAATGCAATTGCGCAACACTCCTGATTGACAACTAGGAGGACCAATAGTCTTGATGATCCACCCGGAGAAAGAAAATCCTCCGCAATACCTTTAAGTGTTATTGGTTCAGCTGAGCTAATGGTGCATTCCCACAAGCCGTGGTAAAATCAGCAAAAACGCGATATTCGCGCATAGTTGGACGCTTGAACATTTGAGTTCACTCGCCTTATTCGCACGTGAAATTCTAATCATTCGCTTGGAAATTCGCGTCATGGGAGGGGCTTCTGGAACTCCGCTGAGACTCCATCACTCCACTCGCTTCCTGTTATCACGTCACTACTACAACAACAAGGTCCTGATTGGTTAACGTGGTGCGGAAATCTGATGAAGTTCAGATTTTTCAATTTGCGCACTTCCCGCAGCAACGTTAATTCCCGCGGAACACGCCATCCCCGCCACGCCTTCCGGGCGTTCAGTGCCACACTTACCGCGTGGACCGCGCCACAGGATGCCTAATCGCGTCTTTGCATTGACTTAGCATGTAAATCAATGTTTAATTGACAAAGCTCATAGAATCGTGTGGAATTTTCAAAATGATTTACCTATATATATTTATTTTCATTTATGCATTTAAAAATTACAAAATGCAACAACAACAACAACAACAACAACAACATGTAATAAAAAATGTTTTTGATCATGTAAATAATGGTATGTTTATCATTTGCAATGTTGAATTTAGTTAAAATATGTCGAGAAGGTCAGGTAGTCAACAGGAAGATTGCAGAATGTCTCAAGTCTTACAAAGGTGCGTCCTTCAGAGTTGACTGGCAGGACAGATCTCCACGAGAAAACAAGTCTGTTCTTTGCATCCTTGGACTTGATAAACATCCCTGGTTTGTGTGTTGACAAAAGTAAAACGTCTCTTCCAGTGTTTCCCATACATTGATTTATTTGTGGTGGCCCACCACAGAATCAACACTGGCCCCCACAAATAGAATTTTCATGATTCCCATTTACATTTTATTTCACCATTTAAAACAGCTTAATTCGGCTTAAAATATAATTTGATATATAATACAGATCAAATACATATACAGATCAAAGAGTAGAAGTGAAACATATTTCAGGTACCAACACTAGATCAAACGCAAACACGACATGATGACGTCACATATATGCTAATTAGCGGGTGACGTCATCACCACCACAGTCTCCTCAAAATCCTGTGGGAAACACTGTCTTCACTCACGGTTTTTGTTGCTTAACTGGTAGAGCATGGTGCTAGTCACACCACAGGTTCAATTTCCAAATACAAATTGATCAAACATGCACTGGATGCACTATAAGCCTCTTTGCATAAAAGCAACTATAAATAAAAGGCAGATATATTTATTTCAATGTATACGGAGTCTGAACAGAAGACTCTGTTGCACTCTCCACCCTTGGGAGATAAGTACAGAAATGTTTTAAGCAATAAAAAACACTCTCTGTCACAGATAACCTCCATTGTCAAGTTAACCTGTCCAACACCACAGAGAAGGACTGCAGAGGGATTTGCTTTGTTCTGCCTCGAAAAGTGAAGTGATGGAGAGCAGCGCTACAAAGCGCTGAAGATGAAAGTCCACAGGCAACCACACTGGCAAGAGCAAAACATAGCTGCTTAAGTCCTGCAACATGGTGAAAAGGCAGACTTTCAAACCTTTGCTATAAAATATGAATCAAAGAGCCAAAATGTAGTGCAGGTCTATGACTGGAACATGACATAGTGTGTATAATGTTATTGACGGGACATCACACCAGTTAAACCTCAAAAAGTCAAATTTTTGACCCATTTTGTCTTGTAATCTATTATTACCAAGGTAATTTATTTAATCGATCAAACTTTTAATTCCTAAAATATGGGCAAAACGAAGGGACTAAAAACAAGAGAGGTTGGTAGCACCAGCAAAAAGCAACGCTTGTTAAAGCTAAACAAATTTTACAAGCGTTACATTTTACTGAAACATTGCATCAACTAAGACCAGAAATGAGCTAAAAATAAATAGAAAACTGACTTTAAGTGGATTTTTAGGTTGCCCACCAGAGCATTAGGGCGCACTCACACTATCCAGGCCGGGCCGCGCTCGGGCGCGTTTGACCCCCAAAGCCTGGTTTGTTTGACTAGTGTGATCGCTCTGTTCCGCGCCCGGGCGTGGATTGGTTAATCGCACTGCGGCCGGGTTGCAGAGGTGGGCCGGAGCACGGTTCACTTGGGCTCGAATCAAAATTCACTTGAGCGCGAATCAAAAGGTGAATGCGTCAGACCACTCACCTTCATCTGCCTCCGTAAAAACCTTTTGATGCGAACAGCGGGGTTACGTGAATGTCTGAGCTGCACACGTGACAGATCAACTAAGCAATATGATGACATGTGATAGGGCTGTCTGTAATCGCGCACCAAACGACTCCGAATAAAAAACACAGACTTAACATTAAGGTGGGTTCCAGTGTTAAGAGAGATCTTTACTTCCTGCTTTTTTCAAAACAATCGCATCTTAATGACGAAAGCGCGCCCGGACTCGGATTGATAAAAAGTACAGTGTGAGTGTGTGCACCTGAGTAGGGAGGGGTGACAATCGCGCTGGGGCATGGTTTGGTTTGGATAATGTGAGTGCGCCCTTATATAAAACGGTCTAAAACTACTGTATATGGTCACTACACTAACATTTTATGACAATATTTCAATTACACTTTACCTCCAGTAAACACAATGTTTTGATCAAAAAATGCAACTGAGCTTATAAGCATAATCATACTAAAACATGTGGAGTATGCAGATTTTAATAAACAACAATAAACGTGCACGTAAACACTTTACTTGCATCTATTTCACACTAACTGAAGCGCGCATAAGCTTTTGTCTGGCACATTACACACAGATTCATCTTAAACATGACATTAGGAGGTTTTCCCTCCTAAGAACAGTGACAACTGCATGTAAACAGGAGTGAAGAGGTTTGCTGGAGTCATGTAAACATTTTACTGTGACTAAAGTGCTTATAATAGTCCTGTGTAGGTCGACACCATAAGGTACGCATTGCAACTTCTGCTTCATAGTCCAGTTTTGTTGCAGTTTGGGTTAAATCACCTTTCAACTAAGCCCAACTTTGTTCTTACCGTCGCAAGCGGAAACGCCTATGAAGAAATGCAACGCATATTTATTTAATCTGGCGGGAGGGGTTCTAGCGGACCAATCACAGGGCATCCTGTTCGCGTACAACGGATATGTTGTTACATTTTTGGCGATTTGCTTGTCAGGCTACGCAGAGCTACGCACAGCCATGTAGCTACGGTGAACAACCTACACACGACTACAAATTACACATACTGCAAGTCTTTACTTACAATTTATTATTGATGCGCATGTAAACGTATTCAACATTGTTGTCTTTTATAAATATTGAAAGAACAGGATGTTGAGATTTAAAATAATCTTGAAAAAACAAAAACCATGAACATACACACATGAAAACTACTAGAAAATGAGTCTACAGCAGTAAAAGGTCAATAGGAAAAGTGTGTGTGTGGACAAAGGCATATGCTTTTAACACATGGCCTTGTAAAGGAAGAAATGGAGGGGTCAAGACTAATGGGCCACTGAGAGCTCAGTTCACAACATGTTTCTTTTTGACACGCACAGTCAACAAGCAACAGGGCAGAGCTGCAGCTGACTGCGGCAGTTTTATCAACTCTACTCAGGAAACTGCTCCACCCGCTTTTTGTGATGTCTTCTCCTTCCTTCTCTGAAGCTCTTGCAACTTCAACCCTCATCCTCAAAGTGGGATTGTGTAACTTTTCGAAGGATCTATAGACCGAAATGCAATATTATCTACATAACTATATTATCAGTGGTGTATAAAGACGTTACACAATAAAATCTGTTGTTTTTATTACACTGTAATAAACCAGCTGCCAGTTATACTGCAATTTCTACAGAATTTTTTACAGTATACCTTAGAATAAACCGGTTTTATCCACATACACGGCAGGTCTGCTTACATGGAAGTCGCTGTCATTTTTCTACAGTAGCCCTAAACTGTTGTACAGAGCGCGTTTCTTCCCTACGTTGTTTCAGATGACCACATGTTTGTTGCGGCTAACATGTGGGTAATTCTCACGAAATTCAGACTTAGAAGGTGTCCTGCATCAGATTTTTTAATCACATGTAAGATTAAGGTCTGAACTGACTATAACCATTATTTTTAGAGGATTTAAAAGATATTTTCTATAGAATTATTTACATTTTTAGATCATCATTATAAAAAATTATCATTACCGCAACATGATATTACATTAAATATATGCATTTACAAACTCATGTTTCGGTAATGAGAAGTAAAAAGTTTTGTCTAGGTACTATGACAAACAAAATTTCAACTTTTATCTGGAGAGAAAAAATAAGAACTGCTTACCTGGTAACTATCTTGAGTGTCACAGTCAATTATGTCCCTTCCAACAATTTTTTTTTAAAAGTTAGTTCCTTGAGGGCTTAAACAATGATTGAAAAGTGTTGCGGAGGATGAGAAAATGTGTCTTGGACACATTTATTCCTTATTATTGTCTCTACGTTTACCAATGATCACCAAAAACCACATGTTTCGTTACTGTAAATCTTTATAGTATAACATGCACTGAATAATGCATTTTTTTTAGAATTTTTAATTATAAATATTTCCATGTCAAAAAACCCAAATCCAGTCATGGACACGTTGCGGTAATGAAAATTTTCCCCTTAAATGTGGAAAAACCAACAAAATTGGTTTGTATGATGTCATTTGAAATCATGTACAAAATAGTACATGAAGAGATGTTTGTAACTGTATGCTTCTCATTTTGATACTCTAACTTTGCATTTACTTTTTATTAGGGATGCACCGATATGGAAATTTTGGCCGATACCGATAACCGATAACTCTTTATATTTGGGGGGCGATAACCGATATATATAGGCCAATAAATATTCATATTATTTTCACAAGGAAAAACTCCCAGACCGCGGACATCTTGTCTTTGGGCTAGACTAGCATACTCTTCTTAAGCCCGCAACACTTGTCATCTTCGTGCTATGTCACAGAAAGCACCAATTAAAAACTCCACATGGCCAGCAATGAGCAAGTGAAGTGGTTCAACCAACCAAAATAATCCATCATTTATTGGCATTCATTTATCGGCCTAATTTTGCTATCAGACCGATAACCGATAATATTAAAAATAAGCAGTTATCGGCCGATAACGATATGTCGGCCGATATATCGTGCATCCCTACTTTTTATCAAAATGTTTCATGACACCACATAAGTCTAATTTCGCGAGAATCACCCATAAAGCATTTTGAAATTGAGGGGTGAGCTTTTCGTTGTAATACCCAATCTCACTACTTCTGCACTATATTTGGATAAGGTGATCTGATTGGCTGATGCCTGCATTAACACTTGAAAATGTTTGAAATTTTCAGTAGAAATTTACTGATGATTTAGGATGATTTACTGACAAGGCACACCTTAAAGAACAACATCTCATTTACATAATGATCAAACACAATTTATTATAATAACTCCTTGAAGAACAATAGGGTCCTCACACCCCGGTGTGCTCGGGCCCTAAATATTACATCATAAAAACTTATTAATATTGCCGCAAATTACAGTCAGTTGACCAGTCTAAAACTTAAAAAAAAATCGTGTTATGTAATACTCTCCTCCCACAGATGGTTTCATCAGATGTACGCGCGTTGCCTCGGTTACACGCCTGGCACAAAGTTAACATCCGGTCTGTTTTTGTTAATTGTTCTGGTGACTAAACCTCTGACCTCTGGAACAAACAATTGTCAAAATTAAAAACTCTGCTTTTATTGATTCTTTGCAGACGTCTATCGGAAGTTATGTTTGGGCCACAAAAGCTGTTTGTTTATGTTGTATCCAGTAAAACCATCTATAAATTTTGCATCTGAAGGAAACTCTGTTAAAATATGTTTATGCTTTTTTAGTGCAAATCTTTGCATCTTTAGTGTATCCAGTAGTTTTTTAACGCCAAAGGTTGGTGCTGGTGCAAGCTGTTAGGAAATCTGTCCCTTAGTGTGTTAGCTCAGCCCGCTTAACACATCTCTCTAAATGAATGCCAACCAGTTAATTCATAAAAACCCATAACTGTGATAGAGTATCACGCAAAGCAGAAACGCACTATGAATAACTAAAAAAGGAAATGCAGAAACAAAGGAAATATTTAGAGTCATTGTGTGACAAGATCACTCTGTTAGTCATATGATGTGTGGGTGAATTGTTTTTGGGACAGTGGTATGAATAAGAACAAACAGGAAAGGTGGTAGTTTAAAAGGGTAGGGGGTAAACTCGATTCTCAGGAACCAATGAATGAGTCACTTTTCCATCTCAGACAGTTATTGCATGTGCTGTGAGAAACAGAAAGTGCAGGGAAAGCAAAATGCAGTATCTCATTGTGAAAATCTCTGTTATTCGACAAGGACACAAGACAGGCACAAAATACAGTGCTTGCATATTTACACCTCCTTACTATTTATCATAACTATTGACGGTTTAAAAAAGTATTTTTATTTTCTGTGAAATAACACTCTTAAAAAGGTACTTAAATTGATAGTTCTCCCAAAAATGAATACTCCGTCATTATTTTCTCATCCTCATATTGTTCCAAACCTGTACGAGTTTCTTTTTTTCTGATAAACACAAAATTTTGATAAATGATGTTAAGCACACATCTAATTGTAACTAGGGATGTTCACATTGAATTTATGACCAATTAACATTATCAGTCAATCGAAAAAATATTTGTTAACGCATGGTGTGTGTCGTCATGATCCAACAGACATTTCGCTTACCGTTATAAATGCTCTTTGATAACGTAATGTTGCGTGAATATCTGATAATGTATGAATCCTGGTTCTGTTGTTGATCTGTCGCTGCTGTTTGCACGTTCAAATAAAATGTTTTGTTTTCACTAGGTCACAGACAACCGTCAACTGTATTATTACTCAATGACAATTTAATATTAAAATCTTACAAGTTAACGGTTAATGTTCCGTTAATAAGCTGCGGTTGTCGGTTGGGAAAATTAACTAATGTGAACATCCCTAATTGTAATCATTGACTTCCATAGTAGGAAAAACAAATACAATGGAATTCAATGGCTACCGTCAACTGTGTGCATGCCATCACTTATCAAAATATCATCTCCATCATTTATCACCATAATATTCCATTATATATTTTTACCTACTATGGAAGTCAATGGTTACAATCAGCTGTGTGCTTATCATTTATCAAAATATCTTCTTTTCTGTTCATCAGAAAAAAATTATTCATACAGGTTTAGAACAATATGAAGATGATTACAGAATTTTCATTTTTTGGTGAACTATCTCTGTAAAAAGTTTCACAAACATTCACAACGATGCCATAGAAAGAACATCTTTGATTCCTCAAAGAACCAAAAGCTATATAGTTTATGTAAAGAATAATTGACGACGAGCCGATTAATTATTTGAAAATAATGCATACCCAAGTAAATTATTTCACTTATACCACAGATATTATTAAGACATTGCTCTTGTGGTTATTTTAAGACATTTGACAAGTCAGGTGCGCTTATATGGAAAATTAATGCATACCCGTAAAACATTTCTCAACCAATCAGAATCAAGTGTTCAACATCCCGGTGATATAAAAAGTTTTAAATATGGATATTTTTATTACAAAAGCACATCAATTACCCTAAGAAGGCCTTTATTAACCCCCTTAAGCCATTAGTGGATTACATCTGTGAAGGATGGATGCACTGTTTAAAGCTTGAAAGTCATGGACCCTGTTTTCTACCGTTATAAAGCCAGGACATTTTCTACAATAGCTTAAATTGTGTTCATCTGAAAGATGATGACATGCACTTCAGATTGAGGGTGAGTAAGTCACGGGATATTTTTTTTGCAGAACAATCCCTTTAATTAATCCATTTAGCCAAAAATGGTTCCTCTATAGCACTGTGAAGTACTAAAAAAGTACACATAAACCCTTAGTTTGTAATATTATGTGCAAGCTCCTTTAACTTCAATGACTGCTTGCAGCCTTTAGTAACAGTTGTGCATGAGTTATGCAACATTGAGCTGCTGTGAGATGAATTCAAACGTGCAGCGTATGCAAGGAAAGCAAAGAACCAAGAGGACCTTAGATTTTTGTTCAAAACAGACAGTATCTTTACAGCTTAGGACAATCCTAACTAATAAACAAAAGTTTGTTTTGCTAAACATAGCCATATATCTTCTTATTTAAATAACAAGAATCCTGCATTTTAATACATAGGTATGTAAACCTATGAGCAGAATTGTATATGCAAACAAAACAATAATGAAATATGTTGACTCCATGTTGTCTATAGCAGTTCCACCTTTTAGCTGAAGCAAAACTAATTGTGAACTAACCACAGCTTTAAACCAGCAGCTTCATTAAAATTATAACCTCAAAACAGTTTGTCCCCAAGTTACTCTATTCATTCACTCCAATAGGCGTTACCCTAAACTCCTGGTATAGAGAGCTAAACTCTTCCATTCAAATCCAGACCTCTGATCCTTATCCTGATCTGAATCCAGATCCTGATGGCGGATATGGAAATGCACTGCAATTCCCGTCCTAAACCTACAGTCACCATGCCAACCTAACTGCCCTGTTGGGATGTAGATGAGCCATCTGTTAAGAGTCCCTGCACATCTCCCTCTGTCCAGCTCTTATCCCTCTGTGACCGTGTCTCTCAGCTCAGGTTTAGTCCTGTGAATCACAGTGAGTTGTCTAGTGTTCAAGATGAAAGCCCCTTCTGGTTCTGCTGACATCACTGCTGCTCTGTTCTGTTTCCATTTTGGTTGCCGAACTGCCAAAAATAGTGCCTGGGTTCCATTAGCCATGTGCTTCGATTGGATTACCTATCTCTGTTAACTGTCAGCATATCACAGAAATATAGGAGATAAAACCATACACAACTATATAAAAACAGGGATTAGAATCAGTAAGACTGACATTTTAAAGGCGCTCTAAGCGAATCTGTGTGACGTCACTTTTTGTTGACGTTTGAACTGTTTTCAAACAATCAGAGCGTAGCTAACTCCTCCCCCTCCTGTGCTTTCATGAACGCGCACAACCCCCACTCCCAAATCCTTTTTGTCGTTTATTGGCTGGAACACTTTGTTATGTTTCGTGATGGTAGGTTTGGCCCCTTTGTTTTTATTGCAGTTTGTGGAGCCTGGGCAGTCTTTAGAGATCGCGTTTTTTTACAGTTTGATCAGCGGATAGGCAGCAAGCAGATGTTTGCTGTATGTAACAAGAAATGTTTTATGGTCTAAAATGCGTGAATTTGCTTAAAGCACCTTTAAACGGCACCTATCATGCAAAATCCACTTTTACAGGGACCTAAGTGTTGGCAGTGTGAACACAACCACTGTACAATGAAAAGAAATCTACCCACTCTTTCTTTTTTAATCCCAATTAAACCATCTCATTAGACATGTTGTTTTGATTATCTTGTTAACCTCTCGACTAGCACTAGTTTGTGTGCGGGATGATGCCAGTTTTTTTAATGCTGCTAACAAGACCTATATAGCCTACTGTCTACAAACATTAATAATTATTAACATTACTTTACATCGTTTAAAAGGTCTATGGGTTTAGCATCAGTGTATGGTCTCTGTTTTGAGATACAGATGCTCTAACATCATAAATGTAGTATTTTGTGACAGAAGTCCAGATGACAACATGCAAAATATGAACGTGACTTCTTACCTTTGTGTTGATATAACGATCGCAAGTCGAATCCAGTCTGTTTCAGATGTGTGAATAACCATGAAAACGGTCTAGTAGAATATATCCAATGACCATTTTTTTTTACATCAGATTTGATCATTTGACATGCGCACATTGCACAAATATAGTTTCACGCTGTTTCAAGATTTGCTTTGTGCCTCACTGATTATAAAGCAGCAGCAAAAACACCCATTCACGTGTGCCCAAAAAGCGTATTTTACTTCACGCGGTGCTGCAGGGACCGTTCGCGAGAGCGAGTCCAAACACACGCGTTTGTGGATCAGAGAATAAATCATGGACTGACCGGACAACGCTGTCTTGTATCACTTTATGGAGAATTGGACGGATAATAGGAACAAGATTAACAAGACAATCACTTCTTGTGACTTCCTTCAACAAAACAAACTCGATTTATTTGCGTCACACGTCATTACGGCAATTCTACGTCATTGCACGTGTGCAATTCTACGTCATTGCACGTGTGCATATGCTCCACACTCCCGTCCTGTAGGTGGCGGAAATGGACATTTCAGTGGGTTTGCCAACCGCCATTAAAAAAAGAAAAGATGGCACATGCGCAGAGCATCCCAGTTTCAGTTATCCATCCGATCAAGTGTATACATGTCATTTTGAGCGGATTACAAACGGTATAAACCACCCCTAACAAGCGGATTAGATTTTTAATCAGATTGGCACTTTAAGTCCGATTGAGGTGTTTACATGGAGCATTTTTATTCAGATTGATCATTTAAACGGATTACAAATGTCCATGTAAACGCAGCTAGTGACGTCTTGTGAGTTTAGTTTTGGGACAGATCTGTTGTTTCAACCGTTCATTCAAACGAATCCAAGTCAGTTCACGAATCGTACGCGTTGTCTGAGCAGCACAAAACTGTAAACAAAGTGTTACTGTAACAACACGAAAAACATTTCCTCTGTGGATATGATTTGGTCTTCCGAAGTTCCAACCTTTCGCCATCGAGTCAGTTTTGTTTTGAGTAATAAAAGGAGACAGTTTAAAGACAGAAAGCGTGCGCGCGCGGCTCTGCTCTCTCTGTCACGCAAACAAAGATCATCATCACTCATTAATCACATGAAATGAGCCTAATCTTTGCACGGACAGTGCACCGTGAGACATAAGCCCGTCGCGCTGTTGTACTGGCTGCTTAATTCGTGCGATCCCCCCATTATTTACTAAAGCTGTTTGTGAACAAGGCACAGCTGCACACACACGGGAGCGATCTGCTTGCAGCAAGAGGCAGCGTCACGAGTTCTACAACAACGCTTAGGTGCCCGCAGATGCGCCTGCCTATTAATCGGCCTAATTTTGCATCAAAATCGACCAAAGCCGATTTTTTTAAATATGCCAAAAATCAGCCAATTAATCGGTCGACCTCTAATATAGTCTGTTGTTTACATCAGATTTTGCATAAACATCTTGTAATAGAATGTAATATACAATCTGCTGACTATTTGCGTCGTAACACTGTATATGAGATTACACTATTCCGCTAAACACATAAACCCGCGGTAAAACGTTGTTTCTAAAAGTAGGCGGGAGTATAATACATAATATCCAAACAGCGCTGTCAAATATCGTGACGTCATCTGACTCGCTTGTTCATCCAATGATGAAAATAATGATAGACAGAACATGTAGCCAATTAGATAACGAATCCAACGATCTTTGTGTGACGTTTTATTTCCTGGTGTGGAAACTTCATTTTATAAGCTAAGATAAGGATAAATAATAATAAGAACGAACGTGTATGCATGTAAACAAAAGACTTATTTTGGGGCTGACTGGCATTTAGAAAAGGCACTAGTCTTACAAAAACCCTTGCAAAAACCTCATTTTTGGGCCTATTAACCTCAAACTTGAAACATAACTTCTTTAGATGTGTGGCTTTGGGATCATTACATTTCTAGGTTTCAAATACAAATTTATCAAGTTTTTTAGTAATAAAAAATATGTTATGCAAAAGTTTTATTTCAAAGTACTTTAGCCTCTCTAACTTTCTTAATTTTTAACTTAAAATAATCTTGAAATCTAAAAAAATTAAGCTCAAAGTGTCTTCTCTCTAACGATACCATAGTACCTAATACAAATACTCTTAATGGTTTAGTAAAAATAGACGAGCACGCACGCAGCACAAAGCATGTCCAACTGTTATTCGTGAAAAGCATTTGGTTCCAAAAGAATCAGTCTGCAATTATTAATCCTAAGCAGAAGTGATGTCTCCCACACCATTTTCTAAAAACTATATACCCCTGTGTGAGAGCAAGAGAGGTGGCAAAGCAAAGTACGGTGAATAACACCTGCCCGGAATGACAGCCAGGAATGAGTTCATGCAACAGCTCTTGAAAACGGCAGTCTCTGGCACTAAAGAAATGCGAGGTGGTAAACTGAAAAATGTCAACAGCAAGAGCCGAAAACTTATTAGGACTCAATGACAACAGCTGCGTTCTTCAACCTAATATGGAAGAACAATGGTGGGGAATGCCACAGTAAAGTGTAATGGTGACTCAATGAGAGCTTGTCTGGAATACCGACAATGTTCTTGTGTCTTGCACAGCAAACAACACTTCACACGATACACAGTCATTTCAACCATACACAGCTTGTGCACCGTAAAACAAAACGTTACTCTAGGGCCATGTGCTACTCAAGGCAACACAAAACACACACTTTACTACTTAATTACCTTTAAACAGACCAAAAAGTTGAATAGGAACTAATAATAAAGACTGAAATGAGAAGCAAGTTAGTTGCTAAGTTAAATTGTATACAGACTACATGATGCATATTTGGCAAATCAAGGCGATTTACTGTGCATTCAACTCATACGTTGTTTTATATCAGCATGTGCTTTCCAAGGGATTGTAATGCAATGCTCTACCAATCAAGTGGTTTCTATTAACTTGCTAAAGCACAGCAAACTAAATCCATCTAAATGTGTGTCTCTAAATAAATCCCGTTAAACCTCCAACAGGGTAACATTAGTGCTAAAAAAAGACAAAATAGAAATGAAACTTGCATGTCGACCTCACTAATCAAACTCTCGCTCTCAGAGTCTCCGAGTTCATTTTCTTTCTATTGTAAATCTGTGAATTTCTCTATCAGCAGTGTGCTTAACACAGCCCCCTCGCTTTCCTGCACCTCAGCTATGCTTGACAGGGCACGCGTGGGCTCCTCACGAAGCAAAACAATCCAGCCCCACAAAAAGCAATGCTTTGAGTTCGACACGATGTGCCTCTCCTCTCCATAATCTTCATTAAAAACTGACCCCTCCTGCACTGTTTCTCTGAGAATAATCATCCCTGGACTGCTATTTTCAGCCTATTGTGATTTCCACAGACCCTGATGGAAAGCCTCTGTGATATCAGTGGAGGAAAAGAATAAGGAAAAGGATCAAAAGAGGTAATAAGCCAGTGGGGCATGTATTATTGACCTCTTGTACTGGAACAGTATCGTAAAACAGTGGTTCCCAACCTGGGGTCACTGCCCCCTAACAGGGCGCCAGAGTCCGATTGGGGGCGTGGGATCTGATATGTTTTGAAGTAAAATGTTCCATTAATAATATTATAGGGTGGTTTCCTGGACAGGGATTAGACTAGTCCTAGACTAAAATAAATGTAAGAGCTGTTTAAACTGAAAACAACTTGACTGACATATCTTAAAATGCATCAGTGCACTTTGTTTTGCCTCGTAAATGAAGACATATTTTTATCAGGCTCTTATGTTTAGGTTAAGCAATTCCACTTTAATGGGAATAAAAAAAAGTTTTTCAGTAATTAAGAGGTCAGTAATTAAATTCACAAATGTCACTTTAGTCGTTCCATTGGTATTTAACAAATGTGACTGTCTTTCACTGCAAACCCCTCTAAATGCATGCAAGCTTTTGCTTACTCCATCTGAACGTGCTTGTCAACGTAACGGCAAAATCAAAAGGAAAGATGGATGTAGAGGTTTGGAGGTCTAGTATGTACATGGGAGGGACCAAGGAAGAAGAATCGTAGAAGAATGCTGAATGATTCATCAACATGATTTTTCCCCTTTTAGTCAGAGCAACTTTCAGTGAACATAATACAGAGATACCCACGTAGATCAACTCTTGTGGGTTTGAACCTACTACAACCATTTAATTACCAGCTCAGATCTTTAATCACTACAAATTATATAATCACCACCACACACACTTACCTATGTTTCAAATCAGTGTTACTTAAGATGTCATACACATGAGAACATGCACACAAACATCACAGTTATCCTATAACTTTCTTGATAAGTAATAATCACAAAGGGTAAAACCTCCCTGTTTTAGTACATCTAGATAAACACATTTATATTACAGCTGAGTGTGGCCAACTATTTTCCAATACATATAATTAATTTAAGAAATCATACTGAGAACCCAGTATGGCGCTGAAAAGAGGCAAGGCATTGCAAAAGACCAGAAAACCCAAAAAAAGATTTTCAGTGACATTGAATTGTGTGACAATGAGTCACTGAGATGTGCACATGTGTGGGAGGGGCTCATTTCAACAAATACTTTTTAAGCAGTGTGCTTTTCACAGTGCATCATGTGACTAAGGCTGTGCATGTCACAAGGTTTGAAAATTATGAAGAATTACAATACAGTCTCGCCCAGCAAGATGTCTTCAAGTTTGTGTGAATGCAAATAGGCGCAGATCCCGTGCGTGCTTCGGGACTCGGCTCGGGCATCCACCACAATGGCCAAGCAAAAAGGCTCAATTGCTATACATTTCGCATCTAAAACCATGCAAAAAATGTGACCGTGTGCCACTCCTTTTGGGCACTCCAGAGCGTCTGCTGTGGCTACTAACCTAAGCGTTGCTTGACGTTGTGACGAGCAACCACCGACGATAAAAGAAATGGGTGCCTATGAACCTGCACGTTTGTCAAGAAACATATATCTGTTCCTTGTTTACATTTTTCAAAATATATGTATGCATATAAGCCTATATGCATCAATGCCCACGTGCCATACGCGCATGCAAGCGTGTGCGCCAACACACGCATTCTATAATCAACGCACCACTGTGTTGATTAACCATGGTGGTAAGATAGTGGCATTATCACAGTCCTACATGTGACCACAAAATTCATCTGAAGTATATTTGGAATTAACCGAGTGCCATTGTACGTTTACTCCATAACTGCCAAATTAGCCCTGATATTATACAGGATTAACACGGTTATGTAGATGGGTTCAAGAACAAGGAAAACAAGTTTTTTAAGAGCAATTCTTCAAATGCATACGAAAGTCTATTATTAGAATAAGATGTGTATATACAGATTCTTTTTTACATTTACATTCTTATTAATTTTACAAAGCCTTGCCGTTTATAAATATGAATATGACGTAAATTAATTATTAATTAAAATAAATAATTAATTAAATATTTCAAACTCTGCTTAGTAAATGGTGAGGAAAGATTTACAGGTCTTAGCTTTAAAATTACAGAACACAATATTTTAAAATTATTTACTGTCTGGTGATCACTGTCAATCCAAATCTCCCACACTTAAAGGAAAACAACACCCTTTTATATTTTAGTATTTTTTTACCTAAACTTACATTTATTACATGAATCAATACATACCTCTCTTTATTCAATGCGTGCACTTAATCTTTGTACAGCGCGTCATGAATGTGCTCGCATTTAGCCTAGCACCAATCATCCCTGTTTGGATCCTAAGGAATGAATGGGGCTAGGCTAAATGCTAACACATTAACAATGCGCTGTACAAGATTAAGTGCACACATTGAAAAAAAGTTATTTATTAATACTTCTAAGTTGATGTAAGAACATAGTAAAATATTGAAAGACGGTGGTGTTTTCCTTAAATGGCAAAAACATCAATTAACAACAAACTTACATTCTCAACATTCATCATGTATAAACTTATTAAAAGCTTTTTCTATTTGTGTGTTTGGGAAATGCAAATGTGAATGAATACATTTAAGAAACACATTTGACTACATTTGACTGTTTTCTAGCAAACACAATGAGCACTGCCAAAAGTCAGGAAGTATACGGATGTATACGTTAAACTACCCACAACTCTCATCAATACAGGGATACACATGATCCACTGCTGAACACCGTGCTGAACATTCATTTCCAGCTGGGAACGTCTGGTATTATCCTAAACACAAATTCCCAACATTAAGGGGCGGTTCCCGGACAGGGCTTATCCTAGTACCAGACTACAATGCATGTTTGAGCTGCCTTAATTTAAAAACACCTTGCACAAACATCTCTTAACACTTGTCAGTGACATTGTTTTGTCTTAAGGTGCATCAGTATTGTTTTATGTAAGGTATGTTTGTAAACTACTTAAATGTCCTTATATAACTAAGGTGTAGTCCTGGATTAATCTGTTAATATAAAAATAACTTGTTATAAAACAACATACAAATACATTCTGAAACTTTCTTACACTATTTACAGATGACATAATGGTTTTATTTTTAGGATTTCACAGCATCAATAACTGTTGTAACTACAGTCACTATGTAGTAACTATAGGTTTTACTGGGGCTATAAATCTTTAGTGTTTCTCAAACAGAAGACCGAGGTCCACTTCATCAAGTTAGCTTAAAATTATAAAAAACTTGAAAAAAAGCCTTAAATTAAGCTAAATGTATAACTGTTTGGATTTTATAACACATATATCGCATATCTTTTTTGTTTCTATAACAATTGGGTGGAAATTGTGAGCCTGCAAAAATTGTTGTGGACAATGGGGGCCTCGAAGTCAATTACGTTTGGAGCAACCTTTGCAAATATTTACAAACTAATGGTGTTTGAATGCAAGATGAATGAATCTTGTAGATCAATTTACCTTTGCCATTTTGCCAAGCCGTGTACCAGGACAGAGAGAGAAACGAGGTGAAGAAAACAATTGCAGTGGCAACAGTTCCATGTCTGAGCCTCATCTCATTTCAGCGCCTCCCCGTGCAGCTCCTCCGGATCCAGCCGTTCATATACGCGCTTCAGAGGAGCCGAGGGGAGGTGACAGGGGCACGAATCATCCGCTGTCTGCTTCGCGGTCCTTCTCCTCTCGGTCGCTTCTAGAGTCACGAGGCAAACCAACAGAACTGATGCATTTCCAAAGCAAAATATGCAATCCTCATGCTTTACTGGAGATCATGAAGCCCAGACAATCTTATGATTTCCCGCACCTAGGGAAAATGAATAGACACGGTTACATATTTTATTTGAATTTCTGACAGCTTGTTAAATTAACATGCAATCTTCTGTTTGGAGGTAAATTTAGCTGTAGGAAAATTACCGACCACTATTTAATACACACAACGTTACTGCAGGGGTCCGGTTTTATAATAAATGTGGTGGTTACGTAACGTTAAACATAACAATGATAGTTTTATAAATCAGAGTTGACTACCTGTCGGAGGAAGCCAGAATAACGATACGTCAGACACAACAGGCATGCTCAACAGCACAAGTTTAACAGATCTTACCTTTTCGCCCTGTTATTGAAGAGCAAACCAGTCCGAGCCCGATCTCATACGCACAAGCTTTTAATAAAATCAAACACAAATACGTTTTGTGACGTTTCGTAAATTTATAAATGACACGCGCCGTCCTGCCCGGAATCCTCAGCGGTGATGTGAGCTCTCAATCAAGCTTTGTTGAAGACCACACCTACTAAAAGCTGCGGTAGCCCACTGTGAACGATGATTGGGTAAAGTAGATTGACCCCGCCCATCGAGAGTAGTGATCGCTCATCATGGATGTGATTGGCTAGAGTCAGCGCGCAGCTCCTGCCTGTCACCACATGGTGAACTTAACGCATTGCACTGATTTATTTTCTGAAATAACAGTTAACACACATTCTGCTTTTTTAAGCGGCTTGTTATTAATATATTGTTTGTTTGTTTGTTTTCAGTGCAAAAACATACCATTAATATTGTGAGGCATATAAAATTGTTAGAACGTACGTATGCATACTTCAGGTTTACTTCAATTTCATTTGAAACAAGCATGAACATTCTTTTTTGAGTGCTATATGTGTGTGCAATACATGCTGAAAGTAGGCGCCTGAGGGCATGCACATTTAATGAATAATTGATTGGCTTATCTGACCTTCACTGTCATTGATAGCATGAGGGCTTGAACCCTTGTTGCATAAAGGCATCTTTTATACAATTTTTCCACACTCCAGTAATTGTAAGGCTAGTACTATTGTGCTATAGAATAACAACTTGACAACCCATAATAGTTGTAAGTACTTTTTGTTTTACCCCATCATGTGACAGTCACATTCTCTGGAGCCTGATTTTTATCTCCATGGACAGCCATTCTGTTAACTGATCCACACATTTCACATTGTTTAGAAACTAAAATAAGTTCTTTCATGGGGGTGTGAAAACTCTTAATTCTATTTATCTCTGCATCAGGGAAAAATTGCAATAAAAATGTTTACAGAAGTGTATTTAAGTTTAATCTTGCAATGTTTAAAATGACCTAAGTACAGTGTGTTACAAACATTTTTAGACAAAGTTTATTTGAAGTTAAATTCTGTATCTTATTACAAAAATCAAACAAATTACCTTTTCAGGATGATTGTTGTTTTTCTTCTTTCAGTTTAAAAGACTAAAATGTTAACCAAAAAATATAATCAATATAATACATAATCATAATACTTTATTTTTGCAGCATATTTATTATTAGTGTGAATAGGGAATACAAGGCACAAACTGTTATTTAAAATTTCATTGCGATGATTAATGACTATAATGTTAGACAGCTATTATACAAGGTTAGTTACTGTCCTCCAGAAATAAATACAGAGCTTAAACTTCACTTAAAGTACAACTTTGGATCAGGGGTTTTTAAACCGAGGTCCAGGGGCCTCCATGAGGTTCTGGGGGGGTCTCCCGAATTTTTTTTTTTAATGTATTAATCTCTAATTTCTTACTAATAAATTCCAAAATTCATTTAAATTTGTATTGAATGTTTCTAGTGTGTTTTCCTTATTAGATAATCTCAGTCTGTGGTTTCGTAAAGCAGCTATAAAATATTTTTTATTGTCAAAGTTGCTGCAGTAGAAATAAAGTCAATTTGTTTCTTTTCAATTTTATACTTTCAACATTACTATAAATGTAGCAATTATATTCACTATACACAAAAATATATAGATTGATATATAGCTGGGGGTCCTAACAAAAGTTTCATCATATTTGGGTGTCCTGGACCTTGGCATCATAAAGTTTGAAAACCCCTGCAAAATGATAAGTGTAAATGCACAAATTCAGCCACTGAAAAATATAAGAGACCACATTAAGATTATTTTCAGTTTATCTAAATCCGCTGTTTCCCCAGACAGGACTTAAGCATAGTCCCAGAATAATATGCATAGGCAGTCTTAAATGAAAACAACTTGCGCTGACATATCTTAAAACATGACATTGTTTTGCCTGAAGATGCACATCTCTAATGCTTTTTGTAAGGTAGGTTTATAAAAAATTCCTAGTATAACCAAGGCCCAGGCTTAATCTAAACACTTTCCGGGATTAGACTAGTCCTAGACTAAAAAATTTTTAAGAGATGTCCAAACTGAAAACGACTTGAACTTACATATCTTAAAATACATCAGTGCCCTTTGTTTTGCCTCAAAATGCACACGAGCAATGTTTTTAGTAAGGCATGTTTGTTAAAACTAGTTATATTTTCTAATTAAACTAATCCCTGTCCGGGAAACCGCCCCATAGTGTTTAAGTAAAATGATAATTTTTGTTTTACATTTCTGCCAAATTCTTAATACAAATTATGTTTATATTTACATTTATTTGCAGAAAACGGAAACCAGACAAACTATCAAAAATATGCAATGTTTTTAAATATTGAATATTGCAAAGAAAACACGTTTATATGCTAACATGCTAATGACTTTACATTTATTTTAGGAACAATTCAAAAATGAATATTTAATAGAATAACCCTGATTTGTAATCACATCTTTCATGTGTCTTGGCATGCTCTCTCTGTCTTTCACATTGCTGCTGGGTGACTTTATTGTAACTCCTGAGATTTGCATTTGTTGGAATTCAACAGACACTGGACTGAAATGGTCACAATACATGTAGAAATAATGATTAAAGGCAAAACTGGAGTAGTCTCTTACTTTTTTCATGGCTGTGATTACAAAACATAAACATATTACCTACGTATGAAATGTCAGGCCTTCGATGTAAATCAAAGTTTCAAACAACTATGTAATGTCAGTAACAGTTTAGGAATAAATATTACCACATTCTCTCTTTATTCAGTTTGAATATTCTTGTACTATTTTCAAGATATAATACGTTTTATTTTTTTCTTAGAAAGGTGTTGCTTTGAAATACTCTTCAAGTGGAACAAGAGAGACTCCACCAACCCAGTCCTGAAGCCAAACTTGCTCTAGAACCAGCTTCATGAAAAACCACTTATGTTCTGGAGGCCACTTCTTCATAACAGGATGCCTAAAGAAACAAAACAACATCAATGCAAATATATATTTGCAGATACTAGGCGTTGCTTGCCACCAGTCCATGCTTTGTTGAATGTGCCCTTGGATTCACAATTAGTTGTATAACACTTTTCACAATACATAATACTGTATTTTCAACACGCATTTACAGAAAATTTATATTTCTATGTC
Source organism: Misgurnus anguillicaudatus (assembly GCF_027580225.2). Lineage (NCBI taxonomy): Eukaryota > Metazoa > Chordata > Actinopteri > Cypriniformes > Cobitidae > Misgurnus > Misgurnus anguillicaudatus. Next base: position 13,934,237 of record NC_073353.2, read on the forward strand.
ACAATTACTATTTATTTCTTACTTTAGTTTATGATTTCCTTCTACAAAGACTTTACCAAGTAGCTGGTTTTCATGGATCTGTGCTGAACTGGTTTGTTTCCTATCTGAAGGACAGATCTTTTTCTGTGAATTTGGGAAATTGTTTTTCATCTAGGGCTCAATTCTCCATATGGTGTTCCCCAGGGCTCTATCTTGGGTCCTTGCTTTTCTTATTGTATGCTTCCACTCGGTTATATCTTTCAGAAACATAATTTATCATATCATCTCTACGCTGACGATACTCAATTCTATTTTCCTGTTAAAAATAATAGGAGTTATTCGATCTACGTCATCAATGTTCGCGGCGGCCATGTTGGTCTCTCTGTCAGTCTCTCTAGCAACTTAAATCCCGCCTTCCAGTTAAAAGAACAAATCACCAATCGATAGAGACTGATGATTCTCTGGAGGATGGGATCTATACAGTGCTTGCAAATCTGTCTGCATGCACATGTAGGTGAAATGACCTTGAATAAATGTGTTTTTAGAACGATTTGAGCTTAAGAAATGAATGTTATGGTACAGTTGATATCAGGTATATGTTGGTCAAAAATATTTTATTTAATTGTGATTTTAGAACATGATATCTGTCTTTCCCCATTCAACTAGATAGGACTTCATTCTTGCATGACTGAAACATGGCTGTCTAATGGTGTGTCTTCCCTGAGGGGACCTTAGGGGTTAACATCATGTATTCTTTCGAGCAGAAACAATGAATCCAAAGGATCACAAGACTTCAGTTGTGCTTCCTCTAGTGCTAAATTAAACAAATGTCAATGCATGCAAATACACTGGGATGTAGTTTGTAAACAAATATATGCAAACATATTTGGAATTATATGGCAGAAAATAATACAAAACTAAAGTATTTTGCATTCACAAAGCATATAATGTAAACCATGCTGGAACTGAGGAAATCTGAGATGGACCATGTTAATTTAGAGTGGGTCAATACAACCCAAAATTTATGCAAACTGCCCTGGCTGAATGTAATCAATTGATACCCAAAGCTGAGAGAAACACAGGTTGGACGATTAGTTTCACTGCTTATGACAATAAAAGGAACATACAGTGGAAATGGAATTGTGCCTCAGTTCACGTGCCCAAAAACCAAATGTTACACGCCATATATTAGGTCACTAACATGAGACTATAGAGTACTTTTTAGCATATAAGCGTTTCACTGAAAAAAAGATTCATTGAATTTAATCAATTTTTTTAAGGTAAGTGGTTGCAATAAATTTATTTAAGCTACATTTAAACAAAAGTTTTATGTTTTACTTTACTAATATTTTTTTGTTTAAATCTAGCTTAAATAAATTGATTGCAACCACTTACCTTAAAAAATTGATTAAATTCAATGAATCTTTTTTTTCAGTGCATTATTTCAAGTCAAATGTGTTTACAATACAAATTTTTATTTGCATATTTTGCATAATTACCTGGAAAACATTGCTTCTTTGGCAAATTCGAGCTCTTCTGGCCCAACCTCAACCATTTTACCAGTCAAAGTGAGTCTAGCACACCTTGGATCCTCAGGGTCATAAACTTGCTTCCTGTTGCAGAAAAATATGTGGTCACAGAATAGGGTGTGTGAATAACAAAATTCCCTCATAACTTGCTCAAGCCATCCCAAATGTATTCCATTTTTTATGAATTTAAATAATTCTAAATTAAATGTCTTTCTTCAAATTTCATTTCAAACTTTTTGTTATTTATCCACTTTTTTGTTATTTATTTTCTATTTTCAGTACTTTATAAGGTTTAACAGTTTAAAACAGAACTGCACGACATCAGAAAAAAACTTTTATTTTCACTTTTTAATTTCATGAGGTGTCATACAATAATAAATGTGTGGATTAAAATCACATTGTTAAGTTAAAAATATAGACCAAAATAAATATATGAATTATTATGCAAATATAACAAATCACTACTCAAATGAGATATGGATGTTAAATAACTGTTTCAATAACAAATAAATTAACAATAAAATTTGGACAATCATTCTAAATAGACAACAATTATAGATTATAAATTTACAGTGTAAATATATGACATTACATTCAGATGTATACATTTTACCACAAACAGATAGACGGCATAGAATACAAAATTAATGGGATGTGAATATTACATTACTAACTGTAAAAATAAAAGTCAAAATAGGGTTGTGTCAATGTTTGTAGAAGCTAGTCAATAAAAGTACATATTATTTTGTTTGCTGGATCATTGTGCATACTCCATCCAATATATTTGGTCAGATAAGAGTAGGATATGCTATTGTCATTGTAGATATGCACAATAAAATGAGGAGTTGTCATATGCTCTTTGTGATGAAATGATTTTAATGTGTAGCCTACTTCCTTAGATTCCCGAACACTCCGTCCTCCTAGTCCCTGCCCCGTATTGATTCTTAAACAGACAGTACACTCACATATGAATATATGTGAATCCAATATTCCGCAGTCATGTTGATCTTGAGACACAGGCTGTCATCATTTGGTAAACTGTACAAGGTTAATCATCAGGCCAAACAAAATTTGGGTCTGTTTGTCATTGGTAAAAGGATAAGACATGGAGACAAAACAAGTTAATATTAGCCTGGAGTTTGCTTACATAATGTATGTAAAACATGATTTGACAGAAGTTTTAATTTGATTCTTGTTAAGCTACCTGTTTTGTCAGTAAATAGGTGAATGCTTGGTGAAATATTTATTCATAAACTCACTGAATTCACATAAACCACTGTTATCAAGCCAATGCCTGCAGCTATACAACTTTCTCACAATCCCCCTACAACAGATAAATGTGCCACAAGAACACACACAATCTCCAAAATGTTTAAACAGTAAATAACTGTTTTAATGTCAGCATTGAAAGAAACATGCATACATCACCTTTAAAAACAGGATGTGTCTCTCATATCAAGGGGTCATACTCCCAGCATAAGCAAGATAACATCATACAAAAATTCTGAAATATCAATTGAAGAAAACCTAAACATTTTGTACCACATTATTTTGATAGGCTAATTAGTTTAATAAACCTAATGTACAGTACAATATACATGTATATGCTTTTAACTTTAACAAATAATTATCTCAAGTCATTGTTAAAGCAGAGTCCCCTAAATATATGATTTAAAACAGTATGAAGCTTACCTGTTATAAAGGGAATGAAGCTTTCAGTATAAAGCTTACTGTTACTGTTTAAAATAAATGAAGCAGAATTAGAACACACAAAACTAAAATTTTCAAAATGCTTTTAACAGTAAATGATGATTATTTTACTCTTTTACCTGTTTGTGTTGTTAGTCTGTATGCGGTTCATCAGGACTGTTGACCCAAGTCTATTTACAGGTTAAACTAATCAGTAGGCAGCTTCAAATGAACGGAATAATTTATAATCAAAGAAGACGGGAATTGAAGAACCTTTTTGCAAAGACAAAGAACCATTTCAGCAAAAAGGGATCTTCAGTAAACTATGGTTCTATATAGAACCATAATCATCGTTTAAAAACCTTTGAAGATCCTAGGGCTGTAAATGGACATGTAAAACTGTCTCTGAATAATTTTTGCACTTAATAAAGCCACATACCTTCTATGTAGACATAAGAGAATAATTTAACATATTATTTTAATGCATTTTTGGCACCCTTAAAACCTGTAAAAGGAGCTGGAAAAAAAGGAGTCACATGCATCTGAGATGGCATGAGGGAGTATCATGAGATTTCACTTTTGGGTAAACAGTTCTTTTAATACTTTATGTACATTATGAAATGGAAATGCCTGTTTCACACTAACCACTTAAAATCTGACATACCTGCAGAAATCTCCTTCTGCTTCAGAAAATGTTAAGGAGGTAAAAGGGAAGCTGCGAAGATCCGTCACAGTGTTGTCCATAGGTGTGACATAAAAATATGGCGTTCCAGTGCTATTGTCCAGTGGACCGTCACTGATGGAGAAGATGTTTCCAAATGGAAGTCCTTTGATCTAACATTCAAGAGACAGGATATCATTGTGGATTATAAGGATTTTCTTTTCTTAATAACATCAAGTTTAAAGAGCTTCCAGAGTAATTCAAAACAACACACTTCAAAATAAAGTTGAACTGCTTGTCTTAAATAAACAAGTTCTGTGATTTTAACAAATAACATTTTAATTACAACAAATTAAGTTACAACATGTGATAACTTTTAAGACCAGTGGTTCTCAAACTGGGGGCCGGCCACGAGGTGCCAGGGGCCCCACCGAGCAGGCATATGACCAACCTTTAACGTTGAAATTTGGTTGAAATAAGGTCAGTTGTTTGTTCAACATTGAAACAACGGTGAATGGTAAACAGTTGCAAAAGGTTAATAAAATGCTTAAGAATCAACGTTGAAATTTGATTGAAATAATTTCAGTTGTTGTTCAACGTCGAAAAAATGTGCAAAATCAAAAGATAATTCAACGTTGATTCAACCTGTCCCTGATGTTGATTCAACGGTGAATCAACATTGAAATGCTTGCTGGGCAGTTTTATGACATTTTTTAAAATACATGAATCATGAAATCTGTGTAATTTAGCCTAAAAAATAATGCTACTAACCAACAACACTACTTTGTATAATTTAATGTTTTGTTTAATTGAAATGTTAACTTTGAGAACTGTTTTTGTCATAAATTTTCTTGGGGGGCCTAGAAGGAATGTACACAAGTTGGCCGCATGCTGAAAAAGTTTGAGAACCACAGCTGTCTTAGACCAATTTTTTTATTACGATTAATAAGGTGGACATTTTCTAAGTTGTTATATGTTATTTATGTTATTCATTTATTTTAAAAAATATTTTATGAATTTTAGTGTGTTAACAAAAAGTTGACCGCCAGTTGTATGACTGACTCCTGCTGCCACACACCGCATAAGTTCAAGGCACCCAAACAAATGTAGCATCACCTTATCTTGCGTGGAGATGGTTGCTAGGAAACCCCAGTCGCTGTAGTGCGCTATATATCTGGCCGTTCTCGCAGTTTCCTCATGAGGCGGAGGGGTCGGGATGCTGAGCGGGGCTTTCACCTCCGCCAATCGGTATGAAAACACACGGGATGCGGGTGATAAGTGCTCGCCCTTCGATCTCTGTTCGGTCTTTTTTTCGGCAACGTCCCGGTACACAGAGGACTGATAGGTTTGTTTCCAGATCGCGATATTATCTGCGAGCACAGCTGGCGTTTCATCCGAGTGTGTGTCCAGCTCTTCATCCACCACATCATTCGTGACAGCCCACGAGACCGAGCTTCTGATGGTGTAGCTTTCACCGAAACATACCGTCAGTAATGCAACAAGCAGCTGAAGTAACATCGTAGCGTTTAAATCCTTGTGTTTTCAAACTGCACGTGAAACATGTTAATTTTGGCGTTACGTAATAGCTGCAAGAAAGTTTATTAAGTTTAAAAGAGTGACACCACGTGAACCGCCTGGGAACTGCACAAGGTGACTTCTAATATTTGATCTCTTACAAACATTCACCACAGTTTATACTGTACCTGCAGACATTATAGGAAAAATTTCCACATATTTTGTAATATGAATATATTAATAAAAGTATTCATATGATCTATTTCACACAATGTAAGTCCCTTTCAAAATAATTATGTAGGCCTAAATTTCTTTAATACCATTAAATCATCATAACACTTAAATTTAACAACAGGATTTTATTATGAGCTACTGTATAGTTATGGCAAGTTCATATGAGTTATGTATTATTTATTTGGTAATACAAGCTTGGCCAAGTTAGGGCAGCATTTTCCAAAAGCAAATGAAAAAATAGATTTATGTATTCTTTATTGTCCAATACAATAAGAATACAGTAATAGAATTATTCACATGTATGCTAATAGGTTCAGGAAATAATTAATACATGATGTAATCCATGGTGAATAAATAAAAATGTGCAATTGGAAAGGGAAAGAAATCATAGTTCAATTAATTGTTAATATTTGAACATAATAACACACATAACCTGAGAAATGATGAAAATGCACGAATGCATTTGGATAAACCAGAGAGTATGTTTCTATTCCTGAGATCGCACTCAGGTGCTATAATTTGATTCAGAACCAGAATTTTGTTCTCCCCTTCCAATCCCCCACTGATTTACATTCACGTTGTGTGCATTTGCAAAGTACTACCAGCTTAACCTAAATTACCAGGAAATGTGGCTTTAAACCTCATAAACATTGTACATATCATTGCCAAAATGTTGGTATGTATGATTGTCATGTATTTGTACTTCAGGTGAAGAGAATACAAGATGCTCACATTAGGGTGGTTTTACAGAGACACACAGTATTAAAGATTGATACATTTACAGTCATTCCTGAAAGCATACACAGCTAATAGTGGTTCACTTCTTTAAAGGTGCTCTAAGCGAATTCACGGGTTTTAGACCATACAACATTTTTTGTTACATACATCAAACATCTCCAAACTATCTGCTTCCTGCCTGTCCGCTGATCAAACTGTAAAAAACGCGATCTCTGTAGACAGCCACAAACTGCAATAAAAACAAAGTTGCCAAACCTACCACCAGAAACGATAACAAAGTGTTCCAGCCAATAAACGACAAGAAGTATTTGGGGGTTGGGCGCATTCATGAAAGCACGGAAGGAAGGGGGAGGAGTTAGCTACGCTCAGTTTGTTTGAAAACAGTTCAGACATCAACAAAAAGTGATGTCGCACAGATTCGCTTAGAGCGCCTTTAACTTTAAAGCAACACTAAAGAGTTTTTGCTCTTTGCTCTCCCTACAGGTTAGAAGTGTAATTGTCCATCACCACTGTCGTGAATACTGCAGCATAGCTGGCTCTGATTGGATTGTAGGTCTGCCGTAAAGCAAGTTTTTGTAGTTTTCACTCGAACTACAGGACCGCGACGGTTGGAAACTTCTTTAGTGCGGTTTTGGCTGATAGAGGGCTGCAAGCGAATGTGAAAGTGCCGTTCACCCTGTTTCGAGTGGATGAATGACTGAAACTTTTTTGAAAATTTTATTTTAAGGTAAAAAAACTCTTTGGTGTTGCTTTAAGTTCACATGAAGCAAACCTCAAAGCATTTAGCTTATGCAGAATTTTAGTCCATAGTCTTATCACTCCATGCCAGTGATTTCCTTTTGGCCAGCTCCATCCACGATGGTTGGTCACTGTCTTGGACAGACTGGAGAGGAGATGATGATGAAGGTGATGATGATGGTGGCACTAATTTCTTTTGCCATTTATCCTCCCTGTCTCCTGTCCTCATGGCGACACATGCTTCTATGGAAAATTATAGCAAATATGAGCATAAGCATGCATGTACCTGTCATGTGGTACATGTTGTGTCACACATACACACTTAGTCGTGATTATACTCACTTGGATCTGTGCCTGTGTCTGTTGTGGAGACCTTTGAGACAGTAGCTGTAGACTGAGCTGTTGCTTGGGACTCTGTTATGTCTTTCTGCTCACCTGCCTAAAAATAAGTAATCGTTATAAAATTGACTTTGTAGAACCAATAATGTTTTTATATGACATTGAGTGTAATACCTTGGTTGCAGCAGTTGATTGGTTCTCCAAGTGTTGGACCAGCTGGGTCTTGTTTCCCATTCCTGTTGCCCACAATGGTTTGATATCCTCCAGCCTATTGCCCTTCCCCTGAGGCGTAGATACCCTGTCAGCTTTCCCTGATGTAATAGAGGGCTCAAACCCCTCATTCTGTGGCTGATCCTTTGGAACAGTATTTGTAGACTGTTGGGATCTCATCTGAGATGTTTTTGGGGGGCTTGATGATAGGTATGGGTAAGCTGGAGAAGGTTTGGAATGTAGTAAAGCTTGTGTGGAGGTCTGGGGTGTTTGGAGGGGTCCTGCTTGCAGTGGTGGTGATGACTGCTGGATGGGTGGCATCTTGGGCTCAAACCCCTCATTCTGAGGCTGATCCTTTGAGACAGTTTTATCAGACTGTTGGGGCAACAAGTGATATGTTGTCTTGGGGCTTGATGATAAGTATTGGTAAGCTGGAGATAGTTTGGAATGTAGTAAAGCTTGTGTGGAGGTCTGGGATGTTTGGAGGGATCCTGTTTGCCGTGGTGGTGATGACTGCTGGATGGGTGGTATCTTGGGCTCAAACCCCTCATTCTGAGGCTGATCCTTTGAGAAAGTTTTAACAAACTGTTGGGGCATGAGGTGAGATGTTTTCTTGGGACTTGATGATAGGTATTGGTAAGCTGGAGATAGTTTGGGATGTAGTGAAGATTGTGTGGAGGTCTGGGATGTTTGGAGGGGTCCTGCGTGCAGTGGTAATGACTGTTGGATGGGTGGCGTCTCACACTCAAACCCCTCATTCTGAGGATGATCCTTTAAGACAGTTTTAACAGACTGTTGGGACATCAGGTGAGATGTTTTCTTGGAACTTGATGATAAATATGGGGAAGCTGGAGAAGGTGTGGGACGCAGTAAAGATTGTGTGGAGGTCTGGGATGTTTGGAGAGGTCCTGCATGCGGTGGTAATGACTGTTGGATGGGTGGCGACTTTGGTTGTGATGATAGCTGTTTTGCTGTATGAGTAGTGTGAGTGGTGGACTGTATGGTTGATGTGCAGGTAACTGTAGACTGAGTTGTTTTTGTTGTTGAACTACAAATTTGGGGTTTGGATTGAAACTGGAGTTCTTTGATACAGTCAACTTGTGATTGACTTGTGGTTGTCTGAATTGTACAGGTTGGTAATGCCAAAGGTTGGGTCGTTGTGCTTATATGGGTTTGCACAGGCTGTGTGGATCTTCCAGAGGACTTCACAGATGGCAGATGTCTTGTAGGCATCTCCGTAGGCCTCAAAGAAAGGTTTGTTGCTGTCTGTTGGTTTGTAATGTTTTGGGTGGCTCTAGCACTGGCTTGTGAAGTGGATGTTTGGGGTAGTGGCTGTGTTGTATTTAAGGTTGTTGGTCGTGTGGTTGTTTGAAAGCTTGGAAAATCTGGCAGTCTGCTGGTAAAAAGCTGTTGTAGACTTCTGGTCTTCTCTCTAGCCATCTCCATCCAGGACATCTCAGAGGCTGTAGATGTTGGTGCATTTTCCTGAGAGGTGACTGCAATAGGCTCTTTTGGAAGCAAGTCTGTACCTTCTTTGGGAACTAAAGGTGCAATCTTAGTGGCTTTGCTGGGTAACAATGAGGGCTGAGTAGGTTCTAAAAACACAAAGATGTTTATTTACTTATAGTTTTACACAGATATACTGTTAACTGTTGGAATAAACCAATGTTTTTTTAACCAAAAACCAACCATCTGACTAAAGCCCTGTTCAGACCACCACTTTGTCGCTGTATGTCGCCCATCTCTTTTAATAAGTTCATTAGGAGGCATCCCTAATTCTGGTTGTCCTACTGGTTGTCCTACCTTATAAACAAATGAGTAACTATCCACTGCAATAAGTGATGAGAGAGGGATAATGTGAGCTCCACTACTTCCTTCTCATTGGTAGTCACTAGAGGTTGACCGATGTATTAGATTGGTGGAACAAGACACATTTAGCCATGTGAGAAGAGAGGATTATTCAATTAGGTCCAACCTTTTAACTTCTGAAAAAGAGGCTTTAAAACAGTTGATGCTGGACAATGATATTGTGATTAAACCTGCTGATAAGGGTGGATCTATTGTCATCCAGTTGGGTTATGTTGCAGAGATAGAGAGACAACTTGGTGATGAAAATGCATACAAGTGTTTATCTGCTGATCCGACTATGAAATTTAGCAATGAGATAAAATCTAAATTAAAAAAGCGTTGTGTGCAGTGGCGTGTTTACCATTTTGGGTACCAGATCGGAACGCGTTTCTAGATTACAAGAGTTTTCACCCACCATCACTGAAACGGAGTTTACTGTATAGTCAGTTACTAAGGGTACGCCGTATCTGTGACAGCGAAGAGGCTTTTGAAAGACAGGCAGGGGAGCTATAACCTGGTGCAACCAGACTCTCGTACATTCATTTCATTTGGCCACGCTCCATTGTAAAGCGTTACTTCCGTTAAGGAGGGTCCTCTGTTGAAGTTTAAAAATATTGGATCTGTCCAGAGTCACTCTGAATCTGCCATAACCAATCGCTAACGTTTGGTCATGACGTATGTCACTCAGTCTGGCGCACGACCTCAACGTCTGCGTTCTTAGCCACTCCCCACTGTTCGCTGATTGGACCTGCAGATTTTTGCTGGAGAAAACGAAACTCTACACAGCAGTCCCAGATGTTCTTCTGAAGCAAAATGAAAATTAAGCGGAAGAACATAGGAGGGCGGAGCCAGGCTAGGGGAGCTATGTCAAAGATTCGCAAATAGGGGATATGATAATACATTATTGCGAGATTGCCTGATTACACATAATGACTGATAGAGCGCATAAGCCAAATACAGACACCCCAATTACGTTTGTATCAACTTATGGACACATATCTCATTCATTAAAACATATCGTTCAACGACACTGGCATGTTTTAAGCAGTGACCCTACAATCGGTCATGCTTTCCAAGACCCTACGCGATTTAGATATGAAAGAGCAAAAAAATTGAGAGATAGTATGGTGCGATCATATTTGCCTGCGCCAAGTCCGCTGCGTCTTTCTTTCAAAATCCCAGACGGTAACTTTAAGTGCTTTAATTGTGTGGTATGCAATTATATGCTCACTGAAAAGACGTTTACGCATCCAAAATTAAACAGGACATTCAGAGTGAAAGGCAGAATCACTTGTCTGACTTCCTTTGTGGTATATTTATTGACATGCCCATGTGGGTTATTGTATGTGGGTAAAACTAAACGTCAATTGAAAACCAGAATTTGTAAACATAAGTGTAACATTAGAAAGAATGATGAAAGATCCCCAGTAGCAAGGCACTTTAACAGCGCAGGACATGATGCCAACACACTTAGGTTTATGGGCTTAGAAACTGTTAGTCGGCTTAGTAGAGGAGGAGACCGTGAGAACCGCCTTCTACAGAGGGAGGCGTGGTATATATTTAATTTGAATACATGCACACCTAATGGCATGAATGAAGAACTGTCATTGACTTGTTTTTTTTAAAACTGTTATTGGTTCACTTGATCTGAGTAACTGTGGTGTATTTCTGATGAAATTCTGTGTATAATGTGTTAAAAATTAGAAGTGATGATTGTATTAATCGTTTTAATTGAATGATTGAATGGGATGACACTGCATTACCATTGGTCGATTGTGTGGGTGTATGGAAGGGTGGGGATATATGAATGAGTTTGTAATGTCCATTCACGCAAGCACACTGAGGAAGGCGCAAAGCCGAAACGCGTCTGTGCAATAAATACACGTTTTATATGCAAAGTGCGGCCCTTTTCTTCTTCTTTGAAAGTGCATAAACCAGCCATAAATGGAAGCAATCAAAAGGCAGTATCGAAAGGATACAGATCATATGCATTTGTCAATTAAAGGACACTGTCCTGTGTCACAAGACACTTTTATACACTTTTGTTGCAGTCATATGCCATTATTCTACTGCCCCTGATGTTCAATATTTTAAAAATTAATCATTAATGAAGAAGGCCGAGTTGGTTTAGTGGTTTAGTGAAGAATCTTTGTGATTAGACATACCTCAAATGACTGTAATTTATTTACTTTGTCTGTAATTACACTGATAGCAATCATACAACTGAGTGAGATTGGGCACACTAAACTTTAGGATTATTATCCACGTGGCATAGCTCGTCATAATTCAACAACCAAATACATCAAAGGAATAATATTCTTAGAAACCTAAGTAAAAAAAAAAGACCTCACCGGCCTGTCTAGGGAAGCCAATCGTCTCCTTATCTTTAGAGACACTCTTGGGTGTGCAACTGGGGTTGGAGGACTCATTGGCTTCGAGTAAAGGGTTTTTGAGTTTAGAGCCCATGCTGGAACGATGGTCCTTAGGTTCCACTTGACTAGTTGAATCAGATCGTAAGGCCAGAGGTGGAGACAGTGTGGAGACCTCAGCACTGTGTTGTTTTACCTTGATTTCTGATTGTGTCTTGTCCAGGCGAAACTTTAGCGAAAGAGAGCTGGAACGCAGCTTTACACCAAATGAATTTGTAGCTTCTCTCTCATTTGCTTCCCTAACATTCGTCACATCCTCTCCTGCTTCTTCTGCCTCCTCCACTCCCTCCTGCACCTCTTCCTCTGTAGCCTCTACTCCAAGCTCCTGCATCCCATTGTCCTTACTCTCCTCCACATCCTGGGTTTGAGAGCTGTATGTTGCTAGATCTATGAACTTTGGTGGTATCACTTGTGCTTTCTCTTCCTTTTGTGACTGTGGTGGCATGCTACAATGTGGATCTTTTTTTGTTTTCTCAGATTGTGAACTAAGTTGTCCCTGTGTCTTGAAGGTAAGAGAAGGTTTAGAAGGATACGTAGGATCTTTTTTCAGTCCACCTTGTTCAACTACTCCAGTAAAGCTTGCAGTCCTTGGAAGCTCTTGAATCTTGTCTGAAGATGGCGTGAGTTGGAGTGTTGCGGATATTGATCTCGGCCGCTTCATGGACTCAGTCTGAGAGTGTTGTTCCTGAGCACTAGGCAACACAGTCGTGACTGACTGAAGGATCTTTGACTCACATTTTTCGTCTGCAGAGTATGCATTTCTCCTTAAGGATGACGGTCTTAAATTCACTCTAGTAATCACATTGACTGGAGCTTGAGGAGAGGAATGTTGAATTTCTACATTTACCACAGTCTGAACAGACTTCTCATCTTGCATAATACTCGGTTCTTGTATGGTATCTACATGTGCTCTCAAAGTTGACACAGGGTTGCTTTGGCTGTTCTTGAGCAGTTTGGAGTCATTCAAATCTTGTTTTATTGTTCTGTTGATTGACACCACTGGGCTTTGAGGTTTGGCTACTTGGGATTCATCTGATCTTGTAAGACTTTTAGTTTCTTTTGCAACCTCTTGCCTTATGGTGGACACTGGCACCTCAGCTGGAGTCAGCTTCTTTAGGCAAGAGTTTTGAGAAGATGTAAACAGTAGGTTCTTATGCTCTTTTTCACCAGAAACTTGACTAGTTTCTTCATTATCCTTCAGAGATAGGAACGATAAAACTGGAGGGGTGCTCTTGCTTTGTAAAGCAGTTTGCCTCTCTCCTAGACGTAACACCTTAGAGGAGTACGAGCGAACACAGGCCATCTCTTTTGCAACTGGCTTTTCCTCCCTCTTAGTCAATGAACGTTCCAAGTTGTTTAAACTTTCAGATCGTGGTCTGCTTTCAGCCTGCCAAGAAGTACAAGATGAGAGAGCTCATTAGAAAAAAAAAACTATAGTTGAAATTACTATTTATGGTGGTTGTTATGAACTGTCAGTGTAAGTTAATAACCTGGATAAAATGTTTCAAAATTCCTCTTTTTTGTTCCACAGACACACTAACCAACAGCATACAAGTTTAGAACAAAATGACTCCCTATTGACCGAATTTTATTTTAGTACAACCGGATCAAAAGGCCTGAAATTGAGTAAGAAATGTAAAGGACAGCCAAAAAGACTCACTGAAGTGACCGTTCTCTTGTTCTTGCCACCTGCCCGTTGGTTCTTAGGTTTAATGGACATGCGATGACGTGCAGCAGAGTTGTCCAGGAGGGAAGTAAACTGGGGAGGAGTGCTGAAGTCCACCCCTGAGCTTGAATTACTTGGGGAAATGGGTAAAAATGCTGTGCTTATGGGCTGAGGGAAAAGTGGCTGGAAGGACACATGGGGCTGAAACAGAAGTATACATATTTAAATTTTACACTGGAAATTTATTAACTGTGTGTATGATATTTTTCAGTTTCTTTTGTATAAATTACCGCATTGTATCAATGCTGAGAGAAATAACACATAAAATTACTTCAAGCTACCTATATATTCTCACTTCCTGTTCCAGCAAAACAAGAACTAATAATTCTAGAAAAAGACAAGAATTCCAACAAAGTGCACACCAAGTACCCAGATGATGCACTCATTCTACCTTAAATGTGTGGACCGTTGAAGGGTAAGAAGTGGCAAGAATAATAACATTTATATTTGCATCATAGTTATACTGGGATAAATGGAAGAAATTATGTAATTGAAATAGAAAATTGAAAATGCGCCCAATGGGAACCCTTTCGCAAACTGTCCCATATATCACAAAAAACGTTTTAAGCTCGGGTGAGGTGGTTTTACAGAAAATACAAAAAAGGGAATACATTGCAAAACTGCAATGGAAACTTATTTTGGCATTTACAGGTCACCTGAGCTGTTAGACCTTATGTGGCGTCACAAGAACCGACAAGTGCATTTCATTAAAATACCGCGACAGTGATTCAGGAGTTGATTGCGTTGTAAGTTTTCGAATCACTCTATCACTATATTGATGTCAGCAGCATGAAGGTCTCCGCGATGCCTAATGAACTCTAACACACCTGTCGCCATTGTTTTTGGAATGACTTATCGCGAAAGAAAAGTTTTAGTCAGATAACACTAGTTAATGAAAACGCTTTCATTTCATTTTTTTCAAAATTTTGATAATAATGCTAAACTTTAACTGTATATGCTGTATAATATAGCACAAGCACCTTGTTTGATATGCTCCTGGATAGGCGGGGAAGGTCATCATCCTCTGCACTTCCACCCAAGTCTGTATGACGTTTACTTGACAACAGCAAGGGGGGCGGACCTAAATGCATCTTCTGCTGCTGTAGTTTCATCTAACCAACCAAAAATAGTACTTTAAATGAGATGGTCTTGATAACAAAATCGGAAAGGTTTCAGTGTGAGATGAGAGTTTAAAAAATGTTTTCAGATATGTAAAACTGTTTCATGTTCTAAATCAAGTAAGTATCATTTTACAAATAAAAAATAAATGTTACCATGTCCTGCATGAGTTTGACAGTACCCACCTGGAGAGCTTGAATATTTCCATGAATGTTCTCATGAGACAGTCCTCTTTGTGGCTCAGGGTCCGAATGGGTATTTTCTGCCAGGAAAACACTGTCATGTGATAATGTCCGGGATCCCAGCATGCTTTGGGAGCAGCTGAGAAGAAAAAAAAATTAAAATAAAGGAAGTACAAATCATGCGGGGAGATTAAAGCAACAAAGATTGATCTGAAAACTATCCACTGTATTAACTCCACAGCAACAGTTACTGAAAACTTACAAGTCATGCTCTGAGTCTTCAACACCCAACATGATGTCACTTTCAGACTGACTCTTCACACCACCATCACCATCTTTCCTCCTTATCTTCCCAAACAGCCGTGACTTTAAAGACTTTAACCTAGACTGTCTCTCCCCTAAACATAACCACACCATGCCCTTGAAGTATGCACTTCCAATATATTTTATATAATGGGATAGTTTCCCATACAGGGATTATCTTAAATTAGGACTAGGACTTAGTTTAATTATGAAATATAACTAGTTTTTACAAACATGCCTTACTAAACATTACTTGTATGCATTTTGAGGCAAAACAAAGGGCACTGATGTATTTTAAGACATGTCAGTGCAAGTTGTTTTCAGTTTGGCAGCTCTTACATTTATTTTAGTCTAGGACTAGTCTAATCCCTGTCCGGGAAACCACCCCAAAGTATTTTAAGAGTGGATTTGATAAGAATGACTATTTTGAGATAATGTCCTGTTTGTATTCTGACCTGTTAAGGCATCACTGCCTCCCCCCTCTGGATCTCTAGAAGGTTCCAGAATATCCATCTTCACTGGTACAGTTACAGAGAAATCACAAACACTAAATTAGGAAGGGTAAATTGTTTAAACAGAAAGGGTTTGGAAAACAGTTTAGCAATAAACTAAGTAATCTGATTTTTAAGTTTTGTTCGAAACTACTTCAGTTGTAAATGGATGTTAAACTGTTATTCTCAACCACTCTACAGAGAATGTGCTGGTATCAGTCTCTGAAGCACTGAGGCTTGCAAAGGTAGAGTTTAAATAATCTTTTCTTATTCTGATGGATCTCTATGTAACATCTGACACAGTCAATCATCAGATCCTCCTATCATCCCTCTAATCGCTGTGGATCACAGGAACTCCACTTCTATGGTCCTGTGATCCTCAGAGGTAGATACTTAAGGGTATTATGGAGAGCTGTTCACATCAAATAACTTCATGTTCTCTGGGGTTCTCCAAGGGTCTGTGCTTGGGCCACTCCTATTCTCAACACATGCAACATTCTTGGGTCGCATCACATATGCACTTGGTTTCTTAAATCACTAATATAATGACAACACCCAGATTTTCTTTCCAGCCAAATGATCTCACTTCAGAAGCATGAATCTCTGGCTACATGAAAGACAACTCAGATTGGATGAGAGAAGAGCACAAATTCAACCTAGCTGAGAGGTAACCTTTTGCTGTAGTGTAATGCAGCAGCTCAAATAATTTTCCAAAAGCCCAATAGAGCGGATGCCACAACTCTTCTAATTTCATTCTACAGGCTACCAGTTGTTGCATAAATTAATCTCAAGTAATTAATGTTTGCGTAGACGATGGCCACTGGCTCTTCTGAACAACCACTCATTTCTGAATTATATGCCATGAATATGCAAATCAGTCCTCAATTGCACTCAGTTCCACCAACTCGGACCATAGATATATGCGGATATAGATGCTACATTCAACAGTTTCAGACATCTTGCTGCTAAGTCCGCTTTCACAATGCTTATGTGATTTACGGGTTTGCAGCACATTTTTTTTTAGCACTGATGTTAACATGTGAGTATATGCAGTACATGCTCGCATCACAAAAGTGCAGCAGTCTATGCGCCATCCATACATAATATCTATAGCTCAAACCTACTGATCCACTCGTTCAACTGTGATAATGTGATTGGTTACTGTTGTGACGTACGAAACCGAGGCAATTTCCAACCGGCGATGATGAATTTGCACACGGTTTGTCCTAAAGCATACTTAAAACACCATATACAACAATACAAAACTTGATTTTCATCACAGGGGGAGTTTAAATCTAAATTTACAACAGAGAAAGAAAGCTGTTCTTTGCTTCAAAAGGAAGGCACAATATAGGATTTTTTTGACTGACTTGAATGTTATATCTTCAGAGTTTCAGGGTTAATGAATTCATTCTGCCTGCTATAGACCTACACTGCTATCTGATAAGAGAAGGCTTTCTCTCAAGTAAACAGAGATCAAAGGTTTGTTACGCAGTCATTACATTTACATGTCATATGTATTCCTGATTGTATTGTATCATATAAGGAAATAGATGTAGCTTAATAAAAAGTTAGAAGTAGTAAATGCACAACAGAATTACTATTTTATCATAACTTATTATGTACTCTGCATCACAAAGATGACATTTTAAAAGCAGCTTGCATTTCAGTTTATCATCCTTTAACTACAGAACCATTAAAATGCAAAACCAGTAAGATGCAAAAACTGTCCTGTGCGTCACACTTTCTACCTTATAAGCATTCATGTCCTTTATAATGACAACAAACTTTCCTTATCACTAAGCTTGATAACAGACATGAACGAATGGAAGAAATGCAAAGTCCACCCAGTCCATCCCTGTTTAAAGATCCTTGTTGTACTTTTTATGTGAAAGAATAAACTGAATATAATGTCCCATGCCATGTCAACTACTGTTTTAGTATTTCATTGCTATGTGTGATATTCTTTTGAACCCTAAACTTTCATGCAGAATTTAGTGTATATACTGTGTATTTCCCATGTGTCTGATACCCAACATCAAACCAAATATGAAGATAATGTTGCACTTTAATACTGTACTGAGCATTAATCCTTCAACAACAGATTAATCCTAACAGTTACATCACAGTCCAGCAGATAAAGGCCTGAGATGCTGCTATACAATATGACACACAAAGTATTTATTTATTTTTTGTACACAAATGCAAAAGGTCAGAGTATGACAGCTTGATAGTCACAACTTTAGTCAGCTAGTGGCCTGTTAGCCGCTCCCTTTCATTTTCTATACAACTAAGCACATTTAACGCCTTTCGGCATTCTTTCCTGTGGGAATTAGGAGAATTTTTGCACAACCTCTGGTGGCAGCCCAAAGAGGAGGGCTTATTTTGCAAGTTCCTCACAAGATTGATTTTCCAATTTACTAACACCTTTGCATATTATGCTATTTTTCTTACCATTGTTACCTCTGACTTGCTCAAAAGGGACTAAGCAGTTTACTAACTAACTGAATTGAGGTGAAAGTGACTATAGGGCTGTCAGTCCCTATACTATTCTGCTTAACATCTTTCTATTTGTTTCATATAGAAAGGAAAGACAGGATTGGAATAGCATCCCAGCAGGCATATGACCGACCCTCAAGGTTGAAATTTGGTTGAAATAAGGTCAGTTGTTGTTCAACGTTGAATACATTTGCAAAATCAAAAGGTAATTCAACGTTGATTCAACGGTGAATAAACGTTGAAATGGCTGCAGGAATGAGGGTGAATGTCCTGTTTATTTAAGATGAGTAATTTATAAATAATCAAACACCCATTAAAGACTATAATTAACCATGGAGAACAAAGCACATGCAGCTCGCGGTATATAACATCAATCATCAATAAAAGAAAACTTTACTTACCTTTTTTTTTTTTTAAGAAAAAAATCCTAGTTTTTGTTTCCTTTCATCCAATATGCGTTTTTCTTACAGCAAGCAAAGCAACAGCTTTATTCCATTGGAAGACGTAAAATCAGGAGAGGCACTGGTGAGCCAGAGAAAATCAAGCAGGTATGAATAAGGACCACACAACAAGCCGTACTGAAGTTTGGCAGAAAGGGGTTGGACACACACGTTCTCAAACCCTGTTGCAGTAGATTCCCAACATTTGCTTTCTGGCGTGCTTAAGCTTCTTACAAAACACTAAACAGCTTTCGAAATGGGATGTTGGTGGAATGCAGAGCTGACAAGGACATCAGTCAATACAAAGCACCCAGCATTTTATCAACAGCCGAGTATTTGTTGATAAACAGAGCATTACGCACAATTCAAATTCCACTTTTGTTTTGTATTTAGATAGACTGTTAAAATATCAGTGTCAAGCTAACTGAACACTGGCTTGTTTCATGCATTTGCATCAATGCACGCCACTGAATTTTTTTGTATGCAAATCATGGAAACACCATCACACCCCACTTATTTTGGTCAGCCTGGGAGGAAAAATAATCTAATCTAAGTATCACATACAATATGTAGTGTACAATAAACTGTTCGGTTTCACTATGTTGATGGTAGATGATATGATAGAGAAGATGCTGTGCTTTCCTTCTTTTTGTGTGGACAGGAGGTTTGACTCCCTCTCGTGTGTTACTATAAGTAATTGTGAAAGTAGGCTACAACCTATTTGAAAGGTGTTTCTTGTTTAAACGTTGATTTAAACCAATGAGACCGTCTTTCAAAATAAAGTACATGGCCAACTGGACACATTTGTTTAGACCATCTAATTTAACTATATGAAATGTTACCATCTTAGTTAATCATTCATTGTTCTCTGAGGAGGAAACGTTTTGTATCCGGCACTCTGCAAAGCACAGAGCAGCTTTGCCCCAGATACGAACATAAATCTGTGTCAGTATCCAGAGGTGGCCACAAATCCTTTTCTTCCCTCTTATACTGGATAAAATTCACCTCAACATCTGTCAGGTTATCAGATAGCTTACATTACACGTCTGGCCTTTCAATCCATTTCAATCATTCATTAACACTTCAGGAAATATGGAATGAAAGAAACTTGTTTCAAAAATGTCTGTCATGCATTTCACAAAATTTTGTTGTGAAGTCATTTTGATGAATTAAATCCAAAATACCCTATTTACATCAATTCATGCTGAGATTTTACTACACTTTTATTGACTTTAAAAACAGTATAAAAATATTATTTTGACGTTGACGTGTTTTCATAATCTTTACTACTCATTGTAGAGGGAATTAATAATATTTTTTATGAAGTGAGACGAATTGAGACTAAAGGCGATTATGAACAGATTAAATCTCTCTTCCTGCAGGGAATTCATGCGTGTTTCTAACCGCTATTTATCTCTTCATGAGGCAAAATAGGAAACATACAAATACTGTATGTCAAAGCAAGACTATTAAATACACTAAAATAAACACAGTGGTTTTACTCAGGAGTTATAGTTCGTTTTACTAAAGCCTTTATATCTCTTCATAAACAACCGTTTTATGGTCTGAATGTAATATATAAAAATTCAGCGTCTAATATAAATATATGACTACAAATATTTTAAAACTAAAAGACACAAAAAATCGTTTGAAAATATAGCGTACGTATTATATTCCATTTAACCATATATTTCTTTTTTTTGGATACAAATAAACTAATACTACATCTTTTAAAATATGACAGATTTGACTATTATTAATGTTTTAAAATGATATGCCATATACTCACGCGTTGCTGTAGATTATTGAGAAAATAAAGTTAGTCTCTGTGTTCACGCGATGTCTACCATACTTGCTCTTTAGTCGGTGGAGAGAAACAGCGTCATACTGTATCAAGAAATGGTGACGTTGGACACAAGTGTAACATTTCAAAAGCATTCACACAATTCAGCTGTCGTTCCCCCAATGTGTACAAGATGGCGCTGCTGCTATATATAAGAGATATTTTATTAAATATTTTATTAAAGCACATAATAAACTAAAATCTCCCTGACACTGTAAATACTGCTTATTTACATTTTGAAATTGCAGTTTGTTTGCTTTTAACTACAATTACAGAGTACAATAAATAAAAAATATCACTTTTAAAATATATTAAATAGCCAGCAGCAATGGCACTGTATATGGAAGTATAAACATTTTAGGACTCAGATGCATGCAACGCTTTAAAAATAAATTTAGCTGTTTTTTGTAATACATGTAAATACTTGAATATGCGTCATGTCAAATATCCTCCTCATGCATTACCAAATAAACAAAATGAAACATCCTAGTTGCATGCATCTTAACAATTAAAATAACAATAATCATTTTGCAGATTCCGTATAGTAAGCCACATGTATGACAGACTGTCCCGGAATACAACCCCCCCCCTCCCCCCATAAAATCAGTTGTAAAGGGTTGGAGAACAGATTTGTTAATAGCATTAATATGAAAGGCACATTTCCAGTTGTCCGTGTAGGTATCCGAAGACTGCATGTGAAGATTTCTCCTTATAG
This sequence comes from Misgurnus anguillicaudatus, assembly GCF_027580225.2. Classification (NCBI taxonomy): domain Eukaryota; kingdom Metazoa; phylum Chordata; class Actinopteri; order Cypriniformes; family Cobitidae; genus Misgurnus; species Misgurnus anguillicaudatus. The sequence goes on from NC_073353.2 coordinate 13,955,464, forward strand.
ACAATGCCAGAGTGTGCAAAAGGTTTTAAAGTGAGCTCTATGTCGTCTTAGTGTGTTTTGTATGAAAAATGTCCACGGTAGTCTCATGACACTCTCTTAAATCATAATCACAGTATCCTATGGAGAAGCGACCCTTAAAGAAAATAAAAACAAGTATGATGCAGTAATACGTATCAGACACCAGGTTTACTGTTGAACATTTCAAATATAAAGTAAACAGTATAAAGGCTTAATGAATAATGTTGTTCAAGAATCATCCATCTAAGTGTTACCTTTGGTTTCTTAAAATAATCAAGGCCTCTGCCGATCTTAATAATCCAACCATTATTAAACCTAAGGAGACAAAGTCAAAATGTCAACTCACATCAGGACAAACAACAACTGACAAGCTGGTTTTACAGTTTAAAGGCCTATCCATAGCTGCTGTGACTGTTCAAACCTCTATTTAAGTTATCAAATGCACACAATTGCTATAATCAGGTATTAAATAATTTAACAAGCAAAAGTCCTGTTGAAGAAAGATTATCTCTGGCTGAAGTGCAACAGCATGAGAGTGATAGTGATCAGTATATAAAACTGACAAACAAGTTCATATTCATTGTATATTTAATGGACTTGTTTTGGATGTATAAAATTAAATGTATCATTTCGTTAATTTATTTTAAAAACAATACAAGATGAGTCACACAAGGGGTGAAACATTCAGTGCTGTTATATGATACATTGGTTCTTGGAACGCATCTTATCTAATCAAATTAGTGGAGCAGAATTACTGTAACTGTTGTACAACGTACAGCAACAACAAATTGTACCTTGAACAGATATGAAGAAATAACCTTTTAATATAATCCTTACCAATGCATTTAATGTATTACACAGTAAACAGTTTGACTAGGGTCATACCTGATCTCTCTGTCATGAATAGTAGAGGAGTACTGAATGTCCAAACAAATATTTTGACTCTGTAGTGACTGCTTTATCTCTTCCAGGGCACTGACTTGCTGAAAGGAGCTGTCCTGGAAAACCATAAAATTAAATGAATTATAAATGTCGAGGAGTACAAAGAGAAACATATCTGTTAGTTGATGCATGCATGTGTAAAACTTACAGCACTTGTACATTACTAGTAGTTGCAAGCTAAAATAGGTTGTTAAAAATCTTACGTCATCCTGTGAGGTAAGGAGGTGAATAATCTTTACTTGACAAGGGCCTTTCAGCAGCATTTCACAGAAGCGAAGAAAATTATACAACTGTAAAGTGAAACATCTTTAATGTTTTAGCTACGTTACTGATTTTGTAATACAGATCATTATAGTTCAGTGTTTATATTGACTATTTACTGTATCTAAGATCATGCTGTCTCTACCTGATGGATATGCCGTACATAAGGGTCTTCCACCCAGACTTCTGTCAGCCCATCTCTGATGTATGGTTTGAAGAGGGATTCATAACTAAAACCAGTGGAATTGTCAGGTATCTTAACCTGCTCGTGATATTTGCCCTCTGAAAGATGAGAAGAAAGTGAGAAACGGGGACAATATGCATTACTTAAAAAAATAGTTCCGATTGAGAGCAAGTGACGGAAGGTTTTTTTTCACTTTTATCTGGACTTTTACCTTCTTTCAACTTGTTCACGTGATTTTTAATCTGTTCTGCTCGGTCCATGTATCCCTTGATCTTCTCTCTATAGTGAACCTTCTTTGAGTCATCTTTAACAGCTTAAAAGATTACCATATTCAGACATTCATTGACATCTAAGGAAAAGAATACATACAGCATGTTTTTGGGAATACCTTTCAGTACATCAATCAGTAGCTGGATCCCCTCCTGGTAGCACACCAGTGATTCTTGAAAGCGGGAGTTGTGATCGAGCTCCACAGCCCTTTTCAGGACGGAAATAGCCGAGCTCTCCATCCCTGGGAGAAAATCTTGACTCATATCAACTTTGTTGTTAATGGCTGGACCAACAAAAGCAGTGCAACATATCCTTGTGCCAATTGATGAGGGTGATTCTTACTCCGATTAGGAAAGGTTAGTGTGTAGTCATTGCTAATATTTCTACATTTGTTATAACTTGTGAAAATTAGATAAAGAGATGCACACAGTTATCAAAATAACCCCTTAAAATAAATAAAACCTGTTTTTCGCGATCCAAAGTGGCACAAAAGCAACGAAACAAAATGAATTTCTTTAAAAGTTATTCAAAGAGCGAGATTAAAATTAAGTCCGGGCACGTATACAACTTTCGGAGCTAAATAAATTGTTATTTAATCAGACGATAGGATTGTACACTTCCTGTAGGAACTTAAATTTAAATACCCCCGTTACCATTATGTTGAAGGACCAACTTCCGCTTCCGTCAAGAAGCGAAGCAAGTAAAAGCCAAAGCGATGGCCGTTTCTCAATCCAAAGGCTGCAGCCTCCGGAGGGCGCATATGCAGACTGCATACGTCATCAAGCCTGGTTTATTTAAGTTATCTGAGCATTACATTCGCAAGTCATAAACATACTACAACAATTTATGATTAATTAAGAATATTAGTCAACTTAAGAATTGTTAATATTCTGAAATAAGACAGTCTTGATGACGTATGCAGCCCATAAATGCGACCTCCGGAGGCTGCAGACTTTGGATTAAGAAATTGCGATTAAAAGCACGGATTTGTAAATTTGTGACACTTTTATTTTGATAATTTTTTTTAGTTTTTATTGCATATTTAATTAAAACAGTGTTTATAATATTATTTTCACAGCATATTTGCGATAAACCTTTTAAAATAAAATAAAAAATATTGCTAATTTTAGACGTAAAACTAATGCTAATTCGATCCATGTTCAACTATATTTTAATAATAATTATTAGCCTATTTTATAGTTTTTTTTGTGCTCAACAAAAAAAATCTTGAAGCGAAACATGGAGACATAAGTGAGAATGTGATTGGAGGGGTTTTATCACATCCACCTATAAATTCTTAATTAGATTGAGGTTTAATTATCCTATTCAAAATATTACAATTGTTGTTTAAAATGCATGCATGTAAATCTTTAGCTTTATAAACGTAGTGCTAAAACTTTACAGGAACGTGGGTAATTTTCTTGTTGAAAGTACAGTCGTTTTATTTGTCTAGCACAATCCATCAAGTTTTCGTGTTGCTCAGCTGGTGTAAGAAATGCCTGAGTCATTGGTTCGAATGCACTGTAAGTCACTTTGAATAAAAGCATCTGCCAAATGTGTAAATGTATCACATTCGTTTTCCCTTTCCCTCCACAGCTAAATGCAGAGAAGCAAATCCACAGCATGATTCTGCCGCCACAATGCTTCACTAGTGGGTATGGTGTGTTTCTGTTGATCCACTTTGTTTGACTTACAGCAAACATGGCATTTAGTGTGATGGCCAAAGAGCTCAATTTTGGTCTCATCTGACCATACATCTTCTTCCAGCTGGCTTTAAAGTCTCATACAAACTGCTGCCAGGATGTCATAAGACATTTGTCTTAACAGTGGCTTCTCTTTGCCAATCTTGCAAAAAGCTGTGACCGGTGAACAACCTAGTCAACAACTGGTGTATGTACCGTCTATCAAAAGTCAATCCCTGAAGCTTAAATAAACTCACTTAGAGATGGCATTAGTGTATGGGTGGCCATATTGCAGTTACAATATTTTTCCTGCATTAGGAAGATTTACAGCGGTGGCATACTACACTTTCTTTAACTTTTTTAATTAACATATTTTCAAGCCCTTGCTCTTTGTTTTTTGAATAGCCTACTTTATGTTGAGTAAAGCAGTGCAGACAGAGTATTTTTTTACAATACTGATTTATCAAAAGTTTTTCGAGATTCAAATGCATTTATACTATTGTCAGTTACATGCTTTAAAGACATATATTATCCTTTAATCTATTTAATGTATGTGACATCTACAAAACAAATTTTCAACACTAACTAACCCTTGAAATGACACATCAAAATCATCAAGTTTAGAATTTTTTTTCAAGTTTCTTTAACCCTTAGTTGGGTCAAATATGGAAAAACCCAATAGTTGGGTTGTAAATAAACATGCTGGGTTATTTCAAACCAAATCTAACCCATGGTCAGGTAACAACAATCCAGCATAGGGTTATTTATAACTCAACTGTTTACTATACAACAAAGTTTTTAAGGCAAATTTGTAAAAAAAAAATCAACAATGCAAATATGCTAAAAACAACATTACTTTGTGTATTTGGTATACTACAATGTGTTTGCGTGGTTTATGGTTAAAAAACACATTATTTTTCACATACCGTAAATTTTTGTAGATCCAGATATACTGCTTTTCTCAAACGCATTGATTTTCTACAAAACTCATTGATCTGAAAAGCGCTGTGTCCCCGATTTGCCAGCTAATCTGTATGTTGTGATTGGCCTGAATACCTCTGACATCAGCATGAAATGTGACGCTCCTTACCATGTTTGAAAGATTCGCTCACAATGCAATGCTGACAGGAGTTAACTTACAAGCTGTGAGTCCGAAGCCGGGATGTTTTTTGTAGTCCAAGAAAAAAGATTTACGTTGGAGACGGTAACTCGCGTCATGGTTTACTTTGGGGTTTGTACCTTTTGTATATCGTTAACATACTAAAACAAATTTTAATGTTAGTTCAAAGTTAACAGTTTGATTTCAAAAGTAAATTAATATGACCTATAAGATTAATTAACATTAAAAAAGTATTGTTTATGTTAGCTAATGCATTAAAGGGATAGTTCACCCAAAATTTAAAATTCTGTCATCATTTACTCACTCTCATATTGTTATGAACCTGTATAATTTTTTTGTTCTGAAGAACACAAAGGAAGATATTTTGAGGAATGTTTGTAACCAAACCGTTTGTGAGCCCCATTCACTTCCATAGTAGGAAAAATAATACCATGGAAGTGAATGGAGCTCACGAAGACATGAAAGTGAGTAAACGATGACAGAATTTTCAATTTTGGGTGAACTATCCCTTTAAAGGTCCACTGTGTAGAATTTTAGTGTCATCTAGCAGTGAGATTGTGAATTACAACCAACGGCTTAGTCCACAGCTCACCCATCCCTTTCAAACGCATAGTAAAGCTACGCTAGCTGCCACAGCACAAACATGTCTGAGACAACGTAGTGACAAAACCCGCCCTGTAGAACAGTTTGTCCATTCAGGGCTACTGTTAGCCTGGGTGCCAGCCGATCTTAGCCCGCCCACCACATTTTGAAAAACGGGAAGATCGGTCTGGCGTTTTTCCGTTGAGGAGCTACTATGCGAGTCCCAAAACTGGCCGACGAATCAAATTGTGAGGGCGAGCTTTCTACGATGATGGACAGATGATCAACAGTAACATATCAACTACGTCACCAAAGAGCGCGTGTGTTCAATCTGTTTACAATGAAATGGCTGCCGCTGGAGAATTTAGATGTGTGGAATCTGACATTGAGTCTGTTCTAAAAGATATCGACAGAGCATTGATTTAAAAAGAGGAACAGAGAAACGCGATCAAGGCATTTGTTTATGTTTTCGCCGTCCTTCCTACGGGATTCGGCAAAAGTTGGTCGCACTTATGGAGGACAAAGTTAAATAAGCAACTGAAATGGGTATCACGGCGATGCAACTTGGCGTGCACGACGAGATGGATATAATTAGCGGTCGTTGGCAGCTTCTTTTCGGAAGCCCGGAATCGTGACTGCGGAATAAGTGGAGGGACATGCTAGGCTCCGATATTTTTCAACCCAACGTCATGGGTCGCTATCGTAGTGGATGAAGTTCACCTAACGTACAAATGGTAAGAGATAGTCTTACTGTATGACTTAGTAAATACTTAATGTTGTGATATAAATGAAATGTTGTAAACATAGTAGGTGTTGATGTACCTTCGCTAACTCAGACTTAGTATAATTACAATGATGTTAGTATCATTGTAGCGAAATTACTAGCAGTTTGGTCAGGGTGCAAAAGATGACATTTCAACATACGTCACACTCCGTTGCTCTGATTGGTCGTAGGTCTATCCAATTGAGTGGAGAGGCATTTTTCGGTTGAGACACGCCTCATAATTTTAGCTCAATGGAGCGGTATCAGACTGAAATTCTGACTAGAATTGAGTATGACAACGTCAGGCTAGGCTACTGTAGTAACATTGACGAACAAAATGCAGACTTCCATGTAAGGTGAACTGCACGGTGTATGTAGATAGGCCTAGAAACGACTCATTCTGAGGTAATAAAAACATAAGGGTTCATTATGTAAGATCTTTATACACCACTGATAATACACAATGCACCTTTAACTACAAATACAACCTTACAAGTGTAACCATTTATTTTTTGCTCTTCTATTAATCCAGCTTTCATGACCCTTGTCCCTGTCATCATTGCTCTGTATATTCTCCTGCTTGTTCATAAAGGAGCAACACCGACCGCAAGCAACATCAGAACATGCGAATGAAAAGCTGTCCGGGCTGCTCCAACGATTTTAACAGCCGAACAAGCCGGTTTTATTCACTATAATGTGGGCGTAGCAGGGGGTGCTCTTTTAATGTACACGGTTTAAGAGTTGGGTGGAGCAGTATTTAGTGCGGAAGCGTTTTATAGCTTAAATGGCTGAGAAGATTGAGTGAGAGCAGAGAGGACAGATGTGGTCAGGGCAGCTGTGGTGGGGAAACCTAAAGCCTGCTGTCTGACCAGCACCACAGTAACAGCATACCTCCCATTCTTCCTCCAAACCTCAGACCAGCCACGCCATTTCCTTTGGCCAACTGGCCAGTGCTTCCTTTTGCTTTGGCATGAATGGACGTCGGAGGACTGTGTTCGGCCGGCCTGTGTACAGTTGTATGGAATGAGATTCATTAGAATGTCTTTGTGGTGGATCAGTGATGTTTTCATTTTTGTGGCTAAAGCATCCTTAGTAAATATGTGGTCATGTTATGAGATATTGCAGCATGGTTTAGCTGACTATGTCCAATTTCATGTAAAGGAAGTCGTGTGCCCAAAATAGCAAGCTACTGTAAATGACAAGTATCCAGCTGAATATTCAGACACTAAAAATATAAAAAGCTAAAAATCTTTGTCTTATAAAAAGAAATAATGTAAACCTGAAGTTGGAGAACATTGTATAAAAATACTTAACTAACTAACAAATTGATCACGAACCGCTGAACATAATCCGTACCATAATGCTGCATACAATACTGTTAGTGGATGGCAGGGAGCAGCATTGTGCAACATAAAGCCTTCAAATTTCCCCCGCAGCCTAATGTCCGGTTACACATCTGTGCGCTTCACCCAAGCCAGTTCCTCTGTCTCATGTTTTCTCTGGCACCAGTTGCTAGGCCAGCGGCAGCTACGATGCAGAAATGATAATGGACATTGGTCAGAATAGTAGTAGCTGTCAGACTTGTTTAGAGAACTTACTTTTTCTTCCAGGCAACCACAAGTTTTGTTTTTGCTGAAAACCGTAAAACGTTAGGCTAGGTCTGTTACAGACTGCCTTGTTCATTAAGAATATTTACAGTAAAAATCAAGCTGATATCAAGGTGTGCTTTCAGACACAGGACAACGTCAATGTGATGAAAGACCTTAATAGGGCTGCACAATATCGTCATGGCAATCTGCAATAGTCACATCACAGAGCATTGAGCTTGTTTTTAAAAAAAACTATTTTGGATCTCTTTGCCAGTGGAACACTATAAGAAAGGTTTAACACAGGAGAATAAAATCACAGATGTCTGTGAGAGTATACAAAAAAATGCAAAAATGCAAGGCAGAAGCTAATTCCTCTTATACTGAGATTTTATACAGTAAGTCATCTGGTGAAGTCATCCAATATTTCTCATATTGCAACATCGCGGAAAACATAACATTGCAAAGTTTCCCCCCACTATCGTGCAGGCCTAGTGTTTAATATGTAAGCAGCCGGTTGTTGTCGCAGAAATAAGCCCTGACAGTGTGATCAGGACCTGACGTGAAGACAGGGGCTTATTTTATGATAACAACTGGCTGCCTGTACATTATCCCATTTATTACATGGCTATTTACCTCATAAGTAAGGTAAGGAATATTAAATATTGATTTGAAATATTTTATTTGCTAATTTTTAATGCAGATCTTCTGCGCAAGTAAAACCCATTTACTTTTGGTTATAAGATAAAACAAGACGTTCAAATGTCACAAACACATTATTTGGTGTAATCATTTGTGAATATAATGTTATATGTTATTAAAAGACATATTTATATTAAGTTTTGTGTAAATTTAAACTTTACACTCTCAGAAATAGAGGTGCAAAAGTCACTGGGACAGTACCCTTTCAAAAAGGTTCAACTTTGTACCCAAAAAGTGCATATTAGTACTTCAAAGGTACATATTGGTAGTTTAAAGATACATATTTGTACCTAAATGGTACATATTCGGACCTTTTTGAAAGGGTACTGTCCCAGTGGCAACTTTTGTACCTTTTTTATGACAGTGTACTCTGTGTTATTAGTTTGAAAGGGGCCATGGCACAAGACTTTTTTAAGAGGTCAAATAAATCTTTAGTGTCCCTAGAGCACATATGTGAAGTTTTAACACAAATACCATATAAATAATTTATTATAGCATGTTAAAATTTCCAGGTGTATGAAAAATGTGCCACTTTGGGTGTGTCCTTTAAAATGCAAATGAGCTGATGAAATTCAAACACTGATCACAATGATGGTGTTTTTTTTTGCAATTAAAACTCAATTGTGATTTTCCCTGCACTAAATGGCAGTGCTGTGGTTGGATAGTGCAGATTAAGGGGTGGTATTATTATAATAAGAGCTCCTATAACATCATAAGGAGAGACAAATTTCAACAACCTATTTTTTCAAGTGCTTGTAGAGAATGGTTTACCAAATCTAAGTTACTGGGTTGATCTTTTTCACATTTTCTAGGTTGGTAGAAGCACTAGGGGCCCAATCATAGCACTTAAACATGGAAAAAGTCAGATTTTCATGCCATGGCCCCTTTAAGAGTTTGTTATTTGGGAATAAAAAAACTGTGAATGTTGCGACTGGCCAATCAGAATCAATCATTCAGACGAGCCACGTATTAATTAATAGCATTAAGGATGCACAAATACAAAATTTCTTATATTCTGATATTCAATTGCTTTAAATGACATTTAACTATACGGCAGATACCGTCAGTTTTGTTTTTTTACTCCTTGCTTCAAATTATGCCATGAAATCCATGCAATTCTGTTGTCATTGTCACCCATTTCAAAATAATCACACAGAATGAGTTGTATAATGATGAAAGAATTTTTGCAGTTTTAAGCAATCGAACGATGTCCTTGCATCCTTAGATAATATTGTAAACAAACAATTTGTAATTAAATTAAAATACACCTTCCTGATCGTAGGCCAACACAGGGATTTTGTGCATTATTACAAAATGTGCTGTCAGGTCAGATTTATGTTTATATGAAGAGTTTGGTTCCAAAACGGGATAACTCGTTTTTTGATTGTGCATTTCAATTCATATCAATCAAACTGCAGTTGGTTTGTTTTGATTTAAGCCTTCATAACTAAAAAATACAGCCTGTTTTGGAACTAAACTCTTCATATTTAGTTTACATTAGATAGCCATCCATCAAAAGTCATAAGCATTTTATTATACTATTTTGTCAATGTTATTCAGAATTTTGAAACACCTCATGCATTTCACTAACCCTGCCATATCATCTTTAAGAAGAGATTTTTTGTTGCATGTTGCTTTGGAATACTTGAAAAAATGATTCATTGAATTTAATAATTTTTTTTAAGGTAAGTGGTTGCAATCAATTTATTTAAGCTACATTTAAACAAAAAAGATTAGTAACGTAAAATCAAATATAAAACTTTTGTTTAAATGTAGCTTAAATAAATTGATTTCAGTGTAGTCTCACCCCCTCCACAAAGATATAGGACTTCCTTCTTTCAATGATGCACAATTATGTTTTTTACATCATTGAAAGAAGGAAGTGCAACACTGAAATCCATATTTCTCCTGTCTCAGGGGAAACAGTGGGAATGATGGATGACCATTTAAAAACATGACTGGGTTTCTAACTATACAAAGCTTAATGCAAATGGGTGAAGTGCAGTCCCGGCGCCATGGGCGGGCTTTAGGGGGCCGGGCCCGCCCTGTGAGTCACTAGTGCCCGCCCTGGAGTCAGTAGTGAGCGCGGAAATGTTTGGTTGTTTGCTAAGCGCGCCACCGCTTAATGTTAAGACACGATTGAGTGCTGCCTGCAGTGAGACTGACACATTATGGTTCTGCTGTTATCTTTCACTATTTTCGCTGCTGAAACAACAAAAACAGTCAACATTGCGTCTAAAATGTAAGTGGCTTAATATTAATTACTTGTAGTGAACTGTCATTAAATCTGTCACATTTTCAACCGTGATGTGATGCTGCTTAACTGTATCATGTTATTAAAAAATCCACATTTTTACCACAGTATGTTTAACCCACTTTGTTAACACACTTTGTGTTTGCTGTGCTTATTTGTTTAACTTTGCGTTATTACATTATGCACTTTCGGTCGCCGTTGATTAAAGGATGCAGAATCATCATCCTGTTTTGGTGATTGTTATTGGCGTTTTTTTAATCAGACTAGGCTACTTGTTCAGTCGAGCAAGTAAAATTCTCTTTCACTTGGCCTTTTAAAAAATCCACTTGTCTCTGATATTAACCGGACAAGCGTTGATGTCGAGCCCTGCGACGTGTTTTATTTGCGTTTAGATTGCTTCAGTAAGCTAGGTCCAATCTTTACGACTTCTCCGTATTGCGTTAATGGAGAGGTATGTTAGTTCTTCCTCGCTTTTTTGTCCACTTAATGCATAACTAATGATATTATGCATTGCAGTGACGTTGCTCTCATTTGTGCCCCCCCTAAAAAATGAAATGCCCGTCCGTGAATTTGTGTCTGGCGCCGGGTCTGGTGAAGTGTCCCTTTAATATTGCAAAATAAACTACTTTAGGGTGATACAGGACCCCTTTGCTTTACACTGATCATCCTGCCGGGGTTTATTTTGCGATAACAACCATATGGATGTACCTTATCCCTTTCATACATACCCATCTGATGATAGAAAAGTTAAATAGGGAGAGAAGGGAAGAGATGTGTGAATGAGCGGTAAAGTCCGAGCGCCAGGGTGACGCAGGCGGCCGCAAGAGAGGGCTTATAAAATGTGAATCATCTTGCACCCTGTTTTTAGCCAAACCATGAAAATGCTGGAATGAAAGGGCACTTAATTTAGACTCCTCTTTTTTTACTTTCCTGTGGCTGGCAATTCATGCATGGCAGCAAGCAGACCGGATTTTGGGGGAGAAGGCGATGGGAACAGTTCGGCCAGGGGGGCGGCACCTTACCCAGGACTCGGGTGCCTGTGAATGTACCTACAGAGCTGCCGTCTTCTGTTTACCGTCACAGAAAAGGTGAGGGACGGTGATGATACTGAAAACATCATAACTAAAACTCTTCCTTAATACTTGTGCATCATTATCTAATGTGTTAGATGAACATTGCCCTGGTTTACAAAGTCTGAACACTTCATAACGTTATACAACATTAGGTGTTTTACTGAAGTGAAGACAAGATAAAAGAGACAGCAGTATATGCCACACTGTAAAAAAAATGCAGCATGAAGTTTTTAAGTTTTGACCTGTGATAAATTGACATTACGTATAAAAACAAGTTGAAATTGTTTATAGTGCACCTATTTCACTGCTAAAAACAATGTTATTTTGTGTATTCGGTATAATACAATGTGTTTGCGTGGTTTATGGTCCACATACTGTACAGTTTTGTAGCTCCAGATTTCCCTCTCTTCCCGAAACGCACTGATTTTGTACAAAATTCATAAATTTGAAAAGCGCTGTGTCCCTTATTGGCCAGCTAATCTGTACGTTGTGATTGGCCTGAATATCTCTGATTTCAGCCAGAAATGTGACGCTCCTTACCATGTTTGAAAGATTCGGTTGCTACAGGATTTAATTTACAGGCTGTGAGTCAGAAGCGGGAGGAATTATGATAATGTTGGCTTTGTCTACATCACCAATCCCAGGAAATAAACTGTTACCTACAATCTGTGTGTTTGTTGTAGTCCAAGAAAAGAGATTTACGTTGGAGACGATAACTTGTGTCATCGTTTAGTTTGGGATATGTACCTTTGCATATCGTTAACATATGCTAATACACACCAAAGGAAATGTAAAAACGTGAATCGGATAATGGATGATCTTTAATTTGTTAAGTTAAAGTAACATAAAAATATATGTTGATTTGGCAAAAATGCTGCATTTTTACAGTGCAGTAAAAGTGAGAACGAAGTTATGAGAGTCACAGAAATTTGTAACAAGTATTTCATCTGATATATACCGAGGCACAATAATAGCCAGTCAGTACATCTTCATAAGTACACATTCACAGTAGAGTATAAAAGTATGTAAACTGTTGGAGTTAACTGGTTGATCTTCCTTTGGCAACAATAACCTCCACCAAACGCTTTCTATAATTGCAGATCTGCACAATGGTCAGGAGGAATTTTGCACCATTCCTCTTTACAAACCAGTTTTAGTTCAGCATTATAATTGGGATGTCTGATGTGAATCACTCTTCTGAGGTCATGCCAAAGCATCTTAATGAGGTTGAGGTCAGAACTCTTTTAGTCAAAGGTTCTTATAAGAACAATTTCTTTCTTATTTTTTATAGTTTACAGAAAGTTTATCCACTACAGATAATCTTTTGTGCAACCTAAAGGTGCTGTGAGATTGCGAATTGCAACCAACCTCAATTTCGAAATGCAATAAGAAGCTACGGTAGCCACCACAGGACAAACATGTAGTCGTCTGAGACCCTGTCCCAAATTGCGCACTTCATGTGGACTTTCAGTCTTGTGGCCTTAAATTGCGCGTGCTCGCTTAGTCTACCGAGTCCGTAGGGTGTCCCGTCTGTCATTTTTACACGTCTAAATGTGCTCATCAGCGCCCCCTTTGCCCCCTTGATGTGGTCTTTGGCGAACTCTGCACTGCAGCAGGCTTTGTGCAAATTACCAACCCAGAAGTCCTTGCGAAAGAGCAATCAGACGATGGAAGGGAGGAGTTCACACTGACGGGTCTTCACTACATGATGTCTTCAAAGTGTGGACTCTAAGGATGACCACAAGTCTGGAGTGTGCCATTTGGGACAGGGCCTGAGACAACATAGGGACGAAACGCGCTCTGTAGAACAGTTTGTCTATTTAGGGCTACTGTAGAAACATGACGGCGACCTCGACTTCCATGTAAGGGGACCGCGATGTATGTAGATAAAATGTCTCATTCTAAGGTAATAAAAACAATACAGTTCATTATGTAAGGTCTTTATATACCACTGATAATATAGTTGTGTTTATTATATTGCATTTCTGTCAAGAGATCCTTCTAAAACTTACACATTGCACCTTTAATGGAAGCATACAGGCCAATAAAGAAACGTTTAGGAATGGGTGCTTCATGGGTCATTGTCCTTTTTCATTAGGCTACTCAACATCTGTAGAGCTGCAGTTGGTAAAAAGAGTGCTTTTTAGGTGGATATTGTTATAGCAATCTCTTAAAGCTTTAATGTGGTAAAGCAATGCCAAACCATGATGAGGAGCCAATTGCAGGACAGCAATGGCATCTTCTGTGACATCTATGTACAGAATAAGTACCGCCACTGGTGACAGTTTTGTACCTTTTTCTGAGAGTGTAGGAAGTCTTGTTGTTAACATCAGTGTTGGGGAAAGTTACTTTTAAAAGTAATGCATAGAGACAGAGCGCAGTGCGTCATTACCTGAAAACCACGCCCACCGGGGGAAAACAATCTATCCGTCTCCATTGACTTTGTATTGCGAAAGGCTGCCTCCTTGTTATTTCTGGCTTATAACAAAAAACAGAATAATGCCTAAAAGCTGCTGTGTAAAAGGATGTACAGCTATAACAAGCCAAAAAACCCAGAAATAAGTTTTTAAAAGCTGTCGACCCCAAAAAACAAGCGTTTAAAGACACAAAAGTGGAAACAGGCAACTTTTCATAGTACTACAATTAATAGAACTGCGCCCACTAGGGAGAAACGTAGTCGGCAATCTACTTTTTTCTACTTAAAGGCTGGGTTTTACGGCTCGACAGCTTATAAAAACTTATTTCTGGGTTTTTTGGCTTGTTAACTGTACATCTTGTCACACAAGAGCTTTTAGGCATTATTCTGTTTTTTGTTATAAGCCAGAAATGATAAGGAGGCGGCCTCTTGCAATACAAAGTCAATGGAGACGGTTGGATTGTTTTCCCCCGGCGGGCGTGGTTTTCACATTTTACATAACTGCTCTCTGTCTCTATAACAATATTCAGTTACTCCCCAAAAAAGTCATTGCGTTACGTAGTTACTTTTTATGGAAAATAATACTTATGTTACTTTTAAGTTACTTTTGCATTACTTTTTCTTACTTGGCTGAGTCTTGATCTCTTTCAGGCCTTGCAGATGTTTTTTTTGTTCTGCATTCAAAAACTGCATTTTACATCACAAAAATGTCAAGCTCTGGCCTGCCATCTCCATTTCTGATTCAAACTTTTTCCGCTATGGCGCGCACGCGTAAGAGTGCGTAATTCTACGTGACTACGTTCAGTTTAATTCAGTACATTATAATCAAATTAATTAAACTGAAAAGTAACTTGCATTACTTTTGTAAAAAGGTAACTTAAATATTAATGTGTACATGTATAAAGTAATGCGTTACTTTACTCGTTACTTCAGAAAAGTAATAATATTACTTAATGCACGTTACTTGTAATGCGATACCCCCAACACTGGTTAACATGATGTTTTTGTCCACTTAGAAGTAGAAACCTGTTCAGCGTTTTCTTCTTGCTCTAAACGCGAATCTTGTTGCATGGTTTGGACTCAATCATTGTAGCTTGTAGCCTTGCACTATGAATATTTACACAATAAAGTCTCTATAGCTCAGTGACTTAGCAATACAAAGGTCATGGGTTTGATTCCAGAGAACACACATACTGATAAAATGTGTAGCTTAAGTGCACTGTGGCCTAGTCCACACGTTCACGGGTATTTTAATAAACTGAGTTTTTCCCTCCTTCATTAAAAAAAAAATATTCGTGTTCACACGAACATGAAGCGCTGTCAAGAGCATGCCAAACCAACAGATGGCGATATACACCTAACGTAAAGCCATGTTGGCCAATCAAAAGCCGTTGTAGAGTCTCACCTCGGCACAAACAACAACGTCACAAACCAAACAATGTTTCACCGGCTACACAACAGCGCTGCAACATTTTTGAAAATCCTCACCCTGGCAGGAGGTTACATTAATGTGTGATTTCAGTTTCCTGATATTGTGTTTATGTGTGGACGAACGGCCATCTGATTTATTGATTGAAATTTTGTCCACATTAACCACTTGGCAAAATCACGAGAGCCACATAGGTTCAGACAAAGCAGACCTTTCTATGTTGTGAGATTTTCACAACAATAACAATTTATGTACAAAAATTAAAAATACTTTTCCAATAATTGTATAGAGAAAGTGTTCTGATGTATGTAAAACTATATACAATTCAGTCTGATTCGTAAAATCCAAAGCATGACGTCTCTCATGTGGTAGTATAGTACACATGCAGATGCATTTAGCAGCTCTTACCATAAATCGCTGTGAATGCTTACTTTATTTCATTCACTTATTGCTCTTTCCGAGGGTAAGCTTGTTTACAAATTAAGACGTGTCGTTTCAATTTAAAGCGTGCTGCACTAAACTGCAGCAAGCCGTCTTTGCTCACACAGTAACACACATACACATGCTCTGCAGTGTATAATAAGCACTGTAACAGTGTGGTTTGCATTTCCCCATGTGCAATCGTGGAGAAACCACATGAAAAGTTCTTGGTATTAAAGGACAAGTCTTGGTTGGGAGGGATTCTGTCATGCAACAAGAGTGTGTTTTTCACTTTTTTCCCTCCTTTTTTGAGAAATTTGGCCACTGTAGTATTAGGCAAAGCAACCGCACATGAGTCCCTCTTAAATGGCCCTCACCACCAGAATGTGGAAGGGAAGAGTCTGTGCTTTGGATTGTCCAACGCGTTCATTAAAGCTTACTGTAATGAGACATGACACGTCTTAAGATTATAATAGAAACATCTGTTTACATGTCTGTGCGCGAATGTGTTCACAGGCTTGTAATTGGTGATTTAAGCCGAATGAATGATAAACGTCTTTAATGAATTTCCCTTTTGATCTGAAAAACACATAAAGACATGTAACATGTAAAAAGTTATTCATTCAGTGCTTGTGGTAGGTGGTTATTATCATCGTTCAAAAAAATGAAGAAAAAAAATGAAAACTGTAATTGCAGTCAGCATGCCATAAAATATAAAACAGACTAAATAATTCTTCATGTTCTTTAATTTTGCAACACATTCTCGTTTTTATGTCAGACCCAGTATGCCACATTTGACTTTGTGAGTAATATAATTCATTAAACACATTAGTATGTGGTGTAGTAAACTGGTTAAAAGGTCTGAGTTGGGCACTGAAAAGTTGAAAGTTTAAATTGGGTTTAAATAGTGTCATTATTTTGCCGACAGAAGAGTAGGACAGGTTATCCAGTTTGCCTAAAAAAGTAAATCATAACCCCTTCAACCATTCAAATTTAAATTGCTTTGAATACAAGCAGTAGAAAAATGACAAATTATAATTCGTTCCTGTGACTCAGGGAGTAAAGCATTGCGATAGCTGCCCAAATGTCATGCGTTAAATCCCATGGAACACTCATACTGATAAAATGTATACATTGTGATGCACTCCAATAGAATATATGCGTGTTAAAAGTCCAGTGTGAGATTTTAGCGGCATCTAGTAGTGAAATTGCGAACTGCAACCAACCTCAATTTCGAAACGCAAGGAGAAGCTACGGTAGCTGCCACAAGACAAACATGTCATTAGGGACTTTAAAGGATAATTTAGGTATTTAACACTTTGAGTCTCATTTCTGGTTTGTTTTGGATGAACTACAGTGATGGACACAAAAAATTTTGACAATGGGTCGTGTCTTGACTTTTTGACTCTCTTGACTGCTTCAGAATGGAAGTCAAGGGCCATGCACAAACATGATTTGTGGTGTTTGTTGATGATTAAAAACAAGTAGTGTAGCGAAATACAGTTTTATTTGGCATTTTGTAAAATTCCATTTACTTCTCTTGGAAGACTCATTGCTCGCTGATATATCACTCCGCCACCGGAAACAGAAAGGGGTCTGTTTACATGTGGTTCTAGTTTTTTCACTCGGTTTCTCTCAGAAGAATTTTTCCCATATTTGATGGCTCAGTGACCAGCCTTAGGTTTGAAGTTGAGCTCAATTGTGACTGTCTTTACGCTAGACACTGAGTTCAGTTCAGCGTCCTTGTACGGCAAAGTGGTTGTCGCCATCAAGTGGTTGGGAGTGTGCTAACGCTTCAGACTCAAATATAGAGCGGAAGTATAAACGCGGTTGTGAGGTATCTGAAAAAATAGTTCCACTATAGCAAATAAAACAAATTGAAATCATACATTGCGCTGATATATTTGTTTTTAATCATCATGAACACCACGAACCACTCGGTGAGTGGCACAGTTTTGAAAATGAACGTTAAGTGTTGTTTTAATGACATGGCCCATGACTTCCATTCTGAAGCTGTCAAGAGACGCTTTTAAACGAGTCAAAAAGTCAAGACACGACCCATTGTCAAAATTTCAGTGTCCATCACTGTAGTTCATCCAAAACAAACCAGAAATGAGACTCAAAGTGTTAAATACCGGAATTATCCTTTAAGCAACAGCATCTGGTGGAACGGCAATGGCATTCTGGCGTTGTATTGCGCACGCGCGAAATAAACTGCTACTTTGCGACGTTCTACTGTAACAGTCTACTACAGGAGAGCAGCTGATTTGCCAGAAAACGCTACAATATGAGAGATAACGTAAATAAATGTTATGTTTTTTGGCATATGACAATGTAATTGCATCAGTTTGATTGTACCACTTTATATAATGTGTGTTAAATGTTTTAAATTTAGGCTAATTTTAAAGATTTTTTCAGTTTGTATAAAGATATGTCTGTTGTTAGCAACAACACCTCAGGCAGCAAAAAACTTGTAAAAACTCCTCTTCTGACAAAAGATTGTAATTTAATGCCAAAAGCAATGCTTCTCTTGCTTTTTCAAATGACATTTTTTTGTATCTCAATAAAATAATTAATGTTGCATTGCGCTGTCCTGTCCTGTTTACAGTTGCTTAGTGATTTATACATTCTTGGCTACGGCGGTGTGACAGCATACTTCCGGTCGCCGTAGCCGTTCCATTTGCAACTGTTGCTTAAAGTCCCTATTGTCTGAGACAACGTAGGGCTAAACACTTTCTGTAGAGCAGTTTGTCCATTTAGGGTTACTGTAGAAACATGGAGACGACTTCCATGTAGGGGGTCCCGCGTTGTATGTACATAAAAACGGCTCATTTTATGTTTTACTGTTTACTACCCCAATTACCAATCACAAGTAATGACCAAGTATGACTTGTAAATAGCAATTTATCTGAAGCTTGGCACTTTAGACATAACAGTGTAAGTATATAAACTAACAATGACTTCTACGGCATTTATTAATCTTAGTTCATATTAATTTCAGCATTTACTATATTTTCAAAATAAAAAGTTATAACTGTTAACATTATTTCATGAATTGACAATGAATTGACATGAATAACTGTTTTGGCATTAACAAAGATGAATAAATGCTAAAAAACACTATTGCTTATTCTGCCCTACAAACGCTAAGTGCAGTAACTACGCAAACACTAAAACCGAGAAAAACGCCCTTAAAGTTTTTTACACCAGCCAGTCAAACATGTTACTGCAATTTTGGCACACACGTTTCCCTGAAATGCGACAAAATTGAACCAGGAGACTTTGTCACAAGACACAACAGATCTCATAAAGCCCATTTCAACCTTTAACTCAATTTTGACCAAATGCGTAGTTAATGCGCTTTGGCTTTGTAGGGCAGTATTGTTAATTCATGTTAGCTAATGCATTTGCAAATGTTAACACATACAAGCTTACTGTAAAGTTTTACCAGTAGACCTATATTAATATGATAAAAAGCACATCATTTTATACCATACCATACTTTATAACTAAGCATTTTTGACCTCAAAAAGGTTGCAGATGTCTGAATTAGGCAGTTTTCACTAATAAACAGTCTGACCATCATTTATCCATCACTGTCATCACTCAGCTATCTGTCCATCCATCCATCCATCCATCTGGCCAGGCATTTATCACCTGCCGTCTGTCTTTCTTCAGTCGAGACATCAGTGCATGAAGACAGGAAGAGGCCATTATTACAGAGAAACCCAGAATAGACATCTTTTTATTATAAGTCTGTCCAGTGCTAGCGGTGAAGAAATTACAGGGAGTTTCTCTAACACATAAAAAGGTTGCTGCGCTGAAACCAGGAACCTCAATAAAGGTTGCATTACAAAATCTTAAGTTTTTACTCTCCCCAATTTTTTGAAAAATTGCTGCATTTCTTCCCCCTTTTCATGTGCTTTGCTTTATGTTGAGTCGCAGCAGACTGCTTTGTGGTTTCTCTCTCAAGCCTGTGGGAAGAAAATACGCTCGCTTGTGGGTTATCGGGATGCCAATCCCGAGGCTAACATCTGCTTAGAGGAAGATGTTGAAAGAAAGAGGGGTATAGCATAAAAAACCTGCTAATCTTGTGCTCAGATTTTCAGATTCATGTCATGTGTTGAGTTGAAAGACAAAAACAGCATCCTCAGATTCTCCGGCTTGGGGTGAACAGAGATCACTGGACCTTTAGATCTTTGAATTTCATCGTGATTCATTTGATTTTGTTGTGGCAGACAATTGCACATCAAAGACGAGTGGCTAGGAAATGTGTTTCTAAACTGTGATTGACACCAGATTCTTAATTGCGCATTTAGTCACAACCTAAAACGCACATCTGTCACATTCAATAATGCATAACAGATGTAAGACAGTTTATTGGGCAAAACACATCTATTAAGGTTTATGATACTGTGTTATATAGTTACCTTGCGCAGTCTACCTAGTATACAGTATCTGGTAGCACTTTATTTTACAGTACTTGCACTTACATTGTACATATATGGTAAATATAAGTATTACGTACTTACAGCAAGTGTGGATTAATGACAGGTACTTATAGTGTACCTATATGATAACTAATAACAAACACCACTGTACTTACAAATTGTATGTACATGGTAAGTGTATAGTACTTACAGGCCTGTGTAATTAATGGCAGGTACTTATAATATAACTAATAACAAACATTACCGATGTGCCATTTTGTACTCAGTATCTTTGTCCTTTATTATACCCTTTAAACCCAACAATGCATCTTTTTTATGGTCTGACTAGTTAATATAACTCACAGTGGCATATGTATACTATGCTATATCTTAGATTATAGGTCCTGTGTAATAAATGTGTAAAATGCAACACTTTATTGTACAGTCCTGTTTTCATGCAGTTACTATAGACGCCCTAGTGAATGTACTCAGTAGATAATGCGTACAGTATTCAATGGTTGGGGTTGCCTTATAGTGACATATGTACAGGATACTATGCTTTATCTTAGGTGGTAGGTCCTGTGTAATAACTGTGTAAAATGCAACACTTTATTTTACAGTCCTGTTTATATGCATTTAATATGGATGTACTACTGAATGTACATAGTAGTTAATGTGTACGGTATTCAATGCTTCGGTTTAAAGGGTACAATAAAGGACAAAGATACAGAGTAGAAAACTGGCACATCAGCAATGTTTGTTATTAGTTATCATATACGTACCATGTACAGTACATACAATTTATAAGTACAGTAGTGTTTCACGTTAGTTACAGTATATATACACTATATGTGCTGTTCATTAACTTAGACTGGCCAGTATATACTATACACCTACAATATACTTACAATTTGTAAGTACAGTAGCGTTTGTTATTAGGTGTCAGGATCCTATCAGAATCTTTTCTTGTATTATATCTAGTCTTTGTGGCAGGGTTCTGAATGTTTTGTGTGGGAACACATGGTCATTGTATTGGTTTTATTAGACCACATGTTTCTCGTGTCCTGTCACTTTTACCCCTTGTACCCCCCCCCCCTGTACCCCTTTTACCTCTCCTTTTTAGTGTTTGATTCATGTCACCTGTTTCCCTCTTGATTTTCTCCCCTATTTAATGCCCTTGTGTTTGCTGTCCTGTGCTCGTTCATGGGGCAGACGTGGATCTGGGTCATGGGGCAGACGGGACCTGGGTCATGGGGCAGACGTGGACCAGTGTCGTGAGGCATACATGGAACGTTGAACACCTCGGCTTCCTCCTCTGTGTCCTCTGCCTCCTCCATGCGTACGGTTACTTCCCCACAAAAAAAATACTTGGGGGAGCTTCTGCCGACCTGGGTAAAGGTAACATAGGACACCAGGGTGGCGCTGAAGGCGCTCTAGACCTGCAGACAGAGATAGAAGAGAGAGAGGCTGGTATCGCCAGGTTAGCAAAACACAGGTCAACAAGAGCAGAGTTTTTAAAGAGTTCAATAATGGCAATCTTGAGCCAGGCAGAGAGTTCAGGGTTGGCTATATTGGGCAGGACAGAGAGTTCAGAGTCACACACAGCTGTTTTGGCAAGGGCAGAGAGTCTATAGTCTATTGAGCTTAGGAGTGACAATCCTAGCTGACCTTATAGTTGTGACAGAAACTCAGGAAACTTAGGCTCAGCAGACACGGTCGGGACAATAAGCTCAGGGGACTCAGATTCAGACCTTCCAACCGAAACATGAAGTGCAGGTGACTCAGGTGAAGCAGACGACTCGGGTGAATCAGACTCAGGTTAACCAGATGACTCAGGTGAAGCAGACTCAGGTGAACCAGACGACTCAGGTGAATCAGACTCAGGTGAACCAGACGAAACAGGCGACTCAGGTGAACCAGACGAAACAGGCGACTCAGGTGAACCAGACGAAACAGGCGACTCAGGTGAACCAGACGAAACAGGCGACTCAGGTGAACCAGACGAAACTGGCGACTCAGGTGAACTAGATGAAACAGGCGACTCAGGTGAACCAGGTGGTTCAGGTAAGCCAGGCTATTCAGTTAAGCCACGCGATTCAGACGGTTCAGGTAAGCCAGGTGATTCAGGTGACTCAGACGATTCACTTTTGACGAAATGTGCAGGAGGCTCAGGTTTGAACCTTCTAGCCATGACAGGAGGTTCATGGGCTCATGGGCTGGAGAATTCTCAAAAGAAACAGAAGATCAGAAAACAGACCACGCACACAACAGGGCCATGGCAAATACAGGAAGCACAGAGTTCACAGGACATACCTTTGTTGCCGTAGAAACCACAGAACAGGATAAAACTTGACGTGGGGTCCTAGACGTCCGTACTGACACCATTGGGACATCCAGCAGACTTGACATTAAAGGTGGAGTCCACGATGTTTGAAAGCCAATGTTGATATTTGAAATCACCTAAACAAACACGCCCCTACCCCAATAGAATCTGGACCTTCTGTTGATAGACCCCCCCCCACACATACGCAACACGGCAAGGATGTCGGTTAGTAGACACGCTCCTTGGCTATAAGTGTGTTTTGGTAGTCCGCCCGTCTCCTTTTCCAAAGCGTTTTTCAAACATCGTGGACTCCGCCTTTAATAGTCGGTCTTGGCATGAACTGGACATGTAGGTGAGGCAGCCATTTTGTGAAGTGGCTTGGGTGCAGGTATAAAGGCCATCTTGATAGCAGGTGCCGGGGTAATAACAGCCCTATTCAAGACAGGTGTGGTTGTGGCGATGGCTCTTTGAATAACAGGTGCAGGTAACGTGACAGCCATCTTGGGTGCAGAGACAGGCATGCTGGCGGCTATCTTAGAGAGAGGCATGACTCAACAAAAGAGCAGAGTCTATGTACTTCTCTAAAGTCCAGGTTGAGGCATTATGTGGCATACGCTGGCTTAAATCCTCATTAAGGTCATTACAAAATACATCCTTGAGTGCCACATCATTAAATCCTACCTGATAACTTAAATTCAGGAAGTCTTCAACATAATCCTCAATCGGGCAGTTGCCCTGGCGTAATTCAAACAATACAAATGCAAGATTCATGTTGCCGGCTGGAAATTACAAACCTCCACTGGATTCTGGTAGGGCGAAGTATTCTGTAACATAGGCTGCTTACACAAAGCGGGAGAGAGACGAATCCAAATGCAAGGAGGTTTTATCAGAGGTGGAAAGAGTAATAAAATATTGTACTCAAGTAAAAGTAAAGTTACTTTAATAATATTTTACTTAAGTAAAAGTAAAGTTACTTGTCTAAAAATCTACTCAAGTAAAAGGTAAGTCATTTTAACTTTAAAGTTACTTTTTTTTACAGGGGGGAAAGGTGGAGGATTCTAGTATAGTTCAAAAACGACAAGGGAATATAAATCTCAAACTAGTTGCGAGTGGAAAGTGGTCGCTTAAATATGACCAGGGGTTTCTATCATAAGATTTGAACTAAGGCGGGTCTGCATTAGCGCGCGCCTGTCTCGTCCGTCTCCATGGTTCTTTTTGCGCGTTCCCCGGCCCCCACCCATTTACATCCGTTGCGCATCTTTATCACCTTGCTTTTTTAAAATATTTTTTACTCAGTAACGGATATGACTTAAAATGTAGCGAAGTACAATACTTTAAATAAAACATACTTAAGTAAAAGTAAAAGTACAGATTTTAAAAACTACTCCAAAAAGTAAAAGTACACAAAAAAACTACTCAATTACAGTAACGTGAGTTAATGTCATTCGTTACTTTCCACCTCTGGATTTTATTAGGAAATCCACAAAGGCATGCAAACACATCCAGAGGGTAATCCAAAAAACAGGCAATGGTCAAAATCCAAAACATCCAAAACAAGAACCATGAAACAAGAAACAATGACAAGACAAGCTGTACACATACAATACTTCGCTGTGATTTAATCTCAATGAACAAGATTTATAGTGAACAAACAGGAAGTACAAAGTGAAGTGTGACATGACAAGATTTCAAAATAAAAGACTGGAAACAGAACATGATATCAAAATAAAACACCTGACAACAAAACAAACAGAACACAAGACAAAACCCTTACAGTTTCATGAAGATATTTTGTGCATTTCCTACCGTAAATATATCAAAACTTTAAATGCGATTTTATTTAGATTTTTTTGCACCCTCAGATTGTAGATTTTCAAATAGTTTTATCTCGACCAAATATTGGCATATCCTAACAAACCATATATCAATGGAAAATTATATTCAGTTTTCGAATGATGTGATATGATCTCAATGAACAAGATTTATAGTGAACAAACAGGAAGTACAAAGTGAAGTGTGACATGACAAGATTTCAAAATAAAAGACTGGAAACAGAACATGATATCAAAATAAAACACCTGACAACAAAACAAACAGAACACAAGACAAAACCCTTACAGTTTCATGAAGATATTTTGTACATTTCCTACCGTAAATATATCAAAACTTTAAATGCGATTTTATTTAGATTTTTTTTGCACCCTCAGATTGTAGATTTTCAAATAGTTTTATCTCGACCAAATATTGGCATATCCTAACAAACCATATATCAATGGAAAATTATATTCAGTTTTCGAATGATGTATACATCTCAATGTAAAAAAATTAAAGGAACAGTATGTAAGAAATTTATATAAATTAATCATAAAATGGCCCTGATATGTCTCTAGACATTAAGAAATCATTTTCATTTCAAATACTTATATCACTGACAACAGTGGTCCGGCCTGGATATTGTCATTTAAAAAGTGGAGTTGCAGCCCTCAACTGATGTTTATGTTGTCATGTTGTGTATTGGCCACCAGTTGTGTGATTGCAGTACCAGTTTTAGCCACAAGTTTTGTAATTGCAGTACCAGTTTTCAGGGATGGGCAGTATTTCAAATACATGTATTTAAAATACGTATTTGAAATACAAAATAGTATTTTGTATTTTGTATTTTAAAGCCTTTGAAAAAAATGAAATGTAATTTGTATTTAAATACATTTAAGATGAGTATTTTTGTATTTTTAAAATACTCAAAATACTTTGAGCCAGTCAACCAGTCAGGGTGCTGTTTTCATGCATCAACTAGTTCAGACCAGACACCAGAGTTCAGGTAAGCAAATATATCTGTGCAGCTTTTAGTGGGCAAAAATTCAAATGTTGGAGTGGGAAAAAAAGCAAGGGAGATTGAGTTATTGGGTGTGATGTGATTTGTGTTATTATAACTGTCGCGAAAGGAAATTCAGATTCACACTTGCACCTTGGCGGCATGCAGTTTAATGCACGACTGAGAGAGTGTGAAACGCTGACAAATAGGCCTACACTTTTGACTTAAAGGAAAACCACTATTTTTCAATATTTACTATGTTCTTACCTCAACTTAGACAAATGAATACATAACTATCTATTTTCAATGCATGGAGAAAGAGCACATAGTTTGCAGCATTTCGACCTCAGCGCGCAGTAACATCTTCACATGAGTGATGATGTTACTGCGCCAGAGGTTAAAGTGCTGCAAACTAAGTGCTCTTCCGCCATACAATATAGTTCTCATTTTTTATCCACTTAAAAATCACTACGTTTTATTTTCTGTCACCATACTTACGCGTGTAACTACTCGCGTAACAGTCTTTAAATAGGGAAAACATGGAAGTGTTTGGTGGCTTCTAAATTCTTCCCTTTTTGGATCCTAAGGAATAAATGGGACTAGGCTAAATGCTAACACATTCATGACACGCTGTGCAAAGATGAAGTGCACGTATTGAAAAAAGATAGGTATGTATTCATTCATCTAAGTTGAGGTAAGAACATAGTAAAATATTGAAAAACGGTGGTGCTTTCCTTTAAAGGCCCTTTCACATGTGACGCGGCAAGTGGTGGAATCAGAACACAGTTGCTGATTTCTTTTTAGCTTTGTGCAGTTGAAGCCTTGATTACACTTTTGCAATTCGCATGGCTCTACTATACGGCGTGAACCTGCTGAACCTGCGGGCTCCTCAGTAAACCTACAAGGCTTTTATGCTTGACGTGCTCTCCGTTGTATAATTCTGTGAAATGACAGAGGGCGACTCATGAGTAATTGTTCTCAAAACCATCAAAAAGCAGCGATGAGAGGAAGTAGATTGCCGAATAATTTGTCAAACACTCGTCTCGTGAGAAGTTTGTAAATACGTGGATTTCTTCAGGGCCGTGCACAGACATTTTGAGGGGCAGTGGCCCAAACCAAAAAGGGGGCACGGGGGGGGGGCACAAATTATATGGTTTTAACAATATGATTTGTTATAGATTAGTATCAAATAATATAAGTGATTATAATGGAAAATAGACTTTATAACAAGATTTAGAGTGTGACAAAACTTCTTAATATTCTATATGATTTACGTGCTGAAGCTTTGAATCCATGTTTGCAATTTTGAACAGCTTTTGCAGCCTCCCTTCCAACTCTGTCTTTTTTTTAAAACATTGTTTTTTATTTTTTGTCGACAAAGTGTGCCAACAACAGCAAATTTGGTGTTATTTAGATCAGATCTCATCGGGTATATTACACATTACACAATCACTGTAGTTCTAAAAATGTTTGCTAAGTTGTTAGCACTTTGAGAAGACCGAGAGCAAATCATTACCCACAGAAATACAAAAACATAAGAAAGCCAAGAGAGGTCATCCATATTTTTTTTTTTTTTGCTGCTTGTTTTCTCGTGATCTCGAGATAACAAAAGTTGTTTTCTCACTATCCAGACATAATAATCCAAATGCCATTATGTAATTTCCTGTCCATAATATTTCATTTATTTTGAAGTGGACTGCTGATGCATATGGAGTCTTCGTCGTTACCACGCGTAGCTAATTGTCGATAGACTTAATAAATAAATAAATAAAGTTTGATGTTCGTGAATTTAGGGACCATCTCTAAAGTGCACTGTACACGTTTCTATCTTCAATAGTATTTAACAGTTTATTTGAATAAATATAAAACATCTAAAAAAGTGTGCATTATAGTTGACAACCACGAACACTTTACAGTTGGTTTTGTGACTGTTTGTTGACTTTAAGTTATTCCATTTAAATGCTGTTTAAAGTAGAAACGTATATGGAGTTACTTTAAAGACGGTTCCTAAATTCACCGCTATCAAATGGTCAATTATTGGCAAATCTGTTTCATCTTGGGCGAGTCCCTGATCTAAGTAAAATCTCATTTGTGCATCCATGCTAATTTAGCTAAATATGCTTTTGCTGTCTAAAAATTATGTTCTATTGAGTAGACGTAAGCTTTAATCATCACAAGA
Organism: Misgurnus anguillicaudatus; assembly: GCF_027580225.2. Taxonomy (NCBI): domain Eukaryota; kingdom Metazoa; phylum Chordata; class Actinopteri; order Cypriniformes; family Cobitidae; genus Misgurnus; species Misgurnus anguillicaudatus. The sequence goes on from NC_073353.2 coordinate 13,982,910, forward strand.
ATACAACTTTTGTTATGTCGAGATCACGAGAAAACAAGCTGCTGTCTTCTCGAGATAAAGAAAAAATTAAGTAGTGACCACCAGAACACAAGCAAGCAAAAACAAATATAGAACACGACCCCTCTCGGCTTCAAACTACCAAATTACTAATTGAGCAGCTCAACAACTGAGGTAATGTAATGAATCTACCTGTTAATACATCAAACTGTCGTCTTCGCCCTTCAAAGGGTGGACACAGAATGTGAGAGATGCTGCGGAGCGGGCGGGAAATCACGAAGTGGATTACCAGAAACAGTGGATCTTTAGACGAGCGGTAACAGAACACTTTGACTGGGGTTGGCGAGAGGGGCACCTCAGCCGATTAGGGCAGATGGGCAGTTGCTCTAGCCACCGGGCCACCCCCCTGTGCACGGCCCTGGATTTCTTTACATAAAAACTGATTAGGTTGTGGGTCATTTTGACGATACATGAAAAAGTTTTTATTATGTTTTTATAAAACATCACTTTACTTGAATGGGTGTTCATAAGGCTGACATGACACCTTCATAACCATGACACTATACAGATTAGCTGGCCAATCAGGGACACAGAGCTTTTCAAATCCGTGCATTTCAGGAAGAGAGTGAAATCTGGAGCTACAAAAATGTACGGTATGTGGAAAGCCATAAACCACGCAAACACATTGTATTATACCAAATACACAAAATAACATTGTTTTTTAGCAATGAAATAGGTGCACTTTAATAAAGTAAAGTAAGGTCTAACAGTAGTATTTATTGGTACAGAAATAGAATCAAATGAATAACAACACTGTCTTCTTCATTCTATAAATAAAATATAATTAATCTTTTTAAAGCTACAGAAGTGATTTTCCTTTTCTCTTCTGTTGTTTAATTAATATAACGACACAAACATAAGCAAATTTCTTGAGGGCACTCAGGCACTGCCACTTCAAATCACTGAAACTCACATCTGATTTCTTTCTGAACTGTTTGCACATACTTCAAAACATAACTGACTGTTTTTATGAGAATATGTGCCAAGACTGTGGTATTTCCACATAATTTTGTGTTTTTTTGTGCTTTTTGAAATGCTTTCCCAATAAAACATTTTGTGTCTTTTTTGACTGGGTAGACCAGCCGTCAATCTGAGTGTGTAGCCTTGCCACTGGTTGAGAAGAATTACTTATAAAAGATTATTTTTTCAGACAGAAATCTTTTAAGTTAGTTTAATGTGAAATTGGGATAAATAATGGACAGTATTGCTTTGTGGCAGCGCAGCACGAGAATTTTATGTTTATGTATTATTTTGATTTTAATAAAAACCAGCGGACTCCCCTGATTTATATTTTTGTGCTTTATGGGGGTCCCTCAAAGCTTATAGGAGGTCCGGGACCCCCTAGCCCCCCCTCAATTCGAACACTGGGTTGATTTCATCAGATCTTTTGATTTCTCAAAATGACCATAGTCAATGACCACGTCCATAGTCGTGATCTACTACAAAAGACAGCAGAACCGATCGAGTGCAAAGTTGGAACTGCCCATCAATATTTGCATGAGGCAAAAGCAGGCAGTCTGGCGTGGCGCTGGGCATTATGGGCCACTCCCTACATGCTGCTAATTGTTGTAATCACTGCAGTAATGAAGTATGGTGGTTTCTCCAAGTGTGATTACAGGTCATCAGCTCTCAGAGGAAATAAGGGGTTGGGGAGCTGAGGAATTCTCTGTGATATGGGTGTTACTGTTCGTTTACGGGATGTGCTTGTGAGGCGTGTGCTGTTGTTTTGACATTGTCGTCTGACGGCTGGCTGGTGTCATTTGGCGGGAAGTAAACAACTCATGCTGTACGGGCAGAGACAGCCTTTGATATTCAGCAACTTCCTTATTGACTCTTATCAGGATTTAAAAATGTCTCGCTTTTGACAGGACAATGTGCTGAGAGCGTGCGGTTGGGCCGTCCTGGAGTTTTCTAGTACACTAAGTGGCAGATAACTTGGAGATTACGAGCATCAAAGTTTGATTTCACTCATCTTTGACATGACCTTACTCAGTCAATATTTAAGGTTACCAATTGTCCTTTACATTATGTAGGATGGTTTTATGTAGAAAACAATTAATCACATAAATGACTTTAAGTGGGTTTTGGGTCACAAATTGAAAAATAAGAGAAATAGGAATTTGGTGGTAATAATCTCTGCATGCTTGGTCATTCGGATGTAAGGACCACACTGTAGATACTGAGACATATCTTCCCCAATTCTGACCAACGCCTCCATATGTTTCCCTCTTAAGAAACACATTTTCCTGAAGTCTTTATACCAGTTAAGAAAGCAATAGTACTTATTTCCATGAAATCAGTTTTTAACAAAACAATCTGTAAATTCATAATATGATGTCTTTAGTATAGTTTATTTTTCTCATCTGTCTCAGGAAGTCTTGAATCATCTGTAATAATGATAAACTTGCTTTCTTTACCCAGAACTGAACATAAACACGGTTACATTTAGGACACTGTCCAGTGTTTTCACACGCACATGATGAATGAAACAGGACATTCATCATCAAAGTTCAGAGAAGGGTATTTCTGCTCAATAATTTTCCCCCATCTGAAAAAGGGGTCTTGTTTCTGAGTTGTTTAACATGGTTAACCTACCTTCTGGAGACACCCAGGCACCCAGAGGTGGAAAGAGAGTAAAAACGGATAAGATGTCGAAATGAGGAACTGTATGGTTTAGTTATGGTGGAAAAGTAATTGCCTGATGAAGCTGGGCATGCCACAGACCAAAAGTTGTAAAGGATTGAACTAGCAAAGCAAAGGTCATGAGTGTAAACCCCAGGAACACACATATTAGTAAAATGTATGCTGTAAATACACTTTGGAAAATCCAAAGGCTAAATTTGAATTTCTTAATTAGGAGCATCTTTAAAGTACATTATGTTATTTCCCATTATTTTATGTAGAAAACGGTAAAAAATGAATATGGTAGGGTTTTCACAGACTGGGTCACATATTCTCTTCTGCCTTTTCAAGAAGTAATAGACGGTTTCGTCGGATGCACACGCGTTGCCGCGGTTACGAGCCTGGCCCGAAGTTAACTTCCAGTCTGTGCTTGTTTATTGGTCTGGCTAGTGATTAAACTGACCTCTGGAACAAATACCTTGTGGAAAATAAAAATGTTTAGCTTTCCAAAGACAGAGGGGAGACAGTGAGCATAGATCACCACTGTGCGGGTTTGGCAGCCAGTCAAGAATTTAAAGGAGACATATCATGCTAAATCAACTTTCTTAGCTCTTAAATGCATTTTGTTGTATATTTGTAGTGTTTAGAAGTACATAAAAGTTGAAATTAGTCTCTTCAGGTGCTTTGTTGATATCTTTATATTCTGTTTTGGTCATATTTTCCAACCTGCTCTGATTTTTTTATTATCTATTAAGTTTTTTGAACAATTACGTCACAGTATTTGCAGCGGAACTGCCAAATAAGGACATCGACTCCCAGCACAACACTTTGAGCAATCCGCCATTTTTTTTTCTCGCTGCGATATTGTAGTCCAAGCTCAAAGATGCAAAAGTTACAAGAGAGTATAAGAAATGTACTCACATCTGTGGGTAAAGTAATTTTTGTGTGCCCGAAGCACTTCAAGGATAACTACTTCACCAATCTCCGCCAGTATAAAGAATGATTTGCCGATAGACTTTGTCTGATTGAGGGGTCAATTACTTCTATCTTTGGAGACGACGAGCAGAGCACTTCGGTAAGCTGCATATAACTTAAAAAAAGTAAAGTACACGGTTGTCATGGTTTAGCAGTGCCGTTTCTCAATCTGAAGGCTGCAGCCTGCGGAGATCGCTTTTGGTCATCTAGCCTGGTTTAAGTCATGAGCATAGTCATGAGCATATTACAACAACTTACGATTAACTAAGAATAATAGTCAACTTTATAATTGTTAATATTCTGAAATAAGAACGTCTTCTTGATGACGTATCCAGCCTAGAAATGCGACCTCCGGAGGCTGCAGCCTCACACCATTGCGATACCTCCATATGAAGACGTTGTTCTGCAGGTTCGTCGTCTTCATTTTCATCTCGCTCCGTTTCCGACTCTGGCTCGAACATGTAAGGCTGGATGGACAAGTCTTCCGTTGTTGACATTTTGCGGATTACAAGTGAATAAAAAGTTTCTGTGCCGCTAGATAATCGTATCTCTGCTATAAAACTACAAAAATGGCCAAACGGGGTGGAGTTTAACCGAGTGTCACTTCTGCAACCTGGAGAGGGGGCAGGGTATGAAGTGTCTCACTTGCATTTAAAAAGACAGCACCAAAATGAGTTGCTCTTAGATGCACATCAGAAATGGGGCTATAATAATGAGGAATTCAGACCCAAGTATTGCAGTTCCGCTTTATATAGACCACAAATAGATGATTTATATGTAAAAAGGACAGATTTAAAAGCATGATATGTCTGCTTTAAGAATCTGTATAGCTAACATTTTATACATTCATTTTGTTAGCTCAATGTAATGGTTTATACGCTTTAGCTATGATTTGTACTAAGGTAATTTACTGGTTATTTATTTTGCTTGTTATCAGAAATAATCTACTCTGTTATTGATTCTTTGAGGATGTCTACTGGAAATGGAAATTAAGTTTGGGTCACAAAAGCTGTTTGTTTATGTTGTTACCGCTAAAGCCATCTATAGACGGTTTCATCAGACACACACGCTTTGTCACCCGCCTGAACCTAAGTGAACTTTCATTCTGTATTTATTCATCGGTCTGGCTAGTGGCTAAACTGATCTCTGAAACAAATACCTTGTGGAAAATCAAATGTTTTGGTTTGCTAAAGACGAGTGGAGAGGATGAGTATGGATCACAGCTGTGCGGGAGAGGTTTGGCAGCCAGGCAGAATTCAAGGACCTGTAGTTAACATTGTGTTACTGCAACATACAGTAAGGTTAACTTTGTGTAGTAGTTGATACACGTTAAATATAATATATGCAGGGCTTGACATTAACACCCGCCAAATGATTTCCGCTGTGGCGGGTAAGACAGCCAATCCCACTAACCACTTTGTAGTTTTCTTAAAAGTTATGCGAAATGATAAACAGTGCGTAATGCGACACTGGGAAACTACAACTCCCATGAGCACTCCCTGCACCCAGCGCAACGTACAATAGGGTTTATTTACCATATAGAGAGCTCGAGCGCTGATGGACTTACGAATGCACGAGACGCAGTCGAGCGCATTCACGCACACACTTTGGGAAACATAAAACAATTGCATGGAAGTGATTGAAGACATTTAAAGTGTGCAAGAGTGGAGAAAAATTCATAGTGCATTTTCTTGAATCCACATGTCCCAGTTTTGTCCGAAGTCAAAGGAAACCCGCGAGCAGAATCATATTAATGTAGGCTACTTTGGGCAACAATAATGCCCTCTTGATATTTGTCAGTAAAAGTCTTAAATCACTTTTAACAGAAACCATCAAGCTTATAAAATACAATCTACATTTTTATGCAACTCATGGTTGGGTCAACAACAACCCAGCATAGGTTTATTTATAACCCAACATGTGTTCTGTCCAATATTTTCCCAGCACTGGGTTAAAAATAACCCTGCAGAATTGATAGTGTACCTGGTATATACCTGCTATTAAATGTAGTCTTAATTCGGGTGGTCAATTTGCATTTGAAAGTCAATCTGCATCTAGTCTAGCTAAATCAAGTAAAATTACTTAAAGTCATTTTAGGATGCCAAAGTTATGTTTAATCATATAAAATGTATTTTACCAACAACAAAAAATGTAGCCAGTAAGAATTCTGGGTGGCTAGTAAATTTGGAAAACAACTAGCCACTTTGGCTGGTGAGCAAAAAAGTTAAAGCTCCACTGTGTAGGATCTACTCCCATCTAGCGGTGAAAGTCTATATGACAACCAACTTAATATTTCTTTCTAGCCCCCCCCCCATTCGGAACGCGTTTTAACTCGTACGGTGGCCTGGCCGTGTCATGCCAAGGTTAACATGGCTTCCAGTAGCTACAAAGCAAAAGCAATGAAAAAAATTAACAATTTGCAATGTCCTTTGCCTGTGATCCATCAAAGCACACAGATTTATGTTTAAAATGAAAAAAGTCTGATTGTCATGATATGTCCGCATAAAATCACATACAAAAAGCAACCATAAACGTAGCTTAGACACTCCTTTTTCATCGACGCAAGGAAAAATATCACAGGGGCTGTTAAACTTGGTATTAAGATGTGTTTTCGTCGATCAGATCACAAGTGGACGAGAGAGACACATTACGTTTACACTTGGTGTTTAAATCCATCTCTTTTTGTCCATTTTCAACCGCTTCTCTCCAGATTACTGAGGAGATTGTCTGTGGACGAGTCCCTCTCCTGTCATTTAATCATGAGCGGGAGTAATGGCGGGTTAAAATGGACGCGAAACTAATATGTCAGAGTCCAATGCTTATGTTTTAAGTAAACGTTACATGTCCGTATATATGTGAGAGCTTTCTCTGATATTGCTGAAATAAGATCGCTCAACTTTCACACGCTTGTAAAATGAAACGAAAGACGCTCAATCAGACGCTTTTATCAATGAAAGGCTAAAAATAGCGCTGTACACCGTGTGTTTGTGTTAGAAGTCAAAAAAGATGAAAAACATTTATCTCAGTACCTCAGATTACATAAATGGGCGGAGAGACGGCGTGTGGCTGTTCGAACACATTAAACCATATGCGTGTTTACACTAACAAGTGTTATGCATAACCATGCTATAGTTAGCCAAAGAACTATAAAACTTCAAGTTTACAACATAGACTGTATATAGATGTAAACGAATATGCTGAATTAACTGTGGAGAAGATAGAAAGCAGGCAACTTCTGTGTCCCTTGAGCCTCATGATCTTGATAAACTAACATTAACTTAGTTTAACTTAGTCGCGTTGTTGGTTTAAATCCCCGTTTAGCTTCCTTGGCGACGTGTTTTAATGTCCTCGAGAATAGTTCTTCAACAGGCTTTCAAATCTGCCTCAAAATCAAAGCATTAGATCGCGGGATCATCACGGTGTGCAGCTGTTGTAAAATCCGAAGGATTCAGTCTGCACAGGTCACATATCTGGGCTGCATACGTCATCAAGCCTGGTTTATTTAAATTAACTGAGCATTACATTCGCAAGTCATAAGCATATTACATCAATTTACAATTAACTTAGAATAATTGTCATCTTTATAATTGTTAATATTCTGAAATAAGACTGTCTTGATGACGTTTACCGCCTACACATGCAACCTCCGGAGGCTTCATCTAGCAGCCAGCGTGAGTGTAGTCTGAAAGCGCGAAAGGCCGAGCTTGAATTTCAGGAATGTCCCTTGTCGGCGAATGTATTTCAAAGATGGAGGCACAACATGGATGCGCCAGTTGAGCGACTCGACCGTATGTATTTTAAATAGCAGATTCTACACTTACGGGGATACTTTGATTAGTGGGGTGGAAGTAATTACACATGAATGAGCACATACTTTTGAAAGAAAACATGGGTTTTTGCTAAGAATTAACTCAAAAAAGTACACAGTGGAGCTTTAATGTTGTTTTGATATTAGAGAATGTAGAAGATATACGGCATGTACGATTTGCGAATAATTCGTACAATCAAGTGGGAATCGCTTCACAAACTGGTCTTAAATATGTCTTCATGAATCAGACTGCGTTCATGATCATTTTTGAGATGCGTAGCCAGTGACGGCTCATGACTGCTCATCCGAGGGGCGAAAATTCAAAATATGTGTTTGAAGTGTCATGTGTGTTGCTTGTGTTTTTAAATTATGTGTTTGTTGCGTCATGTGAACCATGTGCATCACGTGTTTTGTCAAAATAAGTGCCTGCTGCACACGCGTCAAAACTGTTTATGATAAAAGAGACGCTCACGTTTACAAGACGCAAGACACTCCCTAAACAGTAAGCTCTGATTACGCATGAGATTATGTGAGTATCTGGCAACGCGAGGGTCTCTTTTATCATAAACCCTCTGCAGCAGGCACTTTTTTTGACAAAACACGTGATGCACATAGGATCACTCGACCTATTTTGAAATTACGAACCACACACATGACGGGCTACATATGTTGTGACGAACTTCGCATCAAGCACCCTCGAAAAAAGAAAAAGAAGTCACGATTCATACATATTAGCTTAACTAAACAGACCTTAAATAGGCCGACAAACCATACATTTGAGTTGGATTCGATTTACTAAACTGGTCTGAATGTTTTGTTTGCAAATCAAGTTGATCCAGTTCTGACTGACTGAATCAGTTTGCATCTGTTCTCGAGTTAACATGAACTGAATATAATTAACAAATGACAACTTGTTGATCGTGTGGCTTCAGAAGACTTATGAACTATTTATGGTTTTAAAAGTATCATGGAACACTTTTATGATTCTTTTATGGTGCTTTTGCGTCCTTTTTGAAGCTTCAAAGCTCCAGTCCCCATTCATTGTAATGTCACAGAAAAGAGCGACCAGAAGTCAACATGAGGTTGGGATTTTGGGTGAAATATGGCTTTATCACAATAATGTCTGTGAGTGTGCATTTGGATCGTTCTGGAAATAAAAGGTATCGTCTGTGTGGCGCTGATCAGTGATGTTATACATGAACAAGAGCCAGAATCGCTTGCATCGCTCAGCAGTCTGATCCAAAAGTGCACATTCCCACATCCCAGTGCACCACTTTAAAGAGCGGCACGGCTGCTCTGGTTCGCCACTCCCTAAAGAAAATGCAACTTTGAAACGGCAAATATCAATACATTCATTATGCCCTTTATATTTATACATTTATATTTGTGCTTTTATATAATCCTTGTATTTTGTTGTTAATAGTATTTTTAGAGAGGACTTGCTAGGCCGCACTAGACTGGCAAAGAAACTGTATGTTTGTTAAGTGGGTTTGCGAGGAAAAAAAGAGATAGATAGAGAGAAAGAGAGAGAGGAAGAGAGAGAGAGTCCTGTGTGGTTTTTAAAGGGCAAATGTGATTGGTGCCCTGGTCAGTCCAACAGCAAAGCTGTGTAGAAAAGACACAGCCTCAATCCAACCCAGCTGTGGATACTAGCATGAGGGATTAACCCATCTGTAACAATCTCAAACTATTAAAAAGCTATCAAAATAAGCAATTAACAGAATAAATAACCAATGTTTGGAATGCCATTATAGTCGAAAATAAACACTACACATGTGTCAAATACTTGCACCTGCTTTAAACTCACTTTATTTTTAAGTACATGGAATTGGGAATTCATTAGGAATTGCATTATTTATCAGTTATAATGTGAATCGATACCATGTAAGTTCTGTAAATGTTTAATTTATTTAATAGATAACCATCTACTAAAGAAAACATTTATTGTTTCTTTCTTCCAACATATTTTGCTTCAGTCAAATGTTTACAGTTTACAGTTATCTAGTTTATCAGTTTATCTAGCTATCAAGATTTTTAGATAGTATATCTTTTGAACTTCATGTTTTAGGTGAACAATATATGGATGTGGATTATGTATTATATAAACACATTTACATATCATTCGCAATACAGTTTTAATGTCTGCTCTAAAAAAATATTGGGTTGTTTTTAACCCAGGGCTGGGTAAACTATAGGACAGAACACATTTCTGGGTAAAAAATGTCACAAATAATGGGTTGTTTTAACCCAACTGGGTTGTTTCAACATGGTTGATTAACAATAACCCAGCAGTTGGGTAAAACAACCCATTATTTGGAAATGTGTTCTGTCCAATAGTTACCCAGCCTTGGGTTGAAAACAACCCAACACAAACCCATTTTCCTTTACATTTCCTTTTTTCTTAGCTCTTTATGCAGTGTTTTTCTCAATGGGTTGGTTTGCATCACCTCTACAAGTTCACACAATCAAACAGCCTGAACATTTATTGACAGAGTCGCATGTAAATGTTTAACCTGTGGAATAAAGGGAAGAGGGCAGAGAGAAAGAGCGAGAGAGCACGAGCAAGCATTATAATCTGCTCTGTGGCTGTATTGACCCCTTCCCTTTAGCTTTTCTTTCTGATAGCTTCCCAGCCTCTGGTCCACTGAACTCTGAATTGCAACACAACTTAACGGAAAGAAATGCACACAAACATGGCAGAATGCAAACCAGTTTCAACCCAATTTCTTCAGAACTTGCAGACAGAGACAGGCACTGAAAAAACTAACTTTTTTGTGTAGTAATATATATTATATTAACTCTCATCATTTCTACATAATAATATTAACATTTATTGAGAACTAGATTTTCCTAAGTAAAATGATGATAAATACACAATTATTTCATGTAGAAAATGCTGTGTGGGAATAGTAAGTCGTATTAGATATTTTCCTGTATTATTTAACTGTTTTAGAGTCACTGCACATAATTAAGTACATTTTAATACAAATCTTTAACAGATTCAAGTAAAAAAATCGTAGTAAATTTAACTTAAGAATATTAAATCCATTAAACAAAAAAAATCAAGTAAAATTAACTTAAACTTATTTGCACATGTTGTAAGGAATACCCAGAATCCTTTGCGCCTGAATTATTTTATTTTTAAACTTTATCACAGTATAAGAACTGATAAGTATTTAACTTAAATATTTGTTAATAAAATGTTATAAAGGTTTAAAGGAATAGTCTACTCATTTTCAATATTAAAATATGTTATTACCTTAACTAAGAATTGTTGATACATCCCTCTATCATCTGTGTGCGTGCACGTAAGCGCTGGAGCACGCTGCGATGCTTCGATAGCATTTAGCTAAGCCCCATTCATTCAATGGTACCAATCAGAGATAAAGTTAGAAGTGACCAAACACATCAACGTTTTTCCTATTTAAGACGAGAAGTTATACGAGCAAGTTTGGTGGTACAAAATAAAACGTAGCGCTTTATAAGCGGATTTAAAAGAGGAACTATATTGTATGGCGTAATAGCACTTTTGGGAGCACTTCGACTCGCCTGAAAAGTCCGCTCCCCTTCTCACTCTCATAATGGGAGAGGGAGGGTGTTACTGCGCCGAGTCAAAGTACTCCCAAAAGTGCCACCACGCCACAAAATATAGCTCCTCTTTTAAATCCGCTTAGAAAAGCACTACGTTTTATTTTGTACCACCAAACTTGCTCGTATAACTACTCGTCTTAAATAGGAAAAACGTTGATGTGTTTGGTCACTTCTAACTTTATCTCTAAATGGTACCATTGAATGAATGGGGCTAAGCTAAATGCTATCTAAGCGTCGCAGCGCGCTCCAGCGCTTACGTGCACGCACACAGATGATAGAGGGATGTATCAACAATTCTTAGTTAAGGTAATAACATATTTTATTATTGAAAATGAGTAGACTATTCCTTTAAGCTCTTATATTATTGATGTTGTTTTGTTGTAGATGATAATTTTCTTTACATGAAACCTGTTCGGAACATTATATTGTATTTCTCTTCACAGTGCTGACAATGCATGTCAAAAACGCAGTTTGTGTGCGTTTCTGTTTAGAATCAAGTTTATTTAATGACTGACTTTTAGTCAGTGATGAATTTTGTGTTATAATGCCATTTATAACACTAAAAATAACTAAGTTTATAGAACTATGTTAAAGAAAATAACAAACAGTTAATACGATTTATTTAATATTTTTAGGACAGCAATGCTTCAATTAAAAAAAAAACTAATAGACTTTACCTAAACGATTAAAATGAATCTAACTTCTAAAAAAATAATGAAGTAACATTTACTTAATTATTTAAAATATGTTTATATGTCATGCATTATTCAGTAGATTTAAGTTGTACTTAAAAAAGCAGTAAATTTTACTTTTGGTTAAATTTTAAAAAAGGTTGTGCAAATTGTTACGAGGATTTTTTAAAGTAAATTTTACAAGTTTTTTTTATTTTTAGTGCAGGCACCAATTTAGTTAGCACAGCGTACTGTACAGTATATTCGGTCCTTTAAAAGGATAGTTTACCCAAACATGAAATTTTGTCATCATTTACTTACCCTCATGTTGTTCTAAACCTGTAAAAATTTCTTTGTTTTGCTCAACACATAGGAGGATATTTTATATATTATTTTTGTTACTATGGAAGTCAATGGTGCTCCTGTTTCCTGAAGATTACAAATATCTTTGTGTTCAGCGAAACAAAGAAATGTATTCAGGTTTGTAACAACTGACAGTTTCATTTGTGTGACCGTCTAGATAAATATTTATCTATTCCTTCATGTAGCTCAGTGGAAGAGCATTGCATAGCAGGGCAAAGTGTTGTGGGTTCATTCCAGCAAACAAACAATGATAAAATGTATACCATGTAATGTAGGGGTGAGCGGGGCACAAACTAATGTGGGGTAAATTGTAATGCAGCTACTTTACATATTTATAAAGGGCCAAGCTTTTGGTCTTTTTCTCTTACTGTCAGAAGATGATCTCCTGTGAATTTGTAAAAAAAAATTTGGTTAAGATATTTAACAAAGAGTGTGTGGAGGCATAAAAATAAATTTCTTCATCTTATGTTTTTTGCGATTTCTGAGTTGGATGTGTAAGTCACCAAATCCAATCTTATGTTGTTCCAATCACGGTCTTGGTAACTGAAACATAACACCGTTTCAAAACATGTCAGAAAATCCTAGTAACTGATAGCTGGGAGTGAAAACATTTTTACACTGCAAGGTTAGTTGTCACACAGAGTTACAATTAAACCTCAGGTATACAATGATGATGCAATGAAAACAATTTAAATACTAGTTATCAAAATTATACCTGTTAATACAATATCAGGGGAAATAACTGACAATTATAATTTTTTTGTCTTGTGAAGCTCTTCCAAAAAAATCTATTTATATGCATTATAATACATAATACAAGGATGGTTAGATGAAGGATCATGGATGGATGAATGTGTGAATATCTATCTATTATAGCCAAATATATAAACAATATCCACCTTTAGTATTGAACAGGATTGTATTGAATTATTTGTTTAAACAAATTTTTTAGCAGGTGTTACAACAAACCCTCTGTTTGTTACAATGAACCCCACATATGGGGTAAGTTGTAACGTTTGCATTCTGTCAATTTCAGTGTAATTATACGATAATGGTAGGTCCCACAAAAAAACTTTAAGTGTTCATTTGTAGCAGAGATGTGTGTGTTGATTGTGTAAAAAATTTATAATCTTACTTAAATATTTTTTGAATGATAGAGACAAAGTAAAAAAGCGTTTTGCCCCGCTCTTTGTATTTGGGTTCAAATGTTGAATTATGGACTTGTGTGCTGTGATGGTTATATCTTATGCTAGTACATCCTAATTTTAATGAAATGTATTGACTCTCTATTTGTGAAATTTCTGTAATCCTATGCTGGATGGATAATTGATATGTATTATGGCTCCAGATAGTTCACCCAAATGTCATTTACCAACCCAATAACTTTCTTTCTTCATGCAGAACACAATTTTTAGTTATTTTGAAGAATGCCTTTTTTTTCCATACACAACACCTCCATTGTTGAAATGAAACAGCTTAGCCTTTCTACCAAATATCCGTTTTAATAACAATAAAACATTTAGTTTGACACCAAACTGTAATGACGGATATTAATATGGGAAACTCTATGTCCACCCTCAGATAGACCAGTGGCTCCAGCAGCCCAGCAGGCGGTCTGCCCTGCCGAACAGCGGGTACTAGGGGAGTGATACAGTATTTACACTCCAAACACACTCATTTATTGTTCATTATTGTGTTGAGCACATAATTACTTTAGTTGGCTCCCAGAGATTTTGCTGATTGCTTTTATTGTTTCATTTTAACAAAAAGCGATTTTGCTTGTTGATGGTAAGTATTTTAAGTTGTGTTGTTTGTCAAATAACCCCAGTGACATTTTTGTATTACACGTAACAGGTCTGTTGAGCCGTTATTTCCCTTTCCTGCTTTGATGATGACCTTAAATATAAGGTTTTACAGTATGCAGGTTCAGTAAACTACAGGTCAATAACAGAAAAGGATTTCTTTAGTTTAAAAAACGAAAGCGAAAGAACGGAATTGTTTGTAAATCTGTGACGCAACAGCAATGTAAATTAATTTTAAAGATTCAATATCAATAATAAAAATGTGTGAAGTACTGTCATAAGTTTTTTAATGTTTAAAGATAGTCAATTTCTAACATGAAAAATCAAAACAATTTAGTTGTAGAGACTGTATGGTTATAATTTAATGGCTGACAATAATAAATACATAAACGTGTATATACATATGTGTATTCGTCTGATTGATGTCATTAAGTTGTAAATTGTATTAAATTAGCCATTTTTCAGACCAGTTCAAGTAAATAAATAACTGGGGATGAGTTTCTGAGGAATTTACAACATCGTTTTATTGTACAATGAAAGCAAAGCCGGTAAACCTGGTCAGTTCATATCCATGCATGAATACCAAAAAGGAATGTGATGTATTTTTCCGTAAAGCACCTTTAATAGGAGTTGAACTCCACCTAATAACACAAAAATAGAAGTCCATTTACCTGGAAAATTAGCATTAAAACAAATGATACTTTAGACATAAAAATATAACTTTTTTACTATATTCTTATTAGTGCTTGAACAAAATATATGGCCTTTACATTATTGGCTGCAGATCCTCCAGTGCATCTGTTTCTACTGTATACTGTATCTCTATCAACTGAGGGTCTAGTCACAATTATCTTCTGTGGTGAATGACGGAAAAAAGTCAGTCACTATTATCTAGGGCTGTCACATTTATTAAATTTCACCAGACTGCAGTTTGACCTTAGGCCTTTTTTCCAATTACATTAATACTGCTTTCATTATTATGGCCCAATTACATTCCTAAAGATTTCACTACTTTACATTAGAATTATTTATTACATTACTCTATTAGAAAATACATTTCCTCCACATTGTGATAGAGGATTTGTTGGTTCAGGATGGGGAGGTGACTGCATGATTGTTTTGGTCATTTGTCTATTCCCCCAAATACGACCAAAAGATGCATTTACTAAATTTAAATACCTGCACTGTAAAAAATATGCAGCATTTTTGTCAAATCAACATATATTTTTGTTACTTTAACTTAAAAAATAAGTTAAACAGTTAAACAATTTCAACTAGATTTTATTAGTCATGTCAACTTTTTACAAGCAAAAACTTAAAAGAGTAGGTTGAATTGACCTGCAAAACCAAGTTGTTTTAACTTAATGCTGCATTTTTTTACAGTTTGTACTTTTAACTGCATGTTGTGTTTTATATGGTTGAGAACTGGTTAGGTTTAGGTGGTGGGGTTAGATTCTCCAAAATATCTTTAAAACTCACAAAAAATCTGATCTTTCGTTTCTTTATTGAACACACTCATTCAACATTCAAAATGGCAGAGGAAAAAGTAAGTGAACCCTATGCTGCGTTTACACCAGCCGCGGTAGAGGCGTAATGCGCGAGTGATTTCAATGTTAAGTCAATGTGAAGACGCGTTGACGTGCGTCTGAAGGTCTCGTGGCGTGGATGAGGCGTTTGGCGCGGCGCGGAAGACGCGTTTCCGCCTCATTTGCGTGTCTAGTTTGCTCTAATGTCACAAATTGAGCACGTGGCGCGGTGCGCGCGAATGGTGCTTTTTATGCATTTTGCATTTGACATGAATTTGCGGCTGACGCCAGAGTTGAAAAATTTGAGCTTTGGCGGAATTTCAGGAGCCTGCTTGCTGCTGTGGTGGCAGCCCCGCCCGGAGTCACTCGTTCAGCATGAAGGCTTGATATTGTCTGCGAGCAGTCACCCGAAGCTATACGACACAAGTTCTTATTTCTATAGAGACAGGAATAAAAAGGACCTCGCTTGTCAGTGTCAGTGAGGACATTGGGCAACCTGGTAAGTTGTAAATACACGTTTCACTTTTGAGTCACGTGTCGTTTATCGACCCACACCGTTTTTTTCCCCTGTAGTAAGGTGACTGAAATACAAACCGGTAATTCTCTCGATAAATGCATAATCAACATCAGTCATCTTGCAAACAGACAACCGCATAGCACTTGCCCCTCCCACAAGAAGCGGATTTTGCCTCCGACGCGCGTCAAATGCTTGCGATTTTGACGCCTGAAACGCGGTTGGTGTAAACACAGCATTACTGGTTACAGAACTGGTTGACCTCCCTTGGCAGCAATAACCTCAACCAGGCGCTTCCTGTAGCTGTGGATCAGGCCTGCACATCATTGAGGAGGAACTTTAGCCCGTTCTTCCTGGCAGAACTGCTTTAGCTCTGTCATATTCTTTGGACCTCTCATGTGTATGGCCCTCTTCAAGTCAATCCAGCATCTCTATTGGGTTGAGGCCTGGGCTCTGACTTGGTCACTCCAAAAGCCGGATTTTGTTTTTCTGAAGCCATTTTGTTGTGGACTTGCTCCGGTGTTTTGGGTCGTTGTCCTGTTGCTCACCCACCTTCTACACAGTTTCAGCTGACATACAGACATTCTCACATTATCCTGAAAGACTTGTCTGATATACTTGGGAATTCATCTTTCCCTCAATGATTGCAAGCTTGCCAGTCCCCGATGCAGCAAAGCAGGCCCAAATCATGATGTTTCCTCCAACATACTTTACAGATGGGATGATGTTTTCATGATGATATGCTGTGCCCTTTCTACGCCAGATGTAGCACTGTGTGTTTTTTCCAAATAGTTTCATCTTAGTTTCATCAGTCCACAAAACATTTTGCCAATACCGCTGTGGAGTGTCAATTTGCTGTTTTGCAAATTTCAGGCATGCAGCGGTGTCCTTTTTAGTAAGCAGTGGCTTCCTTCGTGTTGTCCTGCCGTGGATACCCTGCTTGTTCAGTGTTTTACAAATTGTAGAGATGTTAGCAAGTTCCAAAGATGCCTTCAAATCTTTGGATGTAATTCTGGGTTGTTTCTTTACCTCACTGATGAGTCTTCAATGTGCTCTTGGTGTCATTTTGACTGGTGCCCACTTCTTGGTAGAGTAGCAACAGTTCCAAAGCGTCTCCATTCGTAGATTGTTTGCTGCAGACTGCTACATTTCTTAAGTCTTTGAAATGACTTTGTAACACTTTCCAGCTTTATGTAAAGCAACGATTCTTGATCGTTGCTCACTGAAAGCTCTTTTTGGTGAGTCCTAGTTCACGTAAGCGTGTTATTCTTCTGCAGAGGGTGCAGGCTACGTTTACAGGTGGGCGGCTATTTTCATAAACAGACATTTCAACCTCTCCGGTTTCCAAAATAATATCGTGCACACCTGTCAGTTTTCAGAAAAGTGTTCATTTACACTTACGCGTGCATATATGCCGTCAAGAGAAGCTCAAGCTCACGTAAGCCAATCACAGACAGCACTGGTGGTGATGCGGACTGGTTCTTCGTGTTGGAGGGAGGAGTTGTTGCGGTAGGTGTTTGATGACGTCAAAGTACCGCCAGAGCGATTCAAAATTAGATCTCTACGTGTGAATTCTCAACTCACTCTCGTGGTACGTTGACATCATCCGTCTGTCGGTTTTTGCAGCGCCGCATGAAGTCGAAGACGCGTTAAATTGCTGACCTCCGTGCACTCGTCTCTGCTCCTCGACATAATGGAGCAGCTGTATTTGCAAATACAAACACACGAAACAAGTTTGCACAAACATAAATGTGATCTTGGAAGCGTTCAGAGTAGCAGTCACATGTAAACATAGTTCGCACTTTTGACGTAGGTGCGAGCTCTGGCGCATACTCTGTGACGTTGCCTGCTTAAACATCCGTTTGTCTCAGTTTACATGCAACCGTGCAACCAAAGATTTTCAAGATCTCCACTCTGGACGGAGTTTTTAGAAACAATCAGTTTCAGAGGCGAGTTCTCCGTTTGCGTTAAAACGAGGGGCACAAACGAAAGTAAATCTCTCAGTTTTTAAAAATAACCATCTACGTGTAAACAGGGCCCTAGTCAAAGTAGCTGTAGTCCACACCTCCAAACGTATAATCTTAACCAGACTCCAGGAGTGCTAAAACCTGACCCCAATTAGCTTTTTGAGGTCATTATCTCAAGGGTTCACATACTTTTTCCACAAGCACTTTGAGGTTTTTTGGTTGTTTTTTTGGTAGTCAAAAAAAGAGATTTACGTTGTAGACGATAACTCGCGTCATCGTTTACTTTGGGACTTGTACCTTTGCATATCGTTAACATGTACTAATTGCAATGAAAGTGTAAAACCGTAAATCAAATAATGTCACGGAGTGACTTTCAGAGGGGCGGAACTGAAAGTGGTGGAGAGAAGTTCCGCCCAGACGGAGATGTTCAAACACCAGTCACTTCCTCAAACTCCGGGCAACCCAAATTTGGGGTTTATGAGCAGCAGGTGTGCGGATAAGCAGGGCGATTGTTGATAGGGCGATGTAATAAAGTAGAGGCATATAAATAAGGGCAGTGAGAAACCAGAAGTGCGGTTGATTTCGAGGCGAGCTCATTTTCCGCCAAGGGCGGACATAAACACAAGCCTTCTGAAGAGTCGGAAGGCCCCGTTGATCCGGCGATCGCTTGGAAGCGAGCAGAAAGAGTGCGGGGCCGAAAGAGATAGTAGCAAAGAAGGAGCACCACGGAAAAGACGGAGAGTTTAGGCGTTTGGACCTGGGCGACAATCTATATATGTCTTGTGAATCTACTAAGCGGACCAGGCGAGTGAGATATGACTACCAGACTAGGTTTGTAACGAAGTCTGCATAGGAGAGAGTTATACTTACCAGTCATCTGTTGTGTGAAGGACACATGGGAGAAACGAAACCAGGGCGGAACATCGACAGCACTTCCGGGCATCTGTGAGTAGCTGAACGGAGAAAGAGAGGGGGAGAAGATCAGTATCACGGAAACTGTGAGTACATTGACCTGCTCTTAGATCATTGTTTACATTTGGAAATGGATGGCTAAAATTCTGCTGGAGTGTGTAACAGCGTGTTAGCGGAGGATGAGACGAGTGGGTGAGCCGAAGTTAAGTGGGGAGAACAGATGTTATTGTGTTGTGGCTACAACGTTCAAGTTTGGATCACTTACCGTGCCAGCAACTTTAAACTCCTCCAGGACAAATCCCGACCGGGCGTGGAGTACCGACCCTAAAATCACTGAAGTGTGGGTAGTGCAGTGGGTGAGTCTGTCTTTGACGTGTGTACACCTGAAGATGTGCAGTGTTGTGCCGTGTCCCTGTTGTCTGTACTTACCCTCTAGGCCTAGAAGTTCCTGTTGGAGCGAACGTATGCTGACTTGGCAGTGACCACTCATCTTATACACGCCTGCTTATAACTCTGGCCCCCGGGCTCCAGCTCGAAGGAGGCGAAGTGTGAGCGCAAGCTAAGGTACTGTGTGGATATTTTGGAGAAGTTGCAGCTACTTACCTTGAATACGCCCTTGTACGCCCAGTGTAAAGGTCCAGTACCCTGTTGAATACCTGTCTGCACGAGCTAAAGCTACCTACCTCGAATACGCCTTGTACGCCCAGTGTAAAGGTCCAGTGCCCTGTTGAATACCTGTCTGCACGAGCTAAAGCTACTTACCTCGAATACGCCCTTATATGCCCAGTGTAAAGGTCCAGTACCCTGTTGAATACCCACCTGTTTGCACGAGCTAAAGCCACTTACCTCGAATACCTGTCCGCACGAGCCAAAGTTGCTTACCTCGGATACGTCCTTGTACGCCACCTACAACGATCCGACTTCCTGTAAGCCCAGCTAAGTTGTTACTTACCTTTGCTCACTCACTTGTGCCCTCAGGAACCAGTATCTGTGGTACGGGAGCCACTTGGAGGTCTCGCGGAGTGGGAAAACGTCCAGGCGCTCCGTGAGCCGCACTCCGAGGAAAAGTCACACGCAAGGGAAAAGGTATTCCTCGATTGTCTCGCCTGTTGTTCATCGTGTTTCTCTTTTGCCTTCAGGAGAAGTGAAGGGCGCCACGAATAGTCAAGCCTGTAAGAAAAGGACCCAGGATTAGTTGGAAATCTCATTGGAAGTCCTGTGTGAGGGCGAAGCCCCCCCTCCCCTGTGGTCACTTACCAAAGGACGTTCAGGCTTACCAGGCCCCATCCTCTCCAGTCGCGAGAGAGAGAGTTGATTTTAGATTTCCCTTTCCCTCTCCCCAATATCTTTTAACTCATTTAAATAAAGTTTGTTTTATTTATACTTACCTTTCTCGTGTGTCTGGTCATTGGGGTGCTCTTAGGACCTGCTCGAGGTGGAAACTAGGAAGGGGCGTGACTCACGACATCTGTGGTCCGCTCCGACCTGTGACATGTTCTTTAAACAATCACAATCAATTTGTGACAGAAAAATATTTGTATTAATCATCATAATTGTCAAAACCCAAAACAGTCAGTTAATCACCATACTCACAAATCTTTATTATACAATCAACCATGAGGCAAATTTTATAACCGTGACGGCCCTAAAAATATTGCATTAGTGGTCGCCATGCTTGGCTGTCTTTGTGTACCACAGTTGGACAGGCAGCAGCAGCACTGTATACAGAAGGGCAGAATAACTTCCTATCACCCCGATGAGGCGCCCACAGTGTTGAGAAGCCCAGCAGGAGGAGGTGATGAAAAAACTTGATTGATAGCAAAAATACAACCTATGACTATCCTGTACTCTTACATCACAGTGAGGTGGCACCTTCGCACGCATGACTGGTGAAACGTAAACGAGTGTGTAAAATCTCAAGAGGTCAGACACCAGAGGTCGTGGCCTTTAACCTTCTTGTTAGACCGAGTGCCTGTCTTCCACATCGGGCCGAGCGTGGGTTCAAGTGGCACTGGTTGCTAATACATGGCACGTATGGGGTTAAGTTTAGGATAATCAGGAACTATTTGAGTAGAGATTTGTTTGTACCAGGGCCTAAGTAAATCAACAGACGTCTTGCTTAAAAATAAACCTTTACGGTGATATATATCGAGTGTTGTGTTTGTGGAGAGGTAGGTTTGGAGGTGCAGAGCAGAAGCAGAGGCGAGGTGCTGAGAGGCTGGCCGCAGCGAGCACACAGCCCCGTATGTCCCGTAGCACAGCTCCAGCAGGCTGGGAGCATGAGGGGGTGCGTGTGGTTTCGGGGGGTGTTGGGGTTTAAAACTCCCAGCCTCTAATCCTGACACACTGTCTCCACCAATTAGAACTCCTTCAAAAGGCGAAAGGGGAGGAAAAAACAAAACCAGAAAGCCAGCAAGGGCATATTTAGTAACATTTTGGCAAGCTGTAATTACATGTATGGCTAACAGAGAGATTTAACTGCTTTTTACCCATTGATTGACAAGGCAGAGAACTACACTGTTTCAATACAAGTCTAAGAGAGCCAGACATACAGAGGCAAAGCTCAAACAAATGAGTTACTGCAGTCAAGTGATGAGAATGGATGCCATGATCACTTTCTGATGCTGTGTATGATGCTTTTTAAAAATACAATTTTACATTTTTGTTAGGTGTCATCTGTCAGCTATAAGTAGAAGGGTAAATATTTATCAGTGCAAAATGAAACTCCAGTCTCGTTTGATCATAAAACCTAACACACTGACTATTGACTGTAAGGCCGTTGTGGTCGGCAGTGTTCACAGGGTTATAATTACCTTACAAGTCAATATTTACCATCGGAGAGAAAAGTGTCACTGTATATGCTTTGGTGATCATCACACCGAGCGAATTCAGTGAGAATCTATTCTTAACTTATAACAAAAATGGGCAGTAATGTTTAAATATCAAACTTCATATAGAAGATTTTGCCCTTTCAAAAAGTAACCTTGATTGTGCAGTGACAAACTGTCATTTGCTGCTTGTTTATTGCTTAATTCTAGAATGCTTTTAATTGGGTAAAAATTAAGATACGCCCCTGATTGAGAGATGAGTCGTCAATACTTTTTGGTTCATTTTCTTGGTAGAGAAATATCTGCTAAAACCCAGTACTGTGCAAAAGTCTTTGGCCACCATGCCAGAATTAGATTTGTTGTTATAACAATGTTATAGTGATCATATATAATTGTTTCTCAGTATCTTTAATAGAATACATCCAGAAAATACAGAAAATGTATATATAGTATTAAAAACTGTATAAAAGTGTAAACTGATGTGTCGAGATTTTAGGGTAAACTCCACTTCCACTTGAGCGATAGCAGGAAACTGCAGGATCTCTTAAACATAAATAAAATTAAATCCTCATTTTAAATTTAAATTTCTAGTTTTAAAGAAATTAGTCTTTTTACTTCCTTCTGCTCAAAAACGCTCAAGATGTGCTTAGTGCTAAGGTCACATTAAACACTGACAATGCCTAAAGACGACATTTAGTCCTAAAAAAAAATTATTTTTATTTTTTGTACATATTTCCTGTATTTTCTGTTTGTATCTTAATAAAATAGATTGACAAATAAATATGGATGGACATTAAAACTTCTAAAAGTCTTTAAGCCTGGTGGTGGCCTGACTTTTGCACAATACTGTATTATGTTGCTTTTGGTGTCAGTAGAGGGACCATTTTGGTTCTATAGATGGTTTCAGTGGCAACAACACAAACAAATGGCTTTTGTGGACTAAACGCAACTTTCGATACACTGTAAAAAAATCCATAGAAATTACAATGTTATTGCAGCTGGGTTGCCGGTAATTTACAGTAGATTTAAATGTATGTTATTTACTGGCAAGAGTTTGTTCAAAGTTAAATAAATTTTAAATATTAACAAGTCTTTATCTTTACAGAATAAAACTATACAATAACAGCCGCATGCAAAGCATTCTGGGAACCAGAAATCATCATCAACCTTTTTCTGTTTTTACTTCAGATTTTGTTTCCCAGAATGTTTTGCTTGATGCTGTTTTTTTAGTTTTACTCTGTAAAGAAAGACTTGTAAATGTTTAATGTTCATTTAACTTTGAACAAAATGTTGCCAGTAAAAAACATAAATTTAATAATAAAGTTACCGGCAACCCAGCTGCAATTTCTACGGAATTTTTTTTACAGTGGACTTCCACATAGAATTAACAGTAGTACAGTAGTTTATTTCTGATCACAAGGGAAATAACTGACAACTAAACTACATTCGTTCGTTCATATATTCAGGCCTTGAACACATATTTTAGTTTGGTTTAGTAAATTGTACATGGCTACGTATCTCAAAAATGATCATGAACAGAGTCTGATTTCAGACTAGTTTAGCAAAGTGAATCTCACTTGAATGTTCGATTGATTCACAAATCTTACATGGTGTATACGAATTCTCATGAATAGTCTGATTTGTAAACATATATTACAGTTCTGTTTAGTCAAGCAACATTTAGTTCGCAAATTGTACATGGTTACGCATCTCAAAAATGATCATGAATGCAGTCTGATTCGTAAACACATTCCAGAAGTGAATCTCACTCGAATGTTCGATTCTTTCGCAAATCTTGTATCTTATAAATTCTCATGAACTGTCACTGACAGAAGACTACGGAGATAGATATATATAAAATGTAACAGAGTTTATTGAATAATAGAATATGCAGATGTAGAGATGAATGTTGTTGGTCTTCAGAGGGGAATCACAGACACACAGACACACTGGGGAAGAGATAATCCGTAAGATGATGATGACGATGATGAAGGGACTCAGGAGAAGTTCTGCAAAGATATAGAGGTTAGAGAGTCTGGTAATCACAAAGACATAATGTAGTTGTGACGAGACCGGACGATGACTGTGTGTTTGTGAGTGGTATATAAAGGGAAGGCTTGATGAGAGGTGACAGGTGCAGCTGATTAGTACTCTGGTGATTGTGATCTGTGATGATGAGAGGTGTGTGTGGAAGGACCTGGCAAATCCGTGACATGAACAGTCTGATTTGTCAACACATATTTAAGTTCTGTTTAGTTAAAGGTGCAGTGTGTAAATTTGAGAGGCATCTAGTGGTAAGGTTGCGAATTGCAACCAACGGCTCAGTCCACTGCTCACCCCTCACTTTTGAAACGCATAGAGAAGCTACTGTAGCCTCTACCGGAAACACATGTCATCGTCGGAGACAACTTAAAAAACGTTTGTCCGTTAAGGGCTTCTGTAGAAACATGGCGGCACAAAATGGCGACTTTCACGTAAGGGGACCCTCAGTGTATGTAGATAAAAACGTCTCATTCTCATGTAATAAAAACACAACGGTTTATTATAAAAAGGTCTTTATAAAATGGCTCGTTCTGGTTCTTCATTCTGATTGGTTGAAACACATTCTAAGCCGTGATAAAATACCCCGGTAAACCCACGGTTCAGACCGCATTACAAGCATCACTGTGCCACTGTTGCTGCGTACTGATTTATGAAAATAAACACCACAGTCTTTAATCATATTTTAATTTTTCTACATTTGCACAATTATGGCGATTTCCAGATAAATGTCAATACATATTGTTGAGTCATTTCGTCAATAAAAAGAAAACGTTCTCTGAGTTGTTTTTGTCTTAGATGAATGTTGATTTATAAAAATAAACACCACAGTCTGTAATCATATTTTCATTGTGTCTTTGCTGCGTCTGTGTTGCTTGAGAATTGCGCTCTGTTGCAGCCACACTTGATTCTGAGGAACTACTTTGTTTGGCGGAAGAGTAATATTTGTACTAATATAATTACAACTTATTTGTGTTTCATTTTGTGAAACCCTGCAATGCATATGAAGAAACCGTTTTATAAACGCAATAAACCCCGCGAAGCAGTGGGGTTACAGTGCATTTTATAACAGCTAAGGGGTTTTAGACACTCTGCTTCGCGTCGTGCCTAACAAAGCCCCTTAGCTGTTATAAAATGCACTGGTAACCCACAAAATGTACAATTCATTCACATATCATACATAGCTACGTATCTCAAGAATTATCATGAGAGCAGATTCGTGAACACAAGTTTGTGAAATGAATACCGCCCATATGTGAAGGCAGAGATCCCCACATATGCTGAACATTAAGTAAGGGACCCCTTTACTAAAATATATAATCCATATTTTGTATCACAATACATTTAAACTGTTAAATAAATATTAATATTTTTTTTATTATTATAAAGACAGCAAATTGTTTATATAATTGATTTGAAATTTTGCCCTGAGTCTTCCTTGCTGTAGTCTTCGCTTAACAATAATTTCTTATCTTGTCTTCCACAGATAAAAGTTATACACGCAAACCCATGACGTGAGTAATAAATGAGAGACTTTTTGTGTGAGTGTTTTTTTCTTCAGTATCCCCCCTTCTCTAGATTTCTCTACAAAGCCTTTGATTTTTGACTTATTTTCTTCTTCTTTATTCTTCTTTGAATTAACAAACATAGAATTTGTCCAGGAAGGGTGTTACTCTGGAGATTAAAGATATGTTGACAGAAGCATAGAAGACAATAACATTTGTCATTATTATTTTTTTCTGATTAAACGGCACATCCGGTAAGTTCTGTTGTTCCTACAGAAGTATTAAAACTAGCATGATTGAACTCGAGGAAGATCACAGAGAGATGTTTTGGTTTGAGTACATCTGCACGCTCGTCACTGATTGCGTTTGCCTGTTTGTGTTGCCTGCTGTTGACAAATTGCGGCCGAGGTGGGACTGTTAGCACACGCTAGCGCAGGAGTACCAATGAGTTTCAGCGGCTGCATGGGAGTTGCCATTATTACTTCCTTTTGATTTAAATCTTTTTGTGAACATGCAGTTTTTGTTCAATGAGCCTCCTCCACTTTCCTTCCTATTCTGAATTTTCTGAACTTTCAATTGTGAGTCTGCAGAGAGCACCTCCACCCAGATCTATATGTGGAAATAAAGGTCTGATCATTTGTAGATATACAAAAATATAAAGGTAGACTTTCCATTTGTTTGGTAGTATATCATAACTTAATATTACCTCTTGGCTTATTCATTTGAAGATATACTAGTAGGTTGCATAACAAAGTGAATTCAAAAATAGCCATCCTATTTGTTTTAGTTATAGTGCTTGCAGTAGCATTGTGGTACAGTAAGTACAGAATTTTAATGTTTACTCATACAAATGTTCAAATATATAACAGCAGTATATACACCATAAACATATTAGTTGACTATTGCTAAACAAAATATTAATATAATAAAAAGAACAATAAATCATAGACTCATGTAAATTTTAGCCGACTGTATCCTGAGCATGTCCTGCCGTATCAATGAGCAACCAAATTCAGTTTTAATTGGCTCTTCTTCCTTTACTCTCCATTTCTTTCCTCAGCTGAAAGAGCTATGGGAAAATTTACTGTCAGGCGCTGAATATATACACAAACCATGAGGACAGAAAATTTGTCATGAATCAGATTGTGGTCTTTCTTGGAAAACCCTGAATGATATAAACGCAGTCTGAGAGCAACAAACAGTCAGTCTGCTTTAAGGTGTATGTGCGTACACTCGTGTGTGAGTGCGCATTCATTGCCATGTGGTATTTTTGTCCATTATAGCCCTAAGTGAGCATGTCTGTGGCAAGACGATGTTTACCTGTGGTCAGATTAGCTATACTGCACGCTTGTGGGTCTCCCTCTGTATATAGGTGAGACAGGGAATGTGAGGGGACCTGAAGACAGACAGGGAAGAGGTTAAAATTAGCAAAAATAAGATCTTTATGCTGCAGTGCTGATCATAAACAGCATTTAACCGTTCAGGCCGAGATGTGATGGTGATAATGAAGCGATTCATCGTCACGACATGTCTTAATGGCTTACTAAAGAGAGGAATGATAATCTTTTATGGAAGGGTGATGATGAAAAGGTGTTGCAGTGTCCACTAAATCAATAAACTGGGGAAATAACTCGCTCAGTTTATCAACCACAGACTAGGACTATATATCCTTTTAGTGTTTACACAAGGATTGTTGGTAATGGGGTAAAAGGTGGAAATGATTCTAGGGGGCCCTCGGCTCCAAAGGGGCTTCTATTCCAATGGGATTGATTTAGGATCCAAAGATATGAATTAGAATTAAATGTATTAAATTAAATGTTACAAATATAAGGAATAATTGGATTATTTACTCATAGGTGGTAATGCAGCATGATGCAAATTATTCAATTATTCCGCTTATACCATGGTTACCATAAACATTGCTCTGGTGGTTATTTTAAAACATTTGACAGATAAGGTGTGCGTTTATCGAAAAATAATGCAAACCTGTGAAACATTTTTTTCAACCAGTCAAAATAAGCATTCTAATAAAGCATTCAACAGCATTCGATTTTTTTTTATAAATATAAAATGTATATATATATATATATATATATATATATATATATATATATATATATATATATATATATATATATATATATAAAGTACATTCTTAATTTTACGCAAAATCCGATATTTGCCGTGTTATTTTGTCATCTTTTCTCCCTTTTTTCCTAAAACGCACTAAACGCCAGTCCTCCTTCTCTGCAGAATGCAATAAATCCACTCCACAAATCACAGTGCACCATTCCACGCACTGTAAACAACAATGGCGGCGTGTTGAATACACACGGAATCCTAGTTTTCCTTATCTACTTTGTGCTTCGTGATCAACAAACAGACAAAAACAAAATAACACTTTTGACGGCATTGAACAACCTGACTATGGTGGTTTTCTGTGGCGGGAAAGAAACGTAAGCCACCCGGGCACTCGGGCGATGGACAAATGCACACGACAGCATTAAGCTTCTGTCATGCTAACACATTGACCCCAGGGGATCTTATGAAAAACTTTCCATTATTTTACTAGAAGTCAACGAAAATCGAGCAGTACCAAAACATTTTTAATGACGACATCCCAAGGATGACAGCAGCAATGACAGTGTTCCTAATATGACAATGTACACTCACCTAAAGGATTATTAGGAGCACCTGTTCAATTTCTCATTAATGCAATTATCTAATCAACTAATCACATGGCAGTTGCTTCAATGCATTTAGGGGTGTTGTCCTGGTCCAGACAATCTCCTGAACTCTAAACTGAATGTCAGAATGGGAAAGAAAGGTGATTTAAGCAATTTTGAGCGTGGCATGATTGTTGGTGCCAGACGGGCCAGTCTGAGTATTTCACAATCTGCTCAGTTACTGGGATTTTCACGCACAACCATTTCTAGGGTTTACAAAGACTGGTGTGAAAAGAGAAAAACATGGAGAATGGGCAACTTTGACTGAAATAACCACTCGTACCAACCGAGGTATGCAGCAAAGCATTTGTGAAGCCACAACACGCACAACCTTAAGGCGGATCGGCTACAACAGCAGAAGACCCCACCGGGTACCACTCATCTCCACTACAAATAGGAAAAAGAGGCACGAGCTCACCAAAATTGAACAGTTGAAGACTGGAAAAATGTTTCCTGGTCTGATGAGTCTCAATTTCTCTTAAGACATTCAGATGGTAGAGTCAGAATTTGGCGTAAACAGAATGAGAACATGGATCCATCATGCCTTGTTACGACTGTGCAGGCTGCTGGTGGTGGTGTAATGGTGTGGGGGATGTTTTCTTGGCACACTTTAGGCCCCTTATTTCCAATTGGGCATCATTTAAATGCCACGGCCTACCTGAGCATTGTTTCTGACCATGTCCATCCCTTTATGACCACCATGTACCCATCCTCTGATGGCTACTTCCAGCAGGATAATGCACCATGTCACAAAGCTCGAATCATTTCAAATTGGTTTCTTGAACACGACAATGAGTTCACTGTACTAAAATGGCCCCCACAGTCACCAGATCTCAACCCAATAGAGCATCTTTGGGATGTGGTGGAACGGGAGCTTTATGCCCTGGAAGTGCATCCCACAAATCTCCATCAACTGCAAGATGCTATCTTATCAATATGGGCCAACATTTCTAAAGAATGCTTTCAGCACCTTGTTGAATCAATGCCACGAAGAATTAAGGCCGTTCTGATGGCGAAAGGGGGTCGAACACAGTATCAATATGGTGTTCCTAATAATCCTTTAGGTGAGTGTAAGTGTTTTGAATAATGACATTAATATATTTTTTTAATCAGTGTATAGACAACACGTTTTTGTATGAAAACTCAGAGTGTTTAGGGGCTGAAAACATTGAAGTCTCCTGTGTCTCAAAAAATGTTTCAGTTAAAGTTTCAGAAGAGATCTTAACAATGTCACAAAACATTTGCCAGGTCTGTAATGAAAAGTCAATATTAATGATTATTCCAAATACAGATTATTTTCTCTACACAATCTAAATTTATTTTACAGCTCAATACTCGTAATCTATTTGAACAAAATGTCCCATTGGTTTCTATTTTTTTTCCCTTGAGCAATTTTTGAAGAAACATGTGAATGTAGGGACACACCAAACCAACGGCAACGAAGGAGCGCAGACTTGGTTCACAGTAGGTCACAGTATATGCCCAACTTACTTCCAGATTCCTGTTAAACATAGTAAATCGCTTCCGGTTCTGTATGCTCTACACTAACGTGATGCTGTTTTCATGAAGCCTTTAGGGGCTGACATAGACGAGAATAACCAATGTCCAGTGGATATGCTCATTAACATCTTAAACCTAAGTAAAAGAAACTTTATACTTTATAGCTTTTAACAAAGGCATTTTCTTCTCACATACATTCAGATATTAGAATAAAAAAGAACATAACACAAATAATAATATTACGAATAACAATAACAACCTACAATAACACAAACCGGCAACCGGAAGCGATTAACCCAGTTTTCCGGTTTGGTCACGTGATGTTAGACATGTACCGTGTTGCACAACAAATGGACGGACGCCAAGTAGCACACCAGTTTTGTGCCTGCTTAACTGTGGGTTCACACCAGCCGCGTTTTAGGCGTCAAAATCGCATCTACCGTGCCTAGTTTGCCGCTTGAAAAGTTTGAGATGACTCACTTCAAATTCTAGTCATTGAGACATTCACGTGGAAATTCGCATCATGGGAGGGGCTTCTGCGACTCCGCTCGCTTCCTGTAATCACGTCATTACTAGAGCAAGCTCTTGATTCGTTAACGCAGTGCGTTTTTCTGCCAAAGTTCACATTTTTCAATTCGTGCGTTTGCCACAGCAACGCTCAATTTGCGTCATTTGCGCAAACTAGAAACACGAATGAGGCAGAATCGCGTCTACCACGCTGCGCTAAATGCCTCATTCGCGCCACGAGACCTCCAGACACGCGCCAACACGTCTTCGCATTGACTTAACATTGAAATCACTCACACTTGATGCCTCTACCACTGCTGGTGTGAATGCAGCATGAGATAAGAATTACACATTGGTATGAAAGATGGAAAGAATGTTTTGTATGTTTCCTCTTGACTTCATCATTTGTTTGCTTTATGGCTTTCATGTTTTTTGTTGTGCACTGGTTAGCCAATCAGAATGATTTAGACAACTCCCAGACAAGTGCCACCGCTGATTCAACATGCTGAATTGGCAAAAAAAGTGATGTGTCTTGGTGCTTGTCCCATGTGGACTTTCGGTCTCGTAGCCTTAATTTGCAGGTGCTCGCTTAGTCTGCGAATCCGTAAGGTGTCCCGTCTGTCATTTTTACGCTCCAAAGTGTGCTCATCAGCACCCCCTTTGCATCCTTGATGCGGTCTTTGGTGAAGCCTGCGCTGCTGCAGGCTCCACACACTTTACCAACCCAGAAGT
Organism: Misgurnus anguillicaudatus; assembly: GCF_027580225.2. Classification (NCBI taxonomy): domain Eukaryota; kingdom Metazoa; phylum Chordata; class Actinopteri; order Cypriniformes; family Cobitidae; genus Misgurnus; species Misgurnus anguillicaudatus. Next base: position 14,013,556 of record NC_073353.2, read on the forward strand.
CCTTGCAAAAGAGCAGTCAGGGAGGAGTCACACCATTTCTCTTCCTATTTCCAGGAGTCTGTCCCAAAATATGACTCCGGTGCACCCTCGTGGACTTGCGTCAAGCGTCCCTAAGGTCTGTACTACATGATGTCACCAAAGTCTGGACTCTGAGGAAGTCCACAAGTCTGGAGTGTGCCATTTGGGACAGGGCCTTGCTTTAGTCGACAATGCGGAACACCCCGAACAAAACAGACAATGCTAAAAACATGTCCAACCATCGGCATAGTGAGTACCTAGCTTAAGTTCAAACACAACTGAGAACTCCATCAAATCTGCTAAGCTGTAAAAGAGAAACCCCTGAGCAAAAAAATGTTTCTCTGTCCCCTCCAGCCCCTTTAAAGCAAGATATTGAAAAAGACTAGTCGACATGCAGATATACACATTTATGAATGAAAACGTTTTGTGTCTACAGTCAGGGGCGCCATAACTTTCACTTACAGCCCATGACAGGCTATAAAATCTCTGCTAACTGTCTCCCTCTAGGTCCAGCCTGTGGAACATCTTGGTAGAGAGAGAAAGTATTGTGGGATAAGATGGACAGATGCTGTCTCTCCCTTCATCACGTCAGCTTGCTGCCACTGAAGAGCGCAGTGTGTGCACTTGCGCACACTTTCCGCTAGCCTGTCCCCAGCTCCATGCAAGCACCCTCTAATTACGGCTGCGGACAGGCCTGCAGTCTTTGAAGCTTGCAGCAGCACCACAGCAACTCGCCACAGCCGGGGTGACAGCGGCATCCCACAGAAGATCACGAGACAAACCCGTACAACATGGACACGCAGGATCTGTTCTGTCTTTTCCTCTCCGGTTCCCGCTTTTGTCCTGATTGCGCAATCATTTCCTTAAATCACTCTTATTGTTTGTTTTTTATCCCTCGTCTATTCTATTGTAGCTTTGACTTTCTCATGACAGTCTTATAACGACAGATTTAAATGCATAGTTTACCCCAAAATAAAACTGCTGTCATCATTTACTGTCAACTCAAGCTTGTGTTGTTTTAAATCTGTATGACGTTTGTTGTTACGCTGAACACATAAGACGATGTTAAGTGGGATGTTTGTGACTAACCAACACAATCTCGTGGCAATTCGTACACATATTACGAGTTAGCTAATTGGATTTGCTTTCGCCTCTGTGACGTTGGATTTAGAGGTGGGGTATCATTGTTTTTTTGTACGTTTATTGTACGTTCTCGTGAGATCATGATAGACTGAGGGCTTTAATTAAATAAAGAAAAACGTTTCTTTTTCTCTTTAGAGGAAAGAAAATCATAACAACAGTAAATGACGACAGAATTGTCATTTTTGGGAGAACTAACCCTTTATTATCTCACTCACTGAAACTTTTCTGTACTCTGGTCTTGCCGTTCCTCTGTTCCTTTGCCTGTCGGCGAAAACTGCGGGCCAAAAGCATCCAGCATTGTTTGCTTGTGGCCGTTATGTCAATACAGGCCAATGCATGTTGATGTTTACCTTAGTTTTAGCAGTTTAATCATATTGTCACAGCCTATTTAAAGGAAAAAGGCTGTTAGCCAGTACACAGCTGGCAGGAGCAGCAGCGGTATAGTAAAATATAAATATAATAAGAACGTTTTTGAGCTGGTGAATCCATTCTGAGCAGTGAAACATCACCACAGCGACCACAGCTGTGGCATGCGTGCAGGAAAAAAAGCAGCCCAGGCCTCTGAAGCCTGAGAGGAGAACCCAGTAGGACCAATAAACAAGCAGAAATGTGCAGCATGTGCCCTACTTGATCTTAAACGCTGCCATGCATCTACAAATATCGCCTACACAAACAGCGCTGAACATCGTCATCATTATAATAATAATCATTCTTATAATTTTCATAATCCCCACGAACCTCAAGCTTTGACATCTTGAAGTTCTCGTAACGGGGACCGCATCTTAATTTGAATTTGACTATGCCGCAATACATGTGTATTAGACTTGTGCTTCATCGGCTACAGTACATAAAAAAGTCCATTATCCCACGCACAAAAGAAAGTTTATTATAGGAGCTTATGCTAAGAATAGAAACGCAATAGAGACCCACCTTTCATCCCAATATATTTAGCTAAGAGAAAAGGTCAGCTTAGAACGGGAAGTAAGCATGGTTTATGGTTGTCCATGAAAAAAAAGAGTAAGTTCAGGTTATGAAGGTAAAGAGAAACATAGAGGGGGAGGTCCCACAGACTGCCATTGATGCATTGAGTTATTCAGGGCTCTTGACTTTAGGCCTCAATTACAGCCATTTGGCAGGAGGACTAACGTGCGGAGACGCGGCTGTGGCGAGTCCGGTCCACGCTGCCCGACCCTGTGCTCGTCCCCTGGGCAGTGCTTTGTTTTTTTAGCAGGCGGCTAGCTCAGGCTGCTTTTAGCCTGTGCTTTTATACATCTCTGGTATTATTTTTTCCCTGCTCGCTCCAACTATGACTGCCCCGACCGCTCCTCGTGCTCGGCTGCATGTGGAGAAACCGAGTAATCGGTCACTGACGCTGTACATGCGCGGATGAATTCAATGACATCTCCTGTCTCTGTTCCAGTCCAAACAGGGGAACCTCTGTGGCCGCCGGAGACTTGAGATTCAACCTAAAGTCCTGTGGGCTCGACGATTTGGAGAGAGGTTGGGATTCAGGTGCCTTGCGAGCAAAAACCATGGCATGTGAGGTTTATTATACAGTTGGAGGGCTCTGTCCCTCTTTGCCCTGAGGTTGTTACAGGGACAGCAGGAAGTGGTGAGAGAAAAAAGCTGCCATTACCTTGAGGGGAGTGAAAGAGCGGCGGAGAACACCGAATCCCACCGCAATCCACAAGAACGCCATTCCGGAGAACGAAAACAACTAAAAACAGAGTTGTTTACCAGTTAATAGTGGAGAAACACTCTCTTTCTCTCCATCTTTCCCTCCTGCACACCCTTTGTTGGTTAGGTCCGTGGGTAGCCCTGGTGCCCATGTGAAAACCCAGCAGACCCAGTTCGCTCACCCCACTGACAGCAGATGAAAGACTCCCTGGCTGGCATTATTTGAAAGGCACCCATCTCCCTCTGTTTTGGCCCTGGTGTCCTCTTATTTCACAGGGCAAATTAATAACTCTGCTACATCAATGGACTCACGCTAAAAGAGCCTGGGCTGGCGTCTGAACCACTGCCATCGCCCGGCTGTTAGGGAACAGCACTGCCTTAAAGGACGTGGGCTCTTTTCTTGAGGGCAGAAGAGATTTCTGACTGGATCTCACCACTTCTGAAGCATTGTCAACAGCCAAGTTCAATAGGCAGGCCCGCTAGGATCCATGTCTTTATTTACGTCCATCAAAGGGAAGAGGACACACTCCGTGGGATCCGCACGCTCTGTAATTGTATCTCCACATCAAGATGCCAAAACTTCAAAACAACTTCATCTTTGCATTCCATTCATGCATGCTGGTGTTGCTTTAAAGTACCTGGTTCTCAGAGGATGGATGTGAAAAACATGCATCCTGTTAGTGTGATCAGTTAGTGGAGGGACATCACTTTACATTTAGGCATTTTGCAGGTGCTTTTATACAAAGTTAACATAGCTATGCCGGTTTCCTGGTGATCAAACCCATGGCCATTGCATTGCTAATGCAATGATCTACCAATATTTTAAATATGTTTTAGGAGTCTTTTATAGTGAACATAGTTTTTGAAGACTTTTGCTCATGGTGTGCGAATTTAAAGTGCACCAATTTCATTGCTAAAAACAACTGGATTTGGTATAATGCAATGTGTTTGCATGGTTTGCATATTTTCCACATACCGTACATTTTTGGTAGCCAGTTATTCAGCACACAAAACAAAGCAATCTAACAATAAATACAATAAAAAAGCAACAATATATGTGAAGCATTTTTATTTTCTCTTGTGAAAGTGATTTAACAGACAGATTTTAGGAACAGACAGAGCACACTGGTAAGAAATGAGGCATGGGTAAAACTGATTCACCATTTCACAAAGAGTGACAGTAGTGTTTTCACCCAAACTTTCAATTACACCATTTAACCCTCTGTTCCAAATGAGGAAACACCAACCCTCAGAACTAAAATACTTTGATATTTACAGAAGTAAATAATAAAAAAATAAATAAATCAACACCGAACACCACGTCTGTTAAATTTGCTTTTGAAATGGGCACAAAACCACTAACCCCTTTCTGGCAAATATTTGCCAAGCTAATTTGGAAGACTCTGGCCTGTTTCCTTTCCCTCGTTTTAAAGGGAACGTGAACAGAGATCGAGTTCATGGATATATCTGTTCTTAAGGTGCTGACCGCTGGCTACATCCACACAGTCATTACTTGTGTAGTGGAGCGTCTTCTCTCAGTGCTACAGAATAGACCTGCTCTTTACCAGATTCATCTGCAATAAGAACAGTTGAAGCTCTCATACAGATCCCAACGCTGCCCATTAACTCAGCACAGATCACCACACACTGGAGCTCTTTCTGTTCATATCTGACACAAGTGAGGGCAATTGATGTGCACGGGGCACTGGAGACTGTGGCCTGGGCAAGCTGACTTCTTGTCTCGATGCTGTATCAGGCATAGACTTCGCAGGCAGTGTTTGCACATGGAGGAACCTCCAGAAACATGGACAAGCTGCAATGTAACAAGTCTTTTCAAGTTATTTGAAATAAATCAATTGCATGTTGGTGATAACCAAATTAATATTTAAAAACAACAGTACTAATTGCAGTGAAAATAAAACTTAATTCGAAACTTAAGCTTTTCACTTCAAATGCACCATGCTAAGGCAGTATTTTACATACATCAACTACCTTGCTGATAGGAGTCAAGCTACGCAAGTTGATGGCTTAACGTCAAAATATCTATCAATATGTAAAGGAGTCCCACAAGGCTCCATTCTAGGGCCACTTTTATTCACTATTTATATAAACTGTCTAGGGGAAAATGTACAACATGCATCTTTCCATTTTTATGCAGATGATACTATCATTTATTGTTGTGCAGCTACCATTAGGAAGGTGTATGAATGCTTGTAAACTGCTTTTGATAGAGTGCAAGCACAGCTTTATCACTTAAAGTTTGTGCTAAATGCAGAGAAGACTAAAGTAATGGTCTTTTCAAACTCAAGGAAAAGAGAGTTAGACCTGAATATTGTAACTGATCAGGGTAAAACAATTGAGATAGTTTCATCTTATAAATATTTAGGATTTTTAATTGATGAGCACCTTTCTTTTGAGCTTCATATACAGAATCTGGTAAAGAAGTTGAAATTGAAGCTAGGTTTTTTCTTTATGAACAAATCTTGTTTTACTTTTTCTGCTAGAAAAAGGCTAGCTGATGCCACATTTCTCTCTATTATTGATTATGGTGATCTGTTGTATATGAATGCCCCATCAAAGTGTCTTCAGATGTTGGATGCTGTGTTTCATGGAGCTTTAAGGTTTATTTCAAATTGCAGACCTCTCACTCATCACTGTACACTTTATTCCACAGTGAATTTGCGCTCTCTGTCAAATCGCCAGCTTACTCACCTTTATATTTTTATATATATATAAGGGTATCATAGGCAGACTGCCATGCTACATATCCGAGTTTCTTACTTTTGCCCAGAGTACTTATGGTTTACGGTCCCAGAAAATTATTTCATTGAATGTACCTCAAGCCAGGACAGTTGTTCAAAAAGGCTTTCGTGTTTTTTGCACCTTCAACTTGGAATGACCTACAGAAATCACTAACTACAGTGTCTAAATGATTTTAAACATTATGTTAAATCTATAGAATATGAGTCCATCCACACGTGCAAATGTTTTAATTAATGGCATTTTTATTTAAATTGAAATGCACTCGAGTCTTTGCGTTTTTGTGTTTGTTTTGTGATTGTGTGATTTAATGTTCTGCTATTTTGGCCAGGTTTCTCTTGAAAAAGAGATTTTATATCTCAATGAGACTAACCTGGTTAAATAAAGGTTAAATAAAACATCAGCCAAATAATTATGTATTACAATTACTTACTCTTGTCAAGGGCTGAACTTTGAGCCCTTTGCATCAACGTGTACATTTATGCATTTGGCAGATGCTTTTATTCAAAAAGGTCTTGCACTTTTATCACTTGTGTTTGCTGGGATCGAACCAAAGACCTTTTGCGTTATTAACGCAATGCTCTACCAATTGAGCCATCAATATAATGCATTCATTCATTTAAGGAGCATTGTTACACATGTCAACAAATCCTAACAGCCTACTAAATAAAAACAGCTGTCACGCTGATCAATTAATTTAAATGTAATAATTTAAAACGGTGCGCTAAGGTCCAGTCGTGTGCGTTTCCTTAACTGTATATTAATGTAATGAAGAGCATAGAGGGGAGGGCAACGCTCACGTTTGTTTGAGGAGTAGCCAGGCTCCTTCTCTCGCGCTCTATTTGTGGATCTATGAATGGCAGTCCACAGTTCGTCCCGAGACTTGTATTTGCCCAGTCAAGCGCTGTGAAGCTAAAGAGAAACGGTGGGTACGCGACGCACCCAGTGTGACCCGTGGGGAGGAGTGGCAGGCAGGGATTGAGAGGGGCAAAAACTGGCAGGGTGCGGTCTTAGTGCGCCACCGGCAACTCCGATCACTTCAATTCCTGATTCGAGCGGAGACGTTCGCAAAAGGAGCGCGTTCAAAGGCAGCAGACCGTCTCTCTGACAGCTGTCCAAAGGCTGCTTCGGAGTTACACTGTGTATCTCTCTCTTCTAGACTCTGTTAGATAAATAAATGGACTTGCCTGCTCACTCTCATATCGCTGTTTTTCTCGAGAGACCGACGTTGCGCATTGTATGGGCACTGAACACTTGGCACCACTGGATCTTTTCGCCATCTCTCCATGACAGCCTCTGCGCAAAGCGACTTAACTTTTACGCGCTGACCATGACGAGAATAAGGGCGATAAAGAAGTAAAGATTTCCTCCTCCACCCCCCATCTTTTACCCCGTGGGGGGGAATAAGGATCTGCTTGGGGGGTAGTTTCTTATTCGTCGGCGAGCTGTGCCACCGTACCACTCCGCGTGAGTGCCCGGCGGGCTGGGGTGGAATGCGTCTCACCGTGGTGTTTGGGTTCCTCATCGGCTGCGCCCTGATTTTCGCACCTGTTAACGAGGGCTGTGGACCGGGGAGGGGATATGGGAAAAGGCGGCCTCCGCAGAAACTAACACCCCTCAATTACAAGCAATTCAGTCCACACGTAGCCGAGAAGACACTAGGAGCCAGCGGGAGACACGAAGGCAAGATAACCAGGAACTCGGAGCGCTTTAAAGAGCTGACGCCCAACTACAACCCCGATATCATCTTCAAAGATGAGGAGAACACAGGTGCGGATCGACTCATGACGCAGGTGAGCGACACTTGGATAATGCAGCGGGAATGAATTCAATTATCTGCCCATTAGAAAGACACTCAGTGGCTTTGATTTGATTGCGAGCGCATTAAAACTGTTGCGCACCGATGCGCCCTTTGCTCAGTCGCTGATCGATCTTCACAGCTTTCAGTGGAATTGATTGCTGACAGCGGTTTGTTTTGTAAGTTACGATTGGGCGCCACTCACAAAGGATAACGTTAACACAAGTTGTCATGATCTGATTCCGAGTAAAACCTAGCAAACAGTGTTAATGCATCTTTGGCCACATCATATCTGAGTAATCTTATATTACAAGCTCCTTAAAATTAGATTTTTTCGTTTTACGCAATAGCTCCACAACTGCAATGGCTAGACAACAGTGGTTAGTTTGCATACAAAATAATAGAAAAACAATACAAAATTGTTAAATAGTCTTTGAATTAATGGTAACACCAGCAAATGTTTTGTCAGAAGCTGGAAAAGTTCATGGTTAGGTCAAATATGAATTTTTGTTGGGGTAATTTAACACAATGTTTGGGTTTGAACCCACATTTATAATCTTATATATATATATATAAAGCATATATTATATAAATCATTAGTTATGGATCTGAACTTACTGACTTTATAATCTCTAAATCATGGAGCCGATACAGTGTGAATAAATAGTGAAGTAAATAATGGTTTGTTTTATACATACTGTGCTTTGGCAATGTGCTCTTGTTTCCAAGCTTAAAATATAAATTTGTTAAAAGAAAAAAATGTCATGTGTATTTTAAAGGGTGGTGAATGTGGTTAAGCGAGCAAAGTGAATCACTCTTAACATATTGGACACATTTTGTACCTTGGTCAATGAAAAATACCTGTGGGAAGGTAAAAATAGTCTACATTGAGGGTTGAATTCATCAGTCGGTTCTTCTCATGATTGAATAATTTGGTCATATTATGTAATGTTTTACGTTGGCGAAAACAAACTCTGTATGCGAATAAGAGAGCTTTAAAACCTAACACTGTAACAATGGCATGTTTGTAGAAAATGTGGACAAAGTGGGCTACATAATTTGCTCATTTAATTTACTCGGACATAAAACTATTTTTTGTTCATCTTTTTTAGTAAAGCAAACTTATTAGGCATTGTACAGTTGAGACACAAACTGGGTAAACACAGGGAAGTGCTCTTATAATATCTAAAAAAAGAAATATGACTAATATGTATTAAATACTTCTTTTACACCATTAAAACATTTAGAGATTAGCTTATTTAAATAACATTGTATATGTGTTAATATTGTTGCACAGTTTAGCCCACCTTTAAAGTGACCCCTCACCTTTTAATATGTTGTTTTTATTTGTGATTTTAATCTCCTTCCTTTAATAACTCGTGGATGGTTCTTGCAAAACTCAAATGAAGGGTCATTGACAGTGTTCCACGTGTTTAACCCAGGTCTAAATCTCTTTCCGTGTTTCATTGACAGCGCTGTAAAGATAAGCTGAACGCTCTGGCTATCTCAGTGATGAACATGTGGCCCGGTGTGAAGCTCAGAGTGACCGAGGGCTGGGACGAAGACGGTCACCACTTTGAAGATTCACTGCACTATGAGGGCAGAGCTGTCGATATCACCACCTCCGATCGCGACCGTAATAAATATGGCATGTTGGCACGTCTAGCGGTGGAGGCTGGCTTTGATTGGGTCCACTTTGAGTCCAAAGCTCACGTCCACTGCAGTGTGAAGTCAGGTAACTGAGACTTAAAATATGCACATTTTCACATTATTTGCAGTATAAATCCACAACAATTGTGCATAAATGAGAAACATTGTGTTTTGCACACAAATAGACATTTTGACATTGTCCAGTTTGCTCAGTCCCCAGAGGTTGTATTTTTAAGGCCCAATTTTTAAACTATAGTATTAATACTGAATATGCATTCAGAGTGCTATAAGATCAGGTGTGTCCTGTTGTGTTCAAGGTGGTCAGTTCTCATTTGTCTGGGTGAGATAAGTGATAGACCTGGGTAACAAAAAGGTAACACCACATCATTAAACCTTAAACACCTGCTTCTACCTGAGTCACCAGAGACTAAATTATTGGCCAGACAAAAGCAAAGTAAAAGTGCACCCTTTCCACTAATGCCTATTGTCTCCTCCGGCATTGACCTGGATTTGATCTCAGTGGAGATTTTTGTGCAAAAGATCAGTCTGAATGGAGTTTGGTTAAAAGAACAACATTTTCTACACATACATGAACGTAAAAGTATGGACTTGAAGGGATAAAATAAAATTTTATAAATGAAAATTCAATATTTACTCACACTCATGTTGTTTGAACCCCGAGTGTGTTTTGTTGTTTTTCAGAACCCACACAAATTGCACTTAAATTTTTTCAACTTTTATTTTTATCTTGATCTTATAAATATAAAGTTGAATTAGCTTAACTTAGCTACAAGAACTCAACACTAGTCAAGATAAAAAAATAAAATTTGAAATGACTTGTAAATCCAACAGTGGCGGCTCGTGACTGCTCATCAGAGGGGCGCAAATTCAAAATAAGTGTTCGGAGTGTCATGTGTGTTGCTTGCGTTTTCAAAATATGTGTTTGTTGCGTCATGTGAACCATGTGCATCATGTGTTTTGTCAAAATAAGTGCCTGCTGCACACGCGTCAAAACCGTTTATGATAAAAGAGACACGTTCACAAAATACACTCCCTTAACAGTAAACTCTTATTACGCAAGACACGTGATGCACATAAGTTCACTCGACGCGCAAAACATATATTTTGACATAACGAACCACACACATGACGGGCTACATACATGTTGTGATTAACTTTGCATCGAGTGCCCTCAAAAAAAGAAGTCACCGGCCACCACTGGATTTCAAGTTGATTATACTTAAAAATGTATGTGCAATTAAATTACAAAGTTATTTATTTAACACATTTGGGTCATTTTGAAGCTTGAAGGGTTTTCTACACTGTAAAAAATGTCTGTAGAAATTACAGTATTAATGGGTATTACTGGCAACTAGCTACCAGTAACTTACTGTAGATTTTACATTTATGTTATTTACTGGCAAAATTTAAGTTAAATGAACATGAAACATTTTTTGACTTTATCTTCTACAGTAAGTTACTGGCAACCAGCTGCAAAATTACAGCAAATTTTTTAGAGTGTAGTTACTATGGGAGTGGATGGTGACCGAGGTGGTCCCCAAACAACACTTTTAAATGATCTGCATTTGGGTTTTGAAGTACAAAGAAAGTCATTGGGGGTTTAAAAATAATTTTCATTTTTGGGTGAACTATCCCTTTACCCCAATCTACTGTGACCTTAAAAGGTTCACCCAAATTCTTCAATCAATTCATGTCTTTCCTGACCTGTATACATTTCTTTAATTTTAAAGACAAACATTGGTAACCAAACAACACTGGCACCCATTGACTTCCAGTGTATGAAAACAAAATATCTTCTTTTGTGTGAACGACCTGGGGGTGAATAAATGTTGACAGAGTTTTATGTTTGGGTGAAATATCTCTTTAAAGTGACGTCTTTTGTCTGTTTGAGTATTTCACCACTTTTGGTGGGGTATGAGACTTCTGTGTGGACATTTGCGCACTTGTGTTATCTTTCTGATAGAGCGTGCAAACACAAGCAAGAGCCGTTGTCTGCCTTTGCTTTATCAAAGTCCTTTATAAGTGAGCTCTTTATCTGGCTGAGCTCCTATTTCCCGATTCAGGCACTTAGATTTAGTATAAATAGAAGAAATATGCTGTTATCAGATTCACCTGTTGAAACCAAGACGTCTGTCCACCTAACGTTTTAAATATTTTTAACATAAATGGTTTTGCTAGAAGGGTTGTACGAGGCGTAATGTTCCTTCATAGTGAGAAAATCTGGTGCTGTGACTTTATATCTTACTCTATATGAACTTGTGGGTGTGTTTGCGAGAGAGGGAATGTGGTATAAGAAGTGTCCTGAGATGATTAACCAGCGTCTTTGTTTTTTAGATGGAAATTCTGTTGTTGTCTCTCTCTCTCTCTCAGATGTCTTATCACAGCATGTCTTATCACCCGGCCTTGGTACTTACCTTTCCCAAATATTTGTGTAGGGCTTAACGGAGACTTAAGACTCATTCCAGTTTCTTTAGGGCATGGACAACTTCTGACCTCAGTCACTTCTGTTGGACGTGAGACGTGGAGAGCTGAGATTCAATCAAGTGGTTATTTATTAGCTTTTATTGCATTTTTACCTGCTGACTGGAGTCGTGTGAAAAGAGAAAACTAATTAGCTTGAAGGATGTTTGCCGGCTTATTTTGCCACCGTGACTGGGAGTTTAATTGGTTTTTTATGTGTTTACAATGAGAGCAAAAGTGTGTTTGTGTGCGTCTGTGTCTGGAGTCATGTTCACAGTCTTAAGAGGAATTTAAAGACGTTTGAAGATTAATCTGGGGAAGGCATTGTGCCATGTTTATATTTGAACAGTCCAACCTCAACTTTAATAGACAACCTATTGCGTAAAGTCGGCCAACATTGCCTTAGAAATTGTTATGCACATTTAACTATGGAGGAGTCGCAGAGTTCAACTTGTAATTCCCCCCTCCTGTTTCCTCAGATCACTCCGTGGCGGCCAAGACCGGAGGATGCTTTCCAGCATCGGCTTCTGTAACGGTCGAGGACGGTAGCGTGAAGACCATGGAGAGCTTACAGCCTGGAGATAAAGTGCTGGCATCATCACAGAGCAACGGCAGTGGGCCGCTCATCTACAGCGAAGTCATTGCCTTCCTGGATCGGGATCCTAACGTACACAAGCAGTTCTACAGCATCCAAACAGACTCTGGTGCTACGCTGACCTTGACCGCAGCTCATCTCCTGTTCGTGTCCGATGGGAACTGCTCAGGGCCTGTAGCCAGCGGACAGCTGCGGTCTGTATACGCTAGCGATGTCCGGCCAGGCCAATGTGTGGTGTCCACACGAGAAACAGAACAGCAGGGACAGCTGTCCCAGGTCACTCGGATCCAAATCCAGGTGCACAAGGGCGTTTTCGCCCCACTTACCCGCCACGGCACAGTGGTGGTCAATGGCATTGTTTCCTCCTGCTACGCGGCCGTGGACCAGCATTGGCTGGCTCACTGGGCTTTCGGCCCACTCAGGGTACTTTATAGCTGGGGCGGGCCAGTCGGACATCAGGCTGTGGGGATACATTGGTATTCCTCACTGCTGCACTGGGTTGGGACTTTTGTGCTGGACCCGACACATTTTCACCCGTGGAGCATGATGGACAATGACAGATGAATGCAAGGAATAAGAAGTGTTGGGTAAATAAATGGGGTGGAAAAGAATGAATTTGAATTAAAGTAGGAAACAGAAAGGTTAAATGATGGATTAAGGACCTCGATTGAGAGAAGGAAGTGAGAGAAAATGAATCATTTATGGACTCTGTTAAAAGACTTAAAGGATACAGAGATCCTCATTAGAAGAACAAAGTGGACATAAAAATGGTTCTTTAAAAACCCACATGTAAAAAAATATTTAACACTTTTTCAAATGGGTTTTTTACACTGGAACATTCTCACAAGTACACAAAGACGCACACTCTCTTACTCAAACCGTCTTGGTTTTTCTTCAACACGTATCATCAATGTGGTTGAAGGAACAGGTAAACTATATGAATTTGCTCATACTCAGGTAAGCAATGACTCACAGAATATCAGGCCAACCCTGACTGATAAAGTTAAGGTTTGAGACGGATAAGGAAGTTCGGTTAGAAAAGGAATGAGATTGGAAGGTACACAAACACACCCATAGAAACCTACAGCTTAGGGGGAAAACATCAGGAAAAAGTCTTGTACTCCATAGAAACCATTTCAGGTCATTTTCAGGTTTTGTTTCTCATACGGTCAGTTATGTCTTTCCCAACTTAATCAACTATTTAATGGTCGCTTTTTACACTGTATTTCTACATCTAGCATACATAAGGGTTTGAGTATACATACACGTTTATGAAGGCTTCATTAAAGACATTACGTTTACTCGGTGCAATGTGTAGCAATTTTATAAGCGTCAGAGTTTATGCCAGTTTATGTAGTCCTTATGTGTGCTTTATGCAGTAATACTCGATTTCCCGTACAAATGACTGTATTTATCTGTTTTGTGGCATTATTTACATTTTACTTAAAGATGTCAGAAATTATATAATATTTGTAAAACTATTTAAAGATCTATTTTTCAGAATTAAAGATTATGGAAATATGTGTCTTTGTCTTTTTTGTGGGACCAATTCTGTTTGTAGTATTTTAATTAAACGTCTATAGAAAATACTGGGTTGTTTCAAATAATGGTTGGGTAAAATATAGGCAAACCCAACGGTTTGAATTAAATAATTCAATTAACGGTTAAAGGTGCAGTATGTACAATTTTAGCGGCATCTAGTGGTGAGGTTGCAACCAACGGCTCAGTCCACTGCTCACCCCTCGCTTTTGAAACACATAGAGAAGCTACAGTAGCCGCCACCGGACAAACATTTCATCGTTGGAGACAACTTAGTAAAAAGTTTGTCCGTTAAGGGCTTCTATAGAAACATGGTGGCACAAAATGGCGACTTCCGTGTACCCTCGGTTTATGTTGATAAAAACGTCTCATTCTAAGGTAATAAACACATAACGGTTCATTATGAAAGGTCTTTATACACCCCTGATAATATAGTTTTGTATATTATTTTGCATTTCTGTCAAAAGATCATTCTAAAAATTACACACTGCACCTTTAAATTAAAGGTCACCTACACTGTAAAAAGTGAAAGTTAGCTTTTTCAACGTAAAATTATTAATTAAAGTGCAAATTTTTTTGGTACACTTTAAATTCTGCTGGGTTATTTCTACCCCAATGCTGGGCAAACATTGGACAGAACACATGCTTGGCTAACTCTTTCCCCACCATTGACAAGTTATCTCATCAATTAACAGAAAACGCTTCCCTGCCAATGACGGGTTTTTATGGCAATCCATATTTCCACCATTATCCACTAGGTGGTGCTCTTACACAACTTATAAAACACTGGAACATCCACTGATTCAAAACAGTAAAAGTTGTGTGTGTTTTGATCATTGCTCTGAATCTGATCTCTAACAAAAGTCCTTTACAAAAATATAATTATTTCAGCTTTTTGAAGAAACCTACCCATATTTGTGAGGTGATAAAAATAGAACAAATGAAGATAGGATAAAAACGGGTTTTTTGTTTGAAAAGCAGATGTTCTTTCATTTAATATATTGTATGCTTTTATATTTAAAGAAGAACATTTTCTGGAAGGAATTAAACTTTTGTGAAAATCATAAAAAATGCTGGCGCTGGCTGGCAAATAAAAAAAAAATGCTGGTGAGGAAAGATTTAATAAATAAACCTATGGGTCATGTAATGCAATGCTGTGTTGTTTAAACTCATGTTTGGTTTAACGACATCCCAGCATAGGTTTATTTGTAACCCAACATGTGTTCTCTCCAATATCCACCCAGCATTGGGTCAAAAACAACCCAGCAGAAACAAGAGTGTGTTACCAATTTAGGTAATTTTTTAAAGTTAATCTAACTTTCACTATTTACAGTTTTAACAGGCAATTTGTCAAGGTGGCATATTAGCATCAGGTGTCCCCAGAACTTAAAACACAGTTTTTTGTGTGTGTCTCTTTAAATGCAAATGAGCCGCTGCTTCCCTGCTTATTGATTTTTTTTATTTATCTATACAACTACCTTAATTTTTGTTTATAATGAACGTGCAGTAATGTATTATGTAAAGAAGATTTCATTGAGAAATGATGACCTAACTCTTATATTAAGACGGTTGTGGGCGGGGCCTATGCAAAGTGACTTCAGTTTGCTCAGAATAGCTTGTCCTATGAGACTGTTGAGGTTTGTAGTGGCAGATTTTTATCCTTACATGGTAAAGTATACACACAGGCGACACGTAACCTTCCCAAATTAGGTGACCTTTAACCTATAAATGTCCATATTTGACCCAACCATGGGTTAAAACAACCCAGCATTCTTAACACTCTAACAATAAATGTGCTTAAAAGTTTCTTCACAGAGATGCCACAGAAGAACTATGTTTGGTTCCTTGAAGAACCATTCGATCAAAGGCTATACCAGTTATAAACATAATACAACAATACAATATATCAAACAAACCAGGTGTGTTTAAATACAAATTAAAATACAAAAAGTTGTAAAAAATCAAGAAGTGCCAACACCAGCATCCCTGTCAGATAATAAGCTTGACATCTCCGGTACAGTTACAGTCACTTCTTCAACAGGATTTATTCTGCAGGCACAGAAGGGGACAGTTCTGAATCCAGGCAAATCCATCAGTTTTATTATGAGAGGATGTGGATCATATACTGAATCTGGGCTATGGCTGTATCCTTGCTGCTGATCGGCGAGAGACTCGATCTTCTTTGTGCCTTCATGCCACGCAAGACCTCTCTCAGATAGGGTTCCTACAGCAAATACCCAAAATAATGTACATCAAATGTGAACTTTATTTTTAGTGCTCAGTGATTTTGTATTACTTGGTGTTTTACCTGAAACCGTGTGCTCTAGAAAGAAAGCCAAAACTCCAACAAAGAAAACGGGTAATGTTAGAAGACACTGCAGAAAAACATCAACACTGGGTGCACCTGAACACAAAAATAAATGCATGCACATTCAAATGAATGAATCTAAATTATGCCAGAGTACATAATTTCCTTTAATCTGTGACCCAGTCTGCTAAAGTCATTTACAGTTTTTTTATACAAAATCATACATAATGTAAAATATATCCATGATATCTTTAATATCCATCTTTAATATTCTACATACAGGGTCGCATTTATTCAAAAATTTTAATTTCTAAAAAAAATACCTGTTTGGATAAAACTGGAATGAAGTCTAAACCAGCGCGGCAGTGCTAATGACATGAACACAGTGAAGCCAATGTTAAATATGTTACGTCCTGAGTCCACATTGGCATGTTGGAAATAAGTTATGCCTGTTGCTATAGCAAGTGTGTAGGCCACGCTGAGCACAGCACCTGAGAGAAGTGAACAAACACTTAGTATATGACTTGATTTAATAATATTATGAGACGTATCATACATAAGATTTTAAAGGACAATCACCATGGATAACCAGAGGTACGGAGCAAAACATCTGAGCCAGCTGTGGAGACACACCCAGAATTACCAACAACACCCCGGCAAACTGCACTGTGCTCCGAGATCCAGACTGAAGGAGAGAGAGACCAATGACTTAAAAGAAATGTTTCTCATTTAAAGCAACGAGAATGGAAAAGACAACAATTGGAAACTTTTGTGAGCCTGGGAAAAGATCCCACATGTGTCTACTAGTTTGAAACATTTGTAATAAAAGTGGATACTTAAATTAGCCCTTAAATGCATAAATCGTTTTGACAATCATTTTTACATAAAATATAGTGACCCACCGTGTATATTTAACAAAATTGGATCTCAAATCTGCCCCTTTACAAAATTGTCATAATACTTCATTAACATCACAAAATTTTATAAAATAAAATAAAATAAAATAAAATAAAATAAAATAAAATAAAATAAAATAAAATAAAATAAAATAAAATAAAATAAAATAAAATAAAATAAAATAAAATAAAATAAAATAAAATTAAATTAAATTAAATTAAATTAAATTAAATTAAATTAAATTAAATTAAATTAAATACATTCAAATTACATTCAAATTACATTAAATTAAAATGCATTGTTAAAAGTATGCACTGATGATTCAAGCATCAAAAGAGTCGAGGCAGTGTAACATTTTCATTAAATGATTTCAGTCATTATAAATATAAAGTATTATTAAATATTTAGTTTTCTTTCTCAACATAATTTTTCTAGCAATGCATTAAACTGTATACAATAAATTAATTAGAGAAAAAATATAATTTCACATTTTGTTGACAATAAAAAGATTGAAGAATAATAAGGCGGTGAAAGGCCCAACTTCAAAAAATGAATTAGGGGGATGGTAGTGGATGACATCCTTGTCCGCTAAATAACTTATGTATGCATTAGAGGTACATGTTAAAAATATCTAAACATAATTCTGAGTATCTTTATCTATTAAAGAGCCATCTCTGGGGTCAGAGCATTAAGAAATGTGTCTTACCTGGCTGAGCCCAATAATGCATGCATTAGGGACACTGCTGCACAGACCTACTGGCGCCCCCATCAGGCCTGCTAGCACACTTCCCAATCCATCCACACACAGTCCCCTGTTACAGGCATGCGCTGGGGGTACAGAAGTCTTCAGGAGCCGGGCTGCTACCACATACACAGCTAAAGAGCTAATACTGGCAGACAGGCCACCAGCCACTCCTGCTGCAATGCTTTTACCAGACAGCAGGGGGAGTGCTGAAGCTGAAAGCACACAATAAACATATTAGAGCAAAATCATTAATTTTCTTATAAGGAAAGTGTTTATTTATATTTATTTGATTTTTAACACATAAAATATTTAATAGTTATAACTTTGTGGTGTATCCTGAAAAGAGAGGAGAATGTTATTTAATTTAATTTAAGCTAAAAAAAAGAAAATATTTCAAAATACCGGGTAGGGGGAAGTCCAGCCAGGGTACAGGGTGATTTGAGAAAGACATATCAGATGGGTGCGAAGTGTTTATGGATCGAATAAATGTGTCATTTATAATTTGCTCTGATGAAAGTATCTGGGCCAGAGAGGTAAGATGAACACCTCCCCACTTCACCAAAGCAACACAAACAGCCCATGTTACTGTCACAGAGAGAAGTACCTGCAAAAATCAAAATAAATGTTTATGTTATTACAGTAAAACGAAAAAAAAAAATCACACATGAGATCTCATTAATGTCTCAATTATTTATCCTAGACATCAACGTGAATAAATGAGGAGCAAATAGAAACTGTCTCACAAATGTCTCAAGTTTCAGAAGAGATCAAAATATTTCACAAACTATAGTTTATAAACTCAGATTTGAATCAAATGTCAGACTGCAATTAAATGTCAATAATTTGAAGATTTCAGTATGAACATGAACATTTTTCATTACATTTGCTCAAATTGTGTCTGTTGATATCCTTCCATGCTCTTAAAGTGACACTCCACTTTTTTTTGAAAATATACTCATTTTGCAGCTCCCCTAGAGTTAAACATTTGATTCTTATCGTTTTTGGAAAGTAACCAAGGGGACTATTTTCGGGCAGTGTGTAATATCACTACGCCTGCTGCAGCCATTTTACATCAGCAAAGTCCTTGATTATTACCCCAGAATGAGAGTATAGTTCCTAACCATATCTGCCTAGAAAATTGTAATTTTTAATTTTCTTTCAGTCTTAGTACACGATGTAACTACAGAAGAGTCAAGTTTTAAATAGGAAAAATATTGAAACTCTATTTTTTTAGCGCAATGCTAATGGTCTAATCAGATTCAATGGATTATGCTATATGCTAAAAGTGCTAGCGCCAGACCTGGAAATCAGCTGAATGAATTCCAAAACGGTAAAAATCAAATGTTTAACCCTAGGGGAGCTGGAAAATTTGCATATTTAAAAAAAATGGAATGTCCCTTTAATGTTTTTTAACAAGTGTCTCATTTGTTTCTTTTTTATTTCTTCAATTTTATGAGAAACATCAGAGACTCGATACCTAGAAACAACTGAGATCTCCATCAAATCTCCTGAGCTATGAAAGAGGAACATCTGAGCCATAACATAACATTTTCCTCTACCAACCTGCATGAACAATACAGTAGTTGCAGTACCCTTATACAGTAGCCCCAAATAATATGTGGACAATTCAAATATTTTATTGCACCTGAGTCTTGAACTTGAAAGGAACCGACTTCACAGCAGTATGCTGTTAGAAAAAAATAGTCAAAATATGTACCACAGCGGTCATTGGGCAGTACCCTTTAAAATGGTCCTAATTAGGTACAGATACATTTGCCACCAGTGTGTACAAGTGTTGGATGAAGATAGGGGAGCGGCAGTGGTGTAATGGTGCCTGGAGATGTGGGTATAATCTTAATTTATGCCCCTATTTTTTTTAAAGTGGCCAATCGAAAGTTGAACGCCCTCTGTTATAAACAGTGACATGTAAGACTTGCATATTTAGATTACTCTAAAATGGGCCAGTATTGTCACCTACCTCCTGCTGCTTGACTTCTCAGCATAATGATCATTATGAAATTAATATTATTCATTAATATTTAGAATTTAGAAGTGGGTATACCCCATGCCATCTAATAAAGAAGTGGGTACCGGCGTATACCCTGCACTTCTCCACTGGGGAGCGGGATCGGCAGAGGACCTCAGAGAGGGGAATTGAAC
Organism: Misgurnus anguillicaudatus; assembly: GCF_027580225.2. NCBI lineage: Eukaryota > Metazoa > Chordata > Actinopteri > Cypriniformes > Cobitidae > Misgurnus > Misgurnus anguillicaudatus. Next base: position 14,033,327 of record NC_073353.2, read on the forward strand.
TCGGGTCGCTGAACATAGGGCTGGGTAAAAATATCGATTCATCAATGCATTGCAATTATTTGTTTCTCAATTCAATGTCGATTCATCAAATCCTATGAATCGATTCAGCTCCCCCGGCCAGTGGCGGCGCTGTGGGCAACACTCTAGTGAGAGCGTTCAGCGTTGTACAAGACGCGCTTTATCAAAACAGAAAGAGCAAAGATGGCAAACAGCAGCACTTCTTTCAAGCCTGTACCATCAACGTGATCAAACATTAGTAATACTACACACATTACTTAAAAATATACTCGGGTACTTAATTGCTTGTGTATTTACTTATTATTGAATCGATACCGAAGCAAGTAAATCAATATTGAATTGAATCGAAGCATCAAGAATCGAAATCGAATCGCGAAATTCCTAACAATACCCAGCCCTAGCTGAACACACTGGTGCTATATGCTATACTATTTTAATCATTTTTAGTTTAAAGTTTAAATCATTTTTGAGGAAAGGTCTAGCATTGTTCGTTTGCAGATGCCACTTGGTTTAATACTGTTATTTAATGCCATACAATTTAGACATGTTAAAATCTGTCTATGCTATGTATTCACAACACAGACACAATTATACACAACTACCCAGGCATAAATAAATTAACTCAAACCCAGATGGACGAAAATTATAATTAGACAGTCAATCACTGTCTAGATCCAAACAGAGGTGAAACACCAATAAGGATTTCCCAAAAGCAAGATTCCAATATGAGCTTACGATCACTCATAAAAAGCCTTATTTAACCTCATATTAAATTAAGAACATTTTAGCCAAAGATCTCTGTAACACAAGGCACATCTTAGTTGGGAAACGTCGCCCAGATCAATGGTGTAATCTTCTTACAGGCAAAACATCCATCTAATGTACTGCAGGTTAAAAGCTGCAAAGGAACTCTAGTACAGGATATCCCATAAATCATGACATCACACGTCTTAAGATATTAGACTGGTGTTTGCACGTACAAGTAAAACTCTTTTGTCTATTAAAACATAAGTTCAAAAAACTGTTGTTTAATGCAGCATTGGCTCTCAAAGTCATACGAAATTCAAGAAACGTCCCTTGATGCTGATCAAATTTCAGGTGTACTCACAGAGAGCTTCCGGCAGATCGGAAACAAAGACATCCGCAGGAAGGAGTGCAGGTGTTGAGACAGGATTACCAGAAGTACAACAGCCCTGGAAAATACATAATTTTCTTTGATCACAAAAGCACACACTTCTATAACATACTTATATTTGATAATATGTAAAATGAATTAAACTGCCATTATTATGCAGCAAAGAAGATCCAGACAGAGGAAACATGATGAAAGATACACAATATTATGACCCTAGAGACTTCTTACAGTGCTGCCATGCCCCAATGGTCAGAGCAAAGTAGGGCCGCCTCTCTGTAGATTGAAAACCCCAGGATGCAGAGTAGCGGGGCCAAAACTAATGGCCCACTGCGTCCCAGTGCAAACCCACCCAGACCAGTCAAACCCACAGCCAGCTGCACCATACCTGTAACTAGAGTCATTCCTCTCAACTGCACACACACACACACACACACATTCACTGTCAGAAAAAAATTGTCAAAAAAGGTCCTTAGCTGTGATTGTGGTGGTACCCTTTAACCCTCCTATTATGTTTGAGGTCAATTTATCCCCAAACATTAAAAGTGTTGCTAAGATTTAAACATAACAGGGGGGTTAAAAATATCCTACCAGTACAGAAATGTATATATTTGGTACCAATATGTACCTCTGAGGTACCAACATGAGGGGCAAAGGGTACCGTCCCAGTGACAGCTAGGGACCATTTTTTGACCATTTATTCTGACACACAAATCAAGATGATCATATTTGCTCTAAAACACAATAAAAATAATTTAAATTTAGGAAGGTCTTAAACATGCCTAAAAACTGGAAGTGATGTCATTGTGTGTTACTGTGGATCATAGTGAGAGATAGTGGAGGGGTGGTCTGAATGTTCAGCACCAAGGACAGCACTGTGCTCTACCTCTCTTATTGGGTGTGCTGGGGCCACGGTCTCTTCTGGTTCAGTACACTGCCCCCTGCAGGATACATGAGTCCCTAACAGATAATACAACAATGGACATCAATCAATAGTCCTTAAACACACTGTGCATCAATATACACTTTAAACATTTACATTTTATTTGGCCTCAGGGTCGTTCTCACCTGTCTGAGCAGAAATAAGGGTCATGGCAGGGATCAGAAAATCCAGAGATGGAGCCTGGATCAATGGTAAGCTGTGGACGTAACATTGTATTTACTTTAGTTAAACTATCAGGCTTAATTGAAAGGAGCAGAATGGAGGTGATGCAACCTTACCGTGATCCAATCCAGCTCTGCAGTAGTGTGGATATGCCTGAATTCATGAGCACATGGGCCACTACTTTTTCTTTGTGGACTTCATGGATTAACACACTCACAACTAATACACAGAGAGAGGATTGTACCAACACATGCTGCACAGAGACAAAAAAAATGTGTGCATTATTATTTTTGACATTACAGTGAACTTATAGGTCACAACTTATTGGGAAAGCTAGTTCACTATTGGTTGCTTTGAGAATTTTAAATGGATAAGTAGGCCTACATTCGTATTTTTATAAAAGGAAAACTTTAAGAAGGTTGGTTTACAAAAACATTAAAGGTGACATATCATGAAAATCTGAATTTTCCGTGTTTAAGTGCTATAATTTGTGCAACATTTGCTCACACAAAGTGGCAATTTTAACATGTTATGATAAATTATCTATATGGTATTATGAGCTAAAACCTTACATACGTACTCTGGGGACACGAAAGATTTATTTTACATTTTAAAAATGTCCCCTTTAAGAAGGAAAACTGCATGTTTTGTTCTATAATAAAAGTTACACAAATACAAAAATATAATGCAATTAATATTAAATAAATATAAAATTACTTAAAGGGAAAATGGGATTTAGGTCAACAAATGTTAAGGTTTTGTTTAATTTTGTGCCGGCCAATATCTTGGACTTATACTGACACCTTGTGTTGTGGATAAAGCAGCATTATGCAAAAGTATTTTTGGGGGGTTTCTAATAGATCGAGTATTTGGGTGGTCAGCCCACATACAAATTAATAAATCATTTTATAAAGGGCTGCTGAACACATTTTTATGAGTGCGTGCCTTTTAAACATGTGAAATCTGCTAAAGTCACAATCTAGTTATGAGATTAGAAGAATCAAAGTTTGAATTCCCTCATTGATTTCACATTGGTTTCAATCTTTGACAGCTTCAGGGTCCCATTATATTATGTTTATTTTTTTAACGTGGAAAAACATTACAGTGTGCATTTAACTTGTAAAAGATGCAAGAATATAAAATGAAAACTTACTTGCAGTGCCAATGGAATATTCAGCAATAATGAAGGCTTGTAATCCACGTCTAGACTCTTTATTCCTCCAGCTTTGTTTGGGTCCAAAGGTTCCTCTGCACACGCAGACAGATTTTTACATCTGCAGGTCTTTCCCATTGTTTCCTCTTTCCTTCTCTGTCCTTTAAAATTTTATTTTGGCTGTGTCTTTGTTCACAGCATTTGTTCAATTCGTTCCCTCCCTATACTTGCCTCTGTTCATTTGGCCTTTGACTCTGTGTTATGCAACATGCAGTTGTTCATCACTATTACTTCTTTTAATCATTATCTTTGCATTGACTTAATTTAACAATGCATGACTGCAGCAACATTGCTCAGAAAGCTGATATGAAGAAATCTGTGATTATGTTTGCCACTGTAAGCATGTTCAGCAACGTTTCACAGTGGCATGCTGCTGTAGACGTGCTTTGTTTCATAGAAAATATACTCATAGTAAAGATACTCAGACAGCATTATTTCTATAGGTTTACAAAGTACAGTCATGTGATATACAGATGACATTAGAGGGGGCTGGATTCAGTTTTGTTTGTCTCTAATATAATAGTTTTTTTTCTAAACCAGAAGTTAACATTCTGAGCAATGCAGATGACTGGTCTCTCCATACAAGAGGTTTCTAGAAGCTGTAATCACCAACAAAAGCTTTACTACGAAGTATTACATAAAGTTTGTTCAATACCCTGTGTTTTTTAGCTTTATTTATTATGACTCAACTTGTATACTTAAATGTTCTGATTTCTTTGTATGAATTCAACATTTGGCTTAATGGCTACACTTAGAAATCCCCTTACTGATAAAAATGCTGATGTGTCAAATAATTATTTTCCCCGCTGTATGTTAATGTGAACATTTATTGTACAGTATTGTCCAAAAGGCCACCACCAGCTTTGTTGTTTTAGCTTTTAAATGACCATCCATATATATTTTTCACTCTTTTAGTGAAATACAAACATAAAATACAGAAATATTTACACAAAATAAAAAAACAAAATATTCAGAACAATGAAATAGCTTATTTAGGCAAAAGTCTTTAATGCAATGTCGTTTGGTACCAAGCGCATCTTGAACTTTTTTGAGGAGGAGACTGAAGTCCTTAAGATTAGAAATTAGGATTTTTTTAAAGATTTTATTTAGGTTAAAGCAGTGGTTCTCAAACATTTGGTGTCTTGTACTAGTCCATTTTGTCCTGTCATTGTGAGTACCCTGAAGTTTGTTTAGTTTAGTCATAGTCCAGTTGCTTGATATTGTCTTTGTAGTTTAGTCTAGTAAGTATAGTCCTGTGTTTATTCTGTCTTTTGTTCAGTTTGTTGTTTGCCCCATCGTGTTTTTTCCCCTTGTTTTATATTTAATAGTGTTTATTGTTCATCTACATCTGCGCTTGGGTTCGTCTCTCAAAATCCTAACAAATAAGGCCTGGTTCTGGATTCATCTCCAGGAAACCGCCTCATAGTGTTTTAATACGGCATACAAATTTCCTGTATTTTCTAGTTTTATTCTAATAAAGAGGCAGAGAAATAATCATATATGGTCTCCATAGCATTGCAAAACTTCTGCACAGTTCAGTACATCTCCATAAATCATCAAAGTAATAACATTCGTGTTGAACACATGTAAATCACAGGATAAAATCAATGTTTATTAAGACTGGTGAGTTAGCATGATACAGGACTGTATGGACTACACTCATGGCTTATAGTGGCAGAAAGTGACCCTGGTCTCCCAGTCCACATCAGCCAGAAAACATCAAGTAAGCACACACTGACACACTGCTCGTGGAGTTTAGCATGCCACATTCACACTAATTACAGATAGATAGATATGTGAAGAGAACTTTAGTGACGAAACTACACAATGTTCACAGCCACAAACACAGCGACACTAGCAAATATCGTAAATGCGCTCAAATACACGAGAACAAAGTGTTTCCCAAATGTTCTGAGAGGTCATTAAAGATGCATTGGCAGCAGGTAACTCAGTAATTCATCTCTATACAGATCACATTGGTTTCTCAGTACAGGATACAAAAACCAAGCACGCAAACACACACACACACCCACACACACGTGCTTCAAAACTGGTGAAGCGTGGCAAAAACAACTAAGCTTGGGTCACATGACACGTCCAATAAGAGAAGAGAGAGATCAGGAGTGACAAACCAAACAAAACATGTACTGATATGAATTAATATCTCTACACGACAACTTTAGGTCCTGATAAATGTTTATAAACTCCACTTGCGTTCCTTGCTATGAAATTGATGGTATCCAATCCAAACTTTAAAAGACCATACATCACATAGTAAAGCAGGACCCCAGTTATTTGCCACTTCATGGCACATTTTAACTCTCATTAGCCTTACAATGTACAAAAATAAAACTTTAAATACAATGTAAGTGGACTTTATAGTATGCATATTCTGAATCACTTTTAAAGGATTAGTTAATTTTCTTAAAAGAAAAATCCAGACAATTCACCCACCACCACGCCACCCAAAACGCCGATGTCCCTCCCCGTTCAGTGGAGAAGAAACCACGTTCCCTGAGGAAAACATTGCAGGATTTTTCTTATTTTAATGGACTTTAATGGACACCAACACCCAACACCCAACTCAACACGCAACAGCTTCAAAGGACCATAAACGATTCCAAACGAGGATCAAGGGTCCCATCCAGCGAAACGATTGTCACCCTTGACAAGAAAAACAACAAATATACACCTCCAAACCCAAATCTCTCATCTAGATCCAGTCCTGAAAGCGTCAGCGTGACCTCACGCAATACGCCATGACGTCAAGAGGTCACAGAGGATGAACGCAAAACTCCGCCCCATTGTTTACAATTGTGTTGAAAGAGGACCGTTCCGACGTTGTTGTATGTGGAATGATACTAATTAATGTCTTTGTGTCAGTTTATTGTTTACAATGGTCCGCAATGTGTGTTTTATATATGTAACACGTGACCTCCCTACGTCACCACGCATTTACGTTAGGTCGCGCTGGACCGGACCTAGATGAAAAGTTGTGGTTCAAAAGTGCATATTCTTCACTTCTCTTGACAAAAATGAAAATCGTTTCGCTAGATAAGACCCCCATGCCTCGCCTGGGATCGTCCACAGTCCCCCGAAACTCCGCCGAAAAAAACCGCCACGTGTTGCATCAAGTGCCAATTGCTGGTGTCCATCAAAGTCCATCAAAACGAGAAAAACCCTGCAATGTTCTCCCCAAAAAACACAATGTCCTCTCGACCGAACAAAGAAAGACACCAACGCCCCGGACGACATGGTGGTGAGCAAACCATCCGGATTCCTCTTCCAAGAAAATGGACCACTCCTTTAACTGTTGCACCATGTTACAAGCGTTAATATCCTCGCCTTTTTAAATCACGGATATATATATATAACTCTGACACGCGTCTATGAACACAATTCATAATAAAGATCTGTGTAGACATTATTGCATCACATAAGAAAAGAATACAACTGTAGTTTATACTTTATAGTAGTTTACAGAATATAAAGCATGTTTTACTGGGCGGACATAATATTTGTATATGACTCCCTTTGCACAGTGAAGTAAAATAATCAGAGATATCTGAAATGGCTTATTCAAAAGGATCTGTGGATAGTAATATCGAGTATGAATAATAAGCTGAGCGTCAGCACACAGGTTAACCTGAGCAAGAGTCTGGGGTTAAATATATCAGCCTCATTAGTTTCAATATTACCTGCATATAAATATCTGCATATGGTTTGGCAGGCGGTAGATAGTAGGGGTAAAAGGTGGGAAACATTTAGTACTTTAGTCTAAGTGGAGACTTTAGTCTCTCTGTACTCTCATACTACAGGATTATGTAATTAATAGAGGAGTTATTCACAAAAAATACAGCATGTTCCCACCTGTTATTTAACTATGGTTTGCTAAAACCATTTTATGCACCTCAAATGCTCACTACAGAGACTACTTACAGTATGTGTATGTTTTGTGAGCTTGTGGGACAGTTCTTAAGACTGGGTAGTCTAAAAACATCTACTGCAAAGTATTAGACGAGTTCCTATCTTTTGCTATGCAACTGAAAGCTTTTATTTAGAAAAGGCAAAACTATATAACAGAAAGTCACTTCACATTATAAAGGAGAGGCTGATGAAACACTGTGAGACCCAAAACAACATAGAGATTGACCTGACAATGCAAACTTCACTTCCACACACATAACCAACCTGTGGGTTCACATTTGTTGGAGTATTACAGTTTATCTTCGCTGCCTTGTCAAGGAAAGCTCAAAGGTGAAACAAGGATTCATAGAGAAACAGCAGGGGTTAAAGTGTCACAGATCAGTAGGAGAGCCAAGCTCTCAAATCCTCTGTGTGAAATTTTCCGGAAAGACGCCTTTTTTCCCATGGTCTTTAGACTGAATCCAGTCGGATTCTTTCATCCCCATCAGCCACCCTTCATCCTGCAAACACATAATGATCTTTATTTCCCAGCTGAGCTATAAATATTATATTCATAATAAAGCAAGTTGCAGTATGTTTTTTTTTATTTTTAAAAAACTTTCGCCTAATCTTGCGTCATACACAGTCAACTACAGCATAAGTAAACCTTTTGCAGGGTGATTTCCCCAAAAAGGTGTCTCTTTCAGTATTCTTTGTTGTCATTTTCATCGTTGGTGCTAAAAGTGTGGGTAGGATTAACAGGTTAAGCTCTCCGATATAGCAGTATTGAAGACAAGTCATGGGGAAAGACTACATGTTTGGCTTAATAACAGGAGATTAGTATAGTGACTGAAGCGAGCTTATAGCCTATTATTTTATTGTACATTATTATTATTATTTCATTGTACATTGCTGGATCTATATTTTCACTATTAAAGGGATAGTTCAGCCAAAAATGATATTAAACCCATGATTTACTCACTCTGAAGCCGTCCGAGATGCATATGTCCCGCATTTTTCAGACGAACACATTTTCAGTTATTTTAGAAAATGTTTTAGATCTTTCAGTTAATCAAATGTGAAGTTACGGGGTCCTCGTGCTTCAAGTCCAAAAAGTGTGCATCCATCCTTCACAAAATAAATCCAAACGACTCCACGATGCTAAACAAGTTTCTGAGGGTAATCTGTGCTTTTGTTGTAGAAATATCCACATTTAAAACTTTATAAATGAAAATAACTAGTTTCCTGTAACGCCGCCATCTTAGTCTCGTCCGCATTCAAGATGAGAGCCAACGCAGTTCACGGAGGTTACTCTGCTGCTGCTCTGTGCCCCCGCCCTCTGCATTTGTCATACGTCACTAAAAAAGTGTGTACTCTACACTAATACTCTCTCCTGAATACAGAGGAGTTTAAGATGCTAGTTCGGAAGCTAGTTATTTTCATTTATAAAGTTTTAAATAATGATATTTCTACAACAACACCGCACAGATTACCCGCAGAAGACCTTAATTTATCATCCTGGAGCCGTTTGGATTTCTTTGGGGAATGATATATGCACATTTTTTGGACTTGAAGGACATGGACCCCGTAACTTTACTGCTTAGCAGCTGGAAAATATAAGACATTTTCTAAAATAACTGAAAATGTGTTGGTCTTAAAAAATGGACATATGCATCTCGGACGGCTTCGGGGTGAGTAAATCATGGGTTAAATATCATTTTTTGCCGAACTATCCCTTTAAGATCTTTCAGGGAGCAGTAATGGTCAAAATCAGTTGTACTAACCTGCTCATCTGGATTTTCAAAGGTCATCACCAGCACCACATCTCCGGCCTTCAGCTCCAGCTCATCAGAATCATTAGCATTGTAGTCATGCATCGCTTTCACCTGTAGTCATACAAATATGCCTCTGGGTTACTTAAAAACATGTATAGTTTAAAGATAAAAATACTTTAAAGACAAAAAAAGTATAGTATAGTATAGTACAGTACAGTACAGTATATATATGTGCATGTGTGTGTGTGTGTGTGTGTATATATATCTACACACACATATATATATATTGGTGAATTGAAGGCATATTTGCACTCACTTTGAACAGGAACTTTTCAGGCATCTCTACACTTTCAGCAGCTGTGTCTACTGTCTGGATTTTGTAAATATAAGTACAGAAAGAAACACAGATGTACATATATTAGTATGTAGATTTTGGAGACCTTAACCAGGGGCATATTTCGACCCAACACAATGATGAATGAAAATGTATACAGATGACACTTCAGCCACCCCATTTTTTTCCCTCATTTAAAAAAACAACAAATATCCTAGACGTTCACAAACTAATACCAATGATACTGGATATAACAAGATTAAGCACTGCTATTACTATGAATAGGAGACAATGCAACGCTTAATAACCAATCATCAATCGACGATTCTCTGAGGTAAGAAGCTCTATACACAGTTGCTGAAACGACCTCGAAAGGGGTGTTTTAGTTCACTCTGAAAGTTATGGTACAGTTGATTTAATGTTTAATTGTTGTTTAATTGTGATTTTAGCATGCGATTTGAAAAACATCTGTCTTTCCCCATTCAAGTAGCCTAGATAGGAGTCTTACATGACTGAAATAACTGCCTGGAGGCGTTGCAAACATGACTTCCCTAAAGGTTTGTGTACTATTTGTTTTACTGGATTATACTCATTTAGCTTTAAAACTTCCACTAAATGAGATATTATTACAGTGTAGCTCTTTTGAGATTGCAGTTGCTCCTTCATTCCACTAGAGTGAGACCTTGCTTAAATATTTGTTTGTTTATTTATTAAAGGACAAAATCAGTATTTTACACTCAAAGCCCCGTCTTCAGATTGTTTATGATGAAATAAAATGGTTTTGACTAAAATTTTGACATATGTGACTGCCCCGTGAACTTTCACTACTACAATGGTTTTATAGGTGCACCGGAACAATCCCTCCCAAAATGCACCAAACCCCCGTCCACAAAGACGTGAAACTCACCGAGTAGCCAGGGGTGCTCACCGACATGCTCACACAAAAATCGCTGCAAAAGATGCCCTCCAACAGGTGTTTTACCATTCATTGTAAACTTGTGGACCTATTTTTCCAAACGCCTCACACCCGTAAATTCTTCCGATCAAGAGCTTGAATAATAGACACTACAGCCCAGTTGGTGGCGATAATCCGCCTTTGCCAATTGCAAGAATACAAACAAAGTTCCTGGTGCGGAGTAATACCGTACCTCACAGCACATCTAATACAAGTCAATGGAGTTGGACAAAACTACGATAAAACCTGTTGGAATGTGTCTTTTGCAGCAATTTTTGTGTGAGCATATCAGTGAACACCCCTGACCACTCGGTGAGTTTCACGTCTTTGTAAACGAGGGCTTGATGCATTTTGGGAAGGATTGTTCCGGTGCACCTATGCAGCCATTGTGGAGGTGGGAGGTGAAACACAAACACCCGAAAATTCTCGGGCCAGCATCATATGTTAAAAATTTCAGTCAAAACCATTCTATTTCATCATAAACAATCTGAAAACAGGGCTTTAAGTGTAAAATACCAACCTTGTCCTTTAAAAACTTCAAATAATAGCCCGGGCTTTTATTTACCCAAACCTATCATCACACCAGGCGTCTAAAAGAGACAGGCGTCTATAAGAGACAGGCTTTTAATTTAATTGTTCCAGCATGACAGCAGGAGGTTACCACATATTACGTTTTATTTTTAATTTGAATGTGTTTAACAAATTAGTTCGTGTAATAGCAACAGTCTTAAATTATTGGCAGTATAAATAAAGCAAACAATGATATGTTTTTTTATTGGTTGTTGCGTGAAATCTTACCCAGATACAACAGTGCTATTTTCTGATTGGCTATTGCGTAGCCTCTTTCTTTTTTTTGTATTGGCTCGCTCGACTAGAACTCTAGGGAAGACGGGCTTGATAGAGAGAGAGAGCAGTGCGGCCAGATACATTTTAGGCGCTGCAGCATATTAAATATGATAAATAGTGTTTCCGCGTGAGAAATACAATGTGTGGCGGGAGTGCATGCATGACAAAAGACTGAAAGCCCGGCTATTATCAGCGGCCCCAAAACACTACCGGCCCACCGGGAAAAGTCCTGACTCTCCCGATTGCCACTTCGCTACTGTCATCATCACCTCAATCCTGGCGACGAAGCTTGTTGTGTTGTCATAGTGATGAGTAAAGGAACGACTGCGTCTGTCACGTGACATCTACCGGTAAGCAAAACAAACTTTAGCGTGTTCAATCTGCACCATAGAACTGTCTTAAACAGACTATCTGACGGGTTTTAGAAGATTAAATACAACCCGAAACTAAAAAAACAGACCAGGCCTTTATTTGAGACAGGCGTTTATTTACCCAAACTGTCGTCACACCAGGCGTCTAAAAGAGACAGGCGTCTATTTGGGACTCGGCTATTATTTGAAGTTTTACGGTATATACCGAAGCTATTTTTCCCAATATGTGTCACTGCTATTGCTATGAATGAGGGACATATCACAACGGTCAATATGGCCGTTATAGTCCCGCCTTCTAGTAAAAAGAGCAAATTGTCAACCATTAAAGATATGAAATCCTCTGGCAGAGGGTCTTCGAGCATACGCAGTATCTGCTAGGTCATGGAGGCATCGAAAACATGGCAGTGCAGGTGCCTTTGGGGAAAAGAGGAGCACCCGGAGTAAACCCATGCTGACACAGAGAGACTCCAAACAGAAAGGACTCCTGATGCAGCTGAGGCTGTGAGGCAACAGTGCTAAGCACTGAGCCACTGTGCTACCCGCTTAAAGGTGCTGTGTGTATATTGCAGCACCATCTAGGGGTGAGATTGCAAATTGCGACAACAACTTAGTCCATCGCTCACCTTGCTTCGGTAGCCGAAATAAAATAAATCGGCTGAGACAACATAGTGATAAAACACTCTCTGTAGAGCAGTTTGTCCGTTTAGGGCTACTGTATAAACATGGCAGCCCAAAACGGCGACTTCCATGTAAGGGGACCCGCGCTGTTTGTAGATAAAAACGGCTCATTCTAAGGTAATAAAACAATACAGATCATTATGTAAGGTCTTTAAACACCACTGATAATATCGTTATGTTTATTATATTTGATTTCTGTCAATAGACCCTCCTAAAATTTACACACTGCACCTTTAAACAGACTTTCTATTTGCCTTTATTTGCTTTATATTAAAGTTACTTTGATTTCTGACCTTTTGTTATTCTTTGACTACGCTGGTTTGTGAAATGTATGGTCTTGAATTTTATATTTGTAACATTTTAGCATCTGGAGCAACACTTACAGTTTCGGCTGCTGGCTTTTCTGTAGCAGCAGCTTCCTTTACTGCATCCTGCGAAATTGAAACAGTGAGAGATAAAGAAGAAGACAGGGAGGGGCAATATAGATTGGGGTGAAATACCAAGAGAAAGTCAGGGAATTGAAAAAGAGAACAAAACAATGCAAATTACACATCAATCCTTAAAGTATATAATGCCCAGCGGCATCTATCACTACTACTACTAAATCTACTGCTACCAGCTGCCATGCTAAGCATCATCTCGCTCCCGCTGCTCCGTGCCCACAGGAGCTCTGCTCGTCTTAGCTAGCTCTATGAGAACTGTACCTGAGCCCCATCATCGTCCCACCCCTGGGCCTTCTGGGTAGAATCAAATGCATCCCCCTGTACAGGCTGGGAGCCATCATCATCCCAGGTGGTGTATGCGGCCGGAGCACGCACAGGTAGTCTACCATCATCATCCCAGGTAGCCTGGGTACCATCATCGCCCCAGCCAGTGTGCACAGGCTGGGTAACATCATCGTCCCATGTCTGAGGCACCTCAGCATTCCTCTCTGCTTGCTATATGTGGCAAGGTGGGTAAGGAAGGGTAGTGAGGGGTATGGCGAGGGGCGGGGCATGTGAGAGCAAGGGAAAAGCATGACCAGGGATCATTCGGAGTGGAGACAGAATGATGAGCCAGAAAGAACACAGATGAGAATTTCTACAGCTGAACACATCGCTCTGTTTTGACTGAAAAAGTCATTTAGCCTATGAAATGATGTGGAACATGCAACATTAATATCACGGACAGTTAAACGTGCTACAGCTGGACAGACAGACGTTTACAATCTTTACAGCTTATGCAGGAAAGCTTTGCAGTGAAAGGACATATACATGGAATTGCAACTTTATGACCAGGGGGGATTTATTTTCTCCATTTGTCGTCTTTGCCCTACAATGCATTGGCATTACTTAGCTAATATTTGTCAAAGATATACTATTATTATTACAGAGTTTACTAACAATGAAAAGTTTGAGAATTGATTAATTACAATTTATAATAATTGATTAATTTTATGAAAAGCACACTCACCTCCAATGAATCCCAATTCTTTTCAGCATAGAAAAGGAAATTAAAAACATGATCAATTATTGTTTTAATGAATGAAAAAAGAACATTTCATCACTGAATAAATAATGAATAATGAATAATAATGAATAAATATACTGTTAGGTAGCGTGCAGTGCATACCAAGGTGTTTACACCGGCGGCCAGCGTATGTTTTTAATTGTTTCCAATTGCTTTTCAAAAACGCCAGCAACTGGCGGGTTTTGCTCATGCTGAGCGCTCATTTGAACCAGTATTTTAATGTTTCCGGTTTTTGGTTCAACCCTAAAGTTGACATTTCCTGAACCGGTTAGAACAAAAAAATAAAGTTCCCGAACCGGTTAATAATGTTCAATGTCATATAAATAAGTAGGCTGATCATTAGGACATTAAACTTAAATTATTAGTCTACATAATTTTCCTTAAGTCTCTATCTTGTCATCAAACATTAAAAAAGGTTACATTATGTAAGCGGCATAACTGTAATTCTGACATGCGTACATTTGTTGAGTACACTTAAACACGCGCACACACACACAGACGGAGGACGAATTCCAAACGCCGCTTTGGGAAGAAGATGCAGCATAAACAGTCGCTCCACATAAAGTGAAAATTACGTTGTTTTTCAGTATGTTGTTTTTAATACCAAATGTATTTTAATGGACTACAGTATGAGACACAGTAGCGCAACTCTCTCTCAAGTTTATACATCAAGAGTTCTGATATTTGAAGGTCATAGGGATAATCACGTTTGATTGGAGTTGGACCGGACACATTCAACCACATGTACGTCTGTGCGTACAGAAAATTGCTCATTTCAGCGCCTTTTAAATCAGTGGCGTAGCGTCTGGGCATGCAGGGTATGCACATGCAAATGGGCCCGGGCCAAGCGGGGGCCCGGCCCTGGGCCCGCCCCAGCTTTTAATAAAAAAATTTGTTTCAATTAAATTTTTATTTGTGGCCGCAATACATATATTTTTAAAGGCATATCATGTGTAGTGATTACTTAGTTCTCTGTAATGTCGAATTTCTCCGTAATTTCTTGTTTGCGTTTATTATTTTTTTTGCACTCCGCGGCTGCCGTAGACTACTACGCCATCATTTTTTACATGACGCATCGCCGCGCCAAAAAAAAAACAGTGTGAGAGGCTACTATAGTGATTATCTACATGAACATTAAGGATGGACAAATATAAACATAAAAGTGGGGCCTTAAAGAGAAAAGAGAAGGCGGAGAAGTTAGTCACAATCAAAAACTACCCAAAACATTTCATTTTTCTTTATTTAAAATCTACCCTTTAAAGTAAAAAAGTAAAGTAAAAATATTTGACTAGCTTATTAAAAGTATATGTTGTTAACAGCCCTGCGCACCACAGTTCACAGTGCCAACGGGCAAGGTTGGGGGGGCTTTGGCTAAAGGGGGCCCGCATTTTTTTTTGGTATATGGGCCTTGGACTGACTTGCTACGGCACTGGGTTAAATTGTTTAAAATCACTTAAGTGTTAACATTTTCAAGCCTTTGAAACACGTGCAAATGATCAACTTTCACCCTATTTAAATTTGCGCATTAATCCGCGAATCGCATGCGAGCCGAACCATGGGTCGTGATCTGTGCGGATCAACTGTGATCCGTTACACCACTAATTAGTATTAAAAAACAAACATCTTGAGATACTTGGTAGCCTACAACATTTACCTCTTATGATTGAGCATTAGAGACTTGGGCTTGAGGCTACTTGCTGGTGGCAAGCTTCTCATTTCTCAGATGAGTCATCGACGACTGGAAGTGAACTTTACCAAGTATTGCACAGAAATTTTTTCAAAGAACGAAAAAAATAAACGATTCCGGAACATATATTTTTTGAAAGTTTCTGGTTTCGTTTCTGTTCCTTGCAAAACATCAAAAGTTTTTGGTTTTCGTTCCATGAACCAGTTCAAAGTCTTAGCCGAGAGTTTAAGAAATGTTCAGCTTTGGGTGAAAAACTTAGCTCATCAATGCTCACACGGCCGTCCAATCACAGTGGAGGAGGGCTGGGAAAAATAATCGTATCATAGTATCATAGTGACCAAAGCACTTTAAACACTTGTCCACGATATGCACGGCACGCCCCCTTAATATGTTCTTTCTTTATTTTGTTGTATGCAAAAGGCATAACATAAAGAACTGACAATATAAAGGCTATAATTTAAATGCTGTAATTGTGACAGACCTGTGCTGCAGGGGTGGTGGCAGCCTGAAGTGAGTCCAGGTCCATGTCCAGCAGATTAGCAGTGGCTGGAGCTTCATACTGACAAAACATGAAAAAAGTAAATATTAAATGAATGTCACTCAATAAACTCCCTAGGTCATGAGTCAGTATATTATGTGCGGTTCAGGCTTTGGTACTCTGGCCAACTATATTTTAGGGCACTACTAGTGTTTGTTGTAAGACATCAACACTGGTATTTATTAAACGATTGGTCTGTTTAATGAACATTATGATAATGATTAAGATACTTTGATTATTCTGTTACACATTTCTGGAACTTATTTGAAATGTTAATTAGATTGTGTTTGCTTTCGGGATGTTTTTGAGCTGGCTTGTGTGATTTTGATCTGTGGGGCAAAAAATATGACATGATTTTCTGTAAGGTAAGTTTTCCTGGTTTTTGTGATACACTGTGGGATATTTTACTCTTTTCCCGCCAGGTTTTATTTAAAGTTGCCAGCCAGCGACAGCATTTTTATGATTTTCACAAAAGTTTAATGCCTTCCAGATTATTTTCTTTTTTAAATATATAAACATACAACATATCAAATTAAATAACAGACTCTGCTTTCAAACAACAACAAAAAAGTATCTCATCATTAGTTCTCTTTTTATCACCTCTCAAATACAAAATATTGACCAAAAAGCTGAGATAATTGCATTTTTGTACAGGACTTTTATTAGTGATCCGATTCAGAACGATGATCAAACATACACAGACTTTTTACTGTTTTTGTGATCAGTGAATGCTTCAGTGTTTTATAAGTTGGATCAGAGTGCCATCTAGTGGATAATAGCTGAAATATGGATAAAAAAAACTGAGTGGCAACCTTCCGATCTCTTTGATCAAGACAATACGAAAGTGACTTAAACTGCAATTCATCGACTGGCCGCTTGATGCTGGCTCCAAAAGGGAGTCAATTCCCATAGACTCCCATGTTAAAAATGCCCAATTTTACAGTAGAAAATATTATGTTTACAGCCTGGTACAAAAAATGTTTTTGGATTGTATAGCTAATTTTGTCCTTTATGACAACTGTAAGGGGGGTGAATTTTTTTGTAACTCATCCGTTTAAATTATATTAAGCCTTAAATTTCTGCATAATTAACTAGAATCGAGCTAGGCGGGCATGGTTTCAGCAACCAGTCACCTCAGCTTCACCCATGTCCCGCCTCTTTACCCATTTTCGGTTTTCCGCGAGTGATGCGCAGCCAAGATGGCGAAGACAGGCAACGCCTACTTTAAGCTTCAAAAACGATCCTCACAAACCAATGGGTGATGTCACGGACACTACATCCATATTTTTTTACAGTCTCTAATAAAAACTCGTCATTGGCAGGAAAGCGTTTTCTTTTAATTGAAGAGATAACTCGTCAATTGCGGAAATATGGATAAATCTAGATAATTCGTCAATTGCGGGGAAAGAGTTAATGCCTAGTTAAGACTACGTGTTTTTAGCCCAATTTTGGCAGGATCCATGTGCTGTGGTGATTCATATGTCAGTGGGCGTCTGGACGCAAGACTCCATTGCTTTACCTCGTATGTTGTATCATAGGGTACGACATCTGTTGCTGCGTCTGGCTACGACAACATGTTGAATTTTTGGTACAGTTGTGCAAAACCAGTTGCATCATATTTGTGATGCTGGCAAGCGCTGAAGATCTTTTGTACATAGCTCTTAAATTACATTAAATTGGCACGTACAATGAATACTCAAATTTTTCATTAATATTACATGTACTGCATAAAACACCGTACAGGTGACACCGAGTCTCTCTGCCATCTTCGTAGAAAAAGTTCACTAAGCTTATTGCAGTGCATTCTGGGATTGCTTGATCCACAGAAGACACATGCAATGCTGGCTTAGATTTATTTTATTTTATTTTTGCCTTGAAACAAAGCGATAATGTGTCGCTACCTACAGTATTAGTAACAGTAAGATGTGTGACTATCAAGTATATCATAATTATAAGAGAGGAAGCAATATTATCGTCACCACTATTAGCATCAACAGCAGCAGCGTTGGAGTGGAGATGAGGATTAAGGTAAAAGTGAAGTAAACAATGCTGACCTGCGTTGGCGAAGTGACACTGATGTTTGGAGTGGCAGCTTCTTCAAACAGATTAATAATGCTCTCCTGCTTCATGTCCATTGATGGAGTAACTTTTGGAGGTGGAGGAACGGCAGGCCTTAGCTGAAAACACACATGAGTAAGAAATGAGATTTGAAGTGCACTGGAGATGCTAACACAAAGTGATGAGAAGTTATCACTTTGCTGTTTATGAGTAACAGTACAGTTACTGTATACTGCTACCATTGTTCAAACTAAGCTGTCAGTGAAGAATAATTCAAAGCTAAAGAGCAAAGTTTTTTTTCTTAATACTGAACCTAGAGGTCACTGTCATAGTCTGGACTTGATTTCATCATTTAAAGGGGACAGTTCACAAGACTTTTTTAAGATGTAAAATAAATCTTTTATGTCCCCAGAGTACATATGTGTGGTTTTAGCTCAAAATACCATATAGATAATTTATTATAACATGTTAAAATTGCCACTTTGTAGGTGTGAGCAAAAAAGTCCCATTTTGGGGTGTATCTTTTAAAATGCAAATAAGTTGATCTCTGCACTAAATGTCTTTGTCGAATCACGTCTTGTATACATTTATGCTATGTGTGTGTATTCTCCATGCCAGTCTCATGCCATATTTGTTGTAATAATAAATTCAAGTTTATCATTTATTCTACTTCACGTCTCCTTCGTCATCCTCCACCCACATACCCACACAATAATTTTGTTTTCATTGATGTGATTTCTTGTAAGTTATCTTAAAATAGTTTAAAAAATAACAGTGAAGCATGACCTAAAAATGTATAAATACGAAATAACTATTATCCTGACATAGTTAGACAAACATATTTGGAAAATAAAAAATATATATACAACATTTTAAATGTTGTGTTTCCATCATAATTATTTTATTAATAAAAACACACTTCATTGTCCAAAAAAATGGTCCCAAGCATCACTGGGGCAATACCCTTTAAAGAGGTCCTAAATTATTAATTTCTGCACAGATATGTATACATTTTGCACCAATATGTACCTCTAAGGTACTTATATGAACTCTGTAGGTGTACTTTTGAAAGTGACCGCTAGGGACCATTTTTTGACCACTGACAGTGTTAAATGTAACAAATTCAACAATTTTTTCATTAGGTTTGTGTACGCACATGATATTTTTCTGCTCAGGTGGATAAGTAGTCTGTATCAGCAAGAACAAAACTGTGTGCAATTATATTGACAGACTGATTTATAAACATATTCATTACCTTAGATGGTGATTTGGGAATGGCCGGTGGTCCTCCTGGGCTCAAAGTGTGATTGGCCTCTTGTGTTATCTCACTGAAGCATAAAGAAAAGACACTTAATACAGCGAGACCGCTGTGAGGAACCCACTGTGTCATGCTTTGTTCGTAAGCTCAAAACAAGCAATAGCGGTTCACACTGCAAGCCTTATAGTCTAAGATGATGTGTGTACCCTAAGCCTAGCCATAACTGCTCCATGACTACACTGAAGACAGTATCAAACGTAACAATCATTCATGCAGACTGAGACGCGGTTACTTCCTGTGCAAAGTCATTTCATGCAGTGCATCTATAACACATCATTAATATCACAATGTCGGAATGCAAATTATTACTTATTTAGCACCGATAGGTTCGACGCTGACAAATATGTCATGTTGGACAAGACAAACCCTTGTCTAAGTTGACACGCATAAGCTTCAGTAAGAGGGAATGCAGACATACACACACGCATACAAATCCTCCAAAACATAGAGCACTGTACTGTATTTAGGGCCACCACTGTTACCTCCTCTGGACTGCTGATGTCCTCACCCTTTGGCTACCTGTTTTTCTGTGAGAGTGGTGTTGGGGTTTATTTATTTAATTGTTAGTTTATATAAAGTGTAATAAAATTATCTCCTTTAGAAACCTTGAATGCAACATGTGCAAAATAAACATCATGACAAAAAAATGCTGCTGCTTATAGTGAAAATGTAATGTATGTAATTGTGTTTAAATGTGACTGACCTGGACATTTCATGATCTTCTAATTTCTGCAGTGTATCATTCAGATTCTGATTAATCTAGAAATATGACAAGAAAGGTTAATATGTGCTCCTGTATAGCTCAGTGGTAAAACATAGCGTTAACAGCACTAAAGGTCCTGGGCTCGAACCCAGGGAACACACATACTAATAAAATTGTATACCTTAAACTAAATATTACATTTTATAATCAGGAAACAAAATATTTACTTTCAACTGCAACAAATGTATGCAATTTCTACTAATACACTAACTTTCTTGCCTAGTATTTTTGTCTTGTTTTCAGTATATACATATTAAATAAATATGTATAATAATATAATATTAAATATCAAAAAATTCTTAAATCAGAATGCATTTAAAAAAAATCTAATTTAAGTGAATTTGTGCATAAAACAAGCAAAAAAATTCCGCCAACACGGAAAAACATTATTTTCAAGAAAACATTTTCTTAGTGTTTTTGTCTCGTTTTCAGTAAAAATATCTAAAAATTCTTAAATTAAGATGCTTTTTCTTGATGAGCAAAACGACCCGAGAAAATAAGTCTAGTTTTTAGATCAAAAATATCAAATTTAAGTGATTTTGTGCATAAAACAAGCAAAAAAAATCTGCCAATGGGGTAAGCAAAAAAATCTTAAACATTTTTCTTAAACACTTAATTCAATAAAAATTCATTGGCAGATTTTTTTGCTTGTTTTATGCACAAAATCACTTAAATTTGATAGTTTTTGTCTTAAAACTAAACAAATTCTCTTGGGTCATTTTGCTCATCAAGAAAAAGCATCTTAATTTAAGAATTTTTAGATATTTTTACTGAAAACGAGACAAAAATACTAAGAAAATGTTTTCTTGAAAATAATTTTTTGCAGTGTTGGCAGATTTTTTTTGCTTGTTTTATGCACAAATTCACTTAAATTTGATATTTTTGGTCTAAAAACTAGACTTATTCCTTGGGTCATTTTGCTCATCAAGAAAAAGCATCTTAATTTAAAATTTTTTAGATATTTTTACTGAAAACAGGACAAAAACACTAAGAATTTTATCTCTTGAAAACCATTTTTGCAGTGAATGGAGTAAGAAACTTTTCTTGAATTTTCTTAAATTAAGTGTTTAAGAAAAAAGTAGACTTATTTCTAGATCAAATTAAATATTATATTTTTTTACTTAAAGCTATAGATTTATTTTCTTAGGCCATTTTTCTCATCAAGAAAATACATTTTGATTTAAGATTTTTTTTATATTTTTAATATTTAAATTTTTTAATATTTTTATTAAAAACAAGACAAAAATACTGAGTAAGAAAGTCGTTTTTTGCAGTGTAGTCTTACTTTTCCCATTTCTCTGTGAAACTTCTCCTCCAAACCAGCCACGCTCTGGAAAGTGTTCACATAAAAGCCAACTCGACTGGAAGAGAGCAAAGACAATCTTATATAGATATCTCTGATTTAGTTCAACTGGCGAACTCATAAACCATTTATTGCAGACTGCAATAGAAAGATAAAATCTGATTGGGTGACATCTACAATATGCAATTTCACTTCTTTCACTTTACATCTTTCTATCTAAGTACGTTATTCCCAATGTGGACCTGATTTCATGCAAATAATCAAAAGTCTGAATCTGTGAGATTAAAAAAGCAATAAAATGAACACCTGTTCCACAGCGACGGCAGTTCCTCCTGCAAATCTATATTAATCTCCTCAAACACCTTCTGTGCCCTCTCCAATTCTTCCTCTGCCTACAAACACATACAGACATTACAAAATTACATTTTAACATGAAACTGAGAGCTATTCATCGTGTTCATTCACAAAATTTACAGTCTCGAAACCAAGAAGCACTAATAAACTGTATTGCTTTACCTCCTAGTTCTATATATCAAACATTTGGTCCAAAAGGCGCAATATGTAAGATTTTTGCATTAAAATATCCAAAAACTACTAGCGCGGTGTTATATATTTTGTTCTCATGTGTGCTTACATTATCCCAAATGTTTTTAAAGAGCACCTATTTCATTGCTTAAAACAAGTTATTTAGTGTATTTGGTATAATTCAATGTGTTCACGTGGTTTATGTGTTGTCAAAAAACACATTATTTTCCACATATCGTACATTTTTGTTGCTTCAGATTTCACTCTCTTCCTGAAACGCACAGATTTGAAAAGCTCTGCATCCCTGATTGGCCAGCTAATCTGTACGTTGTGGTTGGCCTGAATACCTCTGACATCAGACGGAAATGTGACGCTCTTTACCTCTTTATGTTTGAAAGATTTGCTCACAATGCAATGCTAACAGGAGTTAACTTACAGGCTGTGAGTCCGAAGTGGGAGGAATTATGATAATATCGGTCTTGTCTACATTACCAATCCCAGGAAGTAAACTGTTGCCTACAATCTGTGTGTTTGTTGTTGTCCAAGAAAAGAGATTTACGTTGAAGACGATAACTCGCGTCATTAACAATGTTTGAATCTTGAGAATTTGCAGTTTACAGTGCAAGTCTTATGCTTTTAGAAAGGTTAACTCTTTCTTATTGACGAGTTATCTCATGAATTAAGAATTAAGAGAAAATGATGCAATGATGCTTTCCTGACAAGTTTTTACGGTAATATGTAATTCCGCTATTATCCACTAGATGAAACCCATTTACCCAATTTATAAAAAACTGAAGCAAAAACAACTTTTTCAACATTTTAAATTCCGTGTTTGTTTTGATAATTGTTCTGAATCTGATGTTTAAAAAAATTCCTTTACAAAAATAACAATTATTTCAGCTTTTTGCTCAAAATTTTGTATTTTTGAAGAAACCTACCCATATTTAAGATGTTATAAAATATAACAAATTAAAGTTTTTCCAGTTTTGTTTGTTCGTTTGAAAGCAGAGGGTCTGTTCTTTTATTTGATATATTTGTATGTTTATATATTTATAGAAGAAAATTTTCCTGGAAGGCATTTTGTGAAACCTTTGTGAAAAGTTTTTTTTTTTTAAGGCTGGTGGGGAATGAGTTAATATGTGCTTTTAAGAGTCCCCAACAACAGGTTTACATACATGCAAGATCAAAAAACTCTTTAATGAAAATAGATTGGAACTCTGGACGGATAGTTAAAGGCGACTCCGGGTCGACTCATTTTTGAAACCCAAAAAACTTGAGTTACGGTTCACTTTTAGCTTTACAGCTTTTGCAGACTGTTTATATACACTTACAACCACATGACACACTGCATAGAAGGTAATTTTTCACGATAGCAAAAATACGTGCTCTTTAAAAAGTGTTCCCCCCAGTTCATATGATTGTCTGTCAATGGTGTCATGTTCGCATTATCCTCGGTTCCTGCTTTTACTGTGGTAGAAATCATAGATGTGTTTGCCTTCATACAGCGCTGTGCAGATTGATTGATCTATGTCATCAAGCTGCAATTTTGCAGCATATTGTGCCTTTAACGCCGGCCTGACAAGAGGATACTGTCCGTGTAAAGAAAGAAAAGAACTGAAAAAACTGAACAAATAACAAAAATGAAATTTCACCTGACTCCTGGTGAGATTGGTCTGTGCTACATTATGGGCTGACAGGATCCCCTGAGCCCAGCCTGGGGCGGCCCTTTCCAGCAGAGATGCTGGCTACAGATAGAAGAGAGATCTTGAAAAATAATGTACACATATGCAGAGGCTACAAAAGGTATTAAATTCAACAAGAAATAAAATGTGTGACTATAATAACTTACACACTATAACAAACTGTATTTGATTTGTCCAGTGTTACCTTGGTGATCTTAATCCCCTCCTTTTTCTTGCCTTTGTTTACCGCAGCATAATTGTGTCGGGCACTGTCAAAGTCCACTAGTTTCCGGTCACGCTTTGCAATGCGGGCCTGACAAGTACAGATATTGAATAAAAAATCACAGCATGTGATATTAAAAGTAATAGCTAATGTACCACAACACTCTCACTTATCATAGTAATAGGATCACAATACCCTGATGTCAGGAAATTGGCCCAGGTAAGTGTCCATGGATATAAGCGCATGATCCACCAGTTTTTGATGGAAATCTGTCCAGAGGAGGTCTGAGTCCTGCAGCACAATACAACGTTGAAAATAAATTATTAGGATGGTACAAATGCCACGAATATGTGCTGCATATACAGACCTTCACAAACAAACACACATCTAACTAATGTGAAGCAGGATCCTTATGCTACGTACACACGAAACACGTGTCATCGCGTTACTCGCTCTAGATTACTCGCGTGATTTAACTTGTGTCATGCAAATTTTTCGCTCGAGTTGAATATTTTCAATTTGGGCGAAGACGCGCTTGAGGTGAATATTGTATGTTTTCGCGGCAAACGCGGTGCCCATATTGCGTCATTCGCATCGAGTCTTTGCATTGACTTTGTATGTAATCTTCTCGTGCAAATTGTTGAACTCGCGTCTGATGTGAACCCACAATTAGGGTTTAAAGCGATTTGGCAAAATTCTAAGCGAATTCTAGGTTAAGTTTCACTACTTATGTTGTTATATAATAACTATATTGCTGTTACATGGTAACTAGGTGTGAAAACAAATGTAAACCCCTTGATTTACCTCCCATCTGTTTCCTCAATGCCATAATGTATTTAACATTCCTTTCAAAGAAAAGCAGAAATTAAGAAAAAATGTTGGACATGAGGACTGCATGATATTCTGAATAAGGAAAACATTTATTGTCAGTATTAAAAGCATAGTGAATTGATAGTGGAGTGAAAATAAAAACAGCGATGGAAAGGAAAAAGGCTTTATCTGACATTTTATCTCATCCTTACTTCTGCCTGTCAAACCGTTAAAGAGATATTATATCCGATGCTCTGATGTTTTTTATTTCCTCTGGAATTGCTTTAAGACAAAGATAAAGTACACTGTGAAAAAAAACTGGGCCAGTATCTTTTTAAAAGGTCCTACAATTTAGGTACAGATATGTACATTTGAGATACTAGTAGGCTAACCCAATCTCACGAAATTACGTACCTATAGTCACATACATTTTCGATTATTTTTCGTGATACTAACAAAATTTTTGTGTTTTTTTGTGACCGTGTCATGAATTTCTGTTTATGTGTCATTGTCATGTATTGGTTACTCAACTGCTTTTTCCTTTTTCAAACCATTGTCACTTCAGTTAAGGGTTAGATTTGGTGTTTGCGTTAGGATGTCACAATTTATTTACACAGTTTATACAATTTTTTCTGATTTATTTTTTATATTTTCTGATTTTTAAACTATTGTATACTGGCGTTAGGGTTAGAGTTGGGTTTGGGTAAGGATGTAATTTTATGTAAATCTAACCCTAAACCGAAGCGACAATGGTAAGAAACAATTGAGTAACCAATACGTGACAGCTATACTTAAACAGAAAAAACGCGGAAATTTGTGACAGTATCACGAAAAAAAAAAAATGTACGTGACTATAGGTATGCAATTTTGTGAGACTGGGCTGAGTAGGCACTCTTTGGTACCAATATGTACCCGCTCTGAGGTACTAATATAACCTCCTTTTTGAAAGGTTACCAGGCCAGTGACATCTAGGGACCATTTTTTAAATCATTTCTAACAGTGTACATTATGCGGAAAAGATTTATTAATCAAACAATAACCTCTACGATGGAGTCCATGTCCTTTCTGCCATACCAATCAGACTCATACATGTCATCCAGGCACTCGTATAGATGTCGAGAAGACTCATGCATGGCTGGAGAAATCCAAGAGAAAAACATTATTAAAAGAGGGTTGTAGAAAACAGCAAAAATGCCTACAATCCACATATATAACATCTATGCAAAGTTGTATCAGTTAATAATCTCACCTTTAACGGCAGACAGATAGGCTCGAAGGTCCTTCTGCAGTTTGGAACCTTCAGCCTAGTTGAGAAAAAGTCAAAGATCAGGCAAGACCAGAAAATTAGCTTAGGTTCCATAATGCATTGACTATACATTAAAATTTGAAGAATAACTGTGGAAAAAACTCACCAGCTGTTTATTAAAGTTGATCACACCCTCTTCAAAAGCCAAATCTTTAGTCTCGTCTGCCTTGCCAAGCTTTTGGAGAACCTGATGAAAGATGACACCTCATGTTGTGACATCATATTATATATATCTATTCTTTTCAGCAATTAACATAGTAATAATGTGTGAATAATGAACAATAATAAAGTATGTTTTTTTGTGTTGGGTTCCTATAGCTTAACTGGTAAAGCAAGCACCATTAAAGGTTGTGGGTTTGATTCACACATACTAATGAAAAATGTATACCTGAATGCTTTGTGAAGTCTATTTGGATAAAAGCCAAATGCATAAATGTAATATACAATGTAAAAGAAACAAAAACAATATGGCATTCATTAACAAGAGATTCATCTTATGTCACCATATCTTTAAAAGAAACACTTCATTTATTAGTATTTTTATGGGACACAGACAATCAATATCAGCAAATCAGATGTTTTTAATTTTATTGGTTTCTTGTCTGGTGCTTGTCTCGAAGCAAATGCAGGGCAGAACTGTGCACTTTCCTTTAAAACAATACATCTAATCTGCATGGTGCTATATGTCCTCCATATCCTAAATGACCTCTTTAAAGACAAGAGGCAGCCTGAAGTGTTACAGTAACATTACAGTCAGGCCGTAGCGTTATTTTAAAGTGATGAAGGATCAGGCTCAGCCATGCACTGGAATAGTAAAATCAATAAGCCCTGTATTTTAAGGCTTAGTAATAAAAAATGTATTTATTTAAACCTAAATGCATCTAGATATGATATGACCACCACAGTGATCGTCAAGCGAGCGTAACTGGCCCAGCTTTCTACATATGGCCATTGCCTCCCTTTACTGCTCTTCAATAATATATTCATTTAATTAAACATTTATAAATCTAACGTTATATCAGATAAATTAGTGTAATATTTTGTCCAAATATTTTAGTTTTTTATACAATGTCTGGATCGTGAGCCAGAGCTCTGACTCATTTTACATGATCACTGTGGGGAAGAAACAGCGACAGTCTCAGATGTATACGTTAATCGTGGTGTGTAATCTATATAACATTGATGAAATCAATACGGAAAAACAAAGTGCTGCATTTTTAGCTTTGTTTGAAGATGCGCTTACCTTTTCCTGAGCCCTGGTGATTTTTTTCTGTACATTGCTCGCGATTTTCCCTGCGGAAACCCCTTTCCCCATCGGTAATTCAGCCATTCTTATCTGGATGTTGTTGTTTGCAGGTAGCGTGTCAGATGTGCATTTGTTACGATATCTAATGCAGCAGACTGTTTTTCTATTAAATTCTAGGCCTTATAATAATACTCGTCCCTGTGATGATGGACTGAACCTGCACAAGCGCACACAGGACGCAGATGTTCAGCGACCAATGACAATAGCGCAGTCTTAAAGAGACAGTACACTGTTTTTTATGTCACGCCACCGAGGCCGCATCGTAATCATAACACAATACTGGTTTACTCGCCTAGCCTAGTCAATTTTACAGTTATTTTACACGTGATATGTTGCATATGAATATTGACGATTATGGTATTTATTTGTTATACTCTTCTAGTCCTTATTAAATCAAAATTTATTTATTTTTTGTGTCTTTTAGTATAAACTAGTGCGGTCCAAATTTGACCAGGTAATCAGATTTTTAAAACGAAAACTTCCTTGATTCAATGGTCAAAATATCATTGAAATCTCATTTGTTATTATTTATGAAAAACTGGGACAAAACCTTTTTGAATGTTTTCGTCTATTTATTGTTGTTGCTTTCTAATTCAATTAATTTCTCTAATTCTTTTTTCTTTTTCTTTAATAAAATATACAGATATGACCAAAAGTTACTTCTAAGTTTCTACTTCAGCTGATTTCATTCAACACATTGAACAAAACTGTGCACTTCAAGCAGCTTCAGGGTCTTTAAAACTGTGTCATACACATAAAACTGGGTTCAGTGATATGCTTTAGTAGTATATTCACATGTGCTTTAAATACATTAAAAAGAAAGAAGAAAGAGAAATAATGTACACGGGTTGTACATGGGTCAGCCTCATTTGAGGAGTGGCATGGACCGAACCCCACAAACGTTCCTGCAGATGTTAGCAGATGGTTCTGATTTACTTGTGGTTCTCTAGACTTGCATATCCAGACTCTTAGTGGTTCATGGATCAAACATTTATTGAAGCACCAGGATTAGGCAGCCTATGACATTTGGTATGTTGTGGTAAGACCTCAAAGCATAGACTTTAAGAAAGTTGCAAGTGATGTAATTACTATTGCAAAACCAATAGGATCAGTAGTGTGCATAACAATATAAGTATAAATTGCAACAGCATACACAAAACACATTGGTGTATTTGTGCAGTATGTCAAAATGCCTACCAAAGTTTACAGGTTGAATAAAAGGGTGGGTGTAAAAAAAATGCCAGTCAACCTAAAGGCATTTTTGCTAAATTTGCATAGAAATAATTTTTTTTAATGAAAAATTGATATCTCTGACCTGACGGCTACTTCTGCAACATCAAGTTTCCTTGAATTCAGAGCACTGTTATACTTTGTCAAGAATGATTGATTTTTTAAACTCTTTACTTGGCATATGAATTAAGTTTGTTTAATTTTTAATCTTTAATAGAATGGTTTATTACTTTTAGCACTTTGCTTTAAGTGTAATCTGCACTATTTTCTGCATTCACAAGCATTAAGAATGTCTGAAAACTTTAATCAGTCATGTGCATCCACTAGTGCTCTTCTTCTGTAAGATATGTTATTACATTTTTATAATAGAACACATCCTGTGTTATTACAATAAAAATTACATTAACAGTACATCTTCACAAACAAACATGATGTGATACTAGTCTGCTAGCATGCTTAAGGAATTAACTACCATTAAATTTAAAATGTTTACTTTCTGTGTTTAGATACTGATATGATTGATAGATTTATGCATTTTGGGTACTTTATTTACTTTGTGTGTTCTTGTTTTGTGTCTTTTTTTCTTTGCACAATTATGTGCACTGGCTCTTCAAGCTTCTAAATGTGATACTAAGCCCTGTGTAAACTGTCCAATGACAAATTAGAAATGAGAAAGGGACCTTCACATTGCAGTTTCAATTAGGAACCAGCAGAGAGAGCAATTTGCATGTATATCTGTACAACGTGTGCTCATATACATTCTGGTATTTAGGCAGTGCGTGTTTACAAATTCTGTTTTAGGTCCATTATTTTATTGTTATTATAAATTTTATTTTTGGTACCTGAAAATGCATCTGAATTTTATCAGTTGTGCAATAAAGGGATAACAGAGAAATCTGAGCATGTACTTCCATACTACAACACAAACATATATATATATTTAAAATATTTTAAAGAAATAATTTTGATAACAAAAATTTTGTAATATCAGATTTATTGTTTAAATAATCTGTAGAATGTACACTTGAATACACTTTGTCATTATTTGTCCTCGGCAATTAAGTTATTACCAAAAATAGAAGTAATCGATTGTAATTATGCAATGTAATAAAAAAGTTAATACATCCAGTCTTACAGCAACTGGCCCTTTGAGAGCAAGTTTTGATATGGATGAAATTGAGTTTGACACGCCTGATATACGTCATGGTATGTCATGAAGTGTTATCATACACCTAAGGTCTTCTTAAGATTATGTCAAAAAAGGGGTCAAAAGTCTGAAATCTGGAGAATAAAACAATCAAAATACGTTTCCCACCATCATACATAATATGTAAATGGTCAATAAACACCTATTTGACTTAACAAAATTTGTTCAAAATAAAGTACTTCTTGTTGCAAATTACCTGCCATTTTTTTATTCTTATTTTACAATGTTTATTTTTTGAGAGAAAAAACTTATTTACCTGGTTATGGGAAAGTTCTGTGCAGAGATTTTAGCACAATAAATGCTTATGTGTCAAAAAATTCATGAGGTCAGCTCATGAGTCAGCTTTCTTGGGTTATGACTGGGCCACAGACAGGTGTGTTGGAGCTGGGTTGGAAGCGAAGTCTGCAGGACAGTATAGCTAACCTAACAGGGTTGAAGGAGACACCTGTTTTATTGTATTGATGCATCTGTCACACAGGGGGGCGATAATGCTTCAACATTTCAGCCTATTAAAACAAGTTTTGCCTGTTGAAGCTGATAGAGCTGAACTCTTGTGCATTGTACATTGAACATAAAGCCATCTTGAACGCTTTATAAAATAAACGTTATTTGTGATATATAAGTGTATTTGTGTCACAGCATTTATTTTCATATTCAGCATTTTAAAAAAACTGATATTTTAGAGGAACTTACATTCGTATAAATGTAGTTCTGTTAACATATTTAGGTTGTGTTTTGTTTCAGCACTAGACAGCCCCAAAGACTAGTTGAGACAAAACTATCATGATGTGACAATACGAATTTATATCCAATTATGTCATTTTTACATGGCTATTTACATTAGAACTACAAATATAAAACAGCAATATAATAACGTCACAAAAACAACGTTTTTTCTTCTTTGCATTACATTTCTTACACATGCCTGACGCAGATGTCCAGTCACTTTGAAAAATGCGACCACTCCCTCTCCCTTCGTTAGACATATCATTATATAGAAGACATATGTCTATATGTTCCTACAAGAATTTTTTTTTAAATCACGTTTACATAATCTATAGTAGCTACATCCTCATAAAAGCAAGGGTATTTTGTACAGCTTACATTGAATGTGGTGCACTTCATTCACCAAGAATCTCTTTTTGTTCACCTACAAGCAAGCACCCCTCCCCCCATCCGCCTCCGGACCTCCGCGCCACCCCCGCCTCCTAAGCAAATGGTACAGTCCAAAGACACAGAGCATGTGAATCAAAAGGAAAACAGTGAGTTCCATCAGATAGTACACTAGAAAGAGAAGCCAAAAGCAAATGAAATGCAAGCGTATCATGACACGGAATCATTTTAAAGAAATCTGGAGGTGTTTTCAATAAATTATGTGAAGCAGTTACACATTGAAGGGTTAACATCCAGGTGTCTTTACATTAGATCACAGTATATGAAAGACTGGATGCATGGCATTGCTTCGGAACGGGAAAGGATGTTTCCTGTAACGCGTTGCAGCTTGAGTTAGCAGCGCTTCATTTATGAAATTAAAACTACAGTCGCAGCGGTTAGTTCATCTTTTCCACATACATTATTCATAGACTGTCCGCGTTCGAATGATGGAAGTTTTTAACCTATATTTAATCTTAAAGGGTGTTTTTGTTTTGCTGATGTGTACTACCGGTCGGTTAATGGTAATAGGTTTTGTCCCGTCTTTTGTCAAAATATAGAGAAGTACGATTTTAAAATAAGAAGTCACAATAGAAAAGTGCGTAAGAACACGTCACAAAGATGATTGTGTCATTAATATTCACAGTTTAGAGAAAAATCTGACATAATTTGTGTGAGCGCATCTTAAGACACGTTGTGCCATTGTTCTTACTCAGCGTGAGCGCGCGCGCGCGTGAGATCTTTTGTTTAAGTGCTCGCTGTATTGCACTGTTTTTTATGCATTATTGTATTTAACAGTACTCCACGTGTCATATGAACAGCAGTAAGCAACGACTACAATGGCTACTGCTGTGTTCCTGTTTCACGAACACTATTAGGCTGTCCATATAGTGAAAACATGCTGAACTGATACCATGTTGAAAATAGTCACGTGCTCATCACGACAGAAATCGCCTATTGTTTTGTTATTGCGTCATAGTAGTGTTCTTTAACAAAGAAAATAAAATGTCTAGGTTGGCCATTTATACTTTTATATGTTATTTATATTTAAACAGATAAATAGTTATATTTCATGTTTTGTTTTGTTTTTTGTTACATCTTTTGTTACATATCTGTTGTGTTTACGTATTGTAAGGTGTTATTGTGTATGAATCACAGATGATGTGGCATATAAAGTGCTTGTTTTATTTTTTATCCCTGTGATACTGTATCTAAAAGATGGGGCAGTTATTTGAAGGATGGCAAAATAATTGGATGTAATTGGTGTAAAACACTACTTCTACAATAAAGAATCTTAAGAATTTTTACTTCTTTATAATTTCAAGGTGAAAAGCAAAAAGCCACACTTCACTGCACATCCCAGTTGTATTTTAGCAACACTGACAAAATAACAACCCTTGTGTTTAGCAGCTGGATTTGACTCCTGCTCTCAGAAATGACAAAAGCTTTTGGTTCAGACATTGCAGCATGCTCCTAGAATGTTGAAGCAATGCTTACTATAACTTTTAAACATTACCCATTTCTGCTAAATGCAACATTTGAAGGAAAAATCTAAAGATATTAAGACATTTTACATTATTCTTGTGCTTGCCTTGTTCGTCTGCATTCTCTATATTAATGAATGTTAGGTAGCTTTATTTTTTGGCTGGTTTCTAAAGCCTAAATATTTCAAGTATTGGACCGGTCTAAGACAGTTTGCCAAAATTGCCATAGATTGAAGGTTTTTCCTGGCAGTCTACTAACTGTCTGCTGGGGCAACCCCAGTTGACGGGAATGATTTTTGATATGTTGTCAGATGTGGGCAGATTGAGGTTTATCATCAATAATTAAAGGGATAAATCATTATCTGCAAATAATTTAGGAGAAGCGATAACAGATTTTTTTTTATAACACACACACAGGCACAGGCTTGTTTTCTGTAGTACTGTCGTGTCATTAGACTTCCATTGTTTTCATATAAGCCTAACCCTCATAGAAGTCGACATATGGACAATTTACAGAAAAAAAATATTTTGCCAATTTGAGCTTTTCTCTTCACATGTAAGAGAACATCTTCAAGTCTGTGATTGACATTAGGGGTGTATATTAGCAAGAATCTTGCGATACAATACGTATCACAATACATGGGTTGCATTTTAATATGTTGCAATACTGTAAAGCAAGGCATTATATTGGGATATTTTCTATTTTAGGAATATAATAGGATATCATTTTAGGAAAGCTGTCATTGAGAACACACCACCACACCAAATGTGTGGCGCGCCTATATGCAAGTACGTCCTGTAAGTTCAGAGATACAATAAGAAGAATGCTATCTAGTGCTCGGGATGTAAACTCCAAACGAAACAACTGCCATGAATCTTGTATGATTTTTATTTTAAAAATAACGATACTGCATTTTTGTTTTGTTTTTGAGAATTGATACAGTATTGCCAAACAAAATATCACAATACTCACATGTATCGATATTTACTTGCACCCCTATTGGTCATGCTTTATTATTTTAAACATGCGTACTTGTACACAAATGCATTTAAAAGCTTTTGTGCTGCACAGATTTAATGAACCTGTCTAATGCGCTATAAATAAATGTGTTTGAGGCTGGACATTGGTGGTTGGACAGTCCGTTATGAAACATTAATTAGCTAGAAAAAACAATCTTGCACAGATTCCCCCCAAATACCCCTGAAATTGTACATGCATAACATGAATGGTTAAGGAAAATGTTGTTGGCAAAATGATGGGTAATACCAAGTAATACCCCCTCAGACCAAGGGTTCCCCATACAGCTGCAAACTGATGAAAAGTGTTATGTCATGATGAGGCACAGATGTGTGGAACAATGTATTAACACATGGAGGGAGTTTAATATAATGGGTGTGCCGTCAAAAATGTGAGGAGAGTGAAGTTGTATGAAAGCCAAATGCTGTGTTCTGTAATGAAGGCGGTTATGTAATAATATATGGATGAAAGGAACAGCAGAGCCCCTCAGAGATCCATGTCTAATTGGTTGAGCCTGCAGCAGGCCAAACATTTTGTATTTCATATGATGCAAAGTGAAAGAAGGAGCTAAAAAGAGCAAGAGAATAAAATGAGATGATAAGCCTGAAATAGTGAGATTGTGCGGAGACCAGAAAG
Source organism: Misgurnus anguillicaudatus (assembly GCF_027580225.2). Classification (NCBI taxonomy): domain Eukaryota; kingdom Metazoa; phylum Chordata; class Actinopteri; order Cypriniformes; family Cobitidae; genus Misgurnus; species Misgurnus anguillicaudatus. The sequence goes on from NC_073353.2 coordinate 14,067,415, forward strand.
AGATATGAGGACAAGGACGTGTGAGCAAAGTCGATGATAAATCCATTAAACCATTTCACTGCTGTTCTGGCCAACAATTACGCTTCCACCATGCAGCTACACTTAAGACTTTCCAAAACTGGCCATTTTATACCAATCAATAGCCACGTAAGTATACATTTCTCATCATAAAATATTAATTTTCTTCCTTCCGTCCTACAGAACAAAAATTATGGGAATGCCTTTCACATAACATAGAATTGATCTTTGCCTTAAGCTGGGAGCAGTGGCAGCTCGTGACTGCTTATCCAAGGGGCGCAAATTCAAAATAAGTGTTCAGAGTGTCGTGTGTTGCTTGCGTTTTCAAAATTTGTGTTTTTTGCTTCATGTGAACCATGTGCATCATGTGTTTTGTCGAGATAAGCGCCTGCTGCACACGTGTCAAAACCGTTTATGATAAAGGAGACGCTAACATTCACAAAATACACGCAAGACATTCACTTAACACTAAACTCTGATAACACATGAGATTATGCGAGTATCTGGCAAACGTGAGCGTCTCTTTTATCATAAACCCTTTAGACGCGTCTGCAGCAGGCACTAATTTTGACAAGACACGTGATGCACATAGGATCACTCGACGCGCAGAACACATATTTTGAAATAAAGAACCACACACTTCCCACTGAGTGCCCTCGAAAAAAGAAGTCACCGGCCGCCAATGGCGGGGAGTATTGTTTGTTTTTTACATGTACGCAAACATTGCGGTTGAACGCACAGCCTTGCAAAGCATCGTTTATTTAACGCGTGTACACAGACGTTCGACGCGTGTCCATTGCGAAAAATGCGATGCAGTCTCCTGGGCTACATACTACATTTTCCTATACGCGCATGTACAAAAAAATGTACGCGGACCCTTGCCTATACGTAAAAATTGTACTGCACTTCGAGCTTTACTATGCACCAGCCATTTGTCTGCTGCAGACCTGTCTGTAACATCGTTATATCTGTGTTTTGCACTGATCTAGAATCAGCTCTCCATCATGTATTGTATTTGTCTCAGATCGTCAGGCTTTGTGCGTAGGAAGGCATATTGGTAGTTTGGATTTGTCTCACAGACACATCAGTCTTTTCTACTCATTCTTGACTTTCAAAAGACTTTTGTCTCTAAGCTTGTACTCTATAATATGATACAGCGGAGCAGATGTTTGGTGAATCATGTAATGATATAAGAGCCAGGCCAAATATTCCCCAGTGTATATTGTACATCAGTTTACTGATCCTCTGCCATGCCATTAAAGTTTACGGTATAAATTAGCTCACCACCCTGTGTTTTTCGACGAGGCGTGGATCTTTTGTTTGGCTTTCAACAATCTCATAAGTGAATAAAGTACATGATTTTTGTATGAACCCGAACTGGAGTCATTTCATCATCTCTTTCATGCACTCCCTTCAGCAACATTTATGATTTATGATTTCGTAAAACATTATTTTTATCAAATTCAAAGCTTCTTAATGGGACATCCAACACTTTGAAGAACAGATGATGATAGCGAAGAAGCTGGACCCTGCTCTCTGTGTGCAATCATTACGATGGACTTGGCCAAGGACGGAGGCTTTAATCTGAGCAAAGCCTATTTGGATCATCGCTCATCACAGTGTAAAATGACAAGAGGCTTCAGGGTATCAGTACAGAAAACAGGCATTTACGTCTTGAAGATACTGTTGCTTGTTTTGGCTTTAGTGTTGGTTACAACAGAGATCAAGATAAGAGAATTCAATATATGGTGACAAAGGGACACCGAGTCCTGTAATAATTATTTCTTCTGGCGCAAAAAAGCATTAACTTGACATGGTCTCATAGTAAATAAAATTTTCCCCATCGACTTTTTTAAATCTATAACAAAACCTTGAACTTTAACTACCGAGGCTCAGAGCAATGATTCAATCCATGGTGGATTTTGTTCCTCTATATCCCAGTATAATTCTTTATTCATGCTTTGCTCTGCGTTTCTGTTCTCGCTGTCTATGTTGGTCAGCAGCATCTCTACCCTCAGGCCTGCCTTTGCTCTATCCACTTCTGCTCCAGTGGACTGTCAGAGACTCTGTTCAGAGCCAAGCCAAGAATAGCTCAATAGACCCTCTGTATCATCCCTGAAAGCAGCCTGGGAAAATCACCAAAGCATTTGATTCGGACACAAAGTCGGTGGCAGAGGTCAGCCAGCTCTTTGTAAGTGTTGTATATGTATGTGCGTACGTACATGCGTCTGGTTCCCCCACACGTGTATTAGGACGTGTGAAATGCAAAGGCATGGTGGTGGTAACTAAGTTATGTAGTCACTTCATTAGTTTGATCGGATTTACATGTTAACGGCTGACTGTCACCCGTATCAAAGCTAAATGGGATGGACTCCTAATGAAACAATCAACAACAGATGAAGATGAATTGTCGAAATACCTCGACTCTTGTTTTCTTTTGTTATGGATGTTTTCCTGACTGCATTCTCTGAAGGCACTAGCTTTTATCACACACCTCAAAGACTCTCCTTTGTCTTGACTGTGAATTGTGGTGTGTGTTTTTAGAGGGGTTCACTCAAGGGTCTGTATTAGCTGGATTTTGTGCCAGGAGCATCATTGAGTGATCTGTTGGCCCCATGACGCAATGCACATGAGATCGGTGTTTTATGTATAAAATAAAGGGGAATTCTGTAGAATAGAGGCCTGATGTGTAGTTGCATAAGGCAGGCTGTGAACTGTTGTGAAAGTCGGTTGCATTGTCTCTGTGGTGGTGATTATGTTGCTAATGAAGATTGCGCTCATAATCACACAGCCATAAATACACACACACACTGCAGTCTTACAGAAAGAGTTCATCCAGAAGGCAAATTTTGTTTACTCAGCCTCATATGTTTTTTTAGTTTTGTAGATACGAATTAGATTTAATAAACCTACACTTTCAGAAAAAAATGCCAAAAAATGGTCCCTAGCAGTCACAGGGGCGGTACCCTTTAAAAATCTCCTAATATGTACCATTTAGGTACAGATATGTAAACATATGGTACCAATATGTACCCTTTGAGGTACTAATAAGCACTCTTTGGTACCAAGTATCAAGTATGTACCTCTGAAGTACTAATATGAACTCTTTAGGTGTAAAGGTGTACTTTTTGAAAGGTACTGAACCATTTTTTACATTTTTACTAAGTTTTTGTGGATATTCACTTGTTTATTATTTCTGATAATCTTGCCTGAAAACAGGAACTGTAATGTAATACCTTTTAATTACTTAATAAACATATCTATATATCATAATATGAAAGTATTGTAGTATTGTAGTTACTTCAAGGTCATATATGTAAATACATTTTCCATTACGTTCATGTACTCAACAGACATGTCTGTGATTGGTTGTAATGCTAGACGCTGCACAAAAACGCATACAAAGAACGTTGTTCTCTCTCCTTAGAACAATAGGCTTGATATCTTTAAGAGCACCTATGGTCCGATTCATGATTTTACATTTTCTTTGGTGTGTAAGTGTGTATTAGTACATATTAACGATATGCAAAAGGTAAAAATCCCAAAGTAAACGATGACGTGAGTTATCGTCTCCAATGTAAATTGGACTTTTCTTGGACAACAACAAACACACGGATTGTAGGCAACAGTTTACTTCCTGGGATTGGTTATGTAGACAAGACCGACATTATTATAATTCCTCACGCTTTGGACTCACAGCCTGTAAGTTAACTCATGTTAACATTGCATTGTGCGCGAATCTTTCAAACATGGTAGCGTCACATTTCCGGCTGACGTCAGAGGTATTCAGACCAATCACAATGTACAGATTAACTAGCCAATCAGGAACACAGAGCTTTTCAAATCCGTGCCTTTCAGGAAGACAGGAAAATCTGGAACTACAAAAATGTACGTTGTTTGAAAAATAATGTTTTTTTTAACCATAAACCACGCAAACACATTGTATTATATCCTTAATACACAAATTACGTTGTTTTTAGCAATGAAATATGTGCTCTTTAATAACAGAACATCTCTTCCATAAACGACATTGCCTTATGTCTAAATATTAATTGATGTGGTTCTAAAGGATAACAGTTACTAGTTTTTTTGTATCCTCCTGATTATGTAACCCCATTACATGTAATCTGTTACTTCCTCAAGTCTGCCTAGAAAGATACGGAATGACATAAGGATACTTGTAGAATAGCATATGGTGGTTTTAATTTTTGGTCCATAGAAAAATACATGTTTGGAACAGCATGAAGGGGTTTTCATTATGGAATGATTTATTCCCACCTGACAGTCCTAACCACTGTTGTGGTCCTGCTTTACAGATTTGAGACGCCACGTAATCTTTGTTTTAGCCTAGTCGTGATGTGTGGAGAGCTGACAGGCTGCTGTGTTAGACTTCACAGTGATTCTGTTTTACCTCTGACTCAGAATTGTGAAGCACAGTGGGGTCGTTGTATATTATCTGGAACATACAGCCAGTGGACATTCCCAAAATTGCCCGACTGAAAAACACACACAAACACACGCACTGGTTTGCACATGACCGTACACATTACACGCGAACACATTGATGATCTCATTCAGGTCAGCAGATAGAGAAAGCGAGTCCATTGCTAATGGAATTTAGAGGAGAAGCCCTCAACAAGATTAACAAGGTTTAGCAGGGTCATAGCCTTGTCCGCAACATCACTCAGCCCAACCACACACACATAACGTTCTCTCTTTCGCATCCACTCTGTCTTTCTCACACGGACACACATATGCTGCTGTCACCGGTTTACACATACTCGCCCTCTGCCTCCGATTTTTCTATACATCCTTCTTTGTCCTTTAAACCTGGCAACCATCACCAGGGAAACCTCAGCGATAGCAACTGCTGTGGAATAAAATATGGACAGTTTAGTCGGATGCTCCTTTATCTCCATTGCCCAAAGCTCTCGGTTGCCATCTGCTCTTTTGCTCTAATTCCAGCTGTAAGTGGTGGTTCAGAGAGTGGGAGCAGTACATTTCACCTGTCAGGTAGCTTCTTCTACACCTGCAAGTGCTCGGCAGGGAGCTAATGAATGGACTGTTGTGATTCAGCGTTTAGTGCGCAGAAGGATCACAGAGGACTCGTACTGCAGCTCTCTCTGACCTGTTCATGTAACTCATTGTGGGACCGAAATGAATGCGTATGTGAGCAATAGCCTGCTGTAACACAGATGGAATGGGACAAAGCGTGTTTTCTTGTTCTTTTGAAATAATGGAGTTCGACTTAACTTTCTAAACTTTGAGAGTAAATCCTCCCTAATCAAAAGAGACTTTCTAAACTTTTGCAACTTTCTGATGTCAGATAGATAACCATCCACATTTGCAAATCAATAGTGCTTAAGGGATATTGAGCAACTTGGCTCGCTCAGTTTTAATGAAGTAATAAAGATTGTAGGAAGTAGGGTAGATTTTATTAGTTTAACATTAGAAGAAAACACAATTAAAGAGTTAGTTTGCCCAAAAAAATAAAGTATTTAAGCTCATACACCCTCATGTTGTTGTTGTATGCCTGTATGAGTTTCTTTATTCACAAAAGAAGATATTTCACACCCATTGACTTCCACTGTATTTTCTCCTACTATAGAAGTCACTGGGTGATGGCAACTGTGCTAAGTGATGAATGATGGTAATCACACATTTGAAGGCACCCATTGACTTCCATGGTATGTTTTCGAGTCAATGGGTGCTGCCTACTTTGTGGTTACTGTCAGTCCTCAAACCAGTTAAATTGGCTAAACTTGAATCTCTTTAATCTAGTTAACTAAAGAGTAGGATTTAAAGTGACACTTTAAACATATTTTGCACACGGAAATCTGCAATTTATGCTGCGAAAGTGAGCTGTATTTGAAAAAATGCGGCCCCTGCATAAATATGTGGACTTTGGCTGATTATGCATTAAATCATGCGATCGCATAATCACGTTTTTCTGAAGGGACTGGTTACTAGTATGGTCTACAACCCGATTTCCGGAAAAGTTGGGAGGTTTTTTAAATTTGAATAAAATGAAAACTAAAGGAATTTCAAATCACATGAGCCAATATTTTATTCACAATAGAACATAGATAACATAACATAGCAAATGTAATGTAATTTTACACTTAATTAGCTCATTTAAAATGTAATGCCTGCTACAGGTCTCAAAAAAATTGGGATGGGGCATGTTTACCATGGTGTAGCATCTCCTTTTCTTTTCAAAACAGTTTGAAGACGTCTGGGCATTGAGGCTATGAGTAGCTGGAGTTTTGTTGTTGGAATTTGGTCCCATTCTTGCCTTATATAGATTTCCAGCTGCTGAAGAGTTCGTGGTCATCTTTGAAATATTTTTTGTTTAATGATGCGCCAAATGTTCTCTATAGGTGAAAGATCTGGACTGCAGATCTTCTACGACGAAGTCATGCTGTTGTAATAGCGGCAGTATGTGGTTTTGCATTGTCCAGCTGAAATATACAAGGTTTTCCCTGAAATAGACGTTGTTTTGAGGGAAGCATATGTTGCTCTAAAACCTTTATATACCTTTCAGCATTCACACAGCCTTCCAAAACATGCAAGCTGCCCATACCATATGCACTTATGCACCCCCATACCATCAGAGATGCTGGCTTTTGAACTGAACGCTGATAACATGCTGGAAGGTCTTCCTCCTCTTTAGCCCGGAGGACACGGCGTCCGTGATTTCCAACAAGAATGTCAAATTTGGACTCGTCTGACCATAGAACACTATTCCACTTTTAAATAGTCAATTTTAAATGAGCCTTGGCCCACAGGACACGACGGCGCTTTTGGACCATGTTCACATATGGCTTCCTTTTTGCATGATAGAGCTTTAGTTTGCATATGCTGATGGCACGGCGGATTGTGTTTATCGACAGTGGTTTCTGGAAGTATTCCTGGGCCCATTAGTAATGTCAGTGATGCAGTGTCGTCTGAGGGCCCGAAGACAACGGGCATCCAATAAAGGTCTCCGGCCTTGTCCCTTACGCACAGAGATTTTTCCAGTTTTTCTGAATCTTTTGATGATGTTATGCACTGTAGATGATGAGATTTGCAAAGCGTTTGCAATTTGAAGTTGAGGAACATTGTTTTTAAAGTATTCCACAATCTTTTTACGCAGTCTTTCACAGATTGGAGAGCCTCTGCCCATCTTTACTTCTGCTTCTCTAAGACATACCTTTCATAGCTAATCATGTTACAGACTTAATATCAATTAACTTGATGTTCTCCCAGCTGAATCTTTTCAAAACTGCTTGCTTTTTTAGCCATTTGTTGCCCCCGTGCCAACTTTTTTGAGACCTGTAGCAGGCATTCAATTTTAAATGAGCTAATAAAGTGGATAAAAGTGTAACATTTCTCAGTTTGAACATTTGCTATTTTATCTATGTTCTATTGTGAATAAAATATTGGCTCATGTGATTTGAAATTCCTTTAGTTTTCATTTTATTCAAATTTAAAAAACGTCCCAACTTTTCTGGAATTCGGGTTGTATTTTTATGTGTACTCAAAAATCCTTCTAGTGTACAGTGCACCAGATTTTTTAAAACCCTGCGTGCATTGTATGTCTAGGTCCCGCATGCGCACACAGGAGAATATAGAAGATGCATCGCATTTTCTTGCGATGCGTATGTGTCGAACGTCTGCATACATGAGTCAAATAAACTATGTTTTGCAAGGCTCTCGCATACACGTAAAAAACTGATTATGCTCTGGGCTTTAGAAAGCAGTGGATTCTTTTTTAACAAGATTGCATAAAAGCGTCTACTACATAATGAATACATCTAAATCCCTGATCATTATTCCTGTTTATTCAGACCTAAGCTGTTTCTGTTGCACATTTCGCTGTAGTCTAATTGTGTGCCCTATGCATAGAGTCTTTTTTTAAAGGAGTAGTGCTAACTACTAGCTCAGACAGCAAATCTTCAAATTGAAAAGATTCACATGGTATTACAGCATTTATATAGGAGTCTTAAAGTCACATTCTTTATCCATTAACTAAAGCAATTTGCTCCTTAAAAAAAAAAACTAAATATTTCAATTATTGTTCTTAAATATAATTTAAAAGCATTATGGCAGGTTAGTTCCAGGTGTTTATGTCATCTATTGGATTATCTGTTAACAGTGTTCCACATTTGCACAACTCTGGGATGCACAGTCAGGACGGCCAGGCGCCTCATGGCTGATGTTATATAGGTGGATGTATCATAGGTCAGGGCAAAGTGTGATTTTCCAAAAGGGTTAACTTGGAAACTGGAGACTTATTCAGACACACAGTCACTTTCTATTGCATTTGTGCTTTTAAGCAAGGCGCTTTACACAATCCCCAGAGGCTGTATTCAGACCCATCACGTTGTCTGTTTATGTTCGACTGGAGGCTGTTTACATTGATCCGTTATTTTCCATCTGAGGAGCAGCAGTCGTACATACCCGCTCACAGTCGTACATGTAAGAGTCCAACTCGTTCTGCTGGGTCTTTTGGTGAGAAATATTCATGCGATGTCGCAAGCTCAATAGAGGCTTTTGTTCAATATCATGACTGACATTTGCACCTGAGGCAGACGAGGACGCATTGCCCATGATATGAACACGAACTGCAAAGGGACGTGTATGAGATTCCATCAGAAGATAAAGAGAGGGGTGTGTGTTTTTTTTTTTTTTTTTTGACTGAAAATATCATTTTTTGCTTGAGAGGGAGCTGGTGTTGAATAATGCCCTTTGCTTTGAGTTACCTGAAAGTACGGTTTCCTGGCCCATTCTTGTTTTGAAATTTCATGTCTGTTATCTCTTTTCTTCTCCGTCATCCGACGAGTAATGTTTTTTCACCTTGTACAGAATTGATTTGATTGCTTGTAATCCGTTTCTGTGTTTGACCATGCAGGGGTAAAGGCAAACATGGCTTCTAAAATAAGTCTCTTTCTCTCTCCTTCTCTTTCTTTCTCTTGGTTGCCCTTATTATTACTCTTTCTTTATTTGTCTCTCTTTCCCAGGCTTTCCCAAGTGGGCCAAGTTGTTATTTTCATGTGTTGGGTGCAGAAGGGGAGGGGTTTGCTTAAGGGGGAGAGCGAATTCTCCAGCATTGAAATAAACCTCTGAGGCAGCCTGAAACATTGATTGGTTCTCAGCCTGTTGCCATGGTGGCAGGTCGCTCTCCTCATCTCAACCAAATGGTGTGTTACTTCGCATCCTACAATCCCTCTTGTTGTTATGACAACAGACAGGAAGTGAGGTATTGCTATGCCAGTTATATAAAGGCTTAATTTTCTAGCACATTATAGCGCCAATAAGACAATAATGTATTCACATTTCTGTATAAATAGCACTGGTATTGGAGGAAATGATGCTTACAGTTGCCCATTACAAATATTTATGAAACACAGCTCTGTCTACCATTTTTGGGATTATTTTTGTCAATTAATTCAATCTGTTTCTACAGTAAACCCCAAAGCGAAAGTTTAAACACGTCCAATATTTCATGTGTTTTACTTTGGCTCAGATTGGGAAAAAAATCCCTAGGGTCTGGATCAAAGTTTGATATGTTTTGGTTAGATTTTTATTCCATGATTTCAAAAGCTTTTAAGGTGGAAAATGTCATTTCAGGTCTCCATCAAAGCAACGTTTGAGATAAGATGTACCTCTCAGCGCAATGGAAAGGATGTTTGCAACCGTATTAGTGCCAGTACTCATTTTACTAAAAAATATAACTTTTTTTCTTTTGGATTCCAGTTGGATTTGATGTATTTTGGAGTAAAAACCTTTGCTGTACCTTAATAACAATGTAAATATCCTTCTTCCTTGAGGAATTGTCATTTGTGTTCCATTCGCTCACTTGGCAAAGCATTGTGTTTGCGGCACAAAGGTCATGGGTGCTGTCCAGGGAACAAAACGTAAACCTTGAATTTACTCTAAATCACTTTGGATAAAGCATCTGCCAAATGCATAAATGTAATGCAATAAAAATGTAAAGAAAAGGAACCATCTTATCAATAAAACAAAAAATATTTTCCCTTTAAACATTTTGTGAAACATGGTATGTTGGAGGCATTTGTTGTAACAACGTTTGGTCCTAAAGCAAAGAAAATCTCTCGATGACAGACAAATTAAGCCTTTTGTGGGCAGATGTAGGTGGAATTGTGTTGAAAACCTAATCTGAATCAAAAACATGTTCCCCTGGTTTTTCAGACAGTGCTAGTCGTCCTAGACTAAAACACGTGTTTGAGCTGTCTCAACTGAAAAAAACTTGCACTGACAAATATGCCAGCTATTGATTTCTCACAAGATAGACCCCAGTAATGTGTTCCTGTGTAGCTCAGTGCTAGAGCATTGCGTTAAAAGTGCAAAAGGTCATGGGTTCGAACTCAGGAAACACAGAAACTGATAAAAAAATACCTTGTATACCTTGTAATGCACTGTAAACCACTTTGGATAAAAGCGTCTGCCAAATGCATAAATGTAATGTAAACATGTTAATTTACCTAAGGCCTATTCCTGGCTTTAGCTTAGTCTTGTCTGTGAAACCAGGCCGTAATGTTCTGTTCTGTGGGCTTATGCATTACAATACTCATCTCCCTAAGTTTCTTTGAAGATCACAAGAGCAAATATTGACATCAATAATGCAAATACACTCAGTGCAATGCATTTAAAAGCAATTTAATAACTGCTGTCAAGCAATCAGTGAAAAAAAAATCCACTGTGAGATATGTGAGATAAAGCAGTCTTAGTTTTAGATTAATATTAGATGACTTTTTGTCTCTGACAATTGCTTACTGAAGATTTTAAAGGTTGTGTGTGTAAATTTAAGCAGCATCTACGGGTGAGATTGTGAATTACAACCAACAGCTCACCCCTCAATTTCAAAATACATATGGTAGCCGCCTAGCCTGGCTAACACCAGACCAGTCTCATAGAGAATAAGATATGGTCTGGGAACCACATGCTCATTTTCTCGTATTTGAGGCGTGGTTTATGAATGCCCAGAGCTGTTTATTGGGCGCTACGAATGTCTATCAAATGCGTCTGTACGTAGCTCATAGCCAATCGTTTCAATAATACCAGATGACGTATGTAGAGCGACATAAATTCAAACGTAAACATTTTTTATCGGGTACATGTGCACACAGCTGAAAGCTGTGCAACTAAACCGCTAGCTGTATATTGATATTGAAAAGCAACACAACTAGGTGGCACTGTGACAACCACAGTACAGGCATAATGACAATATGATATTAATAAATACCACTTACCATTTATAAGTTAATTGTACTTCGTAGACGACGATCCAAACATCCTTCTTGGATATGAAATTGTTTAACGCTAAAAGTTGCTCTTTTTTTAAATTAACTTGCATTCAAAACTACTTAGAACGTTATCTAAGGCTGCATTGAAAAGTAACTTCGCGTCTGCTGCCATGTTGGATAAACAAAACTGCTTCGGTGTGTCGCATAGACGTCGTCATCGTCTTGCTGCCCCCTCCCCATTCTGTGATTAGTTCCCTATTTCAGGGGCAAAATTGGTCCGTAGTTTCCATGCTAGACTTGCAGCGTGAATAAATTTGGGCGCAAGGCAGCATGGCGAAACCCAGACTAGTAGCCGCCACAAGACAAACATGTCGTCATCTGAATTTGAAACAATGTAGAAATGAAACGCGCTGTAGAGTAGTTTGTCTGTTTAGGGATACTGTAGAAATATGACGACAACTTCCATGTAAGGGGACTCGTGGTGTATGTATGTAGATAAAGAAAGCTCATTTTAAAGTAATAAAAACAACATGGTTCATTATTTAAGGTCTTTATACCCCACTGATGATATAGTTATGAATATTATACTGCATTTCTGTTAATAGATCCTTCTAAAAGTTACACCATACACCTTTAAATAAGATTTAAAGGGTTTTATGTTTATGCCATTTTAATGCTTTTTATGTGTTGGCAGTTTTATCATTGAATAACATCTCATATTTTCCATTTTTAAAAGCAAGCTAGCACCAATATATACTTTATCAAGTATATGGAATAAAAGGTCAAAACATTTCTTTGTTTGTGTGAAGACATGAATTGACGTACGAATTTAATGGAGTTTGACAGCAGACTGCATGAATACTTACATTAGGCTCGGTGATGTTGTCAGAAAAAGATCTGATCACTTTACCAAGTTTTATTTGACAAGCTATGTCAAACTGTCTCTGGTATTCATGTTAATATCTACTTTCTTATCTCTTTCAACAGGTTAGTTGTTTTGGATGGAAAGGTTTTCTGTACCCTCTGTTATGACACCACTCATCCTCTGTTTCCCGTAAAAACACATCATACTCCTACTACGCTGTCAACATGACAACCACTGCCCAGATTTTGGCCTTTAAGTTCTCCCCACCCGCTCAGGATGGAAATCCGGAGCGTCTGTTCAGCTGTGATGAGGAGATCGAACGGCGTTACGAGGTGGTCCCATCCGTTGTCTGCTCCATGTGCTGCCTCTTCGGCATCATCTACTGCTTTTTTGGTAAGTCGCAAAGCATGCTGAACTGTGGTCTATTGTTATATTCACACGAGTTTGGAAACCTATATAAAGAAAGAATCAGTTTGGATAAGCAACTTTGACCTTAGACCCAGGTCTTGGCATGAAAAATGTAAATGATTGGTGGTTTAAAAAATATATCCAAATGAGAAACTGGGAAATGTGTGATGGTAGGTTTTATTCAGGATGAAAAGGAACACGGTTTCAAAACTGAATCTAAGATTGGTTTTAATAAATCAAGCTTAAGCTTATCATGTACTTGGACAGAATGAAGCAGCTTTGACAGCCGGCTCTACATGGACCAAAATGGGTGTTTGGAAATAACATGAAGGTAGATGATGAAAGACTTCAGTTTCAAGCAAATGACATGCAGAAGATGTGATCTGTTTGACCAAATTAGACACAAATGCATGTATTTTTTCTGCTTACCTTAGCTTATAGTAATGATTTATATTTTGAACGGTCGAGTACAATTTCAAGGGTAATGTCAGTTTGATATCATTTGACTTTAACCCATATACAGGAAATAAAGTAACCTGCAATTTATGTTTCAAACAGAGAGGGAGAGAGTTTTTTTGTAAGTTGCCCCCACATAAATTAACATTGTGCATTTACTCTTCTCCCTAAATACATGGGTATGTTATTGCCTCATTATCACAAACATTGTTTCATTTGTGGTTGTTTATTGCCAAATTTAATTCCGATAATAGCCGTCTAAATGTGACAACCAGACAAGTGTGGCAAATCTCTGTCCCTCTATATTAGATAAGCTTTATCAGTCTCACTTGACTGTGAAATTAGCTTTCACTGTCCATTACTTGCTAGGAGAGAGAGAAGATACAGGCCATCTCGGCTGTGACAAACAACAGCATATGCCTTCTCTGTATCTCTACACTCTCTGATATATCCGCTATCTCAATCTTTAAATGTGTTACTTTTTTGCTTCTGCTTTATTTGGGGGGGAAAATTATGAATTTATATATTTTTTAGTTTTATTATAATACAGGTTTGGCAATAACTAGAAATCTACATTTGTGACCTGTGCTGTCTAAATGAGTTGTGGAATATGCATGGTCTAATTTGGAGCTAGAGTCAAAAGAAGTTAAATGTGTAGATTTTGTCGAATTTGAGGTTTTCATAAAAATAAGTGCACTAAGCGTCGTCTAGCGATCCCAATGCTCCAAATTTAACATCTAATACTTTATTTGTATGTTTTCTGAGAGGTGTACCTTAAATATTTCCTAATATATAGGATGCATGTCCATCAAAAGCAAAGCATTTGCGCGTTAGATATTTTGGTTTTGGTTTTAAAACATGCAGAAATGAGAAAATAAAGTGTGGGATCTGATTGATGTTAAACTCCTCAAGCAATCTGTACATATGTTAAGCATTTTTAGACTAACACATTTGGAGTTATTTTATTAAATGTCTTGTAAGCTTTATAATGGTAGAAAACAGGGATCAGGGAACAACTTTTGACTTTAAAGGAATAGTCAATTTTCTTAAAAAAAATCCAGATAATTTACTCACCACCATGTCATCCAAAATGTTGATGTCTTTCTTTGTTCAGTGGAGAAGAAATTATGTTTTTTGAGGAAAACATTGCAGGATTTTTCTCATTTTAATGGACTAAAAATATACACTTTTAAAGCACAACTTCTTGTCTAGGTCCTGTCCTGCGTGACCTAACGTAAATGCGTAGTGACGTAGAGAGTTCACGTGTTACATATATGAAACGCACATTTACGGACCATTGTAAACAATAAACTGACACAAATACATAAATTAGTATCATTCGACATACAACAACGTCGGAACGGTCCTCTTTCAACACACTTGTAAACACTGGGGCGGAGTTTCGCGTTCGTCCTCTCTGACCTCTTGACGTCATGACGTATTGCGTGGGGTCGCGCTGGCGCGTCACGACGGGACCTGGACGAGAAGTTGTGGTTTAGAAGTGCAGATTTTTTGTTTTTCTTGTCAAAAATGACAATAAGACCCTTATGCCTCGTTTGGGATCGTTTATAGTAATTTGAAACTCCGTTGAAAAAAACTGTTAAGTGTTGAGTTAAGTATTAAGTGTTGGGGTCCATTAAAGTCCATTAAAATGAAAAAAATCTGCAATGTTTTCCTTAAAAAAATCGTTAACTACCAAACTAAATGTCATGGATTGTATGACGACCTATTTACACAGATGTTTATAATTATTCCTGCCTGTGGTTTCATGTGTCACTCACCTTAAGCGCGAATTCTACTTGACATTAGGAAGTTTTCCCTGAACTCCATCAACACGAATCGCTGACAGCAGTTTGCCTTCATCCAGAAACTGCTCAAATAATGCGAAAGCAGCCTATCAAACTTACAGGCACTTTCATAATGTTTCTGTCTTCATCACGGCACAGAATAATGAAATACGTCCACTAGAACATGTTTGTTTTTTAACGTAAGTAAATTAAAACAGTGGACTGTGGGTACGAGGTCATCATTTGTGCTCTGTATTGGGCTATTTGTAAATGATAAGAAAATAAAAACTGTGTGTAAACAGAAGTCAAGAGGTTAGCTCCAGTCATGTAAACATCTTGCGATTAAGTCCTGATGGTGAAGTGATCCCCTTGGTAAACAACTAATCAGAGCGCAGCTCATTATTATTATTCATGACGCTTCTAAATAAGGTAATAAGAGACCATTTCATTTTGAGGGCAAATCATAGGGTTGTAAATGGACATCTAAAACCATCTCTGGATAATTTTTTTTCACTTAAAGAGTCACATTCCTTATATTTAGATATCAAAGAACACTGTAACATATTATTTCAATCCATTCTTGGTCACCTTTAACAGATAAATTCCTTCACAGAGGTAACCCACACGGCTCCAAGGGGTTAATAAAGGTCTTTTGCAGGTAATTGATGTTATTTTGTAAAAAAAATCCATATTTCAAACTTTTGTCCAACTTTATCTTGGACTCACGCGCGAGTTTTAGCGTAGTGAGCACTGGTTGCTGTTGGTAGGCTGCACAGGGACTCTTGTGATTTCCGTCCAAGTTGGCGTTGTTACCGGAAGCTAGTTATTATAGTTATTATTATAAAGCTTTTTTATTATAAAGTTTAAAATATGGATATTTTTCTTACAATGTCGCATCGATTACCCGCGGAATACATTTGTTAACCCCTTGGAGCCTTGTGGATTACTTCTGTGAAGGATTAATTGCGCTTTTTTTGGGGGGGGGGGTTCAAAGTCAGAAGTTGTTCCCTGATTCCTGTTTTCTATCATTATAAAGCTTGGAAGAGCAAGGACATTTACTAAAATAACTCCAAATGTGCTCATCTAAAAGATGTTGGACATAAGTATCTTGGATTGCTTGAGGATAAATCATGGGGTTTAGGGTTATTTTGATATATGGCTGGAGTATAGCTTTAAAAATGTCTTCAGTCAACACAGAAATTAAAATAAATAAATGCTATAAACTGTTGTTTGTTTTTAATTTGTGTTGGCTAATGCCTTAACTAATGCCTTAACACTTTTTCAGTATGTAGACATTGTATTGTATGAAGACATGAGATAAGAAAGATTTTTCAATTGAAAAGCTTTTTATTACGCTCTTTTCTTTTAATAGAAAAGAGTGCCGTGGTCATCCAGTGACTTGCTGATGCACTTTTTAAATCATTTAAGTAATTGCCTAATTTCAGGTTTAATTTATTTTGCAATCATGAAACATTAGCAACAGAGAACCCACATTATGGCGCCTCAGAAACAATCGTAAAAATAAAGGTGCCTGAAAGGTTCTTCAAACCGATGCCATTGAGAAACCAAAATAATTGTTTTTCTTCTAAGAGCCATTCAGTCAAATGTTCTTAGAAGAACTATGACTTTCATACAACTTTCTTCAGATGTTAAAGCTTTTTTATAGAAACATTCAGGCAAAAATGGTTCTTCTATGGCATCATAAAGTACATTATTTACTGCGTTTTAAACCTACTCCTTTCCCTCACCTCTCGTAGGCTACCGCTGCTTCAAGGCTGTAATGTTTCTCACGGGTCTGATGTTTGGCTCCATCGTCATCTTCATGCTCTGCTATAAGGAGAGGGTCATGGATACCCAGCTAAGCGTGGAGGCCAGCGTGGGCATAGGCCTGGGCATCGGCACCTTGTGCGGCTTGGTCACTATGCTGGTCCGCAGCGTGGGACTCTTCATGGTTGGACTTCTCCTGGGTTTACTGATGGCCCTGGCATCTCTAGTGGTTCTGGAGGAGTTTTACCACCCGAGGACAGTTTGGCTTCCACTGGGTGTGCTTCTGGGTTCGGGGATGCTGTTTGCCGTGCTGACATTACAGTGGCAACGGTGTTTCACCACCCTCTCCACTGCCGTCTTCGGATCAGCTGTGGTAACTGTTACTGTGGATTATTTTGTCGAGCTCTTCGCCCTGACACGATACATCTACGAGAGGGTGAAGGTGGACCCGCCTCGGCCCGTGTGTTGGTACACGTGGGTGGTGATGGGAGTTTGGCCCGTGCTAGCGCTGCTGGGTGTTCTGATTCAGTGGAAGGTCACTGCTGAAGGATATTCGCACACGGAAGGTAAGTTGGTACACTGAGGCACAAAACAGTGTTTTGGAAATAAGTATAGGGTATGATGCAGTCAAATGGGTGCATTCTCTTAAAAGCATAGTTCACCCAGTAATAAAAATACTTTGTTGTCAGTTAACAACCATTTTGCCTTTTGTTGGTAGAGCTGTCCCTTTAAGAGGATGTCTTTCCATGACTTCTTTAAATAAAGAGTCATTCTGAATTATATGACACTGTTTTATTTATAGGTGTCCTAGTTATTTACTTGCTGTAGTAGTGATCCGATTGGGACCAGACTGGCTCAGTTGTGTCCTGCAAACAGGGTCACCCAGACTTTGTGTAAAGGCCTAACCTGAAATATATTGGCTCATCATTGTCTTCTGCGAAATATCCAGCAACATGTCTGAAAGGACAAGTAGGCATTTAATGCCGTCTAGAGCAAAAGCTAATAAGCAAAGTTTTGCCAGACATCTACAAGTCCTTGAGACGTCTCTTTAAAAGTATACTCTTTGTCAAGTGCAAGGCTAAAAAGACATTCAGAATTAAAATGTGCATTGAGCAAACAAACATCTTTAACTGTGCTGGGATGGTTGCCATGGCTACAAGCTGGGTCTTGTTTGGCGAACTGGGGGAGGATGCTGTGTTGAGGAAGGGTAGAAGAATGGAAGCGAGAGAGGAAGGAGGGTTTTTGAGGGGAAACGAGAGGGGGAGAGAGAAAGAAAGAGAGATCATTACGTGAATTTCCTGACAGATGGACTACGAGGCTGTCGAGGCCCAACAGAGTGAGTGAATGGGCAGAAATAATCCGTCTGTTTCTAATAATGACAGAGAACAGAATGTCGATTTAGCCGTGTGGCAGAGCAAAATGTGTCAAATACTCAATGGTTTGTTTAGCAGCTTGGCATTGGACCATCATGTGACAGATCCGGCCAATGAACACACCGTAGTGCCTTTGCAGGTTAAGAAAAATGGGGTGATCTAGGGCCATGTACAGTAAACATTACCGCATCCCAATTTGCAGACTACACTATGCCCTAAATATGTGCTGTTCTTATTATGATAAAGTATATACATTTTAGCATGTAGCAAAAAATACCCTGGAGCACTTTACAGTAGTGACACATGTTGCCTAAACACACGTTGTGATTGTTAACATAAATAAACCTTCATTCATTATTTCTTATGTAATGTTTGCTATGTAAGCGTAGGGTCTTGTATTATGCTACATACACACCAAATGCGGGGCATCGCGTTACTCGCTCTTGATTACTCGCGGGATTTAACTTTGTGTCATGAAAATTTTTCGCTCGGGTTGAATATTTTCAACTTGGGCGAAGACGCGTTTGAGGCGAATGGCACGTTTTCTCGGCAAACACGCCGCCCATATCGTGCTTTCCGCATCGCCCCACGCGAGGACGCATCTGATCGCGTCTTTTCATTGACTTTGTATGCAATCTACTCGCGCAAATCGTTGAACTTGCGTCTGGTGTGAACCCACAGTTAGGGCTGCACAATTAATCGCATGCGATTTTCATGCATGCACATCTAATCAGTGGGGCCGGTTCCTTGATTATTAATAAATGCGGTATTTCCTCTCTTGTCAGTGAACTACGGCTCTGTGTAGTAAATGCCGCTCCATCTGAAAGCAGCTGATGGAGATTTATTACTAATCAAGGAACCGGCTTTACTGACGAGATTAGGGATGGGCATTTTCCAGTAATTTACCATTCGAATATTTAAGCTCATAAAGAACGAATATTCGAATATTTGTTTATTTAAATTATGTTAATTAAAACATGCGTGTTTTGTATTTTTCATTTTGTCATAATTATAATTAGGAAATATTCCTAATTAGTAAAATCCTTAGTTTCAAGTCGGTCGTTAGTATGAATTCATTAATGTTTGATCTTACATACATTATATTACACCAAATCTTATACACTAACCCCAAATCTAAGGGAAGTTTGAGGACTTGCGAAGTTTAAAGTTTGAGGACTTGACAAAGTAGGCTATCATCATTTAAACAGACTCAAAACACCAAATAAGAGCCCGGAGCAAACGAAAAAACACATCTACATAACCGACTGCTCAGTCGCCATATAAATATCTTCTCAGTTTAGTTTGACATGTATTTGTGAATAAAGAAAACCATATATATCCTACCTGCTTCGGTGAAAGCCCGTTCTTCTGACTAGATATATGAATAATGCCGGTGTTGCGGAGAAAACTCTTCTTGTGATGGTTATCCGATAAAAACAGATGAATTGAACAAGATTGAATATCTGTATTAACATTATTTTACAAATAACGTAAGCTGGCTCGATACCTTATAGTTGACTGTGCAAAGTTACTAACGTTAGCTTAATTTAACAACATTTCACAAAGACGGAGCTTTCATCCGGTTTTTTTTCGAAAGAGCACCGCATATAATAAATGTTTCATTTCATTCTCCGTGTCTGTCTCGTGATTAACAAAATAAAGTAGACTTTATAACAGAAAGCTTACAAATCTCTTATGATGTGTTGATGCGGGCGGCGGAGAAGCACGTTTAATAACATGTGAGCCCTCGCCGCGGACAAACCCGGAGATAAAAGGAAAACTTAAATTTGTCTGCAATCTGCATTGCAGACAAATTTACAAATTAATGTTCATGTATATTTTACATTTAAGTCTGTAAAAGACAGTATAAATGAAGTCAAAAAGCATTAAATAAGTCGTAACCCTTTGGTGGCACATTAAAAACAAACAAACATTCGAATAGCATTTTTTAAATTCGAATTATTATTGCCGATCGAATATTCGAATATCCGTGCCCATCCCTAGACGAGATGTGCGTGAAAATCGCGTGCGATTGATTGTGCAGCCCTATCTTGTATCACACTGAAGAGGTTTATTTCACGATAAAAACTGTCTGCCTGTACATTATACCACTTATTACACGGCTATTTATCTCATAAGTAAGGTAAGATAAAATGTTGATTTGAAATATTTGCTCATTTTTAACGAATGCAGACCGTCCGCGAGGAAAACTTATTTATTTTTGGTTTTAAGATCAGTCAAGAAGTTCAATTATCGATATTTTGTTTAATCATTTGTAAATATAACATCATATATGTTATTAAAAGAAATTTTTATTAAATTTTTTCTTTTAGCCAGTCTTTGAGAAGTTTTAATGCCCATTTTGTATTTTTGTGTGTGTTGGCTTCGTAGGTATGCTCTATATTGTCAAGTTCAGTCTCAGTAAGCTGTCTGTGTCTTGTCATGGTTGTCCAGTGTTTGTCACAAGATGGCGCCAAACAGTATTCTTTATTGATCTTTATTGGCGCGGAGCGATTTTACTCGTACAAGTAGTACCGGCTATGCGTTATTACTTTGGAGCGGTTATTATTTGAAAAGAACGAACCTGCAAATGTCTCAACTGACCAATCAGAATCAAGCATTCCAGAGAGCCGTGTAATAAGTAGCTTTAATTTACTAAAATATCACACATTTAGTGTATTTATTCATTGTATCTAGTGATGCACCGATCATGATTTGAGTTGTGATATGTTTTTAAGCAACAGACAAGAAAGTGTAAAAGAAAAGTACATAAACAAAATGTTTAGATTTAATGGCCGGTCGATCTGTGCATCTCTAAATGTAGCATCAATCAACTCCTCTTCGCATTTAGTTCTGGAAAATATCAACTGTTGATGTGTGTGCGCATCTGCACTCCGATACAAAACCCTCTTAAGTGTGTCTGACGTGTTTTCTTTTCACTTAGCATTTTTATCGGACTCTTAATGGATTGTGCCAACAAAGCAGCATTTCTGAATGGCCTGAGGCCAGGATTAAGTGGAGTTGAAGCAAAATTATTTGATGAACATATAATATGTGCCGAGAGCATTCGGTTAAAGGATTACTCGACTTTCATAAAAAATTCTGATGGTTTTCTCACCCCCATGTCATCCGGGATGTCTGTGTCTTTCTTTGTTCAGTCGAGATATATTGAGAAAAACATTCTAGGGCTTTTCTCGGAGCATAAGGGTCTTATCTGGCGAAACGGTCGTTATTTTTACCAAGAAAAAAACCCACAACTTTTAAACCACAACTTTTTGTCTTCCACTAGCCGTGTGATGCCCAAGTGCTAAATAACGTATTATGTTATCACGTCAAAAGGTCACGCGTTTTATATTTGAAACACAGACTTGCAAACCATTTTAAACATTAAACTGACACAAAGACATTAATCAGTATTATTGCACATCAGGGGTGTCACAATTCCCCAAATCCTCAATTTGATTACATTTTCGATTCTAAGGTCACGATTCAATTTGATTCTCGATTTGTACTTTTTTTAAGCACAAAAAAATGCTTTGCCATTTTTAGACTAGTCTTTTATGAAATATAACATCTGACCTTAAACCCGGAGATGCCCTGCCATGTTAGTCGTGCTGCCAGTGGAAAAATATGGTACACGCACATACCTGATAAAACGAAACTTCTTGTCAGTACTTTGCACCTTAAAAACACGCTTTTATTACCGTCAGACAAAATTGTGAGACTATACCCCAATAAGTCATGTTTAAATGCTGTTTTCATAACTCTTAGGGGTTGTGCACACCAAAACTTTTAAACGCAGCTGAAATCGCCTGGACAGCGCCGAATGCCAGCTGTTTCTTCAGCTGAGCGCTTTGGTAGCTGTGATACTTTAGCTGTGAGCCGGTTGGTTGCTGTGGTAATGCCCCGCCCCTCCTCCACTGTGATTGGACAGCCGTGTGAGAACTGACATTGATGAGCGGAGGTTTTTACCCAAAGTTGAATATTTTTCAACTCTCGGCGCTCAGCGCTGAGCGTGGAAAAATCTTTTAACTGGCTGTAGCTAGCTAAGTTAGAGGAGGTTGACTCGCAGCACTCAACACGGTTTTTTTTCACACTTGGCAAGCCGGCCGGACATGACATTGGGGCATGGCAGCATCGACTATTCTATTTTTTAATTTGAAGTTCGAGGTTGTGACTTAATATAGATCAATTTCGATTTAAAGTTGAAACCGTGACACCCTTATTCTACATACAACAACGCCGAAACGGTCCTCTTTCTTCACTGGAGCGGTAGTTTCGCATACGTCATGCGTGACCTTTCGACGTGAATATGTAATACGTAAGGTTGCGCTGGTGCGTCGCACGGCTGGTTCGGGGCGGGAAGTTGTGGTTTAAAAGTACATCTTTTTGATTTTTCTTGGAGAGAGTGACGATCGTTTCGCTGGATAAGACCCTTATGCCTTGATTGGGATCGTTTAGAGACCTTTTCAATTTGAAACTGCATTGAACTTGATGAGGTCCAATAAAGCCTATTAAACTGAGAAAAGTCCTGGAATGTTTTCTTCAAGAAATTAATTTCTTCTCAACTGAACTAAGAAAGACATAAACATCTTGGATGACATGGGGTGAGTAAATTATCAGGATTTTTTTCTTGAAGGTGGAATATTCCTTTATGTAATTTTTAATGAAGGTGGCGTTTAGCGGCTTCTGAGCCGTTCAATTCTTATTTGACCTAATGTTTAGTTTGGATAGTATGTGAATTGGAAGGCAAGGCACGTCTCCCATTTGTTCTTGTTTCTGGCTGTGAATGACTGTGGGTAAATGTGCTGCCTTGGCTCTTTTAATTCTTTTCTTCTCTTGCTCATAAAGTCTTCATCAGTCACCAGCAGAGGCGAGTGCAGCTAATGCGAATCCGTCAAAAGGAGGAGAGGAAAGAGTGCAGGAAAAAAAAGAAAAAACCTCAGAAACAACCACCGCAGCAACAAAAGTACCACCACCCCCCTCAGTCCAACCCGATACCCCCTAATCCCCCACCCAAAACCCAGCGCCCGGAGCCCACTCAACGCCGGAAACCCAACACTATTCGCCGCTTTGATGGAGACGTGCTTTCGCCGGTACGTATCATAACCCCATCTGTCAGTTTACGTTTTTTTTTACAAATAATTGTATCCAGATCCTTTCTCAATTCAGTTCAGATGTGCTTTACTTGGCTGGTTTTTATATTACGAAATATGCTCTCTTATTCCAGAGTTACATCCAGAACTTCCGTGACAGACGCGTGGAGAGGAGAGGATACTCCCATGACCGGTTGATTGACGGCTCACATGTTGTAGATTTGGACTATGACTATGGGTCCCAAGTGCCCCTGACAGCCCACACAGGCCCCGGAGTAAGAGGTTGACCCCTACTGAACAAGAGCTGTACTGCAGCAACCGATCCGAGAAGCAACAAGTTATGGCTGGATAAGATCCCGAGCATGCAGTTACTTTAGCCGCCGGGATGGCTGAAGGGACTCCCATCCGAAATCGATTTGCTGTGATCCCATGCTTTTATTTGTTAAGTGTATGTATAATGCTGCAAATGGATCGTTGATGCAAATGGATCGTTTACCTACAACACTGCCTAATGGGGCTCTGTTCTACTGCACTTAGCTTCATTTGATATTGTTGAAGATGGGTGTCTTTGTGTCTGCTCCTCTGGGGCTCTTCTGCCCATATTTAGGCTACCGTCTTACTTGGTCCACGAACAATGCTCTCATTATTACAAAAGCCATTTTAAAGAACATGGGACCAAATACGGCCTTGACTTTAAGCGACTAAGCTGCCATAAAGCATGCACGGGTTCTGCCAGATAGACTCTTCGTACATATTCAAGCTTTAGTCCTCCAATTGTTTATGACCTGTTGAAGATGTTTGGGGTGAAATTATGTTTACAGCACAGGCAGGGAGGTATGTACCATTTTATAATAGTTTCGAATGGCTTTATCTGCTCTTTGTCAGGACATACACCAATTCTGTCAGACCATATACGGTAAAAAACAATCTGAGCCGTTTGCTGAAACCACTGTTGCACAAATAATAAAATGTCTTGTGTGTTTATCTTTGTCAGCTAATGCATGTGGGGAAAATCTGCCGTTTTTTATGATGTAGAGATGCATTGCTTTCATTTTTTGTGCCCATTTTTAGTTCTATCCATTTACGGTGTAATTATATGTGTCTAGTGACTGTTTGGGTGGGTCCCGGTTAAATCTCAGGGGCCGTGGCAGCCCGAGAGCACTAGCTATGTTACTGTGAACACTATAAAGTGTTTTGTATGGATGATTTAAGTGTCCTTGTTTACTGTGAGACAGTAAGGGATTAAAGAAGGATGTATAAAAGAGATTTATGCTAGACTTCCCAGAAAGGATGTTGTTTATTTCTGTGTGTGAAAGGCATGAAACACAGAGATGGGGTACCATTTGAAATGTGTGTTTTGCTGTGTATGCAATGAGAAAATGTGTGTGCGTGCGTGTGAGTGATTTCATGCCCAGTTTCTCATCTGTGTTTATCGGGACTGTAAGAGTGATGAAGAGTCTCGTCTTATCTCTTCCTCAGTAGTGAAAGGGCTCAACGGCTAACATTCCTCTGTGTCTACTGTTTCTCAAGTGACAGCTTGGCTCTCCTGTTAATTTTTGTACATGGTCTGAATGTATATAGGTTTACATGCGGCTTTGTATTATTGCTATTAGTGCTTTGATTAATAATTTTTAATTTTTCTAATCAGTGGCTATGTCTGTGTGCTGAAGAAATGTCTTTCTGACAAATTTGTCATTGATAGTCATTTGTAATTATAATTTATTTCTAATTTATTAGATAAAGACTTACTGTGGAGCTCTGTATGTAATTGCATTAATGTTTACCATTATTATTATTATTCCTGAGCATGTATTTTACAAGACTGATAACCATAAATGTTGTGCTCCCAAAGTCGAATACGTGTGTGTGTATTTTTCTTTTTACCACTTAACGCACGGCTGGATATAAAATAATTTGTTTTTTTTCTGAAGATGGTATAGAAGCCTTTAAGGCCTGGGATGAAATATATTAAATCGTGTGAAATGGTGTCTGGCAGGCATGTATCTGCAATGAAGATAAAACATGCTGAAATAGCTCTGTGATGCACAGCATAATTTCTGTTTTAAAAATAAATGTGCATATCGCCACAGGGGTAGAGTTCATTTATACAGTTGGAAATGAAAAATCACATTTAAATGGCTCACTGTTGTGTTACATTTTTAGTTGCAATTTGATGGAAAAGCTACAAATGTGGATTAAGCCGTGTGATTGCATTTATATGATCCAGCATCACTTAAATATCAAGTTTTTCCTCTTACAAAAACAATATTTGTTAGCGGTTGGAAGTAAAGAAAGTAAATTATTATACAATTACTTTACAATAAAGATGTGTACATTAACATTAGTTATCACAATAGTAAACAGCTTTAATATATTTTGGTTATACATATTATTATATCGTAATTGCAACATAGCCTGTTAATACAATAACAATTACACAGTGCATTATATACTAACATGAAAAGCAATTTTAAAAAGCATATTTATAAATGCTGTTCATTATTTTATGATACCTAATGCATTAAATAATGTTAACATATAAAGCCTTATATATATTAAGCCTTAATATCTTTGTGATTTACTATCAGAGAACAATCCATTGTGAACATTGCGCACGCAAAATTCTGGTCTCGTAATAATCCCTAGAATATTAAAGGAAAACAACACCATTTTTTTATATTTTATGTTTTTACCTCAACTTGGATGAATTAATACATACCTATATTTTTTCAATGCGTTAACTTTAAATCTTTGTACAGCGCGTCATGAATGTGTTAGCATTTAGCCTAGCCCCATTCTTTCCTTAGGATCCAAACAGGGATGAGTTTAAAGGCCATCAAACACTTCTATGTTTTCCCTATTTAAAGACTGTTTTTTATCTGCTTAAAAAACTGCCACGTTTATTTTGTGCCACCATACTTACTCGTGTAACTACTCATGTAACAGTCTTTAAATAGGGAAAATATGGAAGTGTTTGGTGGCTTCTAAATTTATCCCTGTTTGGATCCTAAGGAATGAATGGGTCTAGGCTAAATGCTAACACATTCACGATGCGCTGTACAAAGATTAAGTGCATGTATTGAGAAAAGATAGGTATGTATTAATTCGTCTAAGTTGAGGTAGGAACATAGTAAAATATTTAAAAACTGTGCTGTTTTCCTTTTAAAATCATCTATAGGTGGTAGATCCTTTTCCTACCTAGCTAGACTCTAAACTGTGGGATGACCTTTCAGACACACTCAAGCAGTTTTAAGGGTTTTTTACAGTAGAAAATAAAAACACACATTTAAATGTTTTAATATTGTGTAAAATGTTTAGTTGCAATTTGATGGAAAAGCTACAAACTGAAGACTCATCTCTTTAACAAGCATAATTCAGCTCTTAAACATACTTATTCCACAATATTTAGCTTAACCAGAAATGATTACATTTTACCTATGACTATATGCCTTTAACATTACATGTGAGCCGCCTCTAAGTAGCACCTTGTTTCTGTTTCTCGTCTCATCCTTGGTAAACCAATGACATCTGAGACAGACAGGCTCAGTTCCAGTTTGGTGTGATGCTTATCCCACCACCGATTCACCTGATGCCCATCTTCATGTTGCCAAATTGACAACTGCCCAGCAACAACTGACCACCTCCTTTGTGCACTTGAACTGATGTTAAAGTCTATAATATAGTATTTACTATATATGCTCGCTCTCTCTCTCTCTCTCTCTCTCTCTCTCTCTCTCTCTCTCTCTCTCTCTCTCTCTCTCTATATATATATATATATATATATATATATATATATATATATATATTCTCTCTCTGTCTCTCTATCTATTTATTTATTTATACATATATACACCGATCAGCCATAACATTATGACCACCTGTCTAATATTGTGTAGGTCCCCCTTTTGCCAGCCCTGACCTGTTGAGGCATGGACTCCACTAGACCTTTCTTTCAGACCAGCATTCACTTTTTCAGCAATTTCAGCTACAGTATATAGCTCATCTGTTGGATCGGACCACACGGGCCAGCCTTCGATCCCCACGTGCATCAATGAGCCTTGGCTGCCCTTAGCATCTCCAAAACTGCAGCTCGGTCTGCAGTGGTCGATACCTATCAAAAGTGGAGCTGGTTCTGATAAAAAGGTCTAGTGGAGTCGATGCCTCAATGGGTCAGGGCTGTTTTGGTGGCATAAGGGGGACCTGCACAATATTAGGCAGGTGGTCATAATGTTATGGCTGATCAGTGTATATACTCTGTAATATATAATATTTGGTCAATGTTTAACACTTTGTCTCTGTCCTCTTGTTATGGTTTCATTGGTAACATGTTAGATGATAACTGGCCCTCTTGGCTAAGTCTGGTTTTCTCACAGAGGTTTTTTGGTCTCCCAAAAGGAGTTTTTTCACCCCTTGACTGCTATCGCCCTGTTGGCTTGCTTACTGGGGGACGGCTGACATTAGCTTAATTTATGGCTTCATTTTGTACTTCGTTACATTAGTACTGCTTTTATTATTATGGTCCAATTACAATCGTAAAAATGTGGCTACATCACTTTAGTAACATTATTATATTACCTACTAGGTCAGGACTCTCCTGTGAAAGAGATTTTGATTTCCTGATTAAATAAAGGTCAATTAAAATAAAAATAAAAAATACATCATTCTATTAGGAAATATATTTATGCTTGACCGTCAGATTTGAAGTTGACCTCAAGACTTCAAAACACTAGTGACGCCAAGATTTCGCTCCTCAGAGTGTCGGGAGAGTGACAGAAGAGGCTACTTGGGGAGTGTAGCGAGGAACTTTTATTAAGTGACTCTGTAGCACCGTGGTAGTGTTACGGACCTACGACATGGGTGACCTGGGTTTGAATCCCCTTCAAGGCAATATTTTTTTAAAACTAGGTTACAGTAAGGGTATTATACTGTAAAATGGAACTGCGGTAAAGGCATCATACTGTAAAAAACATGTACAGTTATGGTACTGTAATGGGGCAGTTACAGTAACTCACTGGCAACACGTTACCATTGAGTTACCGCATATATACAATAAAAAGTCTAACAGTGCAGGAACATGGAAATAATTGTGAATACCTCCATATAATAAATTTCTGATTCAAATATAGGAATATGATTATTATTTAGGCATTATATACTCCATACTATATGCTTATAATATAGTTTGGAACGGAGGACTACTAATTACATTATTCAAATAAGAAAATATATTTAAATAACTCTGTATCTTCATGTACTCCATTCTAAGGTCCATTTAAAAACTGCTATCCTTTTGTTGTTCTTTGCTTTTCTGTGTTTCATATATAGCTGCTTTGGAACAATGAACAATTGTGAAAAGCGCTATATAAATACAATTTAAGTATTACTACTGTAAATGAATATTTCCTTACTTTTTGTGAATGAGCAGTCATCTTATAAAAACCCATTGTAGTCTATTTTATGTTGAATGAGTCATCGCAGACATATAGGGCTGAGCTGATACTGCTTGTCTTTTATTTACGTATATGTGCTCAGAATACATGCTTTTTTTGTCGCGGTCTAGACTCTCTGGATTAGAAGTTACTGTAGCTATAGTTTCAGTCTGATTATACAGTATGTTCCTTATTATAGTCTTTTCATCTGACACTAATAGGTCTGAGTCACATGTTTCTTGTCTCATCATTTAAAGAAAGAACCCCAGTTTCAGTTCAATGTAAAAACACATCGGCTTTCACTTTCCAGTAAGTTCAGTGTGTCTCCATCCTTGGGTTTCTATCATCCACAAGGTCAGAGTTCACAAATATAATCAAATCCACCAGAAAAAAATTACATTTTCACATTTATCTGACGCTTTTATCCAATTACGAGGTATTATTTTTTTAATCACTCTGTATTCTTTGGTTTTGAACGCATGACCTTTTGCACTGCTACGCAATGCTCTACCACTGAGCTATACAGGAGCACATAATAATGTAATACCGTCATGCATATAAAAATAATATAATTTTTGTTTTTTCCAGCTTCGCAGCTTCTCCACGTTTTTATTTATTTTTTTATTTCCCCAGCCTTACACTGACACACAGATGTGGGCTTGAAACACAGCACAGCCGTGGGGCCTCTATAAAGGTCAGTGTTAACTATTAAAAGACATTCATTACTGTAATGATGTATTTATTGTCTGTATGTATAAAGTGAGGTAAGTGTAAGTTGATTATGAAGAGGGATTGTAGTGGTGTGATTCTGCACATATGCTACTGCCATCCATTGTCTCTGGAACAAACAGTTGGATGCTGAATTAGGACAGAAGGTGGAGCTTTATTGAGAAATGCATCACCCAGCATCATTCATTAAACCTGTCAGTCTTTCCCCTGACAAGGGTTTTATTTATGGTGTATGGGAAAAAGAAATTTAAGCGACTTTGTTTTTAAAGAGAATCACAAAAGCGTTTCCAACAAAAAATAAAAGCAATACACAAATAAAATGATGATATGCCTCATGGTGTTTCTTTTTGGTTAGCAAGCCATTAGTTTGTGCCATGTACAGAAATTGACTAAACAAGCGGAAAAAGTAAAAAACTGTGACAACTAGCCCCGGTCTGTTATCTTGCTAATTATTATTATGAAATGTACAAATGTTTAATTTAAACCAAAGTACACAGACAACTTGACTTCAATTTTATAAGAGGAAAATAAAGTGAAACTTTATTAATGTCTTTTGCAGAGGTGGAACACAATTATTTTTAATTTGACCCAACCACACATTCACAAATACTTTCGTACAGAAACTCACTTTGAGTGCACTTTTATGTGCATCACAGGTTTGATTTGACATTTTCCCTCTATTTCACTTGCATTTGTCTTTGTCATCCAAAAATACTGTGGTAATGGATCATGACAATACTGGATATGCGCGTATACACAACCTGAAGCCATCGGTAAAAATACTAGTTAGGGTTATATAGAGATCTGATGAAGTCTAATCTGTTTTGTGGGCTTTACATGATGTCCTCTTGGTGCTGTGTAGATTCGCTGACAACCTGACAAAGTAAAAAAGAGTAACGTTAGTGAGAAAGTGTCTAAAGGGGAGGAATGTGACTCACAGATATGCAAAACTAACAGCACATTAATCTAAAACCACAGGGAGGTGTCATACAAAGTGAATAGAAGATACATAACTAATGAGAAACAGAGAAAGTTAGGAGGGTCTTTATTTTAACTTTCTTAAATGAATACTGGTGCAAGTCTTCATTCATGTTGTGCAGTGAGAAAAAGTGTTTTGCTGAATCTCACAAAGTGTGTGGCAAACCCAATGCATGAAACAGATACAAAGCAGTGATATAAATGTGGATTGGAGGATCTGAGAGTCGACAGTGCTTCAGTGTGCTGGTTACTAGAGATAAGGTTTGGCTTGGGAGAGTGTTTAGGAAAAGGACTATACAATCAAATGAAACGATAAGCCACGGCTCAACTTACACACAAAGCACTAAGGGCGTTCATGCCCTCACTACTGGTCCTAGTCTGGAGTAAAATAGAAAATGGTTTTGAAGATAATGATATATTTACACAAATTCTGTATATAATTCTTTCTTCAAAGCAAGTTTGCCTACTTAAACTAAAGAAGTAAGATTACTTCAAATGTGTCATCTTTATCAAAACGATGTTCAATAAAGTTCCTAAAATGGAATATCACCCATACATGTGTGTACATTTATGCATGTTTGTTTGTATATTATATTTATTTAACAGTCTGACAGTCTGCCATTTAATATTTTGTTAACACATTAATTGCACCATGACAGAAATGGTAATATATTAAAGTGTGTGTTACAAAGACTGTGAACTAGGCTATGTAGTAGGCTACTGAATTTTGGAATTAAACCTTCACAGTTTTTCCACGTTTCTGTGTTCAGGATTAATTGGGCGGGGCAAAAACGGTGGCTTGATGACTCACTGGAGCCACCGCGCATGACCCCGCCCCTAAAATAATCGCGAAAATTCCATTCAGGCTGTAGCAGTATTTGAAATTTGAGAGAAATCCATGTGGCTAGAAGGGATACAGCTACGGCCCAAATCTCGTGAAATCTCGCCGGATAAGCGCTGTTTTTTCCTAATCCTACCCCAAAACCTAACCCTTACACCAACATTTCACTCGATGTATGTCGTAGCTGTATCCTATCGCCAGAACTGCTGTTTTTCATCATAAACACCCAACCTAACCCTAAACCCAACATCTCGCGAGATTTGGCCATAGCTGTATCCCTACTAGCCAGATCCAAATTTTAGCGCTGAAAGCGGACACGCCCCCAGTGTTTGAGAGCAGAGAATTCTGCCTGTTTTTCCAAGATTTTGAACATTTATTTTATTTATTTGGCGGTTTTTTAACCATTTAAATTTGGTGTGGTTAATAACACATTTTCCGACGGTGTCATAAACTGAGAACACAAATAATATTGGACTTTCCACGGACTTTGAATGCTATGGTAGGTTAATTTTTTTGGTTTCAATGAAAACTGTAATGATCTCTGTGGGTCTCTTCTGGTAATGTGCTGGTTATTATCTGGCAAACAGGAACCATAAAACACCATTAACTCTTAATTGTAAAGGCCTAAAACACACACCATTTTAGCGTGTACAGGAATCTTGTAATGGTTTAATGGTAAACAGCTGATGGAATTTCTATATTTCAACACGCATAACAACAAGGTGTGTGTTTGGTTGTTTATATATTTAAGTTACCTCGCCATCACGGGTCTCAATGGTCTTGATGACAACTGTTTTCTTTGAGTGAAGCTCAGATGCACGCTGCTGCTGCTTTTGAGACTGTTCTGGGCTGGTCTCTCTGGCAACACAATTCACAATCTCCACATCATTAAACTCACCCTCACACAGAAAATATATAAACACTGTATTACTGATATCATCTTGAGGTACACCAAAAACAGGCAGGGAGGAGAGCTAAGTATTTAAAAACAAAGGCTTTGTCGCCGCCTCACTTACCTCTGAAACTCAGGCTTGAAAATGATTGCACAGGCAGAGTAATCCTAAAGAAGTGAGACAAATTATAATTTGAAATGAGTTTTTTTACATGAAGATTAAAGGGCACATATTATGCAAAATCCACTTTTACAAGATGTTTGGACATAAATGTGTGTTGACAATGTGTGAACACAACCACCTTACAATGAAACAAAGCAGTCTCAATAGATATGTTGTTTTGATTCTCGTGTTAATGTGACGTCACACAAACAAAGCCCAGTCCAAGGCCACTGACTGACTGATTAATTTTACTCTAAAACTTGTGTGTTTGTTAGCACAATTTAAAGGTGCAGTGTGTAATTTTAAGAAGGATCTCTTGACAGAAATGCAAAATAATATACAAAACTATATTATCAGGGGTGTATAAAGACATTTCATAATGAACCGTTATTTGTTTATTACCTTAGAACGAGACCTTTTTACACCGAGTGTCCCATTACATGGAAGGCGCCATTTTGTGCCGCCATTTTTCTACAGAAGCCCTTAACGGACAATTTTTTTACTAAGTTGTCTCCGAAGATGACATGGTGGCTACCGTAGCTTCTCTATGTGTTTCAAAAGCGAGGGGTGAGCAGTGGACTAAGGCGTTGGTTGCAATTCGCAACCTCACCACTAGATGCCGCTAAAATGTACACACTGCACCTTTAATGCTAATACAGCTAAATATACTATTGTCTCAGACTGTATTCACAGGAGTCAGATTTATTTTTAACCAAAAGTGCTCACTGTCTGTTGGTAAGGAAGTGTGGAGAAGTAGCTCATTTGCATTTAAAAGTACACACATGAAAACAGTGCTTTTTTGCTCCCACCTTAATAGGGGCATTTTGGACATGCAAACAAATGACCTGTGGGGTATTTTGAACTTAAACTTCACAGACACATTCTAGGCACACCTGAGATTTATATTACATCGTGTAAAAATAATATGTGCCCTTTAAGATAAAAACATCTCTCTTGAATATTTTACCTGGTCTCCTCTCCTTCCAGAAGCTTCCTGTAGGTGGCGATCTCTACATCAAGTGCCATCTTTACATTCAGCAGGTCCTGGTATTCACGGAGATGGCGAGCCATTTCATCCTTCATCTTGGTAATCTCACCTTCCAGGCGGGCAATGGTGTCCTGCAGACCACCGGCCTCATGACCCATCCTCTCCTCCATCTCTCTCATCTGCCTCATTAGAGACTCATTCTGCAGGTAAAGTAGAATGAGAATAAATTGATGTACAAAGGAAATGAAAGACGAGTTGAGAATAATTAACTGGAGTATTAAAGTGGCTTTGAGTAAAACTATGTTAGTCTTAAGAAAATAATCTACTGTTCTCCAATTTAGAAGATCAAAGCTTTATAAACTTGCAGTCTCTCATTTGCAACAATGTGAATCAAAACTTTTCATGACATCATTATGCACTATGCTGCACTACTGCTACTTTAGAAGGGGGACTAACTTCCTGTTTCAGTGAAAATTACCGGTAAGTCAATGCATCGAACAAAGCTACACATTTTAAGGCACTTCAGTGGGTCTTTAATAGGTGCAATATAAATTTAAAACAGATCAGTAATGTGCAAAAAAGCTACAATAAAAACTTGCTAACTGTAACGTAGGCCTAATCAACAACATTTCATAATGTGATTAGATTTAAAAACATTTTATTAATACTTCAATTAATTATTAACAATTTTATAAAGTTTATTGCATTATTTTAAACTAATGCATGTTAGCCTGTTGTGTTTTTTCCTGTGTTGATAATAATGTTTTTCAACCATGGTGTACAAAAAGATTAATTTTAATGAGAAGATACATTTTAAAGTCCTTTCATTATGAGTCATCCTTCTTTTAATTATGGTAATATATCAGTAAGGTACAAAGCAGATTTGGGCATTTTAGGTGGGTTGATTAATTATGGTACTATGTTAAAGGCGGAGTCCACGATGTTTGAAAAAAGCGTTGGAAAAGGAGACGGGCCGACTACCAAAACACACTTATAGCCAATCAGCAGCAAGGAGCGTGTCTACTAACCGACATCCTTGCCGGGTTCCGTATGTGTGGGGCGGGTCTATCAACAGAAGGTCCGGATTCTATTGGGGTAGGGGCGTGTTTGTTTAGGTGATTTCAAATATAAACATTGGCTTTCAAACATCGTGGACTCCGCCTTTAATGCTAATGTTATGAACAGTTTTAAACTGTCATCCCATAATGCCCGAAACATTGCTTCTCGATCTACCACACTGTCAGCAAAAAGGTCTGGGTTGGCACCTTTTCAAAAGGCCCTAATAAGAACCATTTAGATACAGATGTGTATAATTGGTACCATTATGCACATTTGGGGTACTAATATGCACTCTTTGGTACCAATATGTGCCTCTTTAGGTGCAAGTCTGTACTTTTTGAAAGGGTACCACCCCAATAGCGACGACTTTGGTGATTTTACTTTATTTCTACTGTATATATTTAGTGAGACAGTAGACTACAGACTATAACTTGAGGCTCTGTACTAAATCAAATTTACTCATCCAGCACCTGGGTAAACACATTAAAGCCTTCATAATTAGTTAAGCTTGAATCAGGTGTAGCTAACATTTGTTTTGGCTTGGGCAAAATCATTTGGTTTCGTGCCCAGAATGATCTTTAAAGACTTACAGTTCCCTTTAGAGAGTCGATCTCACAGGTGTAGGACTGAATCTGGTGACGGTACTCCATGCTCTCCTGCTTGGCCTGTCTCAGAGCATCATTATTCTTGTTTACTGCCTGGTTCAGATCTGACACCTTAAGAAGAAAGAGGACAGGTTACCTCAAACAACTGACTGCTATCAGTCGAGCGAGCTCATCTGGTCACCAGGGACAGTCAGCGTATGAAATATATAGCGAAAAACTCTTTAATACTGACCTTGGATTTGTACCATTCCTCAGCCTCTGCGATATTCTTGGCAGCAATGCCCTCGTACTGCATGCGGATGTCCCTCAGGGCAGCCGTGAGGTCTGGTTTGGACATGTCCATTTGGATCTGCACCTGAGTGTCCTGCATATGGCTTTGCAGCTCACGGATTTCCTACAGGAAAGATGAACATAAGGCTTTAAAATAAAACATTTTACTTGATAACCTGATGCTTGACATGTGTATAAAGCAAGTTGTGAGTGAAGATAAATTCATGCACTGTCAAAAAAAGGGCCCTGAGCTGTTGCCCTTTAAAATGTACCGTTTAGGTACAAATAATAATGAATTCATAATTTGTTAAATTTATATAGCATTCAAAGTAGGGGAATCTCCTCAACCACCACCAATGTGCAGCATCCACTCGGATGATGCGACGGCAGCCATATTGTGCCAGTACGCCCACCACACACCAGCTTATTAGTGGAGAGGTGCGAGACTGATATCACCAATTAGTATTTATGGGGATGATTAGTAGGCCAATGGGCAAGTTTAGCCAGGATCGAGGGGCAACCTTCCGATCTCTCTGATGAAGCCAATACGGAAGTGACTTAAACTGCAATTCATTGACCGGCCGCTTGAGACTGGCTCCAAAAGTGAGTCAATTCCCATAGACCTCCATGTTAAAATGTCCAACTTTACAGTAGAAAATAATATGTTTACAGCCTGGTACAAAAAGTGTTTTTGGTCTGTATAGTTAATTTTGCCCTTCATGACAACTGTGAGGGGTGACGGGGGGCCAAGATGGCGACAGCAGGCAACGCATACTTTAAGCTTCAAAAATTATCTTCACGAACCAATGGGTGACGTCACGGACACTACGTCCATATTTTTTTATAGTCTATGGCCAGGATGCCGGGGCACACCCCTACTCTTTTTCGAAAGACATCCTGGGATTTTTAATGACCACAGAGAGTCAGGACCTCGATTTAATGTCTCATCCGAAGGATGGTGCTTTTTGACAGTATAGTGTCCCCATTACTATACTGGGGTGTTAGGACCCACACAGATCACAGGGTGAGCACCCCCTGCTGGTCTTACTAACATCTCTACCAACAGCAACCTGGTTTATCCAGGAGGTTTCCTATCCAAACACTATCATCAAGTCTATTTCTATCTCATTGGTGTTATTTGGTCAAGATAAGCAGGAAAAGATATGGACCAGCTATTTGCTGGTATAAAATATAGCTCAAATTGTATTTTTTTCTCTCTGTTACAAGTATAGGAATCGCACAACTTTTTCTTTTCCAACCCCCTGCTCACAGCTGTGTCTCAGAGAATCTGTCTCTGTTTAATTATAGGGGTGCATCTGTTTTACAGACTTACGCTGCCCTCTCACTGTCAGGGCCAGCTGACACGTACACACACACACACACGCGCGCTCACAAACACACACGTGGCTATTTCATCATTATGCAGAAAGGGCATTTAAAGACCTTGAGTTCATAGGCCTGTCAGTTAAAGGTCATTGTATGTGTTGTACGTTAGGAATGAGGTGGGGAACACTGGGGGGCTAAAACAAGCCACTCAACCACTATTGAGCTCTCTACATTATTAAAGTTTAAACATCAGATTTTTTGTATCAGATAGAGATGTGTCACTGGTAGTTTTGTTAAAACGATTCTCCAGCCATATTAAAATTAAAATTACCCCATGATGTAATCACCCTCAAGAAATCTGAGATGCACATGTCCATCATCTTTCCGACAAACACATTTGGGGTTATTTTAGTAAATGTCTTTTTTAAGCTTTATAATAATAGAAAACAGGGATCAGGAAACAACTTATGATTTTAAACCCCCCAAAAATTGCATCTATCCTTTACAAAAGTAATCCACTCGGCTTCAAGGAGTTAATAAAGGTCTTATGTGGGAATCGATGCCAAGTGAATTGAGTGCAAGATGGTGTCATTACCTGAAGCCATTTATTACGCAGATGACCTTTATTAACCCCTTGGAGCCACGTGGATTACTCTTGTGAAGTATGGATGCACTTTCTGAGGCCTAAAGTCAGAGGTTGTTTCCTGATCCATGTTTTCAACCATTATAAAGTGTGGAAGAGCAAGGACATTTAGTAAAATAACTCTAATAACTGGGAATAAATACCGACCTCCTCATGGATCCTCTTGAGGAAGGCAATTTCCTCCTGAAGACTCTCAATACGTCTTTCCAGGTCCAGCCTGGACAGAGTTGCAGCATCTACGTCCTGGTGAAACCAGATAAAACATTGGTTTGATTGGTTTGTAATTTTATGTGTATCTTGAGAGTTCATTGGAAACTAAAGGTTTTCCAGAAACATTCATGTAAGAAACTTACAGCTCTAAAAGCAGAGAGGTTGTTCTCAGCTTCTTCTTTCTGGTGGATTTCTTCCTGAAGTCTGTGGAGGAACGAGAAAGAATGATCTTTATAACATTGAAGTGTTTATGAACTGTACAGTAAGCACGAAACATGTCTCAACTTTACATTTCTAAATGTTGCTATTCTGATTTTCCCATGCAATTTTAAATACATTTGTTATTTTGTTATACAGGAACTCCTTCATGGCCATGACTACCATGATTTGAATGTACTTAGTCTTTAAAATATGTTAACGGATTCTTGTCATATTGCCATTCCTTCATGCAAAGAGATCAAAATGGCACGCTATACTCCAACATACTACTTGAATTCATACCCTTCATAGATCTAATGTAAACGTCTCCAACTATTCTAAAATGGTATGTTGCAAGTGTGCCAGATATCTGATTTCAAGGGTATGATTGTTGGCCGTCAGCTGGTATCTGATATTTTCATCAGGGAGATGAAAGGAGTCATCCTTAAATAAAACCATGGCACAGTTGGTGACTTTATGGCAATAGAAAATAGCAAAGAGAGCCTTGATAATCAGAATCAAGTTTGAAAACCATTTAGTTGGTTTTAATCAGTCCTCATAATTGCCATACTGTACTTAGCAATGGGACAGTCCATTGTAAAAATAAATTGTCTATTTTAGAAATGGCTAGCAATTGCTTTTAGTAGGCATTGGACGGTTATCATAAATTACTGTTGATAATGTGGGGCACTCTAAGTGGGTCTCTTGAGTGGGTTGCACCCAGACACACAGACCCCTCACACACACACAGGCTATAAGTGAGATAAGGGTTATTTTAAGGGATGCGCATTCTCTGAAGTGCCGGGTGGGATATTGAGGAGATAATTTTAGCAGTCTAATCTGGCCAGTAATATGACTCTGGGTCTTTTTGCAAATGGAAATAACACTCTTTACTTTTATCATAAACAGCAATGAATGAGTCGGTCACTGCTTGGGGATTATTGAGGTGTTTATGACCCCTCTTTTCTCCAAATGCTATTGTAAGTTTTATGTGATAATGTGCCTGGATGTCACAGATTTCTAATGCATTCCTTCATGATCAAATGTCTTACATTAGGCACTTTTATCCAAAAGTGCGTTCAATTTATACATGTGTGTCCCCTGCACTGTCTGGGGAAAAAAGGTTAAATATTGTCCTATGATGTCACTGTGGCAGTACTCTTTAAAAAGTCCTAATATGTACAATTTAAGTTACGATATGAATACATTTTATAGCAGTATTTTCTCTCGAAGGTACTAATATGAACTGTTTAGGTGCAAAAGTATACTTTTTGAAGCTATAGGGACCATTTTTGTCTGGCAGAAGGGACTGAACCAATGACATTTGAACCGATAACTCAATGCCCTACCATCTGAGGAACATATCTTTTATTTCGTTTTCTTATGTAAGGTTCACATTAAAGTTAATTAGTGAGGGAACTGTAAGTAGATAATGTCATTTTCCAAATGAACAGTTCAATGACACATACAAGAGTTATGGGTACTGTCATGACGCGTTCCAATTTTATTGTATGTGACTTCTTCAAGGACACATTTATAATAAATGTCACTTCGCCATCAAAAAGCATGTGATTATGACTGGGAGTACTAGTACTGGATGCACTATTTTCTCTTTACTGTATGAATATTAAAAATCTGACTTAGAAATATCTGCCCCGGCACTATGCTGCCATCCCAGATATGTAGGCTGTCAAAATAATACATTTACTGATATAATATTAAGGAAATATATAACTCTGGATCTAAATCATTACATTTGAACTAAATGTCATCCATAGCTTTAAATCTTAAAGTCTTCAACCTCTTACCTCATTTTTAGTTTCTGTAGGTCATCAGCCAGGTTATCCCTCTCTACCTCAACGCGAGATCTCTCATTGGTCACGGCCTCCACCTGTCTGCGCAGCTCTCTCATCTCCTCCTCGTACATCTCTGCGATACGCGTGGGCTCGCGACCCTTCAGGCGTTCGATCTCCACCACCAGCGTTTGGTTCTGCTGTTCCAGGAAGCGCACCTTCTCGATGTAGCTGGCAAAGCGGTCATTGAGATGTTGCAGCTCGGCCTTCTCATTTGTGCGCGTGCTGAGGAAGTCCTGGTTCATGGCGTCGGCCAGGTTGAAGTCCAGCTTTTCCCCACCATAAGAACGGACCCTCGATCCCCCACCGTATGAGGAACTGGATGCACGGTGGCTGCCGAAAGAGGGAATGGAGGTCTTGGACACCTCATAAACTCTGGAGGACATACGTGAAGACCCAGTGGAACCACGACCAGAGAAGACGGAGGGGCTCAATCCAGATCCCAGGCCAGAGCCGAAGGTACGGCGGTAGGAGGAAGCCGTTTCGGCGGAAGCTGAATAGGATTTGCTCATGACTGGGTCTTGGAGGTTTGTACGGTGTGCTGATGTTGTGTCGGTTTGGGTTGTGTGGCTGAATGAGGATCAAGTGGCAAAGCTAGACTATATATATAGTGGAGCTCCCAACCCATATGTTCCCGCCCACTTATTCACAGTTATGACCCCACACATTGTCACCCCGTTTCTCTCTCTCTCTCTGGTTTATCAGCTGTCATGAGGTCTGGTTTCCAGCAACTGGACGGGGGTTTGAGCTGATCGGGCAGGAGGTGGAGCAGGCCACGTCGTGTAAAACGTGGTGTCACGTCTTCTGTATAAGAGGTTGCATACCAGGAAGAGCTCTTGTACCAAATATTACAAAAACATAGAATGATGTATAATGGATTATCGTGCCTGTTTAAATGTTTAAATCAAAAGGTTTGCAATGTATTTAAAAAGCTATATAATGAATGTTACATTAGTTTTGCTTTAATTTTGCGAAACTTTGTCTCTCCACCTTTTTTTGAGTAACAGGTGACTTCCCTTTCATGGTAAAATACTGGCTGTGCATCCATTGGGTCCACATGGGTTGATCAAAACTAAAACGGTTTGCACACTCTAAAAATGTCTGGGTTATTTTAATGGGTAAATATTGGACAGAACACACTGCTGGGTTAAAATTGACCCAATGCTGTTTTTTAACCCAACTGCTGGGTTATTATACCCCATGGTTCCATAAAAACAACCAAACAAAGGGTCATTTTTAGCCAAGCATGGGATAATTTTAACCAACATGTGTTCTGTCCAACATTCACCCATTATGGGTCAAAAATAACCCAGCCAT
The DNA here is from genome assembly GCF_027580225.2 of Misgurnus anguillicaudatus. Taxonomy (NCBI): domain Eukaryota; kingdom Metazoa; phylum Chordata; class Actinopteri; order Cypriniformes; family Cobitidae; genus Misgurnus; species Misgurnus anguillicaudatus. The sequence continues at coordinate 14,107,935 of NC_073353.2, forward strand.
TTTTAGCGTGCACAACATACGTGCCAAAAGAAATGGACCTGACATTTCAAAAGGTTACAATTATTTAACAAGGATATGAGAGACATTAAACTACTTAGCCTAGTGTAATGCTGGTTTGTTTAACCTATGGTTGGATAAAATGTAAGCAAATCCAGCATCAAACCCAGAAGTGTCCATGTTGACCCAACCATGGGTTGAAAAAGCATTTTTTAGAGTGTGATTTTCAGGGACAACCATCGGCTATCATTACAAAACGTATGACTAATGCGTAAGGAATAATTGATGTTGGGCCGTTGAATTATAAGAAAACAATGCACACCCAAGGTGGCAACGCCATGGTGGCGTTACACGGCTGGTGTGCATCACTTTCAAACAACTAAAAGGACCGGAGTCAGTTATTCCGCTTATACCACGGTTACCTCAAATATTGCTCTGGTGCCTATTTTTAAGACATTTTAAAGGTTAGGCATGCGGTTATTGAAAAATAATCAACACTTATGGAACATTTCTAAGCCAATCAGAATACAGCATTCAGTAGGTCCGTGGTATAAATAAGGAATAATTGACGACGGGCCATTGAATTATAAGTAAATAATGCACACCCAAGGTGCAATGCGGAGTGTAATGCAAAGTGGAGTGCTGTTACACCGCGGGTGTGCATTATTTTCAAACAACTCAATGGCCCGTCGTCAACCATTCCTCTTATACCACGGTTACCACAAACATTGCTCTGGTGCCTATTTTTAATAGGTGTGCGGTTATCAGAAATTAATGCATACCCACGGAACATTTCTAAGCTAATCATAATACAGCATTCAACAGACCCGGGGTATAAAGACGACTATTCCAGAAAGCCATTTTACAGATCCATTACCTTTCCTAATTTATGTTACATTTATGCATGCGGCAGATACTTACAGTATGTTACAAGGTATACATTTTTTTATCAACATTCATATTCCTGCATTCTAACCCTTTTGCGCTTTTAACCCAATGCTCTACCACAGGGCTACATAGGATCAGCTACACAGGACATGGGCCATTAACTTTTTATTAAAACTAAAAAAATATTGAAGTAACTGTATATTAGCAATATAAAATACATGCAATGCCAAAAAAACTGTTCTGTATACACGAACAGTCTGTGTTGGCTCTGTACTGTCCCGTAGGCCAGCCATAGTGACTAAGAGCCCAGTGTTACTTCCCAGCTGCTGCTCTAATATCTATTAATAGATCCCCAGTCTGAACCCCATCACTATTTCCTTAGGCCGTCTCGCTTCCCAACTCAGAATGCTTGACTAAGAATATTAATATGTTTATGAAGAATAAACATCATGAGTCAAAAGCTATTAATTTAATGATTTAAATGCTAATGATGAGTCAGTACTCTATCTAAATGCACTTGTGTGAATGAAGTTATATTTTAATTGTGTCCCTGGTTTCAGAAAGTGCCCCGGGGAACTTACTTATTTACTTATACTAATAAATATTTACAGATGTGCACTGTCTAAAGACTTAACCAGAGAATTTCTGAGTGAGAATGAAGCGTATCCAACACTTAAACCTGTATGAGTTTTTTTTCCTTCTGTTAAACACAAAAGAAGGTATATTAATAAATGATGGTAAGCACAGAGTTGATGGTACCCATTGACTTCCATAGTAGGTGAATGGGTACCATCAACTGTGTACTTAGCATCATTTATCAATATATCTTCTTATGCGTTCAAGACAAGAAAGAAACTCATATAGGTTTAGAACGAAACAAGAGTGAATAATTTTTGGGTAAACTATCCTTTTAACACAACAATCCTCTTCCAAGTGAGCTACAGGAACGCAGCATGTGTTCCAATACATAGTGCCACATCATGAGTGTAAAAATCACATTTATTTTTGGCGCATCATGAGATCAGGTTCAGGAAATTCTCAGAGGAATTCTGGGACGGGCATGTGTCACGAGGGAAGAATTGTGATAAGGACAGACCACGCAAAGTTTACGTTGCAAGGTAACCACAAACAGAAATTCAGCTTTGCTCCCCACCTATAGCTGTCATTCATTTACTTAAATTATTTATTTTACAATGTCTATGCACAGAGGAACTTATTACATTAGATAACTAATGTAATCTTATCCAAATCACATCACAATGCATACTGTTTATTATTCTTTATTTGTCTGTCACATGCTTGGGAGTTAAACCTGTGGCATTGGCATTGCTGGCACTATGCATACCAGTTGGGACACAGGTACTCACAATTTGAAAGTTGTTACTATAAATAACAGATGCAAATAGATCCAAATTAAACATTTGGATTTAAATTGATTGCTAATGTAATGGCTGACACAATGACAAATAACTTTCTTTAAAGCAACACTATGTAGTTTTTTTACCTTTAAATAATGTCTCTAAAATTATTTCAGTGATAGAACAACTTTTAACTGGACAAATTGTACTGTTGCTGCAACCTGAGCAGCCTCCTAGCTGCTACAAGCACACTCTGAAAATGGCGGTGGAGGGTAGGAAACACAACCCCGCCCCTCCCCCTGCCTGCAGAAGAGTGTCTGATACCAGGCACTGTTGCGCTTTTCAACCACATGGGGGAGCTGTAAGTCATTATTACATGGAAACTACATAGTGTTGCTTTAAAGTCTTGGCATTTCATTATTGACATTTTTAATCTATTTTAAACCATTTCAAATGATAGTGACATTAACAAAATGCTCAAAGTTTTAAAAGACTGTTATTGTTTCACTGACGGAGGAGTTCAACAAAGTCAAAAATCTGCTACAATAAATCACTTCATGTCAAATCATTAAAACGTAATATACTTTTGAATAACATGTGTCCTTGTCCCATACTAAATCAGTTTTAACTGTTCCTGCATTAGCATGACCTGTACCGATGACATGCAGACATAGGGGATTGGTAGTATAGATGTCAGGGGAATATAATGTCTAAATGCCAAGGCATGTGAACCCAAGGATAGGCAGGGGATATGGGAAGTGGTGGGACGTACCCAGTGGGTCATCTTTCAAAAACACCCTACGGCTGTCTTAGCAACCCACCAAACAAACATTCACAGACTCCAGCAAGTAAAATACCATGGCAGAGGATAATATGGACTTTAACAAGGAAACCATTTCAAACATGTTAAATATAGAATCCGTCTGTTAAACATACATGACCCTGACTGTAAAATTTAGGCTAAAGTCTCATAATCTGATTATGATATTAGGAGCTTTAAAATTTGGTTTCATTCATTGATTTCAGTCTTTGACATTAACTTATTCATTCATTAAAGATATCAAGGTTATATTTTCACACAATGTTCTTTACATTATGTAGTAGGATGATTTAATGTGGGTTTTCACAGATGGGGTGACATATAAGCAAATATTGTATTTTTGCTTTTCTGCTTAAAATAGCTAAAAATCATTCACTAGAAAAACAGTTCAACATTTTGATTAGACAAATATATGTAAGGCTAAATTATTTTTATAATTATTCTTTTCATGGGAACTAAATATTTTGCATTGCAGAAATGAACATTATGTTTCTGAACATTATATGTAACTCCAGTAGAAGGTGTATGGCAAAGTTTATGCTACAATGACAGTATCTGTACAGATGGTGGCAGCAGATCTCTACCTAATCGAGTGCATAGTCCACACCATTGCAAAATTACATGTTGTTCTAAACCTGTTTGAATTTCTTTATCTGTTGAACACACAGTAGACTGTACGCATTGACTTCCATAGTAGTTGTTATTCCTATGGAAGTCAATGGATACAGTCTATTGTGTGATTACCATCAGAGTTGGGCAAAGATACATCAAAATGTGTTTTTGAAGCTTTGATTTCTGTTTACAGTGCGCAATATAACATGTGTTCCTGTTTCGCGGTATTTTCCACACAATTTACTTATCTGTATAACGCTGTTTTCACTGTCCTCAAACTGGCCGATGTCTTCCTTGTTCTACGAAGTCCCTCCTTCAGAAATACCTATCAAGCACAGTTGCCAACTCTCGCGAGACAAATACGCAACTGCAGCTTCAAAAACAAGCCCATGAACAAGCCCAATATTATAATATTATTTAGTTTCAGCATTATAATGTATTATTTATTACCAATAAATGAGCCTGCAACATATTAGGCTAAACTGAAACCTTTAATTTATTAAAAAAGGATAAACAAATAATTTAGCAAATCTTCTTCCAATATATCTCCGATCACCTGTGAGGCTGAGATGGAAAAAGAGGGGAAAACAAGGAGGAAAAGACAAGAACATTAAATGCGGAGTCCACGATGTTTGAAAAACGCGTTGGAAAAGGAGATGGGCCGACTACCAAAACACACTTATAGCCAATCAAATCAAATCAAATGCAGGGTTGCGTATGTGTGGGGCGGGTCTATCAACAGAAGGTCCAAATTCTATTGGGGTAGGGGCGTGTTTGTTTAGGTGATTTCAAATATCAACATTGGCTTTCAAACATCATGGACCCCGCCTTTAATAGGAGCTGTAACATATTTATATTATGTTTCATATGTATCTACTTTTAGTATAAGACTACTTGTTTTATACATTACATATGCATAAATACATCACAAAAACATTAAAAGGCTAACGTTAGTTTAACATTAGTTTCGCGGAGTTCCCTCTCGCGAGCGTGCCCGCTGCCTGCACAGTGAACGTGACTTTTCTCCAATGAGGGGGAGAAGGGGGCGGATTCGGTGGGATGTTTTTAGGAATTACGCCACATCACTTATATAAGCTGTGAGCAGACATCAGTGCATTGGATATTGAGAAAACGGCAACCATAAATGTAAAGAAAACAGCTTTTCCTAACAAGCAACCTTATTTTTTAAATAAGCCCAAAAAACCACAACCCGTGATTTTTTAATGCGACTTGCCAAAATAAGAAGCCCAAAGTCGCGTATTAAGCGGACTTGGCAACTCTGCTATCAAGTTTTGATTGTGTAGTTTGTTTAGTGTGTTTTTTTGATGCAATAGCAGCTTAGCTTGCGACTGACGTATTCCTGTGGGCGGAGTTTAGTCAGAAAACTGTTCTACTGACGTCATTAAAGCTGGAAGTAGAGGGCTGTAGTCCAAACCGACTGTTCGCTGTAGGCTTCAAAGGCGAATTCTGTTAAAGAAAATATATCGCCTGGCAGTGAACTTTGAGCTTTATCATTTTACAGGTATTATTTATGCTATTATAGCAACATTACACATTATAGGGTTTAAAAAATGGGACCAGAAAGAACGTGACCTTTAAAATAAAATACCAAATACCTTAGTTTTAAGTGTATAATAAAAAAAAATTATTTTTGTATTTTAAAAATACTAATAAAATATTAAAGGGTGCATGAATTTTCCATGCAAACCTTCCATCAGTTGATCTATTGGTTTACCATTACATTGACTCTGATTGAGTCATGCAAAAATGCAACTGGTAACGAAGGGCCTCCGAAGGGTATCCGTGTTGTAGAGGGGCTAACAGTAAAAGCTGCTGCTACACGTAAGTTTAGAACAATATTGTGGCATTAAAATCCCAGTTGTTGTTGTACAACACTGAAACGCTTTGTTTTTCATGCACAACCAACACAGGCTAAAAGTTGCATTCTAAACTATTTAGCATATGGCTACTAAAACAAACATCAAAACTTAACATGAACTTTAAAAATTATAGCAAATTATGCAAAAAATTATGAAAAGCTGGCAGCCTGCAAGTTTCTTATGCCACCTTTCATATCAATTTTCTGGTCGAGGGTTGGGCAAACTTGTCATTAGGCACCAATCAGAGGCCGCATTTCTATGATGTCATCATGTAGACTTCTTACAAAGTATTTTACAGTATTTTAAAAATACAAACACTAAGTATTTTGATACAAAATATGAAGGTGTTTTCGTCAACCCTATCAAATACAAATTACTAAATACTCTTTTGTATTTGAAATACGTATAAAAAATGCCCATATCTGCTTACCATCATTTATCAAAATACCGTCTTTTGTGTTCAACAGAATAAAGAAACTCATAAAGGTTTATAGGATGAGAAAATAATAACAGAATTTTAATTTAAACTATCCCTTTAATAGCATATAATAGCAAATTATAGCATCAATTTACTGTACCATTTATATTGTGCGGTTATATGAATTATAACAAGTAAAAAGATTAGCTTCTGCAGTCCCCAAACATGTTATTTAACCACAACATCAACAACCCATTCTTTTTTATAGGTAAACTAGCTGCCATATAGTGTATATAATGCTGACCTTTTCCTTCCTCCATATAACACTCATATAAGATTCCATGATTTTTGTTTTTACACCTCAATATACATTATCATCAGCAAACAAGGCAATAATCTGTAACATATAAAAATGTAAACAATTTGTTGAAGAAATATAGGCTACACCACATTTCATTGAGACCAACAACAACAAAAAAAACATCAAAATGCCATTTACGTCACAAGAAAGGGGACAAAGGACTGATAAAAAGAGCCAGTGTACATATCACATATCAAAGAAAAAGATTAAAGGACTCCACATAAGTCTCTTGGGCTCGCTATGACGCAATTGCGGGTCTCCGCCACATCTCAGCAGGCAGAGCGTGACTCCCGCTCCCGGTCCGCGCCATATTTTCCGTACAGCCGTAAATGTCTTCGTGTGTTTATGATTGCCAAAAACCAAAGCCCACATTTAATATCTCTTACCTGACGCGCCCATCACTTGTGCTACAACCCTTTAGCACAAGCCTGCGGCAACGACAGACAAAATGTGGATTTAGGTTCCTGACGGAGGGCGAAACAAACAACGCTTGCTGACTTCAGTCCTGTGGATAATGAACATGATGCATCCAAGAGTATGGAGAGCTCTGTTTATCATGACCGTATTACACCACCTCGGGATGGCAGGCAAATACGGTACGTATAAGTAGCGTGAGAAAGTCTTGGTGAGATGTATGCAAAGATGCACACATCGATTGACAGCATTTCAGTTGCATGGCATATGGACTATGAGACAGACATTGTGCACTGGTGTGGATTTGAAGGCCTGTGTCAATTAGTTGTCTGGATGTTTCTAATTTTACATCTTTGTAGCCACTTGCAAGCGTTTTGAGCAAATACAGCAACTCGCTCTAGCTCACGAGCTCTTTGTTGCGTTTTAATGACGTGGGATCAAGATGCTTGGTGTGTCTTTGCAATCTTGAGTATATTTTGTATATTCTCATGCGTTGTTTGTATAGTGGTCAAGTACTGACACGATAACTGATTTACCAGGACACTGTAATTACTTATTTTTCACATGCAACAGAAGTTTTATTGGTCTGAATGGTAAAGCGAACTGTTTCCAGTCATCACGCAACTGGTGTTACTGGGCTGCCTGGAGACAAGCCGTCATTCAGTGCATGGGAGCGTTTCAGCACCACGGAGAGGGGCAGAATTCAGATTAGTTTATTTTTCAAAGCATTCATCCATTTCGTGTTTTACAAGCTTTAATTCCCTATGTCCCTTTCACCCTGTTAGTAACAAAACAATGTTCATTACTTTCCATCAATTCTTTAGTCAATAGAAACACCATTTTCTTCTCTCTCTGTAGTATCCTTGGCGACACGTCGGCGAAACGGAAATAGTGACCCCAAGACAAAAAAACGTGCTTCTGAATCATATATGTCTTATTAGAGTGCGTATTGATTATCTAGTACCACTTTGATCCGTGTGCTTTTTCCACAAGTCTGCTGTTATTTCGTTTATTCCTGCGTTATTCGTGCTTATTACGCGGCGGTTTGGCAAACCTTGATTTTGATTGGCCAATCGCGACATTAAGAAGTGGGTTATTCGTCAATAACAAACGCTGAAACTGATAACACACAACATCCGGGTAACGCGAGTCATCTTGAGCTGTGCTATTTGTATGGATCCGCTGTCTCTCATGCTTGGCTTGAATTTGTTACAAATGAGCCAACAGAGTATTTCAAATCAATATTTTGTGTCCAATTATTTACTCATGTGGATCCAGTCGGTTGTTCTTGCAAAATAAACCCAGGCAGGGTGATTATGAAGCCAGAGGCAAAGCAAACACCCCTACTTGTACATTTACTACTGTAATTTCAATATGGTAGGGCTAAACAGCAGAATTTTCATTTACTTAAGTGGGTCCAAAGGTCAGGTACACTTTCAGAATAAAAGGTACAAAAAAAGTACAAAAGTTGTCACTGTGGTCGTACCTTAAGTACACTTTTATTGTGCAGTTTGGTATATGGTACACAATTTAGTAGCTCAAAGGTAGGCTACATATTTGTCCCAAATGGTACATACAGTATTAGGACCGTAATTAAAGGTACCGTCGCACTGACAACATGAAAGTGTACCGTATAGTCTTTGACTTGTTCATCTTTACTTTGTCCTTTTTGATGTCACTAACAAGGGTGTTTGCAATCCCCCCTGACATTTTTACACCCACCTCCCTTTTATAACAGGCACTTCTGTCTCTCAATTTATGACACTGATTGCTTGTTTTGGGAAGCAGTGACTCAATATGTCCATATGCTAGCCCACACTTCAGGAACAGGAATGTGCTGAGAACATTAAAATTCATCTAGTGCAGTTGTTAAAAAGTAATGATTATGGGTTAACATTGTTTAATGTATAAACTCCTTGATATGAATAAACAGTATATTAATTTTAAAAGAAAACATAATGCATTGCAAAGATTATGCCAAACCTTTAGGATGACATTTGGATTTAGATTTAATAGATAATACTTTTTTTATTGTCGGCTGGACTTTTTTTTAGGACATTGTATTTAAGATAACATTTGCAATGTGTGGTTGTTTGAGTATTTTGATATTTTTGTGTCTTTGATATCAGTGCAGTTTTTATTATTATGAACTGTGTCTGATGCTTTTGTGTTTTTTACTAACGTGGTGACTCAACAATCACAAATATGGAAATGTCAGACTGACTAGCTATCATGTTTAGTTTTCTACATTTTCTGACTTTTAAAGACCAACTAAAGTGCCTTGAATTGCGCATATTTGTTTATTGTATTGACGTAATTTCCCTTGAAACAATTAGGGTGGGACACATCAAAAAGCCAAAAGCGTTTAGTTACCTCCCAGCCTGAAATCTGATGAGAAGCTGATGTGTAGAATGACGTCATAAAAATCACTGGTCCTTATTTGCAGAAGTCAGAGACTGTAAGTTAACTAAAATATTCTCACTTAAATTCAAGAAACTTCCATTTTGATTTCATAGAGACTTTAAGGCTTGTGGAATTGAGCAGATTTCTCCATGCTATTCACCTTGATTCATATCATTTATATTATAAGAGGTTGTTTTTCTGTTGGTTGCTGTATGTGTGTGCTTCATAACCTTTAAAGTGTCTGCATCTGTTTTTATGCCAGTTCTGGCTTTGTTCTCCCCCAGTTTTATCAGCCTTTGAGGTTTTATCTGTGTTTGTCCTGCTCGGTTCCCCAGACAGCAGTGCAGTTGGCCAGCCTGGTGTTTCCCACACACACACTTCAGACAAACATACACACCCATATACACAGTCAAGCACAGTTAGGTCATGCTCACTGGTAGTCATGTTGCCATTTTTATTTGATCAGCTGCGTTCAACACATGCCAAGATCTTTCCTCCTCATTTCATCAGCCTACGCAGCAGTTCTGCATCTTAAAAAGCAAAGCTATCTGCTGCCATTATAGGCCATAATGAATAAAGGACTCTTGTTATTGATATATAACTTATTCTTTAAAGCTCACATAACACACGCTGTTTCTGCATTTCTGATGTTAATCTGGAGTACCTATAGAGTAGTATTACATCCTTTATATCTCCAAAGAGTCTTTAGTTTAATCAGATTTATAAAAGAAAGATTAGCTTTACAGATTCTTTCCGCTAACGTACGAAAAATGAAGAAGGAGGAGTTACTACCACGGGAGGAGCGAGTCATGCAACACTATACAACACTGTTTAACTTATGATTCACTACATGTTCGTGTCATTTATATAATATGCACGTGCCTAGTTACAACATAAGACAGAAGTCTTACTTACCGCATGCAATCATGACCCGGTTGAGACTTTTCAATGAAATCCAGCGCATCAAACACACACGCAAAACTCCGCTGCTACCCCGGATAATAAACTATATCCATTGTTTTCATAATGCTGGCTTTTATCTCCTTACATCCAAAAACACACTTCTTCTTTCGTGCCATTGTTGAATTTTGAAATTAAACAAATCTGTGTCGCGTGATATGATGTAAGTTCTAGCGTCTCCTGCTGATTGGCAATTGGGCGGGGTTTTCCGGGGGAAGTGCCCATAAAAAGAAGTGATACGTATAGAAACCCCTAAACCGTCAGCTGGAACCGTAATCGAAAAAAACTTTCCAAAACTTGTACGAAGCCTGTCGAAGTGCATTCGGCACAGAAATATTCTGTAACATGCCCAACTGCTTTTTTGACACTTTTTGCCTACATTTAGCATGAGGAAACAACTCTATAACTGCGTTATTAAGTCAGAATGCATGAAATACCATTGAACCACCCCTTTAAATGTTTTTGTGTTTTAAGATGTAAATCTCATTCCAGAGACAGATCTCATTTTATACTAAAAGCTTAGTTGTAAGATTGGATATGTTGCGTAGGAAAGGTCACTTGGACACCATGAGTCTAGTGCAAAATAAATATGGCATAAAATACACAGATACAGTATTATTAATAATTGAAAACTCTTTGTAATTATAATGTAATCCTGCTTATTCTTCTTCTTCTCTGTCTCACATTTAGGCTGTTTGTTTGAGAAGAGGCTGTGCTCCAGGGAGCAGTTTTGCTCTGACGGTGAGTATCACACTAGAGGAGCACTATTGCATAGATGGGTGATTCTCACGAAAAATTGGTTTTAAAAATGTCAAGCATGAAAATGTAAAAGTTCCTTAAATTTACTTTTTTTCCCACCAGACATTGAAAAACAAAGTCTGGAGTAAATGGGAACATTCATTTAAAAACTTTTACTTATCATTTAACACTTTTTGTAACATAATTTAAAAAATTAGTCCTAAAAAATCTTATTACCGCAACAGTCAGAAAACATCAACACTGACATATTTTCAAAATGACATGACAAACCTGAAAGAACATAATTTGGAGATTCTGCACATGCATTGAAAATCAAAGTATTATGCTTCTATTAATTAAATTAACATTTAATAAGCATCTGTTGCGGTAATGATAATCAAAATGTCGTGTAAGCATTCTGACAAGACAATATTTCAAATTAACTGTAAAAAAATGATCTTACCTGGTAGCCATCTTGAAGTAACTGGTCCATGTGCTTGGTCACTCAAAATCAAACTTTATTAAAATTCTGTATGTGTGCTTAAACTGTTCTCAAAAAGTGTTGTGGAGGATGAGAACATCAGGCATGGACACATCATTTTCCTAATTTTTCTTCATTATTATTATACATGAATATTCAATAAATATTTTTTCTGTCATCTAAAGTAGTCTAGCAAAACATCCATTTATTTTTTTTCTTAATATTTTTGTGTTAATTTGATTAAATTACAACATAACGCATGTTCAAACACAGCCGGACACATTGCGGTAATGAGAATTTCAGCAGAAAATTAGATAAAATTTCCAATTATAAATTCTTATGTTGAAATCACACATTGTGCAAGGTAGAACACAGTATTGTGTTAATTCTGATGCTTTTTAATGTTACTATATTACACATTTTAAAGCTAAAATCATTAGTGCCGTGGTGTTTCAATGGTTTCGTGAGAATCGCCCAAATATATAAATCTCTGTAGTTCTGACACACATGGATAAGGGCCGGTTGATGTGCTTGTAGCATTTGCCTCTTTATTTCTTGCTTGCGATGATCATCATATGACACAACAGCTCTGCTACATCCTGCTAAGATGCAGAAGCCACATACACATGGCTAAATCATTTACACTACAGGAAGTTTCACTTCAATCTGTTCATATTAGTCGAACGTTGTGTTGGCGTATGGTGGAACAGGGATGGTATTTGTGTCAACACATTATGTAGATCTCAACTTAGAGATACGGTGTGGTCCAAAAGTCTGAAATCACTTTTGCAATTAACTGCAAAATATATTTTGGCATAATATATTTGAAATAATTTTTTGAAAGCATGTTTTCCTGATTTTTGTAGCATTGGCTGCCAACATCTTGCTTTAAAGACAGCATGCACTTAAATTCAAGATGGACTTAAAACCTGATATTGTACAAAAGAGTTAACAAGGCCAATGACACACATTTGCTTACAGTTACAGTGAAATAATTCAGCTTTTGTTTTTTTTAATTGTTAAAATAGCAAAATGACTACATGCAATTAAATGCACAGCCCAGTCGCACGAAATTACGTTACTATACTCACGTAATTTTTTGATTCTTTTTCGTGATACTGTCACGAATTTCTGTTTATGTGTCATTGTCATGTATTGGTTACTCAACTGTTATGTTATATTTTCTTACCATTTTCGCTTTGGTTTAGGGTTAGATTTACATAAAATGACATCTTTACCAAACCCAACTCTAACCCTAACGCTACGCGACAATGTTTTAAAATTTAGAAAAATAAAAAAATAGTATAAACCAATACTTAAAAGGACATCCTAATGCAAACACCAAATCTAACCCTAAATTGAAACGAAAATGGTTTGAAAATAGGAAAAAGCAGTTGAGTAACAATACGTGACAATGAAACATAAACAGAAATTTGTGATGCGATCACGAAAAACGGCGGAAATTCGTGACAGTATCACGAAAAAGAATAAAAAAATTATGTGACAGGTATATAATTTTGTGAGACTGGGTAGAAATGCAACACTATCCCACTGTGTGTTACATTTATTTTGATATCAGTCTTGAATAAACATTGCTATGTATATATTTTTTCTGTAACACTTTACAATAAAATTGTATTTTAATGCATTAGCTAAAATGAACTAACAGTAACCAATACTTCCGCAGCATTTATTAATCTTATCTCATGCATATACAAATACATATTTAAAACCAAAAGTTGTAACTGTTAACATTAGCTAATGCAGAATGAACTAACGTGAACAATTGTATAACTATAATTAACAAAGATTGTTATTGTTAGTTTGTGTCAACTAATGCATTGATGTTAACAAATACAACCATATTATAAAGTGTTATCTTATTGTACAAGACTGCAGTCATCTAAAAATGACTGAAATGATAGTTTTACATATCCCCTACTCGTCTCTGGGATTTACCTGAGCGTGTAGTACACAAGCCATGAGCCACTAGTATTCTGTCACCTGCTCTTCTCTCTCACCATCAAGCCCCACCCACCCCTGCTTCACATCCCCTTGGTAACGGTGACATCATCAAGCTCATGGATGCTGGGAGTACACCCCCTCAATCACTGATGACTCACAACCCTATGCTTACGCACACAATCACGTCTCTGCCGCACTCGTACGCACTCGTACATTCACATATCCACGCGTATACCTGCACATTCAGAAGCGTTGACAAAGACCCAAAGGTCTCTTTCAGATGCGTTTCATAACCTGGTCTTGAAAATACAATGACGTTTATCTGGCTTCTGTGTCTCCAGGCTCATAAACTGACGATACACGGGTGGATAATGTACACTGTATATTCATAGATTTATAGATAAAAACCAAATAGGTCTTTATTCATATTTATTTCTTCACTGTAAAAGATATTGGGTTGTTTTTAACACAGGGCTGGGTAACTATAGGAGAGAACACATTTCTAGGTTAAAATGACCCAAATAATGGGTTGTTTTAACCCAACTGCTGGGTTATTTTTCACATGGTTGATTAATATTAATATTTTTTATTTATTCAGTCTGATGGTTATTGTTTGCTGTTCAAGTTCTGTTTAGCAAAACGAGTTTATAGACTTTAGTTAGACATCTGGTTTATGTGAAGGTGTCCGTGTTACAGTGTATTACATGTTTATTAACAACATACATTTACTACTATATTCTAAAAAAACTGGGTTGGTTTAACCCACAGTTGGGTAAATACTGAACAGAACCAACTGTTGGGTTATAAATAAACATATGCTGGTTTTGACCCAAATGCTGGCTTGTTTCAACTTGTGGTTGAGTAACAGCAATCCAGCATAGGTTTATTTATAACCCAACAGTTGGTTCTGTCACACAACCATGAGTGAATTTGTGTTAGGATTAGGATTTGGTTTAGTGTTAGTTGCATGTATTATGCATGATGTTAATGATATTACACTAACACTAAAATTTTAATAAAAAAATGCTGGATTCTTTTGAACGCAGTGTTGGGTCATAAAGGGACAAATCCAGCCGTTGGGTTAAATTAAACTGGAAAATGTGTATATTTAACAATGGGCATACAGTAGCATACAGCAGTTTAAATTACAACCCAACAGGTTGGGTTCGTCCCTTTTGACTCAATATGGGGCACATCACAGTAATGCCATAGAAAAATAATAGTATATATAGTATACTATAGTAAGTGTAACATGTAACAAAGACATTTATAATAAAATGAAACCAGACATTTTGGTGAAGTAAATAATGAAAATAGAGCAATAACTTTATATCTTTCTTTTGATTTTACTTGTTTTATGGCTCGGCGCCAATAATATAACAAAACATTTATTAATTATGTATGTACTGTATGAATGTGCTAGTTGGACTGTGTCTGTACATTTATGTGTTAACTATTGTATGGTATGGCACAAAAGGAAATTCTGAAGAACACGTGAAAGACATCTGTCATGATTCTTTATGTTTACATTTTGAGAGAGGATGCATGCATGATAAGTTTAGTCTGTGTGCACTGTGTGAGTTACACTTTCACTTGACCAAAGCGAGGGTGTGACATCAGTTCTTCTGGGTCACTCCTGTTACGATGTAATAATCTGCTGTGTATTTTCATGCCCCAGGTCAACTGATCTATCTCCCCTGTAGTCCTCTCACATCTCCATCTGTCCTATAAATAGCCGTGAGTCATGTTGATGAAAGACCTGCTCTGGGAGGTAGAAAATGGTCGGGTTTGTGCTCATACAGTATGTGTTAGGGGATCAACTCAGTCCTTTTTTTAAACCACATAACTGGAGGTTTAGTCAGAGATGAGTCAGTGGTTTATGTGTAGGAAGTGAGTGTGTATGAGCGTGTGCGCGGGGGCTGAATATCCTATGGGTGTTTGTTATCTAATTTTTAATTTATGGGATATTTTGGTTGTGGCATTTTGATGTGTTTACAGTCACCATACATTAAAATAATCTCTTTTAGCGACAGTAACCTTTCAGGATGCTGTAGCTCATAGGCTAATAATTTATTTTTGGTATCATTTTATAAAGAATGTTTATCTAGTGTAATTTTGGATAGCTGTTGAATCTGAACGATGTGTGTGTGTGTGTTTGTGTAACAGACAGGCTCTTTGGGCAGTGTCGGAGCTCCAGACATGATCAGGTTCAGTACCAGGTCTCTGTTCCTGTTCTTCAGAGGCTACAGGAAGTGCTCAAGCAGTTAATGATTCAGGGTATGTTAATCACACATACACATTTAATTATTTAATAATTTTTTTTATTAATTTGTTTTAAATTAAAGGTGGGTTACATGATCTCTGAAAGCCAATGTTGAAATTTGAAATCACCTAAACAAATACGCCCCTACCCCAATAGAATCTGGACCTTCTTTTGATAGACCCGCCCCACACGTACGCAACCCAGACAACGATGTTGGTTAGTAGACACGCCCCTTACTGCTGATTGGCTATAAGTGTGTTTTGGTACTTGGCCCCACTGCCTTTTCCGAAGTGTTTTTCAAAAATCATGCACCCCGCTTTTAAAGGGATAGTTCACCCCAAAATAAAAATTAGCTAATTTTACTCATCCTCATACTCAAGTGATTGTTTTTTGTAAGGAAACAATACATTATAAACTTTGGCTATATGCGTGTTTGAAGGGTTGAGGTCAGGTGAAAGACTTTGCCTCAGAAAACATTTAATAACTGTAAGGATTAGTTTTTGATTGATGGATGCGCTTAAAAATGGGGCACTATCCATTATAAATCTGAAAAGATGATGCACTGTAAAAAATGCTGCAGTCCCTACTGAAAAATCCAGCTAAGACCAGCATAAGCTGGTAGCTTTTTTGCTGGTTTAAGGCGTCAGGAGCTGGTTTGAGCTGGTCCTTCCAGCCTGGCAAAGCTGGTCAAGCTGGTGGGTCAGCTGGTCTTACTGCCTGACCAGCTAAGTCCAGCTAGACCAGCTTAAAAATAGACCAAAACACAGCTAGACCAGCTTGCTAGACCAGCAATACCAGCTAAAACCAAGCTGGGAGACCAGCTAAAACCAGCTCACCAGCTTATGCTGGTCTTAGCTGGATTTTTTAGTAGGGGTGTTGCGTGCAAATTTAATAAAAGTGGTTATGCACGTTAATTGAACCTACAATTTTAAGTTTTTGACAAAAAATGTTGACATAACTTATAAGCAAGTTAAAACTTAATTTGTTAAGTTAAAGTCAAACAAAAACTTATGTTGATATGATTTTTTTTTACTATGTGGCTTATAAATGGGGTAACAGATTTATTTACTGGTATTTATGTTCATCACTACTTGAATGTGGTTTTAAAATGACTGTAGCTGACAACACTATTTTTGCTGTTTTTAGTAACACATTTTTTGGCCAAGCTTGTAACAGTGGGTATAGCTTTACTTAAATATAAAATAAATTCAGTAAAATTTTACCTCTATAGGGCTTTTACCAATTTTGCATTGTTGCAAAGCAGCTTCACAAAAAAAACATTGTAAACAAACAGTAGAGGCATAAGAAAAAACAGTACATATATAAGAAAAATAAAGAAATGGGGAAATTATAAAATACACTGTGTTATTACAGTAGATGTACTGTACTTTAGCAGTGCTAACTGTAAAGATAATTGTAGGATTGTAATCATATTGTAACACATTTAAACATAACATACATAACATGCTGTCGGATATAGATTACAAAAAAAAATTATGGTGGAAGTACAGACTAGACAGCAAAGCTTTTCGCATTAAGCATTGCACTTAATCGCTAGGTCTATAGGAATGAATGTACTGTTAAAATGTTTATCTTAAGTGCACTGTAACTGAAAATGTAAATGCATAAATATTAATATAAACAAACATTTCAGAGAATTCCAATATTTGACACCTTATTGATTTTTATGAATTCTGGAAGTTTGTAGAAAATAAGTACTTTCAGTTGCTATCTGATTGTGAATGTTTTACGCATAAGATCTAAAGTAAAAAACAAGCGATTGATTACATTAACATCTCAGTGTCGAGCTGGATCGATCGTATGCATGATTTGGCATCTAAGGTTTCATACAGTACTTGTTTTCAAGGTGAAAAGCACACCCACACCAAAACACACACTGATTTACTCTAGTAATAAAGCCACTGATAAAACGCTTACTCTCATCTCACTGTAAAAAAAAGAAAAAAAGTTTATTTTTTTAAGTTTTGACTTGTAATAACTTGACATAACTTAAAAAAACTGTTGAATTGTTTAACTTAATTTGTTAAACGTATTGCGGAGGATTTTCTTTTTCTGGGTGGATCATCAAGACTATTGGTCCTCCTAGTTGTCAATCAGGAGTGTTGCGCAATTGCATTTTTTTTAAAAAGTGGAGAAGGCGGTTCTTTCTATAATTCAAGAAAATCCTCCGCTACACCTTTAAGTTAAAGTAACATAAAAATATATGTTGATTTGGGATCATTTTTTACAGTGGGTTTGCATGAAGTGTTTGTATGTTATGTGTGTGTGCAGGATTCTCCTGGCAGAATGACATCACCCAGCACATCATTGCTAAAGAGCTGAGTCGTATTCCTCACACGCGCACACAAAAGACCCAGAATGCACAGTGAGTACCAGTATATCAAAAACAATCCAATGATAATGTTCATAATGGACCATATCAGATCCATTAATAAATACAGTTTAAGCTATTATTGCTGGAAAACCTAATAACAGTGTCAGACATCATATGAAATAAACCACCAGATCTTTAGTGTTTATTGACTGCATATTGTAGGTCATCACAGCCCACAGCTAAGAAGGGTTACACTAACTCTGAACCTGGACCAGCTCAGAGTTATATGGACTATATGATCTTAGACCCCCATCAGTCCTCCTCGCTTCGGATGCAGGCCCTGCCTATGGACCCATATTCATATCTACAGGTACAACTTTTGGTGTTGGGTTTACTCTTAAGGATAATTATTGTATTTAAGACAATACCTTCAAGTTTTGAGCTACTGAACATTTCCAATAATGGTACAAAAAAAAAAGAAAAATTAATCCATGACCTATTAGTGGGACATGTTGTCACACTACATGGGGTAAGTTGTCACAATGGAACCTGTCATTAAATAGCCCCTTATAAGGTTTTCATCACAACTTAAACATAAAAACAATTACAATATCGAGAAAATAATTGAATTGAAGTTGAATAATAATATCCATTTAAAATACAGGTTTAAACTTGCCCCTACTTCACTATACCTCTTATTTTTCAATCCCTCAATAAGATCTACTGTACATTAGTAATGTTTTCTAATATATTCTAGTATGATTTTATTGTTAAGCTTATTTAATATTACAATTGAGTTTGAGGAAATGATTCACAAAAAAATATTAAAATTTTAAAGACTCTTGAACTAGGTGTTCAAAACCAACATGCAAAGCAATGCTAGACAAACCCCCCTTTTTGTAATTTAATCTAGCCTCTAAACCTGTATAACTAAGATATTCGCTGTCTGACAACTATCTCTGGCCTTCCCTGTTATATAAAAAAGTATGTATGTGCATTTGTTCCTGGAAACTAGCATGAGACTCCATGCACAGATTTACTGATCGTTCTCAATGCCTGTTTAATTCATTGTTCTCATTGTTCCTTAACAGGATGACATGACCCATTCTCTCCATCCTCACACCAGTGTGGGGGGATACCAGCGACCCTCCTCTGGAGCCGGATCTCAGCAACGAGACAGAGATCGTCAGCTCCTGGAAGATGCTCTGTCTCTTTATCTCTCCTCCTCACAACCCTCTTTTCGCCACAGGGGGGCAGCAGCCCTCCCTGCCGCCCCATACTATGAAGATCTAGACTTTCCATTGGAGTACGGAGAGGACTACACCCTACAGGAGCAACCTAGCTCATCCCAGCACACTAACAAGAAAGTCCCGCAGGACTACAGCTCTCTCGCTGGTCTTGATGGTGAGTTTCAGTCTGATGTCATGTCTGTTAGCTTTATAAGGAGCGGACAGGGATTATCCCAGCCCCAGACTAAAATGCATGAGCTGCCTTCATTTAAAAGCACATATATCAGTGCCATTGTTTTGTCTCAAGATGCACATCAGTATTGTTTTTTTGTAAGGTTTGTTTGTAAACTACTTAAAGGTGCTCTAAGCCAATTCACGCGTTGTAGACCATAAAACATTTTTTGTTACATACTGTAAACATCTCCTCACTATCTGCTTGCTACCTGTCCGCTGATCAAACTGTAAAAAAACGCGATCTCTGTAGACAGCCCAGGCTCCACAAACTGCAATAAAAACACAGTGGCCAAACCTAGCACCACAAAACAAAGAGTTCCAGCCAATAAACAACAAGAAGGATTTGGGGGTGGGGGTTGGTCGCGTTCATGAAAGCACGGAAGGGATAAGGAGGGGGAGGAGTTAGCTACGCTCCGTTTGTTTGAAAACAGTTCAAACATCAACAAAAAGTGACGTCACACAGATTCGCTTAGAGCGCCTTTAAAGGAAAACATCAGTGTTTTTTATATTTTACTATGTTCTTACCTCAACTTAGATGAATTAATATATACCTATTTTTATTCAATGCGTGCAGTTAATCTTTGTACAGCGCCTCATGAATGTGTTAGCATTTAGCCTAGCCCCATTCATTCCTTAGGATCCAAACAGAAATGAATTTAGAAGCCTCCAAACACTTCCATGTTTTCACTATTTAAAGACTGTTACATGAGTAGTTACACGAGTAAGTATGGGGAAACAGCACTTAGTTTGCAGCACTTCAACCTCAGGTGCAGTAATATTGATGGCTGTTTGAGCAAGAGGGGGAGTAGTCAGGAGTGATGATGTTAGTGCGCGCCGAGGTCAAAGTGCTGAAAACTAAGTGCGCCATACAATATAGTTCTCATTTTTATCTGCTTAAAAAATCACCACGTTTATTTTGTGCTATCATACATCATTAAATGTCTTTAAATAGGGAAAATATGGAAGTGTTTGGTGGTTTCTAAATTCATCCCTGTTTGGATCCTAAGGAATGAATGGGGCTAGGCTAAATGCTAACACATTCACAATGCGCCGTTCAAAGATTAAGTGCACGCATTGAATAAAAGAGAGGTATGTATTAATTTGTCTAAGTTGAGGTAAGAACATAGTAAAACATTTAAAAAGCTGGTGTTTTCCTTTAATTTAACTTATATAACTAAGAGCTAGACCTGGATTAATCTATACCCTATCCAGGAAACTGCCCCTAAGCTTACAGCTTTGTTGAAAGTTTGAAATGTAGCTTGTCATGGTATTTATTTATTCATTATTAGTTATTTATTGTTTTAGAATCAGAGTTTGACCTTTGTCATATGATTCAATTCAATGCAAACCACAATTTTACTGAGGGTTTGTATGTTGCCTGTTTGTTACAGATGAAACACTGGCTCAGTTGGGACGTCTTTCAGAGGGTTTTGGGGTGGACCCACGAGACCTGAGCCCTCAGCAAATAAAAAGACTCACTCTACTGCTACAGCTCCTACAAAACATGGAGAACACAGGTGGGATATGGCATAACCCTGAAAGATGTACAAGAGCACATATACAGAAACTTAAAAATATAACCTAATGTATTAAAGTAGTCCGTGGGTGTTATTTAAAGCCTAAAGTCATTATTTACTGAATATCTTGATCTTTTGTTGTGAAACAAAAAGCAATATCCAGTTCAAAAAGGTATCGGTCTTATGATGAATTAATCAATTCATAGAAAAGATTAGACACAAAATAATTGTTTCCAAAAATGTGATTACCTTTGCGGGTTGACATTTCCTTTAGCATGCAAATCTTACTTTTCAATCTGAAGTATTTTAGATAAAAGTATGGACAAATTACTGTTTAATGTTTTTCTATATATCTTTCTTTCTCAGATCGATCACCTGGGACAGTCGCAGTTAAAGAGGTGGGAACAGATTGCTATTTTAATATTGATGTAAATGCTCAAACAACCTTCAGTCACCTTCAATATAAATATTGCTTTTAAAGGTGCAATGTGGGATTTTTAGAAGGACCTCTTGACATAAATTATATATAATAAACATAACTATATTATCAGTGGTGAATAAAGACCTTACATAATGAACTGTATTGTTTTTATCTACATACACCTTACATGGAAGTCTCCGCCATGTTTCTACAGTAGCCCTTAACGGACAAACTGTTCTACAGAGCACATTTTGTCACTACATTGTCTCAGACAATGACATGTTTGTCCTGTGGCGGCTACCGTAGCCTCTCTATGTGTTTATAAAGAGAAGGTGAGCTGTGAATTAAGCAGTTGGTTCCAATTTACAATGTCACCACTAGATGCTGCTAAAATCTACACAGTGTACCTTTAAAGCGCCACTTTGTAAGACTGGTTCACGGCTCCCCTGTGTGGTTGAAAAGCACTATTGTTTGTTATCAGTATTGTAAATACTGTTGTTGTATTGCCTCGCCGTGGGCAGGGCAATACACGTGATTTTGTTGACAGAACCGGTGAATGCAGAAAGTCATATGGATACCATGTCAACCAAGGTAAAGTAGCCCATGGGGCTGTAAGTAGCGGGTCCATGTGATCCGACCCGACCACACAACTTACAGAGTGTGGTTGTAGCCGCTAGGATATATAATAAAATATTTTTATTTAAAAGCATACAAATTTTGTTTCTTGACAGACGATTGTAGAAGGTAGTGACAAAGTGACCCAAAAAGGAGGCAAATCCACATCACCTGTCTCAGCTTTGCCCTCTACCCCAACATACCAGCGGGCCTCCACTCCGGCCCCATCCACACCGGATCCTGTGACCGTGCCTAAGAAAGACGGTGAGAGCACACTGGGACCCACGCTGTCAGCAAAAGATTTGGATTTGAAAGAGAAAACAGACAGTGTCTTAAAATCAGCTAAAGATGGAGCAAACAGCAGGGAGGAATATGGCTACATTGTCACTAATCAGAGGTACGAGTTTCATTAGTTTTAATGACGTGTAATTTACTTTACCTGAAATGTTCTCTGTTGGAGATATTGAACATTTTTAGACACAGTCCTCTTTTACTCCGCAAAGGCTGATTTCCGGTTGCCATGCCCCCCTTATACTTTTTGTTCAATCAGCCATTGAACTTTTACTTTCCTGCTTAAATGTAATAAATAATAAACATTTGTATACATAATAGATAGGTTTTTTAAATAGCAATGATGTTATAACTCGCAATGTTATGAAAAACCTGGAAATACCAGGAAATTATTTTTGGAGAATCTATACATTTATGATGTTCGATCTATATTTAATTTATTGCATTTTTATAGTTATGCTAAAATATAACTCAAATATTAAAGGATTAGTCCATTTTCTTAAAAAAATCAGATAATTTGCTCACCACCATGTCATCAAAAATGTTGATGTCTGTCTTTGTTCAGTCGAGAAGAAATTATGTTTTTTGAGGAAAACATTCCACGATCCTCTCACTTCAATGGACTTAAATGGACCCCAACACCCAACACTTAACTCAACACTTAACTGTTTTTTTTCAACGGTGTTCCAAACGACTCTAAACGATCCCAAACGAGGCATAAAGGTCTTATTTAGCAAAATGATTGTCATTTTTGACAAGAAAAAAATGCACTTTTAAAACACAACTTCTCATCTATCTCTGGTCCTGTGACACGCCAGCGCGACCTCACGTAATTGTGTAATGATGTGGAAAGGGCACATGTTACATATATGAAACGCACATTTGCGGACCATTTTAAACAATAAACTGACACAAAGACATTAATTAGTATCATTTCACATCCAACAATGTCGGAACGGTCCTCTTTCTCCACACTTGTATCCGTCATCCGTGACCTCTTGACGTTATGACGCATTACGTAAAGTCGCACCGGCGCACCACACGACCGGAGATAGACGAGAAGCTGCGGTCCAAAAGTGCATATTTTTTATTTTTCTTGTCAAAAATGACAATCGTTTCGTTAGATAAGACCCGTATGCCTCTTTGGGATCGTTTAGAGTCCTTTGAAAAAAAACCTGTTAAGTGTTGAGTTAAGTGTTAAGTGTTGGGGTCCATAAAAGTCCATTAAAATGAGAAAAATCCTGCATTGTTTTCCTCAAAAAACATAATTTCTTCTCAACTAAATAAAGAAAGACATCAACATTTTGGATGACATGGTGGTGAGTAAATTATCTGGATTTTTTTTAAAGAAAATTGACTAATCCTTTAAATGCAGGTTTTAGAGGTCAAGTCTCAATTTAGAAAAAAGTATTTGATCAAAAGGGGAAATTCATTGGTTAACAGTCCTTGTTTAAATTTAGCAAAATGTATGGGATTCATTCAATTTACTAATTTTTTTTAAGGTAAGTGGTTGCAATCAATTTAGCTACATTTAAACAAAAGTTTTTTGTTTTGTTTTGTATTTCTAATTGTTTTGTTTAAATGTAGTTTAAATAAATTGATTGCAACCACTTACCTTAAAAAAATTTAGTAAATTGAATGAATAATTTTTTCAGTGTTCCTACTTTTTTTATCACTTGTCTCATAGATTTTTAGAATCAGAGATATGAATGTGCATTATAGTTAATATGTCTAAATGTTTCTCAAAATTAAATAATTATTTATTTCTTAAATAATTTATTTCATAAAAAATGAATGTGTGATTTGTCTTCCTTGTATTTTTCCTCCAGTCCTTTAAGTCTGTATGATGGGGTGAAGCTCTTAGAGCGTCTGGCAGAGCGAATTCATCTCTCCACGAGCAGTTTCATCAATATAAGGTGAAGTGTGTGTGTGTGTGTGTGTGTGTGTTGTTTTCTGGAGAGAGAAACACTGAAAGATCAGAAAATAAATGAAATGAGAAATCTATATGATGTGCTCATGTCTGCAGCGTGGTGGGTCCAGCCCTGACATTCAGGATCAGACAGAACGCTCTCAATCTCAGCGCTGAGGATGTGGCCAGTAAAGCAGGTGAGTGACAAGCCCCCGACTCGGGCCGTTAACTGAAAGAGAGATAGTTTGGTAAAAAGTAACGGTGTCTTTTCAATCGTATCCGCTCATTGAATTGATTAATTATACAATTTATCGTCAGCTCACATACAAACCTCAGTGTTTTGCCATTGCAGTAGCCGAGAAGAATTTCCTCGAGGGAGAGACGGGTTTGAAAATCATCCAGACTGGAGTTGGGGAGGTAAGCGTCTCTCTCTGTTTCTCTCTGTTTCTCTGTTTCTTCCTGTGTGTCCTATCCGCAAAAAACCGCAAACCCCCGCATTCACTGTGATCAGCAGGTTTATGGATTAGTGATTATGTTAACTGGTTGGTATAATGAGCCACTCTTTCCTTGTCAGTCAGCAGCAGAATTGCCCATACAGGTCATTATTCTCCACATAACAGCCCTCATCAACCAAACCCTGAACGTTCTCATTGAAATTCATAGATTCTACAGTTTGTCCATCTATTATGTACAGATCACGCACCGTGATGTAATTCGTCGTTCTCATGAATCACTTTGGCGTTAAACGCCGCGCCGAACAAGGAGGGCATTTCAAACCAAACGTTTTTTTTTCTTCCCCGAAATCTTCACCGTTCATCTCTTAACTGTCCCTACTGTACGGTTGTCCCGTCTCAAATCCTCAGCGTATTTCCCCCCCGCTGCGCCTCATTTCTCTCCCTGACTCATTCTTTCTCTCTGTGTCTCATGCCATTCTCCTCGTTGCTATTCTTTGGGCCCTTCTCTTTTTGTTGCCTCTGTTTTTGACCCCTCCCCGTTCCTTTCTCCCCCACTTTCTTGGGTGGCTTTTGTGCTCGGCGCATATTGAGGCGTAGCGCTCTCCCTCGCCGGCTCCCTTTTCACTTTGTACAGCTGTTGCGGGCCCTTGAATGCAGAATAATGTCTTTTGTTGCATCCGGCTGCTCATATTTTTAATTATTCTTTCTTGTGCCATTGTGGGGCGTGACACTTTCTATGCTCTGAAGTGCACGGCGTATGCGCGAGCGAGGGTGCGTGTGTGCGTCCCTATCCTTTATCTTATAATTTTCTCTCTCTGCCTTGGTAATGAGACCTGCTTGCACCTGACCGTTTTTGTCCCTCTTGTATCGAGGGGACAAATGCTTTTCTGCACAGGCAGTTTTTTCTCACTTTTCTCCGTTTGTCAGTCTCTTTCTTTGCTTTCTATAATGAATTCAAGTTTTTCCCTCCCACGGCGACATACACAGCAGTGTCCTTTTGGTGCTCCCGCTGAGATTGATGGCGATACTTTTGGAAATGCGTGCTCGGACGTGTAGGTTCTGTGGGACATCGTATGCTAAATTATGTTTTAAGGCTTTAAAGTAACGAACATAAACTCATAAACTTTATTCATCATCACACCAAACACTTATTATTCTATAAATCATCCGCAGATATAAATCATTTCGCATATTCTCCGTGGTCTCTGCATTCTCATATATCTTCTGTGCTGCGATTATTCCAGATGTGAAAGCTCAGGATTTATGTCCTTGCCAAACCATATTACTTACAAACCTTTTTTGGGCCCGTGGCACTTTTCTTACACCCCATTCGTTGTACCCCCTCCTGCTCCTGTTGCATTGGGCCTGTTTTCTCTCTCTCTCTCTCTCTCATGGACAGCCTATCCAGGGCATCACTGCCACCCCTCACCCCACCATTTCACCATCAGCAACATGTGGAGCTGTCGCTACGGCAACGCCGTTTGATGTGACAAGTGGCGGCATTGGTTGAATGGGGCTGAGAGGCAGCGAGGCCTTCATACGAGTCGGACACAGCTCTCGGGGAGCTCTCTCACTCTCCCCTCCCTTTTTTCTCCTTTCCATTTTTCACTCATTTACCTTTTCGCTCCGGCAGAACCCACATGGCACTCTTTCCCTCCACTTTGCCGGGGTAGCTCGAGCTTTGCTCGTCCGACCGAGATGCTTGGACTTTGAGTACGCTTGAATGTGAGACTAAAGACGGTCCTGCGTTTTTCGTGGCGTGTGTGATGTAAAAAGGTTTGCGGTCTGAGCAAGATGTGTGTGGGTGAGTTCTGTTTCACTACAAACCCTCTTCATCAGTGATGCTGTAGGCCTTTGTACTACATAGATGCTGAGATGTTTCATATTTTGCTGTTATTGTGTTCATGGCTTGTTGTATGTAAACGTCATATTTATCATCATTCATATATAAAAATAGTTTTTCTTTATGATTAATGGAAAATCTATGCTATGATCTATACGCTGTAGATAAAGGCTTCTTTGCATAGTCGTTGAACATGCAATGCAAATGTGGTTTGATAAGGCATAATTTAGTCATTTATGAAGAGGATTTCAAAACCTTCGTTTGTTTCGTGCATACAGAAGTAGGTTAATTGCATTTAATTTACTTGTCGCTGTGTTTAAACGGCACTTATTTATCTAAAAGCACTTTGATCGAACCATAAATCATTGGTGGTGCAAAACTTTTTCTTTTTCTTTACTCATGAACTCTAAATTATAATACCAGTTAAAGGCTTGGATAGTTTGCCATGAAAAAACTATAATAAGTGGATATTTTGTGTATAAAAAGTGTTTATTTTATTGAACGTGGGTATGAAGATAGATCTGTCCTGTAAATGTTTTTCAAAATCCTAAAAAGTTTAACATAAACCACCCTGACTAATGATACTGACTTTTCAAATTTTTCAAATCAGGTTAAATTTGTAAAAAAGTTATATATTAAAATAACCAGTTCTCTTTCTCATAATATACAGGGAAGGAATAAAGTAAAATGAATCTTAACATTTTCTACTTTTTTAAAGTTTATGATAATATCTGTGTATACTCAAATGCAGGCAAAATATAGTATTTCTGCTTCTTCGATTACATCATCATTCATTCATAACAAAAGATTTCAAATAAAATGGATATTAAACCTAAGTAGGCATAAGTGTCCCTTGTCAAACTCCCAAATATTTGGAAAATTATACGAATGAAATGCACCAGATAAGAACTAAATTATTTAAATTTTTATCACAGTTTTCTTGGCTATATAGGCAGACGGTATACAGATGTGTGTGTGTGCGTGTGTGTGTGTGTGTGTGTGCGCGCTGTGTGTGAATGAGTTTAATGAAACATTTTTTTTAAACCTTGTTTTTAGGAATTGTGTGCTATGTTGAATAGTGATGTCAGGTGAAGTGGTTGCTGTGGTAACAGGGCAGAGCAGGCAGGATGAGTGAGATGATGTAATCCATTTGTAGCCATTGCAGGAGCAACTAAGTTCACACTATTACTTAGGGCTTCATGTGCTTATAATCAATTGTATTATTGTGAGGAGAAATGTCTGGAATAAACTGGCTGTAATTTTTTACAATACTTTACAGTAAATACCCTTTTTTTGTATCAGTATTTTATAGTTCCCCTTTGCAGAGTATCGGGAACAATAATAATTGTTTTCTGTCTCTTCTATTTCAAATACCAAGGATTTCTTTTTTGTCAAACATAAACAACTGATATGAACTGATATGTCGGTTGCTCGAAAGGTAAAAGAGAGCGAAAGAATGATCCATTAGAAACACTTCCCAAAGGTTTATAGAGGAGACTTAATGAAAAACTGAAATTTACTGCACACCCTCTGCTGTGTAATATAAAAGCGTAGACGCCACAGCAGCGATGTGAATTTCCACGAGTCACAGTCTGAACGCTTCTATCAGATAACCGCGCTCCTGCTGAATTGTAAAATCAATTCACAGGGAGTGAACGGAGCAGAAGATACATAATGGGACGGACAGGCTGATGAAATCTTAGATCGGCGTGAGCCGCACCATTTCTGATTCTGACATTTCGGCCATGCCTGAATTGCCCATTGTGATTCAAAGTCAGAATCTCCTGGTGATCTTTGGCCCCGAGATCGTCCAAAACAAACAACTGCGTACACAGCCGTGCATTTGTGTGCATCTATCTGCTTTTTTTGGGGATGGGGGTCAAAGTGCTCGGTGGAGGTCAGAGGGGTCATGGGGAATGGTGAAGGGGTCCTGGGACCCTGAATCCTATTTTCCCGCTTCTTGAGGAGCAGATGTTTGAATTATGCTTCCTCAGCTAACAGCGTATTGTGATTCAAATGCATGTTTGTTTTTGTTAGTAAGTAATGCACCAATGGATTTTTTGGGGGGGATACCGATATTTGTTAATTTTGTTATAAAACACATGCATTAGGGTATACTAGCTAGTTTATTGCTACATCATCAAATAATTGTATTGAACGCAGGTATGATCCATTAAACAGAACGATATTATAAGAGATTTTATTTAGTTTTGGCAACTAGTTATGTTATCCATATAATACAACCCAGTGCCTTAACACAGTTAATTTATAAACCTTTTTATATCTGCTTTTTAAATGCAAAAGTTGATATGCCAATGGTTTTAAATTGATCAAGAATCAGCCAATAACATCTCTATTTATAAGTGTATAAATATAAAAAGTGTGTTTTACATCTTGTATGTCTCCTTTACAAAAATAGTTTTTTGTATTACCCTCTCTGGACCCCCCTATACCCATTGAACCCTATAATCGTGCTTTCCTTCCAGTCCATCTGATCAGTTGCCTCCTCTCCCGCTTTTTCTCCTCTCAGTCTCCCGGTTTCTCCGCCTGCCCCTCTCAGACCTCGGGGGGCTTTTGTACTCTTGTCCTAAACCAGCTCATTTTTCCTGCGCGCTCCTGTGCTCCATTCTAAAAGCCTGTCACTCTTCCTTTCGGGGCCCCTCCAGAGTAGCAGGTGAGGCGCCCCACACCCCTTATCTGCTCCCCATTGTCCTTCAGTCCAGTCGCGCACCCTTGCTTTCGACACCGCCCCACACCCCTCCCGCCACTCCTTCAATCTCCACACCGAAACATTCTTCTGGCTTTTCAGACGAAAGGGTCGAATTTGAGTGGGAACAAGAGGGACGTAATGAAACGTGCGAGGAACGAAGAAGGAGAGCAGCGAGGGAGTGGGCGTGAGGAGGACAGAGAGAGATGGAGAAAGGGATGGAGGGGGGCGTCTTGACCTCTTTGTGGCAAGACTTAAGTGCTCATTCACTCACTCTTTTCTTTCGCTAGCTCAGCTTTAACGGCTGGTTGTGTGCTGCAGAGTCTCTTGTTGAGATGTGGGGAGGTTTCAACCAAAAAGTTGATTCAATTTAAGGAACACTGATTACAAAAACCAGCGGATGCTTGTGTGAAAATTGGAAGTGCTTTACGCAGTTATTTTCACACGAAGAGTTTTTGGGGAATTTAGTTTTAGTAAAACACTTTACAATAAGGTTGTATTTGTTAACTCTAGCTAACATGCAAGTATCAACACTTTATTATTTTAAGTTCAACATTTACTAATACATTTTTTTTTAAATCAAAAGTTGTTAACATTAATTTATGCACAATAAACTAACATGAACAGTTGCATTGGCATTAACTAATATTAACAAAGATTTATAAATGCTATACTGCTTCTTTATACCTACAATTTATCTCTAGAAATCATATTGGTTTAATAAATTCAGTTAATGGTTGATTTTTGGTTGATATTAACTGAATGTTTAATTATTAATTTAATAAAAATAATCAAATTGCTAATGTGTATAGAAATCATGCAGTTATATAAATAAATAAACTAAAGTTGTATGACATATTCCCTTAAAGGGACAGTTCACCAAAAAATAAAAATTCTTTCATCATTTACTTACTCTCATGTTGTTACAAAGCTGTAAAAATTTTCTGATGAACACAAAAGAAGATATTTTGAAGAATGTTTGTAACCAAACCGTTCATGAGCCCCATTCACATCTATAGTATTATTTTTTCCTACTATGGAAGTCAATGGTGCTCATGATCGGTTTGGTTACAAACATTTCTCAAAATATCTTTTCTTGTGTTCATCAGAATAAAAAATACAGGTTTGTAACAACATGAGGGCGAGTAAATGATGAAAGAATTTTCATTTTTGGGTCAACTATCCCTTTAAGGCCTTAGCAGACAGGCAGTAATAATTTAAATAAATAAATAAAATAATGTAAAGAAACATCACTAGTTAAATGTTTAATATTAATGGTCATTATATGAATGAATAACATTCAGAAAATGTAATCTTCGAGTCGCAATGAAAAAACTAATTTGTTTTGGAATACTGGTATTTTTTAATAAATGACTTATCTGTAAACTTCATTGTTTAAATTTTTTTTTAATAACAAACGCAAAATTCCACTGATCCAATCAGTCCTCGTTGGACGAATTCAAGTCCTGCCCTACTTTTTTTCATTTTTAAAAGACGTTTTACTCGGATATACATCACCACGGGAAAACAAGACAATCGCTACTTCCGTTTCATGGCGACTTTCAGAATTTAGTAAACGAAAGCTGATAGAACCACCAAACAATCTGCATCGATATCGGCAGATATCAGTTTGATAATCGGCTATCTGTATCAGTGGAAACATATAATATTGGTACATCTCTATTATATAGTGTTCTCTAAGCTTTGCACATATAGAAAAAGATATTTTAAAAAGGTTTTATTTACGCCCCATATTGTTTCATTGAATGATTCAGGTGTTGTGATGACACCACATCTCTCCTCCATCCTTTCCTTTCCTCACTGTGATTGCCATGTATTACATTGAGCATTCTGCTGTTGCCATGGTTACGCTATGGCCTGTCCTCCCCTGCTGAGGCTTCCAGACACCATGGCAACACCAACAGGCAGGGGTTGGAGACACGGGGGCAGAGGGCCGGGAAGACGGGCGCGTGACATCAACAATCATTGCAAGTCATTGCATTCGTTCTGATTTCCATTGATGCTCCTTAAGTACAGAGTGTGAAAGATAAAATAATAAAAGCGAGCAAGAGAGTCGCCTCGGAGTGATTGACCCTGTATTGTGTGGGGGATTTCCTTAATTGTTTACTCGCTGGCAATTATTCAGAGGGGCGGGCGGGTCAGTGACTTTTTCTAATTATTTCGGGGTGTTGAGAGGGGCTGGCACGTGCCCTTGCGTGTCTACGAGATCCTGTGTGAGTTGCCAGGGTAATTAGTAGCTGATGATGACATCCAACTTGTTTACACAAACAGAGAGAGGGAGACGAATGCGTAAAGGGGCGAGAAAGTGTAGGGTGTATGCAGAGAGAGAGATCACACGAACGCTGAGTCTTCACATCCCCCATTTTGAAACATTTTATTTCTAGTAGGTTGTTGTTCTCAGGAATCATTCATGAAGTTCAGTTATGTTTTGTTGAACTGTGTGTCATTGATGTTTCTCTTTAAAAAGCCTATATGAGACATAGACAGAAATCATTGACATGCAGTTGGGGGATAGAATGACAAAATGAATGTGTATGTGAAAGCTCAGATCTGTCTTGGGTGAACGTAGAGAAATGTTGGTATATTAAAATCTGATTTGTGAGTGTAGACCTCAAACTTGGTATTTTGATTCTTGGCAAACTGGAAAGATCTTTTTTGAAACTGTAGATGAGATAAATATGAGGTTACTGAGGAAACTAAGGAGACTTTTAGCTAAAAGTCTCCATTCATTCTTCTTCAAGTCCATCTGTCTGTCTATCTATTTACTTATTTGTGGAGAAAAGGTCAAAATCTATATGGGAATAATAACATTTACAGTGTTTCTCTTTCTGATTTTGTCTCTCATCATAGAGGAGCGAGGGGCGCGGCCTGCCCCAGGCCACACGGGTAGGGGAGGGCTCGCGTGGAGTCGTGCTCACAATGGTCGCCATGGCATGTGTGGGCACGGTGTTGTTGGTCGCCTTGGCGATTGCCTGTCTCCGTCACCACGCCCGTCAGTTGGCCTCGGGCAAATTAGGTCTGGGACCAGAAGCCGGCGCAGAAACTCACTTTGATTACCAGGTACACTGTTAAACACGCACACAGCAGCTTCAACACAGATATAGACAGAGAGAGAGAGAGAGAGAGAGAGAGAGAGAGAGATACACAAATGCAAAAGTTGAATCATTTCATATAGTACTTATTAATAATTTTATTACCATCCTCTCTTCAGTATGATATACTATATTTAGAATCTAATTTGTATAAATGTTTAATGACATTCATATCTTTCCCTGTTCATCAGTAGACATATAAAGCACACATTTCAATGAATACTGTATGAATACACAAAAATTATTTGCCTGCATACTAAATGTGTAAGACTAGCAAGTGTTTATTAAATAAATCATCCATTCATTTTGTGTAAGGAATTGATACATAATGATTATTACAATGTAATTATGATATAATATAATGATTAATAAAATGTATAATGTTTCTTACAAAAATGTGTTATCTTACATAATGTAAAAACCATTGTGTGAAAATATAACCTTGAAAATCTTTAATATTGACTGAGTATAAGGACATGTCAAAGTTTGAGTGAAATCAAAATTTGATGCTCCTAATCTCATAATTAAATTATGAGAGTTTATCATGAAGACATAGTCATAAATGATAAGAATAATGCTTACTTAATAAGGAGTTTTTGTGACCTTCCTAAAATTGATTTTGTACTTGTCTGGCAGTGCGTTTGTGATTTAGCACATAAGTAAGATTTACATTAGTGATATTAGTAATCAGATCATAAAATTTAATTTAAAATAGATTAGTTATGACAACGTTCCCTCTTATCTTTCAGGAACTATGTCGTCAGCACATGGCGGCCAAGTCATCGTTCACCCGTACGGAGGCCGGCGGTCGACGGGGGACCGACACGTCTCGAGTCAGCAGTGTGTCGTCTCAGTTCAGCGACGGACCGCAGCACAGCCCCAGTTCTCACAGCAGCACGCCGTCCTGGAGTGAAGAGCCTGCTCAGTCCAACATGGACATCTCAACCGGACACATGATACTGGTACACACCCACAACATTAAACCTTGATACAAGGGGTCTCCAACCTTTTTGTGACCAATGTTCCACAATGGATAAAACAATCTTGAGAACTACTTGTTTGATAGTCTAATTAAAACTGTTTTGATTTCCTTGTTGATATGTTTAATCATTTTTAAATGATAAAACATATCAATGTTGGAGACCACTGCTTTATACAGTACCCAAAGATTCTCATTCAGACAACTTAATCTGCTATGTTTGCTGTGTGCACCTGTGTGGTATTAAACTATTTAACAATAAATTTTACATCATAATTTTAGCTGTGCAATACAAATCAGCCCATTTAATAGGTTCTCCATATTTAAAACTCCATATTTGCACAGAGTTCATATTTAAACAGTAAATTACAGGACAGAAAAACTATTATATGGTTTCACGTCTTAATTTAGTTATATGGTCAGCTTCGAGGCTGCCTAAATGCTTTATTAATTATATAGAGAAGGATTAGACTGGTCACGGGCAACCAGCTGGAAGCTTAAAGTTCACGTCTGTTCTTCAGGCTTATATGGAGGACCATCTGAAGAATAAGGACCGTTTGCAGAAAGAGTGGGAGGCTTTGTGCTCATACCAGGCTGAACCGAGCTCTGTCTCCGTCAGCCAATCTGAAACCAACATGGAGAAGAACCGCTATCCTGACTTTGTGCCCTGTAAGACCCTTTTAAAGTACTAAAAAATATTTATTGCAGTGATCTTAAAAACATTACATAGAGGGTGAGACATACAACTATAATATAATAATGGGCAGTT
Source organism: Misgurnus anguillicaudatus (assembly GCF_027580225.2). NCBI lineage: Eukaryota > Metazoa > Chordata > Actinopteri > Cypriniformes > Cobitidae > Misgurnus > Misgurnus anguillicaudatus. Next base: position 14,141,910 of record NC_073353.2, read on the forward strand.
TGTGAAATGTATAATTCAACTCTTATTTTGATAACCTTACCCTACATTCTGTGTTTAGATGATCATTCCCGTGTGAAACTAAAGGCAGAGACTAACCCCTCCAAAGAGGACTACATAAATGCCAGCATTATAGTAAGAAACTCTATTAGTATAAGCTATAATAGAGAACAAACAGCTTTCTAGCAAAACACTTGTGGATGCGATGATCTCCCAGTTAAATTCTTAATTATTATTTTGCTTTTGCCATTAGATTGACCATGATCCACGCCTGCCTGCTTATATCGCCACTCAAGGACCTTTGCCACACACTATTGCTGATTTCTGGCAGGTAAAGTCAGATTTAAGTGTTTGATTTAGCTTAAACACATATGTGACCCTGCTAATCTTTGAGATGACCTTACTCAGTTAATATTAAAGACATCAAGGTTACATTTTTACAGAATGTTCTTTACATTATATACAGTAGGATGATTTTATGTAGAAAACCGTAAATTACTAAAAATGACTTTAAGTGGGTTTTCTCAAGCAGGGTCATATATATTATTATTAAAGGATTAGTCCATTTTCTTAAAAAAAAATCCAGATAATTTCCTCACCACCATGTCATCCAAAATGTTGATGTCTTTCTTTGTTCAGTCGAGAAGAAATTATGTTTTTTGAGGAAAACATTGCAGGATTTTTCTCATTTTAATGGACTTCAATGGACCCCAACACTTAATACTTAACTCAACACTTAACAGTTTTTTTCAACAGAGTTTCAAAGGACTATAAACGATCCCAAATGAGGCATATTGGTCTTATCTAGCAAAACGATTGTCATTTTTGACAAGAAAAAAAAATGCACTTTTAAACCACAACTTATCGTCTATCTCTGGTCCTGTGATGCGCCAGCGTGACCTCACGTAAATGCGTAGTGACGTAGGGAGGTCACGTGTTACATATATGAAATGCACATTTGCGGACCATTTTAAACAATAAACTGACACAAAGACATTAATTAGTATCAGTTGACATACAACAACGTCGGAACGGTCCTCTTTCTCAACACACTTGTAAACACTGGGGCGGAGTTTCGCGTTCGTCCTCTGTGACCTCTTCACGTGATGATGTGTTGCGTCTTGCGTGAGGTCACGCTGACGCTTCCAGGACCGGACCTAGACAAAAAGTTGTGGTTTAAAAGTGCATATTTTTTATTTTTCTTGTCAAAAATGACAATCGTTTCGCTAGATAAGACCCTAATGCCTCGTTTGGGATCGTTTATAGTCATTTGAAAAAAACTGTTAAGTGTTGAGTTAAGTATTAAGTGTTGGGCTCTATTAAAGTCCATTAAAATGAGAAAAATCATGCAATGTTTTCCTGAAAAACCATAATTTCTTCTCGCCTGAACAAAGAAAGACATCAACATTTTTGCTGACATGGTGGTGAGTAAATTATCTGGATTTTTTTAAGAAAATGGACTAATCCTTTAATGGCTATAAAGTTAATCAAGACTTATACATTTTTTAATAGAAATACCCAGCTATAATTATGTTATCAATAATCATTCAATGTATGTCTATACATTACTTTAACTGATCAAATGTTAAAATTTTTTGAAGTTACAGCAACTCATCTCAGATCAATTTTTAAAATATTAAGTTGAATTGATTTGTACAGTCAATTTAAAACATTTAAGGTGGCCACAATTTTTACTCTATTGTTTTGGAAATAACTCAAATAAGCGTAATATGTGTTGAAGATAAATGATTTTTCTCTGTGTTTTGGCCTATGTGTTAGATGGTTTGGGAGAATGGATGTACTGTAATAGTCATGATGACAGCTCTAGTGGAGGATGGAGAGAAACAGTGTGAACGCTATTGGCCTGATGAAGGATCGTCTCTGTACAACATCTATGAGGTGAGAAACATTATTCACTTTCATTACCTTTGGGTTTCTCGTGATGTTTGGTCTATTTGAGTTATGTATTTTTCTTCTTGTATTTCCTGTAGGTGAATCTTGTGTCTGAACACATCTGGTGCAAGGACTTCTTGGTTCGTAGTTTCTACTTAAAGAACATTCAGACTCAGGAGACGCGGACCCTAACCCAGTTTCATTTGCTGAGCTGGCCTGCGCAGGGCATTCCTTCCTCCACACGACCTCTGCTGGACTTCCGCAGGTACTGCCACAGCTCCATGCACAGCTTAGTACTAGTGCAGATATATCACTGCATATGTAAGGAATAATTGATGACAGGCCATTGAATTATTCGAAAATAATGCAAACCCAAGGTGGTTATGCAGTATGATGCGAAGCGGAGTGTGCATTATTTTCAAATAATTGAGTTCAAATAAATTAATTCAAATAAAGAGTCACTTATTTTGCTTATACCATGGTTACCACAAACATTGATCTGCTGGTTATTTTAAGACATTTGAAAGGTTAGATGTGCGTTTAATCAACACCCAACATTTCTCAACCAATCAGAATAAAGCATTCAACAGCCCTGTGGTATAAAATATAGTTACTGGTACTAAAACGGATATAAACACAACAGTGGCTTTTCTTCAAAAGATTTGAATAAAGTAGTACAGTATACAAATAAAGCAAAACAAATATTAAGAAAATTTGAGCAAGACATTACACTGCTTAATAGCAACACCATCAAATAGAGTTTTAAAAGATGGAATTGCTCGTATTTTTGGAGCTCAATGTGTTCTAGTTAGGGTCCCAAAACATGTGAAGGGGGTGAAATACAGTAAAAAATTTACAAAAAATTCAGAAGACAGTGGCTTTATTGCACTATGATTGTCTGATTATCATGTCAGTGTAATAACGCTCGCTTATCATGTTCGCAGTCTATTCTTCAGATCGACCTGAATAGGTCAAACTGTCAGAAACTGATGGACTAATTACAGAGTAAATATCTCACCCTGTCAGCACCATCAGAATCTAAATGAATTTTTGAAAAAAGTGTTGAACTTTTTTGCGACCCCAATTTGGTTAAATTAAACTTTTGTGCTTGCCACCATTGAAAAGGCTATATAAAAATACTGAAAACACTCTTAAAAATAAAGGGTTCTTTACAGTGACGCAATAGAAGAATCAATTATAAGATTTTTTGTTCTTTAAAAATATATATATATATATATATATATATATATATATATATTTCTAATATATATATATATATATATATATATATATATATATATATATATATATATATATATATATATATATTTCTAAACTTTATATATTCTGAAGAGTCTTTATTCACAATAAAAAACATTTTATGCAACAGAAGGGGTTTGTGGATGTTAAAGGCTCTATTCAGAACCACAGCCAGACAAGAAGGCTTTATTTTTAAGAGTGAACAGCTGGTATTAAAGGGACACTCCACGTTTTTGAAAATATGCTTATTTTCCATCTCCCCGAGAGTTAAACATTTGATTCTTACCATTTTGGAATCCATTCAGCTGATCTCCGGGTCTGGCGCTACAACTTTTAGCATAGCTTAGCATAATCCATTGAATCTGATTAGACCATTAGCATCATGCTAAAAAATAACCAAAGAGTTTCAATACTTTTCCTATTTAAAACTTGACTCTTCTGTAGTTACATTGTGTGCCAAGACAATTAAAAAATTAAAAGTTGCGATTTTTTAGGCAGATATGGCTAGGAACTATACTCTTATTCTGGCGTAATAATCAAGGACTTTGCTGCCGTAACATGGCTGCAGCAGACGCAATGATATTACACAGAAAATAGTCCCCTGTTATTGAACGATACTAAGGGGACTATTTTCAGCTTCTGCATAATATCATTGCGCCTCCTGCAGCCATATTACAGCAGCAAAGTTCTTGATTATTACTCCAGAATAAGAGTATAGTTCGCAACTTTTAATTTTTTGTCGGTCTTAGCTGGAAAATGAGAATATTTTTTTTTTTAAAAGTGGAGTGTACCTTTAAAACATAAAATCTACCGAAATATGCTTGTTAGTGTAATAATGTCATTTTTTACTGAAATGTAAACACATGTTTAACTAAATGTTGAAATATACATACAAACAATACTGTACATACATATGTTTCCTGTTAATAGTTTGTGGTGAATAGTGTTCTACATGAACTCTAAAAAATTCTGGGTTATTTTCAATGGGTCAAAAATGCACGAGCCCACCCCCTTGGGTTGTAATTTAACCTATGCTGGGATGTTTCAACCCAAAATGCTGGGTTGTTTTTACCCATTGTTGGGTCAAATGTAAAAAAATTGGTTAATTTAACACAACAGCTGGACTTTCTTAACTCTTAAAGGAATAGTTCACCCCAAAATGAAAATTCTGTCATCATTTATTCACTCTCATATTGTTACAAACCTGTATTTTACAATGTATTTGTTCTAATGAACACAGAAGAAGATATGTTAAGCAATGTTTGTAACCAAACTGATCAGAAGCCCCATTGACTTCCATAGTATTCTTTTTTCCTACTGTGGATATCCGTGGGGCTCATAATGAGTTTGGTTACAAACATTCCTCAAAATATCTCCATTCGTGTTCATCAGAACAAATAAATTGATACAGTTTTGTAACAGCATAAGGGTGAGTAAATAATGGGTTTTCATTTTTGGGTGAACTATCCTTTTAAAAATAATGGTGCTTCACGGTGCCATAGTAGAACCATTTTTGGCTAAATGATTCTATAAAGAAATTTTAAACCTTTGTTTCACAAAAGGTTCTTTGTGGTGAAAAGGTCCTTAAGGTAAGAAAGAAATGGTACCTCTAAGAACCTTTCACTAAATGGTTTTTTGAGGAACCAAAAATGGTTCTTCTATGGCATCGTCAAACCCAAATCCAAAAAAGATGTTGCATCCTCATTTCAGACTTCCACCATATGCCATAAACACAACAATTGTGTCTAATTATCACAATTATCAGCAATTCTACATTTTCCCTGCTGTTTGCTCCTGACCCTAATATGAGACTCGAAATATCTGTGGATGTTTTTTCAAACCTCCCTGAAGTTCCTCTCTGTTCAATGTCTTTGCACATTGGACTTTTGCTCCTGCTTTACCACCTTACCTCTCTCTTCCACACGTCTCTCTTGTCTGTGATGGAGATCAGTAGGTCCCTGGACGTAGCACACCTCCCAGTGTCATTTTTGTGATTTGCAGCTAGTAGTCTGGGTCCAGTTGCATAGTCACAAAAATGATCATTGGTAGGTGTGAGTGCAGCAGGACAGAAGACAGATGCTCCATCTCCCTCCTCCTCCTTCTCCTCCCCGGCCCTTCAAACCAGCCTGATCTTTCATCTCCTCTTTGTTGACAGACTAATGAATTGAGATGCTTGACAAATCAACAATTATGCTTATTATGAAATAACGGGTCCTTTCACCCACCTGTTTTTAATCTATTTTGCTTTTTTTTAGGAAAGTTAACAAGTGTTACAGAGGACGTTCTTGCCCCATAATTGTGCACTGCAGGTAATGTTGCTTCGACTCAGGGATGTGAAGTATTGTAATTACAGCTTTCATTGTAGTTGAATCGCTTAAATTAAAATTGTTTCCTGTTTCAAACAGTAATGGTACTGGAAGAACTGGCACATACATTCTTATCGACATGGTACTTAACCGCATGGCGAAAGGCAAGTGCCTCATTACTTGCTGCAAATTTCATTTAAGGGCACCATGCATGTATAGCATGCCACATGCTTATTCCCTGTTTGTATGTTTTAGGCGTGAAGGAGATCGATATTGCCGCAACGTTGGAACACATTCGTGATCAGAGACCAAGTATGGTACGCACTAAGGTATGTTTCAGTATTCATGTACTTTTTTAAGAGTCTCCTGTAGATGTGCAGTAGATAAATAAGCTTGTTTGTGTCCTCAGGACCAGTTTGAGTTTGCCTTGACAGCTGTGGCAGAAGAAGTGAATGCCATTCTGAAAGCCCTTCCTCAGTGAGCCACCCTGCCAGCGTTGCCAGGTCCGCAGCCTTTCGTCAGACTTCTGAATTGGGCTACTTTTAAACTATCTGCAGGTTGATGTGTTTCTGCAGGTTAGAGATGGAAAGGTTTTGTACTTGTTGGTATTTGGGCTGTGAGTAGTCATTGGGGTGCTTTTGGACTGATTTTGAATGGCCATTAGGCTGGTTTTGATAAGCGGATCTGGCAACCCTGAACACCGTGTCTCTTTTACATCATTTCCGCTTACATGCTTCTCTTCTGTCCATCTTACATACTTTAAGGGGATAGGTTAACCAAAAATAAACAGTTATTTATTTATCCTCATGTGCTTTAAAACCTGTGCATGACTCAACACAGAAGATATTTTAAGAAATGGTTTTGTGTTCATACTGTGGAAATCTATTGGTGCCCATTTCAAATCTGTCTGTGAGTAACCAACTTCTAGCCAAAATAAACTTGAATTTGGATATTTTGCCAAAATAATTTGCAAGATATATGATATTCCAAAGTCAGTCATACAGGTTTGGATTAGTGATGGGTTTTGATTCAAATTTCAAGAATCTATTCGATTCCGATTCTCAAGATCTTGAATCGATTATCATGATTCGATTCGATCCGATCTTTGAGATTTAGATAAGATAAGAAAAAGCTTTTTTTCCAGCTGTTACCTGAATTACAGTTTTCAAAACAACCGCTTGCTTGCTTAACGATACTGACCGCCATGTTCGTTGTTTTAATGTCCTTCCACAAATGCGTGAATTCAATGACGCGGCAACTTTAAGTTATTAATTATTAAATCGATCCTCTGAGTTACGGATCGATCTTTAGAAATTAATATGAAATCGATTCAGAATTGGTGAATCGATTTTTTCAACACAGCCCTAGTTTGGATTGACATGAAGGTGAGTAAATAATAATTCAAGTCTGTGTAAAGTCATTTCAGAGAATTGTTTCTAAACACATTATAATATATAGTATTGCTGAAACACATAGGGGTAGTTTCCCGGACAGGGATTAGCTTAAGTCAGGACTAGGCCTTAGTTTAATTGGGTAATATAACTAGTTTTAACAAACGTGTCTTACTAAAAAACATTACTTGTGTGAATTTTAAAGCAAAACAACTTGTCAGTGCAAGTTGTTTTCAGTTTGGACAGCTCTTACATTTATTTTAGTCTAGGATTAGTCTAATCCCTGTCCGGGAAACCGCCCCATTGACTTTGAACTGAATTGTGGAGTTAAACAGTTTTACCACATATCTGTGTTCAGGATTTTACAAAATCTAACACAATTGCAAGCATCCATTCAGGTTGTAGCGGTATTTAAAAGTTGAGAGATACCGGCAGTTTTCCCACGAGTGGGCGTGGTTTCAGCGCTGACAGCAGACACGCCCCCTGCACTTGAGAGTGTTTTTCCAAGAAACTTGTTTTATTTATGTGGTGGTTTTCTTAAACATTCAAATTTGGCAGTGGTTAATAACACATTTTTCTGTGGTGTCACAAACTGAGAACACATTTAAAGGAATATTCCATTTTCTTAAAAGAAAAATCCAGATAATTTGCTCACCACCATGTCATCCGGGGTGTTGATGTCTTTCTTTGTTCAGTCCAGAAGAAGTTGTGTTTTTTGAAGAAAACATTGCAGAATTTTTTTATTTTTGGTGGACTTTAATAGAGCCCAACATTTGGTGCTTGACTCAACACTTAACAGTTTTTTTCAACGGAGTTTCAAGGGACTATAAACAATCCCAAACGAGGCATAAGGGTCTTATCTAGCGGAACGATTGTCATTTTTGACAAGAAAAATAAAAAATGTATACTTTTAAACCACAACTTTTCGTCAAGGTCCGGTCCAGCGCGACCTAACGTAAATGCGTAGTGACGTAGGGAGGTCACGTGTTACATATATAAAACGCACATTTGCGGACCATTTTAAACAATAAACTGACACAAAGACATTAATTAGTATCAGTTGACATACAACAACGTAGGAACGGTCCTCTTTCAAGACGCTTGTAAACACTGGGGCGGAGTTTCGCGTTCGTCTTCTGTGACCTCTTGACGTCATGACGTATTGCGGTGACGTAGTGGGGTCAGCTGGCGCATCACGACCGGATCTACACGACGAGAAGTTGTGCTTTAAAAGTGTATATTTGTTTTTTGTTGTCAAGGGTGACGGTCGTTTCGCTGGATGGGACCCTTGTGCCTCGTTTGGGATTGTTTGTGGTCCTTTGAGGCTCCGTTGAAGGGGGCTGTTGGGTGTTGAGTTGAGTGTTGAATGTTGGGCTCTATTAAAGTCCATTAAAATTAGAAAAATTTTGCAATGTTTTCTTCAAAGAAACGTGGTTTCTTCTCGACTGAGCAGGGGGGGACATCGGCATTTTGGGTGACATGGTGGTGAGTAAATTATCTGGATTTTTTTTAAGAAAATGGACTAATCCTTTAATATCGGACTTTACACAGACTAAAATAATTTTCATTTTTGGATGAACTATCCCTTTAAGTCATATATGCAAGACCCTATGACATTGCTTGATTAGTGCAGTTTTCTGTCATGTGTTGATGTATTTTCTTTGATTCATTGAACAAAAATCTGTGTAGTGTAAAATGACTTTTGGTCTGTTTATCCAAACCAAAATGTGTGTAAATTTCAAAATGATTTATCGCTGAAATATTATATTTTTAACTTAAGCAAATTTATGACTGCAATGCTAACACTTTAGATTTTAAGTCCAATTTAGATTTTAAAATTTCACTCACTGTCTGTAAAAGGCTATGAAAGATTTCTGTATGCTGGATTTTACATGGGCCAAATCTTCAGTCCTTATAGAGTTTCAGGGAGAACAAAGGTTTTATGAGACATTATGGCTGTAATGACTCTGATGATATAGTTTGATGTTGCAAACGCAGAGTCTCTACATTTACATTTTTTGTTTTTCAAATGCTTTCTTAACTTTGCAATGTACAGCATCATATACAAAAAAGACGAAAAATATGTCTCATGTAGTCAAGCCTACATACTGTCTGCACACCAGAGTCCTTTGTTTTGGTGGACTGTATCACCTGAAGGCACGTGTAATATCGTACAGTTCCTGTAAAATCTCCTTCAAGGCTTTCACATCCAGTCTAGTCCGGGCAGTCTTTCATTGTAAATAATTCACTGAGAGCTATCTTTGTCTATTCCTGTAGCATATGTTGGAAAATGATCAAAAAAGAGAAATATATGACTATCATTTTTAAATGTTATAAATTAAACGTGAATCTGTGTAGCAGCACCGATTGATGTCTGTGGCTTTTCATACTGCCTCTCTGCTTTATTGTGACCAATGCTGCTGTCCAATTGAGACTGCTGCTGTTCATTAACAAAAGAATACAATTGTTAAGCAAAGCACTGCTAAAGATGAAGTGTGTATTTTTTCATTTCAGTATACTTTTTTCTACACTGGTATCCAAAAAACTTAGCCAGGCCAACATAAAAATATTGGCTTAATGATGAGCTTGGGGTGGGATAATCTGTTTGACCAACCAATAGAAAATGGGGAATGTTTAAAAAATCACTTATCTTTGTAATTGTTTGGTGCTCAAATAGCACAAAAAATTATAAATACTTTAATATACAGTAACTACAATGATTATATACATTTCAATTTGACATTATTAGAATATCTGCATTATTACATTATTAAGTTTAATCAAATTGGCTGTAGAAGTTATGTAGAAGTCAACTTACACTTTAAAATTTTGATGAGTGATGAGTTGCTATAACTTATAAAGTAAAAACAAGTTGAAATTGCTTATAGGGTTCCCACACATTAGTTAACTTCAAATTCAAGCACCTTTCAAGGACTTTCCAGGTCCAAAACCCTCAAATTCAAGAACTAAATATGGGGACACATTTCAAGTGAGAGCAATGTTACCTTTTAAGATAAATTGTTACAGTTCCCTTTCGTAAGTGCGTCTAAATGTGTATCAAATTCAACCAATGGTGAGGCTTAACGACAAAGACAGGGTGAAGCGGAAGCCAGGAAGTATAGTGCTATATGAAATATTGCCAAAGACGGCACTACATGGACGCAGGAAGTATGGTAAGGGAGACGCAGTGTCTCGTTCCCTTCTCAGGGAACAACAGTTACATACGTAACCCGAGACGTTTTCATTTATCAAATACAACTATGCAAAACACCATTTTGTTGTGAATCAACATTCGCAGACAGAAGATATAAGCATTTTAAGCTAACAGTTTAGCACATGTGCTTAAAAGGCTAGAAATTTATGATATTATTACACTACACAGGGAATTATATGGATTTTTTTCCAGAAAACTTCTTGCATAAAATAGATTCAAGCACTTTCAATGACCTGTATCTATGTGTATCTAGAGTTTGGTTCCAAAACGCGATAAACACAATTTAAAAAACTGAGTTACTGCCAAAATCAGTATTATATTAGGTCAATATTTAAAAGTAAATTCTTAATTTTACGCAAAATACAATATTTTCTCCCTTTTTTCCCAAAACGCGATAAATGCCAGTCCTTCTTCTTTGCAGAATGCAATAAATCCGCTCAACAAATCACAGCGCACCATTCCACGCATTATAAACAAATAATGGCTGTGTGTTGAATACATGCAATCTTAGTTTTCCTCATCTTGTACTTCGTGATCAACAAACAAAAACAAAATAATAATTTAATGGCACTGATAAACCTGTGGCGTTTTCTGTGACGGGAAAGAAACGTAAGTCATCAACATAATAATTTTGGCAAGAGAAATTTGGGAGACGGAAGAATGTCAACTGTCGCTTGTTCCCCCACCAGCATCAAGCTTCTGTCATGCTAACACCCCAGCAGATTTTATGAATAACGTTCCATTATTTTACGCGAACCCAACGAATATCGAGAAGGACCAAAACATTTTACAGCTGATCGCTTTGAAAAATGTTAAGCCACGACGTCCCAAGGATAACAGCAGCAATGACAGTGTTCTTAATAAGACAAAGTAAGTGTTTTGATTAATGCCATAAATGTTTATCTTGAAATCAGTGTCTAGTCAACTAAATGAATATAAAATGGCAAAGATGAATGCACATTTATATATTGATTCAATAGATTTATGGCATTTTGAAAAAAACTTCATGGATTTATTGCATTTTGTGGAAAAATAATCTTTGAAAATCAAATTATGGATTTGAATTTTTAATGTTATTATAACCTAAATATGCTATGTGAAAGTTTGTAACAGAAAATAGTGGTTTTCATCTTGTCACTTTCTTGGTATAGAAAACACATTTTTACCGAAATGGGTCAAAATGGATTTATTGCATTTTGGAACGAAACTCTTCATTTTCAAAAACTTCCGAAGGCCTTGAATTTCCCCCCAGTTTCACAAACTTTCAAGGATTTTAAGAACCCGTGGGAACCCTTTGCTTCATTAAACTTAATAAGTTAATGCAAAACATTTGTTGTTTATATACTAACTCACATTATTTTTGTACAGTGCTATTATAAAATACTGAGATTATAAATAAACACAAGAAACCCCTCTGAATAAACAATAACCCTTTATAGTGATCATTTATAAAGATTTTTTAAATTCTCACAGCATTTTCAGTCCCATTATACACAAATCTCATGTCTGAGTTTTATCCATGACGACAAATTATTTTTGGTAACACTTTACAATAAGGTTATATTTGTTAACAATTAATAATGCATTGGCTAACATGAACTAACCATGAACTATACTTCTACAGCATTTATGTATTGACATTGACAAGAAATAAATACATGTTGAAAAAACTATATTGTTCATGTTAGTTAATGCAACCATATTGTAAATTGTTACCCATTTTTTCCTAGTCCATAGTTTAAATCAGTGCAGACCATAAATGCAACTTATATATAAAAAAGTTTAGTCTCCTCTCGTCGAGCCAACATTCATACGTATACAGTACACACATACATAGCACGTACATTATTGACCTTTATGTAGCGTTGCCTGGGTTTTTTTCCAAATAAAACTTTGAAAAGGGTCTTAGCAGCAGGTGTGCCAGGCAGAGAGAGAGACAAGTGAAGCAAAAAGAGAGAGCAGCACACCAGGGAACACTTCACCTGTTAGGGGCAGATGGATGAATCCATTATTAGTTACCTCACACAGTTCCCTTCGGTTGCATTTGGTGAGAAAAAACCACACACACACACACACCATTAATGAAATTGAGAATTGTTCGTAATTTTGAGTCTACAGCATTGCCCACTAAAAGTATTTGAGTCATGCAGAGTTTGATGTTTGCCGTATAAAAACACGGAAACACTCCCAAATAGATTTTTAATGAAGTGAGTTCAGCTTTATTTTTGGAAGTGGGGAGGAAGATCTAAGAACTGTACTAAAGTTCTGTGCCTAAGAGAGGTCTACACTACATTTTACCTCTGGGGGGAGTAAGAGGGGGATCGCAGCCACGGGTCAGCCTGTGAAGGCCTGGAAGTCGGACTCTGCAACAGTAGGGAAAACGAATCAGGTAAAAATCATAAACATACCACATGCAAATGAACATGAGGGTCATAAATAAAACCCATGGGTGTGAATGTGTTGTTAATGACAGAATGAGTTAGAGCAAATAGAAACAGAAAAGGAGAAGATTGCATAAGTAAGTTTTCTATGAGCCTTGAGGCAAGATATTTAACCCTTTGCAGTTCACAAATTACAAATCAAAACCAAACTACATTGATTTATTCGTTCAACTTAATAATACAAGCAAAACATGCAGGAGAAAAAGCTGGAAATCAACTAAAATACTTTACTGTTCTCTATAAATGAATGCTTATGACCAAAACTGATTCGTTCAAGTTTATTGTTCTTAATATAAGCAACAACAATTTTAACACTGACTGAAACAGCACTTATTATCTTCATTAAAATAGTTAAAGTCCCCATGAAATAAATCAAAACTGACAGTTATTATTTTTAATGAAATATAGCAGTGTTCATTATAAACAATTTATTTATTTTAAAAAAATTCATGTGCCCTGAAACTTTAATCAAAATCTGAAAATGTACTTCCTCCCTCCAGTGGCGATGGTTCTCTGATGATGTCAGCTAGACGGTTTGGGCGGGAGCATCCTTTAACCCCGCCCCTCCAACTGGTCTGCTGCAAATTCTATTTCTGAATGAAACGTCTACTTTTCTATAGCCAATCAAATTACAGTAAAAAACACAATTCACGCCCACTATTTTCCTTGTGTGATTCTGACTCAGAAATACGTCACAGTATAAAAAAGATAAGTCGATCGCGACTTCCTGTTCACAGGGACTTCAAAAATATCACTATACCATCAAAGTGTATCTATCTGAATCAGCATATTACTGTTCTGACAATGTGAGGCAGCAATGTTGCCCCGCATTACATTTTCAAACTTAAAAAAGTTACATTTTTAGTAAATAAGTGACTTTGATCGCTCTTTACATTGAATAATTTCACAAAACAACTTGTTCATAAACATTCACATAGCATGACATTCAACTTTTGTCCTTTGTGTAGTGTTTGTTATGTCATTAATGTTTTTATTTATTTCAAATCACACAGCTGCTGGCTAATATGAAATAAATTAAACAGGACACAAGTACCATGTGCTTCTTTGTACACAAGCCGGCACATAAAATATGGCGTTGGTAACCACAGCCATGGATAATCATAACAAAAAAGGCACAAATTATGATTCATACAAAATTTCACTATGAGAGTCATTCAGTTATTTGGCACATTCTCATAAGCAGAGAAAATTGGTGATCTACTGTTACTTTCATATATATTTCTAGGGTTTTGTAGTCAATTGTCAATATAATGCACTGCATTTAATGATGACTGCATAGGAATATTAATAAACATCAGCCAATAAAGACACTGTAAACTCTTAAAAGGATAGTTCACCCAAAAATTAAAACTTTACTATTATTTACTCATCCTTATGTTGTTTGAACCCCAAAATATCTTTCGTTGTTCTTGAGTACCCACAAGTGTTGTTTGTGGAAAACCGTTCAGGCTTTAAAATTACTCAAATGTGTCAAATAAATAACTCCACTGGACTTGTGTCATATATTTGATAAAATCTGCATTTGGGTTCTGAAGAACAAAGAGAGACACTGGGGATTCAAAAAACATGAGGGTGAGTAAATAATGACAAGTTTCCTTTAAGACAGAAATAAAGGTTTAAAAACTGTACCTCTTCTGTCGGTGGGTTCTGTTTTGTACCTTTACATGTATACTAAATATTGTACTTTTTTGGGTACATTACTATATCTTAAGGAACTATTGTGTACCTTTAAAGGTACAGTTAACTGTTTTGTACCCCTAAAATGTAACTGGTACAAAAGTGTTCCTTAAGGCAGTGTTTCCCAACCCTGTTCCTGGAGACACACCAACAGTGCTCATTTTGGATGTGACCCTATTATTGCCTATCTTGGAGACTTTACTGATCAGCTGATGAGCGGATGCAGGTGTGTTTGAATAGGAAGAGTTGGATAATGGCCCTGTCCCAAATGGCACACTTCATGTGGACTTTCGGTCTCGTGGCCTTAAATTGCGCATGCTCGCTTAGTCTACGAGTCCATAGGGTGTCCCATCTGTGATTTTTATGCTCCGAAGTGGGCTCATCAGCGCCCCCTTTGCACCCTTGATGTGGTCTTCGGCGAAGCCCGCACTGCAGCAGGCTTCACACACTTTACAATCAGACCAATCAGACGACAGATGGGAGAAGTTCACACTGATGGGCAACTTCTCTTCCTATTTCCGGCGTGACGCTCAAGTCTGTCCCAAAAGACGACTCCGATCCGCCCTCGTGGACTCGCGTCAAGGGTCCCTAAGGTCTGCACTACATGATGTCATCAAGTGAGGAAGTCCATAAGTCCGGAGTGTGCCATTTGGGACAGGGCCAATGTATAGTGTTGGTGTGCCTCCAGGGACAGGGTTGTGAAAAACAGTGCCTTAAAGCAACACTATGTAGTTTCCATGTAAAAATGACTTACAGCTCCCCCATGTAGTTGAAAAGCGCAACAGTGCCTGGTATCAGACACTCTTCTGCAGGCAGGGGGAGGGGCGGGGCTGTGTGCTCTACCCTCCACCGCCACTTTCAGAGTGAGCTTGTAGCAGCTAGGAGGCTGCTCAGGTTGCAGCAACAGTACAATTTGTTCAGTTAAAAGTTGTTATATCACTGAAATAATTTTAAAGACATTATTTAAAGGTAAAAAAACTACATAGTGTTGCTTTAAGGTACACAATAGGGTAAAATATTGTACCCCAAAAGGTACAACATTTCAATGTGTTATATACCCATAAAGGTACAAAAATGAACCTTTGACGGCACCACCCCAGCGACAGAAAAGGTACAATTTTGGACGTTTAAAGAGTATCTGTACAAAAGTTTTAAACTCTTTACAAAGTCATAATTGGATTCTTATTACAAGGGGATTTTTAAACAAATCTTTTGTAATTTTACATCACCATATCGAAAACCATTTCCTCCATCACATTCAACAGGAACATTAAAGAATTAAGGCCTATTCGGACAGTAGTAATTGTTTCTCATGAGGATATCTGTAAGAATACATTTGCATGGCTCCTCCGTGATACGTGATACTCGTCAATTAAGAGAAAACGCTTCCATGCCAATGACGAGAATTTCAGGCTTTCAACAATACCGCTATTATCCACCAGGGGGTGCACTTCCGCAACTTATACAACCTAAAACTTATACAAATTATCTCTGCTTTTTGCTCAACATTGGGTGTTTTTGAAGAAACCTACACATATTTGAGAGGTGATAAAAAGAGAACTAATGAAGGTAGGATGAAACGTTTTTGGGTTTTTTTTAAAGCAGAGGGTCTGTTCTTTCATTTAAAGAAGAAAATTTTTGTGAAAATCATGAAAAATGCTGGCGCTGGCTGGCAACTGTTTTTTAAAAACGCTGGCGGGGAAAGAGTTTATTACATGATCATTAACTTGACCTGGATACTTGATTATGTATATGGAATACTGTTGTGTAATTGAATACATTTCTTAAATTGTATTTAACACTTGTTGCAGCTGATAATAAACATTTCAAATGTTTTTGTGATTTTCTTCTCCCACTTGCTGTAGAAGAGCAATGAAAGATTGTGCCCATATATACTTCTCATCATTTCAGTTATTACGATGTCAATGTTTAAAATGCTTTCAAAGAAAGACACTTTACTGATGCAGAATAAACGCGAAGCGCATGACCTTACAATGCTTTCAGTGATCTAAAAGATGTGCAAAATTACTTTTGCACTGATCCCCTTTTATAAACTCAGAGATCTTGATTCAGACAGAAATTAAATTACCACACGACTTTGGTGTTTGTCAAAATAGGTAATTTGGCCGCAAATTTTTACCCAGGTGGCAGGAGAAAAACACTGCAATTCTGGATTCGGACAGCAATAAAATCACTGACTACCCCTGTGAATGATGAAAATACCTTATGTCCACACGAGAAACAATTACCATCCGAATAGGGTTTTAGAGAGCATCCAAACAAGTCATAACAGAGAATCAGACAACCTCTTTCCTACTTTTACAAGTACACATACAGTACAGATAAACCTGTATGTACATCTCTGTATAGCGTCAAAATGACTGTGCTTGAAGATACTGTAACTCAGGTCCCTGCAGGCCTTTGCAGAAGCACTGACCCCATACAAAACTTCTGTTGTAATGAATAAATGCTAAGCAAATTGGAAATGAGTTGCCAAACAAGCACCAATTGCACCAGTTTGTGATATATAGAGTGCAGCAATGCTCATACGTGTATAGCAATATCTTATATTTGATCTAAATGAAAACCTTAAGGGTAATATATTTTTCTTATGTTTGGTTTAAAGATGCTGTAATTCACTTTTTCAACCATATTGCTAGTTTTTAACCACACAAATCTGTATATATGTATTATTGTATTATTAGCTGGTGTATGAGCAGCACTCCATGTAGAATATAAACACACATTGGCACCCGTTAATAGTACTTCTGGAAGAAAATATAAATTCAGTACTGTCATCCTTGTGCAATCTCATAAGCCCCCCTGACTCAACAAACAGAGAGCTTTAAGCCAGGTCACAGTTCAAAACTTCAGTACGATCAAGCACACTACAGATCAACACTGCTACCATCACACACACACACACACACCATTAGTACTGCAGTGCAGACTTATTAACAAACTACACACTGACACTTCCTACGCTTTTTTATCACATCAGGCCCATTGGCCACAATTTTTCCATTTTTCTTTTCTTTCACAACAGCATTTTCTGGACGCATGCTTTCATCCAGCCCATTTTCCATCCCTCTATTCTCTGAAGATGAGGAGGTGCTGTCTGCTGAAACATCTGTCTTTCCTCTTTCATATTTGGGTTTCTGGGTAGCATCCCTCCTATTCCCACCCCCCGGTTGCTTTACCCTCCCTTTCCCAGCACCTGAAATCATGTCCTCTCCTCGCTGCTTGGCCTCCATCTCTGATAAGCTGCAGGCCAGGGCCATCTGCAGCTCTTCGTCCTCCTCATCGTCGCTGCCATCGGGGCAGTGATAGAAAGGGGCGGCGCTGAATGAGCGCTGGGCAGGGTTTGGTTGGGTGTCGTGAGTGGAGCGAAGCTGTGGTTGTTGGGATGGTCTAGTTTCTCCTCTACGGCTCAGTTCTATAGCTAAAGCCATCTCGTCCTCCACACCTGCACGCACAAACATGGCCAAACATAAGAACAAAACTACATAAACACACTGGAGCAATAAAAAAAAAAAAACATAGGCAAATCTAGTTGCACGTTGTTGTAAAAGATTACCATTGATGAGAACAGTTTTCAGAACCCCATCTTCCTCAATCTCTGTTCTCTCCTGTCCATTTTCGTTGACCCTGTGGGAAGAATTGAAATATATTAAAGGCCTATATATTGCGGCAAAGCATATTTTTTGTCCAAATTCAACAACTTAACACTTAAAGGCGGGGTGCATGATTTTTAAAAAGCACTTTGGAAAAAGGAGTTAGACCGAATACCAGAACACACTTGTAGCCAATCAGCAGTAAGGGGTGTGTCTACTAACAGACATAATTTCCTGGGTTGCGTATGTGTAGGGTGGTCAAATAAAGGTCAAGATTCTATTGGTGTAGGGACGTGTTTGTTTAGGTGATTTCAAATATCAACATTGGCTTTCAGAGATCATGCACCTTTAACCCATTACATTTAAACTATTCATTCATTTTATTTTTTTTTAGAAATAACACTCATTTTCTTCAATATGCATAGACAGATATATATATAGTGGGTAATATAGTGTTTTATTTCTGAGGACATCATATTTTTATTGTTTGCGAAGGGAGTACCATGTTTGTTTGTGGCACTGGCCACATTGACTATGTACTGGTCTGCCAATTCAAATTTTTAAAGGGCGGTTTCCTGGACAGAGCTTATCCTAGTCCCAAAGTGCATGTTTGAGCTGCCTTCATTTAAAAACTTCTTGTATTTACATACTGTATTTTAACATAATCAAGTGCCATTGTTTTGTTTCAAGAAGCACACACTTGTAATGTTTTTTTGTAATGTATCTCAATGACCCCCAGGTAATAATGCCCAACTGTACAGCAGAAATAAATATGTTTACAGCCTGGTACAAAAAAAATGTTTTTGGTCTATATAGCTAATTTTGCCCTTGAACTATTGTGACATCACGAACACTACGTGCATATTTTTTTTTTACAGTATATGGTATATACAAAGCCAAATGTTATTAACAATAAAAACTTCAAAAATACATATTACATTATGGAATAAAGATAACAGTAGAAAAAAGATAACAGTAGAAGTAAACTGACCTTTTTTGTGGAGATACGTTTTCCATTGACAATGCGGGTTGAAGTAGAAACAGACTTAAAGTTTGATCCTCCAATGCTGCCCATCCCGCCCATAGAAGAGAAGGAGGTGAAATCAACTGTTGATGTCAGAAAAAAATTATAAATTAATAAATAAAAAATTAAAAATAATAATTTAAGGTTAAATCCAATTATAAGGCTAAATCTTCCTTCTCCTGGTCCACAAAAGCTTTCTTAACAGATGTCATATTTCCCCCTCATTAGTTTCTTTAAATTTCTAAACTATAATAAAATAAAATGTACCTTCATTTTAACTACTGTAAGTATTAATAATCAGTGTGAAACCAGTTTTAAAAAACTAACCATTTGCTGAGGGAAAGGAGAAGAAGCGACTAGGTCCAAGCCTGGAGGAGGAGCTGTGAAATCCACTGTGCAGCCCTCCAAATGGAAAATCATCTAATGTGAAAATATGTAAAGAATAACAGAGATTAAAAGAAAGTAAAACAAGTAAGTTACTAAATCTGATATATGTGATGGGAGGAAGGAGAGTAACATGTACAGCAACAAGATGATACCAAAATAAATGTTAGTATGCAAAACCAATCTTACAGACATAATTTGGTACCTGTCTGACAGACAGCTGTATTCTGTGTGTGCACATGCTTTGTAAAGAGCACTTGCACTGAAGTGGTTAAAACACTACAGTTAAATTTGGTAGTAAACACTTTGCAAATATTCATTTAAAAGGTTTGCTATGTCTAAAGTAAATGAAAACAGATACAGGCATAATGTGCATGTATCAAATTATCAGATTAGTCTATTTTAGTATAGGGGAGAGCGGGGCACAACCTAACGCTTTTTACTTTGGCTCTATCATTTTTTTGTTTGTTTAATATTTAAGTTAGATTAATATTTTTTTTACACAAACAACATCCCTGCTACAAATGAACCCTTAAAGTTTGTTTGTGGGACGTACCATTATCATACAATTACACTGAAAGTGACAGGAGTGCAAATGTTACAACTTACCCCGTAGGGTTCATTGTAACAAACAGAGGGTTTGTTGTAACACCTGCTAGAAAATGTAGTTTAAACACAAATAATTCCATCAAATTCTGTCTATATACTAAAGTTTGATATTGTTTAAATATCTGCCTATAACAGATACTTTATTCACACATTCTTCCATCCATGATCCTTCATCTAACCACATTTGTATTTTGCATAAATGCATATAAACAGATTTTTTTGAAAGGGCTGCACACTTAAAACAAAAAAATATAATTGCGAGTTACTTTCCCTAATATTGTATTAAAAGTTATCGTTTTGATGAATAGTATTTACATTGTTTTCATTTCATTATTATTGTATACCTGAGGCTTACCATGTTACAACTAACCCCGCGGTGTAAAAATGTTTTCTATCCCGCCTATCAGTTACTAGGAGTTGATGACATGTTTCAAAATGGTGTTATGTTTAAGGTAACCAGACAGTGATTAAAATAATATAAGGTTGGATTTGGTGATTTACACACCCAGCTTAGAAATTGTAAAAACATAAAATAAAGAAATTTACTTCCATGCCTTCGAAACACTCTTTGTTCAATATCTTAAACAAAACACATCAAAACATTACAAAAGAACAGATTGCTCGGCCCTGTTTAAATATATAAAGTAGCCGTGTTACAATTACCCCCGCATTAGTTTGTGCCCCGCTCACTCCTACTTTAATAGACCTGCCACTGTTTATTAGCATTAGTCAAACAACTAAATGGAAAAGACAAGATAAAGAAAACACTGCTCCCTACTCTTTGGTAAATAATTTTAGTAGCTTGAATAGCCTAAGCATTAAATTATTTAAGCAATATCGCTCGAGTAGGAGTGTGATATAGAGCAGTGTTTCTCAAACTTTTTCAGCCCAAGGACCACTTTATCTTCCAATTTTTTTCTGAGGACCACCTAACAAAATCTCACTTTAACACGCCCCCAGAAAACAACATAATAGGAAGGATAAGCTAAATTTAAGTTTAATATGCAACTGTTTTAAGTCAAAAACAAATTTTTTAAACACAAATGCAATGCCATGTTCAGAAATTATTAAATTAATTTTATTTCATTTGAAAAAGTAAATGTGAAATGAGTTGCAGCTTAATATGAACAACAAACTGCACATGTGAAAAAAACTGCAATCAAACATACTGTAACAGCCTAGGTCCCACTTAATGTCATTCCAAAGAGCCATTAGTTTAAAACTGAGGTGGTGGGTATATGAAGTCTATGGTTGTAACTATGGTAACAATAAAATACTGAAAAAAGTGTTCCCCTTAATGTCCAAAATCACTGAAATTACAGGGATTTTACACATGAAACAAAAACTAGTACAATACAAAACTAATAGATATGTGGATTTTAGCTGCTTTCAGTTTATGCTTGATCTTTTCTTTTGACTCCTCTTTGGTTTAGCCACCGATCCATTTTTACGTTATTAAAACAGAATGGCAAGAACTGATATCACAGTTTCACAAGTGCATTAAAAATCTACTTAAATAAGTGGCGATTGTATAAACACTTGCCTAGTTTAGGTCATCTTTTGGCGGACCACTGGGGAGGTTTGGCGGACCACTAGTGGTCCGCGGACCACACTTTGAGAATTACTGATATAGAGCTATATCACACGACTCCGAGAGCGATATTGCTTTTATACAACAGTTCGACGGCACACTTTTGAAAAACGAAAACTAGAAAACAACAACGGGGTTATTTTAAAAGCCTCTTTGTTTGAGAACTACTTCTTCCGCCACGGATTTGAGGGCTGCCAGAATGACAGGAAACACTTTCGGCTGCTTTGAATCTCATAACTACTCAATGGACGGAAAAGCCGTTACTTTATATTACCGTTTCTTGGTCACAAAGTGTAGTTTTAAGATTAGTTCAGTCGAGAATGTATATGTATTTTATTTAAATCTGCAGTCGATTAGTAAAGATAGCGCCTGTTTGAACGTTTGCTTAGTGAGATTCGGTACGAATGAAAACCAAAGCATGAGCGGACATCAGTGTTCACTCCCCCTGCTGACCACCGCCCTCTCTGGGCTACATCTCTGACAGGGATTCCCTGGCTCTCATGTTGGCCTTGTTTGTTTATGATCGTCAAAATGAGATCAAATCAGCAGTATTTGGTGTCATGATCAAACTATTACTTGTTTTTTTATTCATATTTAGTGTCTTTTGTGTTGTTATTGTTTTGGCGCAAGGTAAAAGTTAAAGGAATAGTCTACTCATTTTCAATATTAAACTATGTTATTACCTTAACTAAGAATTGTTGATACATCCCTCTATCATCTGTGTGTGTGCACGTAAGCACTGGAGCGCGCTGCAACGCTTCGATAGCATTTAGCTTAGCCCCATTCATTCAATGCAGTGTTTCCTCTAGGATTTTTTTCAGCTGTGGTGGCAGGGGGCGCCCATGATGATTATAAATGTACATTATTTTTTAAAAAGTAGAATATAGGCTACAGTAAACTAACATGTATTTTTTTATCATTTTCATGCTGTCATTTACTTTTCCTTATATTTATAGCATATTGCTTTTCTATGTTTGATCTAAAATGTATTTTCTTATAAAACGTTACATAGTACGTAGTTCGGATATTTCATTGTAGTTTTAATGTAGTGTGCATTGCAAGTTGTGCTCGTGTTTAGCGTTACAGAGCTGTTGCAAACTCACGCACAGTCCTGTTTGATAATCCGCACCGCTGTGATTGACCGAACATCCATCAGCAGCAATTTTATTTCACACCCGGACCATTTGACATAAAGACCCCGAGCCGGTCACACCGCAAATCGCGCAGTTGAATAGAAACCTTTAACGGTCTTCAGACAGATCTTAAACACAAAGCACGGGGCCATTTAAAAAACGAGTCGAATTTTGGTCTTGGATGTTAGACCCGCATTTTACTCTTGTCTATTGAGTCCCGACCTGCATCTACAACACAAATGACACGCGAATAGTCTATTATTACACCCGTTAGATCAAATATTATCCGTCTGCCTCAAGTTTCTATTACCAACGTTCTTCTTTTCCACGGGAATAATGTAAGTTTCCTTACAACAGATTCGACTATTAATGTCTTGCAGTCGCATATAAGTAGTTTTCAGTATTTAGCCTTTTGTTTTTGGACAAATATCATATCATTTAATGTGAAATGTGAGTGTCGATCTAAAGCACCGAAGATTGATTGACAGCTGAGCGGTCAGCAGCGCGCTACTGCGCTTATAGCCTATATTCTGAATAACTAATGGCCAGATAAGTTGATAATATGAGTACAGTGATTCCAAATGAATGTCCAAAAAAACTCGTAATATGTTAAATCGAAAGTTTAATAATGTCTTTTCTCGCAGCCCTGCGCTGCGTCCGTGTATATGCGCCGGTGAACATCAAATGCGTGATGACCTTGCACCTTAAATTACCCTAAATTTATAGTCATAAAGATAAAAGTAAAACAATATTCAAAACTTCAAATTATGTATTTTTATTTGTGTAAACTCACAATAAGGAGAAAACTTTGTGCTTATTTAAAATCATTAAAAACATGACGTGCTTTCTGCTGCTTTGGTCAGCGCGTCACAAAAAAAAAAACTGAAACTCAAATACTTTTTATTCGTTTTGTCAATTTAATTATTATTTCAGTGTAACATATTTCGTATAGGCTTATTTATTTTATTATTATTTCTCAAAACAGAGACGTAGCCAAATCATCCTCTGTTGATTTAAATCTATTTGTTCATTAAACTAAACCCATGGAAGAAATTATGATACTTTAGGAGATTTATTTATAAACGAGTTAACAACGCGAATCCAGAAAGGAATTTATTTCTAAGAAAGGTCTGGCAGAGCGGACATTTCTGTAGCTTTTTGCGAGCTGCCGCCGTGGGTTTTGTCTAGAAGGGATACAGCAAATGCCGAAAAATTAAGGATTAGATTTGGAGGTAGGATTATTAGGATGAAGACAGCGGCTCTGGCTAAATGAGATACAAATAGATCCTACAATCGTGTGAAATTTTGTGTTTAGAGTGGGGTTTGGTTGAAGGATTAGGATAAAACAGTGCTCATCCAGCGAGATTTCGTTTGCTGTATCCCTTCTATCCACAACCGCAGGCGTGGCGGGGATGTTTTAGGCATGGCGGGCCGCCACGGTAGAATGTATATAGCGGAAACACTGCAATGGTACCATTTAGAGATAAAGTTAGAAGTGACCAAACACATCAACGTTTTTCCTATTTAAGACGAGTAGTTATACGAGCAAGTTTGGTGGTACAAAATAAAACGTAGCGCTTTTCTAATCGGATTTAAAAGAGGAACCACATTCCATGGCGCAATAGCACTTTTGGGAGCACTTCGACTCGCCTGAAAAGTCCGCTCCCCTTCTCCCTCTCATAATGGGAGAGGGAGGGTGTTACTGCGCCGAGTCGAAGTACTCCCAAAAGTGCTATTACGCCATACAATATATAGTTCCTCTTTTAAATCCGCTGCGGTGCTTACCTGCAGTTCCACTGTGTTTTCGCGTTCTGATAAGAGATATAGATATAGCTCCAGAAAAAAAACGAGTGTTTATATTCCTCTTTCCAAGTGTCAATCGTCCACACGATGTGACAAGACATTACTCCCATTTACTTTAACGTAACATCCAAGAGTGCTGATCTTTGACGGAATAATAACTTCCGATTGGGGATTCACAGACTGATTTATGAGCTAGGAAACTAATGAGACACACGGAGAGTGTTTACAAACAGGGCGTCTGTGTTTTTCCATTCAGAGATTAGTCTGTTTAGGACCTCCATTCACTAGGTGGCGGAATGATACGAAAGGTGAAGCGGTTACAGTGCCGTTATCAGCACAATATCGCATAGCTCTTAGCCAATCAGATTCGAGAACCAGAAAGAACTGTTGTATAAAACGATATAATTCATGCAGTAAACAATATTTGCATTGTACAAACTACATCAATTAGTTTGCATCTTAGGGTTGGGCGATGTCCCCATAAATTGGCAGTTGACGGTGGTTACGTAAACCATCGCGATGGACGATGATATCGTTAGGTGGGGGGGTATTTTAATTTTTCGTTATTATTCGTTATTATATAATTATTATTCGTTATTTTACTTTATTACTTCCACTTAAGAAGAGTTGTGCACTTTTTATTTTAATATATATTTTACATAAATACTATTCTGTACTTAAAATCTATAATTTTGTTATTTTACTATCCCAACTAATGTCTCTTTCCTATAGGTTGCACATAAGGGGAAAAAGTAGCTTTAATCCACTGAAGAAGAGTTGTGCACTTTTAAGCACTTTTTAATCTCTTTACATAAATATTTTTTTTCTATTTAAAAGCTATAATTTCGTTATTTTACTAACCCAACGACTCCTCAGCGCTTTCCAAATTTTGCACGTAAATATCTGTGCATATGTGCCACCAGTACTCCGTCAGAGAGCGGGTCTTCAGCACCGCGGGGAGCAGCCAGCACTTCAATCCGCAGCTTATTAAAACTAGACAAAGTGAACAGGGCCAGACACATCGAAATTTAAACATGGTCTGTGTATGTAAATCCCGCGTTTCGGTCGGAGTGTTGTTCCCGTTTTCTTGTTCTTGACGTTCGCTGAATTCTGGGTTTATATCCTAATCTGCCGCTTCAGTGCAGTATAGCCTCAATGTAACAATGAGCACGATCTCCCGAGACACTACAATAGGCTACTAATAAATGATTAATATGGGCTGTTTTCTTGTACAAAATTAATTATTTTAAGATAAATGTACAACATGTAAAAAGACAAGATTCTAGCAATGTCAAGATTAGGGATGGGCATTTTCCAGTAACTTACTATTACCAGTAATTTACTATTACTTTTAATATTTAATTTTTCGAATATTTAAGCTCTTAAAGAACGAATATTCGTTTATTTAAATTATGTTAATTAAGACATGCGTGTTTTGTATTTTTCATTTTGTCATAATTTCACAGAAGGCTTATAATTAGGAAATATCCACAACAAGCTAAACTTATATTCTGTATGTATATATATATATATATATATATATATATATATATATATATATATATATATATATATATATATGAAGAGTTTGGTTCCAAAACGCAATAAATCCATTTTGACAAATTTTGGTAAAAACGTGTTTTCTATACCAAGAAAGTGACAAGATGAAAACAACTATTTTCTGTTACAAACTTTCACACAGCATCTTTAGGTTATAAAAACAGAAAAAATTCAAATCCATAAGTTGATTTTCAAAGATTTATTATAAAAACGGATAATTTTTTCCACAAAATGCAATAAATCCATGACAAGTTTTTATTCAAAATGCTATAAATCTATTGAATCAATAGCCTATATAAATGTGCATTCATCTTTGCCATGTTATATTCATTTAGTTGACTAGTTGTACACACTAATTAAAAATATAAACATTAATGTTATTAATCAAAACACTTACTTTGTCATATTAAGAACCCTGTCATTGCGGTTACTTGACGTCTTCGCTTAACGTCTTTCACAGCGATCGACTGTAAAATGTTTTTGGTCCTGCTCGATTTTCGTTGACTGAGTAAAATAATGGAAAGTTTTTCATAAGATCCTCTGGGGTCAATGTGTTAGCATGAGAAGCTTGATGCTGTCGGGAGAACAAGCACCCGTCTCCCGAGTGCCTCTCAGGGAAATTGTTAGATGCTGATGGCTTACGTTTCTTTCCCATCACAGAAAACCATCACAGGTTTAGCGATGCAATTAAAGTATTATTTTGTTTTGTTTGTTGATCACGTAGTACAAAGTAGATGAGGAAAACCAGGACTCCGTGTACTACGCGCGTCCGCCATTGCTTGTTTACATTGCGTGAACGGTGGGCTGTAATATCAGAAATGGAGTTATTGCGTTCTGTAAAAAAGTGGGAGTGGCGTTTGTCGCATTTTGGGAAAAAAGGGAGAAAAGATGACAGAATAACACGGCGGATATTGGATTTTGCGTAAAATTAAGAATTTACTTTTAACTACTGACCTGATATAATGCTGATTTTGGCAGTAACTCATTTTTTTCAAAAATGGCGTTTATTGCGTTTTGGAACCAAACTCTTCATATATATATATATGTATGTATTTTTAAGTTGAAAACATTGTAAAAAAATATATATATATATATTAAATTCTTAAAAAATATCCTACAGAAAAAAATGTGTTAAAACTTAATGCGGAGCGAAGTCTAGTCAAATCCTTAGTTTCAAGTCGGTCGTTAGTATTAATTCATTACTGTTTGATCTTACATACATTATATTATACCAAATAGTATACACTAACCCCAAATCTAAGCGAAGTTTGAGGACTTGCGAAGTTTAAAGTTTGAGGACTTGACAAAGTAGCTATCATCATTTAAACAGACTCAAAACACCAAGAGCCCGGAGCAAATGAAAAAACACATCTACATAACCGACTGCTCAGTCGCCATATAAATATCTTCTCAGTTTAGTTTGACATGTATTTGTGAATAAAGAAAACCGTATTTATCCTACCTGCTTCGGTGAAAGCATGTTCTTCTGACTAGATACAATAATGCCGGTGCTGCGGAGAAAACTCTTCCTGATGATGGTTATCCGATTAAAACAACAGACGGATTGAACAAGATTGAATATCTGTATTTAACATTATTTGACAAATAACGTAAGCGGCTCGATACCTTATTGTTGACTGTGCAAAGTTACTAACGTTAGCTTAATTTAACAACATTTCACAAAGACGGTGCTTTGCTTTAAACTGCCATGTGCAGTTATCCGGTTCATTTTCAAAAGAGCACCGCATATAATAAATGTTCTCCGTTTCATTTCGTTCTCTGTGTCTGTCTCCTTATTAACAAAAATAAAGTAGACTTTATAACAGAAAGCTTACAAATCTCTCATGATGTGTTGAGTCGGGCGGCGGAGAAGCACGTTTAATAACACGTGAGCCCTCACGCCAGTGGCCAAATACGGCGCGGCGCGGACAAACCCGGAGATAAAAGGAAAAACTTAAATTCGTCTGCAATCTGCATTGCCAAACAATCAGAAATACATACAAATTAATGTTCATGTATATTTTACATTTAAGTCTGTAAAAGACAGTATAGATGAAGTGAAAAAGCATTAAATAAGTTGTTACCCTTTGGTGGCACATTAAAAACAAACAAACATTCGAATAGCATTTTTTAAATTCGAATTATTATTGCTATTCGAATATCCGTGCCCATCCCTAGTCAAGATCAAATGCCTGACAGGATATTTTCACAGACTAACACACGTCACGTCTCAGGCATAGACTACAGTATTTAAAATAGCATATATGCATTAGTTATATTTTCTATTTAATTTATAGAGCAATTCACGCAAAGATATTAGGTTAACTATAGTCTATATAGAAGAGAGTAAGTGTATGTCGACTCGCAGCGGAGTGGGGAGGGGGCGTGGCATCACGATGGTGTCTCTCCATCGTGATGTCAGTCAACCATCACGATGGACGATGATATCGTCTATCGGCACAACCCTATTGCATCTATTTACTAATTTCTTAAAAATCAAACTTTGATGATCCTAATATCATAATTAGATTATGAGGCTTTAGCCTGGATTACACAAATATCACTTTCTGGGAACCCACCAAAGAAGTCAGCGAATGGGTCCTGCCCTCCAAAAAACTCTCGAAAAACCTCATCTGGATTGCGGAATGTAAAGGTGAATCCTGGGAAGTCGTCAGCAAATGAGCTACCAGATCCTGAAAGCAGATGTAAGAATATAAGATTAAGACCTGACACATGTAACAATTTTTTTAATAAAAATGCATGAGGTTTTGCTCACCCGAACTTGGTATGCCTGCACTACCGTATCTGTCGAAAGCGTCCCGTTTGCTTTCTTAAAAATGACAAAAAAACACAACAGTGCAAATTAAAACCCAAAAATAAACATGCACTGTCAAAGTGCTTTAAACTTTAAATGTTCAATAGCTTACTGTCTGAAAGAACTTCATAGGCCTCTGCTATCTCCTTGAATTTTCTCTCCGACTCTTCCTTGTTGTCTGGGTTCTTGTCAGGGTGCCAACGCAGAGCCAGTTTTCTGTAACTGTATACACGCACATAAAAAAGATAAGCAAATGTAGCTCGACTGCAATTTTAAGATTGTCTTAGATCTTGTGTCAAGAGGTGACATTTAGGCATTCACTGTACCACCTTTAAATGCAAAACAGAAAGTGAAAACGTACCAATATAGTGAAAGACAGATAACATACATTAAAGTGCATAGTCATTCTGTCAGTAGGGCTTTATTGAATAAATGTCAGACTTGTATTTGTAGATAACTGACGTTATACATTGTCAGCAGCAAGCTATTTTACAAATTTAGTAACATTGACTGATAATGCCCCCCTCCCCCAATAAAGGGACTTTTAACTTACGCTTTCTTGATGTCATCTGGAGAAGCATTTCGTGACACTCCCAGGACATCGTAATAATCCACCATTGCGCCCTTCAGCTGTTGCACAAATGTGTGCAAATGAAAATGTGTATGAATTTCAACTGTTACTACATGTCAATTACAGTTAATGACACACACACAGATCTGTGATCATTCAAATCTATTGCCATTATGCCAAAACAAACCAAAACAATATACAACTGTGTCACAGAAGTCAAGCAATATGTTCTTATCTGACAAAGCAATGTGTATGCGATGGCTTATTTACTATTATTTTAAACTGACCTATCTATATAAACAACTTCAAAGCTTTTTATCTTTCATTTGCAGAACTGTTACTCTCACACCTGGTTATGAAAAAACATTTAACACATGAATGTAAACAGTTCAATGAACCGCTTCTGATAGTGACAGTTTATACTAGATATATAAATTGGCTGAATATAGATTGGTATTCCCCTGGAGACCACGCCTGCCCATGTCTGGAAGTCTCTGGAAACCGGACACGTTATTTCAAGCACAAACTTGAAAGCTCGGTTTGGGCCATATGGCCACTGACTGACAGCTGCTTAAACATACTCAGTCGTCCACACAAACATGGCATTATATAGATCCAGCATTCCCAGCAACCAAGTTGATCATAACAACATTTACCTGTTGAAGAAGTATTCACCCGTGTCTTTGTAACTAGAGCTGATATATAAGCCACCCGTTCGACAGTGCGTGTCCCGAGACGCTGTCGCTGATCGCAGGAACTGATGGTCTTTTAATGTGCCCGTGAGTAAGAAATTATCGTTAACACACGAGGCTTCATGACTTCAGTGTGTAACCGACACCGACGTCTATAACTGTACGTCGCGCTGCGTCACGCTCAGCTGAGCTACAGTGAAAAAATAGCACGACCCGTCTCGAACATGCCAGTGTTTGTTTACGTAACGCGCCCCGCCCACTTTTTGCTAGACATGTGCAGCAATGCTGCAAATGCGATATCGCGAGATCGATTCGCGGTACCTTGGCGTCATTCGCCGATCGGTCTGCGCAGCGCTACATGTAGTTCGACCAGTACGAATGAGCAACTGGCAAGGTCGGTAACCTTAAATATATTTTTATCTTTAAACTTTTTATCCTTAAATATCTCTAGAAATGAAAACGTTAATCTCATGAACATTTTGAGAAAAAAACTTGCATATTTTTATATAGTATATTAACTGTATACTGTATTAATCACAGAAGGGTGAGATCAACTGAAGTTTTAAAAAAGCATCTGATTTAACACATCAAATTAAACCTGAATTTGTAATGCTCCCACCTGAAAGAGGGTATAAGGTTCCCAAAAATCTTAGGAAGGTGTATAAGAATTCCTTGGTAGCCAACTTTTATGTATTGGCTATGTGTATCATTTTTTTTTTATGTGTGTATTTTGTGTTTTATGAGAAGCCAAAGATACCTTTCCACAGTGGTGGACAATAAAAAATTAAATCCTGAAGTTTTTTGAAGTAGTTAAAGATAACCATCAAGTTGTCTCCATAATCAAAGTTGAAAGTGGTGAAGGAGTACATGAAAGTTATGTGACTTTTTAAAGAATGTTTTTATCATTGATCATCTGAATCTGTTAATCTGATCAAACAGTTTTTTGACTAGTTATACGTGGCTTCTTTGCTTCATCATATATCATAAAACTATCCTTTTGTGTCCAAATTGTATAATAGAAAATATATTTGTTGTACATGCGTGTTACTGTAATGCCCAATTTCCACTAAAATTCATTCAGCTCACTTTTTTAAGTCCTTAAAGCACGAATTATCCCATTACAACTAGTGAATAGCCTATGCTGCTGTCCATCTTTATTATTTCTCTGTTCTCTATCTACATAATCTCTATATTTGTTACTATGTCCTTTTTCTTCTTCTGCCTATTGCTGATCTCTTTCCATAAAAACCTTCCTGTTTTTTCTCTCTTCTTTACTGTCATTACTGATATTTCACTTTTGATCTCTTTCTCTTTAACATACACAACTCCTGGGTTAAAGTTCCTGGTCCACCTTGTTCACCTTTGTCTAAACAATTGGATCTTTCATTAACTTTTCATGATGTTCTTTACATGTAGGCTATCATATTTGGTCTCCTTTGTTCTTTGTATAGTTTGTGATGCTATAACATTTTAAAACTTTTTTTCTAACATTTTACTTTATAAAACTTTAATTCCACTGAGAGCCAAGTTAGAGTACACAGGCTGCTTAAATGAAAATGGTCAACGCATAATAAATTAGCCTGCAGCCTTTTGTCCTGATTAAGGATGTCATTGACTTAATTTCTTAATGCACTTTAGGTCTCTTGCTTCCTTTGCAATTTGTCTGTCTCTTACAAAATTCGTGTAGTCATCTTGGAATTAAATATATATATATTCTCATACACACACATTTCGTGATATAATAGATTTTTTTTACAATTGAAGAGTTTGGTTCCAAAACGAGATAACTCAGTTTTTAAAATTTTTGTCAAAACATGTTTATTATTATGTTATCATGTTTTTATTGTGTTTTATTGTGCTACTTAGCTGTTGTTAAAGTTATGAAGGCTTAAATCAAAACAAACCAACTGCAGTTTGATTGATATTATTAGAATGCAAATACAAAAGCACATTTTTGGAACTAAACTCTTAAATTGAATCTTGATTGATTTCTATAGACGGCTCTTAACAGATTGATTTTGTCTGCAAAACAGATGGTCTTTATGCCTCAGGTGATTGGCTTAAAAGTAACCTGGGGTACATGTGCTACCTGAGTGATTGCCATTGATGTGAATAAGAATGTCATTTATTACCCATCAATACATTAAGTATTGTTTGATTTTATGTAATCACCCTAAATCCTATACACCTTAACATTTGTAGTATCAACTTGAAAATGTTAAAAAAAAATCCAAAAAATCCCAGAAACGTCTGGAATACTTAAGAATTGTTTTAAAGTTAAATGTCATAATGACTGGAGATTCAGAGCATTGAATAAACACACACATACAAAATAGTATATTTCTTCAGTTTATTGGTCAAATTTTGATTTTATAAAACCAATTAGTGCACATGAACTTTGTTTAATTCTTAACCAGGTCAGATATTGTCTGGCTGGGCACCTAAGAAAAGCTTGGATAACATTTCTTCTTTAATATTCTTCTCCTTCTTCTTCCTCATCTCCCACACTGTCTGTGCCCACTTCTTCATAATCCTTCTCCAGAGCTGCCATATCTTCTCTGGCCTCTGAGAACTCTCCTTCCTCCATGCCCTCCCCTACATACCAGTGAACAAAGGCTCTCTTGGCATACATCAGATCAAACTTGTGATCTAGACGAGCCCAGGCCTCAGCAATAGCTGTAGTGTTGCTCAACATACACACAGCTCTCTGAACTTTAGCCAGATCTCCGCCAGGAACCACAGTTGGAGGTTGATAGTTGATGCCTACTTTGAAACCAGTAGGGCACCAATCAACAAACTGGATGGTGCGTTTGGTCTTAATGGCAGCGATGGCAGAATTGACATCTTTGGGCACCACATCTCCACGGTAGAGAAGACAGCAAGCCATGTATTTACCATGTCGAGGATCACACTTGACCATCTGATTAGCTGGTTCAAAGCAGGCATTGGTTATGTCAGCCACAGATAACTGCTCATGGTAAGCCTTCTCAGCAGATATCACCGGAGCGTATGTCGCCAGAGGGAAATGAATACGGGGGTAGGGCACCAGGTTGGTCTGGAACTCAGTCAGATCCACATTCAGAGCTCCATCGAATCTCAGCGAGGCTGTAATGGAGGACACTATCTGACCGATGAGCCTGTTGAGGTTGGTGTAAGTCGGACGCTCAATGTCCAGGTTTTTACGGCAGATGTCGTAGATGGCTTCGTTGTCCACCATGAAGGCGCAGTCGGAGTGCTCCAGCGTGGTGTGGGTGGTCAGGATGGAGTTGTAGGGCTCCACCACCGCTGTGGACACTTGAGGAGCGGGATAGATTGCAAACTCAAGCTTAGACTTCTTGCCATAGTCAACAGAGAGACGTTCCATCAGGAGGGAAGTGAAGCCAGAACCAGTACCACCACCAAAACTGTGGAAGATGAGGAATCCTTGAAGGCCAGTGCACTGATCAGCCAGTTGGATTTAAAGGGAGTTAGGTTATTATACATTGTACTTTATTCCGTTTAAAAAACCATGCTTCTAAGTCACAGTATTTTTAAACATCTCACCAGTTTGCGGGTCCTGTCCAGCACTAAGTCAATGATCTCTTTACCAATAGTGTAATGACCACGGGCATAGTTGTTAGCAGCATCTTCTTTACCAGTAATAAGTTGCTCAGGATGGAACAATTGGCGATAGGTACCTGTGCGCACCTCATCTAAAAAAAACAACACAAGTTTAGGATTTTCTCAAACAGTTTTAATGTCCATTGATTAACTAACAATTAGGAATGCACCGATATATCGGCCTATAATCGGTATTGGCAGATAAAAGCAATTTATCCCACTATCGGACATCGACCAATTGTTTAACAACAGACAATGATCAGGGCAGATTATATCCTGGCAATGAAAAGGGTCATTAGAACTCACGATGAGAATTGTGTGACAATGACAACAGAATTAATTTAAAATGAGTAAAA
Organism: Misgurnus anguillicaudatus; assembly: GCF_027580225.2. NCBI lineage: Eukaryota > Metazoa > Chordata > Actinopteri > Cypriniformes > Cobitidae > Misgurnus > Misgurnus anguillicaudatus. The sequence goes on from NC_073353.2 coordinate 14,175,862, forward strand.
AGCGAAACACTAATGTTACTCATGTAATCCTGGTTCCCTGAGATAACGTGAATGAGCATTACGTCAGTAGTATGCTTTGGGGAAACTCCTTTTTTTGAGCAAACCAATTTGGGCGGAGCCAACTCGCTTAACTGACACCAACGCCAGGAGGGCGGTTGTAAACAAGAGGGATAGGTCAGCCATCTTAAGTGGCTCAAACCAGTGACTGTGCAGTTCTCAATGGAAGCAGACGGGCTTGGCATGAGCTGCAGTGCCTAAGTTACATTATATTAATGCGATTATAGGTAATTCTGCTCTTCTGGATAGCGGCAGGGAAATCGCCTGGAGATGCTTTTTGTCTGGTTTTTGACGACGAGCGAACAAGCCTCTTTTTCGGAGTAGTGAGGTGATCGCGCTGAAGGAAAAAAATGTACTGAATGGCATTCAACCTGGACTTTTATAGGCGTGGGCTCCACTTAAAATGGCGGACTCGAACGCCATTGGTCTGTGTTTTTCACAGATGTTAACCAATAGGCTTCAGTATTGGAGAAACAGGAGTTTCACCATAGCGTCAGCTACTGGTGCAATGCGAAGTGAACCATATCGAAAAGGAACTATCTGTATGATGTCATTTAAAGTTAATGAGTATCGGGACAGAAATTTTGTATCGGTGAATCCCTTCAAACAATATTTCTTTATGTAAATGTTTTACTGAAACTATTATTTTTATTTACTGACTTCAAAGTTAAAAACTAAGAAATATAAATGGAGCAACAAATGTATTAAATAATTAAAAAAATGCAAGCTTCTTTTCAAATGTGTTGTTCTTTCGATATTTGTTCAGTGTTGAATGCCTATATTCTGTTGACTGGTTCAACTTACCAATCACAGTGGGTTCTAAATCTACAAAGATGGCACGTGGAACGTGTTTTCCTGCTCCTGTCTCACTGAAGAACGTGTTGAAGGAATCATCCCCTCCTCCTATTGTCTTATCACTGGGCATTTGTCCGTCCGGCTGAATCCCGTGCTCCAGACAGTAAAGCTCCCAGCATGCATTTCCCATTTGGGCCCCAGCCTGGCCAACGTGCATAGAGATACACTCACGCTGTTTGTAGAGAGAGGAGAATGAAATGTTATATTTTTTGTATTTTATTTATTTATTAACCAGGGACCATGAATACCAAAAGTGTTATGCCAGAGTAGCTATAAAGCTAGTTTGCATCTGCAGTCCCTGGGCAGGATGTTGTTACATAAAATTAAAATACTTGAAGACACTAAAATATACAAGATATACATTTACTTATTATATGAATAAAATATATACTATAATATGAACATTTATGTTTTATATTTTGTTCTTTTATATGGACCCTCAGTTTTGTCTATGACAAACATACATTAGCTCTATATTCTTATTACAGTGATGTCATCTGGATGTCGGACTATCTGAAAGATCAAAGATGCAGCAGCCTACACCCTAGGAACAAAACATTGACTGTGTCGTTAAAGATACACAATTGGTCCTTAATGTACAATTATTTTAAAACAAGTTAAAAATGTACTAACAAAACGATCCCCTGTAGGGTACCACCTCAGTGACGACCTTTTTTTCTGAGATTGTACAGTAGCCAGTTTTAGTTTTAAGCACTGCTTTGTCTTTCTTGGTTTTAAATATGTTTATTTTTGTTTCGATTCAGTCAACCTATTATACCTAATGCTAAAATATTTATTAATTTCATATCTCTGTTTAGTTTTCTTTTATGAAGTATTTTATTGCTTACAGCACTTTGGTCAACGCTCTGTTGTTTTAATAGTACTTTATAAATGAAATGAAATAATGCATTTTACCTAAGCTTTTAGATCTATTGTTCAATCTTTTATTCTGTTTTGTATTTACATGCATGTTTACTCTTTAAAATACAAAATAAGAGTGCGAGTGAATTGCTTTGATGCAATCCACAGTTCAGCCCCTCCCTGTCCCATTCAGCTGCTCCCCTTTGTGTAACAGCCAGGCAGAGATGTCTCACTCAGGCCTTTTCTAGAACAGATATATCTTTTATTCTCTTAATCTATTTGGTCACTCATGATCTCATTTGATGACTCTCTGTATGTTATAAAGGCATGAATGCATTCATTCTCTTAAGTAACAGCATAATTTTTCATGTTGTAGTTCTCCTTTTCTCCTCAGTAGATAAAGAAGGTTTTGTGAGTTATATTAAAACACCAAACGCAGACGATATTATTGTCAGGACTGGAGTTTCCTGCTTTATCTGTGTGATGGTCTAGGATGAGGCTTTGTAAGCCCACATCCTCTTTATAATGAAAGGCAAACAGTGAAAGTCATAAAGGATAAATGCTTCACAACAGATTGGTTTATTTTTGTTTAGGAAAAATTTTATTTGGTGCTGCTAACTTAGTTTCCACATCATAACAATAAAATCAAATAAGAGTTATTGAAACATTACACACCCAAAAGTGCACCAAAATATCTTTCCTTCAGCTTTAAATGTACAAATAGGATTTTTTTTTAATCTGGTGGTTCATGAATTTCAAGAATATTAAGTATAGGACTTACCATCTTTTCAGATTTCCCTTCAGGCCGACTTGAGGATTCGGAAAGAGAAGGCAGATGTGGAGGACAAACATGAGGTGGGGTTTATATAGAGAGGGAGGAGGAAGGGAGGGAGTCGGCAGGAAGCAGGATGATGATCGCAATGCAGAAGGGCACTCCTTCCTACATAAGCTATAGTCTGCTGTCCTCTAGGGAGTTTTGAGTCTGTAAAATCAATCTGGACCCTTTACTGGCTATTTCCATTTGACCAAAAATGCAAGTAGGAATTTTACCGACTACAAATCAGAGTTCTCCATAGTCACGTGTGTCAAAGCTGCATACCAGCCATATGACAACTGATAGCTTGAGTATTTGTATGTAACATGATACAGCATCATTCCTTATTGTTTGAGATTTATATGCTGTATAAAGAAAAGCTATAGCTTAAAAACATGTGGTGAATGTATAATACTTCACAGGTCTTACTTACATGATATATAACTTGAAGACATACAGTACACAGTATGCAAAGATATTTTTTATCTATGTGTTTACAAAAGTATAAAAGTGTACAGACACGGCCCTTGTTATACAGAAAGAGACAAACACACAGGCCTGTTGTCACTGGACTTTAATTTCAATGGTACAATACAGCTTATCACAGTGATGCACATACTGTAGACATGCACAGACAGCTGAATTATGGGTAACAGCTATAGTACAGCAGCTGGTCATTTTTGTGCTGCATAGACACAGGGGGAGGGGTAAAATAGTGAAAAATGTACTCCTGGATGTACTATGCTTTGCATGTGCAACTAGATTGTTAATATATATGTGACCCTGTCTGTGAAATCCAGGCTAGATAATCTTATTACATCAAAATTTGATTTCACTCATTGCTTTCAATATTTGACATGACCTTACTTAGTCAATATTAAAGGTATCAAGGTTATATTTCACAGTATGCCCTTTACATTATGTAGGGTGATTTTATGTAGAAAGCAATAAATCACATACAAAAAAAGGAATTTAGCTGGGTTTTCAGGTCACGTATAATATGAAAGTCATGAATAGAATAAAGACTTAAATAAGTAAAGATCTTTGCCTACGAAGTATAATCAATTTCAACCCCAAGTATACTTTTATTCTCATTTTACTAGATTTGCACAGAATATAAAAATAGCAAAATAATTTGTCATACTAAAAATCTAAGGTATATAAAAATCATGTCATAGATTACCCTGAGATTTAAAGAAAGTTGCATTTAAAATTCCACTCCATCCTCATCCCCCTCTGCAATGCTGTCTGTGCCCACTTCTTCATAATCCTTCTCCAGAGCTGCCAAATCTTCTCTGGCCTCTGAAAACTCTCCTTCCTCCATGCCCTCCCCTACATACCAGTGAACAAAGGCTCTCTTGGCGTACATCAGATCAAACTTGTGATCTAGACGAGCCCAGGCCTCAGCAATAGCTGTAGTGTTGCTCAACATACACACAGCTCTCTGAACTTTAGCCAGATCTCCGCCAGGAACCACAGTCGGAGGCTGATAGTTGATGCCCACTTTGAAACCAGTAGGGCACCAATCGACAAACTGGATGCTGCGTTTGGTCTTAACGGCAGCGATGGCAGAATTGACATCTTTGGGCACCACATCTCCACGGTAGAGAAGACAGCAAGCCATGTATTTACCGTGTCGAGGATCACACTTGACCATCTGATTAGCTGGTTCAAAGCAGGCATTGGTTATGTCAGCCACAGATAACTGCTCATGGTAAGCCTTCTCAGCAGATATCACCGGAGCGTATGTCGCCAGAGGGAAATGAATACGGGGGTAGGGCACCAGGTTGGTCTGGAACTCAGTCAGATCCACATTCAGAGCTCCGTCGAATCTCAGCGAGGCTGTAATGGAGGACACTATCTGACTGATGAGCCTGTTGAGGTTGGTGTACGTCGGACGATCGATGTCCAGGTTTTTACGGCAGATGTCGTAGATGGCTTCGTTGTCCACCATGAAGGCGCAGTCGGAGTGCTCCAGTGTGGTGTGGGTGGTCAAGATGGAGTTGTAGGGCTCCACCACCGCTGTGCACACTTGAGGAGCAGGATAGATGGCAAACTCAAGCTTGGACTTCTTGCCATAGTCAACAGAGAGACGCTCCATCAGGAGGGAGGTGAAGCCAGAACCAGTACCACCACCAAAACTGTGGAAGACCAGGAAACCTTGCAGGCCAGTGCATTGATCACTCTGAAAGAGAGGAGCAACCAGACATTATATACAGTACAAATGATCACAGTAAGTCACAGTTTAATGAAATAATACCAGTTTGCGGATTCGATCCAGGACTGAATCAATAATCTCCTTGCCAATGGTGTAGTGTCCTCTGGCGTAGTTATTAGCAGCATCCTCTTTACCAGTAATGAGCTGCTCGGGGTGAAACAGCTGACGGTAGGTACCTGATCGCACCTCATCTATGCACAAAAAGCAGAAACTTATTAAAAATTTGCACTCATCCAAACATACAATTTACTGTTATGGCATTCACAGATATTCCCATACCAATCACAGTGGGTTCTAGATCCACAAAGATGGCACGTGGAACGTGTTTCCCTGAAGCCGTCTCGCTGAAGAACGTGTTAAAGGAATCGTCCCCTCCTCCTATTGACCTGTCACTGGGCATCTGTCCATCCGGCTGTATGCCATGCTCCAGACAGTAAAGCTCCCAGCATGCATTACCAATCTGTGCTCCAGCTTGGCCAACGTGGACAGAAATGCACTCACGCTGCATTGAAATAAAGGATTAGTATTGGCATTACCACTATATATTTTTTTAACACAAAAATTGTTATATGTTACCATATTGTATTCAGTCTTCTAGCCGACGATCAGGATTCGGAATGAAGCTCTAAATGTGTGAAACTCCGACAGTGAACATATTTATACCCGGGGCATTGTGAGGTAACAGCGTTCTGTGTAATAAGAGAAGTAGACAGTGTCGATACCATCTTCAGGCCAAAAAAGTAGGAGAACAAAAAGAAAAATGAGGTTAGCACCTCCTACACTCTAAGGAAAAGGTTATTGTTTAGGACATGAAGTTGAAAAGGATTGCAAATAATGTTACAAAAAGCCCCTTTGATCCTCAGGGGAACAGTACGACAAAAGCACAGCTGAACAAACTATGTTCCTTTACATGTGCAAAATTTTGATTAATGTTTATGGTCAAAATCATTTTTAACACAAAGAAGCATGCCTAAGAAAGATTTGGTAGGTTGGTTATTTGAAGAATCCACTTTCATGAATTAATAATGCCTTCTCCTATTTCAGAGAGTAATGTGATAGCTTTCGGGGTGTGCTTTAAATGAGGTTTGTTGCAAGTGACTGAGTCATACAATAGTTGCTCAGACTAAAGGATACTGATGTGAAAATTATAAACCTTAAACTTTCCTTTCAAGCGGCATCCTGGGTATCGTAAAAGTGCAGTGCACATCCTCTGTAACCCGACTCTGAGTATTCGCCTCTGGTGACTTACACAGACAGATTCACTGTTTATTTGTGAACAGAATTAAGAGATGTTACTTCTTAAATGTCACACCGAAGTCCATGACATTGATGATATGCACCTCTGTTTACAAAGGATCTGCCCTAAAACCAATGTATTGTTGAAACAGACTGTAAACAGATCATTTCACTTCAAAAATAAGACTTTTAATCTTAATGTGTTTGCAAAAGATCAAATTTCACTGTTTCATGCTTTGTGTCCAGCCTTGTAAGTCAGTCTGCTGTTGGTTTTGGAAACACAATACACATTTACAATTTGAGTTCATTATTTCAAAGATTTAAATATTTGTTTATAAGTTTAAAAGTTATAAATATTTTTAATATTGTGTATAATAACAACATTAAACTCAACATTAAACGTATTGCAATCAATATATTTTTAATTTATTAAATATCTTTACAAACTTTAAAGTTTTACTTTAAATCTAACATAATATCTATGCCAGAGGTCTCCAGCCTTTTTGTGGTCAAGGGCTACCACAATGAATAAAACAATCTGGAAAGCTATTTTTGGATGTAGTCTATGCAAAAATGTATATATATATATATATATATATATATATATATATATATATATATATATATATATATATATATATATATATATATATATATATATATATATATATATATATATATATGAAGAGTTTCATTGTATACGTGTGTTCCTATATATACTGAAAAAAATGATTCATTGAATTAAATACATTTTTTAAGGTAAGTGGTTGCAATAAATTTATTTAAGCTACATTTAAACAAAAGTTTTATATTTTAGTTTATATTTTAGTTTTATATATGTAGCTTAAATAAATTGATTGCAACCACTAACCTTAAAAAATTGATTAAATTCAATGATTCATTTAATTCAAGGATTATTAGGAACACCTAGTTTCACATCCAGTATGCGGCAGTCCTGTGGGAGAAAATGCTTTGTTGATGCTAAAGGTAAGAGGAGAATGAGCCGACTGATTCAAGCTGATAGAAGAGCAACTTTGACTGAAATAACCACTCGATACAACCGAGGTATGCAGCAAAGCATTTGTGAAGCCACAACATGCACAACCTTAAGGCGGATGGGCTACAATAGCAGAAGACCTCACCGGGTACCACTCATCTCCACTACAAATAGGAAAAAGAGGCTACAATTTGCACGAGCTCACCAAAATTGGACAATTGAAGACTGGAAAAATATTGCCTGTTCTGATGAGTCTCGATTTCTGTTGAGACATTCAGATGGTAGAGTCAGAATTTGGCGTAAACAGAATGAGAACATGGATCCATCATGCCTTGTTACCACTGTGCAGGCTGGTGGTGTAATGATGTTCGGGATGTTTTCTTGGCACACTTTAGGCCCCCTAGTGCCAATTGGGCATCGTTTGAATGCCGCGGCCTACCTGGGCATTGTTTCTGACCATGTCCATCCTTTTGTGACCACCATGTGCTCATCCTCTGATTTCTACTTCCGGCAGGGTGATGCACCATGTCACAAGGCTCGAATCATTTCGAATTGGTTTATTGTCATGGAACATGACAATGAGTTCACTGTACTAAAATGGCCCCCACAGTCACCAGATCTCAACCCAATAGAGCGTCTTTGGGATGTGGTGGAATGGGGGCTTCGTGCCCTGGATGTGCATCCCACAGGTCTCCATCGGCTGCGGGATGCTGTCCTATCAATATGGGCCAACATTTCGCTTTCAGCACCTTGTTGAATCAATGCCGCGTAGAATTACGGCAGTTCTGAAGGCGAAAGGGAGTGAAACACAGTATTAGTATGGTGTTCCTAATAATCCTTTAGGTGAGTGTATGTATGTATATATATATGTATGTATGTATATATGTATATCAAAAGACATTAAGGACTATGAAGTTACATTAGAAAGGTAGATTATAAATTTGGAATAAACAGCCTATTTTGTTACAGTATAGAAGAGTAATTTCAGATCAAAGTTCCTCAACAATGCCAACAAAGTAAATTTGGCCTCTGGTAGCCTACTCTATTTACTCCTTTATTACATGTTCCCTTTTATTCTTTAACATAACAAAACAATAGAGCCTTCTAATACATTTATTTTCATGTAGCAGACATTTTTATTTACTCTGGTAAACTTCTATATAGCCACTATAACAATTTTGACCCCACTAGCAGAACACTTTCTCTTTCCCCCACCCTCCTCTCTCCCTCTTTGCACTGGCAATTATCACAGACAAGCATATCGTAATGTAAGATGGGGATTTACATTTTATAACTGTCTATCAATGCATTTCTGATGTGAATTCATTGTGAATTTCAGTGGAGTGCATGGCAAAACATAAGCTGCCTAATATACTTTCTTAATTTGCTTCTTACTTCTGATGTCTCTTTAAAAATATATCTATCTAAAAAAGGAAAATTTGCCATGAACAATGTCAAAGCTTTAATTTATTGTGATTAAATGTAGCCTACTAAATATAATGTTACCTCTTTTTTTTTTTACAGTCTATGAATGTTAACCAACGACAGAGCAGGCAGCTAGATCAGAGCGCTAACATTAGCCGTTAGCCATGCAGATAATATATCAGTTGACGCTATTTAACAGTATTTACATCACATAACTATAAATATACACTTTCACAGTAATAACGAAGGCACTGTCATAATGAACACTTTGAAAAATGCATTTGCGTTTCCGACTTGTGGGTGTAAAAACTGGTAAATAATTGCTGAAATATGTCTGAGGTATTTAGAAGTTAATGTACATAATGCTTTTCTGCGTTATCGACTTATCGTTTTAGCTTTTCTTGTGCTCCCCCTTGTGGCCGTTTAGCAGCTGAAACGTGGTGGACTGTAAGTGACGTCGCTTCCAAATACAAACACGCCCTAATCTATAATCCCACCCCCAACACTGTGATTGACAAGTTTATTTGCAGGCCATGGAAACGCAAAAACGGGGATTGCGATTCAGTGTAGGTATGTGACAAAATGACGTAATACGCACGAGCGCTTTGTTCCCACGGCTGTGTTCCCAGCAGGTATTCAGCGCCAGACGCGTTGGTGACTTAGGAAATCTGTCATATCTTTGCTTTGTGAATACCTTTAAAGCCCATATACTAGTGACATAAATTACTTCCTCACGTTGATTCTCACGTTCGAATTTCCAAGATTGCTGTGGTAAGAAGAAAGTTATAAGCGAAGCAAAATTTCTCTCGTGTTTGGCATTGAAATCCTCTATGAAGGCGAGTATTTTTTTGTTTCAAACCAAATACTTTTGATAGAATATACATTTAACTTGAATTAGGTGAAGTTTGGGATTGATTGGAACATTCGCATGTGCTTTTTTAAGATCCGCAAGTGACGTTGTCAAAAGCAGAATCGCCCATTCAATCATATTGGCTTCCAAAACTTCTCCGTTTTCATCAATCCGTGCATTATTTTTCAAAGTAATCATATAGAATCTCTAGATTACATTATTGGCATAATTTTGTCAAACATATAAATAAATACATGCATGCAACGTGCATGCATTTATTGATTTATTAATGATAAATAACATAATCATCAATTAATGTATTCATAATATCTGACCATTTAAATTGCTCGCCAGCATTATTAGTCAATTAAGAAATATTAAAGAAACAATGAAATGTTTCTTTAATATATAAAATATAGCTTTTATTTGAGAGGGCTTTCATTTCATATGGATATGCGTGGATTGATGCTCTCGGTTTCATTCATTAGTGGTTAATCAAAAATAATAACATATGTTTTAAAAAGATGTCATCTTAATCTTGTTGGGCTTTTAATTACCTACAATGTGGCGTTTGAATTATGCAAATAGACCAAGAAATGAGAAAGTTATGATATTTTAAAGTGTTTGGTCAAACGGAAGAGGCAGGGCCGCCTTAACCTAATGTGAGGCCCCGGGGCTAAGAGGTTTTGTAGGCCCCCCTTCCCCTCGATTTATAGTCTTTTTTTAAGTGTAATATCTAGGTAATCTACATCACAAAATGCATTAGTTTCTTTCGAGACATACAACAGTGAGTTTTCCCTCTTTGAACCAGAAAACACCATAATATTGTTATTAACATATCACTGAGTCCACTTGAGCATAAACACAAGACACTTTATTTAACAACCACACACAGCAACTTGTTTTAAAAATATAATAAGTTAAAGTTAGTTTTAAAGTGAAAATGCATTAATGATAACAAAAGCTAAGTCTTTATAGACAGAATTTTGTTTTTTAATCAGTTATTTATTTTGTAGGCTATTGAAGATATAGTATGAATTGTATTTAGTATTTATGCATAAATAAGCATGTAAAACGACCAAGTATGAATATGCACAACACAGACAGGGAATTACCTGTATATAAGATCTTTAGATAATGAGATTATAATGGTGCTATCAGGGAATGATCATTTGAGATGGTTTTGTCGCTCTTTACTTTCTAAGACTTGCACCTTTACCGTTGCGTCTCTTTCTCGTTTTTCTACCAACAGATGTGTGTACTGTGAGCTGACGTCGTGTCAAACTACATCGCTCCAGCTGCGCACGCGTCACCGATATAAACGCGAGTAAACTTAAACTTTATAACAACTACAGCATTATGTGCGGGAACTCCTTTCTTAATTTAGCGGCACAGTTTCTTGTGCACGGGTCAGAGACTTCTGCATGCCAGAAACTCAGCTGAACGAGCACAGCGAACGAGCGAGCGCGCGCACGAAAGAGAGAGAGAGATGCACCTCACTATAGTGCTTTTTATGAAATTTCAGAAATTACTCTTTCATTTGTTGGTGGATTATTTCCCGTTTCTCTGTCACACTCAGTCTAACGTGCAGGAATGTCAAGTTGACAACGCGCACTTAATTACATTACGCGGAATAAAAAATATGTTACGTCCCAGATAGCAAAAAATATCCGCAGGACTTCTTTTTGCCGCCAGCCCTAAGCTGTCGGCTATAGGTGCGTCCCGCTGACATTTTATTTCACGTTAAGTTACAACGGACCAATCAGCAGCAATGTAACGTGCAATTAGAGTGATTGACAGAAAACCCGACAAGTTACAAAACAATATGACATTTTCAGCTCGTCATGAACGCAAACTTGGGAGGCCCTTGAACTTGGGAGGCCCCTGGGCTTCAGCCCAGGTAAGCCCGTGCATTAAGGCGGCCTTAGGAAGAGGTCACAGTTTTTCATAGTTTTACCGTTTTAATTGGGTACAAAAATGCCCCCTAATTTTCGAGTTAAAAAATGGCATAACTTTCTTAAGAATTATCCGATTTTAATAATTTAAAAACCATGTTAAAGTTCTTTTTATTATCTATCACGTGGTTATAATTATATTAGAATTTTCTAGTATTTATATTTTTTGTCACATACCTATTCAGTGTTGTCAGGATCCGTACACGACGCGAGTAGCAAATGGTAAATTGCAATTGAGATTAAAATATGGCAGGGTCATGCATTTCATTTCAATCAGCAATTCATTTTTAACATTGGCTGTTTCTCAATATGCGTTCTTCAGCGATCTTGCGTCCTCGTGTCCTCGCTCTACGTCATCATTAACGGTCGAAGTTCATTCCAATTCTCAAGAACGCAAGGACAGAGGACGCATGAAAATACCCGGATGTGTTCTTGATATCAAGGATGCATCGAGTGCAGACTTGCTGAAATCGCTTTACGCCCCACAAGTCATTGCGGCAAAACTTCCGAGTTCGTTCTTCCAAGGTCGCCTGGCAAGACCGATCTCCACGAGGACGCAAGTCCGTTCTTTGCGTTCTTGGAATTGAGAAACAGCCATTGTATGCAAAAACGTTCCATATGTGAGATTCAGCATATTAATTTTGCACACACTGCAGCGTTCAAAGGTGAATGCTGCCACCTAGCGTACCGGATGAATTCATTTTACAAATCTGAAAAGATTCGGGGCTTTTGAAAAAAAAAAACATTCCGGGCTTGAGCCCCAGAAGCCGGCCAAAAAGTTAAATTAAAGTAAAAGATTAAATATGTTACAAATGTTAATAATTTTTATAGCTTTCTTATTTACAGATGTTGAATTTGTTTTCAAATATAAATTAAATTCTTGTTCCCTGCTCCGGAGGAGTTAATTTAGCAATTTGACCAGCAGATGGCAGAAAAATCTTGCAAAAAGAAACATGAATGCAGCCATATCCCCCTGTAGCCCAAGACAGCTTGCCCACTGAAGCTAAGAGTTGAGCCTGGTCATTACTTGGATGCCTACATGAAAAATACTGTAGTATACTTTAATATTTACTATAGTAAACTGTAGTAAATTATAGTATATTATAGGATTAACTACACATACCATAGTATTAACTATAGTAAACTGATAAACTGTAGTAAGTACCATAGTATACTTTAGTTCTTAATACAGTAAACTATAGTCTATTGTAGTATACTATAGGATATTATAGTATTTACTAGAGATATTTTACATTTCCTATAGTAAGTTTACCATAAATTGCTATAGTATTTTAATACAGTTTATACTGTAGTATCTTTATTGTGGTATGGTTTAAAAACACTATAGTATTTACTAGAGTAATTTTACTACATTTTTCTATGGTACTTTTACTATAATATACTATAGTATTTTTTCATTTGGGATGGGAGGCCTCCTGGAAAAAACAGGTTGCTGTTAGTAGAGGTGTTAGTGAGTGTTAGTGAAACCAGCAGGGGGTGCTGCTCACCCTGTGGTCTGGGACTGTGTGGGTCCTAACACACCCCAAAAGCACCGTACTTTGGATAAGACGTTAAACCGAGGTCCTGACTCTCTGTGGTCACTAAAAATCCCAGAAGTAATTTCGAAAAAGAGTAGGGGTGTATTCTGGCCAAACATGCCCATTGGCCTACTAATCATCCCCATATGCTGGACAAGTGTTTGATGGCTTTTAAATTTATCCCTGTTTGGATCCTAAGGAAGGAATGGGGCTAGGCTAAATGTTAACAAATTCACGACGCACTGAACAAAGATTAAGTGCACGCATTGAAAAAAGATAGGTAGGCCTATGTATTAATTCGTCTAAATTGAGGTAATAACATAGTAAAATATTGAAAAACGATGGTGTTTTCCTTTAAAGTGAGCAACTATCAGCCTCCAACTGTGGTTCCTGGTGAAGATCTGGCTAAAGTTCAAATCACAAGTTTGATCTGATGTACGCCAGGGCATAGAGGTAAGTTCGCAGAGGCCACATACAGTATGGCAACTTGTAATAAGAATTATGAACATTATTATTTTTTTAATTAAAATGTCATTTCTGTTTTGTGACATTTTAAACTGCTCAACCAGAGATATTTGATACAAAAGTTGTTCAAGCAGAAATAACACATTATTCATCATTCACAGAATTCTTAAATAGAGTGAATGTCGTGTGAATAAGGTACCTAACTGAAATTGTTTTGTGACACAAACACCACTAGGGGACAGTGTTACACTGAGTTTAAAGCAGTGTTCATTTTATAAATAAAAGTACAACTTATTCCATTATTAGGGGACAAGAAGGAAATTAAATTCCTGAAATAAGTTAAAGTTCCCTCGCAAAAGGCTGCACGCATCTTATTCAGAAGTTAAATTTGTTGCACTTTAAAATATGTGTTATATAAAAGAACATGCATTGCATAGTGAATAAGTTATAAAATGTTTACCCAACAGAAAGGGTTTTCAAACTTTATGCCAAGGACCCCAAATATAATTAACCTTTTGTGAGGGACCCTAAAATATATAGCAATTTATATATTTTTATGTAGGCCTATTACGAATATATAATTTCCCAGATTTAAAGAGTAATGCTGGATGTATAAACATGAAGTGATACATTGAATTTTCGATTAAAATGTATTTGTACTGCAGCAACTTTGACACAGAAGCTTTACAAGGCTGAGGGGGATTGTAATAAGAAAAACAGAAAGACACAAAAAATATATGATTCTGATATGCATGTAAATGAGAGATAAACACAAAATAAATAGAAAAAAAAAATTCTCTGAAATGTTCTGGAGACCTCATGGTAAAACCCCTACCCTACATCACTAACTGACTTCACTGCAAAACATGACTTTCTTACTTAGTATTTTTGTCTTCTAAAAATCTAAAAATTCGTAAATTAATCTTCTTGATGAGCAAAATTGCCTAGGAAAATAAGTCTAGTTTTTAGACCAAAAATATTTAAAATTTAAGTGAATTTGTGCTCAAAACAAGCAAAAAATGGAATAAGATTTTTTTCTTGAATTAAGTGTTTATAAAAAAAGTAAAGTTTTTCTTATTCCATTGGCGGATTTTTTGCTTGTTTTAAGCACTAATTTACTTAAAGTTTATAAGTCTAAAACTAGACTTATTTTCCTAGGTCATTTGGCTCATCAAGAAAATCTATCTTAATTTAAGAAATTTTAGATATTTTTACTGAAAACAAGACTAAAAAAACACTAAGTAAGAAAGTCATTTTTTGCAGTGTTTACAAGTGGTTTGATAATTATTTTCAGATCGATCTTTCTATCTTTTTAATAATAGTGCACATGCACTGTATAGCTCAGTGGTAAAGCACTGCGAAGGCAGCGCAAAGGGTCATTGGTTTAAACTCGAGACACACATAATGATAAAAATGTACACATAGAAATGAACTATAAGTCACTTTGGATAAAAGTGTATGCAAAAAGCATAAATGCAATGTATAATAGTGCACACTTTTTTGTTTTTACATTTATTCTGCAAATACACAATAATTCGATTTCCAGATGCAATATGCCACTGATTAAATTAGTATCCACTAAGCAGTGGCCAACAGGTCTCAGACCATCACAAAGAAATATGCTAGCCTGCAGATTTACAACCATCAAGGTCAGCAAGACTAAGGTGTCCTAATTCATCACTGTGGTGACCTTAACCCTGTAGCTCATACACACAGTGCAATGAATTACACATTGATTAAAGGTTTGCCAAACTTGTGTCCTCATCAACAACCTTGTTGTATTAGTGTTTTACTTTTTGCTTTGTTTTCAGATCGATGATATGAAAGACGACATATCATTTTTTCTGGAAAAAATACACATTCTGTATTCCTTTGAGCATTAATCCTCTCTTGGCAATATTGTGATTTGCTCAGCAGTATAATAGGTATAAAAACATGAATGATGTAGCGTAGATGGAAAATTTAGAGAGTGAGGAAAAACTCTAACTATTTTACAATATGAAACATGGTGTGTGAATTATACTTGCTAAGTAATCTAATTAAGGATATTTTCAATACTGAATTGGGATGGAGCCCCTGGGAGCAACTAAAACACAAATGGTGTGAAACTGGCAGTGGCATTCAGCTGTTAGCTGATTACATTGATTCCATTTATTTGTGACAGTTTTCCAGTCACTTCACTCCTGAAGGTGAGTATTTCATCTCCATATAAACACTTTCAGCTCCGAAGCCGTCTGTACGCTCTGTCTCGCTGGGTGGGGAGGGGGGTTGATTGGAAAATGCAAAGAATTTAAGGATAATCAATACTGACATGGATCAATGCAGATAATTATTGATTTAATTCATTAGCACTGTGTACTTTATCCACTTCAAGTTATGAAATAAGATATATGAAGTGTTCATATCATCATTTTTAATAGAATATATATATTTGTCAGCCATTTTTAACTGGAGTGACAAACAAGAGGCAGATTTTGTAAAAATGCATTCAAAAAATAACATTTATTGCTATGAATAAAAACAATTAAATGCTATATACTACATAAAAAGCTTATTTTTAAAAATATTACATTTTAAGTCATTTTAATTTTAAAATACTGATGACAGATCTGCTTTTGTAAGTGGTGTTACCTACAAAGACAATGACAACAACAGTCTTATTCATACATATTTTACGAGGTGGCTCATTTGTATGAAGTCGTACTACCAAAGTAGTTTTTTTGATGTTGGGTGTATTGGCGGGGTGTGTGTAATTATTATTTTTTAAATAATCATATACATTTTGTATAATTTACTTTGTACAAAAATGAATTTTTCAACTAGTAAATTTCCCGTGAAATCACCACAAAAAGTGTGACACCATGCACAGACAAATTGGTGTAAATTCAGACTTTTCTAAAATGTAGACTGCCCCAATAATGATTATATTTAAAAAAAAAAAACGATTGAATAAAAAATTAAATGCTATATACTATAAAAAAGCTTATAAAAAAGCTTATTTTTAAAAATATTAAATTTTAAGTCATTTTAATTTTAAAATACTGATGACAGATCTGCTTTTGTAAGTGGTGTTACCTACAAAGACAATGACAACAACAATCTTATTCATACATATTTTATGAGGTGGCTCATTTGTATGAAGTCGTACTACTAAAGTAGTTTTTTTATGTTGGGTGTAGTGGCAGGTAGTGGCGGGGTAAGAGGCGTGTGTAATTATTATTTTTTAAATAATCATATCCATTTTGTATAATTTACTTTGTACAAAAGTGAATTTTTCAACTAGTAAAGTTCCCGTGAAATCACCACAAAAAGTGTGACACCATGCACAGACAAATTGGTGTAAATAAAATGTAGACTGCCCCAATAATGATTATATTAAAAAAACGATTGATTAAAATTTTTGAATAAAATTTGTCAGAATTTGTCGGCTGGTTACTGTATAAGCATCCAAACTCTTATAACGTGTGCATAAAATTGTCAAAACAATTCAAGTTTATGAAAACTAATAAAAATGAAACCACCCTTCAGATCAACCACTTGCAATAAACTACACTAGTCCAAAATGGAAAAAGTTAAATTGATGCAGTTAGATCACTATATACCTCATGGTGATAGTGGGTACATGCAGATTTAGTAACAAATTAAATCTCAACTAAATATGTATTTTAAAACAAAAAACTCTTCACAGAATACAAACAATATGTATTTAGTAATTGTTTTTTTATATTTATTATAATTGTTGCAAAGTAGAAGAAAACCCTTTTCCCACCCTAAAGGAAGAATTACCCTATAGTACACATTTTATACTATACCTGAGGGCTGCATATTTTACACAAGAAAAAGCTGTCACATGGGTACAAAAGCATCCCTGGGATGATACCCTTTAAAAAGGTCCTAATTTGTACCATTTAGGTAGAGATATGTATACATTTGGTACAAATATTGATGTACTAATATGTTCTGTTTAGGTACAAAGGTATACTTTTTTTGAAAGGGTACTTCCCCAGTGACAGCTTTTGTAGTATTGATCTTTAATTCACCAGCAGTACAAACAGACACTCAGTATTGGCTTCAGATTCTTTGACACAGCTAGTTTACTAAATATTTTGTTACATTTTAAATATTAAGTTACACTATGCATGCTGCCATTTTATTGTTGATGGCTCATGGTTGACAGAAAGTCAGATCTACAGAATAGTGTTTTTATTTCAGACTTCTTGATCTGGTGTCAGTCATTTATTATATACCTGTCTGGTTTCATGATATCTTCTGATCTTGGTTTGGGGTATTGGTGAGGAATTAGTGATTAAGTCCCAAGACATCTGTTCTTAAATTTGAGTTTTTATATGTTTATTTGGTTTATTTTATATGGTTATGGGCTTCACAGTGTCTGTGGTTTGTTAAATGGGGCATTTGGAAGGGATTCGCAGCAGTAATTTACATCCTATAGCTTAATGTAAGGTTTGATAGTGTGTAATTTGTGGATCAGGTCCCTGCTAAAACAGATTAAGGCTGATAGGATTATAGCACCAGAAGAGATAAGGCAAACAGGAGAGACATAGTGCTAGTTAGTGGTGTCAGTGGCAGGGGGAATAAGTTGATTAAAACAGGAGGAGGTGTAGGGCTGTGATTTATTCCTGTTAGTGCGTGGTGATGCATTTGTGTATTCTGCCACACTGTTGTCAGAGTGAGTGAAATTTCTTCATCAATTTGTAGCCATTATCATGTCAATAGACAAAGAGGGGTTGAGCATAAACACACACGCTCACACACTCCATCTGTGGGAGTTTTAAAATAATTCAGTCAAAGATGGCATTTTACCGACATTGTATCTTGTATGCCCTCTCTCTCTTTCTCTCCCCCTCCCTCTCTCTCTATCACATACACACTAGTTCTTTTACCGTAAACCTTATTCATTTTCCTGAAACTGTGACAGGCCCTAAGCGGATATCTATTAAAAGTCAGCTTATTATAGGAACCTGTTGTCATGCGTTTACATGCAGATAAGTAAACCGGCTACGAAAACTGCATTTACATGGAATTTAAAAATCTGCAGGTTTTTAGACATTTAAAAAGTCGACGGAAAATCAACTGCATGTTGAGAGCAGACTTTTATGGGATACTTTATGTTACTTTCATTTGTGGCGTTTATCTTTTATATGCAGAAATATAGCTGTGAGAAAGCTAATTCGGGGCCAATCTACTGTACTGATCATATTTTGGAAAAGATGTTTCTGAGCTTTACCCCTATTACAGAAAACACAGTTTTACACATTTACATGACCTTATATTAACTTATTAAGCATAAACGGTGTAAGACTGTAAAAAATATGCACGTAGTGTCCGTGACGTCACTGGTTTGTAATAAGCATTTTTGAAGCCCAAAGTACAGGGCTTTAAACCAGATTTTTTTCCCCAATTGGTTTGTTCTGAACAGAAACAGTATTTTAAAATTACCCTAAAATTTACGTTCCTGAATGGGTAAGAACAAAAAAATAAAGTTGCCGAACCAGTTAATAACGTTCCATGTCAGATGTGGGACAAACAAATAAGTAGGCTGATCATTAGAACATTAAACTTAAATAATGAAGGAAAGATGAAGCGGCATAAATAGTTGCTCCACATAAAGTGAAAATTATGTTGTTTTTCAGTGCTTTATTCACCAAATGTATTTGAATGGACTACAGTATGAGACACAGTAGTGCAACTCTCTCTCAAGTTTACACATCAAGAGTTCTGATCTTTGAAGTGCATAGGGATAATCACGTTTGATTGGAGTTGGACTGGACACATGCAACCGCATGTGCGTCTGTGCATACAGAAAGCTGCTCACTTTGGCATCTTTTTGTGGTTAAATTGTTTAAAATCACTTGCGTGTTAACATTTGCAAGCCTTTGAAATACATGCAAATGATCAACTTTCATCGTATTTAAATTTGCGTATTAATCCATGAATGGGATGCGAGCCGAATCGTGGGTGGTGATCACAGATCAACTGCGATCCGTTACACCACTAATTAGTATTAAAAAAACAAACATCTTGAGATACTTGGTAGCCTACACTATTTACCTCTTATGATTGAGCATTAGAGACTTGGGCTTGAGTAGGTTACTTCCTGGTGGAAAGCTTCTCATTTCTCTGATAAGTCAACGACGACCAAAAGTGAATTTCACCATGGCATATTAGACAGAAATCTTGTCAAAGAAAGAAAAAAATAATGGTATTAACCGGTTACCATTATTTTAAATAAACATTGCTGTTCCGGAACATATATTTTTTGAAAGTTTCTGGTTTCGTTTCGGTTCCTTGCAAAACATCAAAAGTTTCTGGTTTTCGTTTTCGTTCCGTGAACAGGTTCAAAGCCTTGCCAAAGTAGGCTGAGCATGCCATCGCCATCTTGGCAGCAAGTCACTTCTGGATAACAAAAAATCGGCCGGAACTAAGAAGAGTTGGGGGACCTATGGTGACTGGTTGCTGACCCATGCCCACCTAGCTTGACCAGAGTGACAGCAGAAGCAATTCACCTGTCACTCCAGCGGTCACACCCTTAATTATGTACAACTTTAAGGCTTAATCGAGGGGCAACGTTACGATCTCTCTGATGAAGCCAGCACGTAAATGACTTAAACATACATCAACGGGCAGCTAGAGGCAAATTTTTTTATTTATAACTCATCCTTTCAATTATATTAAGCCTTAAAGTTCTCCATAATTAAGGGCGTGGCCACTTGAGGGACTGGTGAACTGCTACTGCTGTGTTGAGCTAGCCGGGTGTGGTTTCAGCAACCAGCCACCTCAGCTTCACCTGCGTCCCGCCTCTTTACCCATTTTCGGTTATCCGCAATGTCAAGATGGCAACACCAAGCCCTGCCAAACTATTGTCTTCAAAAAAGCTTTTCACAATCCTATGGGTGACGTCACGGACACAACATCCATATTTTTACAGTCTATGGGCTTAGTATAATTTAAACACAGTTACAAAAACATTCACCCCCTACACAGTTATTAAGAAGGGCAAAATTAGCTATATAGACCAATAAAAATGTTGTACCAGGCTATAAAAACATTTATTTCTGCTGTAAAGTTGGGAATTTTAACATGGGGGTCTATGGGGAGCCAGTCTCTAGTGGCCAGTCGATGAATTGCAGTTTAAGTCACTTCCGTGATGGTTGCACCCTGGACACGCAGCTCAGTGCTGGCAACGCGGAGGTATCGTACACCGGAAGTGCACATTAAATAGCGCGAACTTAGTCAGATAGCGTCTACTTCAAAATGCAAAATATACGTTAGCAGCCAATGTTCATCGTTATGATTTGGGACAAATATGATGTTATTTAAAGGCGGAGTCCACGATGTTTGAAAAACGCTTTGGAAAAATAGACGGGCCGTTTACCAAAACACACTTATACCCAATCAAATCAAATCAAATGCCGGGTTGCGTATGTGTGGGGCGGGTCTATCAACAGAAGGTCCAGATTCTATTGGGATAGGGGCGTGTTTGTTTAGGTGATTTCAAATATCAACATTGGCTTTCAAACATCATGGACTCCGCCTTTAATGTTAAACTATGTGATTGGCACTCTGTGGCGCGACAGGGATTTGAGCAACTTCTTGAGTCGTAGCTGGGCGCCGCGGACAGGCACCACCTGTCGGCGCTGGTGTGCGTATACTCATAGAAAACAATGTGTTTGATTTTTTTAGAACGGCGCTGCGTGGCGCTGAGCAGGTCGTCCGCTGTGTGACCCCCTTAAGACTGGAAAGTTGCCCCTTGATGTAAACACATTTATTATCATTCAGCTTTTATAATTTAAAAGGGGTGTGATGAGACACTTACTTCACAAGACAAGATAAGAAACGAGATTGCGTTCAAACATGCATTTTGTCTGGAACTAGCAAAAGTCCTGTCTGGGAAACTGTTTCTATATGTAATAACAACCAGCCTTATGTACAAAGGCCTGCAGAGGGCACCAGCGGACTTGCGATTGTTGTTTTTACTTTTACTTTAGATTGAGTACACGCTTACTTTTGGCCAAACATTTAAATCCATTCAAATCTTTAATATTTGTCCAATTGACCCTTCGCTAAGCCACACCGAAAACTGCCACAGGCCAATCGTGGTTTAGCAACCATAACTAGGCGCGGGAGGTCTGACAAGCTTACGAGCGACGGAAACATGCCGTAGCGTTGTGCATATGGATTGTGTAAATCTGATATCCGGTATCTTAAAAGTTTGGATGGGGTGGTGAAATTTTTTCCCTTCCCGAAACTTAAAACCCAAGGGGAGATATGCCTGACGTAGATCAAGCAGTGTGAAAGGTTTTATTCACGACTAAATATCGACATATCGTGTCGCACGAGATCTCGTGACACCCCATCAATTAACATTTATCATCATTCAGATTTATTTATCAGTTTAAATGAAGGAATCTGTAATGTTATGTAATATTTATCTGAATATATTAAAACCCTTGTTGCTACATTTAGTCCATTCTCATACTTCAAGGTCAGACTGTACAGAAGTTGATCATGACTGCAGGAATGGCAACTACTGAGTTTGGCACAGCTGAACAATTTAGGATAGTTACTAGTTTCCAAAAACTTGTCTGATTTACTAAAATACATCTCCATAAATAATGTTTAGCTTTTTAAAACAAATATAACAGCAAAAAAATCTTAATCTTTACAACATTATATTTATATAATATATATATATATAAGTAATATTTTGTAACATTAGCAATGCTGAAAGCCTTAAGCTTAAACAACTTCCTGTACTGGCATAAGGTTCCCTGTGATTTGTTTCAATTGACCTGTAAACAATGCAGGTGCTGAAATGTCAACCATTTCAAACGTCTAATGACACTCAGCCGTTTAATGCTCATTCATTGAACACTTGAGTATATACACAAAACCCATTGAGAAGTCACAGAGCAGAATGGCTCTTTACCAATGCAAACAGCATAAACAAACAAGCGTACAGACGTGAGTGCTCAAGGTTATATTTGTGGGTGAGGCTGTATTATTTCATAGACCATTCATTATAGTTTTATTCTTTATTCAGCAGACCTTTTTCATTTATATGACGGTTGCTATATAAACTTCAACTAATGAATAGCAATTAATCCCTCATTCAAGTGTGTTCAAAAGTGTCTTTGTGTGCAAGGTGAAAAGGAAGAAACAGTTTACAATGCTTACAATAATGAACAAAAAGGACATTTGTATATTTACAGACACTACTATTATTCTAACACTACCTTTATTATATTATGAAGAACTAATGCAAAGTCTGACTGACATGTTTTCTTGTAAATGAAATTTTCAGGCTCACGTTTAGGTTCAGTAATTTCACTTTAATGTCAATTAAATGTTATTAGTCAGTAGTTGAAACGCCTTATTTTCACAAATGTCACATTTGTCATTTCATTGATATTTACTGTAACAAAATTTGTTTGTCTATCTCAGCAAAACCATCTAAGTGCATTTTTAAAACCATTCGATTAATATTATTATCTCATTTTTGATGGAGGTATTTTACATTACATCATATTTATATATTATATTGTAGTGAATCACATTTGATATAAACTCTAATTAACTTGTATTTGCATTGTAGATATTTTACATTACGTAAAGTGCTTCTGGGAAGTCCTAAACTATGGTAAGAAAAGGCAATCAGTGTTTGCAAAGGACATATTCATCGCTAAATTGTTCCTTATGTGCCGTGCAAGAACAGCAGGACATTTAACTAATGCATGACCAGATGTACAATTTAGCTCTGCTGCAGTGTTTTAATTAGTCCAATTGCGGCGAGTGTCCAACCCTCTATACACTGGAGCATTTAGGGGTTAAACAGCTTGATAAATGGCCGTGTCCATTGAATACGGGCTTTCGGCTGGTGGGTGCTCATTTTTCCCCCCTCCTTAAGTCTCTCCAGGGTCAGTCAGTCAGACGATAATTGAAAGATTCCCAAACAGAAATCTCGAATCTGCCTGACTGACCTCGCGTCCTATTCAGTAGAAAGCCACCGAGTGACATCTGTTGGCTCTTCTTGAAAAGGACGTCTCGGGCTACATTTGTTTAAGTGGCTGTACGCCCTTTGTTATTGGTGTGTCCCCTGCGTCCATAAAAATGATGAGCTATTAAACACTTGCTTGTATTTTCAGAGGTGGCATTGAATACTTTGTTGTTAAGTGGGCAATCTACAATAGGTGAGCTATAATCACGCCACATCATTCAATGAAAATACATTTATGCAGGCAAGCAGACCTTAAGGAACTTAAAGATATTAGTTGTCTTTAATGTTTGTGCATTTAGTAATGATATTATAGTGGGAAATCTTACTTGGACAAAGCAGGAGATGGACAAACTGTTGTAAATGAATTTGTTTAAGATAGAAGTGTGACATAAACTTGAAAAGTTTTTTATGTTTTCTTTTTTTGGTACTTTCAACTTAATGTGATTTTTTTCTATTATATTTAGAGTTATTATGCATTTGGTGGATACTTTTTATCCAAAGTGACTTTCATTCAAGGTTTTCTTGTCTGAAAAAAATGGTCAAAATATGTACCCTAGCTGTCACTGGGGCAATACCCTTTCAAAAAGTACACCTGCGTACCTAAAGAGTTCATAATAGTACCTTAAAGGGTACATATTGGTACCAACGGTGTATCTAATGGTACACACACTCACCTAAAGGATTATTAGAAACACCATACTAATATTGTGTTTGACCCCCTTTCGCCTTCAGAGCTGCCTTAATTCTATGTGGCATTGATTCAACAAGGTGCTGAAAGCATTTTTTTAGAAATGTTGGCCCATATTGATGAGATAACATCTTGCAGTTGATGGAGATTTGTAGGATGCACATCCAGGGCATGACGCTCCCGTTCTACCACATCCCAAAGATGCTCTATTGGGTTGAGATCTGGTGACTGTGGGGGCCATTTTAGTACAGCGAACTCATTGTCATGTTCAAGAAACCAATTTGAAATTATTCGAGCTTTGTGACATGGTGCATTATCCTGCTGGAAGTAGCCATCAGAGGATGGCTACATGGTGGTCATAAAGGGATGGACATGGTCAGAAACAATGCTCAGGTAGGCCGTGGCATTAAAACAATGCCCAATTGGCACTAAGGGGCCTAAGGTGTGCCAAGAAAACATCCGCTACACCATTACACCACCACCAGCCTGCACAGTGGTAACAAGGAACGATGGATCCATGTTTTCATTCTGTTTACGGCAAATTCTGACTCTACCATCTGAATGTCCAAACAGAAATCGAGATTCATCAGACCAGGCAACATTTTTCCAGTCTTCAACTGTCCAATTTCGGTGAGCTCGTGCAAATTGTAGCCTCTTTTTCCTATTTGTAGAAGTACCCAGTGGGGTCTTCTGCTGTTGTAGCCCATCCGCCTCAAGGTTGTGCGTGTTGTGGCTTCACAAATGCTTTGCTGCATACCTCGGTTGTAACGAGTGTTTATTTCAGTCAAAGTTGCTCTTCTATCAGCTTGAATCTGTTGGCTCATTCTCCTCTGACCTCTAGCATCAACAAGGCATTTTCGCCCACAGGACTGCCGCATACTGGATGTTTTCCCTTTTTCCACTATTCTTTGTAAACCCTAGAAATGGTTGTGTGTGAAAATCCCAGTAACTTAGCAGATGTGTTCAGTTTGGAGTTCAGGAGATTATCTTGACCAGGATCACACCCCTAAATGCATTGAAGCAACTACCATGTGATTGGTTGATTAGACAATGCAATGCTCAACCAATTGAGTGGCTGAAACACAAATTAGATCAACTTATCAGTACCCTGTCAAAAAATAAGTCAACTAAGTTGAATAATGTCAATAAGTACACCTAGAGGTCATTTTATAGTACCACAGAGGTACCTATTGGTACAAAAGAGTGCACATTAGTACCTCAAAAGTACATATAAGTACCAAATGTATACATATCTGTACCTACATATTAGGAACTTTTTTTTAAGGGTACTGCCCCAGTGACAGTTTGGGTAAATAAAAAAATGAACTTGGAAAAAGTTTAAGTGAAACACAAACATTAATCTTCTTTTTTGTGACTCACCACTGAATTTCATTCTTCTCATTTATATTACAGGGGAACTGTGCGCTTCAACATTATTATGGTAATATTTTCGACTGAATATGCCTACAAATGTGGGAAACACCGAACGCACATGACCTTCCCGGATTTGTCTCCTACATGCTTCAAAAGTGTTGCAACCGTTCCTCAATAAATCATCCGTCTTAATCAAAGTACCCCCCTCCATCACTAAAGCAGCGTGCCAGCGTCCAACTCCACCACACAATGCAGCATAATGGAACTATTTATTTCCATAATGCCGCATTGTCACCGTGATGTTGTGGCCTCTGAACAGTGACAGAGAGGCGGAGGGATCGAGGAGAGGTGACGAAGTGCTCGAACAGAACGGGTGGGGGTTTTCTAATTAGCGAATGAAATTTCATGTTGGGCTCCATAGGAGATAAATTGACTTTTGACAGGTCTTTCCTTTCAGCTTGTCAGAACCTCTGACAGAATGGCCAGTTAACGGATTGCTAATTCCTCTTTGAGCTCCCGCCGGTCCGGACCGCTGTACACAACTAAGACCATTTTCTAAATAAGCTGCTGCAATTTTGGGGGTGGCAAGATGCCACTTTACAAAGATGCACTTGTATCTAAAGTAAACAAGGACTATGCATTGCTCAGAAGATGCGGAAACATACTTTTTTTCGTTGATTTAAGGTGGGAAGTAACTCCAAGAAAGATTTATTTATTTATTCTACCAATTAAGCTGGTAGAGCCCTAAAACAAATGTTTGATTCCCGGAAACACACATACTGATACTGTAAAGGAAATAGATGTGCTATAAGTCGCTTAAATGTAAATTGTTTTAACCAAAACCAGTTGCACCGCACTCACCATAATTTTTGCAAATATTGCATGTGTTTTTAGTCACTCTCTCAATTGTGGCAAGTGTAGGCTTTCACAACACCGTACCACTTTTTTAACAAGTAAATGAAATATACGTGTTATATATCAAATTAAACATGAAAACCTGCTGATTCAGTAACAAGATCCGTCGTTTAATATTCATTTACATGACCGCAAATCAAATTACAAACCAGACGTGAAATTATACTTTCTAACGTCAAAAGACTTACAACTTCTACTGTCAACTCTGTAGGGTGCTGGTTATGTATGATGGTGACATCACTCCTGTAGGTAATTTGTAATGGGAAAAACGGATGGTGTTACAACTCAGCCCACGTTACAACCCCGCCCGGTCGCCCTTATTGTGATGCTACTGTACAGTCTAAGTAATTGTTTGCATAATAGTTTTACACATAGTTGCCTTGTTTAACAAGAGATTTACATTGCTTTTCAAGGACTTATATTATAGGGTCAATATAAGGCTGGGAGCAAGAAGTTATTCACAGGAGAAATTTGTATGTGGATGAGATTTTTTGATGTGGATTTTTTTGTGCCCTTGACTTAAACCCCATAGATCATCGCTCATTTAAATACACCTAACAACCTATGCAGTCACTCTGCAAATTGGCATAGATTTGCAAAGCAAATATTAAATTTTAACGACAACCTTCCAGACAAACACAGAGATTTAATGTGTGCATGTCGTTATCTTACAGAATATTTTAATGAATTCCTGATGGAAATCAGATGCTGTAATTTATGAATGACAGGTTTATGATATAAAAGCATAGACGTAATAAGGACATAAATGGATCACGGCTGTATGCACATGCAATGTTACAAAACAGTTTAGCCTATTGGATCTCTAGGGTTTGTGTATACAGCTGCTAAAAGATTTCAGTTTTTTACAGTTTCTTCTTTTCTATTTTGTTTAAAATCTCATGCTAGTCTTTGCATAAGAAGCAGGTGCAGGATTAAAAATAAATGGTTTGATGGTTTTGAATTATGGCTACAGGGTCCATTCATTCGTGCCACAGCGAGGACCGTCTGATTAAAAAACATATAGTGTGTGTGTTGGTGGGTGGGGCTGTTGTATCCTACAACAGGATTAGGTGCAACCAGTTGGACAAGCGGGTCTAATTGAACTGTCATGTTTAATGTGTTCACCTCTGACAGTCGTACACACACAAACCTGGATGAGTCTGTGACTAGGATGGTCCAGGAAGATAAACACAGACCCTGATTAGATGTGGTAGTTGTTATATATCTTCAGCCTGACCCAACACACACACCCCCATATACAAAAGGGCATGGCAATTCAGCCCTGTCTTCTGTGCATGCTGTTTTATTTTTGCTTTGTTAATTAAATTCCACCAGACGAATAAAAAAAGGCTATATTTTTTAAAAATTGTAAGTTATTACATTGGGTTTCAGATGGAATGATACGGCCATAAATTATTGTAAAACATGGCTTAGGAGCAACAACACCGATGTTCTGATTAAACTTTCTCACTATTTGACACGACCACCTGACAATTGCATTATTCATTGCATTAGCATTTTAACTATTTAAGGTTTTTGAGGCAATTTTTGTTTTTTTTACAAGTTTCTCTGTGTTTCAGCAAATGGAATGATTTTTGGTGACAAATCTTATATTGACACATATTTTGAGAATATGCTTTGAAATTTTGCAAAAACTCAACGATATAAATTTACTACCCTTTTGGGTTGTTCGTGTACAAAGAAAGTCACTAAATTGGCTGTAAAAATTTATCAGATTAATTAATTTTTTTCATAAATCTGTTAATCACCCTCAGAACTGATCAAAACTACCAAATGCTTACAAAATTATAACTCAATGTACAAGCCAGAAATTAAGCTCTGTTTTTTGCACAGGCCTACTAAAGGGTTAATGGTGCCACATGGTGATCAACAGTAAAAATGATGCTTTTTACCTCTTAGCAAAAGGATAAAGAGCCAACAATAAAAAATGCATGGTGTCATGGCTTTGCTATCAAGAAATGTTGTTATAATGGAAGTCAATGGGGCAAAAACAGTAAATAAGGGAAGAACATTTTTTTTATCTGATGCTGCACAAAAACTAAACATGAATCAAAGCCAATGTTTTTACCACTTTTTGTCATGCCCAAGACTGTGAAAAAAATCCAGTCCACAATCACTTTTTATATTGAAAATCGGTCAATTTGTGTTTTTCCCCCCAAATCAGTGACACCACTTGTGAACTTAGCAATTAAAGAGTTAAAATCATGGAAATTTTGTAAACATTTGGTAGCTTTGATCAGTTCTGAGGTTGATTAACTGTTAATTAATTTTTACAGCTGTTTAATTTAGTGGCCGTTTTTGTACACAAACAACCCGAAAGGGTTAAAAATAAAGGTGATGCTATAGATTAGAAGATGGTTCCATAAAAAACCTTTAACATCCGAAGAATCGTTCTGTGTCATAAAAAAGTTTCTTTGTTGAAAATAAAAGTTCTTTAGGTTATAAAAATGTAAGAAGGAAATATTTCTTGAAAGAACCGTTGACTTATTTGTAGAACCATTATGGCATCACTGTGAAGAACCTTTTAAGCACATTTATCTTAATAGGTGTGAATGATGACATACAGAACCTTTAACATTCGACAAACCTTTTTGTTTAAAAAAAAGTTTTTTGTAGTAAAAAAGGTTTGATTGTAAAAAAGAAATGGTTCTTTGAAGAACCTTTTACTGAATGGTTCTTTGAGGATCCAAAAATGGTTCTTCTATGGCATCGCTGTGAAGAACCTTTTAATCACCTTTATTTTAAAGACTATAGATATTTGAATGCATAGAAATTGAGAAAAGTCAGTTTTGGCGTCTTGTAGTGTCTGAGCAAGAGAACCACCCACGATGCACCACCAGCTCCTGATGTTGCCGCAATTTTTTGCTGGAGCAACAGATGTTTGTAGCGGCTCTGCAAGTAATTATCCATCTCTGCTATGTTCTTTGTATAGTCCGTGCACGTGTGTGTGTTGAACTCTCAGCTTTGCTTTAACTCAACAACGGGAGGATTTACCAGTAATTATCCTGTAACACACCCCTCTTGCCTCCACCATTGTGTGGATGTCCCGGCAACATAGCCATCATTAATCAAACGATTCAACGCAGGTCTGAACTAGTTAACCTGCAACGCCCAGCCCTGGTTACTGAGGAAGTTTTCAATTCCCTCTGGTCAATCACAAGGACACAAGAGTGCAACAATGATGTGATTATGCATGGAAATTATAATAAGCATACTAAACAAACTATTTGATGGATTCCAGGAATGCAACATTTAGATTGCGAAGGTCTGAAATTCGCTGGAGGCTGGAATTAGAAAATAGACAGCAAAAATGTTATTTTCTTAACTTTAACAATGAGCACCGCACATGTTTTTTTTAAATCTGACCCAGAGCAAGAGGTCAGACAGTTACTAAAGGGGCAGCCCATGTCATCATGTTGCATTTGTGTATGAATAGCTGTCCATTCAATGGCTCTTTTACAGTCTCTTGAATACAAGTGTTGGCTCCCTTCTGGACAGTCAGAATTCAGAGTGCATGCACTTTGGCAGGCTTGTTAGACATCTGCAGTCTTTTTTTTTTTGAAAGAAGATATTTCGGCTATTTGTATTTGTGCATTGCATAAAAGTATACTTCACTTATTCTTGATTTATTTGGAGTCTAACATTGAAATCAAACATTCACATTTTGTTCTCTGCAGGCTATTATATATATTTAGTAACAGTAAAGACTTCAATTATTCAAATCAGATTATTAATTATCATTGCTTATTTTAATTAACCTTTTATATATTTTCTATTCAGGCATAATTCTATTCTTTCAGGCATATTTGCTTTAGGTTGTTTATAAGTTTAAACATTTTCTCCATAAACATTTGTCATATAATGGTGTAGATTTTGAATATAGTTTGAATCAGCACTTCAAATGCTTATTATTGTGAAATTTGCATAACTAGAGAGATTTCACACAGCTGTTTTAATGTGAAGGCCAGCATTATATTTTAAAGGTACCAGCATTTTATAGGCACTTTTGATGGATATGTTAAAGCCTGAAATTTAAAATATTGGTGACTATTAGGGCCTTCTCAAACCATGGTTTGTAAAAAAAATTTGCATTTTAAACTAAATTTATTTTATTGCGTTTTAGTCTTAATTTTCACAGCTGTCCGTAATTGCAACCTAAATAATTATTAGAGGGTTTTAATCCAGTTATTTTAAATTTTAAGTTTATTTACACTTAGTTTGATTAATATGAAACAAATTATCAGTAATAAAATAATAATAAAACAAATTGATTATATTTTTTAAACAATTTATTATGAGGTTGTTTTATTAACATTAATGTTAACATAAACAATACTTTTACATTATTTATTAATCTTAATTCATGTTAATTTCAGCATTTACTTAATTTTTAAAAACAAAAGTTGTGACTGTTAACATTATTTAATGCACGCTGAACTAACATGAACAATTGTATTTGCATTTGTAATTTGCATTTGTACATGCTAGCTTATTTACTAATGACAAAAACAATCTTATTGTAAAGCATTACCATTATTTTTTACTTTAATTTTAAAATGATGAAATGAATTTAACTCTAAATGATAATCTAGATGAAAATGTTAATGCTATAAAAGACAACAAATAATAGCATATAGCCTCAACTACAGCAAAATTGATCAACTTTACCAACTGTACAATCAAGTATAATTCATTTAGTACAAAAATATTCTTAGTACTTGTGTTTACAAATACTGATTTAAAAAGTGTTACAGTGTTTTTTTTTTTTTCAAATTTGTGTTAGCTTTATATTTGGCTGTTTTATACATGCCATTTTATCTTTCCAGTTTTTTTGTACAGCTGTGTATAAACTCTGCCACCAGTTAATGTTTGGCAGGTAGCTGCCTAATAATTGACCTTTATCTTCCTAATGAACTGAGATTAATTATGACTTCAAGGTCCTGTCTCAAACACATATTTGTCTACCAGCTAAAACATAATAAACACCACTAAGTGCATTAACAAGCTTCCCATGAGAAAAAAAATATTCACAAGACACACCTTGAACAAAATGAACACAAATGTTTTCAGATCTGTAACAGCAGAGCAGCTCTAACAGGACACCTCATGTGCCTGTTTAAAATGACTGACCAACATACTGTAGGCATTATTTGCTTCTTTAAATATGTTTAATCAGATGTTTTTTAATATCATTTTTACAAAGTGTTTGAATTTGTTCTGCGTGTTCTTCAGTTTTGGCGGGGAAGCCAGGACAGTGTCAGATGCTTTCATCCCCTGCCAACCTTCACACCCGCTCCCACGTAAATGTTTAGATGTTTCCACGGCGTTGACGAACAAGCTTTACAAAATCTAAAGCAGCAGATAATGACGGAATTACAAATACAACAGATTATATTTCACACACCTGTAAGCACGAAGTGTTTCAAGGATGTTGATTTATTTGTGCATTAGTGTATGTTTGCATTTGATAAGGAAGTGAGGTGAGCGGCTGGTCATGTATACATTCCGCTTTACTCGGTGTGAGAAAGCAGAGCGTCATCGCACCTGCGAGCCCGCGCTGAGTGGAAAAGGTCAACCTGTCAGTCATTCTCTCTTAGTCAAGGTTATTGTGAGTTAACAATGCATTTGAACCATATATAAATATGTTTCGTTCATCAAGAGCAACCTGAAATCTATTTTCGAGGTATTTTGAGTTTCAGCCTCAAGCAGTGAGATTGGAGTTTGAATTGACAGGGCATACTGTAACAAAGTTTCTATATTCTATTCAAAATGGTTAAATTTCAGAACAAAACTGTTTAATGGCTGTTTATTTTTTGTAGGATTTTTGCATTTATATAAAACATTTCACAATAATAGATCATCTAAAATAGAATATAATAGGCTATAGTCAATTTTGTTATAATTTTTTGCTATTTTTAAATATTTTAAATTTTCCTTATTCATACTGTCATATATTTTATTTGTCCAGCATAACTTCTATTTTTTTTGTCTAATCAAATAATAAAAATGCAATAAAAAAAACTATTCTAATAATATTTTTCTATGAATTGGTGAACCTTTCCGTTTTTTAAATGCCATTAATAACTTACATGTATAGGCTATTTGTCCGATTCTTATATAATAATAATTCACCAGTTTAGTAGTTTATATAGTCTAGTAATCCTCGCGTGTGATTGCGTTTCCAGTGTGCTAACAGAAGGGGTTCAAGAACCTGGCCGGTTGCATTCTGCAAGTTAAGACTGTCGAGAGCCGTGAAGTTAAGACTTTGTCGTGAGAACTAGTCTGACCAACTAGCAATTAGTTATATGCTCATCAGTCTTAATATTTTGATTTAAATTAGACCAATCTACATTTATATGTAACATAGGCTACTTAAAATAGTTATGATCAGTCTTCAAAAAAAAAAAAAAAAAAAAAAAACAATGACACGTTTTGATTAAATAAAGATATATTGTTTCTAATCGACGTTTTAGTTCATTATTGTAGCCTTATTGTAAATTGTAGTTTATTCGTTTTAAAAAAGCACCTAAATTAATTTCAGAAGATTAATTGTGGTGTAGGCAGCTCAATGTTTGGTTAATTTATAAATATTTGTATGTTTATATAATGGCAATTAGTCTAATAAGATATAAAGGGCACTCTGCGTGCTGTGTGTTTAGGTAAAAAATGAATGCGTAATGAATAAATTACTGAAAGTTTCTAAAGGGCGTACAAATGAACCAATCACAGTGCATTAGGAGGAGCATACTGAGACAGTCAAAAACTGACGTCCGCACGCGCACCTGGCATAACGTTGCGTCACGGCAATAGAGAGTCATTATGAAAACACAAATACATTAGACCGCAGTTACAGAGTAACAAATTATACAACAATTCTTTTAAAGAATTGTCAGACAATGTTGCAGACTTTAACGTCAGAGGAATTTGTTAAATTGTTTGTTTGTTAACTTAAGTGAACAAAAGAAAAAAGATTAACAAAACCAACAGTATTTATAACAAGCAGCATATTTGAGCCTGAACATTTGCCCATATGGATAAGTCGAAGAATTTTCGTATTGATGCCCTGTTGTCAGAGAGCTCTCAGCGGATGGTTCGGGAGGATTCACCGGGACTGTGTAATGACAACGAGACCATTATCTGCAAACGGACAGAAAATTCACCCACTCGAGCTTTTCAGCTTCAGTCAGGGGTCATACCCAAACCGGGTATGCTGAACATTTCTCACCCAGGATTAACGCCATTTTCTCAAGGGTCTATGCCAGGAATGTATCCAACACATATGTACTCTATTTCGGCACTTGGTGCTCAGCACCCCAGCTTTGCTTATTCTGGTTTTGGGCATCAGTACCCG
Organism: Misgurnus anguillicaudatus; assembly: GCF_027580225.2. Lineage (NCBI taxonomy): Eukaryota > Metazoa > Chordata > Actinopteri > Cypriniformes > Cobitidae > Misgurnus > Misgurnus anguillicaudatus. The sequence goes on from NC_073353.2 coordinate 14,209,497, forward strand.
GAGCACCTGAAAGCAGCAGCCGTGGCCGGTTCATTACCGCTGGAGCACTGGCTACGGGCCGGCCTCATAATGCCACGACTCGCCGACTACAGCGGTATGTGCACTTACTAAAAATATTATTTATATGCATTCTAACATGCATTGCTATGAATATAGGTGACTTCTTATTACGCTTATTAAAACATATTTGAACAATCCCACCATGTAATCTCAATCTAAAATATTTCTAAAAATATAACATTTAAATAGTAAATAACGTTATGCAGAGATGTAATGTAGTTCTAACTGTGATAATAAATAAATATATAAATTTAATTATATAGACACTGTGTATCTATTAATCAATCCAAAATGTTAATTTACTGGAAACACAAACAATATTGTTGCCTATAAAAAAAATTCTAACTTATTCAACAGTTCAATAAATCACTCATGCATTCTATTGTATCTCTCAGGAAAAACATAATAAAGTGAACTCATCCACCATAAATATTCAGTATTTACTGCTAACGCAACTATAATGTAAGCTTTTTTATTTTAAGTCTTTTCATAAATGATACGTCCATTAAAACTGCCTTCGTCCAAAGGAAAACCATAAAGAAACACTTTAAACAGCCTAAGCTTCATCAATAAAGCTTTCTGGTAGCACTTATTGAATTTTCATTAAGTTAATGGTGCTCTCTGGTGTTTTATTGTCCCGCTAAAGCAGTACTGTCATCAACCATAAACTGAAGTATATACTACTGTTATTATTTGTTTCTCTTTTAGAGGATCTGGGGGGTGAATACGTATTTGTGGCTGCTCATGCCTGGTGCTTCTGCACAAGTTTCACAAATGCATGCCTCTCTTTTTTTCAGGAGCACCTCAGCCTGGTCTGATTGGAAAGTGCCGCAGACCACGGACAGCTTTTACCAGTCAGCAACTACTGGAGCTGGAAAACCAGTTTAAACTCAACAAGTACCTGTCCCGACCCAAACGCTTTGAGGTGGCCACATCTCTCATGCTGACTGAGACACAGGTGAGTGGAAATGGAAAACTTACTGTATGTGAACACTGGGAAAAGATCCGCTATCTTCTGCAATGCCTGGAAAATAAACAATACAAACAACATCATCATCATTCATATATGTATGAATGTATTTTACAGGTCAAGATTTGGTTCCAGAACCGACGGATGAAGTGGAAGCGCAGTCGCAAAGCTAAAGAACAAGCTGCGCAGCTGGATACAGACAGCTGTAAGTCAGGCAATAGAGCAAAGAAGTCCAAAGATCTCGATCGCTGCAGCGGGCAAGATGATGATGAGGATCTGGATGCAGATGAAGAAGATGATGATGATGAAGAAGAAGAAGATTTTCGAAAATCTATTAACGTAGGTGTGAGTCTTTCTCATCCCTCAGACTTCCTGCAGCACAGCTCAGAGCTGAGTTACAGCTCCCATGGCTCTTACTCTGATGATGACCTGGAAGAGATCGGAGGAGACCGAAAGATCACATTGGGGTTATGAGGAACTGATGACATCTGTCGTCTATGTGTTCTTTCATTAATTGGACAGCTAATAGCATTTAGGTTCCGCTACTCTTGAAACAACATCACCTCATGACTGAAACTGTTGATGTCCAAACTATTATTTAAACCTTGTATGCTCACGTTCACATTAATTAATGGATACGGACAGAACATTTATAGTCATATAAACAGTACTGGCATTTTAAAATAATGAATGAAAATGGTCTTCCAGTCTATTTGCACTTAATATTTTTTCTTGAAGGCTGCTTGTAAACTGCAAGTGTAAACTGTTTCACACACTAACAAGTTTTTTATGTGATCAAATGTTTCATGGACATTTTGATTGACACTACCTGTGAGCTGTTGAACCGAATGAGGAAGTCTTCGCAAGTCACAAGCTGACACTCTTGCTGTACATATGAAACACATTGAACTCTTGATCATATTTTGTTCAGTATGTAAGCAAGCGTGGATGCTGATGAACAGAGGACTGTCCAGAGGTCAGCTTTTCTTTCAGTAACCATTGACTGAGGAACACAGAGGAACTGATAAATCCTCAGCAAATATTAAACAAGGGCAAACTGTGAACAGTGCATTACTTAGTCCATTAGTTTATGTCATGTTGTTGCTGTTGGTGTTTTTAATGTTATTTAACAGTTACAGATTATATCTAATTTATTCAGCTATGAAAGAGATCAGAAGTTTGAAGAATTGTGTGAACTTCAGACATTGCTAATAAAATATGTACACAGAGAAAAAGGGAAATAAACACAAAGGTCAACATTAAAAAGACCAAAATCGTGTGTTGACATTTTTCTCACCTTCATCTTTTTGTGTAAATGCTGTATATAGAAATGTGTCTGTGTGGTGGAGACAAATCTGTTAAGAGTTTGTGCGCTTTAAAATTGCAAATGAATATCCATCCCCTCATCTCTCTATTCAACCTCTAGCTGACATAGATGGTGATTAAAGATCAGATGAATCTACAGCTCATTATAAACAGCACAGGCCCTGATATTTATGACCACAGGCTTTCAAATATGAATTACTTACAGGGGTTTACTGATAGGCAAATAATTAAGTTAATGAAGGAGAAGAAAAAATAATCTACTCCTTATGCTGATGTCACCGGGCCATTTAATTTGCGGAAAGATGAATTACCTCAGTGACCAAAAGAGTATTTTTACAGGGGTGTGGTGTAAGGCCAACAATTAATATTAAAGCAGATGAGGCGCAGTGGTCTATCTTAGCCAAGCTACAACAGGACATATTTATATGTTGATTAAATGCAGTGCAGTGAAGTGATGAATAAATACCTTGACAAAAAAAACTCAGCACTCAAGCAGGCAAATTGTAAACATTAATCATGCATTTAGCAAATGACATCTGGCCTGTACCAGGAAGATGGTTAAACTAACTCAGAGTTACAGGATTAGTTTTGAGTTGACAAAACCAAACCAATACGATCAGGCTTTGTTAGTTCCACGAAGCAGCTCCTCAATTTTCTCTGTCAATTTTGGCTTTGATCTCAAATTTAAGATTTATCCGCGAGCGCGTGCACATGAAAGAGTGACGTCGGCACCAAACAAACAATCGCGTTAAACACGGACAGAGCAAGTCATATATTTCCCAGCTATTATTACTCAATAATCATGCTTAAAGTATACAAAAATGTATTGCAATCAGGGAATTATATAATGTTTTTCTGCTGCTGTCAAAGCGAGAACTGTTGGAGAAAGTTTGCTGATGTGCAAGTTAAACAAAATGTAATAGGCCTATATATAGGCTAGTAGTTATTTGGTAAAAAAGAAAGAAAACTGTGCTTTGGTTTTATTTGTAATAACGACAGATTTACTAATGACACTACAGTATACATATGATACACAAATGGTAACTTACTACACGTTTACAACAATAAAACTATGGTTAATTTATCTAAGATTTTGCGCGTAAATGTTCACAGAATTAGAAATAATAATAAAAAAAAAACATCGCGACGCGAACTTTCAAGTAGTCGCATCACGAGACTTTGCTCAAAGCTTAATTTCGGTGCATGATCTCTGATTCAGAACAACCTGCCCCGGAGCAGATGCTTATGTTGAGCTACTTTGGCGCAAGCCAACACTAAACGTACCTGTCTAGCCAACTAAACTAGCTTCATTGTACAGGCCCATGGAGCTCTCTCACCTGAGCGCTAACGGTATTTTATTGAAGTGTAGTTTGTCCCTCGCCTGTGTCCGTCGTTGTCATGGAGATCAGACACACACAACTGAACTAACGTTATCGGTAAAACTTACAGACATTTTCCTTTCCTTTTTTACGATTAAAACAAAAATAAAACTACAAGACTTGAGATAGAACTACTGTGGTAAGATACATTTTCACTACACCCGGTAGGTAAAATGTAAGAGGTTTGCGTTTTTTCTTTTGGTGTGACGAACAACGTTTAGAGAGAGGTAGCTCTTACCTGTGAAACTTCATTCTAACGTTAACGTTAGTTGATTTAATTCTGTAGCCAAATGAAATGTAGGCGAATATTTTATTAAATACAATAGTTGTGTTGATAAAATATTTTAAGCGACTTAGGAAACGAAATTACATTCAGTTATTAATGCTTTGTCTTAATGTCAATCATTTTCAGACGTCTAAACAGAAAATGGTTACACCAGAACACCCACTGCATCATTTTATCAATAACATTTACTTGTAGTGTCCTCTTAGCAATCACCTTTGCTGTCAGTGATTTCCTTTAGGCAAATTACTTACGTAAATAGTGAGGTAAAAATTTGAGTGGCAGGGTCATAAATTTACACCTGCTTTAACCTCAGACAGGCACATAACAGATCCTGCTTTTGCATTAAGTAGAAAGGAGGACAGTAAAGTGTAAGCAGCATCTGTATCAGGGATATTATAGAAAAACATAGACAACACAATCTTCATATGTTTAAATTATTAGAAGTCTTTAGATGATTAAATTATTAGAATATACAATTCTGATTTGGAAATTCACGATTTACACTTAATTTATTCAACCATGTCTGACTTATTATATGAAACATTGAAGCTTAAAAACTCAGCACTATTTAACTTCAGTTGGTTTGGTCATTTGTTTCAGTTGCAATGTTGGCAGATTATCCAGTGAATCCTCTGAACTCTCGTGTTTCCTTTGGAATCACACATAGCCCACAAAGAAAGGTAAGAAGTGTAGGGTGCTTTTGAAAATAGACAAAAAAATTGTTAACACTAATTGAATTATCAGCATATAGGACAGATGGGTGCTGTTTTCACATTTTACTCCAGTGAATATCTGCTACACCCCACCTGACTTTAATAAAAAAATAGGACAAGACAGATAAGGTTTAATCCTTTGATTAAACTCTACGTTTATTATTTAATTGACCATTCTTTAAATTTTTCCAGTGTGGTTTTATTGTATGTCCTGTTTACCCAACAAATTATATAAACAACATGAAGATATTAGTTTAGATCAGAAGTCTTCAATGGTTTTCAGGCCAGCAGGGACCCTTCATTGCATGTATCAATTAGGATATATATATGAAGAGTTTCATTGCAAAACGAGATAACCACCATTTTCTTAATTGTTCAGAAATCTCGTTTTTTGGTTGTGCATTCCAATTAATTTCAATGAACTGCAGTTGGTTTGTTTTGATTTAAACCTTCATAACTTAAAAAATACAGCTAAATAGCACCATAAAACAAAATAATAACATGATAACGTAATAATAAACATGTTTTGAGAAAAATGTTAAAAAATGGATATCTCGTTTTGCAACAAAACTCTTCATATATATATATATATATATATATATATATATATATATATATATATATATATATATATATATATATATATATATATATATATATATATATATATATATATGAAGAGTTTGGTTCCAAAACGCGATAAACGCCATTTTTGAAAAAAATTAGTTACTGCCAAAATCAGCATTATATCAGGTCAGTAGTTAAAAGTAAATTCTTAATTTTACGCAAAATCCAATATCCGCCGTGTTATTCTGTCATCTTTTCTCCCTTTTTTCCCAAAATGCGATAAACGCCACTCCCCCTTTTTTACAGAACGCAAAAAAACCCACAGCGCACCATTCACGCATTGTAAACAAACATGGCGGCGCGCTGAGTACATGGAGTCCTAGTTTTCCTCATCTACTTTGTACTTTGTGATCGACAAACAAAACAAAATAATACTTTAATGGCATTGATAAACCTGTGATGGTTTTCTGTGATGGGAAAGAAACGTAAGCCATCAACATCTAATAATTTCCCTGAGAGGCACTCGGGAGACGGGTGCTTGTTCTCCCGACAGCATCAAGCTTCTCATGCTAACACATTGACCCCAGAGGATCTTATGAAAAACTTTCCATAATTTTACTCAAAGTCAACGAAAATCGAGCAGGACCAAAAACATTTTACAGATGATCGCTGTGAAAAACGTTAAGCGAAGACGTCAAGTATAACCGCAATGACAGGGTTCTTAATATGACAAAGTAAGTGTTTTGATTAATAACATTAATGTTTATATTTTTAATTAGTGTGTACAACTAGTCAACTAAATGAATATAGCATGGCAAAGATGAATGCACATTTATATAGGCTATTGATTCAATAGATTTATAGCATTTTGAATAAAAACTTGTCATGGATGTATTGCATTTTGTGGAAAAAATAATCTGTTTTTATAATAAATCTTTGAAAATCAACTTATGGATTTGAATTTTTTATGTTTTTATAACCTAAAGATGCTGTGTGAAAGTTTGTAACAGAAAATAGTTGTTTTCATCTTGTCACTTTCTTGGTATAGAAAACATGTTTTTACCAAAATTTGTCAAAATGGATTTATTGCGTTTTGGAACCAAACTCTTCATATATATATATATATATATATATATATATATATATATATATATATATATATATATATATATATATATATATATATATATATATATATATATATATATATATATATATATATATATATACCACCACCACGGACCCCAAAAGGTCCCTGGACCCCCTGTTTAAAATGATTGGTTTATAGAAATTAATACTTTAATGTAAGACTAATCTAAAGTTTTGAAATAAATGTGCAAAACTAACATACAAAACTACATCTGTTTGCTACAAGAACTTTTATTTTTATCATTCTGGTTACTTAATCATATCTAATTTCTTGTGTTATAGTTAGTAGTTTTTTTACTTTGGCCTCTTGGCTTTTGCAGTCAGTCCGCTGATATGCTTTCCTGACTTATACTGCCTTCTGGTGGTGTAAAATGTTTCATGATTTTGGCAAGGTGCAGTCAAAGGGGGACAATCTATTCCAAACAATCGAAGTTCACTGATATAATGAAAAAATATATATTTATAAGCATTTTTATCTGTTGTTAATTATGGTTTGTTTTATCATTTATTTCAGCGGGCCTCAAGCTTCAGGTCAGGGAGTCTTCGGAAGAAAACCCAAAGCTGCTTTTTTGGGGTTGAGACGTGTGCTGAGCTGGTTTGGAAAGGCTGGGAACCAGGTCTAGAGTATACCAAATGTCTGTATCTTAAAAGCATACGTGGAAAACTCCAGAAACTCAGCTTTAGGTCAGTCAATGATGTCTTAGAACAATGATATCAAAAAGCTGAAACGTTTATACTTACATTGTGTATAAGCTGCCTGAATGTACTGACAAACTAGATTTTTTGTCAATTTCAGACCTCCTGTGTCCAAGTTCTTCAGCACACTGTTTCCTCAGACCATTCTTTTGAGCCCAGGAACATCTTTTTCCCTCCCAGTCACTTTTCGTCCCCTTGAGAAAGTAAAGTTTCATTCATCTGCATTTAATATGGAATAGCATTAATCCTATCATAAAATAATTTCATGTCATAAAATTCACAGCAGGTAGGTAGATAGGTACCTCAATGTTCAAGACTTGGAGACCTGTAACTTACTGCATTAATTAAAGTGCAACTATGTAAGACTGGCTTTTGTCTCCCCTGTGTGGTTGAAAAGCGCAAATGTCTGTTATCAGTGTTGTACATACAGTTTTTGTATAGCCTCGCTGTGGGCAGGGCAATACACGTAAATTGGTTGACAGAACCGCTGAATGCAAAAAATCCTTTGGAAACCATGTACGGAGCAGGTAAAGTAACCAGTGGGCTGTAAGTAGCGGCACTGTGTGCTACTACTAGCCACTAGGAGGCTGCTCAGGTTGCAGCAGCAGTATTTATTCAGTTAAGAGTTGTTCTACCACTGAAATAATTTTAGAGACATTATTTTAAGGTCGAAAAACTACTAAGTGTTGCTTCAATATGTCTTTAATGTATTTTCATCCTACTGGCTTCCCCTTCTAGTGTGAATACGTGGACACTATAGAGTTTGAGGGTAAGGAAGGCAAATTTCAGGTGTCTCTGCGTGCTGTGATTCCTCATCATGCTTTGGAAGTACCGGACACTGTTATGCTCCCACCCTGTGCTGTCCAGCACAGCTCCCAAACCAGCTTTCTCTTTCGTAACACTAGGTAAGCATTAAAGGAACATGCCCGGATTTTGGGAATTTAGCTTATTCACCGTATCCCCCAGAGTTAGATAAGTCCATACATACCTTTCTCATCTCTGTGCGTGCTGTAACTCTGTCTGACGGAGCCCCCTGTAGCTTAGCTTAGCACATGGAAGTGAATGGCTCCAGCTAGCATGCTGCTCCCAATAAGTGACAAAATAATGCAAACATTTTCCTATTTATGTGTTGTGATTTGTATAGTCACACCGTATACAAATAACAAGGTGATATGAGACAGCCATCTTTTAACAGTATACATACTGGGAACTATATTTTCAAAAGGCGAAGCACTGCTACTTAGGTGGAGTGATTTGCACAACTCTGCCCGAACTCTGTGCTCCTCGCCAGGGGCTTCTCGGGTGCTGCGAGCAAATCACTCCGCCCAAGTAGCAGTGCTTCGCCTTCTGAGAATATAGTTACAGCACGCACAGAGATGAGAAAGGTATGTATGGACTTATCTAACTCTGGGGGATACGTGAATAAGCTAAATTCCCCAAATCTGGGTGTGTTCCTTTAAGACTGACTAGATTGACCCAGAAAAAAAGCCCAGCATTAGTGAACTCCTTAAATACTGTTTAAAAAGCATCTCAGGGTGAGATATCAAGAGATTGGTTAATAAAATGCAAAATACTGTATGTTTTCCTTTCAGTAAGCTACAGACAGGATTCAAGTGGTCTGTGGATCCTCCATTCCAGCTGTCCCCTGAAACTGGACGATTGAAACCTGAAGAAGAGTGCAAGGTTACAGTACATTTTAAACCTAAGGAGGTTATTGTGCACCAGACGGAGGCCCGCTGTGCTTTCGGTGATTATGGGGAAAGCAGCTGTACCGTACTTCTGTATGGGCTGTGTGAGTAAACTATATGCAGTACCATTTAAATGAAAAGTATATACTGTATTTTCTGCACCACTAATGTAACAAAATGTGTGCTCTAACAATAGAGCAGTGCATGAGTAAGGAGTATTACTTTAAACTGGAATACACTCACCTAAAGGATTATTAGGAACACCATACTAATACTGTGTTTGACCCCCTTTCGTCTTCAGAGCTGCCTTAATTCTATGTGGCATTGATTCAACAAGGTGCTGAAAGCATTCTTTAGAAATGTTGGCCCATATTGATAGGATAGCATCTTGCAGTTGATGGAGATTTGTGGGATGCACATCCAGGGCACGAAGCTCCCGGTCCACCACATCCCAAAGATTCTCTATTGGGTTGAGATCTGGTGACTGTGGGGGCCATTTTAGTACAGTGAACTCATTGTCGTGTTCAAGAAACCAATTTGAAATGATCCGAGCTTTGTGACATGGTGCATTATCCTGCTGGAAGTAGCCATCAGAGGATGGGTAGATGGTGGTCATAAAGAGATGGACATTGTCAGAAACAATGCTCAGGTTGGCCGTGGCATTTAAACGATGCCCAATTGGGCCTAAGGTGTGCCAAGAAAACATCCCCCACACCATTACACCACCACCACCAGCCTGCACAGTGGTAACAAGGCATGATGGATCCATGTTCTCATTCAGTTTACGCCAAATTCTGACTCTACCATCTGAATGTCTCAACCGAAATCGAGAATCATCAGACCAGTCTTCCAGTCTTCAACTGTCCAATTTTGGTGAGCTTGTGTAAATTGTAGCCTCTTTTTTCCTATTTGTAGTGGAGATGAGTGGTACCCGGTGGGGTCTTCTGCTGTTGTAGCACATCCGCCTCAAGGTTGTGCATGTTGTGGCTTCACAAATTCTTTGCTGCATACCTCGGTTGTAACGAGTGCTTATTTCAATTAAAGTTGCTCTTCCATCAGCTTAAATCAGTCGGCCCATTCTCCTCTGACCTCTAGCATCAACAAGGCATTTTCACCCACAGGACTGCATACTGGATGTTTTTCTAATTTCACACCATTCTTTGTAAATCCTAGAAATGGCTGTGCATGAAAATCCCAATAACTGAGTAGATTGTGAAATACTCAGACCGGCCCATCTGGCACCAACAACCATGCCACGCTCAAAATTGCTTAAATCACCTTTCTTTCCCATTCTGACATTCAGTTTGGAGTTCAGGAGATTGTCTTGACCAGGACCACACCCTTAAATGCATTGAACAAGTGTTCCCAATAATCCTTTAGGAGAGTGTATATGAAAATGACATTAAAAATGTTAAACCAAATTAATTTCAACAGCCAAGTACCCTCATCTTCAGATCATCTCCGCTGAGCAGGAGGAAGGCTGTAAGGTGCTTGAGTTTGGCAGTGTGGCGGTGGGAGACTCTCTTGAAAGGCATTTTGAGATCTACAACCCATCCACTGTATGTTTTCTTTCACCCATAAATTACTTATTATTCAGATGTGTCTTTTTTGATCTCATAGTCAACGTATTTCTCTGTTAGGTTAGCACTACATTCAAACTGTCCTGGTTGAGACGACCTGCTCTTATGGATGTGGTGTTCCGTTGTGAGGTGCGTGAGGGACAGATTGAGCCACATTCAGTCTTAAAAGTCCCTGTCTGGTTCTCCCCACTCACGGTGGACAGCAGAAGTGTGGACTATCTCTGGCTTACCTGCCTGGGGGCTGTAAGCAAAGATTTGCTTAAAGTGTCTGGATCTTCCATAGGTATAGTATATAGTATACCTTTTCAAATGTTGCACATAGTTTTTATATAAACTGTGAGGATGTAAATATCATATACCCCGTTGGCACTGATAATGAATGTTATGAATCATCAGATTGGTTAAAAGTGTCATGTTTAATAATCTTGTTCTGTAGGACCAATAGTGTCTCTAAGTGCCTCTGTGCTGGATTTTGGTTGTGTCGAGGAGGGCACAGAGGTCACGCGCACGCTACAGATCATCAACTCTTCTGCAGTGTTGGCATATTACCAGTTTGATGTGGACAATGGCAGCCATAGTGTGTTCAGTGTTGACCAACCTTGCGGCACCCTGCCAGGCAACAGCAAACTCACCCTTCGTGTGAAGTTTCGACCGCACCACCCTATTGCTCATCACAAGACTCTGACCTGTTTACTGCTGCACCGGGTGGGTTGGTCAATACATACTTTTATCCATCCATCAACCCTCTTTGTCTTCTGTCGGTCACATGTTCTGATGTTGTATTGCTGTTCTCTTTAAAGGAGCCACTGTTTTTGGATTTGATTGGCACCTGTCATTCAGAGGAGCTTAAGCCAGCCATATTATACCCGAGACATCTCAGTGTGTACAGGTTAAATCTGTTAAGAGGACTTACATTTTACCCTCCAGACTTACTGAGTGCCATGTTGGAAGAACAAAAATTAAAAGTAGATGATAGCGGAGCATTGCTCATCAGGCAGGTATGTGTGTGTTTGTCTTTTTGATAATTTTTTTCTTTCTACTCATCATTAATTTTAATTTCGTTTGTATTTATGGCCACACACACACACACACATTCTGGTTTCCATGTTTTGTGGGGACATTCCATAGACGTAATGCATTTTAAACTGTACAAACTGTATATTCTATTCCCCTTACCCCCCCCCAAACCCTAACCCCAACCATCACAGAAACTCTTCTGCTATTTCACATTTTCAAGAAACATAATTCTGTTTGATTTATAAGCTTGTTTCCTCATGGGGACATCAAAATGTCCCCACAAGGTCACAAAAACACTGGTATTCCTATCTTTGTGGGGACAATTGGTCCCCACAACGTGATAATTACCAGGTACACACACACACACTCCATTAAAAAGAGATAATCCGTGGAGACGTGGCTCTGCGCTGCGTTAGACAAACACGCAATATAGCCAAAGTCACCTCAAATATATCCACTATTTAATTTAAATATTTAACAATTTCCTACCTATCACTTGGTGCCACTGGAAAAAATAAATAAATAAATAAATTCCCTACCGACCCATGACCTAAACTGACAACCAACCAGAACAAAACTTTTTTTATGCCCTAGTAACTATACTCTCATTCTGGCGTAATGATCAAGGACTTTACTGCCGTTACATGGCTGCAGAAGGCGCAATGATATTATGCAGTGCCAGAAAATAGTCCACTGCTATTGAAAGTTACCAAGGGGACTATTTTCAGGCGCTGCGTAATATCACTGCGCCTCCTGCAGCCATGCCACAACAGCAAAGTCCTTGATTATTACGCCAGAATTAGAGAATATTTCCTAGCCATATCGGCATCGCAACTTTTAATTTTCCGTCGGTCTTAGTACACAATGTAACTAAAGAGCAGTCAACTTTTAAATAGGAAAAATATTGAAACTCTTTCCTTACTTTTGAGCGCGATGCTAAATGGTCTAATCAGATTCAATGGATTATGCTAAGCTATGCTAAAAGTGCTAACGCCAATCCCGGAGATTGGCTGAATGGATTTCAAAATGGTAAAATCAAATGTTTTTTCCAAAATGTTATCGGAGCTGGAAAATTAGCACATTTTCAAAAAAAGTGGAGTGTCCCTTTAAGGTTTAGGTCTGGGTGCATGGTGGGCCAGTCAAGGTCTTTCACCCTGAAAGTGACTTTTTGCTCCATCCAATTGTATTTACATTTTTGTAGTAGTAAAGTTTTTTTTTTGCACCTGTTAATAGTATTAGATGTAGCTGAAAGAGTCAAATCTATTTATTAAAAGAGAATTAGAAAACCTTATGCCATGTAGTGTAATATATCGTGTGGATCTCACCTTTAGATTCCAGCAGAAAACACTGACAACTCCTCACCCCTCGTCATCCCACGCAATCCTCTGGAGGAGTATTTCCACAAAAATTCAGCACCTGAAGCAGAACTAGACATTGAAAACAACTCATCTAAGTTCTCCAACCTTCATGTTACAGTTGAACCTCCTGAGCTCCTTTTTTATGAATGCAAAGCATCTAAATCAGTTACCATCACCAACCACACCAAGGGCAAGATCTGTTTGGCGTGGACCCATGGAACCAACTCCTCTTTCTCCATTTCTCCTCTCTGCTGTGATTTGGGCCCTCTAAAGTCCACGGCCTTTATGGTGACATATAATCCCAACCAGCAGAACAACTTCCATGCAGAACAGCTTGAGTGTTTTGCTTTTTATAAGGTAACGTGAGATGTGATTTGTCAATGTAAAGAGTATAAGTGATGCATTTATCTGTACTTAAAAATATAAATCTTATTTCAAGGTTCTGAGGGACCATAGATATGTGGATGATCAGACTTTGTGCCCACCATGGTGCCTTACAGTCAGGGTGAGCGGTCACTCATTCCAGCCTGGAAAAGAGCACTTTACCCCCAGCTTTTCTCTTCAGCACTCTGAAATAGTGAGTTGGACCATGCTGATGTCATTATGAGAATATACTGTAATTAAAGTTTACTGTAAGTTTAAACATCATCCATTTTCTTGTGTGTAGGTATTTCCTCCTCTAAATAAGGTGTCATACCGCAATATTCTACTGCAGAACACTGGAGACCTGCCACTGATTTTCAGACTAGACCCAGAAGAGTGTCCCTCAGTGTGTGTGCTGCCACCTAGTGGTCTGGTGCCACCTGGTCAGCACCAGATTCTCACATTCAGAGCTACTCCATCTCAGGATCACCCTGCCAGTATGCCTTTGACATTACAGCTAAATGCCAGCCCTAAACACAAACAGGTTAATACAATCTGCATGTCTCATCATTTACTTACCCTCATACCAGTAGCGGCTCGTGACTGCTCATCTGAGGAGGTGCAAATTCAAAATAAGTGTTTGGAGTGTCATATGTGTTGCTTGTGTTTTCAAAATATGTGTTTGTTGCGTCATGTAAACCATGTGCATCACGTGTTTTGTCAAATAACATGCGTCAAAACCGTTTCTAATAAAAGAGATGCTGACATTCACAAAGACACTCCCTTAACACTAAACTCTGATTACGCATGAGATTATGCGAGTATCTGGCAAATGCGAGCGTCTCTTTTATCATATACCCTTTAGACACATCTGCAGCAGGCTCTTATTTTGACAAGACAGGTGATGCACACAGGATCTCTCGATGCGCAGAACACATATTTTGAAAAATGGAACCACACACATGACGTGCTACATACATGTTGTGACGAACTTCGCATCGAGCGTCCTCGAAAAAAGAAGTCACTGGCTGCCACTGCCTCATACCATCCCAGATGCAAATGACATCCTTTCTTTAGTTTTATTTTGTCATGTTACTTTCTTTTTTGGGGGGTCAACATGCCAAAGCTATAAGTTCAAACACCAACAATTTTCATAGTTTGTTGAACTATTCCTTTAAGACATTAAGTAACATTTTCGAGAATTTGTGAGTTTTCTGGACCATCTTAGCGTATTCATACAAATGAATCTTTTTGTATCGTAGGTGCTGAATGTTGTTGCTGTTGCAGAGAAACTTTCCATGACCGTGGAGGGGGGTGGAAGTCTGTCCTTTAGGCCTACAGCAGTGGGCTCCTGCTCTGAGCGAACGCTGTGGGTGAAGAACTTGAGCAGGGTGCCGGTGGAGTTCCTGTGGAGGCTCTGTGGATCGGACCGAAGAGTTTTGTCTGTACTGCCGGGAACAGGCATGCTTCAGCCCAATGAATCTAAGGTGAGGCCACAGCGTTTGTGTGGTGTTTTTGTAGTCTCAGATGTCATTGCTACGGACCATTGGCTGAACATCTGATGCATATGGCACACTTAGCTGAAAACACTTTAGCAGCTTCGAAATCGTCCTCTGATTGGTTGAATTATAAAGGGTTCCGGGAGGTGTGTGTGTCGCATTATTTAATGGTCTGCCTAAAAACAACATACAAGTATGGAAGGTAAAAAGTTTTGCTTGATGCAATTAGTTTGGCGGCCATGACTTCTAGTTACGTGAGAATAGGGCTGCGTCCGAAAACTCTAAATTGCTGCCTTCTGCAGCAGCTTTCCAAGGCAGTAAGGCATCAAGGCATGTCCGAATTCAGTGTTAGGTTTACTTCCTGACTCCTGAGATCTTGTCCCACAATTCTATGCGTGTGCGCGTATGGGGAATGTAATTGGTCGAGCCTGGTCGAGTTCGAAAAAATAAAATGGCGGCCAATGAAGCGGCTGGAGCACAAATTCAGTGTAAATAAATGTATATTTTCACTTTTCACACCTTTTAATTGCATTTCTAGCAAAAAATTTGTATTGTAGTTTTCAAATATGTGATTAGTTATCACAAAGGTGCTCTCCGTTTATATTTCAAAAAAGCTGCCTTTGAAGTGTGTCTGAAAGCGTTTCTCTGGGCTGCCTTCATGCCTCCGAAGTCATTGCCTCATGAGGCAGCGAGGCAACGAGTCAGCAGCCTAAGTTTGGAAGCAGCCAATTTGCCTACTTATACTATGCCCTCATAGTACTGTTTTTGTGTTGGAAAAGTACCTACTTTTGAATTGCCTGGATGACTCATCTTTGCAATCGAGCATTTTTTATTTAATTTTTTGTCATGTAGGGATGGTTTCCCGGACAGGGATTAGACTAGACCTAGACTAAAATAAATGTAAGAGCTGTCCAAACCGAAAACACCTTGCACTCAGATATCTTAAAATACATCAGTGCCCTTTGTTTTGCCTCAAAATGCACACAATTAATGTTTTTAGTAAGGCATGTTTGTTAAAATTAGTTATATTTCCTAATTAAACTAAGGTCTAGTCCTGGCTTAAGCTAATCCCTGTCCTGGAAACCACCCCATAATGTTTACTCTGTAGTTTAAGTTATTGATTCGGTGATGCATCATTTATTTCATTTATTAATTCTGTGTTGCACAACTAAACCCCGCCCTCTCGCGGTGAGTTGTGGGATATATCAGCCGTTTTAGCGTCCATGGATCTACACTTCAAATTTGCACCTAACAGTAGACCATCCGGGAACTTTATGGATACTCATTTTAACATACTATGATTTTGGACATGCTAATTCTAATTTCGAATACTATTTAGAATGGATAGTATGCAAATTGGGGCGCAGGGTTAGTGTTTTGTGGCGCAATGGTTTCAGACATATTAATGAAAGAGTTTGTTTTTTCAGGTACAGAAATGGTCCTTTGCTCCTACAGAAGAGACAATGTACAACATGAAGCCTAGTCTTATGTTCTGGCCTCTCCAAACACCAGAGTGTACGAAGTCCCGCCTTACAATTAAAGCAGTTGGATTGGCCTCTAAAGGCTCTCTACAGGTGTGTTATTTCAATTACCACTACACCAGATTTGTAATCTCATTGCTCAGATTGCAAGTATGCAAACAATGGACTGTAAAAAGTGTGTAAGATAAAAAAATAAATATTGTTATTGCTTCAAATTTTAATAGACAACTGTAAGTCCATCTTGATCATCCAGCATCTTATTAAAGGAGGGATTTACATTGACATTTAGTCATTTAGCAGACGCTTTTGTTCAATGGATCGGCCTTTATTTCACAAAATCCTCAATACATTTACTTTTTATTATTTATTGTTTCAATTTTTATAGCCGTAAACTTTCTCTTTACTGTATCTATAGGTTCACCTGAAAAATTTCAGACTTTCAATCTGTCTTCTCTGACTTTTCCTCACGCTTTCATAAGATTTAGTGCCAAAAAGGACATTTGCTCTTTTATTGTATTGTGTTCTGCACAGATTTGTGATATGTCTGTGTGATATATCTTAATGTTCTAAAATGATTTATCCCAGGCCGAACATCCTGTTATAGATCTGGGTGAGGTGCTTTTCGGAAGCTGTAAGTCATTTGATGTTCCTCTACTAAATGACAGCTCCTGTGCCTTCAGCTACTATCTGACTGCTCAGCAGAGTGTCACAGTTACAGACTTTCCTGAAGACGTCAATCAAGATCCTTTGGGTAAAAGACACATGAAATGTATACACTGATTTGCCTCGGTTTATAGGTGCAAATAGTTTTTATTGATGGACACTTAGTGTATATACTTCTCAGCAAAGGAGAGTTGAAATGGCGTTCATCCTTGACCCTGATGAAAGCGTTTTTTTTTTTCAGTTCTAGAGATGGAGAACGTAAAGGGAGTCATACCTGCTCATTGCAAGCTACAGGTCCACTGCACAGTGAGACCGGCTCGCAGGGCCCATTACTGTTGGACCATCAGTTACTACATCCTCAATGCATCTGGTAGTGTACAAAATATTCAAAAAGATTGTTGTTTAAATCTAGCTGAACTTTTTATAGTGAGAAACAAAGTTATGTTGGTCAACAGGCATGAAAACAAATTAATCTCGCCTGGATCAGTATGAAAATTTGTGCTAGTCTAAGCATGTCACCTATTTTGTTGCTAAAAAACAATATTAATTTGTGTATTTGGTATAATACAATGTGTTTGCAAGGTTTATGGTTCAAAAACCACATTATTTTCCACATACATTACATTATTGTTGCTCCTCTAAGCCATGCCCGTAACGCATGGATTCTAAACAAAGCTCATCGTTCGGAAAAGCACTGTGCCTCCGATTGGCCAGCTAACCAGTACGTTATGATTGGCCTGAATATCTCTGACGTCAGACGGAAATGTGACCCTCCTTACCATATTTGGAAGATCAGCTCGCAATGCAACAGGAGTTAATATCATCGGTAACACTTTACAATAAGGTTCATTAGTAAACATTAGTTAACTACATAAGTTAGCATAAACTAATAATGAACTGCACTTATACAGCATTTATTAATCTTTGTTAATTTAATTTCAACAATTAGTAATACTTTATTAAAATCTTGTTAACCTTAGTTAATGCACTGTGAACTAACATGAACAAACAATTAAGAGCTTTATTTTTTATTAACTAACATTAACAAAGATCAAAACATAGACTACTCACAGGCTGTAAGTCAGGCCCTTACACATCAAGGAAAATGTAAAATCGTGAATCGCATAATACTTGCTCTTTAACAAATCTATCACAACATTTAATACTAATCGCTACTCTGCAAAAAAACTTAGTATTTTTGTCTTGTTTTCAGTACAAATATCTAAAAATTCTTAAAGTAAGATGCATTTTCTTGATGAAGAAAATGACCTAAGAAAATATGTGTGGTTTCTAGACAAAAAACATAACATTTAAGTGAATTTGTGTTTAAAACAAGCAAAAAAATGTAAGTAGGGTAAGAAAAAAAATCTTAAACTACTTTAGGAAACACTCAGTTCAGAACATATCAAGAAAAATCTTCTTACCGCACTGGCAGATTTTTTTTTTGCTTGTTTTAGGCACAAATTCACTTCAATTTGATGTTTTTTGTCTAAAAACTAAACTTATTTTCTTAGGTCATTTTGCTCATCAAAGAAGTACATCTTGATTTAAGAATATTTAGATATTTTTACTGAAAAGAAGACAAAAATACTAAGTAAGAAAGTCATTTTTTTCAGTGTAAGCTCTGTCATTTTGCCTGAGAATAGTATCATTATTTTTTAATCAGTATGTCCTTCCTTATTCTACAAGATAAAACAATTTTTTTTCTGTTCTTTATTCTCTATCCATCTTGTTGTGGAATGGTCAGGCTCTGTTTGGGAAGAGCCACACTCAGTGTGTCAGATCCAGGCAGAATGTGTGTTTCCCACACTAGAGGTGACAGATGTCCGGAGCTGTGGCAGTGTGGAGAGACTGAGCAAATTTCAGCTGTGGCACCTCTTCAATCTGGACGTACTCAATACTTACCTGCGCAGAGATCCCAGTCCATCTGAGCTCACCTTCAGAGTGCCCACTAGACACAGGTAATATTTTACAATCAGAACACAAGCCACACACCCTCATTTCTGCAGTTTTAGCATATGCTGTTATGGACTGTGTAATTGTAGCTTTGTTGTCATTAAAACAGTCTCTCTCTTAATGCTGTCTTTTGAATATAAAAACCTCCTGCAGTCTTCAACGCTGTCCTACCATCTTTACCTCAGCTGTGTTGGATTTTAACTTCAGTGCTGCACCCTTGAGCTCAGAGCCCTCCAGTATTTTGATCATGTTTAAGAACACAGGCAGTATTCCTGTAGAGTGGTGAGTAACCTTAATATAAATATGGCAACTTTTTAAATTGTCTTAAAGGGGATATGTCATGAAAATCTGACTTTTTCCATGTTTAAAGGTGCAGTGTGTAATTTTTAGAAGGATCTCTTGATCGAAATGCAAAATAATATACAAAACTATATTATCAGGGATGTATAAAGAACTTTAATGATGAACCATTATGTGTTTATTACCTTGGAACGAGACCTTTTTATCTACATACACCGAGGGTCCCCTTACATGGAAGTCGCCATTTTGTGCCGCCATTTTTCTACAGAAGCACTAAATGGACAATTTTTTTATGAAGTTGTCTCCGACGATGACATGTTTGTCCGGTGGTGGCTGCCGTAGCTTCTCTATAGCCCTTTTCACACAGACATTCCGTAAAATACACGGGAAAGGCATCCGGGATTTTTCCGGGATCCTTTGATTTTTTATTCATTCACACTGCCATGATTACCCGGCTTCTGATGGTCCAGGAAAGACACGTGACCTATTTCAAGTCCTGCCCTCTCTTCTACGCAGCGTCTGAAGTTTGCCTATTATATATTATTTCTCTCTCCAAGAACCACTCGGGTGCATGTTTGTTTATGATAAGATTATAAAGGAGCGCGTGACGCGTCGTTCTAATTCTGGTGAATGATCTCAGCTTCAGAGTGGATATTTGACGAGCTCCCTGATCTCTGCTTTAATACAGTTTTCAGACATTTCTTATCGTGATTGTTTATATGTATTTAAAACCCACATTTTGAGGAGCTGAACGATATATCTTGTTGGGATGACGCGCGGGCATTTTCGTTTATTAAAAGCTCAAATGAGCACGTGACGCGATATTCTTTTATGCTGTTGAATGATCTCCGTTTCAACTCAGTAAGTGACGAGCTAACTTACCTGATATCTGCTTCAGTCCAGTTTGCTGACATTTCTCGTCGTGAATGTTGTAAATCCCTTATTTTAAAGAGTTGAACCAATTTCATGTTGCCATGACACGCGCGTCCTCACTACGGCACATGTGTCATTGTTTATGCGTCTCATTTATCATTTCCTGATAACTGAGTCAATCTAGTTTGCAACATTTCTGAATGTTTATATGCATGTTATCTCTCGTTTTAAGGAGCTGAACCATAACTTTTGTTGTGATGATGCACGCGTCCTCACTACGACAAACCCATTACGGCATTCTTTCGGCTTCTTGTTCACACAGAGGGTTATCCGTGTATCTGACTAGGTCCTCTTTCCGGCAACGATCCCAGAAGATTAACGGGACAAGTTTGTGTTCACACAGGCGCTTGTCTGGCAATTTTACGGATATTTTCTGGGACCAAAGGTCTGTGTGAATTGGGTTTATGTGTTTCAAAAGCGAGGGGTGAGCAGTGGACAGAGCCGA
Organism: Misgurnus anguillicaudatus; assembly: GCF_027580225.2. Classification (NCBI taxonomy): domain Eukaryota; kingdom Metazoa; phylum Chordata; class Actinopteri; order Cypriniformes; family Cobitidae; genus Misgurnus; species Misgurnus anguillicaudatus. The sequence continues at coordinate 14,229,926 of NC_073353.2, forward strand.
TGGTTGCTGTTTGCAACCTCACCACTAGATGACGCTAAAATTTACACACTACACCTTTAAGTGCTATAATTGGGTCCCCAGTGCTTCTATAAATCTATAAAATGTAAAAAAGAACAACTCAGTAACTTAGTTTTGGTAAACCAGTCTCTGCAAGCATGTAAAAAAATAGGTAATTGAAATTTGGTTCCCCTTGTGATGTCAGAAGGGGAAAGTACCGCCCCTTAATCCGTTTTATCCAACCACGGCACTGCCATTTAGTGCATAGATCAGCTCATTTGCATTTAAAAGGACACACCCAAAAATAGCACATTATATAATGGCAAAAATAATGGTAATTTGTATAAACATTTATATAAATAATATATACCTAGTATATATTAAAATGGTTTATGTTTGTTTGTTATGATTTCTTTATTTTGTCAGTTTTATTGTACACTAAACATACCTTTAAACATAAGTATACATAAAAGCTTTTTGAAAAGCAACAAAAGTAAATGATGAAGGCATGGTTAAAACGTTTCAGGTTTCCAGAGACTATTTATGTGACAATAATTATGTGACTTTTATATATCAAAAAATCAACCCTGGGCGATAAGTGTTTGAAGAAAAAACTTAACTCTGCCTGCGCCTTACATGTCCTTTTGCAAGTCAATTGATACATATGTACTGTACTCGCAATATGATAAAAAACTGTCTTTTAGGTCATTTTTGTTTCCCGAGGACCAACAGATTGAGCTTGAACACTGGGCTGAAAGTGGAGAATTCAACCCTTCTGAGCACCATCTGATGATGGTTCAAGAACACAGACTCTTCTCCATCTCTCCACGCTCTGGTAAACTCCAGCCCACCCACCAGAGGGCCGTGCAGTTCACATACAGGTCAGGCAAAAAGCACAGCAGTCGCTCAATTCAAGAGGTTCTCAACTCTGGCCACCCAGATCCACTTTCCTGGAGAGTTTAGCTCCAACCCTGATCAAACTCACCTGCCTGTAACTTTCTTTCCCTGCATCCCAATTTGAACACTATTGGTACTAAATAGTAGTTAAAGTCAGATTTAGTATGTCCCATCTCTTTAAAAGGACTCATGTCCATAGTTTCCCATAACAAAAACTGTACATAGTTTTAAGGCATAGGGCATAGTAGGCGAATTGTGATGAAGGCTATTCCTGAACTTTCAGGTATACCTTGATTAGCTCGTTCAGGTGGGTTTGATCAGGGTTGGAGATAACTCTGCAGGAAAGTGAATCTCAAGGGCCAAAGTTGAGAACCTCAAAACAAAAGTTTGATTTTCTTCCAGACATGACTTTGTAGGAACAAATCGTCTTCCTGTCCTGCTGAAACTTTCACATGGAAGAGAGATACTGGTGAGTAAATTTTTTTTTTTTTTTTGCAGCACATGCATCCATTTCTAAACACATACAAACATGCTGAAAAAATGTATTTCAAAAAATTATGCATTATGTTCAACTGTTCTTTAGCTAAATTTTACAGGAGTAACCGTGGAAAGAGATAGACGGTACATTCATCTTCCTTCCAACAGACACACATTTGCCCCTGTGGCCATTGGAGGATTCAGTCCCCCTAAACAGGTCATTGTACCTTTGACATTGTGACCAAGATGTACAATGCCTAATGACGCTTAATGACAGATATGCATGTTTAATCTGTACAGGTGTATGAGCTGTATAATGCAGGTGCTCTTCCTCTGAGATACCACATTGACACCACTCCACTGGAGCAACTGATGGAGGAGAACTTCAGTCATCCAGTCTTACAGTGTCTGAACCCTGACGGAGAGCTGGAGCCAGGACGCACAGCTCTGGTGGAGTGGATCTTCTCCCCACTGGAGGCTAAAACATACAGTGTTAGTTTCTCCATAACATCCTCTTAAAATGATTATTTTCCTGCTGAAAAGACAAGCTTCCATTTTGGTCCAGGCTGGTAAATGTGGGTCTTGTAAATTTACAGGTAGACATTCCAATTCATGTGGTGGAGGGAGACAGCATGTTTGTTACCTTTGAGGGGCATGGCTTTGATGAAAGAGACTCTGAACCCCTTCAGATGAAAGATGGATGTATTACTGTACCTTGCACGCAAAAAATTCCAATGCCCGGACAGGTACGAAAAGACAAGTGATTGATGATACAAGATACACACAAGAAGTCTACAACAGAAAATAGAAACGCTGTATGTGTGTGTAGGTGGTGTTTCTGTCAGAAGAGAGGGTGTGTTTCGGTGATATCCCGGTGTGCTCTCGAGGTACCCGCATCCTATTTTTGACCAACGTCTCACATACAGACCAAGTCTTGTATAAATGGATTGTAGACTGCCAACAGGTGAGCACATTTAAAGAAGTACTTCACCTGAAAAAAAAACTCATTATTTACTATATTTAATATATACTGGCATGACATTCAGTAACTATAGCTGTATTTGTTTTGTTTAAAGGAAAACACCACCATTTTTCAATATTTTACTATGTTCTTATCTCAACTTAAAAATTAATACATACCTATTTTTTTTCAATGCGTGCCCTTAATCTTTGTACAGCGCGTTGTGAATGTGTTAGGATTTAGCCTAGCCCCATTCATTCCTTAGGATCCAAACAGGGATGAATTTAGAAGCCACTAAATACTTCCATGTTTTCCCCTATTTTAAGACTACTCCCCCTCACGTCTTTAAATTAGTATTTTATTGAAAATATTGAAAAATGGTGGTGTTTTCTTTTAACACAAAAAGGGAGTTTTCTAAGAATCTTAAGAATTTTTGAGTTTTGATTTTGTGTTGATGTTTAGTAAAATTACAGTTTTTGAACATTTTTGTAAATGATGCCTTTAAAGGTTCAGTGTGGGGTTTTTAGCGACATTTAGCAGTGAGCAACCAACAGCTCATTCCACAGCTCACCCCTCAATTTCGAAACGCATAGTGAAGCTACGGTAGCTGCTCTGTAGAGAAGTTTGTCCGTTTAGGGCTACTGTAGAAACATAATGGCGACTTTTAAGGTGACCCGTGGTGTATTAAGATAAAAACGTCTCATTCTAAGGTAATAAAAACAATACTGTTCATTATGTTAGGTCTTTATACACCACTAATAATATAGTTATGTATATTACATTGCATTTCTGTCAAGAGATCCTTCTAAAAGTCCCACATTGCACCTTTAATCATTGTGACCGGACCCATATGAGAGATACCATGTACTTTATATTTGATCAAATATAAATATGAACTATTGACTGACTGCATGTATCCATATTTGTTTGCAATATTGACTGTAGACTATAAACATAAGTCCTGACAGTGGTCGTCTAGCACCAGGGGAAAGCGTTCTCAGCATACTTACAATACAGACTTCAGGCACCCCCACTTTCTACCAGCAAGACCTCATCTGTGAGGTAACCCATGTGACCTTATACACACCCATGCACATATAACACTATCGTTTCGGACTTTATATCTAAATGTTTGGTGCTCTCTTTAACAGATAACTCTTGAAGAGAAGCTAACACAGTATCACAAAGATCTTCAACAGTGGGAGGAAGAAACGGAGAGACAGAAATACGAGTTTACTCTTACTGAGAGAGATCTGATGCAGGCAAATAAACTGGATAAATGCACTCTGGTTAGGACGTATCACGTTTAAGTGGTTCACTTAATACCATTTCACATCCCATCAACTGTTATTAAACTTCTTTTTTATTGACCTCTCTTGAATTAGGAAAGTGGAGTGTTTGAACAGAAAACGGGTACCAAAAAATACAAGGTAAACAACAGAAAGAAAAGAGACTTATATATTTAGTGCACAAAAAATGTACTTTGTATATTTCTATTGTGCTTGTGAGGTTGCTCTTACATACACGTAACATTACATACCACAGTTATGATAAAAAACGCTTTGTTGAGTGTTGGACCTTTCAAACACAACTTGCCTAAATTACCGTATACAACACAGTAAGCGGGCCTCAGAATCTAAATTGCGGATGGTAAGTCCTTTCTTATCACTAACTGTGTATATTTTTATCGTTATATTACAATCATATTGTTATGTGCTGCACCGTTATTAATCGTTTAATGTTTTTAGTAAATTAAAACAGTCAAACATACGTGTTTAAACACAGATGTTACAACAGGACTTATCAAGTGATCTTTAAAGCAATAGTGAAACGCAGTAACTTAAATAAAGTAAAAGCGAGGTGGAACTTCTTCAAAAACAAACTATAACCACTCATTCCTTATGTTATGTTCCGAGCCTCCGAGTTAAGGTTATACAGCGTCTGTGTTCTTTTACAACCGAACACTCCGTTTCCATGGGTACTCATAACAGATCACCGCGCCAAAGTAAAAGTCTCTCAGGAAAAATGTATTTAAAAGTCTTTTTGGTTACATTTGGCAATCTTTAAAGACATGTTTACTGATTGTTGAGACACTGCATGGTTTGCTTTGCCCCTGGCCCACACAAGTTTCATGTGAAGCTGTGGGCGGGGCTTCAAAAGTGGTAGTTGTAAGGAGGAGGTGTTTAAATTCTAATCTGACATCACATTTTGGCACATTCCTGAATCAACCGTTTTCTTGGCTTGGTGCCAAAAACTGTTATATTTCAGTAAAGAGGATGTTTTCAGTTCTGAAGCTTGCGGGATGTTCATTTAAATATGATGACCTCTTATATAACGGAATATCAAGTTAAAATTGATTTTTTGATTCACTGCCACTTTAATATTCTTTTTTCCATGTGGTAGACTCTTCCGCCCATCTGCAGCAGTGATCAAGTGGTGGGTCCTTCCTTGAGACCCAGTCGGGCTGAAAGACGAGCCCAGCAGCAGACAGGACTGCAAAGGAAGAGATGTCCTGAGCCGCCCCGTCCTACAATACTCCACCTAGGAGTTACTGCCCGTTCACACACCCTAATGGAGTATCAGGCACATTTCCCAACTCAGTTCAATACTCATTACATACATAGGTACAGTGGTTTCCTAACCTGAAATGTACATGGAAAAATCTGAAATTTTAGTTTAAAATAAAAAAGTAGTTACTAATGCTACTATTTATCATTTATCATTTATCAAGTCAATTTGAAGTCAATTACACATTGACATGATATTTCTCTTTTCTTATATTTCTTATGAATACTTATTTAGGTCAACGGACCCAAAGCATTCCCAATCCAGCAACGATCTGTGCTTCCATTGTCCTGTAGACCTGCCCCCTCTCATCCATGGTCCTGAGAAAGACATCATCACACATGTGCTCACGTCTGCACTTCGGTATCTTGCCATTTTATTATACATCTCTTATTTTTTATAAAATAAAAATGTGTTTTTCCCAAAAAGTCTTAATGGGAACTCATTTGTCATTTTGGCGGCTTCTGCAGAAGTCTTCTAGATGATCGTCAGTTCCAGGAGGCTCTGGTAGAGGGCGATACTGAGCAGGTGCCATACTTCACACAGCTGCGGCCTGCCCCTGCTCTCACCGCACAAACATCACCCACCTCTGCTGCAGGCCGCCAGGACCCTGGAAAAATGTCTGATGTGTCCAATGCTATTGTAGCAGACACTAACACAGAAATTTCCAGCACTGCAGACACAATGGAGAAAAGTGAATGTGACCAGCAGGATTTTCTGCAGGAGTTTGAAGAAGAGTTAAGGATGAAAGTTCAGGAGTCCATTCGCAGGTACACTGGATTAAAGAGCCTTTTTTAACAAATAGTTAAAAAAATAGTTATTATGCCTTATTAGGTACAATAGGCAGATTCATGAATATCTAAGGCCGCATTTACATTGGATGTTTGAAGTGACTCAGTTCCGTTTTTTCCCTTATGTTAGGCTTGGGCGGTAATACGGTAATATGGTATACCGCGGGATCTAAAAATAGCAAAGGTATCAGTTTCTATACCGCTATACCGGCATTAAAAAAAAAAACAATAAACTTATATAGCAGACAAGGATTAAATATTAAATTAGGGATGGCGAAAACTAAACATTTTCTTAACCGACCACCGAGCCATTAACTGATTAGTTTAAAACAAGTACGCTGTTTATAATAACAACCATTTCGAGCTGCGCCTGCAATTTCACAACTCTGTCGCATCTCTCTGCTGCTCTGCCTCCGGCTCATCCGAAACATCATTACCGCAAACGCGTCGCCGCGGAGCTTGTATGCTGTAATCGGAGGACAAATGACTCCTTAGTTTCAAAATGGTTTGGGTAAGGTGATCGCGTGGAAAATAAATGCGTTTGTCTTATTAGAAGCTCATTTGAAACACTGCCGCGGCTTATTTAAGAAAATGACAGACGCCGCTTAAGTTTGAGGTAGTGCTAAAAATAATAAAGAAAGATGATGATCATCATCACCTTATCAGTTAGCACTGAAATGTAGATGTCATGTATTTCCAAATCTAAACCCAACTTGTGCGGAATGTTGCCTAATAGACTGCAACACGATAAAACAGGCACCTTCAGAATGCATAAAAGACGCACAGGCAAGGCAGGTCTAACTCCACTCTGTGCCTTCTAGTAACGACTAGAACAACTCTTTTGTATAATTATTATTACTTTTTCATTTTTCAAAAAGACAAGTGTCAACTTCTGTTAAGTGCAACACGATGCAATGCTTTGCTGATGCGAGCCGCGAGAAAGCCCTTGTCTGTTTTAGAAAGAATGCAGCAAAGATATTTAATGCTAATGTATGAGTTTCATTTATTTATGATGAGGTCCGTGCGTTCTAGTTAACAATGCAATGCAAGCGAACGCGCCGTGCCGGCGCCTCCATGTCATGGTTATTATATTGTCTATATTTGCTTTTAATATATTAAATACATGCAATTGGTTGATAAAACATTTATTAAAATTAAGACACAATTTATACAAAACGAAATTCACTTTAAAGAAAGGCTTTCTACAAAGCAAAACCTAATTAAGTGGTAAAAATGTCTAATGATTTACAAAAACAAAACTTAATCTGCACTTTACTGTTAACAGACGTGAATGTTAATAATTTGGAATACAACCAGTAAAAGCCTTTCGTTTTAATTATTTAATTGCTGAATTTTACAAAAAATATTTTTATTTTATATGCTGGAATATGCAGAAATATAAGTTAACAGAAGGAGGACTTTCTTTATTTCATTAAAATATGGCGGAATGTGCAGAAAATAGGTTTAAATGTTCAGCAATTTTCTTCAAGTCTGAGACTGTTGCTTTGATAAAATTTTAGCTTGATGCAATGTGAGTGCACAAAACCAAACGCCGTGACCTCGCGCCAGAACCCAAATGCCGTGACCTTGCGCCAAATGTTTTTATTGGTTTATAAGTACAAACAGGCGAGTTACGAATTATTGAGTGTGAGGGATTTGTTCACTTCGCACAAAAATATCCTGGAAATTGGAATGAGATGGCTAACTGTAGTCGCGTTTAGTCCACTGTCTATAATAGCCTAATTTAGAGAATTTTTTTAACCGACAACTGGTTAATTCTGTTTGACCTTTTGTATTTATTTTTTTTATAAACTGCTAGTTGTTGCTAATAAAAGTTGTTAATATTGTTGTGCATGTTATTTTGTTATTTCAGTATTAGTGTTTGGTATTCAGTTTCTGAAGGGTTTAGCCAACCATTATAGTGACGCTGTCTGATTACGTCATAATTTTATAATTATTCACGGTAATACCGTACACCGGGGTAAAATAGGGAGGCGGTTTGATGGTATCAAAATTTGGATACCGCCCAAGCCTATGTGGCATATATCGGATATGACCCACGAGCATGTAAGCAGGAAAAAATATCATAAATTCTGATATTCTCTGATCAATTTCAGGCCTCATTCATATGTTGAAATAAATCTGATATGAATCGGATTCATGCATTTGTGTCCGCAACGTTAGCGGACAGATCGGATATTCCCATTGTGTGTTGTGCGTCATTAAAATCCAACGATTGGTGGACAAAAAAGAAGTTGATTTAGAAGGCAACACTATCATGACCGCAAACTTCTTAAAACTGATGCTATTAATCCGAGTGCTAGAATGAGTCCATGGCAGGTCCAAGCAAGAGGCCAAGACGCGTACATTTCAAGTTCAAGTGGATGCGCGCACGTTACAAGCTCTCTTGTGCAAAGTGAAGTCCACAAACCCTCTCATGTGAGGAAAAGCACGCAATGCGCATGATAATATGAAAATATGATACTAAAAATAATAACTATTGTCATAAAAGCCCGCTATTGGCCATATGTCTGATGATCGTTGATGCATGATAGTATCGTCTTTCGGCACAACCGATAACTCAGTGTCGTTTTTGATTCGCTTTAGCTATGATATATAAACTATGGTAATATACTTGTTTATTTTGCTTGTTATCAGAAATAAACTACTACTCTAAAAGGAATCTGTTGTTATTGATTCTTTATGAAGTTTACCGGAAGTTACGTTTGTTCCATGAAAGCTGTTTGTTTATGTTGTTATCATTTTGTGTCCATTGCATATTGCGTCATTTTACTTCCTCTGTGGTTTAAGCTGTTTGGGTGAGTATGTCTACTTTAAAGTGTTTAGTGTATATCGAATACGAGTCGGTTTAAAAAGATGATGCAAGTGGGTCGTCAATATAATCGGATACAGGCAACAAATTGGAATTGGACATTAATGCTGCGTTCACACCAGCCACGTTAGAGGGTCAAGCGTGATTGATTTCAATGTTAAGTCAATGTAAAGACGCGTTTAGGCCCGTCTGGAGGTCTCGCGGCGAGAATGAGGCGGTTAGTGCGGCGTGGAGATGTGAATCCACTTGATTTGCATGTCTAGTTTGCACAAATGACGTGAATTGAGTGTTTCCGCGGGAAATGTGCAAATTGAAAAATTTGAACTTTGGAAAAAATTGCGCTGGGTTAACCAATCAGGAGCTTGCTCTAGTAGTGACGTGATTACAGGAAGCGAGCGGAGTCACATGATGCGAATTTCCGCGTGAATGTCTCGAATGACTAGAATTTCACCCGTGGCTTTCAGGCACGAATGAAGCCAGTAAACTCAAAATGTTCAAGCATCCAACTAAGCGCGAATAGCACGTTTTTGCTGTCTCTACCCCGTCTGTCGTAAGAGTTGCAGTGTAAATCCAGCCAAAGATTACCTATTTTACATGTTTCAGCATAAGAAACAACTACATAAAGGCAATTTATAGGTTTAATTCTTCAAGTAAAAACACTGTGGCTGGGTGACAACTCAAAAAAATGTGAGTTTGAGGCAGGGCCCAGGTATAATATTTATTAGTTTTGTAATCTTTTTCTCCCTTTGTTTTCTTTTCTGTAGGCTGCCTGAGTTTTGTGACCTGGTGGAAGATGTTTTGCTCAACACTTTGCAGAATCTAATGATGGAGGCTTTCTTGGGTGAGCTGGTGCTGACAGCGCGACCCCGAATAATTGCTCTACCACCTTCCACTTCTAGGTGACATTTATATTTTATGACCATAAACCACATAATATCTTTTGGTTTAATTTTTTTTACCACCAAGAGTATTCAATCATTTTGATAGTTGAAGAGGTATAAGCTAAGACTAGTTCGGGTTTATGTTTAGGAGAAACAGCCTTGGCCCCAACAGAGAGTCCAGTGCTGAATATAAGAGGAACAGGGAGTAATGGCACCAACTATTGACCAGCCCCAACATTGCACCTTTGGCCGTACTCTTAAACCACAGTAGCAATGAGCTTCACTTAATACTCAGTATCACTGTTTAACATGTATGATTCGTATTAAACTTTTTTTCTAAATCACAAACTAAGAATGAGACGTTTTTATCTACATACACGTGGGTCCCTTTACATGGAAGTCATATCCTACCTATTTCTTTTAAACTTTGTTTATTTTTGAATTAGATTATAAATCCTACTATATTTACCTTTTTTGATTTTATATTTTTTATCTATGTAATTGTATAAATATTGTGTACATAAAAAAGCTTTTCGCAAATGTGGATAAATTTCCCCTCTTCTGGTATGTTCTGTACTTCATGAAATATACCACCAGAGGTCAGACTAACCCATTTCAAAAAAATACTTTTCCCCTTACCAATTCCAGTATGAGCTCACTTAACACTTCAGATAACTAGAAGATATCTATGATGATGATTGACAGTGTGTTTTATAATCCCGCATGATGGTGCACATGATGCAATGCATTTCTATTGAATGTCCTATCAGATACTAAGTAAGTGTGATCATATATTCAGCTGCGAACATTGACCTATATATTGGTCTCTCCTGGGCCAACGCAGAGGGGCCAGAAACAGATGTGGAGCAGAGAGATTGAGAAAGCTGCGAGCGCAGGAGGGGTGAGGGGGGCGGCTTTATTATAAATCTTCTCCAAGCTTGGCTCTTGCATTGTCAAAGGCCAGCAGCAACACGTTGTTCTGATTATGTGTGTATATGTGTGTCTCTCTTTCTCCCTCTGTGTGTGTGACAGTGCTGGCTTTGTTGTCACGTCCCTCTAGCAGTTGCTGGAAATGTTCATCCATGACCAAAGAAAAGACAAAGTCCAACTCTCTAAAGCTTACATCATCTCAGGGTCTGTCTATGAAAGATGATCCGCCCCCATTCAGCTCCTCACAGACAGAAGAAAAATAAGAGCATTTTATTCCCAAGTATGTGATTGTATTTCATAATGACCATAATTACTGTAATGAGTCCAGCTTCAAGTTAGCTCTACAACTGGGTCAGGACACTAGTAAGTATTAGAGCACCTGTTTTTTTTTTTTATTCTTTTAAAATGTTATTTTGACTTCAGTCTTAAAAACAAAATTGCATCTGAGGTCCTCAATAAGTTCTTTTAAGGACCTTTGATTTAAAAGGTTCTCTGGAAACCAAATATGGCGCTGCAAGACATTTTTTTTTTTGCTTCTTTTATTTGTAAGATTATCTGGCCTTATTTTTCCTCAATAGTCTTCAGCTGCATTGCTGCTGATGCATCAATTGGTTGAAATAGAAGTCCTTTTTTAGTAGAAAAACTTATTGTCTAGCTTCATATCCTTAAAGGGATAGTTCATCCAAAAAAGAAAATTTTGTCATCATTTACTTATCCTCATGTTGTTCTAAACCTGAATCTGTTATTGGTAACACTTTATTCATGACGCTGTTATAAAGCTGTTATAAAAAGTAAATCTTCTTCATGTTTATGAAACATTTATGAAAACTGTCATTAAGTGTCATTTCTTCAATTATGTCATTTTTAATGCAAAGTTGACATTGTTTGAGATGTCTTTGTTATGACAACTTGACATTAAACCAATACATCATAACTTGTCATGACAACTTGACATTAACAAGACAACATAACTGACCACTTTTTACCAGTGATACAAGCTACATTTGTGTCATTAAAATGTCATTAATACTCTGTCATATAGTTTTATAACAGCGTCATGAATATTTTTCTTGACCTCAACTACAGTGGTACAAATATAATTTGTCATTAAAATGTCAATAAGTGTTTATACTCTGTTAAATAGTTGTACAGTTGTGTTCAAAATTATTCAACCCCAACTGAAATTGATTGTTTTGGCCGGTTTGACATTGATTTTGATCATTCAGTCATCCTGCTTACAATTACATCAAAGAGGCATGTGTAGGTCAGACAAATATAACATAACATTTATAATGAAATAACCACAAATGTCTTTTCTGTGCTCACATCATTATCAGTTTTATTCAACCCCCAAGTGACATTCAATCTTAGTACTTAGTACAACATCCTTTTACAGTTAAAACAGCTTTTAAACGTGAAGCATAGCTTGACACAAGTTTCTTGCAGCGATCTATGGGTATCTTCGCCCATTCATCATGGGCAAAAGCCTCCAGTTCAGTCACATTCTTAGGCTTGCGCACTGCAACTGCTTTCTTTAAGTCCCACCAGAGGTTCTCAATCGGATTTAAAGGGATACTTCACCGATTTAGCATTCAGCTTTGTATCTGTAGAAACCCGGCAGTATTACTGAATGACCATGTTTCCCTCCCTCATTTCCCCCTGAGAGGAGAGATATCTGCATTTTGGTTCTGCAAAAAAGTCCTCCGATGATGTAATATGACGATTTTTGCATCATCGGAGGACTTTTTTGCAGAACCAAAATGCAGATATCTCTCCTCTCAGGGGGAAATGATGGAGGGAAACATGGTCATTCAGTAATACTGCCGGGTTTCTACAGATACAAAGCTGAATGGTAAATTGGTGAAGTATCCCTTTAAGTCTGGTGACTGCGATGGCCACTTCAAAATGTTCCAGCCTTTTTTCTGCAACCATGCTCTAGTGGATTTGGAGGTATGCTTGGGATCATTGTCCTGTTGAAAGGTCCAACGTCTCCCAAGCCTCAGGTTTGTGACGGACTGCAACACATTGTCATCCAATATCTCCTGGTACTGAAGAGAATTCATGGTACCTTGCACACGCTGAAGTTTCCCTGTACCTTCAGAAGTAGCACAGTCTCACCCCATGTCGTCGGTGTTTGGCGACACTTGACCATTCGTCGGTGTGTGGCGCGGAGGGTATACCTTTCGCGTCATTTTTTGACGAACTGGGGACTTCAATACTATTACGTCCGTTGCATTCTCTTCTCCTATTTTCTTACCATTTTCGCGTCGGTTTAGGGTTAGATTACACAAAATTAAACAGTGTACGTGAAATTAAACAGTGTACGCGAAATTTAACAGTTGTCACCTGGCGTTGGGGTTAGAAACAGTTGTCACCTGGCGTTGGGGTTAGAGTTAGGTTTGGGTAGGGATGTCATTATGTAAATCTAACCCTAAACCGACGCGAAAATGGTAAGAAAATAGGAGAAGAGAATGCAACGGACGTAATAGTATTGAAGTCCCCAGTTCGTCAAAAAATGTATACCCTCCGCGTCACATATTGACGAATGGTCAAGTGTCGTCAAATATTGACGACATGGGGTGAGACTGGGTTGGCAGAAGCAAAACAGCCCCAAAGCATGATTGACCCCCCACCATGCTTCACAGTAGGCAAGGTGTTCTTTTCTTCATAGGCCTTGTTTTTCCTCCTCCAAACATAGCGTTGATCCATGGGCCCAAACAGTTCTAATTTTGTTTCATCAGTCCACAGAACACTATCTTAAAACTTCTGTGGTTTGTCCACATGACTTTTGGCATACTGCAGTCGACTCTTCTTATTCTTTGGAGACAGCAAGGGGGTGCGCCTGGGAGTTCTGGCATGGAGGCCTTCAGTACGCAGGGTGCGCCGTATTGTTTGAGCAGAAACTTCAGTACCCACATCTGACAAATCTTTTCTCAGTTCCTCAGCAGTCACACGGGGACTTTTTGCCACTCTACGCTTCAGATAGCGCACAGCAGTCGCAGTTAGCATCTTTTTTCTGCCACGACCAGGAAGCGTTTCAACAGTGCCCTTTGCCTTGAATTAGTGAATGATGCTTCCTATGGTGTCTCTTGGTATGTTTAACATCTTTGCAATCTTTTTATAGCCATTGCCCTTCCTGTGAAGATTAATCACCTCTTCTCTTGTCTTCCTGGACCATTCTTTTGACTTCACCATGTTTGTAACCACACAAGTAAATGTTTAGAAGGAGTTGAGTATCACAGTCATTTTAAAGCTGCCTAATTGGTGCTTATTAGGCTTTATTGCTGTTCCCTGACATCCACAGGTGTTTTCAATATCTGATTGAAAACACTTCAATGAACCTCTGTTCTTCAGAGTGGTAGTTCTTTAAGGGGTTGAATAATTGTGTCAATGAAGAATTCACAAAAGAAACATTTACTACTATATTACAAAACCAATTGATGTCATTTTAGTTGCATATGGTTCTTTAAGAAGTCATTGTAGGATTTCATTCTGAATACAATTACAAATGTACACTAAATTCCCTAAAACCCTTAACAGCATTGGGGGGTTGAATAATTTTGAACACAACTGTATAACAACGTCATGAATATTCTTCTGTTTATAATGTTTTTTTTTAGTTTCCTCCACGTGTTTAAGAAAAAAATCAGAAGGTAATAATTAAAATAGAAATTTTAAAATATTTTATTGCATTTGCAGACCGATTCACCTAAAGTTAAATGAAAACAGTACAATAATGGCTTAATCCATGCAGCGTTGGGTCCATAGTGCTGGAAAAAAAATTTAATTACATTAAATTAATGAAATGTTTTGTTAGGTTTTCTTCTATGTTAGAAAATGTCAGAACTCTCTGTGTCAGGAAGAACAAGTTCTGTTACTTCTCGGGTTTTTTATGTATTGTGCACATGCAGTATGTAAAGTTGAGTATAATCTTTTGATGTGTCTGTTGCATTTTGTTAAGGCATTTAAAATTATTTTACATAGTATTAACACTCATTTACATTTTAACGCTAAGTTCCATTTGTGCCACTGTAGTTGAGGTCGAGAAAAATATTTATGATGCTGTTATAAAACTATTTGACAGAGTAATGACATTTTAATGACAGTTTAATGTAATGTTAACCCATAAAGCTAGGTACGTTCTTAAAGAGCCAGTAAGATGCAAATGTTAAGCATCCTCTCACTGTTTATAAGTCCCGGACAACAGGTTTAAATGCATGCAAGGTCAAAAAAACACTGTAATTTTCTCAAAATATAAATGTAAAATTAATTTACCCCATTTCTCAGAGATCACCAAACGATTCATGTGAAGCCATTCAACGACTCAGCCTGCCTAAACCCCACCTTTCAGTAGCCTACTATGCTCTAATTGGTCAACTGACACAGTCTCTGCACAGACCACTGATCAGTGGCACAGACCAACAATAGTGCAACATGTATTGACCTAGTGCTAAAATTTTTTACTGATAACACATTATCGACATTGATACACAAAATTCATAATTAATCCAAGCAATAAAAACGACGACAGACACTAACATTTTACACTCATTTAAGCAAGTATGTAAGCTAACCGAACCATAGCAAAAATGTAAACACAAGTGCACATGCGTTAGCCACTTGCTAATGTGACTCTCTGACAGTATATTAAGAGTTTAAACAACAACATCATTCATCATTAATCCAAGCAATAAAAATGACGACAGAAACTAATATTTTACACTCATTTAAGCAAGTATGTAACTTACAGGTTGTGGTTAGGAGATGCATGTTGTTCCAAATAAACCATATGGGTATCCTTGAAAAAGTAATTTTAACCACTGATTCTTCATAAATCTTCATCCTTTGGTAGTGAAAACGACACAAACTGAAAACACAGCATGATGCGATGTGACAGGCAGAAGATTCAATCCATATGATGACTCGTTTCAGCGATTCAGAGTCGACTCCCTACTTTACAAACCAATAACTTTATTAATTGTGCACTTTTTAGTTCAACTACTTGTTTACATTGATGGACAACTACATGACACACTGCAATACAGGTAATTTTCGATTTTGGATCTGTGTGGCTCTTTAAGTTTGATCATTATTCTGCTATGTCATGTTTATGACAGATTTATGACAAGTTATGGTGTATTGGTTTATGTCAAGTTTTCATAACAAAGACATCTCAAACAATGTCATCTTTGTATTAAAAATGACATAATTGAATGAATGTCCACTTGAACATCCTTTCAAGTAAAGTGTTACCGAGATTTTGATGAACACAAAAGAAAAACAAAATGTAATAAATGATGGTAAACACATGGCTGCCATAAACATTGCCATTGGGTAAACTATAACTTTAAGGGATCTTTCTTCAGGTTACAATAAACCAGGTACATAGTACACGGTCAGAACTAAAAAGATCAAAAAATGGTCCCAAGCTGTCACTTGGGCAATACTTTTAAAAAGGTCTTAATATGTACTATGTAGGTATAGATATGTACACATTTGGTACATATATGTACTAATATGAGATACTAGGTGCAATGGTGTACTTTTTAAAATGGTACCACCCCAGTGACAGCTAGGGACCATTTTTGAAAAAAAAAATCTGAGCAGTAAGTTCTGGTTAATAGCAGAATTCTGTTAGGATGCAGATTTTACTTGATGAGCATACATTAAGCCTTATAAAACCAAGTTTATTATTTCTTTAGTGCTTACTGGATGACAGCAACAGACCTGACTCACTAAATTACCAAATTATTACAGGAAAACGACTTCAACAGGTTTCATTGTTAATCATTTTAAGGTAAACTTGTCATAGACCCAACCAAGACAGCCACAATGACTCTACCAATACAGTGTACCATCTGGCATGTCACATACTTCACCACAGGGTATGAATACTGGTGTACTTTGCTAAGGCGTGTCACATATTCAAACATCCAAACCATTTGTGGCTCACTGACTAACTTTGGGGAAAGCACTTTATTTACAGGAAACCAAGATCTTCCATTACTAACAGTTTGTCCTAATGTCAACACATTATATTATTATGGTGTGACATGAAATCCAGTCGGTTACTGGCACTGTCAAATCTCCGATTCAAACACCTTTATGAAATATGAAATGATAATATATTAGTATGTTTAACACATGTAGAAGGGAAGCAAGAATGTTTTTCTCATCATAAGGGCAGTTGGCAACTTCTGGTCACTTCTGTCTGCCTTCTTTGCCGCCCTATGAGGTAAAACAGACCTGGAGCCAGACATCTCTCTCTTTTCCCAGTAATATGTGTGTAAGAGATCAACTACTGTGGCATATTGGCTTCTGTTTATATGTCATATGCCATGAGAAGCTGAAAATTCATACAATATAAATCAAAAGGAGCTTGAAATTGGGTTCATAACAGAGAGAGTTAAATAGACAGCTATGCTATTAGCTTCAAATGTTTTTAAAGCAGTAGGAGCGCACAAGCACTCTCACACTATATAAGTTAATAATAAATGTATAATAAAAGTGTATAAATATTTTTAGCCTGGCAAAAATATGCTACATTATTGGGTATAAGTGTGTGTAATATAATTCACAATGTGTTTAGGTTGAATGTTTAACTGGCAACGTCATGCAAATTTACAATAGTTTGTGTATGTCCTACACTGTCATAAAAATAGTGCCAAGCTGTCACTTAGGCAGTACCCTTATTTGAAAAGCTTTTAATTTGTTATATTTAGATAATAGAAAGAAATATATAATATGCACTCTTTGTTGCCAATATGTACCTCTGATGTACTAATATTAACTATTTAGGTTCAAAGGTGTAGTTTTTGAAAGGGTACTGCAGCTAGGGACAGCGTTTGGGCCTCCCACTGAATAGGTTGAAGTTTTTATCAGATGGATGTAGCTTAACATCTGTGGTCATGTTTGCTAGGGAACAAGATCCATGAGTTGTTTAAAGTTTTAGTTATCAGTATACTGAGACAGCATAAGCCATAGCAATGATTGACTTGCTGTTGTCTATGATCATACACTTCTGGATCTCTGTTACAGATTTTACAGTTTTTCTGAATTGCTAAAACACATTTTTTGAAACCATCACTCATTTTCTCAAAACCATAAACACAAATCCCAATTTTAAACAAAATTCACAGAACCCCTGACTCTTCTAGCAAAATCAAACAATTCCTTCAAAACCATTTCACTTGTTCTCAAAATCAAACTAAGCTTTTAAATCATACACACATAAGTCTATAATATAAAACACTACAAGCATCCATTAGACACTACCTTAAAAAATGGAAAACACAACATCCAGGAGATCTGCTTACAGAAAAATACATGTTTATTATACATAAGAACACACTTGACAAATACTGTTAAAAATCTATATTACTGTAATCACAAGTTTAGTTCAGTAAATATAGTGAATACTTTACTGTAAGTACTGCAAGTAATAGTCAGTTTTCAATATTACTGTAAGCAGCACTTGTATTTTGTAAAAAGTCAGCAATCCAACTGCAAATTTTGCCAATTGCATCGTCTCTGGTGTCCTTTTCTTCCTCATACTCTTCATCTGCCTCTCAGACTGTTTCCAATCCACACAATTGGTAAAAAAATACCATTAAATAAAAGTGTGTAGAATTTTGAGTTGTTGTGTTTCCTCGATGATAACGGTGTTGTAGTTGTGTTCAACTTTTGCCTGCCTGTGTTTAGCATATTTAAAACAAGTTCATTGCAGTGTGAAATGTGTGTTTTAGTGAGGAGTTTGTGTTTAGTGTTTTGCAAAAAAAGTGCATGATTTGACAAATGGGTTTAGGCCACTATGAATTTGGTTCAGAGATTGGGGTTTAGTGTTTTAGCAATTCAGAAAAACTGTAATATCATTGACACTGACCACAAACTTTCTAGTTGATATTAATACCTCAGAGGTACATATTAGTACCAGAAAGTGCATATTAGTACCTCAAAGGTACATAAATGTATTCATGTCTGTACCTAAATGCTACATACTAGGACTTGGTACAGTACATAAGGTGGTACTTAAGGGTACAGCCCTAGTGACAGACATACAATTTGTAAGTACATTGGTGTTTGTTATTAGTTATTATATATGTACACTATAAGTACCTGTCATTAACCCGCACCTGTAAGTACTAAATACTTATATTGTTCATTCATTTGTAAGTACAGTAGTGTTTCTTGTTAGTTACAGTATACCTACACTATATGTATCTGGTATTACCCAGTACTTACCTAGAGTTACATAATAACTACCAAGTATGTACCACTGGTAAGTACAGTAATGATAGCCTTTATTTACCATGTAGACACTCAAAAGTAAGTACCACACATTTTCCTGTAAGTACAACATATTCAGCATATATGTACAAGGTAAGTACACATACTGTAAAATAAAGTGCTACCAATTTTTTTACTTCTATAGTAATATCTGAAAAGGTCATAGGAAACATAAGAATTTAGTAATAAAAAGAATATAGAACAGATGCAGTAAAACAAATGACCATTGCTTTATCATTATTTTACACTGCAAAAAAATTAACCAAGATTCAAGCGTCTATCACTTGCCCATGTGCAATAAAATCTGTCCATTGGTCACACACAATATGTTTATGTTCTCATTGTTTTGGTATTTATAAACATATTATGATGTCACTGCCAGACAACACGAAGTGATGAAACTCAAGGATCAAACTATCATGAGTCCTCTATGCGAATATGTTGAAGCAATAAACTATTCAGACATAAATTCTGATGTTTTATATTACGGCTTGTCATCCATCTTACACTGTAGGAGATCATCTGCCATATGAACAAACAGACTTACGCACAGAAATCCCTCAAGCTGCCATAAATTTACTCATTTTATGTTTCCACCATTTTGATTTCTAAGAAAGTATACGGTTTTCTAGGAAGAAGCAGAGAAGCACGGTTTCTTTAGCGTCTCCTTCTAATGGGGCCCTTGCAAGGTTGTAGAAATCTCTCGGTATACTCTCTCACTCCCCCATATATGTCTTCATAAAACAACAGCGGATTTAAAAGTCTGTGTTTTGTTTCATAGCATAGGAAAGGAGCTTGTAGCCTCGAGCATGCTGGATCACATTCATTGATTTATTACCTTAGAGGGCAAAAGGTTAGAGGTCATTGTAGGCGAGCAAAAAAGCTGCTTATCCCATGTGTAAATCTTTCCAAATCCTGCTCATTTTAACCCGTCCTGCTGTCTTTAATGAACTCTAAACGTCATTGTACTGGGATCCTGTGAGGATTTCTTTCTACCGTGGAAGCAGAACAAGTTTCATCTTAACAAGACTAAACACAGACCTCATATATGATGCAATTTCCAAAACTGAGAAAAGCATGCTGTATAAGCAATGCCGAAGTGAAGTGCAATAGATTTGTGTTTGCATGTTTATACACTGTATATTTATACATTATATACATATACGATGAGTTGCAGTTTAAGTCACTTCCGAATTGGCTTTATCAGAGATATCGGAAGGTTGTCCCTTGGTTAAAACAACCCAGCATTTTGGGTTGAAACAACCTAGCATAGGTTAAATTACAACCCAAGGGGCTTGTCCCTTTTTGACCCAACACTGGGTTAAAAATACCTCAGCATTTTTTGTGTATGTTTTGCTGGGTTAAAAAGGGACAACAACCCTCAAAAATGGTTGGGTTGTATTAAACTTTTGCTGGGTTGTTTCAATCCAAATTGCTGGGTTGTTTTAACCGAATTGTTGGATCAAATATAAAAATTTCCCAGATGAAACAGTAGTACACTTCCATAGTGTACTTAAAGTGCTTTATTTTCGCATACTTTTTTTGTACTTAAAGGACAAGTTCGGTATTTTACACTTAAAGCCCTGTTTTCAGATTGTTTATAATGGAATAGAACGGTTTTGACTGAAATTTGGACATATGATGCTGGCCCGAAAATTTTCAGGTGTTTGTTGTATTACCCCACCACCTCTACAATGGCTGTATAGGTGCACAGAAACAATCCTTCCTAAAATGCATTAAACTTTCATTTACAAAGACGTGAAACTAATCGAGTGGTCAGGGGTGTTCACTGATATGCTCACACAAAAATCGCTGCAAAAGACGCTTTCCAACAGGTTTTATCGTGGTTTTTGTCCAACTCCATTGACTTGTATTAGATGTGCTGTGAGGTACGTTATTACTCCGCGCCGGGAACGTTGTTTGTATTCTTCCAATTGGCAAAGGTGGATTATCGCCACCAACTGGGCTGGAGTGTCTATTATTCAAGCTCTCAACAGAAGAATATACGTGTGTGAGGCCTTTGGAAAAATAGGTCCACAAGTTTACAACGAATGCTAAAACACCTGTTGGAAAGCATCTTTGCAGCGATTCTTGTGTGAGCATATCAGTGAACAACCCTGACCACTGGGTGTCCTTTAAAATACTAAAAATGTATCTTTAGTACTTCTTAAGATGTTCTTAAGATTATCTAAGTGTACTTCACTGTGCTATTTTGAGACACCATGAATATGAACTAAAATGCACTTTTAACATACTGGGCCCTATTTTAACGATCTGAAACGCAAGTGCGAAGCGCAAAGCGCAAGTGACTAATGTGGGCGGATCTTGGGCGCTGTTGCTATTTTCCCGACGGGAGAAATAAGTCTTGCGCCAGGCGCAAATCAATAAGGGGTTGGTCTGAAGTAGGTTCATTATTCATAGGTGTGGTTTGGGCATAGGGTCAAATAAACCAATCAGAACGCTATCCAACATTCCCTTTAAACGCAAGGGCGCAAGTTCCATGGCGGTTGCTATTATAATGACGGATTTACCAGGTGCACGCCAGGAGCGCTTCACAGCTGAGGAGACCGTACGTTCTTGTAAGAGCAGTCAAAGACAGAGAAGTTGTTTTGTATGGGGATGGGAGAAACCCGCCCAAATCAGCGTAGGTTAAACAGGCGTGAGAGGAAATAGCCACAATTGTCTCATCAGCTGGCTTCCCCATCGTTGCGCCAAGCGCTACAATGATGTCAGGAGTTGGGGAATCCCAAGCTTGCCAGCATAAATCGGGCACGCCGTGTAACGGGAGGTGGATCTGTCTCTACACAGGACCTGACGCCAGCAGAGGACATCGCTGCCTCCACCCTCACCGCTGAAAGGGTTTGGGGGCTTTGAAATCGGAAACGCAAGCAAGGTCCAACCCCAAAGTACACTTACAAATCAAGTTCATATACATTAAGGTTTCTTATGAAAACATTTTCATTATTATTTACATAAAATAAACGTAATACAGCCACACAACAAACTTATGAAAATATTTTAATCGTTATTTGCATGAGAATTTTTTAACGCAGACACACAATACATAAAAACTATCACCACAATGCTCACCACAATGGTTTCCCTTATCTCATGTGTTAATATTTTTTATTGTAACAATTAATGATTTGCAAAAATAACTGTTGCATCTGTGTAGATTAGATAAGCATTGCGCGTTGTGCACGCTATACGTTATGGTCAATCATGCGCCCTTAAAATAGCATGATGACCTACGCACAACGCGCCACTGACTTTAGACTAGTTTTTTCTGGTTAGTAGCGCAATTGTTTTTTGAAACTGCAAAATAGCATCAGGGATGGTTTGCGCCGGAACACGCCTCCTTTTTTGCGCTGAACCGCCCAGGGAGCGCAAGTTCATTCCCTAGTTTGCCGACGTGCGTCTGTGGAGGGAAAAACCCGCTGTGCGCCGGTGCAAAATACAAAATGATACATGCGTCACTGACAAAGTCAATTGCGCTGGGTGCAAGATAGGACCCACTATCTTTGTATTAAAAAATGTATTTAGTTAACACTTGAACTCAACTTTCATACAAAGTTTACTACACCTAAGTACATTTTTTAAATACATTTTTAGGACATAAAAATAAAAGAAAAATAACAAATATACACTTTTAAAGCACAACTTCTCGTCATGTAGATCCGGTCGTGATGCGCCAGCTGACCCCACGCAATACGTCATGACGTCAAGAGGTCACAGAGGACGAACGTGAAACTACGCCCCAGTGTTTACAAGTGTGTTGAAAGAGGACCGTTCCTACATTGTTGTATGTCAACTGATACTAATTAATGTCTTTGTGTCAGTTTATTGTTTACAATGGTCCGCAAATGTGCGTTTCATATATGTAACACGTGACCTCCCTACGTCACTACGCATTTACGTTAGGTCGCGCTGGACTGGACCTAGACGAAAAGTTGTGGTTTAAAAGTACATATTTTTTATTTTTCTTGTCAAAAATGACAATCGTTTCGCTAGATAAGACCCTTATGCATCGTTTGGGATTGTTTATAGTCCTTCGAAACTCCGTTGGAAAAAAACTGTTAAGTGTTGAGTTAAATGTTGGGCTCTATTAAAGTCCATTAAAATTAGTCCATTAAAATGGTGGTGAGTAAATTATCTGGATTTTTCTTTTAAGAAAATGGACTAATCCTTTAAGAACATCTTAGAAGTACTGCTGGGTTTGTCGCTTTTTGACCGAACTTTGGGTTGAATGTAACCCAGCCTGTTATATAGTGCACGATTTGCTTTTATCACTGTAATGTTGGGTGTAAGGGTGGGGTTATGGGTGTTCATTTCTAATAATTGTACATTTTTTTCACTTTACATATGAATTCCTGGAGGAGAAAGGGGGATTTCTGGGTTACTGCATTCTGCATAATACAATTCCTGCAGTAAGAGCCATGCATTATAAAATGCAAACTGGGAATGTACCATTGAGAATTACAACAAACTCAATTGTCATGAATTGAAGGGGCCACATTTACATCCTACATGGAACAGTGCCCAAATCCCAAACTGTAGGTCAGGTTTATTTAGCTTCAGTTTTGGAGGGCCACTGCCCTAAAGAATTTAGTTAAAACCCCTCTCAAACACCCCTGCCTGTACTGTACTGTACTTGTTCAGTTGTATTAGATTATTATTGGAACTAAATTCTGCAAGACTGAAACTGTATTGCTCTGGTGTACGCTATAAATCATCTGAATCATCGGTCAAACTTATTGAATAGAGCGTGATGTTTGTGGGCCTTTTTTCTTTTGCTCAACTGGTAGAGCACTGCGTTAGCAGCGCAAAAGGTCATGGGTTCAATCCCAGGAACACACATACTGATAAAATGTGTAGTTTGAAGTTTGCACAGGAAGTTTCTTTTAATGAAAGCATCTGCCAAATGCATAAAATGTAAACTGTAAATGTGTATATAACTTACATGATAGACAACCTTTTAAACAGTAAGTTGCTTCATAATTATTTATTAAATAACAGTGGCGGCTCGTGACTGCTCAACCGAGGTGCGTTAATTCAAAATAAGTGTTCGGAGTGTCATGTGTGTGGTTCCTTTTATGTGTTCTGCGCTTTGAGAGATCCCGTGTGCATCACGTGCCTTGTCAAAATAAATGCCCGCTGCACATGCGTCAAAACCGTTTATTATAAAAGAGACGCTCACATTCACAAAATACACGCAAGACACTCCCTTAACAGTAAACTCTGATTATGCATGAGATTATGTGAGTATCTGGCAAACGCGAGCATCTCTTTTATCATAAACCCTTTAGACGCGTCTGCGGCAGGCTCTTGTTTTGGCAGGACGCGTGGTGCATGCAGGATCTCTTGGGGCGCGGAGCGCATGTTTTGGAAAGGGGAACCACACACATGACGGGCTACATACATGTTGTGATGAACTTCGCATTGAGCGCCCTCGAATAAGGAAGTCACCGGCCGCCACTGTTAAATAACAAAACAAATAAAAAACATATATCCCAAAAAGATCATAGTTCATAAATAAGTTTGCAAAGCTCAGCTTGCAAGTTCAGCACGCTACTTTCAACAACAACAAAAAATAAAATAGGCACAGTGATAAAAAACCTACTTACAATCTGTGCAAGCCTTATAGGTCACCAAAACATAAACTGCAGTCACAGCACTATAATAGTTGAATCTAGTGACATCACATATACAAATTGTAAAAGTATTTTGTCTGGGGCCATAAATCAAGTTTATCTCCAATCTACTTTGCTGTTTCCTTCCTAGACAACACAAAGGTCAGGTCACATAGGTAGGATAACCAGCTTTAAATCAATTCAGTTGACTCCTGGGCTGTGTTCTTATCTACAGTCCTGTTTTATCTCACCACAACCTAAACTGACCCCTGCAGCCAAGTCTGCGCAATCGCTCTACCCCCTCGCGAAGACGCTCGATTTATTTGGGTCAGTTGTCGTAGCCTAGTACGAAACCCATTATCATCGGTTCTCGTGAGACTGAACCATATTGATTCTGAATCTGCACGTAAGCACACTGGCATTGACTCAGTGTTTCTGATGCTATTCAGTGATTTAAACAGTTTGGTTGAAACTGCTTTGAGGGGTGACACGGTCTCTTGGAGCAAAGCTGAACTCCAGATGTGCTCGGAGGGGGAAATTATGCAGTTATGTCACAAGAAAGAAGGGAGAGAGAGGTGAGCGGAGAAGTTTGTTTAAAAGAGAGGCCATCTGAATGAAGATAAACACTCAAGAGAAAGCTTTACTGCTGTTAAAAATGAGGTGTTTGTTTGTAGAAACTAAAAAAGGCCAACCATTTGCATGGCTTTTGTGTAATCCGTTCCTTAAATTAATGTCTTTGCTTAAAATGTCAGGGTACCATGACTTACAATCTGCCATTGTTGTAACATTATTTTGTAAATTATTACATATAAATTGACGCAAACTAATATTATGTAAGAGTCCCCTGTTTTGTGTTGTACTGTAAGTAAACATGCTGCACTCACCTAAAGGATTATTAGGAACACCATACTAATACTGTGTTTGACCCCCTTTCGCCTTCAGAACTGCCTTAATTCTCCGTGGCATTGATTCAACAAGGTGCTGAAAGCATTTTTTAGAAAAGTGGGGCCATATTGATAGGATAGCATCTTGCAGTTGATGGAGATTTGTGGGATGCACATCCAGGGCACGAAGCTCCTGTTCCACCACATCCCAAAGATGCTCTATTGGGTTGAGATCTGGTGAGTGTGGGGGCCATTTTAGTACAGTGAACTCATTGTCATGTTCAAGAAACCTGCCGGAAGTAGCCATCAGAGGATGGGTACATGGTGCTCATAAAAAGATGGCCATGGTCAGAAACAATGCTCAGGTAGGCCGTGGCATTTAAACGATGCCCAATTGGCACTAAGGTGCCTAAAGTGTGCCAAGAAAACATCCCCCACACCATTACACAACCACCACCAGCCTGCACAGTGGTAACAAGGCATGATGGATCCATGTTCTCATTCTGTTTATGCCAAATTCTGACTCTACCATCTGAATGTCTCAACAGAAATCAAGACTCATCAGACCACGCAACATTTTTCCAGTCTTCAACTGTCCAATTTTTGTGAGCTTGTGCAAATTGTAGCCTCTTTTTCCTAATTGTAGTGGAGATGAGTGGTACCCGGTGGGGTCTTCTGCTGTTGTTGCCCATCCGCCTCAAGGTTGTGCGTGTTGTGGCTTCACAAATGCTTTGCTGCATACCTCGGTTGTAACGAGTGGTTATCAAAGTGGCACTTCTATCAGCTTGATTCAGTCGGCCCATTCTCCTCTGACCTCTAGCATCAACAAGGCATTTTCTCCCACAGGACTGCTGCATACTGGATGTTTTTCCATTTTCACACTATTCTTTGTAAACCCTAGAAATGGTTGTGCGTGAAAATCCCAGTAACTGAGCAGATTGTGAAATACTCAGACCGGCCCGTCTGGCAGCAACAACCATACCATGCTCAAAATTGCTTAAATCACCTTTCATTCCCATTCTGACATTCAGTTTAGAGTTCAGAAGATTGTCTTGACCAGGACCACACCCCTAAATGCAGGAGAGTAAGCAGTCTTTTGTGGCTGCTCGAACACATACACCACAAAAGCAATCCGGTCAAATATGTTTTCGACTACCTCTGAAAGTGGTCGAAAGTGGATGAAATCATCTGTCTTTAGCATCATCCACTTGTGATCCGAATGATGAAAACGCATCTTAATACCAGGTGTAAACAGCCTCTTAATTGAGATATGGCAGGAAGCATACAACTCGCTGAGGGCGCAAACTATTGTAATGCAGGACTGTTAGTCAGTGGCAGTGGGTGGGGCTTTTATCAGTGTGACATCACATTAACAAGAGAATCAAAACAGCATGTCTTTTCATGACATAACATGTCAAAGTCACTTAATGAGACAAATCAACAACAAAATTGTAAACAAGCTGGCAAAAGGTCAGACAATGCAACCATATTATTTATTATCATCCCATTGAATGCTGAAAGAAGGCAAATGGGAAATAGAATAAATCTAATTTTATAGGCTGATTTGATGTAAAATTTAACAAAATGTACCCTTTATTCTTGTTAGTTTTATAATATAAAAATATTTATTAGATAAGTTGTGTTGATTCATTGTTTACATAAGTAATAGTACGCAGTATGCAATAGGATTCAGCATGATACTGTCTGTCAGGTTTATATCCATAAGTCTTCCCTGCTTTATACAGGAAAAAAACCTGTGAGAATGTACGTGTGGATATTTGTGCTGTTAGCCTTGGGATTCATTTGATTGTGCGTGTATGTGTGTTCCCATGGAAAACTGGCTCACACCTAAACTGACTCTGTGACCTTGAAATACAAGCAGGCTTTACAATAACACCATGCATATATTCAGGCTGCCACGTAACAGGGAAGAGGAAGAGCCGACTTATTATCTACCTTTCTAAAAACACACATTATGAACACTTACACTCAGTTTTCTTTTAAAGCAACACTATGTAGTTTCCATGTAAAAATGACTTACAGCTCCCTCATGTGGTTGAAAAGTGCAACAGTGCCTGGTTTCAGACACTCTTCTGCAGGCAGGGGGAGGGGCGGGGCTGTGTGCTCTACCCTCCACCGCCACTTTCAGAGTGTGCTTGTAGCAGCTAGGAGGCTGCTCAGGTTGCAGCAACAGTACAATTTGTCCAGTTAAAAGTTGTTCTATCACTGAAATCGTTTTAGAGACATTATTTAAAGGTAAACAAACTACATAGTGTTGCTTTATATAAATATGCTTCATGATGCCATAAAATAACCTTTTTGTCTAAATGTTTCTATAAAGAACCTTTACCATCTGAAGAACCTTTCTGTTTTAAATCAAAACTCTTCAGATTATAAAAAGCTATGAAAGAAATGTTTTTCTTAAGAAGTTTATATTTAATTTAATTCAATTTTATTTATATAACGCTTTTCACAATTGTGAATTGTTTCAAAGCAGCAGGAACTGGGTCTGTTTGTCTCAGTGTCCTCGGGTCGAGGACGGGACAGGGAAAGAGATACAGAATCCTATTAGCGTTGGGGCCGTTCACATGTAATGCAAGTGTCATACAGTATTGTGGTTTAAATCAGCTCGGTTCCAGACAGGCTAACTATTGCGGCATAAGTATATTACCCAGATGAGTTATGTGAATGCTTTGTTCAGGACAAACTAACTATTGTGGAATAAGTACATTTACTGGACATTTTATGTGAATGCTTTGTTAAAGAAGAATGTCTTTAATAAAGCGAATATGGCAGTTACCTCAAAAAGTCACTATGAACTGTACTTTCAGGTCAGATGGTATGGTTCACATCATATGAATAAGTATATACGGAGCGATCTGCTCTCCAATTACTTTTGTGCTGCCCAAATGGCTCACACGCAAATCAGTTTGCGCAGCACACATGACATTTAAACACACCAAAACAGCCATAAACTCAAGATTACGATGAAATCCATTGCCCATATCTTCCAGTTGCATCTTTTAATGATGTTATCGTACTTGGGTAGGAATCATAAAGTGTTGTGTGAGTGTAGATGAGCGGGGGAGTGAGGATGGGGGACAATCGTACTCGAGTATGGTTTGGTCTGGTAATGTACATACGCCAGTCATTCATAGAAAATACTTCAACAACTTTCAATAAGTCAGTCAGTTTCCCTGAGGTTTACACAGTTATCTCCAGTAGACAAAGGTGAAGTTCATCACATTAACTATGCGCATGTTCAGCTTACATTTGACAACCCGAAAATGTCCAGGTTTTGTTTGAACTTTTTTTATATTTTAACTGTTGTTGCCTAAAAACTTTTGGCAACTGTATCATACTTATAAATGTGCTACATGAACAAAGTCATAGATATCACACACAGCTGATTTTTTTTCAGAGGTGAACGCCCAGGCTGGCAGGCTGATAGATGTTTGACTTAAAGCCGCCCAGTGTGGTGGATGTGAGGCTATAATTGAGCAGGAATCTCCCTTTTCATGACATGATATATGGATGCACTTTACGTCTGTATAATGTACACAGTGTTGTAAACTCTGTACAAACTTTAGTTGTACATTCTTTATACAGTAAAGAATGCTATGTATCAATGCTTAACAGATCTATCGTAGCAGAATACAATGTCTGTCGTAATAAAAATGTGATTCACGTGTAACTGGATGGCACCCACTGGAAGTGTTAAAATCGTTTTCTATAAAAGTTGCTGTGATTTTGCTTTGATTTTTTTATAACTTGCTAATTAAGTTCAGTTAATTTCGGGTTCTGTGGTTTACTGGAAATGAAAACGATTGCATCAGTCTGGTTAGCAGTTTTGTCAGAGCATGACATGTCTTTCAGCGAGGCTCAATCTCTGTGTTGTGGTCTTTCACCTGGGGCCGTATGTCGGGCAGACAGAAGCATAGATTGGAATGGATAGTCCATGACTGTTACCTGTTGACTTTATCTTATAGATTGCCCTATATTATCTTAAGCTGGCAGACGTTGACTCACACACTTACGTAACCAGCCTGAGGTCATAAAAACAAAAGCGTAAGCAGGGTCCTCCATCAGATACACAGAACATCCCAAAATGTTATTGCTCAGAGGTTGCTGATTCATTACTCGGAAGACAAAGTGCAGTTATATCACAAAAAAAGCCCTTTAGGGAAGTCATGCTACTAAGCGTCTGTTTGCAATGCCTCTGGGCAGTTATTTTAGTAATGCAAGATCTTCTGGAATGGGCAAAGACAGATATCAATGTACCAGAACTTTGGTTTCTTAAGAATAAATTGTGCTAAACACACCTTTATCATTGGCAAGCACCTCGCGTGTCTCTGTATAGAGGCCCTCCCTCAGATAATTGTCAGTCTTTACTGATTAATGATTGGTTCTTTTAACTGAAAGGCGGGACTGCCGTCCCCAGAGCGGCCATATTGAGTGTTGCATTGTCCCCTATTCGTAGTAATAGGACTGCTCAAACTTCTTATAGAAGGTTTCATCGGATGCATTTGCGGTGACGCGATTATGCGTCTGGTCGGAACTTTACTTCCAGTTTCTGTTTGTTTAATTGTCTGACTAGTGTCTTAACCAGGGGTGGGCAATTCTGGTCCTGGAGGGCCACATTCCTGCAGAGTTTAGCTCAAACCCTAATCAAGCACACCAAGGCCCTCCAGGAGCAGAATTGCCCACCCCTGGTCTAAACTGAACTCTTGAACAAATACCTCGCTGAAAATAACAAATGTTTTGGTTTCCCATGTAATCTACGTGTTGTTTATTTTGCTTGTTATATAAATAAACTACTTTAAAAGGACTTTGTTGTTGTTTATTTTTTAGCTGAGTTTACCGGAAGATACATGTTTTCCATGAAAGCCGCTTGTTTATGTTGTTACTGCTGAAACCGTCTATATTCAATATCTTTGGTTTTGTTTCATTTTTTTTCTACAAAATTAAATCTTAAAAAAAGGGGTCAAATAATAAAAGTAAATTCAATTAAAAAACTGTTGACAAACTGTATAGTGTAGACAGTAGTACGCTTCTTATATAAGTATGTCAAATTATTTGGTCTTGAACAAATTTGATGAGAAATGAGTTCACATTGAAATCTCTTTTGGTATCCCAGCCTGATTTCACAAGAATTCGTACATATTTTACAAGTTGGCTAATTCGTATGAATTTGTATGAAGTAAATCGTGCAAAAACGTATAATTAACAGAAAAAAATTAAATCCCACCACTAACCCCAACGTCATAGGGGTCAACGCAAATCGTACAAAAATGTACAGATGTGGTCTTACAAATGAATATGAATTAGCCACCTCATAAAATACATA
The DNA here is from genome assembly GCF_027580225.2 of Misgurnus anguillicaudatus. Taxonomy (NCBI): domain Eukaryota; kingdom Metazoa; phylum Chordata; class Actinopteri; order Cypriniformes; family Cobitidae; genus Misgurnus; species Misgurnus anguillicaudatus. Next base: position 14,260,405 of record NC_073353.2, read on the forward strand.
CAAATTGCCATTAGATAGCGTTGGGTATCCTTGCAGTCTCTGACATTATTTAGATATCCTCTGTAACACTGAGGTATATATGTTTGTAGCAATAACCAAAAATGCATTGTATTGGTCAAAATTATCGATATTTCGGTAGTACTTTATTTTACAGTACTTGTACTTACCTTGTACATATATGGTAAATATGTTGTACTTACAGACAAATGTGTTGTACTTATACCTTTAAATATCTACATGGTAATTAAATAGTATCATTACTGTACTTTCCAGGGGTACATACTTGGTAACTCTAGATAAGTACTGGGTAATACCAGATACATACTTATAGTGTAGGTATACAGTAACTAACAAGAAACACTACTGTACTTCCAAATTAATGTACAATATAAGTTCTCCACAACAATGCATCTTATTTTATGATCTTACTAGTTAAAGGTATAGCGGAAGATTTCCGTTTTCCGGGTGGATCATCAAGACTATTGGTCATCCCAGATGTCAATCATTCTGATGATATGTTGACGTATAACCGTCGTACGTGCTCGCCTCTAGGTTCGCTTGCTGCACTTGCGCACTTTCACGTGTATGTGTGTTGTGCTACGGTTTCAACCATTCATTGAAGCTCGCGTTCTCGCTGTGTTTTTTTTTTCAAAATGTCTGAGGGTCGCAAGAGAAAAAGTGTCTACGAATTGTATGACAAGAAGAGAAAGGACTATAAAGAAAGAAACAAGACCAGAGTGTTTATGGGAGACTATTTCACACACTGGCGTGAGCTAAAAGGACAGGTTGGGCTTCCCATGCGAAGTTTCTACTGGAAAGGTATTTTGTCATGCTATTTGGAGAATCAATTTAAAATCACTGCTAGTAAAAGTTGATGTAAGCTATGATTAGCGATGCTAGCCCTGGCACAAGTCACGAACCGCACAGACACGGTAAACATGCCGACAGAAACTTGTAAACAGAGCGAAGAGAAGAACTGAGCTCTCTCTCTCTCTCTCTGTCTCGTGCACGCGTTTAACAGGCGTTCCCTCTCGGGAGTGTTGCGTGTGCATTTTTTTAAAAATATCGAGGGGCGGTTCTTTTAAATAATTCGGTAAAATCTTCCGCTATACCTTTAATATAACTTATAGTGGCATGTATACTTACCATGCTATATCTTAGGTGGTAGGTCTTGTGTCATAACTGCGTAAAATACAGCACTTTATTTACAGTCCTGTTTCCATGCAGTTACTATTGATGTACTAGTGAATGTACCCAGAATTTAATGCGTACGGTATTCAATGCTTAGGTTTAAAGGGTACAATAAATAAGAAAGATATTAAGTACAAAAATTGAACATCACTTACCATGTATATAGAATTTGTAAGTACAGTAGTGTTTCACGTTAGTTACAGAATACATACACTATATGTGCCAGTCATTAACTTACACTGGCCTGTATGTACTACACACTACCCATGTACATACAATTTGTAAGTACAGTAGTGTTTGTAATTAGTTATAATATTATGCACAATATAAGTACCTGTCATTAACCCACACTTGCCTATAAGTACGAAATACTTAATTGTACATTCATTTGTAAGTACAGTAGTGTTTCTTGTTAGTTACAGTATACCTATACTATACTGTAAGTATGCATCTGGTATTACCCAGTACTTATCTAGAGTTACATAATAACTACCAAGTATGTACCCCTGGTAAATACAATAATGATACCATTTAATTACCATGTGGATACATAAAAGTAAGTACCACACATTTGTCACATATTTACCATATATGTACAAGGTAAATATACTGTAAAATAAAGTGCTACTGATTGTTCTTTTATGCCAAAAATCATTAGAATATTATGTAAAGATCTTGTTGCATAAAAATATTTACTACTGTAAATATATCAAAACCTTTATTTTTGTGAGTAGATGCAGTGCTAAGGACTTCATTTGAACAACGTTAAAACCTTATTTATTTTTATTTCTGGTTTTGTGGTCCAGGTTCACACATAAGATTACTGGGGTGTTTTTAAGAAAAATCTGAGAAACAGTTGCCATTCATTCTCTAAAACATCACAGTGTGGAGGAAACTTCTGAGATAATTAATAGGGTATTTTCTTTTCTCATAAGGTTTTCCTGTTACATGTTATTTGGACTAACAAAGAATATTTAATAAATATAAACGTAAAAAATAAAAGTTGCTCTCGAATTAATCTCACTGCGGTCATGGCGTAATAACTGAGATCTCATCTGTTATTCTTTCTTACCCACATCCCATGATCATAACCCAGACCGTCCAGACCTCCACTGTTTCCCTTCAAACTGTTGTACCCATCCTTACTGTAATTTTATCCATTACCTAAAACATTTGCTACACATATTATCCTATAAACCATGACCGCTGTCCTGCTGAAATAGTCTTTGACTCAGGTCACAATGACATCACAAAAACATATAAACCATGCCTGACCATTCATGTAACCATGGATATAGTCAAGCCCTTCACTGAAAATGCTTAGAAAGCCTTCAGTGATCTGTGTTTAAAACTGAACCACATTTTAGGAGTATTATAGACTCAGCCAATCCACAGCTAAGCGATGTTTGATCTATAAATACACATAAAAATGAGACAAACATGTTGGGCCAAGATTCACCATCATGCAGCTGTGAGTGTGTAAATCTGTGTGTGTGTGTGTGTGTGTGTGTGTGTGTGTGTGTGTGTGTGTGTGTGTGTGTGTGTGTGTGTGTGTGTGTGTGTGTGTTGTAGACACACCCATGTTGCTACACTGTTAAAAATGAAGGTTTCTTGTCAAGCTGAATGGTTTCTTTAAGAACCTTTAACATCTACAGAAGGTACTTTGTTGTGTATAAATGTTGTACCAACTAAAAATGGTAAGAAACAAATTGCTTTTTTAAGAACCTTTCACTGAATGGTTCTTTGGGGAACCAGATATGGTTCGTCTTTGGCATCACTGTGAAGAACCTTTTAGGCATCTTTATTTTTAAGGGTGTATATAAACAATAAGACTCATATGCAACAAAGCCATGACCTTAAGGGGATAGTTCACGCAAAACTATGCTTCTCAATTGAAAGGCTGGTCGAAGGACGTTGACTTTGGAGGACGCAGCCTTCGAATTGGCGAAAAGAATTCAACTTCTGAAATTTTCAGGTAAGTAGATAATAATCTTTAAATGTTCATGTATTTATTCATTTGTTTATGTGTTCATTTTATTTAAAGAAAACTTTAAATATATATTTTAACTCAAAATAAAAAAGAATACGTTTTGGTGCAAATTGCTGCCACTGCCTGGATTGAAATTTTTACACGTGGTAATTGTGTCCCATTGGGTACATAATTTTTACATGCACAGTCGGAATCTTCACGCCCACTAGAACACAGGAAATACATCATGTAAGTAGTCAAGTGGTCAAGTGCAAAGACCACAAGTGTTGTTATTTGGACGCAGCTTGAGTCTCTGCATTACAGCTAATAAAGTTGTAAATAGCGTTAAATTTCTTGCAAAAACTGATTGGTTGGCTTCACAAGAAGTCAATATGTCACCAATATGTGATCAGGAGTCATAAGGGATTACACAGCAAAATGTCTAGTGTTAAATTAACTCTTAATTTTTACCTCTCTGTTAAAATTGGCACGTTGTAGGTGTGAGCAAAATATGCACATGAGCTGATGAAATGCAAACACTGGTCACCATGATGGTGACTTTAAACGAAACACCCAACATCTAAACCAAAATCTAAAGTTAAAGGGGTCATAGCATGACTTTTTTAATGTTTAATAATTGGGTTCCCAGTGCATCTATCAACCTAGAAAATGCAAAAAAGAACAACCAAGCAACTTTGTTTTGGTAAACCATTCTGTTCAAGCATGTGAATAATAGGTCGTTCAGATTTCGCCTGTTTTGTGATGTAGGTAGCAAGGCCAATCAGTGGCGTGTTTACCATTTTGGGGGCCCTAAACAAAGTCCAAGAACCAGGGCCCCCCATGCCCCAGCATTGCCCAAGGTTTTTCATTTGAATTGCACAACAATAATATTCAGTATATAGAATTAAGTGAGATATATATAAACCGGGTATATATTGTTTTACACTGCTTAAAATTGCAAGCAAACATTTGCCATTTTTGTGTGTCCATTAAAATGTAAATATGCTGTTGACACTGGTCATAATGATGACTCTTAATTTTGCTGTGGGGTTCAGATAAGGACAAAACAAGTTTTTAAAGTTTATAAAAGTTAATTTAAAATAAAATAATTTAGTTTTACTTACCGTTCAATCTGCTGAACACATGAAAACGAAAAACTGAAATGTGTGGGCAGAGTGTAAGTTGGGTTAACACTGGCATGATTAACTCTGTCAACTCCGAACAACAATTTGCTCTAAATATGTTACATTTACTTAGGTGTTGAATTCAACTAAAAAATGTTTAACACTAAAATTTTAATGCTTCAAATTTTGCAGTGTACTTTCGTATTGGATATATCTGCTTTTTGAACTCTTAAGGGGATCGCACACCGGCCGCGCAGCTCAGTGTATTCGAATTTCTTTAGAACGGCGCGGCGCTGCACCTTTAAGTGGCAAAAACCGTAGACTTGCATTATATGAATCACAGAGAACTGCAGTTTCTGCAAAACATCTTTTTTTATTGTTCTGCTGAAGACAAAATGTCATCAACATATCGGATGGCCTGAGGGTGAGTAAATAAACAGCAAAAAAAATTTGTGGGGGGTAAACTATCCCTTTTAATAAATATATAACTGGTCCAAAATTTTAAATCTACAATGTTAAAGCTCACGTAACACACTCTGTTTCTGCATTTCTGATGTTAATCTGGAGTACCTATAGAGTAATATTACATCCTTTATATTTCCAAAGAGTCTTTAGTTTAATCAGATTTATAAAAGAAAGATTAGCTTTACAGAATCTTTCCGATAATGTACGAAAAAATGAAGAAGGAGGAGTTACTACCGCAGGAGGAGCGAGTACGAGTCATGCAACACTATACAACACTTATAACTTATGATTCACTACATATTTGTGTCATTTATATAATATGCAAGCGCCTATTTCCAACATAAAGCAGAAGTCTTACTTACCGCGTGCAACTCGTCATGACCCGGTTGGGAAAATCCAGCACATCAAACACACAAGCAAAACTATCCTCTGCTACCCCGGATAATAAACTATATCCATTGTTTCCATAAGGCTGACTTTCTTCTCCTTACATCCAAAAACACACTTCTTCTTTCGTGCCATTGTTGAGTTTCGAAATGAAACAAAGCTGTGTCGCGTGATAAGATGTTTGCAAGCTCTAGCGCAGAGGTCTTTAACCTTTTTTAGGCCAGGGGCCCCTTAATGGATAGAGAGGTGGAGCAGGGACCCCCAGTACATGTATCAAATTAGTTTATGGATTAACATACTTTTTATGACGGTTACCTAACAAAGATATTAAAACCAAGATATTAAAACGTATAACATTTTAAATTTACTATATTAAAATGAATGCTCCCCATTTTTATCAAGTTTTATATAATTTTATACGGAAACCATCATTTCAGTCAAGTTTTTTTTTTTCATTTCTATTATTAGACTTTTAATGAATTTTTGTTGGATGACTAATTTCATTCAAAATAATAATTCATTTAAACGATATTTGAAGGCCCCCCAGTAATACCACCACGGACCCCAAGGGGCCCCGGACCCCCTGTTGAGAACCCATGCTCTAGCGTCTCCCGCTGATTGACGGGTGGGCGGGGTTTTCCGGGGGAAGTGCCCATATAAAGAAGTGATACATATACCCCTGAAACGTCAGCTGGACCTGTAATCAAAAAAAAACTTTCCGAAAATTGTACGAACCCTGGCGAAGTGCATTCGGCACAGAAATAACACGCCCAACTGCTTTTTTGACACTTTGCCTACGTTTAGCATGAGGAAACCACTCTATAACTGTCTTAATAAGTCTGAATGCTTGAAATACCATTGAATCCCCCCCTTTATGCATTGCATCCATATTGCATAAACTGTAAAAGGTTTCAGGAAGAGAAATATTGTACATTTAAAAAAATTGCTCAACAAAATGTGAGAACAGGAAAACCAAAATGCTACATTTACTCTAAGCCTGACTAAGCAGGCTCTGAGCCAAAACCACCCTTATATGAAGTATTACCCATTCCCAACCGTCTGTCTTTTGACTTTTTTTGTACAATCTGTAAAGAATTTCCCAAAGTCTGCAAAATGTCCATGACTAAAGTCAGTAATCCATTTACTCAGAGTTCTCATCCGAACACACAAACACACTCATATACACCACTGCCAGGATCAGGGTAAGTTTCTCCTTATCTTTTTCCACTCTTCCATGTCTTTCCCACCCACTGCCTAAACTTTTCTTTTTAACCCTTTAAGGACCTCCATTTCCTCCTGCCTCTCTAATTCTCACTTTCCCCTATAATTTTCCTCTCTCTTTTCATTTACCTCCCTGACTCCTTCAACTCGGTCTCTGTTTTTCTTTTCTTTCATGGGAGACATTTCTTCCTCAGTTCCTCTCCATGCAGCGCAGACGTGCAGACAGACAGGACTGCTGTGTTTCACTCATCACATGGCCCGTGTGTAATCGATTACAGAGACCAGTCTGCCTTCCTCTGTGCCAGCAATCAGCTCTTCACGCTTATATTTCATTATTTATTGAGCAAACCCGCTCTCTGCTATTCTTTCTGGGTCTACGGGCTACACTTATACACTCAAATATTTTACTACACAAACCTCAGAAGAGGTCTTGCGCTGTGGTGTGGGAAATGACAGAGGGTCTATAAACAATAATGCCAAGCAGTGACAGCCTTGGCTGCGTGCAAGTGTAAGTCATTTTGTATGGTTTCGTGTGTGCGTGTGTGTTCCTTTTCTGAGGCAAATTTGCTAAACAGTTGCAGGATTTCAACCCAAAATCTGCGTCTTATCCATCACAATTCAGTTTAATCAGACTCCATCGTATTCTAGAATCGCAATGCCCTGTGAGTATTTAAATTAAGTCACTGTCATTTCTTTAAGCACGTTAACAACTCCATTCTTTGTTAATAGGGCCTCATTGTGTTGGGGGGGCAATTGCGTTTGGGCACGGTTCGGTCCGGTTAGGTATAATATAAGTCAGTGTTAATTTTGACAGCAAATTCTGATATAGTCTTAGTCTTTTGAATAACACACAATTTAGTTTTAGTCTTATCCCTGCTGAAAAAACAGCATCAAACCAGCATGGACCAGCATGGGAATTATGTTGGTTTTGCTGGTATGACTGATGCTGGTGCTAATGCTGGTTTAGTGCTGGAATAGCTGGTGCTAATGCTGGTTTGGTGCTGGTTTAGCTGGTGCTAATGCTGGTGCTGGTTTGATGCTGGTTTAGCTGGTGTTCACTAGCAAACCAGCACCAAAACACAACATATGCTGGTCTTGCTTGTATGCTGCTTTTTTCAGCAGGGATTTTAGTCATCTAAAAATCTTTTAGTCTTAGTCTAGTTTTAGTCGACTATGGGGCGGTTTCCCAGACAGGGTTTAGGTTAATTCAGGACTGGGCCTTATTAATATTAGGTGATTTAAGACGTTTTTACAAACATACCTTACAAAAACACGACAGGTGTGCATCTTAAGACAAAACAATGTGAATGAAAAATGTTACAATTAAACAAAACAAGGTGTTTTTAAATTAAAGCAGCTCAAACATGCATTTTAGTACAGGACTAGTATAAGCCCTGTCGGGGAAACCGCTCCTAAATATCATAAGAGTTTTAATCTTAGTCTAGTCTTACGGGTTTTAGTCATTGGAAGTATCCTCAGTCTGTTATTACGGAGTGGTATTAAGGTTTGAATATGCAATACAGACACAGATTTAAAGCTGCGGTCGGCAACTTATTTGATCATATTTTTTGATCATATTCACTGAAACCAACACTATGCTCCGATAGAACAACATAAATTAGACTGTTTAAGAAAAAACCCCGCGCTTCTAGCTCCACCTGGAGCCTGTTATTTGTTTTGCAAAAATCCACCGCTCCCGGTTCATTTGGTCCAATCAGCGCAGGCTGGTTCATTTGGTCCAATCAGCGCAGGGCTGTGTAAAATCTGCCTGTCAATCACAGTACCTGCAAGCGCCACATATCCCCATCGCGCGCGTTACAATATCACGTGTATCCGCCTGAATTCATAGGTGTTTTGGTTTGAACAGCGTGATGGCGGAGAGAACTTTCAGTAACAAACTTCAGATTTCTCGGTTAACAACTAGAGCTGGAAAACAACCAATGAAAAGAAGGAAACAAAGATAGAAAGCGACTGTGACTGTAATAAAACTAGGATCAATATCGGACCGGCATTTGAAAGGAATCTACGAGATTACAAGCTGGATGCAGAGCTTGCCACATTTCTTCTCAACAGGTAATTGTGCTTTATCAACCATTGATTGTATTTCGGAGTGTTATGTAAGTAATCTAAGTATTCTTGCTAAGTATGCGTTCACAATAATACTTTTGCACACGCGCTGACGAGAACGAGCTCTGAGGGAGGTTGCTCGGAGGTAGTGGGGGAGGGACATGAAATTGTAAACATTTGGAAACTGCTCAATCCTCCAGAGTTGCCGACGGCAGCTTTAATGTTTGTTATAGAAAACACGTATTTTATGTTATTCTTAATGTCAAAAACACGGACCGTGGCTTTTTCACAAAAGATAATCTGATAAATAACCTTAGCGTGTATGTTTACCTTCGCATGTATTTCTGGATGAGTCGTCTTTACAGGCAGTCTAGTTGTCCTTTTTGTCATATTTAAAGTGTGGCCAGATTAGACGTTAGCTCTGACATTTTTGTTTAGCCATGTTTCCATCCACATGTTTTTATCCGAATTAAGTGATATCGAATGAAAAATGCGTTATGGAAACAATAAAATTCGATTGAATTTCATGAATATCGACTCAAAAGAAATACGTTCGATCTCATCGGATTTTATCTTGATCGATATATGGCTTATCCGATAAACGCTGATGGAAACGTTATTTGCCGAATAAATAATGATTTGCGATTAAGGTTTAGGTCCTTTTATGGTTGCAAAGAAGAAAAAGTTTTAGGTCATTTCCGCTCTGGTGGCACACATGGCGTGTGTCAACAAAGTCAGATGTAAGTGGACAAACGACGAGACGAGATTAATTTTAAATTTAATTTATCAGAGAAAATAATGGCTATTTTAGAGCTAAAGATCTTTGCCCGAACCCGACGGGCTCGGTCGGATTCGGGCTTCATTTCTAACATTTTACACGGGCTCGTGCTCCGCCTTTGCACGGTAGGCTAAATGAGCGGTCAAGTTCAATGCTGCTGCTGAATATAAGCGCAGGACCACGCTGAAGCCATTTACAGTGGATTTAATAATTTCCTCAACAAAAATGTAGCCTAATCTTGGTGAGTAAAGGTTTTTTAATGTATAACTTAATATTACTTAGTCTTAAATACATAATTTAGACAGAGGATATAGACTAATGTTGGCATTAATGTAAAGAAAGTGCCGAAGCAAATACCACGGAACCTTTATCTTAATTTCGTTATTCCCAAATAACCATCTTATTCAGAATGTATTATCTTAATTTAATTCGTTAAGAAATAATTGTTTTTATTGGCATGTTGGCCTATAATGTTGCATATGCCTATTTAGAACGAGATGTTACGATGTTACAGATGACTTTTTTTTCTTTGTTTCAACTTCCAAGTGACGTGTAGCCCAGTTAGTCATTAATAAATAATGTTAAAACCTGTGTAAATTACTCATTCTTGATAAAAGCTGTTTGAGTGCGCAAATTTAAATAATGTATGGCTGTAAACGAGTTCGGGCTTTTAAAAAGCTGTCAATCTAAATGTACTTTCGGGTTCGGGCTGCATTCAGTCGGGCTCCGGTCATTTCAGGCCTGATTGCAGCTCTATTTTAGATAGCAAAAATCTAAGAAATGCCATAATTTATCAGGAACTGGCGAAGGAAATGTCCAACAATGGTTATGACAAGACGTGGGACGTCCTCCGGAGTAAATGAGGCGCAAATCTGTCTAGCAAAACTTTATTCGAAAATGTTTGCTTGAATATTGTGCGATTCAGTGCGAAAATGAATGGAAACACCTTCAAATGTCTCAAATCAATTCGATATACCAATTTGATCGCAAACCAGCATGTTACGTCATTACGCACAGGTTTTTATTCGCTTTAAAGCCGTTGGATGGAAACACACTTTCACCAGCTTTATTCGCATAAGTTTTTTTACCGAACTTTAGATAATTCGATTGACAAGTGGATGGAAACTTAGCTAATGAAACATGTCTTTGGGCCGGGTGTACTGCAAAACGTTAGCGTGTTGCTAATGAGCAACGTCAACTGAAATCAGCCATAGCTGGGTAACTAAGACTGTACAACTAAATATAATGTAAACAACCTGTTGTGAAAACGAACTTTGCCTTGGCTTTTTAAAATGGCTCTGCTGCCTGCATCTGCATAGATCAACCTACCCTTTAAAGATTCGTTCTGATTGAATCTCTTCTCCATTCGTCCCTCCCTAACATTTTTGTCTTATTTTTATTCGTTGACTAAAGTATCAGTTATATTTTGTTACAGTCTTCATCATAACTGACTTTTATTTAGTTTTTGTCCGTGAAAAAGGTTCGTTGACGAATATTTTCCGTCTTTGTCAATGAAATTTACACTGATGCCCTTAAGTACTGTTTGAGCACGGCCTAAAACAACATAGAAAGCGTATGCAAGTAAACAACACTATCAGTGGGTGCAATTCAATCTCCTTTGTGTGTGGCAGTGTGTGTGTTAGATCTCATTAAGGGACGTCTGCATGTTTTTTCTTCACACCACTCTATCCAATCTCCTGTGTCTGATAACTGCTTCAGGATTTTCCGTCTGTTTTATAACTCGCCGTGGCCCTTTGGTCTGCCACAGAATTCAGCAGAGGAACATTTACATTTAACACTGAGGTGATAAACTTACTGTAAATGCTGTCAACAGTTTTACTTGTAAAATACTGAAGACATGGTTCTCCAAAATGAGGTCCTATAAAAATAGTATATAAGAGAAAAAGAAAACAAGAAATAGCTCATTTCCTAATAAGATTTCTCCTTCCCATTTGTATTACAACTAATAAAGGCACTTAAAGCAAATTTTTAAGAAGTTCCAAAATGGGCAAACCCATGACGTACTCCCGGAGAAACCCCAGCTTCCCATGAAGCAGATCCCTTAGCTGTATGTTGTGGGTGTTGAAGATGAACTTAAGCTTCCTGTATCTACACCACAAACTGAGTCACGCATAGCTTGTTATCTCTCTGTACCATATCCCCTTGGTGACTCTGAAAGCCCCCATCACACAAATACCCATCGACATCCGTCTACATCACCTCACATGAATCTTTGACCAATAAATATTCAAGTGGGATACTTTAATGATTCATCAATTTTTTAAGTTGGTCACCAAGTATTTAAGTTCTGCCAAATGTGGAAAAGCCACAGAGGTTACTGCATATGTCTGGTGAACTTCCTGTCTTGATCTCCCATAAAGCTTGTTTTTTACTCTATTTAAGATGAAGAGAGCAGTATATCAGAGATTACTTTCTATTTATATGCGTATAAGACTTTGCTTATTGCTTTATGGGCCAAATAATATACAAAATGTTTCAATGTTTTACTGTTAAATTGCACCGGAGAGTTCAAATCCTCACACAGCGTTATGTTAGCGAGACAAAGAAATAGAAGTTCTCCATTGTTTATTGGCAATTATGTATATACATGAAATTTAATAGCTTTTATGATTATCAGCCTGGGATTTAAAACCACACGTATGTTTGTTTTTAGAGGAGAAAAGCCATATGCCGTATAATCCACAGCACACAAATCTCATACATTATTCCTGAATGTTCCCTGAGGCCACATGATGAAGTTTTATTGGATGTCACATCTTTAACTTGCTCTAACAATGGTTCCATTGACTCTTGTAGATTCCACGTGGGACGCTAAATGCTAAGGCGCTAACAGGTTGGCTTTAAAGGAGTGCTAATTTATCACGTGAGTGTGTTGACATCTTTGTTCCTTGCTCAGCTTCTTGTCGGGTTGGCTTTGTCTCAAGGTCAAAGGACACTTGGAGAAAAGAACAAGAGAGGAGGAAAGAAAGAGATTCTCAAAGGTCACTTTGTATGTTAACTTGTAGCGACTCGTCTCCTGTTGAATGGATTTGAAATGTCTGTAATTACGCCGTTCTCCGGATAGGATAAGGAGCGGTGTATGTTTCCGTTCTGTCCGTCCCATGAGTACCTCATAGCTCATTTTACACATAAACATCTCCTGCGTTCTTACAGATCTGTTCTTTCTTGTTCGATTTTTAACACGAAAGGTCTTCCATTTGCATGACTTTTGCATTTGTAATCCAATATCTTATTTGAACCATTAATTCTTAAGAGCTTCTGCTTTATATTTCCTGAAAGATCTTTAGTGTTCTCCTAAATCAGGCATGGGGAAATGCACAAGTTGAGTTAATTTCTACCTATCTGGGAAACAACTTTATTTAAAGTGATCTACAGTACAGAATATTTAAGCTATACATTTAAGCAGTATGTTTATTCAGAGACTAATGCAATCCCAGCAAACATACAGTAGGTCGGACGGCAACGTCGTCTACCCCGGCCAAAAGGGGTCGCCGCAGGATGGCACGAATGTTGTACTATTGGTCCGAAATCAACGTCGTCTCCCCGTCTAAAATTAGTTGCGTCTGAACGGCACAAATGCACAACATGTCCTAAAATGCATTTATATAGATGTACGCTTGTATACATTTGTATATGTCTATATTTGAGGTTGCATGTATTCAAAATTTTATGTACGAGTTTTATATATTAACGTCCAGAAAAGGACATTTTTAGACATGCACGGACCTTGCAGAAAAGACGTGTGATTCACGGTCAGATGACGTCAAAGACGTCGGTTGGAATTTTATTTTGAAACTATGTTTCAACCATGACGGGACGTGACGGAGGGACATATTTTCAACGGTAATCAGACGTCTAAATGTTTGCTGGAATGCTTTGAATTTAATTAAAATTTTGGAATAATCCTGAGATGTTGTTTACAGTGTTTATCAACGTATGGGACAATGTACAAGCAAATAAATAAAATTCAAAGCCCAAGAGGCGGTTCACATTTTGCGTCTTTTGCATGCGCACATACATGCTCAAATAGAGAGCAACATGGTTGCGGTGCCCTTTTTTTAGGCAAATCAGCACCACAGTAGTGGTGGCTCATGACTGCTCATCCCAGGGGCGCAAATTCAAAATAAGTGTTCGGAGTGTCATGTGTGTTGCTTGCGTTTTCAAAATATGTGTTTGTTGCGTCATGTCAACCATGTGCATCACATGTTTTGTCAAAATAAGTGCCTGCTGCACACGCGTCAAAACCGTTTATGATAAAAGAGAAGCTCACGTTCACAAAATACACGCTAGACACTCACTTAACAGTAAACTCTGACTATGCACAAGATTATGCGAGTATCTGGCAAACGCGAGTGTCTCTTTTATCATAAACCCTTTAGACGCATCTGCAGCAGGCACTTATTTTGACGAGACACGTGATGCACACAGGATCACTTGAAATTACGAACCACACACATGATGGGCTACATACATGTTGCGACGAACTTCGCATCGATCGCCCTCGAAAAAAGTCACCGGCTGCCACTGCACCACAGTGAGTTGAAAATACTGAAAATATTCAGTCTTGTTTTGCCTTTAGACGCAAATTATGAACCGCCCCTAAGAGGTCATTTATACAACTACTTTTCAACAGACAATGGTAAATATTTTATGCGTTATGGTTGTTAGGTAACATGACAATGGTATTTTCTTTTAAAAATGGGTTTCACCATACATGTATGTTTAAAACACAGACTTTATTGTTTCTGTGTAAATGACATAAACGCAAATCTGCGAAAACAGGGATATAATATAAATGCGTAGTAATAAACCTACCTCGTTGTCCATCTAAACAAAACTGCTTCATGGATTTATCGTCTTAATTGTTTATATTTATTACTCTGTAAAATAATGTGTATGTGTGCAGAAATAGTGCTTCTTTACAAAGTTACAGCGCCATCTACTTGCCTGGAACACATAATGCAGTGTTTTTTGACGGTTCTGCAGATCTGTGTAAACGTGGATCTTTTTCATAATGTTGTCGAGTCTATGTGGAAACGTAAAAGAAAAGCTGTCTTGAAAATGTAGCCTAAATTTCCATTTAAAGGTCCCGTTCTTTCTGTGTTTTTGAAGCTTTGATTGTGTTTACAGTGCGCAATATAACATGTGTTCATGTTTCACGTGTAAAAAACATGGTATTTTTCACAAAATTTACTTATCTGCATATCGCTGTTTTCACTGTCCTTAAAATGGGCTGATGTCTTCCTTGTTCTATGAAGTCCCTCCTTCAGAAATACGTACTGAGTTCTGATTGTGTAATTTGTTTAGTGTGTTTTGATTCGATAGCAGCTTAGCTTGCCGTTATCTGACGTATTCCTGTGGGCGGAGGTTAGTTAAAAAAAGTGACGTCATTAATCAGCTGCCTTTTGCTTTTTGGGTTGGGCATTTACTACACAGAGCCGTAGTTCACTGACACGAGGCGAAATACCGCATTAATAATCGCGGATGAATCGCCTGCGATTATGAATGCAATATTTCCCCACCTGGCAGTGAACTTTGAGCTTTATCATTTTACAGATATTATTTATGCTATTATAGCAACATTACAGAGTTTAAAAAATGGGATCAGGAGAACGTGACCTTTAAAAAAGGGTTTCTTTATAGATGAAAAAATAAAAGCCACAAAGTCAAACAAATGCACACATCACTAATTAGGATATCATTGATTCTTTTAGAATTAGCTGTCTGTAACAGTATCACGTCAAATGTGACTGTAAACGTCTAGGTTTGTTTATGTATTACCGGAAATGTCTGTGCTGGAAAAGTTAGGACAGGAACTTGATAAGGTGGATCCCCTGTAGAGCTCGCCTAACATTTTCATCCCCTGCGGAGCAGCAATTGCAAAGAGCTTATCTAGATGTGCCCATGCTGGCCCTTGAAGTTGTGGTTAAAGCTGATGTGCCAGAAAAAAGTTTTTTTTCCCTGAGGAACAAGACTCACCCCATCTTTATCTCCTTTGGTCTTTGAGATTTGCATGTCGGAACGTGACAGATGGGTGTCAAGCTGCTTTCGTCCTTTTCTTGCCAAGATCTTCCTCTGGTGTTTATATCAAACTAAATGGGATGGTCGTCGCAGCGGAAGCTATTCCCTCAGATGGGATTGGTTTGGGTCAGCGGGTTGTTTCATGGCAAGAGAAAAGACTAAATGGAAGAAAATCTGAAGCTCTGATAATCTCATTTTAGTAAACACAGTATGAACTGAAAGTTACACTAGAACGCTTTTCACACAGACATTACGGAAAATACACGGAAAATGCATCCAGTTTTGTCCAGTATTGTTTAATTTTTGGTTTATTAACAATGCCAATGATTTTCCGGAATCTGTGTGTGCGTTCACAAGACGTGACGTGTTTAAAGTCCTGCACTTGATAGTGTTTTTCATGTTGCAATGACACTCGTGTCCTCACTGCGGCACACCCCTTACGGCCTTGTTTTTTCGTCTCATTCACACAGATGGCTTTGCATGTATCTTACGGCATTGTTACTAGGTCCTCTTTCTGTGGTTGGGTAAAATATGGACATTTTGTAGGTTAATTTGAACCCAATAGTTAGATTCTGGTTTTGGATCATGGTTTCTATCTTTTTGAAATGCAGATTCTGGTTTTAAGTACAGTAAAAATTCTAGTTTTGAGTACAGGTTCTGGTTTTGAATGCAGATTCTGGTTTTGAATGCAGATTCTGGTTCTAAATGCAGATTCTGGTTTTGAATGCAGATTCTGGTTTTAAATGCAGATTCTGGTTCTAATTGCCATGTCATAACTAAATAAAAGCGATTAAAACATCATTGGCAGTTCCTAAATCATTTTCCATCAAGACATTAACAAGCCAATATACACTTTTTGATCTTGCACACATGAAAAGAAAAACACATGCCATTCAACCAATACAAAAGTGCTTCATAATTTGAAAAGGGTACCGTAAATAAACAACAAATGTCTAAAAGACTCGATCAAAGGGTCATTAGATAGTAAGAGTACTTACACTACCACACATTGAAAGACTTAGAGTAATACACTTTGTATTTAAAGCTCACCAAATCATTGTTAATATACACATAGTTTAAACTTGATAATATGTGGGGGTTTTTTGCATTGTGGTAATTGTTTTGTGGTTCAGTGTGTTTACTAGCTTTTACCAAACAGAAATAATCCTGTTTCCTTTTGCCAGATTTGTCTTTAAACCTTCTCTGTGCTTCTTCATCCACATTTTTATTTCATTTGTATTTTAAAACCTACACAAAAAGTCGGTTGAAGTTTCTGGAGAGAGAATTGTTTATCTAAAGTATACATGTGATTGTACAGTTTGCCTTTTGCAATATGGGTCACCATAAAGGCCAAATGAATTTCCTGAGAAAATGTGGGACACCATTGCTGCTGAAATATAAGCCTGTTGATGCATTAGTAGAAATAAATGAAAAGTCAATTCAATTAATTGCAAAGTATTTACATATACACTCACCTAAAGGATTATAAGGAACACCTGTTCAATTTCTAATAAATGTAATGGTGTAATGGTGTGGGAGATGTTTTCTTGGCACACTTTAGGCCCCTTAGTGCCAATTGGGCATCGTTTAAATGCCACGGCCTACCTGAGCATTGTTTCTGACCATGTCCATCCTTTTATGCCCACCATGTACTCATCCTCAGATGGCTATTTCCAGCATGATAATGCACCATGTCTCAAAGCTCGAATTATTTCAAATTGGTTTCTTGAACATGACAGTGAGTTCACTGTACTAAAATAGCCCCCAAAGTCACCAGATCTCAACCCAATAGAGCATCTGTGGGATGTGGTGGAACGGGAGCTTCGTGCCCTGGATGTGCATCCCACAAATCTCCATCAACTGCAAGATGCTATCCTATCAATATGGGCCAACATTTCTAAAGAATGCTTTCAGCACCTTGTTGAATTAATGCCACGTAGAATTAAGGCAGTTCTGAAGGGGAAAGGGGGTCAAACACAGTATTAGTATGGTGTTCCTAATAATTTAGGCGAGTGTATATTTTTTGCTCTTTTTACAATGTTACATTGTCTCAAAAAAATTAAAAAGATTAAATATGTAGAATACATAGAATGCATAAAAATTTGGGTATAAAAACGTGAATTCAGTTTGCCGTTCATCACTCCTGTTCAAAATGCTAAAACATCTAGGACTCTCTAAAATGAAAAGAGTCCACATTAAAGCACTTCACCATGCTGGGCGATCTTTGAGGTCTAATACATTTGCAAAGCATTGTACATAAGAAACTTGTTTACATAACATAAAATCTAGAGCTGTAAAATGAATGTGGATAGAAAACCCACACTGTGATCCTCAAAGCAACAACTTTTCCTTTACAAACTCTCCATCACACCCAACACAGAGCATTCAAAAGAAATCACTTCACAAGAAAAGAAAACTTTCCATCTATGTTCCTCTTTAAATGCTCATCTATGATATCTGACAATTACTCATATTTGCCTTTCGACACTATTCAACTGATGTCAGTGTAACCATAATGCAATAAATCTTACAATAAATTGTTACATTTGTGGAAGTAAAATTGTGAATGTTTCCCTTTTCTTTGCATAGCTGCTTATTTTTCAGTTAAAAGTGAAGGTTTATAGACAGGTCAGCCTGTCAATTTAGATGATCATGCAAGTTGGAATCATTAAACTGACATTTGCAAAGTGGTGTTTCATTCAAGTATGAACTTTGTCTTAGATGTATCTTTTAAATCTGAAGAATAGAAATGGATACAACTGTTACGACATATATTAAGAGTACAGATCTGAATTAAGCCGTCTAAAACATGGTGTAATGATACGTATGAGGCAGAAGCAATTGCAGGTGAAAATATAAACAATGTTTATTAAATGTAAACAAAGAGAGAGTATTCAGAGTCAATGCGGAAGTAATCCAGTCCGGTGTTGTGGTGGGCAATGGTGACGATGACTACGGTGGAAGTTGGTGTTTTGAGTGCGACGTTGGTGGAGTGGTGAGCAGTGGTGAAATCCAGGCTGACACAGAACATCCACACGAAGACGACGACGACAATACACATCCAACTGTAACACGTAATCCAAAGCACACGAAACAACCAAGCAACACGGAGACTGAGCAAACATAAGAATCTGGCAGGGAACAGAAAGTCAGGTGAGTATATATGGAGATGATGTAATGATGAACAGCTGGAGCGAGACAATCAACACACAGGTGAATGGGATTGCTCTAATGAGCACATGGCAGGGGTAAGTGAACAACACACACACACAAACATGACACGGAGGAAAACAATGGATTTTCCTACCGTGACAGTACCCCCTCCCCTAGGAACGCCCCTCGGCGTTCCCAGCCTGCTTTACCTGTTGATTGAAATCCTCAATAAGGCGGTGATCCAGTATGTCCCGAGCAGGAACCCACCTTCTCTCCTCCTGACCGTAACCTTCCCAATCCACCAAGTACTGAAATCCGCGTCCCCTCCGTCTGGAGTCCAGAATACGGTTAACCGAATATGTGGTTTCCCCATTAACGATACGAGGCGGAGGGGGAACCGGGACAGGCGGATTAAGACGGGAAAAAATCACCGGTTTAATTTTGGAAACGTGAAAGACGGGGTGAACCCTCCTGTACGCAGGAGGAAGGCTAAGACGCACTGTTACCGGATTAATGATCTTGGTAACAGAAAACGGGCCAATAAATTTGGGAGCAAGTTTATTCGAGACGGAACGCATCGGAATATTCTGTGTTGAAATCCACACTCTTTGGCCGACGACGTATCGGGGAGGCTTCGACCGGTGGCGATCGTCCTTGGCCTTGGTGCGTGACCTTGCCTGGAGCAGAGCTCTGCGAGCTCTGGTCCAGGTGCGGTGACACCTCTGGACTAGTGCGTTTGCGGAGGGAACCGACACCTCGGATTCAGTACTGACAAAATTAGGTGGTTGGTACCCTAAACTACACTTAAATGGAGACATGCCCGTAGATGACACCGGCAGAGAATTGTGTGCGTACTCCACAATTGAGAGTTGCTGACACCAGGACGAAGGATTCTTGGAAACCAGACATCGCAACACCCTTTCGACGTCCTGATTGGCTCGCTCGGTTTGACCGTTGCTCTGGGGATGAAACCCGGACGAAAGACTAACAGTCGCCCCTAGCAATTTGCAGAACTCTCGCCAAAATTTGGACACAAACTGGGGACCCCTGTCAGAGACCACGTCTGTCGGGAGGCCATGTATACGGAAGACGTGGTCAATGACAGCTACCGCTGTTTCCTTGGCTGATGGTAAAATGGGCTCGGGAGTAGCAGTACGATCGGAACGCTCAAAAAGACGGGATAAAGCATCGGGTTTGATGTTTTTGGAACCCGGCCGGTAAGAAAGTGTCAAATCGAAACGACCGAAAAACAATGCCCACCGAGCCTGCCTGGAGTTAAGTCTTTTGGCAGTTCTAATGTATTCGAGATTCTTATGGTCCGTCCATACAATGAAAGGTACACCCGACCCTTCAAGCCAGTGACGCCATTCTTCCAGTGCTAGCTTGACCGCCAACAACTCTCAATTGCCAATGTCATAGTTAACTTCCGCAGGAGATAAACAATGAGAATAATACGCGCAAGGATGAACCTTTCCGTCTGAGGATGCGCGCTGGGACAACACTGCTCCTACCCCCACCTCTGACGCGTCGACCTCCACTATGAATTGACGTGAACGATCAGGGGTAACGAGAATGGGAGCTGAAACAAAGCAGCTTCTCAGTTTGGCAAACGCAGCCTCAGCTGCGTCTGACCACCTGAACGTCAAACCAGGGGAGGTCAAAGCGGTCAGAGGTGCGGCTAGTTGGCTGAAATTGCAAATGAAACGCCGGTAAAAATTGGCGAACCCCAGAAATCTCTGCAGGGCCTTGCGAGATTCTGGGGATGGCCAATCTACCACAGCCTTAACTTTCTCAGGATCCATGCGAACACCCTCAGTCGAAATGATGTGTCCTAAAAAAGAAACAGCCTGTGCATGAAAAACGCATTTCTCCGCCTTGACAAAAAGCCCATTCTCTAGCAACCGCAGAAGCACTCGTCGTACGTGTTGCAAATGTTCCTGGAGAGACGAAGAAAAAATCAATATGTCATCCAGGTAAACATATATGAACTGATCTACCATGTCTCGCAACACGTCATTAACGAGTGCTTGGAAGACTGCCGGCGAGTTCGTGAGACCGAAAGGCATCACGCAGTACTCAAAATGGCCACGAGGGGTGTTAAACGCAGTCTTCCATTCATCCCCCTTCCTGATGCGAACCAAATGATATGCATTACGTAAGTCCAATTTAGTGAAGACGGACGCTCCCTGCAACCTCTCGAAGGCTGAAGACATCAACGGCAAAGGATAGGTATTCTTTACCGTGATGTTGTTCAACCCTCGGTAGTCAATACAAGGTCGCAAGGATCCGTCCTTCTTCCCCACAAAAAATAACCCCGCCCCCGCTGGAGAAGAAGAAGGGCGAATGAACCCCGTTGCCAGAGAATCAGAAATATATTTCTCCATGGCCTCCATCTCCGGAACGGACAGAGAGTATAATTTGCCCTTAGGCGGAAACGTACCTGGCAATAAATCTATCATAGGGACGATGAGGAGGAAGAGAATCAGCCCGCGACTTACTGAACACCTCCTTCAGGTCGTGGTACTCCGCGGGCACGTTAGACAAATCCACTGCTTTCCCCTGAAACAGAGACTCAGACACAGAAACACAAGCAGAGACAAGACAGGACTTATGACACTCCTCGCTCCAGCTGGTAACAGAACCCAGTTTCCAGTCAATTCTTGGGTTATGGGAATGAAGCCAAGGGTGTCCAAGAACTATGGGGGAGAGAGTAGTGTCAGTAATAAAAAATGAAATAGTCTCTGTGTGGTTTCCGGAAGTGATGAGTGTGATGGGTGCTGTGGTGTACTTGATAGTGGGTAACTGATGTCCATTGAGGGCGAAGGGCGCAATCTGGTGGGTGAGTGACATGAAAGGTAACTTGAGCTTACGTGCAAGTGAGCTGTCGATGAAGTTGCCCTCCGCCCCCGAATCCAGAAGTGCGTGCCCTGAGTGCGACATAGTGGACCACCGTAGTCTCACCGGAAGGAGAGTGGATGTAGTAGAGGTCTTCTGTGCGGAGATCCCGCCCGATAGTAGCCTCTGTTTTACTATCGGGCTTGGTCTTTTACCGGGCACCTCTGACATTGGTGCCCCGGCTCGCCACAATACATACAGAGACCCAGGGATCTCCGCCGCTTCCTCTCCTCCCGGGGTAACCGAGCTCGACCCACCTGCATGGGTTCCGGATCTGAGAGACCACCGGCGGAAACTTCGTTGGACGGATCCGTAGACTCCGCTTGACGTAGGGACGGACCTTGAGTCTTCCTCTTGGCAGCGGTGGAAAGGCGTGCGTCAACCCGGATCGCCAAATCCACCAACCCGTTAAGCGACTTCGGTAACTCCGCCGTGATGATCTCTCAATGGATCCGATCCGCCAACCCATGCAGGAAATGATCCCACTGCGCTTCCTCGTTCCACCTGCACTCCGCCGCCAGGGTGCGGAACTCGATGGCATAGTCCGAGACCGACCGCTCCCCCTGCTGGAGATCCGTGAGGAGACGGGCGGCCTCCCTCCCGGCAACGGAGCGATCGAAAACCCTCCTCATCTCTTCAGCAAGCGAGGCGAACGAGGAACAACAGCTGTCTTTGTTTTCCCATACCGCCGTCCCCCAGAGGGCAGCCTTGCCTGTGAGTAGTGAGAGCGTAAACGCCACTTTCGTCTCCTCGAGAAAGAACGACCGGGGCTGTTGGGCGAAGTGTAAAGAACAATGAGAGAGAAAAGTACGGCAATAGTTGGGCTCACCAGCGTACTTCTCTGGGATAGGAAGTCTTGGTTCCGGGGTGAAGCTACCCCCTGGAGGTGAAGATGGTGCGGGCGGCATGGGTGGCGCAGTGGGAAGCGTGATGTCCGGAGATTGCTGAGAGAGCTCGGAAACCTTCGCCACCATTACCTGGACGGCCTTCCGCATATCTTCGATGGTTTTATCCTGATGATCCATAAGAGCCAGAGATCGCTGGAGAAACTCCTCCAACGCGGAGATCGGTTGACCACCTGCTGCTTCCATGTTGGCCAGATTCTTCTGTAATGATACGTATGAGGCAGAAGCAATTGCAGGTGAAAATATAAACAATGTTTATTAAATGTAAACAAAGAGAGAGTATTCAGAGTCAATGCGGAAGTAATCCAGTCCGGTGTTGTGGTGGGCAATGGTGACGATGACTACGGTGGAAGTTGGTGTTTTGAGTGCGACGTTGGTGGAGTGGTGAGCAGTGGTGAAATCCAGGCTGACACGGAACATCCACACGAACACGACGACGACAATACACATCAGACTATAACACCTAATCCAAAGCACACGAAACAACCAAGCAACACGGAGACTGAGCAAACATAAGAATCTGGCAGGGAACAGAAAGTCAGGTGAGTATATATGGAGATGATGTACTGTAATGATGAACAGCTGGAGCGAGACAATCAACACACAGGTGAATGGGATTGCTCTAATGAGCACATGGCAGGGGTAAGTGAACAACACACACACACAAACATGACACGGAGGAAAACAATGGATTTTCCTACCGTGACACATGGGAGGAACTTTTCCATTAGCTCTCCATTTAATCTTAAAATATGCTGTGGCCTCGGATTGGATTTTTCTCCAGACTGAGATGAAATTAATCAACCTAATATCTTATGGTCAATTTGAATATTTACTAAACAAATATCAGAGTAAATCAATGTGTAAATGAGTGTAAATGTTTTTAATTTGTATTATTTCATATGTATGTAACGGTGTTGGTTGTATGTTTGTTATTTGTAACTTTGTAAGTTGTAACTAAAACTGGCTATGTAAACTGAATTGTCTATCTTGGCGAGGACACTCCCGCAAAAGAGATTTTAATCTCAGTGAGTTTTTATCTCCTGGTTAAATATCTCATTTATGATTTGATTTGTAATGTAAAATTGATACAGGATTTAAACCTTAAATTTAAGGCCTGGACTTATGCTGATTAATGCTAACAAATGAATATTTACGCTGTCTGTAAATCTCTCCCAATCTCAAACACATACAAACTTAAAAACATCAAACTCAGTGCTTAAACATAACAGAGAATTTAATCTGCGAGAACCTTAGCATTATAAATTAAACAGGATGAATGTTTAGACAAAGCTTATCTTTTAGGCAAGTGGGTGAGAATTGGACCCTTAGGCCCTGTTTACACCTAGTATTAACATTCGTAGTCATACAAGACAGATTACAGTTTACACCTGGCATAACAGTAACATGGATTTCAAATGCATATCCAGTGATCTATTTATTTTATAGTTTTACATTTTACATTGTTTTGTATGGTAAAATGTCATGTTCTTACATCTGATATGGCACTAGATAGAAAAATCTATCCATCTGTGACGAGACCCAGAATTACCCACAACCATAAACCCAAAACACATTTGAATCGGTCTGTGATATCTTTGGCTGCTTCTCTGTTGGAAGAAAGAAAAACAAGAGCGATTCCCTCCCTTTCCACAACACTTCTTCTTCACTGGCACTACAGATGTGGATAAAGATTGCAGTTTTCAAAGAAAGTTAAAAAGCAAAGAAAAAAACCTGGAAAAGATCAAGCCAGTAACTTTTTTGGTAAACAATTCAATGCAAGCATGTGAAAAAATAGGTAATTGAATTTTGTCTCCCCTTGTGATGTCAGAACCCATAGTTGCATAACAACACCAACTCAACATTGGTTCATTTTTATTTATTCCAACATTTACCCAGCATGGGTTAAAATTAACCCAGCCATTTTTAGAGTGTAGATGTGATGAAAGTGTCCATCAAATGGTGAGACCCTTATATTGGATCAGTATGAGATATATAAAAATACCAAATTTTACACCAAAATCATTCATGACATGAATGTAACACAAAGGGTTTTCTTGTTTTTTTGGCATTTTGCAACCAGTTTCTATTGTAGGCTTCATCCAGATGTGCTGGTATGGAAATTCAATGGTTCAGTTTGTCAGAGCAATAAAGAACTCAACACATTTTCCTCTGTGTGCCTGTCAGTCTGCACTATTGAATTTCCAAAAGAAGGAAGTTCACTCATTACTAACACTGGAATTCCGTAGCACCATCTGGAATGACGTGCAGGTGTCTCAGGGTTTCCACTCAAATTGCACAGCAACGCTTTGGATGACATAACATTGGTAAAATGTTATTTCCACTAAGGCACCTCCTTCTTTCAGTGGCTTCTGTTGCAGGATTTCTACAGAATTATTTTTTACATCTATGGTCATTCATGGTCTATCATAAAAAAATGTACTACCAGTTTTACTAAAATGCATCTTAGGATTCTGTACAATTATCCAAATCAAGATCAAGCAATGTGCATCTGGAAAATGTTTAAGCATCAAGATGTTAGGATATAAATCTGTAAAGCTCTGTAAACTCATAAATGTAAACCAAACAAGTAATCAATAATTTTCCAGTGTACTGTGGGAGGGACACTGCATTATTTGACAGAAAACTTCATCAAATACAACAACTCAAAAACAAAAAGCTAAACATGTCACATATCTTTGGAAAGCTGAAATGCTTGTGATGCGAATTATGTAAACCATTTTAAGATACAATCAACACAGCAGGTACAATTTGTGTCCTTTTTAGTCATTTTTAAGCCTTTTCAGGAATTCTAATGGGAGTTATACACAATCTTTAAGAAATAGTTGCCAAACTTGCCATAGATCAACTTCAACCACTAACTAAGCCTCCTCTACACGGCGGACCCTGTACCGAGTCCAAAATTACTTATTATGACTTAATATAAAATATTCCTTTAATATTTAATGGTCTGTCATTGACTCAGTACCACATATGAGATACTGTTTGAAAGCTTAGAGTCTCTACTTTCTGCAGATATGCATCACTTTGACATAATTTTAAGCCATTATGTAAATATATTGCATTTATTCAACTGTATGTGGTTATGGGGACACTTCAAATATTTTAGGCGGAAATTGAATACAAAAAGAGTATTATTAAGTTAGAATAAAATAACTTTTGCATAGATTATGATAGAGAAAAAAATAATTTTCTTCTGTAAGCTGACATTTGCTGGAATCAAATAAAACTGTCTGCAGGTTGCTGGAGCACTCAGGGCCAGAGTTATACACTTTTAAATACAGACTTAAGAAAAAAAAACAATCAAAAAGTGCCTTCCTTTTTTGTGTTTAATAGTTGACACATACAACCATGTTTAGCACTTTAAACAGTTTTATGTCATTTCTAAGGGTTTCCTGTAAAATGATACAAAACTTTTATATGTTCACCTCTGCATGTGGGTACAGTATGGGAAGATTTTGAAATTGGGTAGGCCCGATCCAGGCGGAAATCCCCAAAATAGCCTTCATGCTTAAGAGGCTAAGGGACTCACAAAACTCGAAGGTAAATCCTTGCATTGCCTGTACATTATTACTTAAACGACTCACTTAAAAATGTGGTATCGGTTTATATTTAGCGCAATATTATTTCTATTGAAGATGTTCTTGTTTATGTGATAGCTATTAAAGTTCGTTCAGGATTTAAAGTAAATTTAAATGTTGCTCCAGAGTAACAATCCTGTATAAATTTCTTTGATTTGCTGAACGCGAACAGAGATATTTTGGGGAATGTTTGTGACCAAACTGATCAGAGGCCCCATTGACTTCCCCAGTATTTTTTTCTGATCAGTTGGCCACAAACATTCCTCAGGATTTCTTCCTTTGTGTTCATCTGAACAAAGAAATACATACAGATTTGTATCTACATGAGGGCGAGTTAATGATGACAGGCTTGGCTGAACTATCCCTATAGGCTAGGGGAGGATAGAGCCAAAATGCCAGCAATGATTTCCTCTCTCCCTGTAACTCCCTGTGTAGGTGTGGGTCAGGTAAGTGACCTGCCTAAATCAGATCATCTAACAGCACAGAAATAACCCGCTGTTGTTTCAGTCTGGAATGAGATTGGGATCAGTGATGATTATGGATAAAGGGTCACCTTATCATCTCAGCAGGGGCTCTGTTGAATTCACCCTGGTCTCATTTGAGCTGTTTTTCCTCTCCGCCCGTTCCTCTTTCCACAAAACATCTCTATTGTTGCAAAACGCTGTATTTGTGGTTTGTTCACTCCACCCCGAATTGTGTTGGGAAACTTTTCTTTTCTTTGGTACTTTGGTTGAAATTTATTTTTGTCCTCTGTTTATAAACTTTAAAATTCTGTTTGTGGTCATAGAGACCTGTATGTCTTTCTATAAAAAACATTTAAACTGATACATTTTGAAATTTCAACGTGTTATGAAACAACATTTCAACAAATGTCCTCCATGGAAAATGTTACATTTACTTATGTTTGGGTTCTCATAAACCACAGGTATTAAAACATAATAAAAAATGTTGTCCTTAGTTTAGACTCTCTAATTGCTGTACACACTGTAAAAATACATCACAAATTTGCATGTTGCTGCATCAAACTGACCACAAAAACATGTTATTTGGATAACTGTGACATTTGTGATGCGTACAGGTCTACCGTGTAAGAAAGTTTTGGAAATATCTGTCTAGATAAAGGTTTAGTTACACTGTAAAAATATAAAGATTTGTTGGTTCAACTTAAAAAATTAAGTTACTTGGTAGCCTTAAAATATTTTGTGTCAACTAATATTTTTAAGTTGAATTAACTTAAAACTTTTTTTATACAGTGATTATAACTATACATAAATAAATCTGAATATAACATGAGGGTTAATAAAGGCCAGGCTATAACTCACAAATCACCCTCAGATTTTATTCTGGCTTCCACAAATCTCTGGGTGTAGTGCTTTGTTGCCTTTCAGCAAAGCTTTGAGGGGAACATTTCCACCCACAAACATCATACATTTTTGTCTGTATGAGATTTTTTCTGATATGATGATCGTGTTTCACAAAAGATAAATGTCCTCTTTATGACTCAACAACTTAGTAAGCATTTGCTGTGATTTTCTAAGTGTGTTTTGGTGTAACTAGGGATACACTCCTTCATCTTTGCAACGTTTCATTTTGGTTAGCAGTCTATGGAACGGTAATTCTGAGACATCACTTAACTACAACTGGGTTGTCATAGTGATGAACCAGCGAATCTGTTCTTAGCTAGAAGTTTACAGTAAACAGCATCTGTAAATTCCAAATTTCAAGATATAATGAGTCTTCCCAGATTCTGAGTTCCTTGGCATTCGAGGAAAAATCCCATTACTTTCATTCTATATTCACCAACTTAACTTTTGGTAACTCCATAGTAAAACCAACAGAGATCACACAAACACCAGCACATGTGTGTACAGTACTGTATGTGCACACTCGTGAACACAACATAGAGATGCATACAATAATGACATCACACAGGATGTTGCTTTGGCATGATAGACAGTTTGTTTAAATAAACAAATGCCCTTCTAATGGTATCTAAGTTAAAACTTCCTCTGGTTCCTCTGGCAAGTCATTTTGTGGCTTCCTTTGCTTTTAGCCTGTGAGAGCACATCTGGCAAATTCATAGATGATAATCTATAGATGCACACAAAAATTATGTTTTCGTAGTTGTCTGTTTGGTCAGAGGAATACTGGAGGAATTTGATGAAAATCAAACCATTTTCATTTATACTTTTTTATACACAGTAGAGACTGTAGTCCACTAAACACAGTAAAAAGAAAATGTTCCTGGTCCAGGAAGTTATATCTGGTTTGATGTTTAGATTTAGTGGGGGTTGCAGGAGTTTAGTGGTGTCTGGGTTAAACTGATGGGGGTTGCAGCTGTACTCCGCCCGTGTCCTCTGGGACGATGATGTCATACTCTAGAGCGGAGATGCAGATATTAGGTTTAGACTAGCCGTTACCAAAGTCCCTTCAAGGCAAAGTTAGTTCACTTGGCCACCATCTTGGCAATGCCCCTTGTGAGACATTTTTTATCTAGTCCATAAGCATACAGTTCTACTTAAATGAGAATAGACCATCTCCAAAACCATTTTACAAGATTACATTTTAATAAAGCACATCAGCAATAAAAATGTGATTATAATGTATATTGTAACTTTTGCTTGTTTTTTCTTGTAGCTCACTTGGTACAGCATTGTGTTGCAACACAAAGATCATGGGTTTGATGCCTAAAAAACACATGTGATGTATTACTAAATACACAGATTTTATGCCTGTGAAACAGACAGTAGTAATCTCAGCGTGTTGTATAAAAAATCCTCACAGTGGGCTTAGAAACCAAAGACTATAAAAAAGTGTTTCTTCAGACTCCCACAAGACCAAATGTCATATTTTTTACACAGTCTTATGTCAAAAATGTTCTCAGTTTGTCACTTATGTCTCATTTGAGTCTGTTTTCATTTTAGGAGAGGAGAACTTAATTAAGGGGTCGTTTACACAACACCATTTTTAACTTAACTCACTGAAAGTCGTGTTATAGTCACAAAAAATGTGATTAATTTATTTGTGTCCATGGCACGAAATTCAGCTTTATTGTTCCTTAAGCATGAATGTCTTTTTCGTGTCACTCGCACACATTTCTAAATAGTTTTTCTTGTCTGTGGTGGCATGACTTTTATTTTTGTGTCATTTTTTGTATTGTTTTCTCATTTCCCCCCATTTTTAAATCATTGTTGCTTGGGGTTAGATTTGGGGTTTGGGTTAGGACGGACTTTTATGTATTGGTTTCTACATGTTTTTCTTCCGCTTTTAAAATTATTCTCGCCTGGAGTTGGGGTTAGAGATGGGGTTTGGGTTAGGATGTCTAAAAATGTAGTGATTCTGACCTCAACCCCAAGCGACAATGGTAAGAAAATAGGAAGAAAACAATGAGAAAAAACAATGCATAAAATGACACGAAAAAGAAATTCGTGTCACGGACACAAAAAAACTATTTATAGAAATTCATGCTGAGTGACAGTGTTGGGGGTAACGCATTACAAGTAACGTGCATTACGTAATAATAATATTACTTTTCTGAAGTAACGAATAAAGTAACGCATTACTTTATAAATGCAAACATAAATATTTGAGAAACATGAGTTACTTTTCAGTTTAATTTATTAGATTAAAAAAAAATTTACTGAATTAAACTGAATGTATTCATGTAAAATTATGCACTCTTTGTGCCTGAGCGGGAACAGTTTGAGTCAGAAACGGAGATGGCAGGACAGAGCTTGACATTTTTGCAATGGAAATATGCAGTTTCTGAATGCAGAATTTCTCAGTCATAAAAACACCTGCAAGGTCTGCAATTAAGAAGTAGTAACGCAAAAGTAACTTAAAAGTAACGTAAGCATTACTTTCCATGAAAAGTAACTTAGTAACGCAATTAGTTACTTTTTTTGGGGTAGTAACTTAATATTTTAATGCATTACTTTTAAAAGTAACTTTCCCCAACACTGCTGAGTGACACAAAAAAGACATAGACATTTGTTCTCAATGGCACGAAAAAAGCTGAATTTCATCCATGGACACAAATAAATTAATGCAATTTTTCGTGACTATGCACAGTTTTGAAAATGAGTTTTAAAGTGCAAGTTTTTGAGGACTGCACACTCATCTTAGTGTAAACTACAAAAGTGTGAATTCTTAAAAATTGTGATGTCTTGCACATACGTTTTTAGACATCATATAATATTGCCAACTTCTGGTTTGACATACTGTACATAATACAGGGTTTTTAGTTGTTTTGCGGTTCTGTTTGAATATGGATCTTTTATACAATGTTGTCATCTTTACATGAAAACACAATTGTAAAACAATTTTTACATCCATGTTTATCTTTATGCAAACTTACCTTTAGTTGCTTTAATGAAGCATCTGCCTCATTAAATATTAATATAAAAAATGTACTTATTCAATCTCATCTCATCACCCTAATACCGTCTCATATGTTATTTACATACATTGTTCTGATGAACACAAAGGAAGATATTTTGAGAAATTTTTGTAACCAAATCGTTTGTAAGCCCCATTCACTTCCTTAGTAGGAAAAAATAACACTATGGAAGTAAATGGGGCTCACAAACTGTTTGATTACGAACATTCCTTAAAATGTCTTTATTCGTGTTCATCAGAACAAAGAAATTTATACAGGTTCGTAACAACACAAGAGTGTGTAAATGATGCCAGAATTTTCATTTTTGGGTGAACTATCCCTTTAAGTAGCAGCTTTCACTTTTTACAGTGTATCTGCTTATATAGAAACACCACATTATTTCTCTTTCAATAATTCCCAGCTTGTTGTATTTGAAACTTCAAGCACATCTCTGCTGTCATATGTAGAGCAGAGTTTACTTAAATTTGGTCGTGCAGCTATGCACAAAAACACTGGCTTTGAGTCATTCATTGACTCATAGCAAATGTAGCCAGATGTTCTCACACATCAAAATCTCAGATCTCCTTATGGGTTCACTGCTTTACCTCACTGACTCAGCTATAGACTCAAGCTCTTTAAAATTTCTCCATTCCACCAAAAATTCCCAACAAAATTTGTTTTGCCAGCAACTACTGTTAGTGATTTAATATACTGACATCCAATTATCTGATTCATAAATAACTTCACCACTAAAGCAACATGTTAATAGAGTCATCCAAATTGAAAGCAGTAATGCTGCGGGTTAACTGAGCGTTAAGCTGTTTAAAAATGTCATTAAAACTCTGTGGACAGAACTGCTTATAAACCCCTTAAGGAGAAAGATATCTCGCATATCAGCTCATAAGCATAGATTGCACTTATCCTGGGGGAGGGGGAGAGAGACTCGTGGGCGGAGCAAAGAGGGAGTACTGGGGAGACATGTAAGAAAATAACATGAGTCAAACCAAACATCTGGCCTGCTGACAGAAATCATTGAATCATCTGTTAAGGGCCAAGCCGTCTCATGCCATCATATAAGGGATTAAACACGAATGTGTGGTGTGTTTGTAAGAAACAAATGAAGCACCGAACACAAAGTCTAATGAGGATTAAATAGGACATCTCTCAACACAGTAACGTCCATTCACAGACAGAGGAGTACAGTTTACAATGAAATGGTGATGATGACATCAGCCCTACTTTTGAATAACCTTAGGGATCAAAAATATGGACTGTCTAGATTTACCTGTAACAGAAACATAACAAGAAAAGATGTAGGACTATTTGTAAACATAATAAATATGGAAAAGGCCATTTGACATCCGAACAGAACTGAATTGTCTTTACCGTCTGTCTTATGATTTCACTTAACTTCTTTCTGAGGGGAAAATTTAACGGAGTATTACTTTATTTTACCAGCAAGAAAGTATTATTGAAGTTTGGAGTTTGTATAAGAGGATTCAGATGGGTGCCGCATCCTGTGCCAA
The DNA here is from genome assembly GCF_027580225.2 of Misgurnus anguillicaudatus. Classification (NCBI taxonomy): domain Eukaryota; kingdom Metazoa; phylum Chordata; class Actinopteri; order Cypriniformes; family Cobitidae; genus Misgurnus; species Misgurnus anguillicaudatus. Next base: position 14,292,108 of record NC_073353.2, read on the forward strand.
GGAACATCTACTAACAGATCATTGTTGGATTAATAGTCATACTGTTTTTTAAGAAATACTTTGAAACAGATGCATTTCTGGTCTCTTATTAAACACTGAGGTAGACAGATACATACACTGCAAAATAATCTATTTTATACTGTGTTTTTGGACTTCTTGTCAAATACAATTATCTAAATATTCTTAAAACAGGACTGTATATAAGCAAAATAAGACAATATTATGTATTGCTTTCAAAAAATATGTGTTTTGGTGTAATACAAGGAAAAGCTGTTTGCAAAGGGGTAAGAAATAAAACAAAAGAAAAAAAACAAGATACATTTTTCTTAATCCATTGGTTAGCATATTTTTCTTATTTAAAGCTTCCCAGTTACATATATTTCGTTTGAAGGATGTTTAGATTATTGTGTTTGAAAACAAAACCAAAAAACTGAGTAAGACTTAATTTTTTGCAGTGTCACGTGTGTAAAACAGTAAGCGCATTGACCTTGCATTCGTAATTACTCTCCAACCTTTACGCAAAAGATGGGATAGGGTTTTTGTGTGGCTGACGCGTTTGTGGGGTAGATCCTCCTCCTTACTGAAGGAATGTGGAGGTAAAATAAAAGCCTTCACACATCCGAGTTCTCCGCAGAGGTGCGCAAGAGAGCAGAACGCACGGAGGGAAACTTGGAGAGGCTGTGGGAAACCCGAAATCCGCAGCGTGTAAAGTAGTGCGTCTCCTCAAGTCTTTACCCCGAAGAAGGAAGGTTTAACTACTGGTGTGCAACTTTTGTTTCATCTCGTCTGTGAAAATGTCCGGTGGTCCTTTGGGCACGGCGCTGGCAGTGACTTTGCTCGCCTGCGCTGTGCAGTGTATGCCGAAAGTAACGGGGAAACATAGGAGACAAGCGCGCGAGCCTTCGGTGTCCCAAGAAGGTAGGTTGAGGTGCTATCACGCGTTTGTCTGTTTATGTTTTGATACATTGTTGCGGTATTATGGAGTTGTAGGCGAATCATTTTAATTTTTACGCAAAGCAACTTCACTAAATGATAAATAATTTTAGGACACTGTTTGTCTTTGTGTTATCAAGAGTGAAATGAAATATTGTAGAACTCAAAAGAGTGCTTGTGCCTGTGCAGATGGATGTGTTGAAAATAGTCGCTATCATCGAGTTGGAGAGCAGTGGGAACGAAGCTATCTGGGCAGCATGTTGGTCTGCACTTGTCATGGAGCGTCTGGTATTAAGTGTAAATCAAAACCAGAAGCTGAGCTTCTCATTACCTAAAAATGAAAGAAAGTTTTCTTCCTTATTTGAAAAACATACAGTTTTCTATCAATTTTGCATAGAAATAGCAAAAACTGAAAACTGTAAGCAGTAATTAATTAAGTTTTTTTAATACCAAAACGTACACGTATGTTCACAGCTGAGGAGACCTGCTATGATAAAGTGACCGGACAGTCCTATCGAGTTGGAGAGACTTATGAAAGGCCCAAAGATGGGATGATCTGGGACTGCACATGCATTGGCTCCGGTCGAGGGAAAATCAGTTGCACCATTGCAAGTGGGTAGACTGGAACTTTCCGTCATTCTACCGTATGACAGTTTGGGAATTACACTTTTCGGAGGTTTGCTTCTGTTTACCTTCTTGGCCTCTGTTCCAGACCGCTGTCACGAGGGAGGTCAATCCTACAAGATTGGAGACACCTGGAGGAGGCCCCATGATACTGGAGACTACATGCTCGAGTGCGTCTGTTTGGGCAATGGGAAAGGAGAATGGACGTGCAAACCCGTTGGTAAGTAATGTTGATCTTGGACTTTATGTAACAGAATTGAAATTCTCGCTGCTTATTCAGTACAGATGTTAAAATATTATCTGCACTTCTTCCTAATAGCGGAGCGCTGTTATGACAACACTGCTGGTACATCTTACATGGTTGGTGAGACCTGGGAGAAGCCCTACCAAGGCTGGATGATCGTGGACTGCACCTGTCTAGGAGAAGGAAGTGGACGCATCACATGCACATCTAGAAGTAAGCAAAAAACTGCACCCTTTTGGAAAAGTGGAACAGTCCAAATCACATCTCCATCTGTTTAGCTCGATTTCACTTTAATTATTCATTTAGAAAATATGCCCAGTGCAGTTAAATCCATTGGCATCAGTACTAAGACATCAGTTAGTAGGAAAAAGGATAAACTTTTAACTTTTTTTTTTTTACTATTTCGTTAATAAGGACGAACTGCTATGTGGTTCTGATGTGTGGTTTCTCTGATTTTTTTCATGTTGTCCATTACAGACCGTTGTAATGACCAGGACACACGCACCTCTTACCGCATCGGAGACACGTGGAGCAAGACAGATTCTCGCGGACACATGTTGCAATGTTTGTGTACTGGTAACGGCCGTGGAGAGTGGAAGTGTGAGAGACACGCGTCACTGCACACCACCAGCCTGGGTAACAACCACGTTGAAGTTCTTTTTAGGGGGACAGTTTACCCGAAACAGAAAATGTTTGGTTGTTTCAATAAAATTTTCATCTTTGTTATTTCGTCCATTAGGTACGGGGTCTCGTGTGGTAACCAACGTCCAGCCCGGCGTGTTCCAGCCTCTGCCGCTACCTGAAAGCCCATTAGAGGGAACATGTGTGACGGACGCTGGCGTTTCATACTCGTTGGGCATGCGCTGGATCAAGACACAAGGCAGCAAACAGATGCTGTGTACCTGCTTGGGGAACGGCGTTAGCTGTGAAGAATGGGGTTAGAGTCTTTATTCACATTAGATCATTCTGGCAGAATTGGCAGGTGTGTTTGTTTAAGTTCAAATGCTGTGCTTATAGCTCAGTTGTTTTACATTGTGTGTAAGCAGATAGCAAGACTCAGGTGTATGGTGGAAATTCAGGCGGGCAGCCTTGTGTTTTCCCGTTTGTGTTCATGGGAAAAACGTTTCATTCCTGCATTTCTGAGGGGCGCAGTGATGGACAGCTCTGGTGTAGCACCTCGTCTGACTTTGAGAAAGATTACAAGTTCTCCTTTTGTACTGGAAAGAATGGTAAGATTAAGTTACATGACTTTTGTTGATATTAAAGAACCATAGTATTAATATTGGTTTTACTAATATGGACAAACCCAACTGTCGGTTTAAATTGACCTGGAAAGTGTCGATATCTGATGTACTGTGCGCTGAAACTTAGCATTTTGGGTAGAAAAGTGATCATTTAAAACCATTCAAAACAGTTGTGTTTCTCTATATTTTACCCAACCAATTTTTTTTTGTGCATTGCGGGGGAGGACACTACTTAAGTATTTTTACTTTCTACATAAAAGTAAATTTTTAAGTATTTGTATTTTATCAGTGTTTTTCTTTGGGAAACATACATTCCAAAGCATATTATCATAATTTTTACTTTACTACATTTCATAACTTCACATTTTTGTTTATGTTTATATTTAGGATTTAAGTACCTTACACATCTAGTATTTTTTGTACTTTAACTCAAGAAAAGTTAAAGTACACAATTTTTATATAATTAGGTATTAAATCAATTTTAAAATGCAATATAAAAGGAATACACAGTATGATTCTATGCTTTAGAATGTAGTGAACATTTTTTAGTGAAGTAAAGTAAAACATTTTCCACAGATGCTTGGAAAATTTACTTAAAATACTCAAGTAGTGTCCGCCTCTGGTGCATTGATAGTATTAAAAGATAGCTGTGATTTCCCGAACAGGGCGTATCCTTGTCCCTGACCAAAATGCATGTTTTGAGTTGCCTTAATTTAAAAACATATTGCACTGAAATATCTAAACATACATCAGTGCCTTTGTTTTTTGTCTCAAAATGCACATTAGTAATGTTTTTTGTAAGGTATGTTTGTAAAAACTACTTAAAAGTCCTAAAATAGCTAAGGCCTATTCCTGGATTAATCTAAACCAGGGGTCTCCAACGTGTTTTCCGCGTATGTTAAACAATACTAAAACGTATCAACAAGTAAAATAAAATAAAGTCAACAAGTAAAACAAAAAAGTTTTGAGTAGACTATATCAAAAAGTAGCCCTCCAGATTGTTTTATCCATTGTGGTAACCCTTGCCCACAAAAAGGTTGGAGACCTCTGAACTAAACCCTGTCTGGAAAAACTGCCCCGTAATATCTGCATACTGAATTCTGATTGAATTTTAAACTGCTTGTTTCTTACTGATGTTTTAATATCTTCATTTTCAGGTTTAATAACAACCAGAGGAGGAAACTCCAATGGTGCCTTGTGTCATTTCCCTTTCCTCTACAACGGTCGTAATTACACTGACTGCACTGCTGATGGCAGAAGAGATGGTATGAAATGGTGCGGCACCACTTATAACTTTGACGGGGAGCAGCGGTTTGGCTTCTGTCCCATGGCAGGTAAGTGCCAGTTTTACACCAGCAATAAATGTTGGAGCCAGAGAAAGGAGCGGGTTAGGATTTGACTGCAACTTGGCAGTAAGATGGAGCATTATATTGAATTATATTATTAAATCAATTTAGGTCTTAACGAAATAACTTGCTGTAAGCAAAACATTTTATTCATCAAACTTTGATGCTCCTAATCTCACCATTAGATTACAAGACGTTAGCTCGAATTTCACAGACAGGGACACAATTGTTTACCTGAAGAGTTTGGAAGCTTATGCAATAAACATCTTGATTTCAACAGGGAGCATTGCCCCCTTCTTTAAGTATATTAGAAAAAGATTGAATAGATAACAGATGTTGTTAAATACGACATCTCACAGTCTTTTCAATTACCTTGAGGTCTGTGAGGGAGGAGATCCTGATCAGTTAAGATCAGGATGTTAACAATGTGAAACAAAAGATCACTCAGCACCTAATCAGCCATATTAACATCAACACCTCATTCTGACTGAACTTTGATGGGTGATGCTGACACTGAGGTGACATTTGAGCTCGGGTGAATTCTGGGGAGTTTATTGATAGTGGAGACATGCATGAAAACATTGTGTTGCTATCCAGTGTTTATTTTGTAGGAGGTCCGTATTTTTTGTATTAACAAAAGTAAACTACTGAACGTATCTTTTGATTGTGAAAGGGAACAAATTTACGTCCGTGTCACTAAATGAAGTTGGACTGAACCAGAGTCTATCTGGCAGTGGAGTTAATTTATCTGGCTGTCCTCCAGGGCAGCTGTTCTCAGAGCAGTGTCCTCCTCCAGTCTTAACCTTGAAGCTCTTTCACCATTATCATCCTCTTTCTATGACTCTGATATACCAATCGGCTTTATCACAGTGAAAGCAAGGGCTTTTATAAACTAGCTTTATTGAAGTCAGCGGATCTTTTAACCCACCCTGATCTTTTTGGCTCCAGCAATAGTTACAAGAATAGTTCACCCAATTGTCTATGAAAACCCAGCTAAAGGCTTTTTAGTGATTTGCTGTTTTCTACATAAAATCATTCTACATAATGTAACACAAGCACATCATTTTATATTATTGGTCACACATAGACATGCATAGCTGTAGCTTACTAGTAGTATCATACGCTTTGATCGTCTGCTTTCATATGACTGATGTATGACTTCTCTATATCAACTTTATGTCTGTTAGCTCATGAGGAGGTGTGCACCGCTAGTGAGGGTGTGATGTATCGTGTGGGTGATCAGTGGGACAGACGGCACGAAGTTTTGGGTCATATGATGCGCTGCACGTGCGTCGGTAATGGACGTGGAGAATGGAGCTGCGTCGCCTACTCGCAACTCAAAGGTCAGAGGTCGCAGCTAACTGTATCTGAAGCATTGTCATTTCCTAAGATTTGGAAGTCAAGTCGCATGACTAGTAAAGGAATCCTTATGTAAACGTTATGTATGTCTTCTCATCCTCCAGACCAGTGCATTGTGGATGGTTTGACCTACGAAGTGAATCAGACTTTCACCAAACAACACGAAGAGGGCTACCTGATGAACTGCACCTGTTTCGGTCAAGGCCGTGGACGTTGGAAGTGTGACGCTATCGGTGAGAAAGTTATCTTTATTGACAGTTTGCTTTAATTACAAGATAGAGAGACATTGTGATTTGGGTTTAGGGAAGAACGCGCTGAAGAACCAGTTTGCTGTCATTTGCTTAACTGACCATTTATCCTTAAAATTGTGGCCTTAAGTTCATACAATTTAGCCTTGTTTCCAATTATTGACCATGTTACTCTGATTTACATTTGTAGATCAATGTCAGGAGCCGGAGACCAGAGTGTTTTATCAGATCGGAGATTCCTGGGACAAACTTATTCAAGGGATCCACTACAAATGTTACTGTTATGGAAATGGCATTGGAGAATTAAGCTGCGAGCCTCAACAGTCTTTCCCTGGTGAGTAAACGGGAGATATTTTATGGGGCATGTGTTCCCTCGCTGGTGCACACGCATACACGCAGTATGTGGGTCACGTTGTGTATTGCTATAAGTAGTCTTGTGGGCATGGGTGGGGAGAGGTTTAAAAGTCAAAGCTTTCCAGATGTTTGCTGAGAGCACGAGCGCTGTTTGCCTTTTCTCCCAGGTGTTTGGTTGAAGTGACGAATCGCGTTCGCTCCTTCTTGTGATCTTTACTTTTACAACTCCCAACAAATGCTCGTGTTTGAAATCAAGGATGTTGGCTTTAAGGTGCCCACACCTTGATTCGGGTGGGTCAACGTTTGCCGTCTGTCCTTTGAAGTTCTTTGGATAGGGAAAGACACGCGGCCAATTAACACAGCTGTCTCCATCACCCCAAGACCCTTTTGGCGTTGTTTGTTTGTTTTTGAGTGTTCTTCATCCTGTGACGGAATTTCGTTTGATATTCAATCTTGCAAACTTGTTGCACTTTTCGCTTGTCTTACCATCGTGCAATGATTACGTGGTTTCCATTGTTAACGGTTTACTCAGGTCTCCAAACATTTTATGAAATGAAAATGAAAACTGTGCTGTTTGTCTTAAGCCAATGGAGATTTTCGATTCACATGCAATTTTATACACTGCCCTCGTTTTGCCAAATCCAGAAGTGTGCATTAAAAACGTTTCCTCTCTGTTTCTGAGAGCTTGTTGAGGTAAGAAGTGGTTCCTTTTGCTCAATGCGAGTTTAGGCAACCCCAGAGCAATAACCCTGGGTAATGGCGCCCAGCTGTGAGATGGCTGGGAACAGTGGGGGGTTACCCTGGCGCTGGCTAGCGGAAAGTAATGCAGACTTAAGTGAGCTTTAAGTGCTGCGTACAGACTACCCAGCCAGTGGGCTGTCATGGCAATAATTGAGAGAAATGGAGACCAGATTGTAATGAAAGCCTGGGATCACAAGCAATTCGGTGACATTGCCATATGAGACTATGAGAAACTTGAAGGGAAATTCATTTTAAAGGCAGTGTAGGGAAATTGGCTGTATTCGTAATATGAAAGATTTAACACTTTAGAAATGTAACATACTGAGGTTTCCAGATTTGTTCTTGGTTTAAAAGCGTGAGACAGTAGCGGTCTTCTTTTACTTTGGTCTGAAACGGCGGTAAGAATCTCACAGAGTCATGCTAAGTTTCCCATTTGTGCATTTCTCAAAGTGAACAGGACACACCATCATGCTATAAACATTTTTTACTTGATCTTAAAACACTTTTGACATTCTGTATATACGTATCTTCTTTACTCAGAAAACATCTCACTTTGTCCTCAATATGCCAGTTGTTGTCTTTCACCTATGCAAACACTGTCTACTATATTATAACAAATATTTGATGTTTAAGCAATTTTAAAACATGGGGTTACTAGAATGATATAGTCTCGTCTAGCCAGATCTTTCACTAAACAGCATGGTCTGGTTCACATGGCAGCCCAGAGTTGCCTCTCTAAATTGGATGGGACTGTCTGAACAACAAATGGCGCTTTTCCATTGCATAGTACCCCACGATTTGGGTCGGGTCAGCTCACTTTGGGGGGCTTTTCCACTAGATACAGTACGTAGTAACTGAGCTGATACTAAAACGTTATGTGAGAACTCTGAAGATCACGGATTGGTCTAAGAGAATCGTCACTACCAGCGTCATAAAGTGATACTAAACTTGATGGTAAAGCTAACCAAGCCAAAGTGAAGTGAGCTGACCATACCTGACACGTGGGGTACTATGCAATGGAAAAGCGCCAATATAAAGTGACGTATCGTTTTTCTGTAGCCTTATAATAAAAGTCCCTTAATTGGCAAAAAAGTTTTTACGCTCGATTGAGGTGGTTTTGACTTAGAGTAAATTTTAATAATTAGAGATGGAAACACGTTTGCAGAATAAATTCTGACGTAGCGAACATTAAACCCATGGGAATGACCATCTAGCTGTTTCTGCTGATGTTGTATTTACCATATATGTGGCTCGATGTCAACTTAATGTCCTTGCTGCTAGTGCCTGTATCAACAATGCTGCATTCCTTCTTCTGTGCACAGCATTTAGTTTGGCAGTTACAAGCTGCACTGCTAATAAATGAATAACTTGCCCCATCGTGACTACATGCAGTCCTGTCTCCATGTCTTGTTTTATTTACTGTTGGTTACTAGGTTACCAATACCACCGTCATTCACTCGAACAACTTGATGGAAATGCACCTAATTCGCATTTGTTTGTTTTTTTCGTATTTGCGAATTTTGAGAAAAATCACTTCACGTTTGGATGGAAACCCAGCTTGTGAAATCTAAGTCTCTCGTAATGTAATTATGAAATAAGAACAAGCATCAAAATTAGATTTCATTAATCGCTCTCAATCTTTGACATTATCTTAGTCAGACAATATTAAAGATATCAGGGTTATATTTTCACAGAATGTTCTTTACAGCGAACCTAATAAATTAACTAGCACATCCAGTTAATTTCACCATGTAAAGCACCCAGACAAGTAAACACTACATTTCCAGGCATACTCCTTAAAAAACAAGTATGCCTTTATTTAAATAGAAGTTGCGTAAATTTAACGAATCAGATTATAGCTTTCCAGATCAGTAAAGTACTTGACAGTTTTGTTTGACAGATCCATCGATGTACAGGAAGCGTACGGATCGTAGGCATTATGGGGCGTACACAACAAACGCAAATTAAATAATTTGCGGGAGTAGATTGCATACAAAGTAAGTGCAAAGACGCAAACAGGGCGATGTGAATGACGCATATAGACGGTTTCATTGGACACACGTGCGCTTATGCGATACACGTCTGGATCCGAACTTTACTTTCGGTTTGGTTTTTTTAATGGTCTGACTAGTTGCTAAACTGATCTCTTGAACAAATGCCTCGTTGAAAATAACAGATGTTTTGGTTTCCTATGTAATCTATATGTTGTTTTTTTGCTTGTTATATAAATAGCAGAGTTTACCAGAAGTTACGCGCGGACCACGACAGTCGCTCGTTTATGTTGTTACTGCTGAAACCGTCCATAGGGTGGCGCTTTTGCCCCGAAAATGTGCTATTTGCCTCAAATGCGTCTTCCCCAGGCAAGTTTGCATCTATTTTCGTTTATTTGCATCTATTGGCGTTTTTGCATTGACTTTGTATGTAATCTACTCTCGCAAATCGTTGAATTCATGTTTGGTGTGTACGCCCCATTAGTTTTTAACAAAGAGAACAAAAACAGCTGTTATGTTTATTTTTTAGTATGTAATTAGCCTATATTATTTTTTTGCTAGTATGTATGCTAACAAATAAAATACTACCGTTTATCACATTTATTTATTTGTTTTGTTTATAAAGTAGAAAGTAACAGCTAACCAAAACACTTACAAGTGTATAAACATACATTTGTGTTGTTTGCTGTCATGCTCTCAAGCTGACTCCAGTCAGGTGGCTCTCACACTATGTATTATGGGAAATAGGCAGTTAGCAAAGGGTACACTCGCATTTTACCCGCATTCTGGGAGTGAACGAATCCCGGGATTTACTATTGTACCCCTACAAAATAGCTGACAACGTAGAGCCTAATACAGGAGATTTCGGATGAAGTAGTACACACTGTCCACAGTATCGATTATAGTTTGCAAATAAATGCAGGTTCTATGTAAATGCGATTTTATATTTTAAAGTAACCTATTTTGTGTCCTGTATGAGTGTACTGAGATATTATTATCTGTATTTATCAGGTGGTCATCGTCCAGTTCAGGTGATTATAACCGAATCTGGCAACCAGCCCAACTCTCACCCGATCCAATGGAACACTTCTCCTTCTGCACACATCACACAGTACATACTCAAATGGAGACAGGTGAGCCACTTCTGTGATGCTGTTCACTTTAGTGACCCTTTTACTTTTTAAATTCATGAGTTTTGGTTACATTGTATACAGTATGATCTTTGTCTCATTCATAAAAATTGTATGTGATTTGCGTACTGACAATTTGCTAATTTTTGAACAGAAAAACACTAATAGCCGTTGGATGGAGGTCAATATTCCAGGGCATCTGAACTCTTACACCATTGCTGGACTGAAGCCAGGAATCACCTATGAGGGTCAACTCATCAGCATTCTGCGTTTCGGACGTAGAGAAGTCACACGCTTTGACTTTACCACAAACTATGGTTCATGTAAGACAGCATTGTATCTAAAGTCTTGTTCAGTGTTTTGAAGCTCTCGCAGTTTGCCATTATTGTAGTTTTGACGACGTTTCCTCTAATTTTCCTCCCTAGTGTCACCTTTTGAGGGAGAGACCACCCAGCCCCCTCCGGTCGTGGATACCTCTGAATCTGTGACTGAGATCACATCCAGCAGTTTTGTCATCTCTTGGATGTCTGCGTCCGACACAGTGTCTGGATTCAGGATTGAATATGAGCTGAGTGAGGAGGGTGGTCAGACTGGACAGCCCATTGTTTTGGGTCAGTATATGCATCGGCGGTGTGGTTGCATTTACAACCATTGGTATTGATTTATTGATTAAAAATCTGTTGAGGTGTTTTGTTTAAGCTTGTTTTTCTGTTTCCAGACCTGCCTCATACGGCTACATCGGTGAATATTAGTGAACTTCTCCCAGGAAGGAAGTACACAGTTAATGTGTATGAAGTGACCAACCAAGGAGAACCGAATCTGATTCTTACCACTTCACAGACTACAGGTAAATCCCAGAGTGTAGTCCTTTTTTAATGTGCATGTGAACGTACACGCGCATACGTGTATACAGACGTTCGATGCATGCGCACTGCGATGACAATGCAATGCTTATTTTGGGCTACATAATAAATGCGCCTGTACGTGTATGCGCAACCTATGCATACAAAGTACGCTCGTTTATAATAATCTGGCGGTGCGCATGCATTGCGCGTTTATTATGATGATGATAAAAAATTCGCTTACAGGGACTATTCCACACATGAAAGGGTTTATAATAAAAAAGACGCTCACGTTTACTAAATACTTGCAAGACACTAACTTAACGCTAAACTCTGTTTACACATTAGATTAAGCGATTATCTGGCAAATGCGAGCATCACTTTTATCATAAACCCATTAGGCGCGTGTGCAGCAGGCACTTATTTTGACACGACGCATGATGGCCATGGTTCACATGACGCGCCGAACACACATTTTGACATGACGAGCCACACACATGACGGGCTAAATACATGTTGTGGTGATTTTTGCATCGTGTGCATTTGAAAAAGAAGTAAAGTTTTTTTCTAAGGCACATTTATAAAAGCTATTTAAATTTAGTTTGGATTGTAAGAAGTAGGCAGTGATTAATTGGTTAATATTTTCATTTGTCCTCATGGCTTTAATTTTTTCTCAGCAATAAAGTTTGTTTTAGAGCCAAAAAAGAGCATTTTTCTTTATAATAACATGCACTATAAACACTATTATTATACGGCTCATTGGAATGCTTAATTCTGACTGGCCAGTCGCGCAATTGGCAGGTTTGTTATTCCCAGATAACAATCGATCAAAACAAATAACACATGGTAACCTGGATGCTGTAAATCATTTTGACAAGTACAGTTTAATATTTCACAAAAATTAAATATAAATATGACATTATGTTTACAATAATTTGCGCCTGATCAGACTGTTTGGACTTATTTTTGCAATAACAACCGGCTGTATATTCATTATCCCTTACTTATTCATTATATACTTATTATATACTTTTTTTTGTAAAGTTAAAATGTTAAATACTAAAAGTATCTACTATTGACTATTTGCTTTATTTGACCATCCTATTTCATTTCCTCGCTTTCTGTTTTGTTTGTTTCATAGCTCCTGATGCTCCTACTGACCATGAAGTGGATAATGTGGAGGATACAGCCATTGTTATCAGTTGGTCAAAACCTCAGGCTCCTATCACGGGTAGGAATGTGCTCCTTTATTGAAACAAGACATACACAAACTACACACTAAAGGTCAGATGTTGACGGGTACATATCTTGTTTTCAGGTTATCGTGTGGTGTACACACCATCAGAAGAGGGCAGTTCTGGCAGTACTGAACTGAATTTGCCTAACACTGCCACCTCAGTGACCCTGAGTGACCTTCGGCCGGGTCGCCTCTATAACATCAGTATCTACTCTGTTGAAGAAAGTTTAGAGAGTGAACCGGTTTTTGTTCAGGTCACCACTACTGGGGAACCACTGTCAGGTACATACACTATATGTGAATCTTATGAGAAAATGACATCACAAAATTAAAAGAAATTACATTTTGCATATATTAACCCAGGTGAAAAATTATTCTATTAAAAATATACTTTATAAAAGTGTACTAAGTATATTTTCTACATTTTGTACTATTTTCGTCAGATCCAACTATAGTTAAGTGTATTCAGTTATGTATTAACTTCAACTTAACATCTATTTGACGACACTTCAAGTGTAAATAGTATACTAAAATGGAACAACTTTTTTTAAACTTTAAGTGCACTAAAATACACTACTGAAAATTAAGATTCATGAGCAATTAAGACCCTTACAGAACTGTACAATTGCATTGTATTGCTATTTTTAATGGAAATACACTTAAAAAGGCATTGCAGCGCAAATTATAGTTACTGTAGTACATTTTGTGCGTACATTAAAAGTATACTTTTAAAAAAGACATATTAAATACTCTTTAAATAAAGCACAACAAGTAGAAGCATACTTGTTTAATACTTCATGTACTCTTTTACCTGTGAAAGTAGGATTGTATTTTGTTTTTGGAGGATAAAAAATTATTTTATATATTGATAGAAGTGTATCCAGACATTTAACTTTCTTGTTGTCTTTCTAATTTATAGTTTCTAAATTCTCATTATTGTAATATCATTGTATCATAATGAAAAAAAAAATTATATGGGCATAATTAAAATTATTATTATTTTTTAGGGGTGCAAAATAACCCAAATGTCATCAACATGCAAACTATTTACATAAAAAGCAATTATAAAATATTTAAAATAATGTAACGTATTATATAATAATGTTACTATAAATTATGTAACATATTTTCTGTTTTTTTTATTTTTGCTCTACCAAAGTTTCAAGACACATCTGAAAATTATAGTCTCTATATAACAAAGAGTCTGAATTCGGATAAAACATTGTATGATGTAAGCAAACCATAAATGTCTGTTTTATTTGGAGTAGGTGTTTTGTCTGGCAGCCCAAAGACAAGATCACATTGTAGTTCACTCAGATAGCACGAGACCAAATGGCTGTTTATCCTTATAGGGTAACGTGTTGAGATTTTGGTTTTATGAGGACTGGCTGTGAGAAACCCTTAGACGTCTGACTGTTTCATACTAAATCTATCAAATCAGCAAACATTGCAACTCAGTCTGGACCTCAATGTGATGATGTCTATCTGGTATTCACTATTTAAAATTATTCTGTACTGATTCATGCGTTGCGTCATATGGAAAGTGCATAAAAAAATCAACAACCGTTCACTTGAAGTTATAAAGTTTTTGATGTCTGTTGAAACATTATAGCCGGTCTGTCTGAAAGCATGTTTTTCTGTCTGGCAGGTCAGCTGGTGGTGTCTGAATGCCTTTGCTCAGATTAGCAAGTTTAACACAACGATAAAACATAGATTGCTATGATAAGGCCTTCAAAGAGTGTGACTCAGAAGATAAATGATATGGTTATGCATATATACAATTTTAGTTTTATCTATCCACAGAGGAAGTCCCTTCTCCAACTGATCTGCAGTTCTTTGAAGTGTCTGACTCCAAAATCACAATCACTTGGACCAGTCCATCCACAGCTGTCTCCGGCTATCGTGTATCTGTAGCTGAAGTAGGTCCAGACGGACTGACAGAGAAAGAGACGCCGCTGCCAGTAACACGCAATGCTTACGCTGAGGTCATGAACCTCCGGCCTGGAACCCTGTACCGTTTCTTCATCTTTGCTCTCGTATCAGGGGGAGAAAGTGAACCACTGGTTGGGGAGCAAGCTACAAGTGAGTAGAAAAACCGATTGTACATTTTTCAAATGATATTCCTATACTATAGTAAATATGTCTTGTTTTAAGGATGTTTAGATTTGCTTTGGCTAAAGGTGAAGTTTTGCATTTCATCTCTTTATTCTCTTATTGTTGGGCACACTAACTCTCTACACTACATTTTTCTTTACAAAGCCCGATTCACCCACCAATGTCCAGTTTACTGATGTTACTGAGGACAGCGCTGTGATCCTCTGGTCTGCTCCTAGAGCTGAAATCACAGGTTACCGACTCTTCCTCACTTTTGGGGGCTCGAACCCCAAACAGCTGCGTATTCCTGCCCACCTGTCACAGTACACCCTCCTCAACCTCGTGCCAGATACTGAATACACCGCCACCCTACACGCAGAGAAAAACAATGTGCTCAGCGAGGGCTCCTTAGCCACTTTCACCACAAGTGAGTAAATCATCATTAAGATCAAGATTAAATTTAAGTTCAGTCCTATCCTGAGTTCTGCCTTCTATCCAAAAGCAACATGGTGGGATTCCAGCTTTAAATCATTTGTCAAAACTGCTGATAAGAAGTTATATGATGCTTAGTTTCTGGATATGTAAGCAGGATTTGGACCAATGAGACTAAATAATACAATACAAACCAGCGATAGAAGTATATTAGATTATTTTGTAGTTCTGAAACATATTTCCTTGTTATGATCATATCTTGTGTTGACAACAAAGTAGTAAATCAAAGCCTTGTATTTTCTGTCTTTTAGTTCATCCAATGGGAAATGCTCCTCACTTCAACACTGATGTCACAGACACTGCCATCATCATCACCTGGTCTCCTGTTCCTAAAACTGGATACAAGGTACTGTTCAAACATACCATTGATGAACAGCTATAATTCATAAATTTTAGCTGTCAAAAGTGATATCTGACACATGTGAAAGTGCTTTTAACAACTTAAGCACCTTACAACACGATTCACACTGAAACACATTTTTACACATAATTGCTCTATCAAAGACACTTTTTTATTCTGCACTTTAGTTGACTGTAAGGCCCAGCCAAGGTGGTGAAGCCCCAAGAGACGAGACTTCAGAGTCTGGTACTATCTTCATCTCAGGCCTGAAACCTGGAGTTGAGTACACATACAGTGTTCAGCCAATCATCAACGGTCATCAGCACGGCAACCCCATCACCCAACAAGTGGTCACCCGTAAGTCATAAAACATCTGCTCTTTTTTAGCAAGTTAAATAATTTTTGAGGATGTGAAAGAGAGGTTGGGCAGTTGTCAAATCCTATCTATCCTACCTATCCTGTCTTTCTCACATGTGTCAAATACAAGGCCCACGGCCCAAAGTAGGCCAGCTGCGCATTTCTATCTGTCCCGCTCAATGATATAAGATTTTAAGTTGATCTTGGCCCACTTCCATTCGGAACATGCAGCATTGCACTACGAATCCCAGCATGCACTGTGGATTGATGACCTCCTTGTCTTTCATGGGACAGCTGTGGTCCAGCACACTGTCAGTGGCTGCGTTTGAAATCTCTAAAAGGCATCAAGGCATGTCTGAATCCATTGTTTGGACTCTATTCGTGGATGTGTGCAGGAATTGTGATTAGTCAAGCCTGGTCAAGTTCGAATAAAAAAGAAAGCGGCTGCATTACAAATTTAGTGTAAATAAGGTTATATTTTCACTTTTTACACGTTTTGATTGCATTTCTAGTGAGAAATTAGTATTACATTTTTTAAATATTGGATTAGTTATCACAAAGGCCGTCTCTGTGTATATTTCAAACAGAATTCGATTACGCTGCCTGTGAAGGCTGTCAGATTGCGTTTCCCGGAGCTGCCTTCATGCCTCTGAAGTTATTGCCTCATGTGTCAGCGAGGCATCAAGTCAACTGGCTAAGGTTTTGGATGTAGACAGTGTTTCAGGAGCACCAGTGGCCCTTAATTATTAAAGACGGCTTATTCAGTCTTCATCGTGTCCAAAAAACAAACAAACTAAAAATTAAACTTCACAGGCGGATATTTCAGGAGATATAGAAAGGATTTTTTTTCTGTGTCAGTGGATGACCGATATGTTTGGCCGTATGAGATGCACGCGGACATAAATACACATTGCCTTATATCTTTTATGAGGCATACCTAGTTTTATGTTCATTTCAAGATGACCATTTAAAGTAGTGCAATGCAGTTTTTTACTTATGAGCAGTTTATGGCCTATTTTGCTCTCATAAGGGGATTTTTTTCCGATCTGACCCTCAGCCTTTAAATGGTTTTGACACCCCTGGTCTATCTGCAGCTCTTTCTCCACCTATTGATCCATTAACCAGTGTTAACAAATACAACCTTGTTGTTTACAGTGTGACCCATTTTTGTTTAAATTTCCTTGTAAATATATATAAAAAAATTGGATCCGAACTTTACTTCCGGTTTCGTTTTTTTAATGGTCTGACTAGTTGCTAAACTCATCTCTTGAACAAATGCCTCGTCGAAAATAACAAATGTTTTGGTTTCCTACGTAATCTATGTGTTGTTTTTTTGCTTGTTATATAAATAAACTACGTTTAAAGAACTTTGTTGTTATTTATTCTTAGCAGAGTTTACCGGAAGTTACGTGCAGACCACGAAAGCCGCTTTTTTATGTTGTTACTGCTGGTCTATAGGTCTTGTTTAAGGATGTTTAGATGTATTTGCTTTGGCTAAAAGTGAAGTTTTGCATTGTAGTTGCTTAATCATGGAGTCTAATAATTCTGCAATACAAAACATCTCATCTCTTTATTCCCTCTTATTGTTGGGCACACTAACTCTCTATTTTTTTTTTCACAGAGCCCGATTCACCCACCAATATCCACTTTACTAACGTTACTGGGGACAGCGCTGTGATCCTCTGGTCTGCTCCTAGAGCTGAAATCACAGGTTACCGTCTCTTCCTTACTTATGAGGGCTCGAGCCCCAGACAACTGCGTATTCCTGCCCACCTGTCACAGTACAACCTCATCAACCTCCTGCCAGATACTGAATACACCGCCACCCTACACGCAGAGAAAAACAATGTGCTCAGCAAGGGCTCCTCAGCCACTTTCACCACAAGTAAGTAAATCAGCATTGAAGAATAAATCTCAAGTTCTAGATTAAGCTTAAATTTAAGTTGCATCCTATCCTAAGTTCTTACTCCTGTCCAATAGCAGATTTCCAGCTTTAAATCATTTGTCAAAACTGCTGTGTGATGTGGCACTTTCACAGCCAATCAGAAGTTATATGCTGCTTGGTTTCTGGTTATGTAAAGCAGGATTAAGAACATATTTTCGTTCTTTCAGTTCCCCCAATAGGAAATGCTCCTCACTTCAACACTGATGTCACAGACACTGCCATCATCATCACCTGGTTGCCTGTTCCTAAAATTGGATACAAGGTACTGTTTAAACACACCAGAGTCATTGATGAACAGCTATAATCCATTGAAAAGTGATATCTGACACATGTGAAAGTTCCCTTAACAACTAGTTAAAGGAACGGTATGTAAGAAATGTACATCTATTAATCATAAAATGGCCCTGATATGTCACTAGACATTAAGAAATCATTTTCATTTCAAATACTTATATCACTGACAACAGTGGTCCGGCCAGGATATTGTCATTTAAAAAGTGGAGTTGCAGCCCTTAACTGATGTTTATGTTGTCATGTTGTGTATTGGCCACAAGTTTTGTGATTGCAATACCAGTTTTGGCCACAATCCTACATATCATTCTTTAAACTAGTACCTTACAACAGGATTCATACTGAAACACATTTTTACACATGATTACTTAATCAAGTCAAATACTTTTATTCTGTCTTGTAGTTGACCGTAAGGCCCAGCCAAGGTGGAGAAGCCCCAAGAGACGAGACTTCAGAGTCTGGTACTATCTTCATCTCAGGCCTGACACCTGGAGTTGAGTACACATACAGTGTTCAGCCGGTCATCAATGGTCATGAGCATGGCAACCCTATCACCCACCGAGTGGTCACCCGTAAGTGTTAAATATCTGCTCTTTTTTAGCGAGTTAAATAATATTTGAAGATGAGAAAGAGAGGTTGGGCAGTTGTCTTATGACCGTCTATTGTATAGCGTTTACAGTGATACCCATGTGTACATTTTCTTCAAATTATATGTAATTATCCTATATTATTTTGTTTCTCAGGTAAATCTTGTTTTAAGGATGTTTAGATATATTTGCTATGGGTAAAGGTGAAGTTTTGCATTGTAGTTGCTTAATCATGAGAGCTTTTCACACTTGAAATAGTTAACACTGGGTTATTCTAAACACCAGGTTAAAGGCGAAGTGCACAATGTTTGAAAAACGCTTTGGAAAAGGAGACGGGCCGACTACCAAAACACACTTATAGCCAATCAGCAGTAAGGAGCGATGTCTACTAAACGTCATCCTTGCCGGGTTGCATATGTGTGGGGCGGGTCTTTTAAAAGAAGGTCCAGATTCTATTGGGGTAGGGGCGTGTTTGTTTAGGTGATTTCAAATATCAACATTGGCTTTCAAACATTGTGCACTCCGCCTTTAACAGAATCCTGGGTTATCTATTTCACGTTTCACACTGTTCATACTTAACCAGGGGTTAATATATAAACCTGTGTATTCTGACGTTTCACACTGTGTGTGCATTCCTAAACCATGGGTTAACATTTTTATTTGCATATTTGTGGTGTCATGATTGGATAAAAAGCGATTTAAATAAAACTGTTGCTTTAAATAACCGCTTGTCTCGCGCTTCCATGTCAGTGACAAAACAAGTCGCAATGTAAAGCTCTCTTGGCTGTTTTAAAGGGCCGCCAACCCAGGTGTTTTCAGCAATATAAAAATATATGGTATCCCCAGAATTTGTCTGTAAAGTTTCACCACCGATCTTTCATTATATGATGTTGAACATGGCCATTTGTGGCTGCAATAAAAAACGCAAAGAAAGCTTCTGTTCCCCTCCCCGTATGCAAAGTAGGGGGTAGAGCGCTTACACATGTGCTCTGGACTACATCAAAACATGTGTCTCTGCCTTATGAGCGCGCAAGTTCAACCTTCTGCCAGAGTCTGTGAGAGGTTATGGATGGGGCATAGTTATGGATGGGGCATAATCAATGTGACCTCACATTGATAGGGGATCCCCAACAGCCTGTTTTGTGTGACTGTTGCGGTTTAAAGTGGATTACAGAAAGAAGAATAGATGGATTTGTATAATAACAGGACGTTTCTGCACACACACTGGCGACTCATTTTCTGCTAGAAACACATTTAAAAGTGCATTTTTTTTAGTTAGAGGGGCTTTAAGCTTCCTGTGAATAAATTTTTACTCCAATTCTGGTGTTTTCAGTACACAGATCATGATATGAGGTACGTGTTTCTGATTGGCTGTCTGTTGCTAAGCATTACATCATTACATTCTAACCCTGCTTTGTTTTACACTGCATGCATTTGGCAGGGTTAACTTGAAAAAAGCGGTGCTAACCCTGCTTTAGAGCAGGGTTTGACAGCCCTGTGTTAATTTCAGGGAAAACCCTGCTTCTAAATTGCATGTGTACACAAACCTTATCCTTATGATAAAAGCGGAGTTCAGAATGAAGATAACTCAAGGTTAAGCGCACTAGCGCAGTGTGAAAAGCCCTATGGAGTCTAATAATTAGCAATATAAAATATCTCATCTCTTTATTCTCTTATTGTTGGACACACTAACTCTCTACATTTTTTCTTCACAGAGCCCGATTCACCCACCAATATCCACTTCCGTAACGTTACTGGGGACAGCGCTGTGATCCTCTGGTCTGCTCCTACAGCTGAAATCACAGGTTACCGTCTCTTCATCACTTATGAGGGTTCAAGCCCCAGACAACTGCGTATTCCTGGCCACCTGTCACAGTACAACCTCATCAACCTCCTGCCAGATACTGAATACACCGCCACCCTACACGCAGAGAAAAACAATGTGCTCAGCGAGGGCTCCTCAGCCACTTTCACCACAAGTGAGTAAATCAGCATTCATATTAAGATTAAATTTAAGTTTAGTCCTATCCTGAGTTCTGCCTCCCTTTGTGACGTGGCACCTTCACAACCAATCAGAAGTTATATAATGCTTGATATCTAGTTATGTAAACAGGATTTGGACCAATGATATTTCCCTGTGAACAGGACTAAATAATACAATACAAACCCGTGATAGAAGTATATTAGATTATTTTTTAGTTCTGAAACATATTTCCTTGTCCTGATCATATCTTGTGTTTCCGTCTTTTTAGTTCATCCAATGGGAAATGTTCCTCACTTCAACACTGATGTCACAGACACTGCCATCATCATCACCTGGTCTCCTGTTCCTAAAATTGGATACAAAGTACTGTTCAAACATACCAGAGTCATTGATGAACAGCCATAATCCATTAATTTTAGGTTTAAAAAGTGATATCTGACACATGTCAAAGTGCTCTTAACAACTAGTTAAACAACATTTACAACAGGATTCATACTGAAACACATTTTTACACATGATTACTTAATCAAAGTCATTATTCTGCTCTTTAGTTGACTGTAAGGCCCAGCCAAGGTGGTGAAGCCCCAAGAGACGAGACTTCAGAGTCTGGTACTATCTTCATCTCAGGCCTGACACCTGGAGTTGAGTACACATACAGTGTTCAGCCGATCATCAACGGTCATCAGCACGGCAAACCCATCACCCAACATGTGGTCACCCGTAAGTCATAAAGCCTCTGCTCTTTTTTTAGCAAGTTAAATGTTAAATAATATTTGAGGATGTGAAAGAAAGGTTGGGTCTTATGACCGTCTATCTCATATGTGTCAAATACAAGGCCACAGGCCAAAGTAAGCCTGTTTCGTATTTGTATCTTACCCGCACAATGATCTTGGCCCACTTTCATTCAGAACGCACAGCATTGCACTACAAATCCCAGCAAGCACTGCACGAGACAGCTGTGGTCCAGCGCACTTTCAGTGTTTCAGCATATTAAATATTAAAGATGTGTAAGCTAGCTAGAGGTCAGTCAGTCAAAAAATGGCAAAAAGAAGGAAATTGTCCATGAAAGCAGGGCGTTCATGTCAGGTGCGAATTTGTACTTATTTACTTACTTGTATTTATTTTTTTCCTTAAAGAAAAAACAGAGGATTTAATGTTATATTCTTTCATTACAGCTTAATCAGTCTTGAATGTGTTAAAAAAATTAAATAATAATAATAAATTACACTTCACAGGCAGATATTTCAGGAGATAGAGAAAACTCAAAATATACTGTATTAATATCAATAAAATTATTGCAGCATAAAGCCATTTTAGAGAGAGAATTATAAATATTTGGCAATGCAGTATAAACCCAGTCTGTAACATTTTCTTTCCTTAGCTAATTTGTACTCAATAGTGTTCAAAATGTTTGTTTGCCAATGACAATAAAATTTAAAAAGGCATAATTGGGTTTATGTTTATTTCAAGATGACTTATTAAACTAGTTAAATGCAATTCTTTCCTCATGAGCACTTTTGACCTAGTTGTCTTTTAGTTTGTATTGTTAATGTAAGCATGATAAAATTTGGCTTCCATAAGGGAATTTTTTTCAGATCCGTCCCTCGGCCTAAATGGTTTTGACACCCCTGGTCTACCTGCAGCTCTTTCTTCACCCACTGATCCACTTACCAATGTTACAAATACAACCTTATTGTACAGTGTGACTTATTTTTATTTTATTTTACATGTAAAATATGTAAACGTTATGGTATGGGTAGCCTATGACAATTTAAAGGTGCAGTGTGTAACTTTTAGAAGAATCTCTTGACAGAAATGCAATATAATATACAAAACTATATTATCAGGGGTGTATAAAGACCTTTTATAATGAACCGTTATGTGTTTCTTAACTTGGAACGAGACCTTTTTATCTACATACACAGAGGGTCCCCTTACATGGAAGTCGCCATTTTGTGCCGCCATGTTTCTACAACAACCCTTAATGGACACACTTTTTTTTTAGTAATTTGTCTCCAACGATGACATGTTTTTACTGTGGGGGCTACCGTAGCTTCTCTATGCGTTTCGGTGAACGGTGGACTGAGTGTTGGTTGCAATTCGCAACCTCAACACTAGATGCCGCTAAAATTTACACACTGCACCTTTAAAAGGTATCATGTGGGTTTTTTAGCAGCATCTAGCAGTGAGATTGCAAATTGCAACAAACCTCTTTTTTGAAATACAATAAGAAGCTACAGTACGGTAGCTGCCACAGGACAAACATGTCGTTATCTGAGACACTGTATGGATGAAACTTGCTCTGTACAACAGTTTGTCCATTTAGGGCTAATGAATAAACATGGCGGCGACTTCCATGTAAGCTGAATGTAGATAAAAACGTCTCATTCTTGGGTAATAAAAACAATACAGTTTATTACGTAAGGTCTTTATACACCACTGATAATATAGTTATGTTAATTATATTGCTTTTCTGTCAAGAGATCCTTCTAAAAGTCCCACATTGCACCTTTAACGTACAATTAAAAACAAAGATATGCAAGATATAAGAAAAATAATTAAGTATTGTTCACTGTTATTAATGTATACAGCATCTCATCTCTTTATACTCTTATTGTTGGGCACACTAACTCTGTACATTTTTTTTCTTCACAGAGCCCGACTCACCCACCAATATCCACTTCCGCAACGTTACTGGGGACAGCGCTGTGATCCTCTGGTCTGCTCCTACAGCTGAAATCACAGGTTACCGTCTCTTCATCACTTATGAGGGCTCGAGCCCCAGACAACTGCGTATTCCTGCCCGCCTGTCACAGTACAACCTCATCAACCTCCTGCCAGATACTGAATACACCGCCACCCTACATGCAGAGAAAAACAATGTTCTCAGCGAGGGCTCTTCAGCCACTTTCACCACAAGTGAGTAAATCAGCATTCAGATTAAACTTAAATTTGAGTCCTATCCCAAGTTCTGCCTCCAATCCAATAGCAACATGGCGGTTTTCAGCTTTAAATCATTTGTCAAAACTACTATGTCACGTGGCACTTTTACAGCCAGTAAGAGGTTATATGAGCTTGGCTTTTGGTTATGTAAAGCAGGATTTAAACCAATGAGATTACCCTGTGAATGGGACTAAATAATAAAATACAAACCAGTGATAGAAGTACATAAGATTATTTTGTAGTTCTGAAACACATATCTTTGTCCTGATCATATCTTGTGGTGTTTAGTTCATCCAATGGGAAATGTTCCTCACTTCAACACTGATGTCACAGACACTGCCATCATCATCAGCTGGTCTCCTGTACCTAAAATTGGATACAAGGTACTGTTCAAACATACTAGAGTCATTGATGAACACCTATAATTCATAAATTTTAGCTTTAAAAGTGATATCTGACACATGTGAAAGTGCTCTTAACAACTAGTAAAACTTTCACCTTACAACATAATTCACACTGCTGCAGTGCCTTTATTATAAAAGGCAATTGCCTCTATTAACAGTAAGATTGGACTTTTATTCTGTACTTTAGTTGACCGTAAGGCCCAGCCAAGGTGGTGAAGCCCCAAGAGACGAGACCTCAGAGTCTGGTACTATCTTCATCTCAGGCCTGACACCTGGAGTTGAGTACACATACAGTGTTCAGCCGGTCATCAACGGTCATCAGCACGGCAACCCCATCACCCGACATGTGGTCACCCGTAAGTGTTAAAACATCTGCTCTTTTTTAGAGTTAAATGTTAAATAATTTTTGAGGATGTGAAAGAGAGGTTGGGTCTTATGACCGTCTATCTCATATGTGTCAAATAGCCGCAGGCTGTTAGTTCATGTACACAGCATCTCATCTCTTTATACTCTTATTGTTGGACGCACTAACTCTCTAAATTTTTTCTTCACAGAGCCCGATTCACCCACCAATATCCACTTCCGTAACGTTACTGGGGACAGCGCTGTGATCCTCTGGTCTGCTCCTACAGCTGAAATCACAGGTTACCGTCTCTTCCTTACTTATGAGGGCTCGAGCCCCAGACAACTGCGTATTCCTGGCCACCTGTCACAGTACAACATCATCAACCTCCTACCAGATACTGAATACACCGCCACCCTACACGCAGAGAAAAACAATGTGCTCAGCGAGGGCTCCTCAGCCACTTTCACAACAAGTGAGTAAATCGGCATTGAAGAATAAATCTCAAATTCTAGATTAAGATTAAATTTAAATTGAGTCCTATCTTGAATTATTCCTCCTATCCAATAGCAACATGGTGTATTTCAGCTTTAAATAATTTGTCAAAACTGCTGGGTAATCAGAAGTTATATGATGCTTCGTATCTGGTTATGTAAAGCAGGATTTGCACCAATGGGATTTCCCTGTGAACAGGACTAAATAATACAATACAAACCCGTGAAAGAAGTATATTAGATTATTTTAGACATCTTGTGTTTAAAACAAAGTTGTAAATCAAAGTCTTGTATTTTCTGTCTTTTAGTTCATCCAATGGGAAATGTTCCTCACTTCAACACTGATGTCACAGACACTGCCATCATCATCAGCTGGTCTCCTGTTCCTAAAATTGGATACAAGGTACTGTTCTAACATACCATTGATGAACAGCTATAATCCATTAATTTTAGGTTTTAAAAGTGATATCTGACACATGTGAAAGTGCTCTTAACAACTAGTAAAACTATTCTGTACTGTAGTTGACTGTAAGGCCCAGCCAAGGTGGTGAAGCCCCAAGAGACGAGACCTCAGAGTCTGGTACTATCTTCATCTCAGGCCTGAAACCTGGAGTTGAGTACACATACAGTGTTCAGCCAATCATCAACGGTCATCAGCACGGCAACCCCATCACCCAACATGTGGTCACCCGTAAGTGTTAAAACATCTGCTCTTTTTTAGCGAGTTAAATAATATTTGAGGATGTGAAAGAAGTTGGGTCTTATGACCATCTATATGTGTCAAATACAAGGCCTGCGGGCCAAAGTAAGCCTGTTGTGCGTTTGTATCTTACCCGCGCAATGATCTTGGCCCACTTCCATTCAGAGTGTGCAGCATTGTACTATACTGTATATCCCAGCAAGCACTGTGGATGAGTGACCTCCTTGTCTCAGCTGTGGTCCAGCACACTGTCAGTTTTTTAGCAGCATTTTTTTTTTGACACCCTTGGTCTACCTGCAGCTTTTCTCCACCCACTGATCCAATTACCAATGTTACAAATACAACCTTATTGTACAGTGTGACTAATTTTTGTTTTATTTACCATGTAAAATATGTAAACGTTATGGTATGGGTATGACAAATTTAAAGGTGTCATGTGGGTTTTTTAGCAGCATCTACAGTAGCAGTGAGATTGCAAATTGCAACAAACCTCAATTTCGAAATGCAATGAGAAGCTACAGTACGGTAGCTGCCACAGGACAAACATGTCATCATCTGAGACAATGTATGGATGAATCTTGCTCTCTACAACAGTTTGTCCATTTAGGGCTAATGTATGAACATGGCGGCGACTTCCATCTAAGGTGTATGTACTGTAGATCAAAGCAGTTATGTTTATTTTATTGGATTTCTTTCAAGATATCCTTCTAAGTCCCACATTGCATCTTTAACATACAATAAAAACAATAATTTTTCTTATATCTTGCAGACTGGTTTCTGTAGAAGTATCAATCATTGTTAGTTCATGTATAAAACATCTCCGCTCTTTATTCCTCTTATTGTTGGACACACTAACTCTCTACATTTTTTTTCTTCACAGAGCCCGATTCACCCACCAATATCCACTTCCGTAACATAACTGGGGACAGCGCTGTGATCCTCTGGTCTGCTCCTAGAGCTGAAATCACAGGTTACCGACTCTTCATCACTTATGAGGGCTCGAGCCCCAGACAACTGCGTATTCCTAGCCACCTTTCACAGTACAAGCTCATCAACCTCCTACCAGATACTGAATACACCGCCACCCTACACGCAGAGAAAAACAATGTGCTCAGCGAGGGCTCTTCAGCCACTTTCACCACAAGTAAGTAAATCAGCATTCAGATTAAAGTTAAATTTGAGTCCTATCCCGAGTTCTGCCTTCAATCCAATTGTGTTTGCAGCTTTAATAATTGCAAAAATAATTTGCTAAAACTGCTGTGTGACAATCAGATGTAATATGATGCTTGGTATCTGGTTATGTTAAGCAGGATTTGGACCAATGAGATGTCCCTGTGAACAGGACTAAATAATGAAATACAAACCAGTGATAGAAGTATATTAGATTATTTTTTAGTTCTGAAACACATTTCCTGGTCATGATCATATCTTATGTTTAAACAAAGCAGTAAATCAAAGTCTTGTATTTTCTGTCTTTTAGTTCATCCAATGGGAAATGTTCCTCAGTTCAACACTGATGTCACAGACACTGCCATCATCATCAGCTGGGCTCTTGTACCTAAAATTGGATACAAGGTACTGTTCAAACATACTAGAGTCATTGATAAACAGACAAAAGTGATATGTGAAAGTGCTCTTAACAACTAGTTAATGTATTATGTACTGTAGTTGACCGTAAGGCCCAGCCAAGGTGGTGAAGCCCCAAGAGATGAAACCTCAGAGTCTGGGACTATCTTCATCTCAGGCCTGACACCTGGAGTTGAGTACACATACAGTGTTCAGCCGGTCATCAATGGTCATGAGCACGGCAACCCCATCACCCGACACGTGGTCACTCGTAAGTGTTAAACATCTGCGCTTTTTTAGCGAGTTAAATAATATTTGAGGATGAGAAAGAGAGGTTGGGTCTTATGACCATCTATGTGTGTCAAATACAAGGCCCGCGGGCCAAAGTAAGCCTGTTGTGCATTTTTATCTTTACAGAGCCCGATTCACCCACCAATGTCCACTTCCGTAACGTAACTGGGGACAGCGCTGTGATCCTCTGGTCTGCTCCTAGAGCTGAAATCACAGGTTACCGTCTCTTCATCACTTATGAGGGTTCAAGCCCCAGACAACTGCGTATTCCTGCCCACCTGTCACAGTACAACCTTATCAACCTCCTGCCAGATACTGAATACACCGCCACCCTACACGCAGAGAAAAACAATGTGCTCAGCGAGGGCTCCTCAGCCACTTTCACCACAAGTGAGTTAATCGTCATTCAAATTAAGATTAAATTTAAATTCAGTCCTATCCTGAGTTATTCCTCCTATCCAAAAGCAATATGGTGCTGTGTGACAATCAGATGTTATATGATGCTTGGTATCTGGTTATGTAAAGAAGGATTTGGACCAATGAGATGTCCCTGTGAACAGGACTAAATAATAAAATACAAACCAGTGATAGAAGTTTAAAAGATTATTTTGTAGTTCTGAACACATTTCCTGGTCATGATCATAACTTGTGTTTAAACAAAGTAGTAAATCAAACCTTGTATTTTCTGTATTTTTAGTTCATCCAATGGAAAATGCTCCTCACTTCGACACTGATGTCACAGACACTGCCATCATCATCACCTGGTCTCCTGTTCCTAAAATTGGATACAAGGTACTGTTCAAACATACTAGAGTCATTAAGAGAAGTCAGCTTTATGTGGCAGCCATATTGTAATGGTGATGCCTCTCAGGCATGTATTTCTAGTCTTGCATTTATATATATATATTTGTTGAATGGTGAATAATCAAAATTGCCAGAACTGATGGTCTAGATCAGTGTTTCTTAATTAGGGGTCTGGAGACTTCCAAGTGATCTTTGATGTAATGCCAGACGCCCATTAAAAATATCTGAGTAGCATATCATAAATATTTTTATATTTGGGAAGTGTTCCCATAAAGGATAAAGCCAATATAACATTATACTTGATTGCATTTGATTGTCACAAAAACATCAATGAGACGATTTTGTTATGGGGTCCTTGGTTGGTTCCAAATATAATGGGGGGTCTTGTAATCAAACAGTTTTGTAGATGATGTACTAATAACATGTTCAAATCAGGAATAAAAATATAGATTGGTGCTATATTGTAAATGCACATTCTTTAGCTCAGATAAAAAACTTTTAAGGCTTGTCCAGCTAATCCACTTGCCTGTTTTGCTCTTTTAACTGTAATGATGCCATGTAAAGTGGTGTAATGCCTTTATTAATATGGGACTTTTATTCTGCACTCTAGTTGACCGTAAGGCCCAGCCAAGGTGGTGAAGCCCCAAGAGATGAGACTTCAGAGTCTGGTACTATCTACATCTCAGGCCTGAAACCTGGAGTTGAGTACACATACAGTGTTCAGCCGGTCATCAACGGTCATCAGCATGGCAACCCCATCACCCAACATGTGGTCACCCGTAAGTGTTAAAACATCTGCTCTTTTTCTAGCAAGTTAAATGGAGTGAGGCTCTTAATAAAACATTAACGCCAAATATACTGTATTGTAAGAAAAGGAACAGGAAAAAGATGTTGGACATTCCTAATAGCCATCACTGTACTGGCCATCTCTCATTCTCTGGAAAAGTGAGCAATTCGGAAAAATAAATGCATTGTGAACAGCCCCTGGGTATTAAGCCACAATGTTGGAAATTAGGGTTGTCAAAAATAACTAGACCACACCTTTACAGCACCACTGTGCATCCCGCCAGTTGTTATTTAATGCAAAAGTAATGGTTTCTGCTGGCGCAAGCTGTTCATAAATCTGACCCTAACTCTCTACATTTTTTCTTCACAGAGCCTGATTCACCCACCAATGTCCACTTTACTAACGTTACTGGGGACAGCGCTGTGATCCTCTGGTCTGCTCCTAGAGCTGAAATCACAGGTTACCGGCTCTTCATCACTTATGAGGGCTCGACCCCCAGACAACTGCGTATTCCTGCCCACCTGTCACAGTACAACCTCATCAACCTCCTGCCAGATACTGAATACACCGCCACCCTACACGCAGAGAAAAACAATGTGCTCAGCAAGGGCTCCTCAGCCACTTTCACCACAAGTGAGTAAATCATCATTGAAGAATAAATCTCAAGTTTTAGATTAAATTTAAGTTGAGTCCTATGCTGAGTTCTGCCTCCTATAAAATAGCACCATATTGGGGGGATTCCAGCTTTAAATCATTTGTCTCACCACATTGAAACTAAAACTGCTGTGTGACGGGCCACTTACACAGCCAATCAGAAGTTATGTGATGCATGGTATCTAGTTTTGTACAGCAGGATTTGGACCATTGAGATTTTCTTGTGAACATGACTAAATAATACAAACCTGTGATAGACGTATATTAGATTTCTTTGTAGAACACATTGCCTGTTCGTGATCATATCTTGTGTTTAAAACAAAGTAGTAAATCAATCCTTGTATTTTCTGTCTTTTAGTTCATCCAATGGAAATTGTTCCTCACTTCATCACTGAGGTCACAGACACTGCCATCATCATCAGCTGGTCTCCTGTACCTAAAATTGGATACAAGGTACTGTTTAAACATACCAGAGTTATTAAGAGAAGTCAACTTTATGTGGCAGCCATATTGTATTGGTGATGCCTCTCAGGCATGTATTTCTAGTCTTGCATTTATAATTTCTTGATTGGATAATGATCAAAATTGCCAGAACTGATGGTCTAGATCAGTGTTTCTTAATTGGTGGTCTGGAGACTCCCAAGTGATATTTGATGTAATGCCAGAGGTCCATTAAAAAATATCTGAGTAGTATATTTTTTTTAAATATTTTGATATATGATGCATTCCCATAAAAGATAAAGCCAATATAACATTATACTTGATTGCATTTGATTGTCACAAAAACATCAACGAGCCAATTTTTTTATGGGGTCCTTGGTTGGTTCCAAATATAATGAGGGTCCAGTTAGTAGATTATGTACAAATAACATGTTCAAATCAGGAATAAAAATATAGAATGATTTTATACTGTAAATGCACATTCTTTAGCTCATATAAAAATAACTTTTAAGGCTTGTCCAGCTAATCCACTTGCCTGTTTTGCTCTTTTAACTGTTATGATGCCATGTAGAGTGGTGCAATGCCTCTATTAATATGGGACTTTTATTTTCTTCACTCTAGTTGACCGTAAGGCCCAGCCAAGGTGGAGAAGCCCCAAGAGATGAGACTTCAGAGTCTGGTACTATCTACATCTCAGGCCTGAAACCTGGAGTTGAGTACACATACAGTGTTCAGCCGGTCATCAACGGTCATCAGCGTGGCAACCCAATCACCCAACATGTGGTCACACGTAAGTCATAAAACACCACACTTTTACAGCACCAGTGCGCATCCCGGCAGTCGTTATTTCACGGCAACATGATGGTTTGTGCTGGCACAAGCTGTTTGTAAATCTGACCCTTACTCTCTAAATTTTTTTCTTCACACAGCCTGATTCACCCACCAATGTCCAGTTTACTGATGTTACTGAGGACAGCGCTGTGATCCTCTGGTCTGCTCCTAGAGCTGAAATCACAGGTTACCGTCTCTTCCTCACTTATGAGGGCTCGAACCCAAAACAGCTGCGCATTCCTGCCCGCCTCTCACAGTACACCCTCCTCAACCTCGTGCCAGATACTGAATACACCGCCACCCTACACGCAGAGAAAAACAATGTGCTCAGCGAGGGCTCCTCAGCCACTTTCACCACAAGTAAGTAAATCATCATTGAAGAATAAATCTCAAGTTTTAGATTAAGCTTAAATTTAAGTTGAGTCCTATCCTGAGTTCTGTAACTTATTTCCTTGTCCCGATCATATCTTCTGTTAAAAAAAGTAGTAAATCAAAGCCTTGTATTTTCTGTCTTTTAGTTCATCCGATGGGAAATGTTCCTCACTTCAACACTGATGTCACAGACACTGCCATCATCATCAGCTGGTCTCCTGCACCTAAAATTGGATACAAGGTACTGTTTAAACACACCAGAGTCATTGATGAACAGCTATAATCCATTAATTTAGCCTTAAAAAGTGATATCTGACACATGTGAAAGTGCTCTTAACACTTAGTTAAACTGTCACCTTACAACATAATTCACACTGCTGCAATTGCCTCTATTAACAGTAAGATGGGACTTTTATTTTGCACCCTAGTTGACCGTAAGGCCCAGCCAAGGTGGTGAAGCCCCAAGAGACGAGACCTCAGAGTCTGGTACTATCTTCATCTCAGGCCTGACACCTGGAGTTGAGTACACATACAGTGTTCAGCCGATCATCAACGGTCATGAGCATGGCAACCCCATCACCCACCGAGTGGTCACCCGTAAGTCATAAAACATCTGCTCTTTTTCTAGAGTTAAATGTTAAATAATATTTGAGGATGTGAAAGAGAGGTTAGGCAGTTGTCTTATGACTGTCTATCTGCAGCTCTTTCTCCACCTACTGATCTGAACTTGGTCTCCAACCCAAACACCGGCGAGGTGATCGTTCAGTGGAACGATGCCAAAACTCCAGGTTAGCACCATGCCTTTTCTCATTAGAAATATTTGAAACATACTATAAAATGTTTCTAAAATTCACACATGCATGCTTATGGATAGAGTGATAATTCATTTATAGTAATCTTTTAATTAAATCGTATACACTATGACAATGTGCTACAGCTTCAGCTAAAGTCGGTGACTAATTTACTCTTTTCTAAATAAAATCCTCCTAAAACTTTCTGTGAAGTCTTGAGTCCTTGAGTCCATGTCAAATTAATGATTGAAACTTTGATGCTTCCAATCTCAGAATTAAATTATCAGACCTCAGTATGGATTTCACAGACAGGGTCATACATATTTAGTTCTCATATTCACTATGGTACTGCTCTGTCTTACAATACAACACTTGCTTTGATCCCTCAGACATCACTGGATACAGAGTAACTTGTACCCCCACGAGTGGGCAAGAGGGGAACTCACTGGAAGAGTTTGTGAAGGCAGGACAGAACTCGTGTACTTTAGATAAACTGAGTCCAGGAGTGGAGTACAATGTCAGCGTGTACACTGTGAAAGACGACATGGAGAGCGTTCCTGTCTCCACCACAGTCACTCCGGGTAGGTGTTAAAACTCATGAAGATGCAAATGACTCCTCACTTCTTTCACTGCAGGAGTCTGGCAGTTCATAAATTTTCAATTACAGGAAATGAGTCAAACACGATAATTTGCAATTCGTCTCACTACTTACACTATGCATTACTGTGAAAGCATGTGTATTGAAATCATTTTAATAATTGATTTAATGTCTGAAACATTAAATACAGATAACATTGATGTAGATTACTGAAAACACATTGCTTTCAATAATGTTTAGTTTGTGTTTCTGCTGACATTATGGATATTGGTAACACTACAATGAGGTTGTATTTGTTAACATTAGTTAAAGGGATAGTTGATCCAAAAATGAAAGTCCTGTCATCATTTACTCACCCTAAACGTGTATGAGTTTCTGTTGAACACAAAAGATGATTGATAAATGATGGTAAGCACACAGTTGACGATACCCATTGACTACCATAGTATTTTTCATGCTTTGAAAGTCAGTGGTTAGTGTCAACTGTCTGGAAACCATCATTTATCAAAGTATCATCTTTTGTGTTTAACAGAAACTCATACATGTTTACAACAACATAAGGGTGAGTAACTTATGTTAACAAATACAACATCTGAGCTCTTTGTTCATCTCATAGTTTTACATAACTGATCAATTTGTGCTATTCTCATATCACAAATGCCCGGTGCTCATATCCATGGTTTGGTATTGTTTACAATATGAACCATGAAGGATCTATTCGTCTAAATAGATGACTTACACATCGCCTCTCGGTCTTCTGGCAACTTCCCTCTTCCAGATGTGCCAAAAATAACTGACCTTAACTTTATCAACATCACTGACTCAACCATTGGCGTCACATGGAAGCCTCTGAACTCCACGGCTGTCACCGGGTACCGCATCACAGTGGTGGCTGCTGGGGACAGTCTGCCCATTCTTGTTGAATATGTGGAGCCCACGACAGGCGTCTATACCGTGCATGGTTTGGAGCCAGGGATTGATTATAATATCACCATCACCACACTCACAGAAAATGGCGAGAGCGAGCCCGTTACCACCATCCAACATACAGGTGAGTGTGTGTGCAGTAACTATATTTTTAATGACAAAGTAGCTAAATCTCCAAAAAAAAATATTTTTTTACGTTTTTGTTATTTTGTTAGTTATTTAATATTGTTTCTTTTTTTAATTAGACATGTAATGCTGTGAATGTAACTAACTGTTGGCTTAACTAAAGCAACCCTTGACTTCATACTTGTTGTTATAATATCTCTATCATATTATGTGAGACATATGGAAGCCATGTCCTCGTTTGAAGGCTGATTTCAGAAGAAACAAGCATCTGGGTCTTGTTTCAAGGCTCTTTTAGTTGTAATGAAAAGACCTGACATGTGTGATGTCTGCTTCATTCTCATAAACAGACTGTTAGTCAGATGGTTTTCTCACTCTTTCCATTACCAGTGGTTTTTACATCCTTATGTTTAAACAGGCTGTAAAAATGAAGGTTCAAGATGTTCACGTCTTTAGTTCTTTATGCCCTGGTGGGCACAGATTGCACGACAGCTCAGGGCTTCATTATACTTGAGAAATACATCTACATTCTTCTTCTTCGTTTCTTCACAATATAGCTGTTCCCGTCCCATCTAATCTGTCATTCAAAGAAGTGACTGCAGACAGTATGAAGGTCACCTGGAATTCCCCTCAGGTGTCCATACCTTCCAATATCAACCGCTACATTGTGCGCTATCACCCTGTCGATGACGAAGACGACACCGTTGAGCACACTGTGAAGGGATACTCTAATTTTGTCAATCTTCAACGTACGTAACAGCACAATTCATCTATAGTTCATCTATGCTATACTTTATATCCTCTTAGTAATAACAATTCTGTGTCTTTTCAGATCTGGTGCCCAACACCGAGTATTTGGTGAGCGTTCAGTGTGTCTATGAGGGTAGGACAAGCTCACCTATTATTGGCACTAAGAGAACAGGTAAGTTTATTGCAGTCCATGTCAACCTGTGTCTATTAGCACTCAACTAGCAGTATAAAAAGTCTTTTCACTCCACAGTCCTGGATTCTCCCGTCGGCCTGCAATTCTCTGACGTCGGCACCAACTCCTTCACCGTGCGCTGGCAGGCTCCTCAAGCGGTTATCTCCGGATACCGTATCCACTATCAGATGACCAGCGGTGGGCGTGCCAAAGAGGAGAGATTGCCCCCATCGAGAAGCCATTTCACTCTTACAGGCCTGACCCCAGAGACGGAGTACAGCATTAGCATCTATGCCGTCAGCGGGCACCGCCAGAGCCTCCCTTTGACTGGAACTCAGTCTACAAGTATGATTGTTACTTCCTGTTACATCACTTCCTGTCTTTTGTTTTCTCAGTGTCTTACTGATCTTACCTATCTTTCTGTTTGATAGTCTCTGATGCACCCACTGATCTGGAAGTCATCTCCTCTACGCCAACCAGCATCACCGTTCGTTGGGACGCCCCCTCTGTCACTGTGAGGTACTACAGGATCACGCATGGCGAGTCAGGTGAGGGCAGTTTTTTCATCAAATACATTTTTGTCCAAATTATTGTGTAAAAATTGGTTGTCTAAATCAAGCCTAGTAGAGTCACAAAGATATTTTGGCTTAGGTTTTGCCAAAGGGTCTCTTCTAACATTTGATACATTTTGTTTACAATTTCCCATCCAGGAGGTTTTGATGCACCTCAGGAATTTACTGTCCCTGGCTCAGAGACCACTGCCACCATTGAAGGTCTCCGTCCCGGCACTGACTACACCATCACCGTTTATGCTGTGACCGGCAGAGGGGACAGTCCTGCCTCCAGTACCCCCATCCATCTTATACACAGAACAGGTACAACTGCAGTGCACCCGAGTTTGGCTACGGGCTGTTCGGTCAAACTTTCTTATGATTGAATAAAATGGGTTAAGAAATAAGGATAGTGTGGACAGACTGATCAGATTAAAATGAACATTTGTTTTCGTTATAGATATTGACTCTCCATCCGAGATGGAGGTGACCGATGTTAAGGACAATACTATTACTGTACGATGGACTCCAGCAGCTGGTCCAATCTCAGGGTATCGTGTCACAGGGACTCCACTAAATGGACAAGGACCCGTCTTCTCTGAAGTGGTGGCACCAGGTGATTATTATTTATTTTTTTTGACAGTCAATAGAAAGTTATTCTGTTCTCTCTTTTCTACATTGATATGAAGTAGGACACATCCAATGTCATCACAGAAGTTAAATAGATGTGCCTTTATGTGTAATTTCAGATCAAACGGAAATGACGTTCTCAGGCTTGATGCCAACAGCAGAGTACACAGTCAGCGTTTATGCGCTGGGTCAGAATGGAGAAAGCCCGCCATTGGTCGAAACTGTAGTCACAAGTAGGTGGACGAAATGACAAACAGTGTTTTGACTTTACAGTATCACATTAAATAAATTATCCTTAAGGTATCAGCTCCCTTATTCTTTAGTTTGTATTTGTAGTTTTCTTTTTATTTAGTTTTCTTTTTTAATTTTAAACTGAATTGTGATATTTTGGTGCCTTGCGCACACTATTACTGTATGTGGTTCATTGTAAACTCTCTAATAACTTGTAAAGCCAATTTAATTAAATGTAAAAATTAAGGCAGCTACATTTTTTTACATTATATCACCTTAAAGGAGACATATCATGAAAATCTGACTTTTTCCATGTTTATTTTGCTATTGTTGGGTCCCCAGTGCTTCTATCAACCTAGAAAATGTGAAAAAGATCAACCCAGTAACTAAGTTTTGGTAAACCATTCTCTGCTAGCATGTAAAAAATATGTAATTGAAATGTGGCTCCCCTTGTGATGTCAGAAGGGGATTATACCGCCCCTTTATCTGCACTTTATCCAACCACAGCACTGCCATTTAGTACAGAGATCAACTCATTTGCATTTAAAAGGACACACCCAAAACGGCCATTTTTTGATTACACATAGTGGCAATTTAAACACATTATAAAAAAAATTATCTACAGTATATGGTATTCTGAGCTAAAACTTTACATATGTACTCTGGGGACACCAAAGTTTTATTTGGCATATTAAAAAAGTCTTGTGAAATATCCACTTTAAATGGAATTTCCAAATCCTTTAATAACCTCAGATTTGGTCAAAAAAGAAATAATTGTAAATATTTCTCTGTTTTAGCTGTGGACAAACCCAAGGACCTGACCTTCTCTGACGTTGACTCGACCTCCATGCGCATCTCCTGGGAGAGTCCTGATGGTGTGGTCACCTCTTACAGAGTGTTATTTTACAGTCCAGAGGAGGGCGAGAGAGAGCTGTTCCCTGCCCCGCGTGGAGATGCGGAGTCTGCGGAGATTCACGACCTCAGACCTGGCACAGAGTACACGGTTAAAGTCATTGCATTGCATGACCGGACCCTGAGCACACCTCTGGTGGGCACCCAAACAACAGGTATTGTATTAGAAGAACAACTGTTCAGTTACTGCCACTTCTGTGCTTTGTGATCAGACATCCGACAAGAATAGCATACGGCAGTCCTTAAAAGACTTTTTATGACAATCTAGCAACCTCTAAAGCCCAAAGTATAGTCTGTATTTTTACATGTATGTGAATGTATGCGCACAGCATCGCAAAGTGTACATATGTACACAGACACTCAATGCATGTACGCAGGGTTTCTAACATCTAGAGGTTTGCGTACAATTTGCACGCACTATTCTGATGACGAAAAATTTCGTCACATGCACCGTATGCGTAAAAAATGGAACATACTTTGGCCTTAAAGGGACACTTCACTTTTTTGGAAAATATGCTCATTTTCCAGCTCCCCTAGAGTTAAACATTTGATTTTTACCGTTGTGGAATCTATTCCGCTGATCTCCGGGTCTGGCGCTAGCACTTTTAGCATAGCTTAGCATAATCCATTGAATCTGATTAGACCATTAGCATCGCACTTAAAAATAACCAAAGAGTTTCGAGTTCCTCTGCTATTGAAAGTTACCAAGGGGACTACTTTCAGGTGCTACGTAATATCATTGCGCCTGCTGCAGCCATGGTACGACAACAAAGTCCTTGATTATTACGCCAGAATAAGATAATAGTTCCTAGCCATATCTGCCTAGAAAATCGCAACTTTTAATTTTGCGGCTACGATGTAACTACAGAAGAGTTCGGTTTTAAATAAGAAAAATATCTAAACTCTAATTATTTATGATTATTTTTTGAGCGCCATGCTAATGGTCTAATCAGATTCAATGGATTGTGCTAAGCTATGCTAAAAGTGCTAGCGCCAGCCCGGAGATCAGCTGAATGGATTCCAAAACGGTAAAAATCAAATGTTTAACTCTAGGGGAGCTGGTAAATGAGCATATTTAAAAAAATGGAGTGTCCCTTTAAGATTACTCTACAACCTTAATAGCAGTAGTTTATTTGCAACCATAATGTTTAAATATGACTTAAATGGCATCATTGAGTAATATACTGTAAATTTCTACATAACACAGTAATGTTTTCCTGTAGCTCAGTTGGTAGTGCAAAGCTAATTGGTTCAGTCCCAGAAAACACACTTACTAATAAAGAAAGTTTATTGACTAAATGCTTTGTAAGTCACTTCGGATAAAAGCGCCTGCCAAATGCATAACTTTGATAAACACTATATGACCACATTAAACGTTTATTACTTAATGTTTTCATCTCTTCCTGTAGCAATTCCTGGACCCACCAGTGTGAATTTCTCCAAAGTGAGTCCTACATCCTTTACCATTTCCTGGCCTTCTTCCAACGTCAAGCTCACTGGTTACCGCGTAGCCATCACCCCCAAGAGCAAAAGTGGCCCTACTAAGGAGGTCAACATCGCCCCCGACTCCACCGAGTTTCATGCAACCGGACTCATGGTAAATAAACATCTCACAGCGAAGAAGTTCATTCTCACAGTACTTTAACCTTGCCGATATTAGTCATGGTGTATGTAGTACCATCCCTTTGTGGAGGAGTTTCACTGTTATGTCCAAAAGTTGCTTCTAAAAATGCAGAACTGGGAGATTTCATAGATAAATCTTATTGAAACAGCTGTACTCTGGCCTTGCTAACCCCTTTCTTTGATTTGTTGCTGTGGTTTACTGATAGCATGAGAGCCAGACGAACCTCAAACATTACACCAACCCTGTTTTTATGGTCATTGTGTTGATCAGAGAATTATAAAATAATTCTATGATATTTTTGGGAGCATGTTTTCCAGACTTGGCTTCATTTTCTTTGTCCTGTATGTGTGTTTATAGCCCGGCACTGATTATGAAGTCGAGGTTTACGGTGTAAAGGATTCCCTCACCAGCAATCGTGTGAAGGCAGAAGTTACGACACCCGACAGTAAGACATCTTCCTTTAAACATCTCTGAATCTGATTCACACCAATCAAATTGCGCTATTTGCTGACTGACATTAAAATATAGATGATGTAATTTTCACAGACATCAGTCCACCTCGACGTGTTCGTATATCTAACGTAAAAGACTCCTCCATCACTCTCACCTGGCGCTCTAAGATTGAATCTATCTCTGGCTTCCTGGTAGAAGCCACGCCCACCACTGGCGGCCATAATCCTGTCCAGAGAATCATTGAACCTGATACACGCACGTACACTATTACAGGTACAACATGTTTAGACATAATATGAATAAATATCATGGGCTGTAGTGTTTTTAAGGCACTACTTCAAGCCATGCTTGGCCAATAATCAATTTTTTTAATCATATCCCTTTTTTTCTATAGGTCTGGAGCCGGGAACCAACTATAAGATCAATATGTACACTCTGAATGGAAATTCACGCAGTGAGCCATTCACCCTTACAGCTACTACAGCTAAATATTTCTTGTTAAATGTTAGAAATGCCAATACAATTTTTGTTATACATTTACATTTATGCATTTGGCAGATATTTGTATACAACTTACTTGCAAAATGTAAAAAAAAGTTTATTTGCTGTTATGATTTGGTTTGCTTATTTTATATCTAATGCAATAAAATAATTATATATTTTAAGTGTGATTAAAATGTTACTGTGTCAAAAGTAATTTTTATATTTATATATTAAATATTTTTCCTCAGCTAAACCAGTAATTAGTCCTCCTACAAACATTCGCTTTACTGATTTGACCTCCAACACAATCTCCTTTACCTGGGAGCCTCCACGAAGCACCATCACCGGGTACTACATCACTTATGAGGAGGCTGGAGATATTCCAAAAGAGTTGATCCCTAGACCTCAGGCTGGCAGGACCTTTGCTTTTATCTCTGGTAAAGCTCTCTAAATGTTGTTTTTATGTTGCCTCTTTGCACCATAATCGTTCTATTTTATTTTACAGAATTAACCCGTTAATCCTCTTTTTATTAAGCATTGTCATGTTTGTGGTCTCCACTTGCAGGTTTGAAACCAGGCACTGAATACGTTATTAAGATTGTTGCTTTAAATAATGCCCAGAGAAGCACTCCACTGGTTGGAAAGGCAAGAACCCGTAAGTAAATCTGTTACATATGAAGAGCTAAAGAGGCTAGGATTAAGCAGATTTTTAAGTAAAGGTATTTGATGAACGTATATAAAACGTGCTGATAGCATTCGTCGATTTTATTATGTCATTTTTGATACGAGTGGTGTTTAGCGGATTTTGCACCTGAGCTCATCATATTAAAATGTGTATTAAAGCAACACTATGTAAGATCTGCTCACGGTTCCCCCATGTGGTTGATAAGTGCAATTGTCTGTTAGTGTCGTAAATACTGTTATTGTATAAGCTTCCCTGTGGGCAGGACAATACACACAAATTTGTTGGTTTCTCGCTGCATATCGTCCGTTTCTTTCAATGAGGCGTTTCTAAATCTGGTTGTCATAAATGAGTACCGTTCACTCCAGTAACTTACAAGAGAAGGATGAGGTAAAATCAACTGCTTCGCTCCCATTGGTAATGGCTCCCAAAAATCGCTCATCATTTGCAAAAAGTTAAACTTTTTTAACTTTCTTGCAGATTACTTTACTTAGATTGATGTGTATGGAAACACAAATTACATTTCATGTGAAATCCAACCTAGGCAAATTACAAATCATTATTATAGGCTTACCGTTTTAAAATTGTGGTAAGATATGGAGACAGTGTTTGTTTTTTATATTTATGTACATGCCCAACACCTGATTTTTGTTAATTTTTATTCAAATAAATTAATGGATTGCAGCTTTAATACATAGCAAAGCTGGCCCTTTTGTTATTTATACACAAATTCTTTCATTTTAATAACTTTTTTTTTATTTCTATAATGCAAAGCAGTGGCGGCCGGTGACTTCTTTTTTCAAGGGCCCTCGATGCGAAGTTTGTCACAACATGTATGTAGCCCTTCATGTGTGTGGTTCGTAATTTCAAAATATGTGTTCTGTGGGTCGAGTGAACCTATGTGCATTTCGTGTCTTGTCAAAATAAGTGCCTGCTACAGACGCGTCTAAAGGGTTTATGATAAAAGAGACGCTCGTGTTTGCCAGATACTCGCATAATCTGATGCGTAATCACAGTTTACTGTTAAGTGAGTGTCTTGCGTGTATTTTGTGAATGTGAGCGTCTCTTTTATCATAAACGGTTTTGACGCATGTGCAGCAAGCACATATTTTGACAAAACATGTGATGCACATGATTTACATGACGCAACAAACGCATATTTTGAAAACACAAGCAACACACATGACACACATTTTGAATTTGCACCCCTCGGATGAGCAGTCACGAGCCGCCACTGATGCAAAGTATATAAAGGTTGGGCTTGTCTAACCAAAGCAAAAGTTATAAGCACCTTACATACAGTGCCCTCTTCTGGCAAAAAGTGCAATTGCTTTACTCATCAACATATTTTTCCTGTTAGAAGCAGAAAGTCTTCCACTGCCACCTCAGCTGCCCGAACCCAACCGACCCCGTATTGATATCTTGGATGTCCCAGAAGTAAATGACAACTTCAACAACTATGTGCATGTGTTGGGGCCAGACAGACACAACACACAGGGACAGCAGGGCCAACACGTCTACACTGAATATCAGAGCCTCAACTTGGGCCAGCACCCCCATGCTCCAAACCACCGCGAGCCCCTAGTCTACATCCCCCTGGCAGGAGCCGACGGTCAGAGAGTTCCAGTGGTGAGGGTTAATGAGGGTCCTGAACCAGGCTTCCCATTTATAGACCTTTACAATGAAACAAACCTGCCCCAGGAAGCTCAGACACAGACCACAATTATTTGGCAGCCTGTGCCACACACTTCAGAATATGTTGTGTCCTGCAGTCCCATTACAGAGATCAATGACAAGAGCTTTCAGGTGAGTTAACAAGTCTACCGTATCTGAATTTACATGGGTTTAATGTCAGGGCTTGGGAAACCAGGCTATTAGTCTATTATATCAACCTATTACAACATATTATGTTTTGAGGGAAAGTTATGGTCAAGGTTAGAACTGTGCTTCATTGACAGGAATTTTCCATATTCATAATATACACATAAATCAATTTCAATTGGCTGATGCACATTACAATAATGCATTGCAAGTAAGTGCTACTTTTAAGCTTAAATTCCTTCTTATTGACTGTGCATATTATCAAGTGGTTGTAATGTAATTATTTGTACTGATTTATATAGGCCTCTTTAAATAGATATGTGTACTGAAACAAACCGATTCACAGGTGGCAAAAGTTAAAGGGTTAATAGAGGGTATGCACATGACATCACCGTCGGTGAGAGGGACTGTGGTTACGCCCAGAGTCGTATAATAAGAGAGTTACGACACTCACATAGACGTCCGTTGTAAGAATGGAATGCGGAAGTAACATGGTGTCATGTAGTGACCCATAGATCCAAACGCAGCACTGAAGTAGAGCCCTGCACGGGCCTGAAATCTATATGATATGTATATTATATATATATATATATATATATATATATATATATATATATATATATATATATATATATATATATATATATATATATATATATATATATATATATATATATATATATTATATAAAACTCTATGGTCGTGACAGCACATTATCCATTATCTGTTGGTTCATGTTGGTCCAGTTTAATTCAGGGTAATCCTTTAATAAAATGTATAATATAGTTATAAAATATTTTATTGTTTTGTAATATTCACAGCGCACATTCTCTCGGATCGTTTTAAAACATTTTAAATCATTCTGCAAAATTCCGCATAAGTTTTGCAAAAGAAATACAAAGAAATAGCAAAAAAATAACTCCTTACACAGCCTGTACAGCTGTACTCTTGCAGCAATTAAAGCAGTTCAGTTTTGTTTTAAATGGCAAAATAGTTATATTTCTTTTTTATTTACATTTTAGAGCAGTTTTTGTTTAAGTTTTTTATGATAACCAACAAGCGGTTAGCAGCCGACAGCAAGTTGACGACATTTTTGATGAATTGAGCCTCTCAAATCTCACTTGCCTATAATAACAACTATATAAAATATATATTTTCAGCATATCACAGTGTTAGTTTAAACGTTTATTATCAACACACACTATTTTTAAAAAGCGAAGGCAGGTTGCTCTGCTGCTCCCAGTTGCAACGGGTGCAGAAATAAAAAAATAAAAAGAGCTATACAAAACGAAACGAAATAAACATGAAACAGAATAAACATGCATGTTGCCTTATCTTACAACTTCGCTTTTGCATACATTTTTTTTAAAATGTAAGGACTTACCACAGAACATGGCAATTCATATATCCATCCAACAGTTAAACTAAGAAAAAAATTCGATCCATACACAAACAAGAAATAAAGACACACCCTTCTTACACGAAATTACTACAGGGAGAAGTCTTTTATAGATTATGTCTTGGATGCTGTTTGCATAGATTATGAGCAGTATCCAAGGTTTTAATCTAGTCCTCCATTTATATTTTTTCCTGGTGCGCTGAAGGTCCTGCTGTTATGCAACAGCTGCATTGTAAATATGTGGCTGTGCGTAGCGGACTCATGCGATAGGTTAAACGCCTTCCTATGTTTGTTTTGCAATCATCAATGTCTGTCAAAAAAAGGTTCTTTTAATTAAATTGAAAAATATAAAAATATGGAGAAGCCTAAATAAGCCTGAGGTCCGGCCCGCGTATCTGCTGTGACGTTAAAGTTGGCCCGAAACCCGACCCGAAGGGCGTAAACAGGTCGGGCCCCGTCGGGCTGCAATGGAGGGCTCTACACTGAAGCCCATTCATTTCAATGACACCTGCTGGTAAATCAATGAAATTACTGTTTCTCTTTACATTTTCGGACATTTCCTGAATATTGTCAACAGTGATATTTTATTAACTCTGCTGTAGGTAATGATTATCGTTAATAATAACTAGTTAAAATTTTATATTTTAATGAGTTGTGTATAATGTGTGAATAATATAGATTTAATGGTTTAATATTTTATTACTGGTGGCCATCTACTTTAATATATACTCATCATATCTTTTTTTATCTATTATGAGTAACACTAGGGGGCAACAGCGAGAAGCTAAATGCCTCATAAGAAAGTCACACTGCTTCACAATGCTGCTATGTGTTTCATTGTGTTTGGTAGGTAATACAAGTGATGTTGGTGATATTTTTTGTGATTTTAATATAGTAAAAGTGTAGGAATTATGTTTTTAGCATATTGATAGC
Source organism: Misgurnus anguillicaudatus (assembly GCF_027580225.2). Taxonomy (NCBI): domain Eukaryota; kingdom Metazoa; phylum Chordata; class Actinopteri; order Cypriniformes; family Cobitidae; genus Misgurnus; species Misgurnus anguillicaudatus. The sequence continues at coordinate 14,336,201 of NC_073353.2, forward strand.
CATTTATATAGCCATATTTTTGCTACAAAAATAAAAGATAAACTGTGTTGCTGTAGTTGCTATAGATAACCACAGTTATCTTTGGGTCACCATTAACTGGTTGTCTTTATTAACTGATTTACTCCATCACTCCCTAGTAAAAAAAACAAAAAAATTACAAGCTAATATTTACCTAAAATAGCTGAAAACCTATGCAAACAGATTGACAGCCCAGCTTGGTTTGGAACTGTAGACCGTTACATGAATCACGTGACCGCGCGGCGGCAAGATCAAAGCGTGTCGCTACTCTGTCTTTATACGACTCTGGTTATGCCCACTGAGTGGCAAAAGACAGAGCGGCAGCATTTGATTACAGTGTGACATCGGCGAAAACACAGTGAAAACGCGTCAAAATCGGAAAAAGCTGTTGTGGGATAGACTGTACTAACAGATTAACAAGAATTCGGAGCTATTGTTTTACAGACTGCCAAAATACACAGAAAGGAGAAGTAAATAGATTGTTCATGCCTACGTCCACAGACCACAGATGGGTTAATAAGTTGCTAGGGTCAATATCAAGCAGAGGTTTTATTTTCTACTTACAAATACTTGAAAAATACTTTTATTTTATTCATGTTTTTCTATGGAAAACATACATTCCAAAGCATATTATCATAATTTTTACTCTATTTCATTTCATAAATAAAAAGTTTTTGTTTTACATTTAATATTTAAGTACATTAACATACTTTAACTCAAGTAAAAGTACACAATTAAATGTAATTAGGTATTAAATAAATTTTAATATGAAATATTAAAGAATACACAGCATGATTATATGCTTTAGTTTAGACTGTAGTGAAGTAATGTTTTTCCCAATACAAACACCCTAATAAAATGTAGCTTATGTAACCAAGACAGTATTGTCCACCTCTGCTATCAAGTCCAACTAAATTCAATTTAAGCTAATAATAGTCAGTTTAGTGGCATTTTTGCAGCAGCCCCTATGAAAACCAGCCATTTTGTTGCACGTTTTGCCACTCAACCGGGCGTGCTCTCGCATGGTCACGTGGAAAAGTGACGTCAATGCATACACTCTATACTGTATAAAAAGGAAACAAGTCCAAACTGACCTGAGTTTTGTTTTTTTCAATGAATGGACATTTTCAATGATTGTTAGCTCATCTCTCTTTCTCTCTGTCTCTTTCAGATGCGTCTGCCTGGTACGTCCAACAGCGCCACACTGATCGGCCTCACTTCTGGTGCTTCCTACAATGTTGTTGTGGAGTCCATCAATGGAGAACAAACACAAAAAGTTTTAGAAGATGTGGTGACTGCCGGAAACAGCGGTAAAGCTTCCCTAAATGAAACATTTGTAACTGCATTTCTATAGAATACAAACAGTAGTGGCCAAAAGTGATGTAGTCCAACTTTTAACAATTGAATTGACATCTTTGCTCTTTATTTAAATGACAAGTTCGGTGTTTTGCACTTGAAGCCCTGTTTTCAGATTGTTTGTGATGAAATAGAACGGTTTTGACTGAAATTTCGACATATGCGGCTGCCCCGAGAGTTTTCGGGTGTTTGTGTTTCACCTCCCACCTTTACAAAGAGTTTATAGGTGCACTGGAACAATCCTTCCTAAAATGCATTAAACTTTCATTTACAAAGACGTGAAACTCACCGAGTGGTCAGGGGCGTTCACCGATATGCCCACACAAAAATCGCTGCAAAATTCACATTCCAACAGGTTTTATCGTAGTTTTTGTCAACTCCATTGACTTGCATTAGATGTGCTGTGAGGTACGGTATTACTCCGCGCCGGGAACTTTGTTTCTATTCTTGCATTTGGATTAGCACCACCACCTGGGCTGGAGTGTCTATTATTCAAGCTCTCGGTGGAAGAATATACGGGTGTGAGGCGTTTGGAAAAATAGCTCCACAAGTTAACAACGAATGGTAAAACACCTGTTGGAATGCGTCTCTTGCAGCGATCTTCGCGTGAGCACATCAGTGCCCACCCCCGACCACTCGGCGAGTTTCACGTCTTTGTAAACGAAAGTTTAATGCATTTTAGGAAGGATTGTTCCTGTGCACCTATACACCCATTGTAGAGGTGGGACGTGAAACACAAACACCCGAAAATTCTCGGGGCAGCCGCATATGTCGAAATTTCAGTCAAAAGCGTTCTATTGCACCGTGAACAATCTGAAAGCAGGGCTTTAGGTGTAAAATACCGAACTTGTCCTTTAAATATTTTAATAAAGATGCATGGAAAATTATTTATTTTTAAAATTATTAAAAACAAATTATGTTGCATTGGTGTGTTAAACTAAAGCTCAGCTTTGAGAAAAATTTAAGGAGCCTTTACAAAAAATGACACATGTGCAAAGTTTATAATAGCCCAGGACAATGACTACAAAACATTACCACAGAGGAAGATTAGCAAATATTAATAACATATTGTAGTCAGTCTATGCTTTGTTAGCTGCAAGCCTTTTGTATCTTTCCGTATATTCGAAAAAAAAACAGATTCCCTAATACGCTATAGTTTTCCTTTTTAGTAAATGACATTGACCAATAAATACTGTAAAAGTTTGCCATTTTGTACCATTCGCCTCATATTTTGATGGTTTAATCCAGTGGTCGTCAACATGGTGCCCACGGGCACCAGGTTGCCCGCACGGAGTCTGTGAGTTGCCCGCCAAAGGACATTCTATTAATAGCCTAAATTTATTAGCTTGGCTTCTTTTATGCATGTTATCAACAGGTAAAGTAAAATAAAATCAGCAAGTAAAACAAAAAGGTTTTGAGGAGACGTTGGCTGCGTCCAAAAACTCTAAATTGCTGCCTTCTGCGACAATTCAATGCGTGTGCGCGCATGGAGAATGTGATTGGTCGAGCCTGGTCAAGTTCGAAAAAATAAAATGCCGGCCAAGAAAGCGGCTAGAGCACAAATTTAGTGTTAATAAATGTATATTTTCACTTTTTACACCTTTTAATTGCATTTCTAGCGAGAAATTGGTATTGTAGTTTTCAAATATCTGATTAGTTATCACAAAGGTGCTCTCTGTTTATATTTCAAACACGCTGCTTTTGAAGTGTGTCCAAAAGTGTTTCTTTTAGCTGCCTTCATGCCTCCGAAGTCATTGCCTCACTTAGGCAGCGAGGCAACAAGTCAGCTGCCTACGTTTTTGGACGCAGCCCGTATCAAAAAAGTAGCCCTCCAGATTATTTTATTCATTGTGGTAGCCCTTGCTCACAAAAAGGTTTGAGACACCTGGTTTAATCTAACTTGAAAGGGCATTAAAAGCAAATAACATCACATTTGGCCATTACTGTAGTTATTGTTTTTAAAGCATTGCTGTGTATATTAGCATCAATGCTTATTCATATGTTCATTTGCTTTAGTTCCAGGGGCTGGAATGATTCCCACAAGAAAGGATGTGTGTTATGACACATTCACCGCCACCTACCACGAGGTGGGAGCGGAGTGGGAGCGAATGTCAGAGAGCGGCTTTAAACTGTGGTGCAAGTGTCTCGGCCTCGGCAGTGGCCATTTCAGATGTGATTCAGCCAGTGAGTGAATGGACAGCGCTGCTCCATGCTAAACCAAACCTTGCGAGAGCATGGGTGACAGTTTTGCATCAAAATTATTATAAACTTGCATAAACGCTGGTTTGCTGGTCTATACTAGTCTTACAGTCTGGTCATGCTTATCTGGTTTGCTGGTTTGTAAAAAGGGGTTTGGGTACTGAATAAGCAACTGAATACCAGCTTGGTTAGACAGGGTGACTATCTAGACCAGCTTAGACTAGTTTACTATAGGCTAATACCTTATAAGAATTAAACCATGGTTAATTCTTATAAGGGGCCTGTCATCCATGCTAGCATTACTTGATATGCATGTCAAAGTCATCAACCATGAGGTGGCTTACATCTCAGATTTGTATTGTCCAACTTTAACCAGACGATATTAAACTCTGAGAGAAGCTCAACCACTGTATGAATGACTGTGTGTTTATGAAAGATGAAGTGCACCTACGAAATGTCTTTTTTCATGTGCAGAAGACTTAAAGTGTTATAATGTGTATAATGCTAACCAACACACTTATCTCTTATTGTGCAGAGTGGTGCCATGACAACGGCCACAACTACAGAATTGGTGAGAAGTGGGACCGTCGTGCCGAGAACGGTCACATGATGAGCTGCACATGTCTGGGCAATGGAAAAGGAGAATTTAAGTGTGAACCTCGTAAGTTTAAGAGTTTTTTTATGTTATACAGTTTTACGCTGTTTTGGTTGCATGTCTGACCTCTTACATGTGATCTGCTGTAGATGAGTCCAGCTGCTATGATGAAGGAAAGCTGTACCAGGTGGGCAACCAATGGCAGAAGGAGTATCTCGGAGCCATTTGCACCTGTACCTGTTTTGGAGGACAACAGGTAACAGAAAACTTTTCCCCGTTTTATAACGGGGCTATGTGCTTTCTTTGTACAGCTCACTGTTGTTTATTATACATTGTCATTGCTGAGTGTTTAAAATCATGCCTGTTTCTTCAGGGCTGGCGTTGCGAGAACTGCCGTCGACCGGGTGCCGAAGTTGACATGGACCTCATTCAACCGCCTGTGCGCACAGATGCTTTTGACCGCTACAGGGAGAACGCCCTACGTAAACTAGTAAGTCTTTATAAACATTTGGGAACCATTAGAAGATAGAATGAGATCAATCTCCCCTGAAGATAAGTTTAGCCCTAGTGAATAAGGACTTTTATTGCTTTCAATTGACAAATGACTAGTTTTGTGGTCCAGGGTCACATAAGTAGCACTTGTATATTTGTAGCAAAAGCCAAAAATACATTGAATCCCATCAAACATTTGGACGTCAAATTACTGTTGAAAATACGTCCCTCCGTCACGTCCCGTCATGGTTGAAAAAATAGTTCCAAAATGAAAATCCAACCGACGTCTTTGACGTCATCTGACCGTGAATCACACGTCTTTTCTGCACGGTCCGTGCACGTCTAAAAATGTCCTCTTCTGGACGTTAATACATAAAACCCGTACATAAAATTTTGAATACACGCAACCTCAGACAAATATAGTCATATACAAATATATACAAGCGCATATAAATGCATTTTAGGACATGTTGTGCATTTGTGCCGTCCAGCCGTGACTAATTTTGGACGGGGAGACGGCGTTGATTTCGGACCAATAGTACAACATTTGTGCCATCCTGCGGCGACCCCTTTTGCCCGGGGAGACAACGTTTCAGTCCGACCTATGTTTGCTGGGATGGGTCAAAATTATCAATTTTTTGTGCCAAAAATCATTAGGATATTAGGTAAAGATCATGATCCATGAAGATATTTTGTAAAGAAAGTTGGTTTTAAAAGCAGACCAGTTGGTAAATTTTGATAATAGATAAGACAAACTAAGAAGAATTGGGTGCACAATTGAAGCAAAAAGTGCACATATCTGGGAGGCACAAAACTCAATCAGGTTGCACGATTACAAAAAATCAATAACTCAACAGAAATGTTGACACACCACAGCTCCAAAATAGATTTTTTATTGCATGTTCTCACCACAGGTGACATTTTCAAACCATGTGGCTCTATATCAGACTATGCACACAATGTCAACTATGTGCTTGTATACTGCACAACTGAATTAAACACATTAAGGACACCAGATCAGTTTTAAAATGTGTTTGCAGCCTATTTGGATTTGTCTAACATGTATGTTTTCCTGTTTCCTACAGAACATCCAATGCCCCATCGAGTGCCTCAGACCAGAACTGCTAGCAGATGCCCAGAGCCCTCAAGAATAAATGTACATATCAGCTTTGAGAGGACATGGCCCTTAGAGACTGTTTTAGCTCCTTTAATGTCCTTCTCTTCACCCACACTGCAAATTCTGTCCTGCTGCTTCCGCCCATCTGTGACATCACGCCCCCAAGACCCTTCTTCCAATTGGTTGAAACCTCAGCCAGTTGGTTGGTTGATTCTTTACCTCTCACTGTTTAGAGGTAATCCAAAGAAAGGAGAGCCGCCATATACATCAAGACTCCAAAGTTTTGTGGTTCTTCTCCACTATACATCAATGAAACCTTCCACGTCCTATAGGAATCAACACATCTTGCCTTTTTGTTTCTCAGTATTATCACCTGATGTCTGATTGCAATGATTTTATATGCATTTTGTGACTTTGTGTATTTTTGTCAGAGATCAAAACGTTTATTGGTGTCCTCTTCTAAAACAAGCACTGTCTTACAATGAAAACCTTTGTGCCTTGTAGGCATCTTTTTTTGTACCCCTCTTTAATCTGATAGTTGGTTAAAATCTGTGGCCTTTGTATCCTTCAGGAGACAAAGGAAAGCACTGTTTTAATGAAGTAATATTTTTTTCTTTATTTATCCCTTTTATGTTTGAGTTTTGATGGAATTCAGATTATGGGTGTATGCGGTTTTGTTTTTGTGTTTTAGGTGCCAAAGTCTTAACTACTGTGGACAAAAATACTTTTTGATAAAACATTTTTAGAAAAAAAAGTTTGTGACTTCTTTTATTTTTTGTAAACAGCCTAGAGACTTCAATAATGTTAGAAATAACACAAGCTGTACTGAATGATGAAGTAAGATAATAAGCGTCACACATAATACACAAAGCATTAACATAAAACCACTTTATTTAGACACAGTTTGGACCTATTTTGCTCAAACTAATAAAAACGGCCGTAGCCTCTATATAACATCACACATAAATACAGTAAAAAGATACAATCATGAAACATCTCAATGCTGTTATACTATCACTTAAAACCCCTCACATTCCCCGAATACAACACAGATTACCTTCTAAAAGATGATACATGTACACTTTTTTACATAACTATTCATCCACCACTTGTCCCTGTTGGGGGCACAGAAAGTGCCAAAGCCTTTCAGGCCATGGACTCACCCGCTACAGGTTTATCATAGGGTTTACATAACCTTATAAAGTATATTTTCTCAGACAAAAATATTTTGCTGCATTCAACTTTAAGTATAAGGAGCCCCTAAGGAGACATGGAGCAAAAATTAAATACAATTTGAAACTTTCATGTTGAAACTATTGTGTGCGCACATGAAAGCGAAAGTTGAAGGTTTCGCATGAGCACGTGAAACTAAACTTTATTTTTTTTACTCCAATGTCACCTTAGGGGCTCGATATAAGTATAATCTGAAATTGCTTAACATATTTTAATTAGTTTATGTAAAAACAAATGTGCTGGGGTCTTATTTATAAAGCGTGAGTACGGCAGTTCTCACGCAAAGGTTGAGATCTATCAAAAACAAACTTGACGGGAGAATGAGCTTGCATTGTGGGATCTAAGGATGATTTATTATATGTATGCACACTTGCAGGTGATCTATAAAGGGGACATTGCTTTGTTTTATGAGTCTTAATATTTATTGCCGTATGCCATTTTTTACCAAGCCCCTAAGGTGACACTGGAGTAAAAAAAATCTAAAGTTTACTTTCATGTGCTCACGTAAAACTTTCCTGTGCTCACACGAAGCCTTCATGTGCAGAATTTTTTGTTTTAAGTTTAGTGAAACTATCCCACACAAACGTGAAATTATCACATACGCACGTGAAAGTGAAAGTTTCATGTGCGCACGCGAAAGTTTCGAGTGGAGCAAAATTTTAATAAAGTTTAGTTGCGCATGTGAAACTAAACTTTATTTAATTTTTGCTCCATGTCCCCTTAGGGGCTCCGTAATTTTTGGCTTCTGTGCATACGTAGACTTTTAGTAAGGATCCTACACACAGTTTTATAAATGAGACTCCTGGTGTTTTACTATTACAGTACACTGTTGGTTTATTTACCACATTCCCTCATTCAATGTTGAATAATTCTTATTTTCTATTTCATATTCCAGCTTATCATGCATTGAATGCTTCAGCAAAATGTGTTTATTTCATAATTTTTAAGATGGTTAATGTTATTAGGAAATAAGTTCTCATCAGTAACTGATTATTGGTTACTGTGTAACTAACTTTTTATGCAAGTACTAACAGGGAAAATCAAGCCTTATGTTTTTTCTTGAGTGGGGGTGATTTGATTTTTCCACATCAGTCTTACTGTACCAGTTAAGGAGGTGCACGAATGAAAGATGTTGATATCCAGTGTATTAATTCTACTGCTATGGTTTGTAATGAAGACTGATGCCTTGCCAAACAGGTGAGTTCTTTAAACTTTGTATTAAACTACAAAAAATTACTACACAAAATAGATTTATTCCTTTACAAAGTGTATGGAAGTGAGAATTTCAACTTCTTACACTGTCAGGAAAAAAACATTTGTACCTTTACAGGTATATTTAACATAATACTATGTTGTACCTACAGTATATGGGTACATTACTGTACCTTAAGGATCTATTGTGTACATTAAAAGGTACAGTTAACTGTTTTGTACCCGTAAAATTTAACTGGTATCACATGTTCCTTAAAGTGTATATAATTCTTGTATCCCAAAAGGTACAACATTTCAATGTTTTGTAACCTATAAAATACAAAAAATAACCTTTGCGAGAACCACCCCAGTTACAGAAAAAGTATAGTTTTGTAGCCTATACCTTTTTTTCAGAAAGTGTATTTGTGAGGAAAATAAATATTTAATTTTAGTCAGAAAAAAAAACGGCGTCATGCTTGGGATGATCACTCAGGATCACTTGTGTGTTCATTATAATACAAGATAACATCAGGATAGTGAACCGCTCATATTAGATTTACCTCTGTTTGTTGTATATTGCAAAATATTTTTAAAATGTAACATTTAAAATGTATTTAATATTATGATGTCTTATAATATCTACTTAATGTACATATCCTCTTTAATAACAATTGGCACATACACCCTGTATAAAATATTTCAATTCTACTTTGCCTTTCTTTAATGTTGTTTAAATCCTTCTTTTATTGAAATGATACATATAACAATATGTCTGAAGAAATTATAAAGTACTGTTTCGAAAAATGTTAAGCTCATAAAATAAATGCAGCCTTAATCTGTTAATTCAGCCAGAATTTATAATAACCCATAATGCACACATTTTGTTTGCATCAAATACACCAAATAAACTGTGTATGTTGATGACAACAAATTCATATATCTTATATTTCTAGGACATTTTGGGGTACTTTTAACTTCATAGTAATTTTTAACCAATAATTAGGTAAAGAACAACTCAGCAAGCTGGGGTCAAACCTGCAACTCAGCCATTGCAGGTCAAAATAATCATGGGTCAGCACTGAGTTTGTTAATAATCCAGCAACTGGATTATTTTTTACTAGAAAAGCTTTTAATGTATATTTCACAATGAATATAATGGGTATTACGCTCTAAAAATGTTGGGTTATTTTTAACCCAGCGTTGGTTCAAGGGATGAACCCAACCCATTAAGTTGTAATTTAACCTACATTATAAAACTATGCAAGATTTTTGTCAAGTCAACATATTTCTTTCAAGTTTAAGTAACATAAAAATATAAGTTAAACATTTTTTTAGCCAAAACTTAAAATAGTAGGTTGAATTGACTTGTAAAACCAAGTTGTTTTAACTTTGTGCTGCATATTTTTTTACAGTGAACACAGAATTTTTTTCACTTAAATGTTTGTTTAATCAACTTGGATTTACAAAGTCATTTTAACTGTGTTGTCTAGTGATGAGTTGCTGTAACTTAAAAATAAATTGACATAACTAATGCAAATTCAACTTGATTAAATAAATTACAGCAACTCACCACTTGTCAAGATAGTTTAAATGACTTAAAAATCCTAGTTGATTAAACTTAAAAATGTATATGCAAAAAGATTTTTATACCATGCATGATGGGATGTTTCAACCCAAAATGCTGGGTTGTTTTAGCCCATTGTTGTGTCAAATATAATAATTTTTTAGTTAATAACCCAACACCTGGGTTTGTCCCTTTTTGACCCAACACTGAGTTGAAAATAACCCAGCATTTTACACACAATAGTAAACACCTATGATGCTGATTTTTATTATCACCTAAAGTAACTCTTTACATTATCATCCTAGCAGTTCGGGGGTTGAAAAATCAACTTTGGAGTATGAATACAACAAGTACCACCCTATGTCTGAGGTAAAAGAGTTTATCCAATGTCTTCACTTCAAATATAGGCCAGAGCTAAAACAGATCAGGTAATTCGAATAATGTCCAATGTTTAAGAATACTCTCCATTCCCTTATAGATTTATGCCTGGATTGATCAAATTGTTGAGGAAAATACAGGAGTTGTGACTTCATCAGTATTTGGACGGACATTTGAAGGCAGAAACATGACCTATTTGAAGGTGAGGTACCAACTGAGTATTTTGTTTGTTTATTGTTAACCTCATTTTAGCATTTATTTTAATGGTTATATTGCCTGACTAAAATTCATATCAAACGTCAAACAGGACCTTTAACTCCTTGTATATCTGCACAGGTGTGATTCATCTGTTCATCAATTTCATTATATGCATTTAGCCAAAGCTTTACAGCATCAGTGCATTCATGCTACACATTTTATCAGTATGTGTGTTTCCTGGGAATTGAACCCATGACTTTGCACTACAAACGCAATGGTCTGCCAACTGAGCTACACGAAAATTTGTCATATACACAAATATTTTGTCATAATATCATTTTAGTAGTTTCTGTAGTGGAGTGATGCAAAATAGGAAAGCATCCCAGTCCTGTTCAAACATCAGCACGTCTCATCCAATCAGATTTCAAGGCCAGGTTTGTGTTGGTGCTGATTCATATCAGATGAAAAAGTGACTTGTGATGGAAATTACAGACATGTAATTCTGTAATAAGTCTGTTTGAATGCTCTCAGATTAGTGTGAATCCTGATGGCAAACAGAAGAAAGCTATTTGGATGGACTGTGGAATCCATGCCAGGGAGTGGATTGCTCCTGCAGTCTGCCAATGGTTTGTCAAAGAGGTAAGTGTTTCAATCCAAGAAACCTCACAGCTGTTCAAAATCTGTACATTGCAAAAAATTATTTTCAAGAAAAAAATTCTTAGTATTTTTGTCTTGTTTTCAGTAAAAATATCTAAACATTCGTAAATTAAGATGCTTTTTCTTGATGAGCAAAACCACCCAAGAAAATAATTCTAGTTTTTAGACCAAAAATATCAAATTTAAGTGATTTTGTGCATAACACAAGCAAAAAAATCTGCAAATTTTTCTTGATTTTTTTCTTGAATTTAGTGTTTAAGAAAAAAATGTAAGATTTTTTCGCTTACCCCATTGGCAGATTTTTTTTTTTTGCTTGTTTCATGCACAAAATCACTTAAATTTGACTTAATTTCTTGGGTCATTTTACTCTTCAGGAAAAAGCATCTACATTTAAGAATTTTTAGATATTTTTACTAAAAAAAGACAAAAATACTAATAATTGTTTTCTTGAAAATCTTTTTTTGCAGTGTAAGGGCCAATAGCATGATTTTCAGGTCACATATGACAGTGGTTCCCAACCTTTTTTACTTCAAGACCCCTTAGTTGCCCACAATATTTGAAGGACCCCACTTACTCAATTTTTTCAAAATAAAAGTAACTAGACATATGTATATTCACTACTAAAATGGAAAAAAAGAAACATCTTGATTTTCTGATTGTTTTATCTTATTTTAAAGGTCACGTTCTTTCTGATCATATTTTTAAACCCTAGTTAGTATGTAATGTTGCTATAATAGCATAAATAATAGTAAAATTATAAAGCTCACTGCCACGCGATATATTTTCTTAAACAGAATTCGTATTTTAAAGCCTACAGCGAACGGCCAATTTGGACTACAGCCCTCTACTTTCTGCTTTAATGACGTCAACTAGAACAGTTTTCTGACTAAACTCCGCCCACAGTAATACGTCAGTCGCCAGCTAAGCTAACGGCAAGCTAAGCTGCTATCGAATCACAACACACTAAACAAACTACACAATCAGAACTCGTTAAGTATTTTTGAAGGAGGGACTTCATAGAACAAGGAAGCCATCAGCCCGTTTTGAGGACAGTGAAAACAGCGATATACAGATAAGTAAATTGTGTGAAAAATACAGCGTTTTTTCTTTACACGTGAAACATGAACACATGTTATATTGCGCACTGTGAACACAATCAAAGCTTCAAAAATACAGAAAAAATGGGACCTTTATTGTTTTGTCCAGTTTTTATCATTAATCTTAAGTCATCTTGAGACCCCATTGGAAATCTGCTGAGGCCACAATGTGGGCCCCGGACCCCTGGTTGGGAAACACTGCTGAATGTGATTGTCTCCCTTATTTGAAAGCAGCTTATTTATGGTATGAAAGAGAAAGATTGAAATGAAAGCAGTCATTAAGTAACCACATTACTCGCATGTCACCTATACAGATTTTGAGAACTTTCAAAACCGATAAGAAGCTCAACAAAATGGTCCAAAACCTGGATTTCTATGTGATGCCTGTATTAAACATTGATGGCTATGTATTTTCATGGACCAATAAGACAGTAAGCTGGCCTTATTTCTTCATCAGTACAACATTGGACACACAGCATTCCCTTTATTAAGCAGTTTAATTTGAATTCAAGATCAAATGTTTCATTTTTACCACTATGGCACCAAAACAAAATTGCAATCTTTTTACGCTGGCTCACCCACACTTTTTAAAATAAAGTTTCTATAAGGGTTCCTCACAATGATGCCATAAAAGAATCCTATCAGTCCAACAACATTTTTTAGTTAACACAACCTTTATCTACAAAGAAACTTGTGTGTAACAAAAATGTGACCCTGGACTACAAAACCAGTCATAAAGCAATATTGAGTTGAATAAATCAGCTTTCCATTGACGTATGGTTTGTTAGATTACAGAGATACAAATTCTGGAATCCGAGGGTGCAAAAAAATCTAAATAATGAGAAAATCGCCTTTAAAGTTGTCCAAATAAAGTCCTTAGCAACTCATATTACTAAAGATAATACATTTTAATATATAAATTAATAGCAGGAAAATATCTTGATGAAACATAATCTTTACTTAATATCGTAATGATTTTTGGCATACAAAAATCAATAATTTTGACCCATACAATGTATTGTTCGCTTTTGCTACCAAATATACCCTTGTGACTAATGACTGGCTTTGTGATCCAGAGTCACAAATGTTGTGTGGATATTAAAGGTTCTTTGTGAAATCAAACGACCTATAGGCTAATAATCTTTCAGCCTTTATTTTTAAGTGAGCAATGACATGAGTTTAGAGTGTGTCCATTTGATTTGTCTGAACAAATGGGTGGGATGGGAGTCATTCTTTTTGCAATTCTGTTTGGTGCCACTATTTCCCCAGAAATGACACAGATCACTTTCATGATCATGTTAGATAAGATGCTTAGATGAATATCTGTGTTCACTATATTTCAGACTCGTTTATGGAGAAAATCAAGATCAGCTCCACCTGATGACTGTGATTGTTATGGTGTTGACCTCAACCGCAATTTTAACTTCCTGTGGGGCAGTAAGACTCAATTGATGAAATATAGATGCTTTCAGCAGTAACAACATAAACAAATGGTTTTCATGGAACAAACGTAACTTCTGGTAAACTCTGCAAAGAATCAATAACAACAGAAAGCAGGATTAACTTCAGCGAAACCCTGAACTTTAATAAGAGTTAGTTCAATCAACCTCCTACTGGTAACTGAGAGCTAATGCGCGCACATGGGAAATACATAAAGACAATTTCAAACATATCCGGGTATGTCACAAAACCAGATTTCTGGAATACCCCCTAGAGTCATATTTGAGTAGTTTAATTCTGATAAGCAATCAAATGTTTAACTCTAGGGGAGCTGGAAAATATACATTTAAAAAAAAACATTTCTTATTTTCTATGAGGTATTTGTTCCAGAGGCCAGTTTTGTCACTAGTCAGACTATTAAACAAACTGAGACCGGAAGTTAAGTTCCATCCAGAAGCGTATCTGTGACAATGCGCGTGCCTCTGATAAAAGCGTCTATAATATGGATGCAATAAGATGCAATGTGGTATTTTTCTCTTCTGTCTCTTTCATACTGTAGCGGTTGGAGTCTCATTTAATTGCTGTGCTTCTACTTATCCTGGTTCAGCTGCAGTCTCAGAGACAGAGTCCCAGGCCCTAACCAAGTTTCTGTCAAATAGGACAGATGAAATCCTCGGCTATTTTACCATTCACTCTTACAGTCAAAAGATTCTGCTTCCATATGGGCATCCAAATGTTTCAGCACCAAACTACAATGAACTGGTGATTTCATCATTGGATTCAATTCAGAACTAGATATGATTTGTTTGTATGTCTTTGTAAATAGAGATGTAAATACATCAGTGCATTGAGTTTAAATCTAATACTTTGATTTTAAAAAAAATATACAATTATTATGACGCAACAAACTGTGATAATTTCTAGTTTTAAACTGTTTACCTTTTTGGTTCTCAGCCCATTTCATCATCTCGTTTGAATTGTTTTGAAATGTACCAAAATAATCCAATTGGATTGATTTATGAGCAAATTCCATGATGTATTGCATTGTTTAATCAGAATCACAATGGAATCTAATCATTGTCAGAGCTGTGAAAGATTTGTTTGGATTATTGTCTTCTCTGATTTCCGTGACATGAACAGATGAAGGTTGGCTTGGCTGCAGCTAAAGCCATGAAGTCTGTACACGGGATGGAGTATGAAGTGGGAAACAGTGCAACTATTCTTTGTGAGTGACGATAATACCACTTCTCGATGGGTGGCTATGAGAGAAGCTGACGTGATTTCTGTAACTTTCTCTTGAAACAGATCCATTCTCTGGTAACTCTCAGGATTGGGCTCGTTTGATGGGAATCCCATTTTCCTTCACCTTTGAGCTGCGGGACAAAGGAACATTTGCCTTTGAGCTTCCGGAGGACCAGATCCAGCCTGTGTGTGAAGAGGTTTATGTAGGGGTGTATCACATTATTAAGTATATCCATGACAAAACCTTTCATAATGCTGCAGATTCGGGAGCAGTTTTATGCAGCTTTATGATGTGGACCATTGTGATGTGTTCCTACATTACTTTGACTACACTGCTGTAAACAGCCCAATGCCTGACTTTAACATTGATAAATAGGCTATATTTCATTTAGGTGTTTGCCAAAATGCAAACACTTACTGTACGTGCACAATACAAGACAAATTCAGTATACAAGACACACTTTTAAAAATAAAGGTGCTTAAAAGATGCTTCACAGCGATGCCATACAAACCTTTTTTGGTTTCTGAAAGAACCATTTAGTCAAACCATTTCTTTATACATTTTTATAATTTGAAGAACCGGGACATATCATGAAAATCTGACTTTTTCCATGTTTAAGTGCTATAATTGGGTCTCCAGTGCTTCTATCAACCTAGAAAATGTGAAAAAGTTCAACCCAGTAACTTAGTTTTGGTAAACCATTCTCTGCAAGCACGTGAAAAAATAGGTAATTAAAATGTGTCTCCCGCTGTGATGTCAGAAGGGGATAATACCGCCCCTTAATCTGCACTATCCAACCACAACACTGCCATTTAGTGCAGAGGTCAGCTCATTTGCATTTTAAAAGACACATCCAAAACGGCACATTTTTGCTCATACCTACAAGGTGGCAAATTTAGCATGCTAATATATGATACTTTGAGCTAAAAATTCACATATGTACACTGGGAACACCAAATATTTATTTTACATCTTAATAAAGTCTTGTAAAATGTCCCATTTAAAGAACCTTTGATGCTTTAAAACTCATTATTAGATTATGAGGCTTTTCACAATCTCACCACTGGATGTCACTACAATCTACACACAGCACCTTTTGTAGTGCATTTTGAATGTGAAATGAACTGCTTTGCCAAGCTGAAAGTTGGTTATGAGAACTGTGTGAAGAGTTTAGCAAAAGTGACCTAAGTATTGAGAAATGTGTCCTAGCGTCTGTAAAAAACTGTAAAGTAAAACTACAGGCGTGCAGAATAGCCTAGGTGTTTACACCATGTTGATATACAAGAATAACAGCATAACTGAGTGTGATATTGCTTTTATAGAATAGTTGAAAACTTTGAATTGGTGTAGATAAGTAAGAAAACTAAAGGAGTAAGTGACTAAAGAGTTTTGGCAGTTGATTCAGCGTCTGCTCTTGAATGTTCAAGTGATGTGTTCAGGCCAGTCGAATCATAGCTGTGCTAATATGTAAGTGTCATTTTCCATTATTAAATTACCTTTCTGGGAAGTTTGTCTTTGTGACTATATGCTAACACTTTCCATGTTTTATTTTCATGTGAGATGCTGTTCAGATCCAAACCCAATGTTCATGCTGTATCTTAAGATGAAATCTTATGCTATAACATTTCAACAATTACTGGTTGAAAATATAACAATACATAACTAAATATGCCTGACTACATTAGATTACACAAACTTTTTTTAAGGGTCAGATAATGATGAAATCCTTAAGCCAGCAATGCATGAAAATGTTTGGAAAAATTGCATCTTGAATTGCACATGTAGTTTTTATCTTTCTACATCAGAGGGCAGTATTGCTCTTTACACAGTCAGAAATTGCACTTGCCATCTTCACCATGTTTCTCCGGTGTATTTGTTTCAAAGAACAAACACTTGCATTTAATGTTTATTGTTTTTCTCTGACATTTATTGCATAATTGTTTCATTCAGTACATGAGTTGCAGTGGATGGATCAGTGGGTTTGGATCATGGTTATTACCCCAGATCATTCAGATGTATCGCTACATTATTGACCTAGGTTGGTCTTATTCCCTTTGTTATTAGACCCAACCCGGTTCATCTAAAAAACGAAACATGGTCAGGTTGACCGAGGTTCAGCCAAGGAAATCACAGCAGACTAAACCACATCTGAATCTCTATAACGGAAATGTCTGATTTCATTAGCCATCATTAAAATGCATTTATTACCACAGGTTTTTGTATGAGTATTGCTTGGCAGAACTAAAGGGGTTTTAGTGAATAGTACAGCAGTTCACTCTTGCCTGTGAACTCTGTCCCCTTTGAAAGTAACACCAAAGTATACTGTTCGTAAAATAATGTAGCTCATTTATTCTGCATTGATGTTATTTTAAAAGTGTCCTATAATCTTAAAAGGACATTTATAACTGTAATGAGAGATCCATAGGTTCGTTTTAAATTAAAAGGATGTTGTTTGAAGCCGCAGAGCATTTTGTAATATTTGAAAAGCTTGTAAGACATGAAACAGTAATTTCCATATAGTGTTTGAGCTTGAGATTAAATCCCTCCATTGCCAATACTCTCATCCATCTTTAGGAATGTGATTGATTAGTCTGCGTATCCCAGCTTGTCCATCAATTAATTTATATGCCATTTGGGTGTATGACCAACATATCTCTATTAATCTTTCCTTGCACTCTTACTGTTTTCCTGGACTCGTGCATTCAAGTATGGAAGTGATCAATGGCCCGTGGTTTTGTGTAAAAACTGTTGAGATTTATGAGTCTGCTGTGGTGTGAGTGATGAATGCTTTCTGCTCTGTGCTTTGCCATTCTGTAGCTCGTCATTACATGTGATTGGTATAAATGATTATGATCAATATTAGCTCTGAAAAGAACCTATTCTTATGACTGACCAACCTAAAACCATACAAACTTTAAACGAAAACCCTGATGAGAGGGTTGATCAGAAGCCTACTGAAATATAATAACTATAATACAATCAGCTCTGAATGTATGTATGTATGTATGTATGTATTGCTTGATGTGTGGATGTATATATATATATGCATATATGTGTGTGGGTGTGTGTGTGCGTGCGTACTTTATATATACATCCTTTAGGTGAGTGTATATACTGTATATATATATACTGTATATAGTATATACACTCACCTAAAGGATTATTAGGAAGACCCAGTCGGGTCTTCCGCTGTTGTAGCACATCGGCCTCAAGGTTGTGCTTGTTGTGGCTTCACAAATGCTTTGCTGCATACCTCGGTTGTATCGAGTGGTTATTTCAGTCAAAGTTTCTCTTCTATCAGCTTAAATCAGTTGGCCCATTCTCCTCTGACCTCTAGCATCAACAAGGCATTTTCGCCCACAGGACTGCTGCATACTGGATGTTTTTCCCTTTTCACACCATTCTTTGTAAACCCTAGAAATGGTTGTGCGTGAAAATCCCAGTAACTGAGCAGATTGTGAAATACTCAGACCGGCCTGTCTGGCACCAACAACCATCCCATGCTCAAAATTGCTTAAATCACCTTTCTTTCCCATTCTGACATTCAGTTTGGAGTTCAGGAGATTGTCTTGACCAGGATCACACCCCTAAATGTATTGAAGCAACTGAAATATGATTGGTTGATTAGATAATTGCATTAATGAGAAATTGAACAGATGTTCCAAATCCTTCAGGTAAGTGTACAGTACTGTGCAAAAGTCTTAGGCCACCATGCTACCATTAGATTGTTTTTGCAATGTTATAGTGATCATATATATAATTATTTCTGAGTCTCTTTATTAGAATTCAACCAGAAAATACAGGAAATGTGTATATAGTATTAAAAACAGTATAAAAGTATAAGCTGAAGTGTCAAGTATTTAGGGTAAACTTGAGCAATAGCAGGCAACTGCAGGATCTCTTAAACCTAATGTATGTATGGATGGATATGGATGGATGTGTATGTACTGCATGTATGTACGTACGTATGTATGTATGCATGGATGGAGTATATGTATGCTTGGATGGATGGATGGATGGATGGATGGATGGATGGATGGATGGATATATGTATGTATAGATGGATATAGGGATGGATGTGTATGTATGTATGTATGTGGATGTATTGATGGATATATGTATGCATTCATGGATGGATGGATGGTTGTATAGATGGATGGATGTGTATGTACTGTATGCATGAGTTAATGTATGTATGTATGTATGGATGGATGGATATATGTATGTATGAATGGATATAGGGATGGATGTGTATGTATGTATGTGGATGTATGGATGGATATATGTATGCATTCATGTATGTATGTATGGACTGATGGATGGATGTGTATGTACTGTATGCATGAATGGATGGATGGATAACATTGTATTTGTTTATTTATGACATCATAACATAATATTTTCTATCTTTTATCGCCACCAAAGTTCAACATTTTAGTACAACAAACATTTGTTTGATTTAATAAGTCATGCATCAAATGACCTTTTCAGTTGTGAAATTTACTGATTGTGTTCATTTTGTTCAGTGATGATTTATATTTGCTTGTTTATTTCCTAAATTGCATTATCAGCACAGTGAATATCTTGGAATCACCGGCGTGTCCGATGCATCTGCAACTCGTGTCATTGCACTAATTCAATTCTCCATTCATTTCCGTACTGCCTGCTTCTTCGGATTTTAATCAAGAAAAATGAACTGTATATCAGAGGTGTTAAGTCAATTAACTTTAACTGGTTTATGTCTTCTTAGTCTTCTGGCTTATGTCTTCAAGCAAGTAATCAACTTTTTTTTTAACTTACCTTATGCGAGTTGTAAATACACTTGTACCCAAGTGTAGTAAACAAAACTCAACATTCAGATTTCTCAAACCGAGTTCATTCTCTCGAAGCTTAACGGGTTACATACTGTAGCATGTGATGAGATTTGGTCTGTCTACAGTACATCAATGTGACAACAACACTGGTGTCCCAGAGAGACAAGAGGGGTTATAGACCCCATACCCCCCTTGTGTCTGACTGTAACAGGTCTTGATAGATTACTCACAGAGCGTTTTGGCTGCTGGCCTGTTATTCGAGCCCTGTGAGGCGGTCTCGCCCTCCGGCTGGTGATTTACTGCCTTCTGCCTCTGTAAATCAATCTGCGGTGAGTCTTTGGGCCTTCCTCTCTTTCCCGCCACGACTCGCTGAGCTACTTAATGTCACATGCTCCGTGATGTATGGAGGACCAAATATTTAATTTGGCAAAGCGCTCAAAAATGATGCAAATCCCTACACTGTCTTTTGGTAGAAGTTAGTGTTTAACAAATTGGTTATTATTTTGCAAAATTGATTTAAAGGGATACTCCGGGGAAATCCAATATATAGAATTTCAATGCATTTCAGTAATTTGCTTCATTTTATGATTGGTGGATTTGAACTTATTTAACGTTATACTACAGGGGTGGGTGGTAAAAATTGTTCCACTGGGGCGTTCCTCTTTTAAATAGTACACCTTTGCACCTAAATAATTCATATTTAGTACCTCACGGGTACATATTGGTACCAAATGCATACATAGATTTACCTAAGTGGAACTTTTTTAAAGGGTACAACCCTAGTGACAGCTTGGGACCACTTTTTGGGCCCTATTTTAACGATCTAAGCGCATTGTCTAAAGCGCACAGCGCAACGTCTAAATGGGTGTGTCCGAATCCACTTTTGCTAATTTAACGACGGGAAAAATCGTTTTTGCGCCGAGCGCATGGTCGAAAAGGGTAGGTCCTATTGTAATGGGAGTATTTTGGGCGTAACGTGCAGTAAACCAATGAGAGTCACAGCTCTCATCCCCTTTAAAAGCAAGTTGCGCTGGCGCTATGTCTAATCCCTATTTAGATGACGGACTTTGTAAACTGAAAAACTAAGCGGAGGTAGAAGATCCCCAGTTTAAGATTAATGTTAAATAATTGTGTTGTTTTTCCCTTATATTGAAATTGTTATTTTTTTTATTAAAACCTTTAAAATCCGTTTTCTTTTAGTCATGGAAGTAAAAAGCAGGCGTGTAATTGCTTTAAATGTATAGCTTTCCAATATCATCGAAACATATTTTACAAGTATGTAAGATATGTTTTGTACTCTAAAAATAATTTATTTGTAACAAACAGGAGATAAATAAATTACAAACGGCTCTCCTCACGTTTCAGCACTTTGGACAGCGTTTTTTTTAGCAAAGAGTTTTTTTAAGCATTACTTACAAATGTTTCTCATCTCGCCATATCCACAGCTACATCATATACAATAAATCCGTGAGGTAGCATTAAAAAAAAAACATTTAAAAACAGACGCATTTGTTTAAAGCAAAGCATTTATTTACTTATCAGGCTGCAGGTAAAGCAGCTCTTTGCGCCTTCTAACGTCTCATAATCAGTCCTCGTTTATAAATATGTCCAAGAGACTCAATAATAATCTCTTAAATTCAATCCTTTAATCTTTCATATTTAAAAGCATTTTTGTGCTGCTGCGCATTTATGTACTTTGTGATAAGCAAACCCGCGTTGTCCTCCCGTTTATAGGCGCATATTACTAATGCGCTCTTTAAATAACATAAAACACATTGCGCCATTGACTTTAGACTTTAGACCAGGTTTTTGTTGGTCAATGGCGTAGTCTATTTTAGTTGCCTCAAAATAGCAACGCGCCAACAATGCGCCTGAACACACCTCGTTTTTCAGACCAGAACGCCCATGGGCGCAAAGGGGGCGCAAATGCATTTGCTATTTAAACAACGCGGCGCCAAACGTGAAAATTAGGGTGGAAACTAGCGAAAGACACTTGCGTCGCGCATTGCGCTGCATTGCGCCGGGTGTAAGATAGAGCCCTTTGACTTTTTTTACAATGCACTCATTGCCAATGTAAAATCAGTTGAGAACCATCATCTTGATGTTAATAAATACATGAAGACTATGAAACTATACTGTATATATTTGTCACATGAATAATAATACTTATGCACGGTGCTAGCAAGTAGTGATGCAAAGCAGCTCTCCTCAGCTAAAATGTCTGAAATAATAATAATTTGTATGATTATTTGTGAATTAAAGTTAGGGTTAAATGCAAATGTTTTAACATGAAATGTGACTGTAGAAGTCCTTAACATGTTTATCAGTAGAATCAAATAGTAATGTAATATGACTCTACTGCAAAATTCATGCCATTATCCAGTACATATAGCCTCTTCCATCATATGCGAGCCAAAGTCTAGCAATTTTTTCTGTTTTACCCAGCAGGCCCATATCTAAGATTTATGCAGCAGAATATGGACAGATAACCCTTCATCTGTTCACCGTGTGAATTATTCTCTTCTCTCACTATCTCGCTCACCCTACACAGCCAGGCTTCATATGCCTGCATGGCAGAGGGAAGAAATCATGTCCTTCACAGCATCATGGCCAGCAGCTGAGATTGTGTACAGTATGTGTGTGTGTGTGGCCTGCCGGCTGAAATGTGTCAGTTGGTCTCTCCTGACTTTCCATTCTCTCCAGATTGCAGCACAGACTGTGAGAAGCTAACGTATTCACGCCACATTTTCATTTCTTCCTGCAGAAGTGTCATGAAACAGGGTATTAAGACATTATCTGAGGGAGTTTCATCTCTGAAATGAAACAGAGAATCAAGAGAATTGTTTTGCTTGTAACGGGTTACTTTGCGAATTTTGCGGTTTGAATGACCTGTTGTGAAATGGAAAAAAAGGCAGGGGTTTCTTTGTCTGTTTGGCAACAAATCAGTGGGGGCCGGTGACTTCTTCTTGCGAGGGCGGACAATGTGAAGTTCGTCACAACATGTATGTAGCCCGTCATGTGTGTGGTTCGTAATTTCAAAAAGTGTTTGGCGCGTCGAGTGAACCTGTGTGCATCACGTGTCTTGTCAAAATAAGTGCCTGCTATAAAGGGTTTATGATAAAAGAGACGCTCGCGTTTGCCAGATACTCGCATAATCTCATGCGTTATCAGAGTTTACTGTTAAGGCCGGGAGTGTCTTGCGTGTATTTTGTGAATGTGAGCGTCTCTTTATCATAAACGGTTTTGACGTGTGTGCAGCAGGCACTTATTTTGACAAAACATGTTATGCACATGGTTCACATGACGCAACAAACACCACAAGCAACACACAATGAACACTCCGAACACTTATTTTGAATTTGCGCCCCTTGGAAGAGAAGTCACGAGCAGCCACTGCTACAAATCTAAATGACTCAACTTTTAATTTTAGCTGACCCCAGCTTAGTATTTCTGACTGTTCACATATTTTGGTGTCTACCCATAACTGAACTTTAGGTGCTCAGTAATTCTTCACTCAACAAATGTCTTAACACATAATTCACACATAATAATGTGTTTAAATTAAACATTTAAATTATATAAAGACTATAGGTACATCATTTTGTTTTATACAATACTGAGTCTCATGGAGACATAGTTACTAGACACTGTCATTAAAGACACAGTGTTTAATATTTTTGCAGTAAAATATCCTACAGTGTTTAATATTTTGTTCACATGTATTCTTACAATATAAGTCAGAGAATTCACTATTGTAATCGATGCTCTGCCCCTGTTTATAGAATCACTCCTAATGTTATTCGTGTTTTGCTGCCATAAAAGCCATAGGTGCCTTTGACTCCATTTGGCACCGAGCAGGCCGACTGGCACGTGACATCAAAATATCACAAAAGTAATACTGTTGTGTTACTTTTGTGATACTTTGATGTTATACGCCAATCGATCTGTGCAGTGTGGCATGTTGATGTACAGTGCCATATTGGCATCCTTGGTAAATATGAGTAAAGAAGGCTGTGAAAAAAGTTAAGCTTTTGATTTTTTCCTCAAAATATTAACAAATATTGACTTTCTGAACCCAAGACCCGACTAACTTTGATCCTTGTCGATTTGTATCCACTCTATCCATCTATCTTGTTGGGACAAGATGGATACATGTCCTCTTCCAGGCCGATTCATGACTTAAATTTCTTTATTATTGCCCTGATGGTGCAAATTGGCATTTTCAGTGTTTTACTATTTTCTTATAGCCACTTCCCATTTTATGATGCTTAACAACCTTTTGCTGCACATCACAGCTATGTTATTTGGCCCTTTGTGTTGAATGACTAAGGGCCTATGTGTGTAAACTTATATTTGTACCCCTGTGAAACAGGTTGAACAATTTAATATTTTGCTTATGTGAATTCATTTCAAATTCATTCAAATTGTACTAAAAAGCATTTTCCAGGTTACTATTGTACATGCACACACACTTTAAAAAATGAGTTGTTTCAATCAATGGTTGGGTAAAAACAGGTTGACATGTAACCCAACCAACATGATCTCACGTAAAGTTGTGTTATAGTCATGAAAAATTTAAGTAATTTATTTGTGTGCATGGTGCAAAATGGTTTTTGTGTGTGTGTGTGTCACTCGCACAAATTTCTATAAATAGTTTTCGTATCCGCGTGGCACGTCTTTTTTGTGTCATTTTATGTATTGTCCCCCCCCCCCCCATTTTTAAATTATTGTCGATTGGGGTTCGGGTTAGATTTGGGGTTTGGATTAGAATGTACTTTTATGTATTGGTTTCTACATGTTTTTCTTCCACTTTTAAAACTATTCTCGTCTGGAGTTGGGGTTAGAGTTTGGGTTAGGACAGGGATGGGCAACTTCGGTCCTGGAGGGCCGGTGTCCTGCAGAGTTTAGCTCCAACTTGCCTCAGCACACCTGCCTAAAAGTTTCTAGTATGCCTAGTAAGACCTTGATTGGCTGCTTCGGGTGTGTTTAATTATGGTTGGAGCTAAAGTCTGCAGGACACCGGCCCTCCAGGACCGAAGTTGTCCATCACTGGGTTAGGATGTCTAAAATGTAACAGAAAGTTATTCTAACCCTAACCCCAAGCGACAATGGTAAGAAAATAAAAAAACAATGAGAAAACAATACATAAAATGACACGAAAAAGAAGTCGTGCAACGGACACGAAAAACTATTTATAGAAATTTGTGTGAGGGACACATAAAACACATTCGTGCTCAAGGCACAAAAAAATGAATTTCGTGCCATGGACACAAATAAATGAATCAATTTTTTTACTATAACACCACTTTCCGTGAGATCAGTCTTGACCCAACACTTGGTTTTGTTCATATTTTACTCAGCCATGGGTCTTCTCTTCTGCGTCTGTTGTGAAGCGCATGCGCAAGACATAAGTCACGTGACTCCAGTGATGCGGATGACGTACAAGGCAGCTGACGTGTTATCTGGTGTGCCCAGGGGCGCGGGAAGTGGGGGTGCTGCAGGTGCTGCAGCACCCCCTGGTGGCAGAGATTTAAAACTGCGATGACAGTAAAATTATATCTTATAAATATCTCTTGATTTTGGTTTTCTGTACAAAGACATTTTGTATGCCATGTTTGGGTGTGTGATAAGGAGAGGGATAATTTTAGTAATTTTAAAATGATTTAATTTATTTCAGTGTGTATTAGCCAGATTCTATCAGATTCTGTCTTGACGACGTGATTGCATTCAGCCGATATGCTGTAATAGGCATAAGCATAACACACAAGCACGCACACTCACAGCCACATACTGAACGCCGAATGAGTTTATCTATCAGCTTCGCAATGTCTCAAAAGAGAATTTTGGATTTTTTTTCAATCACAGAACGCAAAATTCCCGAGGACTATATTAAGGCATGTATTGCTAATACATTTTTACAATGATTCGCATTGATTTACAATGGTCGCACTATATAAATAACATTTTAGTTTGCATGCGTAAAAAGGTGTGCATGCAACAATGAAACGCATATAAAACGAACAAGAATGAACTGTGGAGTGTGGTTGGCTTATATGAGAAGGTCTACTACTTTTAAAATAATTTAGCATGGTTTTAGAATATATTTTAATCAAAATATGTTGGCCCATTTTGATATTTTAAACATATTCCGATGGAAAAATGCGTCCAAGCTAAGCTAGGTTCAGTAAACGATTTTCTAGTTCGTCATCTTTTCAAAAATATTTTAAAATATAGCCAAATTGTTTTGCGGTGTTTAACGCACTTGTAAATGTTACAGAAAATGTGATTTATTGAATGAAAGTATAAACGGTTTAATTAAATTATTAAAACGACGTAAACGGAACTAAATTATATATGTACAATAAGGAACATGCATGCGACATTTAAAAGGTATTTCAAAAAAATAATATAAATTATTCCCATGCATCGATTTTAATGTTAAACGTCTATAAATTCAAATGAATCCATTTGGAATATATTCCGACAATTTAGGACATGATTTTTGAATTTTAAAGTCGAAAAATATCTTATTTTTACACCGCAGGAGGCATGACAAAGTGAAACAAAACTTCAAATATTACATTTACGTGTAAAAATAGAATTAAATGAAACCCGTGAATTGAAAGGTCCACTATAATCGGCTTAACTCGAGTAATGTCAATAAAGTTATTATGTTAGAGTTTAGAAATATTAAAAACTTAACCAAAGGACAACAAAAAAGGCGTACTACTGGGACCAGTGAGAATGCATATGTGTACATAAACTGGTTCCATACCTCCGACTTTCCTCCAAACTTGCTCAAAGTTAATTCTCCTGTTTTTCTTTTTTCTTTACATCTTCAAACTCCATGTTGCACTTAAGCTCCACCATACCGCACAGCATGCCCGGTGCGTGATGCGTGCCAGAGGAGACTCCGCACCTGACTCGCGTTGCATTTTGTAACTTTTACAAATCATTTTGTAATTTGTGTAACTTTTTGGAGACATTTGTTACTTTGGCCTAAATATAGTCTATATATAATATTTCTGATTATATGGCATAGCTTTCTCCCTAATTGGGCTAAGTAGCCTAATGATTAAAAATATGCTTATATCGGCCCGGCCCGAGGATAGTAGCGGAAAATAACGTCCTGGGCAGAGAATCTCTACTATGTTGCAATAGGCTATGTTTGTTTGCCTCGTCAGCTCAGCTGTAGGCTACTTTATGGATGGGAGGGGCGAGTGATTTTTTAAAAAGAAGACATAGGTAGAGTGGTCTGCAGAATACAGAGCTTGTGAACAACATTAGAATTCTATAACT
The DNA here is from genome assembly GCF_027580225.2 of Misgurnus anguillicaudatus. Classification (NCBI taxonomy): domain Eukaryota; kingdom Metazoa; phylum Chordata; class Actinopteri; order Cypriniformes; family Cobitidae; genus Misgurnus; species Misgurnus anguillicaudatus. The sequence goes on from NC_073353.2 coordinate 14,363,092, forward strand.
CTACGTTCCATAACCCCCCCCCCCCCCCCCCCCCCGCACCCGCACCCCCTACCGAAAATATCTTCCCGCGCCTCTGGGTGTGCCCCAGCTTTTTTTGTGCGCCCGGGTTTCGTTTACAGTCTGAGGGAGATGCACGCTGTTAGTTTGAAAAAAAAAAACACACCATCCGCGTTATTGCAGTGACTTTAGTCTTGAGCATGCGCTTCACAACAGACGCGGAAGAGAAGATAATGCTGAATAAAGTCGTAATTTTTGTTATTTTTGGACCAAAATGTATTTTCGATGCTTCAACACATTCTAACTGACCCACTGATGTCACATAGACTACTTTGATTATGTTTTTATTACCTTTCTGGACATAGACAGAATACCATACATAGATTTTCAATGAAGGGTCAACAAGCTCTCGGACTAAATATAAAACATCTTAAACTTTGTCCTACGAGTTTGGAACGACATGATGGTGAGTCATTAATGACATTATTTTCATTTTTGGGTGAACTATCCCTTTAATCTCTGTACTCTTTGATATTACATACAGGATCAATGGTCGATAAGTAAGTGCTATACGAGGGCAACCTTCCGATCTCTCTGATGAAGCCAATACGAAAGTCAATTAAACTGCAATTCATCGACTGGCAGCTAGAGGCAGGCTCCAAAAGGGAGTCAATTCCTATAGACCCCCGTGTTTAAATGCCCAAATTAAAGGGACACTTCACCCATTTGCATTAATCTTTGTATAGTTAGAGACCCAGTCATGTTTTTGAATGGTCGTGCATTATTTCCTCAGTTACCGCTGAGACAGGAGAAATACAGATTTCAGTGTTGCACTTCCTTCTTTCAATGATGTAAAAATCATCATATTGCATCATTGAAAGAAGGAAGTGCTAAATCTTTGTTGAGGGAGTGAGACTACAAACACCCCTTTTCTTGGTCAAATAGGCACCAAATTCGAAATGTATCTTACATATCAACTACAAATATAACACACTTTCAATAATGATTAATGTTTTTATGGGTGAAATGCTCCTTTAACAGCAGAAATTATTGTTTACAGCCTGGTACAAAAAGTGATTTTGGTCTAAATAGCTAATTTTTTCCTTCATGACAACTGTGAGGGGGGTGTTTTTTTTGTAACTCATCCATTTAAATGATATTAACCCTTAAAGTTCTGCATAATAAAGGGCATGGCCACTTGAGTGACAGGTGATCTGCCACTGCTGTTGTCAGAGGTCGGAGCGGACCACCCCTATCGTGTGTCACGCTCCTCACTCAGTTTCCACCCCAAGGAGGTCCCAAAATGCCCCAAGGACCAAACAGACGAGAGGAGATAAAACATAGCAATATTTATTTTTTTAAAAAGAGGGAAAGGGGAAGGGGGAAGAGTCTTTAAAAGAAACAGGTTTCTGGAACTTGGAGGATCGTATCCGAGTTGCTTCTGACTCTCCACGTGGCCACAGGTAAGTCCTTCCGACTTCCTCTCCTTCTGGTGTACCCGTGAACTGCAGGTAAGTATTCTCAGCTCCTTCTCCTTGCGTATCACAAGTTAACTGCAGGTATGTATTTCCAGCTTCTCCTCCTGGACTCAGAAGGGCGAACACAGGTAAGCACACTGGTAAGTAGGCTGGTAAGTATCCTGGCCGGTGACACCGGGTATACAGGGTGGGTCTACAAGTGGATACGCTTGGCTTGAAGCTTTGGGGCATACAGGGAGGTATACAGGTGAGTATCCTTGACTTATAGCTTTAAACGGACAGGGAGGTATACAGGGGAGTACACTTGGCTTGTAGCTCTGGTCGCACAGGGATGTATACAAGTGAATACAACTGGCCTTCAGCTTGGGCATGCAGGGGTGTACACAGGTGAGTACAACTGGGCTTTTAGCTTGGGCGTACAGGGATGTACACAGGTGGGGGGGGGGCTTGTACAGCACAGCGTATCTCCAGAGCAGAGTCAGCCACTTCGAATCTTCTTTCCTTCAGACCGCCAGACAGAAGGTGTGGACATAAACGGACATCTGGAAACACTCGACACGTGTAGGGTTATACACAACCACAGTAGGTATACTTCTCCCCCACTACAGGTAAGTACAGGTTTTACCTCTGTAGATGTTAACCACAATATTCACAGCCAGTCCTTACTTGCTACAGTTGAGGCGCCACCACAGGCGGGAAGGGGGTTTGATCGATCTCAGTCATGTAGGTATAAAGACAGCTGTCCAGTGCCACCACCAAGGCCGCCTTAATGCACGGGCTTACCTGGGCTGAAGCCCAGGGGCCTCCCAAGTTCAAGGGCCTCCCAGGTTTGCGTTCATGATGAGCTGAAAAGGTCATGTTGTTTTGTAACTTGTCAGGTTTTCTGTCAATCACTCTAATTGCACTTTACATGGCTGCTGATTGGTCCGTTGTAACTTAACGTGAAATAAAATGTTAGACGTAACATATTTTTTATTCCGCGTAATGTAATTAAGTGCGCGTTGTCAACTTGACATTCCTGCACGTTAGACTGAGCGTGACAGAAAAACGGGAAATAATCCACCAACAAATGAAAGAGTAATTTCTGAAATTTCATAATAAGCACTAGTGAGGTGCAGGTCTCTCTCTCTTTCGTGCGCGCGCTCGCTCGTTCGCTCTCTCTGTGCTCATGCAGCTGTCTGAGTCTCTGGCATGCAGAAGTCTCTCCAAACGTGCCCAAGAAACTGTGCCGCTAAATTAAGAAAGGAGTTCCCGCACATAATGCTGTTAGTTGTTATAAAGTTTAAGTTTACTCGCGTTTATATCAGTGACGCGTGCGCAGCTGGAGCGATGTAGTTTGACGCGACGTTAGCTCACAGTACACACATCTGTTGGTTTAGAAAGACGAGAAAGAGACGCAACGGTAAAGGTGCAAGTCTAAGAAAGTAAAGAGCGACAAGACCATCTCAAATGATCATCCCCTGATAGCACCATTATAATCTCATTATCTAAAGATCTTATATACAGGTATGTTCCCTGTCTGTCTTGTGCATATTCATACTTGGTCGTTTTACATGCTTATGTATGCATAAATACTAAATACAATGCATACTATATCTTCAATATCCTACAAAATAAACTGATTAAAAAACAAGATTCTGTCTATGAAGACTTATCTTTTGTTATCATTAATGCATTTAACAAGATTCTGTCTATAAAGACTTATCTTTTGTTATTATTAATGCATTTTCACTTTAAAACTAACTTTAACTTATTATATTTTTAAAACTGTGGTGAACATTTAGTTAGTGAGTGGCAATTTTCTGCAAATTTGTATATTCCAAAAACTATATAAATATAAAGCTTATAAACATATATACTTTCACACATTTTGGTTTTATTATCACCACATGTTGTTGTGTGTGGTTGTGAAAAAAAGGGTCTTGTGTTTATGCTCAAGTGGACTCAGTGATATGTTAATAACAATATTATGGTGTTTTCTGGCTCAAAGAGGGAAAACTCACTGTTGTATGTCTCGAAAGAAACTAATGCATTTTGTGATGTAGATTACCTAGATATTACACTAAAAAAAAAAATTTGACTATAAATCGAGGGGAAGGGGGGCCTACAAAACCTCTTAGCCCCGGGGCCTCACATTAGGTTAAGGCGGCCCTGGCCACCACTCTGCTCTTCGTAGACAGGGCTCTTTCTTCAGCCTAGAAAATGATCACTGACAACACTGATAATGCACAGCATTCTAATAATCCAAGTGTACACTCTCAAAAATAATCACACACCGCACTCCACACACTCACAGTGACGTAGGGTCAGTGTCACCACATTTGACCGGATTCAGAGTCCTGAATCGTCGGATGACTAGGGCAGAAGAAAACCAAGTGTAAACGTCAAGGCCACGACTACGAGAACTCCTCCTTCCTCTTCTCAGCCAGCTCTAGCACACCAATGGATCCTCGCAATGGGCTGGGTGGCTAACACACTCAAAAAGCGGACTGAGATAACAAGATTAATGGCGTTGCAAATGACAGAGCAATAGCAAGACGAATTCCAAACGTTACACACTGTTCCTTTAACTTCTTATTACTTCCCTTGTCCGTGTAGATGTCCCAAGCATCCGAAGCCTTGTTTACACGGGTCCCTCCATTTCTTCCGACGGATCCCTTTCAACATGCACAGTAGGATCAACAACACAGCACAACAGTATGGATGATTTTCCACACTTATCTTCGTCTTTGTTTCAGCCCAATCCTCTCTTCTAACTTCACCCAGCCTGCAAATCCACACAAACACCTCTCCAAGCACACCACAATCCTCCGCCACACTCACAGTGATCGCCGGGATAAGCAACGCACCTTCCGTTATTCTGAGCGCCATATTTATAAGCAGGGTGCGATTTGTGAAAAAAACAGAGGGGGGGATGTTTTCATAGGCGTCGATTTCGGCGACGGTGGGTACCCATCATATTTCGTCATGAGTCATTTTGTACCCACCACTAGTTTTAACTATTTTGACTGTTTTCAGTGGTTATGAAGAGCAATATGAGAGAGAAATTTGGTAAACATTGTCCGACCTAAACAAAAATCCATTATAATATTATTATTATTTTTTATATATTTCTAATTAAAATATTTCTAATATTCAGAAATGCTCTCTCCGCTCACGAGCTCTGATCGGAACAAACCCGAACCTCACTGTCTGCTTAACTTGCGCAGAAACATAAAAATATAACCAGCTTTTCAAAATGGTTTTAAAACTAAACATTTATACTATTTTAGCACAAATTATGAGCTTATATTGACGATTTTTTTTTATAATTCTTGACATAATGCGTCTCTGTCCACAGCACATTTCAAAACATTTTAATTCATAAAAATAAATCATGAGAACATGAACTCATCACTGCATTTGCAGTAATTGTAAAATCTTTTTTCTTATTAACTCATGAAGCAGCCTAACGCAATATTTTTACTCTAATAGTTTATCTTTCCCCACACATATGAACTTTGATCATGCACAACGAAAAAAACACGCAAGAATTAAATCTTGAATGGCAAAACTATATATATGTTAAACATTAAACATAAATATGAACAATGTATTGATTGCAAAGTTAAACCATTACAGTAGAAACTGTTTTAATGCTGCTTTTAAAGTAATAACATTAACTTTACACCGAGATGCTGAGCTACAGTGAAATGATAGAAAAGTCAGATGCATTATGTGTTAGTCACTTATTCTCATTTGCGCAAACTGGACACGCCCGCACCTCGCTAAACGCCTCATCGGCATTTATCATGTGTAACTTCGGCCATTCTCAGTGGTGTGACTGGGACACTAACTCTGCTTGTCATCATAAACAGATAATCAGATTGTGATGTTTATTCCCGCTTTATTAATATGCGGCTGAATATGCCGCATTTCATCGTTTCGACACACAGGACCATAACCATCTCCAAGTGTTGATAGGCTATTACTCGTGAGGTGTAACCAATCAGATAGCGCCGTGGGCGGGACATTGATAAAGTCTTCAGAGTGGTGAATACAGAGAGGCTGCGCGGCAGCTGTATCAGAGCCAGCCAAAGTAGCGCATTTTAAAACAAAATTGACTTTAAAAAAGTTTTGTGATCCGTCTCGCCACTATAGTGTAGTAGCACTGATTACTTTGAGGGGGGGATAAATTTATCCCCACCGGGGATAAAAATAATTAAGCAGAGGCAGGGATACATTGACCAGAAAGGGGGAAATCCCACGCATCCCCCCCGGCAAATCGCACCCTGTTTATAAGCATCTCCTTCCCTTCAGTGGCCAATCACTCCTCGCCACGCTCGCTTTGCACACCTGAGCCCGATAATACCTGATTTATTTGTCCGGAGTTGGCCGGAATCTGCCTGGTGTTACGGCGAAATGGGTCCGGGCAGAACAAGTTCCGCCATTTTGGTTCTGCCAATGTAAAGTCACTCCGTGACACTGTCACTACCATCGAGCTAGGCGGGCGTGGTTTCACCAACCAGCCACCTTAAGTTCACCCACGTCGCGCCTATTTACCCATTTTTGGTTATCCGTGAGTGATGCACAGCGACGCACTGCCAAGATGCCGACGGCAGGCTCTGACAACTATTGGCTTCAAAAAAGCTCTTCACAAACCTATGGGTGACGTCATGGACACTACGTCCTTATTTTTACAGTCTATATCACGTGCAGCACACACTGTTACATTACATGCTATAGACTGCAACCTGAAAGACAAAGGCCGACAATCCGGCCCTTCAAAAGAAAACCCAACCAATTCAAAAGAAAAGCACTTTTTCTTTGTCTTTGAAGGGATTTTGTCAAAGAGCTCCAGTTGGATAATGACACATCCCTGTTTTGCATTTATATTTTAACAACGCTATTACATTTGGGTTTTTTTATGTGACATAATAGTTTTGCCACCTCATTTATTCTCTTATTGCTTTGTTTTTCAGACACGTTTAGGTTTTTTTCTATCAGTTATGCGTATTTGTTTAATTCGGGGTGACAAATGCCAAGTTACTTTTTAATTACACATATGAATCGCTATGTTATTAAAAAACACATTTGTTCCCAGATTGAGGGTATAATGAGCATTATTAGGCAGTTTCATTAGTGAAATTCAATCTTGCTTTGACCAGTGGGGGAAAATAACCTTCCAGCTCACACAATCTGAAAGCCACTTTGATATCCCTGCAGTCTAAACATGTTGCTTTTGGAATTTCGACCGCAGTTTGAACATAAATTTGCATTTAGACAAAACATCATCCTAAAACAGAGAAGTCTCACATGTTATCCTGCATCTAAATGGCTGTTTGGCTCCAGCGTGGACTGTAGTGTGCAGCAGGCTATTAGTCTGATGAATTTTGGTTTAATCCTATGCGGAGACATTAGGGCGCCATTTATTTTTCCAACGCTGACATTCATCTCCCTCCTACCTCTGCTTTCCCCACCACATCACCGCATGCTGACATCCGTCACCTTTATGTACGAGGCATCTGACATTTTTAATGTCATGCATAATCTTGACAAACAGTCGTTTTCCATCCACATGGGAATAGACGCATGAAAATAAAGAGGCGGGGTTGCTGTTACTTCACCTGTGGTGTATTACTTGAAACTGAGATGGTCATGATGATAATGACGATTACTATCTCTCCATCTGGCTCAACATTACAGGGAAAAATTTTATAACAGCATTTACCAGTACCTCTCACACCCAGCCAGAGTCTACACGGCCCACCTTAAGCTGTTTGGGTTTTATCTCATTACACATTTTTAATTTTGCTCGGCACATTCATTAAACTAGGAGAGGAACGAACAAAGGCAAGTAATTAAAGCTAACAGGGCGGATCTAGTCACTATTCAGTTCAACTTTAATACACCTGAAGAATAAATAATTAAAGCATGATATTAAAAATGAAAAGATAAAAGCCAAAGTGTCTATCATGCTCAGGGACGTGTTGAAAATAAAACAAAGAGAAAAGGGGTTACAGGTAAGCTGTCAGTGAAACTGAAAATTAGCTGATAAGATTGATAAGTGGATAAGCACATGCAGGTACATTATGAAAAAATATTGTGGAAAAACAGGTCAGTAATGCACACTGGGTAATTCTGATTTGAAAACAGACCGGTGGGTTCCTATCGCATCATTAGATTATGAGACTTTAGTCTGGATTTCACACAAAGGGTCACATTTTACATTCAAAGTGACTTACAGTGCATTCAAACTATGCATTTTGTTATTCTATTTAAATCAATAACAATTTTGCAAGATATACAGTAAAATCTTTCTGAGGGTAATCCATACTGGTTGTTACCCCATTTGCTTGCATGGTCGACCACATGTACTCTTAATTTCAGACTTTCATGTTATTGGTCAGTGGCAGTGCTGTGGTCGGGGTCGCTTAATGGGTTTGAGATGGCTGGTAAGGCTTCAGTAAACAACCATTCTTAAACATTCTTAAACTCATACACTTGAACCTTTAAAGTAAACCTCCCACAGGAGACAGAACAAGCTGTAATATAGCTGAAAGTCAAACAGCAAGAGGTTCTGTACATGAAAACATTTGTTTTCATAGTATCCATGTATCCATTTTTGTGTCTTTAAACGCTCGTTTTTTGGGGTCGACAGCTTATAAAAACTTATTTACAGATTAAACTTAAAAACAGAATAATACCTAAAAGCTGCTGTGTGACAAGGTGTAAAAATAAAAAGCCAAAAAAAAAAATAAATAATTTTTCATAAGCTGTCGACCTCAAAAAACGAGCGCCCAGACACAGAAATGGAAACAGGCAACTCCTCACAGCACCACCACCAGCAAAACTGCGTCCAATAGGGGGAAACGCAATCGGCGATCCACTTTATTCTCCTTAAAGACTGGGTTTTACGGCTCGACAGCTTATAAAAACTTATTTCTGTGTTCTTTGGCTTGTTAGCTGTACATATTGTCCCAAAGCAGCTTTTAGGCATTATTCAGTTTTTTGTTATAAGCCAGAAATGACAAGGAGGCGGCCTTTTGCAATACAAAGTCAATGGAGACTGTTGGATTGCTTTCCCCCCCGGTGGGCGTGGTTTTCAGGTTGTGACGCGCTGCGCTCTGTCTCTATGGCAGTGCCGTGGTTGGATAGTGCAGATTATGGGGCGGTATTATCTTCTTCTGACATCACAAGGAGAGCCAAATTCCAATTACCTATTTTTGTCACATGCTTCCAGAAAATGGTTTACCAAAACTAAATTACTGGGTTGATCACATTTTCTAGGTTGATAAGCACTGTGGATCCAACTATAGCACTTAAACATGGAAAAATCAGATTCTTTCATGATATATCCTTTTTAATGCGGCAGATCATTTTCTGTACAAGGACATTGTCCGTGTGCTGGCAGTTTGATCACATCAACACCTTACATATGAAAGCCATTACATTAACATTTCCAGAGCCATGATGTGTGCTTGGGTAGATTATTACATGTGGAGTTGGTTTCAATCAAGGCTGCTTTGAAATGTTTATTAATGTGCCAGATGTCTTATGCTTGTTTTTTATTGCTGTGGTGTCTTGCAGTCTTCAAACCAAAAATGATATAAATACATAATATGGACACAGGCCCATGTGGTTTAGTGATGGTTAAAGGATTTATATTTACAGTGGTGTGAAAAAGTGTTGGGTCCCCTCCAGATTTCTTATGTTTCTTATGTTTTTCCAACCTTATAATGTTTGAATATGGGGTCTACCTCCTTCATGCCCCCAAAAATGTGCATCCATCCTTCACAAAAGTAATCCAAATGGCTTCAGGGGGATAAACACAGGCCTTCTGAGGGTAATCGATGCAATTTTGTAAGAGAAATATCCATATTTACCAGCGAAAACAACTGGTCACACTGCAAACCAGCATTAGGTGTTAACAGACAGATTGCTTGTCACTTTAAACTTATCGCATTGCATCTGGTTAGACACATGACTAACAGTCCTTCAACAGGACAATGAGTGTTTTTCTGAGTAAAAGAGCAGTACTGAAATAGAAAGCAAGAGAGACAGGGAGGACGTGGGGTGTGTTAAGCATTGTGTTTCAGATTGAGGGTCCCTGTGGTGGGATGCTGGACTGTTATGATTGGAAAAGTAATTATTGGTTTGTGCAGGGCAGGAGGGTGAGTGACAAGTTGGGCCAAGGGTGGATGGGATGTATGGTAGACTGTGTCAACTTCCTTTACTGACACAGAGCCCAGTCTCTACGGGAATGTCAAAACTGGCCTATATCCCTAACCCCATTGACATCATTTCAAGCAGAACGGCTTATTCATTTTGCTACGTTTGCCCTTAAATCACTTAAATATTGCCCTTAATAAAAAGGGATATGGGCACATCAGGGTGTAGGACTGAAGATCTGTAGCGGCACAAGAGGTGAAACGGGTGCCCTCTAGGTAAGAATGAGTGACAACACAACTTTTGAGTAAAGTGTCACCATTCACAAAACAGAGACTATGCTCACTTATGTTCTACAAAAAGCATCAGACTATAAACTTAAAATTGCCTTGATGAAATCCATGCTGTTATCTTGAAAATACTCTGAGGTCATAATGGTTTGCATGCACTTTTTTCTTTAAAACATTATATAATAGTGGATTTCTTATTAAAATACTCTAAAGCGGATTAAGCTCCTGTATACAGTGGTGTGAAAAAGTGTTGCCCCCCTCCAGATTTCTTATGTTATTGCATATTTGTCACACTTTAATGTTTCAGATCATCAACTAATTTAAATATTAGTCGAAGATAACACAAGTAAACCCAACATGGAGTTTTTAACTTGCCTGACAAAGTGAAGTAGACTAAAAGATCCTCAAAAGCCAGCCATCATGCCGAGATCCTAGCCTGACTACGTCAGACTTCGTACGTCCGCTCAATTTCATTTCGCTTCTGACTTAGTCTGAGATATCTCCTATTATAACTGTTTTCCTCCGGCACCAAAACGGCTGGCTATGGCAAGCATTTTTAGCATTTAACAGCTAAACTGGATATGTGTTGCAGATATCTGTATTTCAGTTTTGCCTCGTCAAAAAGAACATTTCAGATATCCGCAACTACATTCTTCCTATCCATAATTGTCATTTCAGATATCCACAAAGACATTCTTCCTAGGACAAATGACATCACTTTTGCCATTCATTTGTATGGGGTTTATCATTACAGATATCTACAATTCAGCTGCAGACATCCACTATGTAAATTACAGATATCTGTAACTGAATTGTTGACATCTTTAATTCCAGCCTAAGATATCCACAACTTGATTCCGACCAGTCACAACTCCAGTTCAAGACATCTTTAATTCAACTCAATTCAAGATATCTACATGTTCCTTTTCAGATATCTTAAATTAAGTTTTGACTAGGCGAAATGACGTTGTAGATATCTGTAACTGGAATTATGACTAGTCAAAATGACGTTGTAGATATCTCAAACTGGAAATAGGGATAGTCATAATTTAATTGTAGATATCTATTATCAAGTTATAGATATCTTGAAATGAATTTTGATTAGAGATATCTGAAATTTGAGATATCTGTAACTTTTATTCCGCCTAGTCAAAATGTAATTACAGATATCTTGAATTAGAGTTTTGACTAGGCGAAATGACGTTGCAGATATCTGTATGCAAATTAGGCCCGCATCACACGAGCGTGTTCTTCTAATCATTCGGATAATTGTCTCTCAGTTTAATTTTCTGTTCTGCGTGTTTGGGTTTTGCTTCAGAATTTTATTTTTTTAACAAACACAAAAATATCTATTATTTTAATTTTCCATTTCTGTGTTTGCGCTGGCGATTGGATCGTACCATTATCGCTGGGGTGGAGGTGTACAAAGTGGCTGAGCCAGAGGAGCGTCCGGGTGCCATGCCAATGCTACTTTCACTCCATCCAATAATTCACTTCCCGTTAATCGCCGTGTTTATTTCGCCGTGTGGCAGCGCAACAAATTATTAAAAACAAAGTTTACGAGAATATTAAAATATATTTGCAAATACGATATATTTGGCTGATATCTAATTGTCTTCCCGTGGACTGAATAAAGTTATATAGTAATATATTGGCCTTTCTTTGTCTGTATTCAATGTTTTCATTGCCAGCCTTGAATTGAAAACGTAACGCGCATACTCACAGATAGCGCGTGCACAGCCAGAGCTTTAAACGAGTGCATGTTTGCGTCTTTTTTGGCTTAAACGGTCAAATGCTCTAATGTTAAAATAGCTGTCTTTGTGAGTACTGAGTATCATAGTAATCAATGGGTTACTGCGTATTTTATTGCATTCGGTCTTATAATAAGCCTAACTGTGTCTTTGTCATTAAGTAATTAAATAAGAAAAGACTGACTAACTTCTGTAACTTCGTAAAAAAAAGATTATATTTTTACTTTTTAAATAAATTACTTTTTTGCCAAAAAAAATCCTTTGTGCCGAGCTCTGCTATCTGAAGTATCATGGAGTTTAGATCTCCTGAACAACTTATGAAAGTTACTGCAGTTAAAATGAGATATCTTTCTTCTTTTGCTTAGAGCTATTCTGCCCTCCAAAGGCTAAGTGCAGTATCTACGCAAACACTGAAACTGAGAAAAATGGCTTTAAAGTTTTTTACACCAGCCAGTCAAACATGTTACTGCAATTTTGGCACACACATTTCTCTGAAATGGGACAAAATTTAACCAGGAGACTTTGTCACAAGACACAACAGACCTCACAAAGCCCATTTTAACCCTTAACTCAATTTTGACCAAATGCGTAGTTACTGCGCTTTCGCTTTGTAGGGCAGTATTGTACATTATGTTTACATCAAGTAATGCATATAGGAATATTTATCTAATGTGGCATAATGTGAAGTGTAATTTTTTGACACATTGTTACACATCTTTTTTTCTATAGACTTCCTTATAGCCTTGGCCACCCCATTAAAAAAATTCTAGTCCCGCCACTGGGCGTACAGTACTGTAGGCTATACTGTTTGTATCAGACCACCACCAGCTTTACACTTTAACAAGATTGTCTGAAACAAAGAGTGAGTTGAGTTCACATGATTCATATACAGTGGTGTTAAAAAAAAATAGCAGTGCAACGTCAGTAACCTAAACCATTGTTATTATTAGCAGTATTTCTGCATTGGAAATGATTTATAAACAGATGTAGTATGTAATAGAAAAACAATAGACCCATTTGTAATCATATCCACTTGTTCAGAGTTGTTCAGAGACTTATTTATTGAAAGTGGTGTGATCAAAATAATAGCAGTGTTAATTAGAAAATGAGTTCATTCTGTGAAAACAGCTTCTTTTGTCCTTTATTAAGAAATAGAGGAAGCAAATGTTTCGCCCATTGTTAGAAAAAATATCTGTTGCTGAGTTTTACTGAAAAGTAAAACGTTTCGTTCCAAACATTGCTCAGAGGAGCAATGCAATTTGATTAAAAAGTTGATTTGAGAGGGGAAAACGTATAAAGAAATGCAGCAAAATTGAGGATGCTCAGCTAAAATGATCTTAAATTATTCTAAATGGCAACAAAAACCCAAAGCACATGGAAGAAAACAAGCAACTACTGTTAAAACAGATCAATGAATAGTCAAGATGGCAACGATTCAACCTTTTATTACCGTTAGAAAGATCAAAGATGATGATCTGTGACAGTCACCTATTGAAGCTATTTGCAAGAAGTCCCAGTAAAGCACCACTGTTGAAAACAAACATCTGCAGAATTACATCAACACATCAACTGGCCCAAAGAAAAATGGTGTGACATTTTGTGGCCTGATGAGAGTAAAACTTTTCTATTTGGGGTCTAGACAGAACCTCAGGCGACCCCCTGGTACTCAATTCAAGCCACAGTACAATGTAAAGACAGGTAAGCATGGTGGTGTAAAAGTCATGGTATTGGGATGTTTTTCATACTACCATGTTGGTCCTATTTATCGTATACACGGGAACATGGATCCGTTTGAATACATCAGAATAGTTGAAGAGATTATGTTGCCCTTTGCAGAAGAGGAAATCCCCCTAAATGGGTGCTTCAACAAGACAACAACCCCAAAAACAGGTTATGGAGTGGCCAGCCCAATCCTCTTATCTCTATCCCATTGAAAACTTGTGGGGTGACATTGAAAATGCAGTTTCTGAAGCAAAACCTAAAAAATGACAAGAACTGTGGATCCTGGGCTGAAATATCTGTTTCTAGGTGCCACAAGTTGGTTGACTTGATTGTACACAAATGTGCAGAAGTTATTAACAACAATGGTTATGCAACTAAATATGAATAATTTAAAGTAAAGTTAAATCTTAAACAATTTCTTCAGTTTTAAGGGGTGGTTTTCCAGACAGAGTTTAGACTTTAGGCTTTAGTTATATTAGGGCATTTTACAAACAAACCTTACAAAAGAAATATGGTGTGCATCTTAATACCGGGCACTGATATGTGTTAAAATATGTCAGTGCAAGATGCTTTCAAATTAAGACAATTCAAACATGCATTTTAGTCTGGAACTATAAGCCCTCTCTGTAAGTGTCTACAGAGAAAAATGCAGACACTGCTATTTTTTACAGATTAAAATGTTTTTCTTTGCTTTCCTTTAAAAGAACAAGAAAGACTTGATCCATTTTGTTAATGGTTTGATTTTGAATTGGATGTGTATTTTTTTCAATACATTTTAAAGGTTTTTGCTTTTTACACTTTTATTAATACACTGCTATTTTTGCACTGTAAGTGTGATTCGTTGGTTGGTAGAAGAGCTGGGAATGGATAATACACTGTGTAGATATCTCAGATATTAATATGGCTAGTAAATTAGCCAATAGGTCACGGCGTAAGCATTCGCGGCTCATACTCTAATAAAGTTCATTAAAAAGGAAAACAAAAGTGAAAGTGACATGGTTGTCGAGTATGGAATGCATACAGTTAGTATTAAACACATACACACGCCTGTGCGCGCGCGGAGCAGTGGGCAACCAGTGCCCGGGGAGAAATTGGGGTTAAGGTACCTTGCGCAAGGGCACCTCAGTCACAACCGGCCGGCCATGAGACTCGAAACGGTAATTTTCAGGTTACAAGTCCAACTCGCTACCTCGTAATGTTTCGGGGTAACATGATTTAACATTTCGAGCCATATTATACAGACTGAACTGCGGCAGATAAGTTATCCATCACGTCTCGAGTGAATAAACTTACTGCCAAGGACGTTATCGCCATCTACTGATAAAAACCAAAACGGCAACCGAGGTCCTATAGATAAATGATAACATACTGACATTATTATTATTAAAATATATTTAATAAATGTGTAATATACATAGAGGAGATAAATATGGTCAGATCAGGTAAGCCTATTAACGCGATAGCGCTGTGGGTGCGTGACCGGCAGTAGACCCCCGGCCATAATGGTACGATCCAAACGCAAACAAACAGAAGTCATTTTTTATTTGTTTTTTCCAAAACCTGAAATTCTGAAACAACAAACTAAACACGTATAATTGCAAATTAAGACAATTATACTTTTGTGAACAATTGAAAATGATACATTTTGATGGTGCAAATTGAAAAAAAAAAAGAACTGCAAAGCGTTAAACGGGCCCGTCATGCACAATAGTTTGCACTAGTCATAATGACGTTTGAGATATCTTTAACTTTCATTCTGCCTAGGCAAAACTGAATTACAGATATCTGCAATTGTCATTTAAGATGTGTGACAAGTTGAATGTCGTTTTCAATGACGTCATTGCAGATATCTGTAATTCAGTTTTGCCTAGGCAGAACTGCATTACAGATATCTATATCTGTCGTTTCGACTAGTCACAATTACGTTACAGATATCTTGAATGACAATTCCAACTATCCAAAATGTAATTACGACTAGTCAGAAAGACGTTGTTGATATCTACAATGTTAATTCCAGATAGTCAAACTTAACTTTTAAATGTTAAAATGGCTTGCGATAGCTGGCCAAATCAACGAACAGAGGGCTGGCTGAGAGCCGTGACGTAGACTCCATACCTGTCAAGTATCCCGTTTTGGCCGGGAAAGTCCCGTATTTTACCCTTCTTTCCCGGCGTCCTCCCGTATTAGTATTTTCCCGTAAATCTCCCGTATTTTAACCTGCGTTATTACAAAAATAATAATGCCCGGGCGGAGTAATAAAAAACATTCCCAATCCCAGATCGCTAAAGATCCACTGATTCCGCTAATCCACTTCGTGTTTTACCACCCGCTCCGCAGCATCTCGGTGTGCACTCTCTGCCAGGAGAGCGAAGACGACAGTTTCTGTCTGAAGTTTGTTGCATTAACAGGTAGATTTATTACATAATATATCAGTTGTTAAACCGCAGAATTACTAATTTGGAAGTTTATTTATGTATTTCTTTGGTTAATGATTTGCTGTCGGTGTTCTAAAAGTGCTAACAAGTTAGCAAGCAAACAGCAACAAAATATCCACATTATTATCGTTACAATGCTTGTCTAATGAATTAAATGTTCCCGGTCAGATCTAAGTTAACATAAAAACTTAATTTGCTGTTGTTGGCACACTTTGTAGACAAAAAATACCAAAAACACCAATGCCTTCACAAAATCAAGACAGAGAACGGAAAGGGAGGCTGGTAAAGGCAGTTCAACATTGCAAACATTGATTCAAAGCTCCATCAAGCCAGCAGGTAAATCATATTGAATATCTATTGTCACACTTTAATTCTTGTTATTATATTTTCCCATTATAATCACTTGTAATCACTTGTCTAAGTTGATGCTAGTAATATAGTAACACATCATTTATTTATAATACTATATTAAAACCATACTATAGTACCACCCCCATAGTGCCCTTTTTGGTTTGGGCCACTGCCCCATCTAGCATTTTCATTTTCTAAATGACAGTTCTCATTACAAAGAAAAGTGAATGGTTTATAAATAATTTTGGCATGAAGGTATAATGCAAAAGAAGTTAAAATAAGGCTTTTCAAACTAAGGCCATTGGGTTTTGTACAGATGCAAATTTGTGTGTATAGTATTTACAGTATGAGTGTGACTTATGAAATGTAGTTTTCACAGAGCTGTGTGTTTCACTAGTTTTCTTGCTAATGAATTAGTTTGTTTAGTTAATTTTAACACAATTATCAGCACTAAGGTTTAAAAAATATTATCCGGCCCTCACCAGTCTTAAAATCTAAGGAATACTGGAGCTTGTTTGGGTTGGTGGTGGGACTGTTCGCGGTGGGCGCCGGAAAATTTCCCTTATTTTCAAATCCAAAACTTGACAGGTATGGACGTAGACGCTAAGCACCAAATGTAAGATTGTAGTTTTCAGCAGACATGGAGACACAAAATGCTATTTGCTCTGTTGTGGAGAACCGGCATTTGTCAACTGAAGCCCAAAAAGAAGAGTGTTTGTTAAAATTTTAAATGGAGAGGATGTTGTTGCCCTACCTTCCAACAGGTTTTGGGAAAAGTTAAATTGATCAACTATTACCAATCATCAGCAAGAAACTGGGGAGGCCAAAGGGTGGCAAGGCAATAGTGGTGATTGTGTCCCCCTTGGTTGCTCTCATGGAGGATCAGTTTAACCTGATAAGGAACACTGTGCCGTACACGGCACACCCCCTCCCTTGCACATGAGGCTGCATAAACGTCATTGTAACTTTGAAGCATTAAATCTTCAAAATATAAGGTCATGCGGCACATTGTTTGAAAGCTTAGACTTTCGGGATTCCATTAAGCGCACACACAAAGCATCATATGATTTATAGCAGTCATAAAACTGTAATCTAGTTGTTAGTTACCTGAACCGGGCAGCGCCAATTTAGGATATTTACTTGCCTTCAAAAGCTTCCCTTTATCCACCTTGGTGAAATTGTCCAAAACAAATTGTTCATAAATCCCTAAAAGTCCAAGGAAATGGAATATCCAAGCCTTTTAATCCAAAACGATTTGTTCATCTCACATTCTTGACGTTTCTGACCAAATTAAGATATAAATACTGTATATAATTAGTTCACTAACGGACATTCGTTCGAATCTCACTTTTCATTCACGATTTATAATGAATATATTCGGATGTCACGTTTATTGTGCAACGTCTGAGGAACAAATACGCCCCCTTGTGGAATTTCAGCGGTTCCATAAGAGGCTACAAAGCAGCAAAACTCGATCTTTGTGATGCACAGCTTGGCGTGCACAATGATCGAGAAATCATGGAGGGGAATTTCATTGTTCACCGTTAATGGTGGAGGACACGTAGGCAAACATTCTTTGGTGACGTTCCTGGTTAACCAGAAAATAAGGTAGGAAGATTTCATTTAATTTAATTTACATTATGGTTAGGACTGTCTGGTGGAAGAGTTTTTGATTTTGGGAGGAGTGAGGGTTCAACTAGCTCTGGCCCGAATTACTTTACATAATCTGCAAAAGTTGTTTACAGCCATGTTCACTCCAGTATTTCGCTCGATGGATTTGTTTTCGCATCATACATGTGTTTACAGCGGAAGCTCGACGCGGCTGAGCCGGCGCATAACACATGTCACTGTAATTTACACTGTAATTTGTATTCATTTCTACAACCCCTTTAGTTCATTTTTGTACAATTTGCCTTTGCCCTGTGACGTTGAGGTTAGGTGCACATTAATGGGCGGGATTTCGTTATTGTTTTTTTATTATTATAATTGTATGTTTTCGCACAATTAACTTCATACGATTACGAATTAGTCAACTCATAAATTATGTATGAATTCTCATGAGATCGGGCTGGAACGTTGCACTGAAAAAAATAACGTCTGGACATTGGTTGCACATAATTAAATTAGGTTTTCTTAAAATGAAATTAACATTAATTAAAATGAATTTCATTTTAAGAAAACTTGAATCAACCATGTTGAACTGGTGTACATAATTAAATTATGTAGATCTAACAATTAAAAAAAATATATATTTTAAGAAAACTTAATTCAATCACGTGCAACCGATTTTTTTTAGTGTGTCATCTTTTTCATATTTAGTATTGTTGTATAATATTTGCACTGATTTAATCATTATTGTCATAAAGATTTTATTAACCTGTTATAACCTGGCCTGCTTGGTAGCGAAACCAATAGCCCACCTTAAACCTAAAACCTAAACCCAGACATGTACTTGTCAACAGCATGCAGCAAAATAAGTGGTATTTAAAAAAAAAAATTCTTTTGTGATCAAAACAAAATGTTTATTTCATTGGGCGAATTCATACATTCAATATGCCTTTTAAGATGTGTTGCAGAAGTGACCTGTTTCTCGGTTTCTCCCATAAGATAGAATAAACCTTTAATGTTGATAGGAATCATTTAAATGTAACACATCATTCCTCAGTATAGCGTATCCATACCTTGCTGACTGCTGTATATGTTCACCACTGTGCTTCCTACATATTATTTGCTCAAATTTATCCCACACGTATTGATTTGTTGTTGCTGATATGCTGCCCCGTGGAGGTGAAAATAGAACTGTGTCAAAAAGAGAGAGACCAGACGTGTGAATGTGTCCATAATTTAAACTACTGTGCCAGAGGAAGAGGATTGAGTATGTGTGTGTGTGTGAAGATTAGGTTTTTGCTGATGTCCTGTCTTTTAAAAGCCAGGTTTGTGTATGACATTAAATTTGGCTTACTGTGGTACAGAGAAGATTAGAGAAGCAAACTGTCCAGAAAGCACTCTGGCTACTCTTTCCCTGCTATTCTGTTCCTTATGCACATTATATGGCCTTTCTCAAAAAGACTTAGATGTGAAAAAATGACTCTTTAATGGGGCTCTTCTCTGCCTCTGAAGTGTCTACCTTTAATGCTTTTATTTTGGCAATACAGTATAGTTTTTGATAAACTACAGGGCAAAGAGAGGGGAATGGGATGGGCACATGGCCTTGAGCCAGGAATCGAACTTGGGTCACGGGAAGTCCAGTTGTGCTATATGTCAAAGCACTGTCCATAATACATTAGGTCTCCAACAAAATGCTTTATACTGTATTTATATCTGTCTCATTATCGTGCTTTATATATGATTTTTCAATTTAGATGTTTTGCGAAAGAATCCAGCTTAGGAAAAGTGGAGTCTGGCGATGATTTCCATTGTAATTGACTCATAGGGGGTTTGCGGTGGGCTGACTAGGTACAATCCATTCCCTTGGGCATTCACTGTTTGCTCCTGTTTATTGTTTCATCTTTCCTTCAAAGAATCAATTTGAAGGGCTAAGATGGGATTTTTACTCTCTGGGGAAAAGAATGCTCGGGTGCCGAGAGAAAATCAAGAGCAGATTCTTCAGGACTGTGGAAAGCTTCAGAAAACCATTCAATCAATATTCAGACTCCACAGACAGTCAGACCGAGGGCTTTCACTAAAAGTCAAACACACACACAAAGTCTCTGCTATAGGTGTGCTCAGACATCTCACTCACAGTCTTCTGACTCAACTATGAAAATATCTCATAAGACATCTCTCTTACACGCACACATGCACTGTTTCCCGGAGATATTTGTGGGTTCTGTAAGACACATCAAAGGCCAATCAAAGCTGCCAGTTCACTTTTAACCACATGTGCTGAGTTTGTTTACCTATGTGGTTATGTTGACATTGATTTGGAGATCTGAGTGTTTATCAGGTTGCAGTAAAACCGCTTCCCTGCATAATCAGTTTTATGGTTACAGAAAGGCCTGTTGGAAGGGAACCAAAGTAGGCAAAAGTTTTTTCGATTCTTTGTCATGTGATGGTGGGGTGCTTCATAAGGGAATTTCTTGGAGCGCGCAGCACTATGGATTACATCATCATTATGTTCACTCTATTTAACAGCACCTGGATTTTCTAAATGTGTGTTATAATTCACATTACTACATAGATGTCTAAACCTGGAGTGCGTTTCCCAAAAGCATCGTTAACCAACTATGGTCGCAGCATGCAGTGCATGCTATATCCATCACTCCATATACAAAGTCCAATTTACGTCTTTTAATTTGTAAATAGAATTAAAGCGCTGTTTTTGAAAAGTGCGCATGCAGGCTTTAAGGCTGCGTTCCAGGCAGATTTTTGAGCCCGTAAATCACGACTTCAAAGCCACGACTCACTATTCTCAACTGGGAGTACGCGTTCCAGGCAACCTGTAACCCGCGTTCGAAGTCGTGAGTTATAGTTTTAAAGTCGTAATTTACAGGTTACAAGTTGCCTGGAACGTGGCATAAGACTGTGGGGAGGAGTGACGTAAGTGGGAACTTGCGCATTAATGAAATATCTTGAAATAAAACAACTAAATCACAATAAAAAATATGTCTTCTGATGCAATGTACATTATTTACAGCAGTAATCTGACATTAAATCAATGAATTGGTACTCCACCTCCCACGTGACATCATCAACTATGTTGTTGAACCAACATGGTTCAACCAACGAATGTGTGACGAAGTTATATGTTTTCGAGGAAACACTCTTTAACTTGGTAGTTAGTTTCTCCAACTATGCATCGCACTATGATGGTTCAGCAGCGAGTTATGTTGTTGTTCGGGGAAACGCACCCCTGTTCAATTAAATAGAAACAGAAGTTCCAGGCTAAGTACATCTATGGATTAGATTTAAACAAGACAAACTTTATAATGTGTAAATCAATGTTTTCAATCACCATCATGCTTGATGTACATTATCCCACCTTTTACATGACTACTTGCCTTGTGAGTAAATATGTGACCCTAGACCACAAAACCAGTCATACAGTTCAGTTTTATGCAAAAGTTTAGGAACCTCTGACAATTTGACAAATTGACAAGGGTGCCCAAATATGCACCTGTCTTATTTTGTTTTGATGCATATTGCACATTTTCTGTTAATCCTACATAATTTCACTACTGAAATATTACTGTGTTCTTCAGTTATTTGATAGATCAAAATGAAATTGTTGATCCAAACATCCAAATATTTATAAATGAAAATCATGGAAATTGTCAGGGGTTCCCAAACTTTTGCATACGACTGCATATTTTTAGCAATAGCCCATAATACATTGTATGGTTCAAAATTATTGTTTTTATGCCAAAAATGATTAGGATATTAAAGAAACACTGAGACTTTTTGGGACTTTAGCTTATTCACCATATCCCTCGAGAGTTAGATAAGTCCATTTACCATTTTCATCTCTGTGTGTCCCATAACTCTGTCTGACGCACCCACCACTAGCCTAGCTTAGCACAAAGACTGGAAGTAAATAGCTCCAGCTAGCATACACCAATAAGTGACAAAACAACACCAACATTTCCTATTTATATGTTGCGATTTGTATAGTCACAGCGTGTATAGTCATTTGCTCGCAGCACCTGAGAAGCCCTGTGGTGAGGAGCAGAGAGTTTGCGCAAGTGTTGCGCTAGTCACTCGGCCCAAGTAGCAGTGCTTCGCCTTCTGAGAATATAGTTCCTAGTATGTAAATAGTTAAAAGATGGCTGTCTGTCATATGACCTTATTATTTGTGCACACTGTGACTATACAAATCACAACATATTAAATAGGAAAATGTTGGCGTTATTTTGTCACTTATTGAGCGCAGTATGCTATCTGGGGGTCGTTACATGGGAATAACAAAACTCTCAATGTCTCCACTGACCAATCAGAATCAAGCATTCCTGAGCACTGATTAAAAAGTCAAATATCAATTATTATGATTAAATTAAATTAAATTAAATTAAATTAAATTAAATTAAATTAAATTAAATTAAATTAAATTAAATAAGAATAAACATTGGTTTATTAAAGCAACACCAAAGAGTTTTTTTTACCTTAAAATAACGTTTCCAAAAAAGTTTCAGTCGTTCATCCACTAGAAACAGGGTGAACGGCACTTTCACATTCCCTTTGCAGCCCTCTATTGGCCAAAACCGCACTAAAGAAGTTTCCAACCGTCGGGTCGCGGTCCTGTAGTTCGAGTGAAAACGACAAAAACTTGCTGTACGGCAGACCTACAATCCAATCAAAGCCAGCTACTGTATGCTTCAGTATTTACGACAGTGGTAATGGACAATTACGCTTCTAACCTGTAGGGGGAGCAAAGAGCAAAAACTCTTTAGTGTTGCTTTAAACTAACTGTATATTGATGAGACCGCAAAGCCACTACCCAACAGCAAACCTGTGCATCTACTTTAAAGATTCAGATAACATTTGTATGCTATTCAATTGATATCAGTGCCCACATTTGTAACTTTACCATCTAACAAGTAACTACCTCCTTTTATGGTAATCTCGCTTAGATAAAGGTTAAACAAGAAATGCTAATTGACCTTCTCATGGCTATGATGATAGTCTCAGGAGAGTGCTTGTGTTTTGAAAGGTTTTTAGCACAACGTGTGATCGGACTGGTAATGTCAGGATTAAATAAAGTTCATTAGCATGGGCATCAGCTCTCTGACTGGTCCAGGATCAGTTCCCACCTCTACTGTTTAACCTTTTAAAGGCTCAGGAGTGGAGATAAATGCAGCAGAGGTAAATTTGCTGACCGTGATTGTTAAATGCAAATGCCAGGCCTTGTGTTTCGGGTTATCGATCCTGATTCATTAGTCATTAGGTGTGAGTGCCTGTAATTGCTGACTGTCCATAACAAATACAACTCCCTCTGGACATTTTCATAATGACAGAGCGACCGAGGTTGGACCTCGTGGTTATTATGAAAGACAGTTTGCAAAATCACAACTGACCAGAGAGAATATGTTTCAAATGTTCTTATTGGGTGTCATTCACTAACGTGTGTTAAAAGTTTTTTTGATTTCACTGAATTCAACATGTGCGTACAGATTTGTATGTCTTGAGCATGCATTGTGGAAGCTGCAATTGCGAAGCAAGTGAAATATTTAAACCCTAGTGAAATATTTAAGACCAGCCGTTCATTATCCTTTTACAAAAGCGCGATGAGAGAGACACACAAACACATCTGTTCGCTGCCGCAGGAGCTCCCACAAGAAATTGAAACTAAAACGTCTGTAAAATGTGCCAGACAAGGTTAACAAACAGCATACGGCTGACACAAGTCAAGCATCTCCCACCTGAACTCCCGACCGACTTTGACAAGCAGGAATGTGATGAGTCCTCATCTTAAAAAATGAACGTCTTTACAGTTCAGTGAATATTGCTGTGCATTTCCACCATAGGCATCAGAGCGAATACCTCATTAATTCCATTGTACATAACGTTCATGTTTTGAAAATGGGTGCCATTGAACGAGTCTATACTTAACAACTGTCTCTCATTAGTGGCTTCGGTTTTTCACGGATCCAACTGTAGATGATGGCTTTAGGGAGATACTACAGTACACTTCACTTCAGCCCTTGGTTTTCAAAACACATAATTTACAAATAAATCCACCCATTTTCCCACATTCATACCACAGCGGTTCTAGATTGGCCACACGTATGCATATATCTGGCCCCCGTGACGGGAAAAGCATTGTGCATGCCAAAAACATCTCTCTAATAGGGTCCTGTGCTCCATTTTCAATTGGATTTTGCTAATAGGATGTATATGGGCCCCTCGGGAGCTTCAAATTGGCTTCGTAGTGTCTCTAGCTTTGTTCCCAATAATCAGCACCCATCTGGCCCAGAGAATAGGAGGCAAATACTCCCCAAATGCAGCCCACCCCTCTTTCTCTCCACCGCCAGCTGCTCTGGGTCTCTTTAGCAAGAGTGGAAGATCTGATCAGCAGTAACCACTGTCCAGAGATACACCAGAACCACAATCACATGTGTTATATTGTAAATAAACAATATCTGTACTGTGGGTATGTGCGTACCAGAACAAGAGCATGTGGCAGAGATACAGTGAGTGGTGATGTGAACACCATTGGACCGTGGAGATGGTTTGTGATGTGTACATGTTGATTTTGGAAACTGTGTGTTGAATACTCAGCAAGGTAGGAAATCACAAATTCCAGATCTGAATTTATTTTTGGTTAGTGGTAAATAGCACTAAAAGTGATTCATTGGCTCGTAATTGATATAAACAATAGAAACAACCCTTTCATAATACCAAATAAGCAGAAGCAGCAGAGGAAGACATCTCCTAGTTTGGTATTGGTGATGCATTGATGTTGTTGTTTCCTATGCAAGACTCCTAATTGCCTTTGCATCCGAATCGTTCCCTCTGGCTTTTATCAATCGCTTTACAACATACAGCAGAATGATCATTGCTTTGCTTTACCATGAATTCAGCAGCTGATGGATGGGCCACAAAAATCAATAAGTGAGAAAATGTCAATTACACCTACTTCTTACAAATGCAGCAGCTTTATCATTAGCAGCCTAGTCAGCAAGGAAGTTCTCACTTACTTTGAAGTAACTTGGTTTGAGTACAGAGATGTAATGTTAATGTGGAAACCATAGCTTGCACAGTTTTAGAAGTTTTTTTCTAAGAAGAAAAACAGGAGAATCACGAGACTCAATGAATTATCTTTCAATCATAATAAAATCAAATGTATTTACTAGATTACCATTGCTGTCTAAAAGAAACAATTGAGATATTGACAACTAAGATATTGTTCCTGCAGCTCAATTTTTAGAACATTGCATTAGCAGTGCAAAGGTTGTGGGTTTGAGTTCCACACTGTCAGAAAAAAATATATAACTAAAGGTTGTGCCAAACTGTCACTAGGGCAGAACCCTTTAAAAAGATCCTAATATTTACTGTATGATTTAGGTACAAATATGCATTTCTTACATTTGAGGTACTAATGTGTACCTTTGATGTACCAACATGTACTTTTGAGGTACCAGCATTGTGAGGTACTAATATATCTACCAATATGTAGGCTACTTTGAGTTACCAATATATACTTTTGAAGTATCCATATGTAATTTTAAGGTACCAGCATGTATTGTAAGCTACTAATATATGAGTTACCAACATGTACTTTTACTTTTGACATACCAATATGTACTTTTGAAGTATTTTATATTTACTTATATGCACTTTTGTGGTAATAATATGTACTTTTGAGGTACTATATGTGTAGTTTTGAGGTACTAATATGTACTTTTGAGCTAACAATATGTGCTTTTGAGCTATCAACATGTACTTTTGAGGTACCAGCATGTATTGTGAGGTACTAATATATGTATGTACTTTTGAGGTACCAATACAGTATATACTTTTGAAGTATCCATATGTAATTTTAAGGTACCAGTATGTATTGTAGGGTACTAATATGTAGGCCTACACCAATATGTACTTTTGAGTTACCAACATGTACTTTTACTTTTGACATACCAATATGTGCTTTTGAGGTATTTTATAGTTACTTACAGTATATGTACTTTTGTGGTAATAATACGTACTTTTGAGGTACTATATGTGTAGTTTTGAGGTACTAATATGTACTTTTGAGGTAACAAAATGTGCTTTTGAGGTATCAACATGTACTTTTGAGGTACCAGCATGTATTGTGAGGTACTAATATATGTACCAATATGTACTTTTGAGGTAGCAATATATACTTTTAAAGTATCCATATGTAATTTTAAGGTACCAGCATGTTTGTAAGGTACTAGTATATGTACTTTTGAGTTACCAACATGAACTTTTACTTTTGACGTACGAATATGTACTTTTGAGGTACTAATATATACTTTGAGGTACCAATATGTGCTTTTGAGGTATTTTAGAGGTACTTATATGTACTTTTGTGGTAATAATATGTACTTTTTAGGTAACAATATGTGCTTTTGAGGTATCAACATGTACTTTTGAGGTACCAGCATGTATTGTGAGGTACTAAAATATGTACCAATATGTACATTTGAGGTACCAATATATACTTTTAAAGTATCCATATGTAATTTTAAAGCAACACTATGTAGTTTCCATGTAAAAATGACTTACAGCTTCCCCATGTGGTTGAAAAGCGCAACAGTGCCTGATATCAGACACTCTTCTGCAGGCAGGGGGAGGGGTGGGGCTGTGTTTCCTACCCTCCACCGCCACTTTCAGAGTGTGCTTGTAGCAGCTAGGAGGCTGCACAGGTTGCAGCAACAGTACAGTTTGTCCAGTTAAAAGTTGTTCTATCACTGAAATAATTTTAGAGACATTATTTAAAGGTAAAAAAAACTACATAGTGTTGCTTTAAGGTACCAGTATGTATTGTAAGGTACTAATATGTAGGCCTACAGCAATATGTACTTTTGAGTTACCAACATGTACTTTTACTTTTGACGTACCAATATGTACTTTTGAGGTACTAATATATACTTTGAGGTACCAATATGTGCTTTTGAGGTATGTTAGAGGTACTAATATATACTTTGAGGTACCAATATGTGCTTTTGAGGTATTTTAGAGGTTCTAATATGTACCTTTAGGGTAATAATACAGCAGGGAACTACACTGCGACCAAAAATTTTTAATGGGTCGCAAATGTGCTACCTAATGTTAGACAATATGCTATGATTTGCATTTATTAAAACAGAAATGTGGATTTTAAGAATGCGTTTTATAACGTGCTCTGAGTCTTCACACACGTTGGCTTCATTTTGCGTGAAAGCACGTTGTGTCTCTCCCTATGAGTGTGCGTTCCCGTGCTCTCTGTTTCTCAATTAATTTGGTGCGACGCGAAGCAAGCTCGGTGTCTTCCATGTTTCTGAACTTGAGCAGAGGTCTTTCTTCATTGAGGACGCGGGACCCGTATGGTTCCGGGTTTATATTTTAAATGGTCAGTCGGGTCCGGTTAGGACCTAGTTTAAATACTTTGGGTCCCAAGTCTGATTAATATTGTGTGTATAACTAGCCTGGGTGCCAGCCGATCTTAGCCCCGCCCACCACATTTGAAAAACGGGGAAGATGGGTCTGGGGATTCACCGTTGAGGAGCTACTATGCGAATACCAAAACCGGCCGACGAATCAAATTGTGAGGGCGGGCTTTATACGATGATGGACAGATGATCAACAGTAACGTATCAACCACATCACCAAAGAGCGCGTGTGTTCAATCTGTTTACAATGAAATGGCTGCCACTGGTGAATTCAGATGTGTGGATTCTGACATTGAGTCTGTTCTAAAAGATATCGACAGAGCATTGATTTAAAAAGAGGAACAGAGAAACGCGATCAAGGCATTTGTTTATGTTTTCGCCATCCTTTCTATGGAGGACAAAGTTAAAGAAGCAACTGAAATGGGTATCATGGCGATGCAACTCAGCGTGCACGACGAGATGGATATAATTAGCGGTCGTTGCCAGCTTCTTTTCGGAAGCCTGGAATCGTGACTGCTGAATAAGTGGAGGGACATGCTAGGCTCCGATATTTTTCAAGCCAACGTAATGGGTATCGTCGTGGATGAAGTTCACCTAACGTAAATGGTAAGAGATAGTCTTACTGTATGACTTAGTAAATACTTAATGTTGTGATATAAATGAAATGTTGTAAACATAGTAGGTGTTGATGTACCTTCGCTAACTCAGACTTAGTATAATTACAATGATGTTAGTATCATTGTAGCGAAATTACTAGCAGTTCGGTCAGGCTGCTAAAGACGCCATTTCAACATAAGTCACACACTCCGTTGCTCTGATTGGTCGTATGTCTATCCAATTGAGTGCAGAGGCATTTTTCGGTTGAGACTCACCTCATAATTTTAGCTCAATGGAGCGGTATCAGACTCAAATTCTGACTAGAATTGAGTATGACAACGTCAGGCTAGTGTATAACCTGAGTCGATCGGAAAACGGCCATGAGCGCTACGCTAAAGCTCGAGTGCAGTTTCAGCGTGCCTCCGGTTTCTATGGCAATGGTTCTTGTTACGACCACGCGCTGCATTTTCTTTCTCACATTTTTTAAATAATCTTATTATTAATAAACCATATCTTTTCCAAAACCATATCCATGTTTAAAAAGTTTGCACAGAGATTGTAGCAAAAAAGCAGTGCCAATGTCAAGCCCATGCACTGAACAAGCAAAGCTTAAGCTGACCCAGGATATAAAAATGGCAAGACAATGTAAAGTCTGTCATCGGGACAGCAAGTAGACTTTTAAATCTGAAATAATGAGTGGATTAAGCTTTTTTAATCGGCAAGAGAGAAATAGAAAGACTTTTACTGCTTCTGCTCTATCTAATAGAAATTATAACCATCATAACATCAGTCACATTTATAATCTATAGACCTGCACTGTCTATTAATATACTATACATAGTATTGTATTATATTGAGTTTGATAAAAGGGGTCTAATTGCTTCATATATCAGTGCAAAAACAGTAAGTGTTTTCGTGGTGCTTTGACAAACAGTGTCAGCTTTGTTTATTGCAAAGAAAGTTTGGGGTGGTTAGATTAATGAAATATAATGTGAAATTAATATTAATTTTCAATAAATCAAAGTATTGTGTTGTGTCACACATTATTAGTTCTTCTTCACATGTATAGTAGACCATTATTTGTCAGTGGGTAATGACCGGCTACCACCACAAGTAAATTTCAGATCTGTGGGAAACACTGCAACGTTTAAGAAAACAAGAAGGCATGTGGTTTAAAAGATGGCAAGTAAAATAAAAAGCATATCTGTATGCAATACAGTTTCATTATTGTTCATTATTATCCAGAGCCCCTTAATATAACTTGAAAAAAATATGTGCGACCAAATCATATTTTGCGCCAGTAACTGAAAAAGTTGGTAGCGCAAGTGCCACCAGTGGAAAAGGTTAGTGTAGTTCCCTGTACAGGCATGTACTTTTGAGGTACTAATAATGTGTACATTTGAGATATCAATATCTACCTTTAAGGTATGTACTATTACAGCTTATGTACTTTTGAGGTAATGCTCTAAACAGTCATTAAACATCTAAAATTATCTTTATTTGTACTTTTCCTGAGTGGTGTCCTAAATGCTTAATGCTGCATTTACACCAACCGCGTTTGAGGCGTCAAAATCGCGTCTACTGCGCCTAGTTTGCCACTTGAACAGTTTGAATGCATTTGCGCGTCTAGAGTGAAGTAGACGCGTGGAAAAAGTAAGCATATGATGCGCGTGAGAGGCAAAATCCGCTTGTGGGAGGGGCTATGTGGTTGTCTGTTTGCAAGATGACTGATGTTGATTGTGAATTTATCGAGAGAGTTACCGGTTTGTATTTGGTAACCTTACTATAGGGGGCAAATAAACTGCGCATCGCATCAATAAACGTCACTTGATTTAAAAGGGAAATGTGTATTTACAACTTACCAGGTTTGCCAATGTCCTCACTGACAGTCTTCCAAGCGAGGTCCTTTTTATTCCTGTCTCTATAGAAATAAGAACTATTGTCGTATAGCTCCGGGTGTCTGCTTACGGACAATATCAAGCGTACGTTCCTGGGTGAATGAGTGACTCTGGGCGGGGCTGCCATCACAGCAGCAAGCAGGCTCCTGATAAACTCCTGTTAACGCGGCGCAAAATTACGCCAAAGTTAAAAATTTTCAACTTAGGCGTCAGCCACAAATTTGCGTCAAACGCAAAATGCACAAAAAGCATCAGTCGTACGTACCGCGCCAGGCGCTCCATTCTCACCATTCGCACAAATTTAATGCGCGAAGACCTCCAGATGTGCATCAACGCGTCTTCGCATTGACTTAAAATTCAAATCACTCGCACTTCACGCCTCTACCGCAGCTGGTGTAAACGCAGCATTACAATGGTTGTCCACACACCCATCGGACATTTTGGTTTCGGTTTTAAAACGGAAATACATTTCGGAATTCGGAAATAAAATTCAGGACTTGCTTAATGGACTCAATATATAGACATCTACACAGAATTACAGTTTTTAAAATATCTTTTTGACAAGAATGTATGAAGATATAATCTTTAATGAATGTTTGGTTAACTGTTAGGAAAAAATATCTGATGTGTAACATTGTATTAGATTCTTGCATTAGATCTAAAAGCTGTCTGTCTCAATCAAACAATAAAAGAAAAAAGCTGAACATACTGTATATGTTTCCTATATTGTTTTTGACTTTGTGTGTGCCAAATCTATTAGTTTTACCAGTGATTTTAAGTTATGGATGCAGTGATTTTTTCTTAAAATTTACTTTGCTGACTCTACACTTCGTGTCACTTTTTGTCAGATTCCAACAAATCATACATTGTTTTCAAGTTTTTTGAATGGAGAATGTCAATATCAATAACTATTTTTTTAGACTCATTTTGCCAGCTCGTTTCCATGTACTAATATGCATTTGAGGGACCCATATGAACATTTGAAGTACCATATGTACATTTGAGGTAACAGCGTGTACCTTTAAGTGAACCAATATGTACTTTTGAAGTACCTTTGTCAATTCAACATATATTTTTGTGTTACTGTAACTTAAAAAATGTAGTTAAACAATTTCAACTTGATTTTATAAGTTATGTCAACTTTTCACAAGACAAAACTTAAAATAATAAATTTCATTGAATTGTTAACACCAAGTTGTTATAACTTCATGTTCACTATTTTTATTTAGTATACTAATATGAAGTCTTTAGGTGCAGGTGTACATTTTAAAATGGTACCGCCAAAGAAACAGCTACGCTGTTAAAAATACTTTGCTGCCTTAAAATGTTATGTTGAATCAACTTGGATTTACAAGTCATTTCAACTTACTATTATTTATCTTGACTAGAGATGAGTTGTTATAACTACAAGTGAGTTGTTATAACTTATAAATTTAAGTTGACTTTTCTCAACTATATTTGACTTGTAAATCTGAGTAGATTTAACAAAAAATTTTAAGGCAGCAAAGTTTTTTTTACAGTGTAGGGACCCTTTTTGACCATTTTTTGATAGTGCATGGAACACACACACAGATAAAATGTATACCTTGAATGCACCACAAGTTGCTTTGAATAAAAGCATCTGTCAAATGCATAAAATGCAAATGTGATATGTCTTTCATATGGGTGACTCCATATGTTCACCAAGTAAAATATGAAGATGAGTTTACATTTTCCTATTTGTTAATCTCTCTACACTCTTGCATGCCGATTGCGAGGATACAGTGAAACTTTGATGCGGTGAGGTCACGAGCGCTGTTTACTTTCTGCCACCTCAGTCGTAACACTGCATCAAGCACACATGCAAAAGTCATGCATCAAATTATGCATAAAACTTCAAGCCCAGGGGGCTGCGCTCTCCGGTACACAACAGAGGCCAAATTAATCTCTGTCATTACTAATGCAATCCCAGCCTCTTTGTTTAATAAACAGTTTGTCAGTGATTTATTGTTGGGTGACTGTAATTTGATTGCCACAGGAACAGGGCGGATATGCATATGGCAGCCGGTTCAGATAAACAGAATTATTAGTGCCTGTTAGCACGAAGCAGAGATCACAGTCACACCATACCGCAGCACTGAGGATGGGACGGGGGCCAGGAGGGGGGGCAATTACCCCCAAATTACATAATCAGCCCCTGACGGATGACTCTTCTCGCCGGTTACAGCCCCCGCAAAATGCATCCACACAAACGTAATAATGTCAAAGAAATGGAGGAATGCCTAATGACTTTTGCTGTGTTTGTGTCGCATTTCTCTCTCTCTCTCTCTCTTCCTTCTCGGCTTGATTTAAGTGCTGAGGCAGTAAGGTCTCTCTGTCTGGACTCAGTTAATGTAGTGAGGAATGATGATGACTTTTGAGCGTGCTTCTGAGGGGAAATGCACAATCAAACTCTCTGTTTACTTCACTACTGCCGAACTTTAAGAGCGTAGAGGGATCTCACAGGTACCATTCTTGTTTCTCCACTGAGGATTTGAGGCAGGTGTAAGCAAGAATTAAATTGGAAGGAGCAATGCGGTTTACCCACCTGTCAATCCGTTCCATTTGTATGCGTGCCCTGTCTAGAGTTTTGTTGTAGTACACAAATTCACGCAATTTTTGTCCTTTTTAGAGCTGGAGTTTGTCGTCACTATCTACAACAAAAAGTATGAGTTTGAGAACACTGTCATAGCATTTTAAAAATAAAGTCAGAATGTTTTGAAAATAACTTTATGGGGTGGTTTCCCAGACAGGGCTTATCCTAGTCCCAGACTATAATGCATCATTGAGCTGCCTTCATTTCAAATCATCTTGCACTGGCACATTTTAACATATACACTCACCTAAAGGACTATTAGGAACACCTGTTCAATTTCTCATTAATGTAATTATCTAATTAACCAATCACATGGCAGTTGCTTCAATGCATTTAGGGGTGTGGTTCTGGTCAAGACAATCTCCTGAACTCCAAACTGAATGTCAGAATGTGAAAGAAAGGTGATTTAAGCCATTTTGAGTGTGGCATGATTGTTGATGCCAGACGGGCCTGTCTGAGTATTTCACAATCTGCTCAGTTACTAGGATTTTCATGCACAATCATTTCTAGGGTTTACAAAGAATGGTGTGAAAAGGGAAAAACATCCAGTATGCGGCAGTCCTGTGGGTGAAAATGCCTTGTTGATGCTAGAGGTCAGAGGAGAATGGGCCGACTGATTCAAGCTGATAGAAGAGCAACTTTGACTGAAATAACCACTCGTTACAACCGAGGTATGCAGCAAAGCATTTGTGAAGCCACAACACGCATAACCTTGAGGCGGATGCACTACAGTAGCAGAAGACCCCACCGGGTACCACTCATCTCCACTACAAATAGGAAAAAGAGGCTGCAATTTGCACAAGCTCACCAAAATTGGACAGTTGAAGACTGAAAAATGTTGCCTGGTCTGATGAGTCTCGATTTCTTTTGAGACATTCAGATGGTAGAGTCAGAATTTGGCGTAAACGGAATGAGAACATGGATCCATCATGCCTTGTTACCACTGTGTAGGCTTGAGGTGGTGGTGTAATGGTGTGGGGGAGGTTTTCTTGGCACACTTTAGGCCCCTTAGTGCCAATTGGGCGGCATTTAAATGCCACGGCCTACATGAGCATTGTTTCTGACCATGTCCATCCCTTTATGACCACCATGTACCCATCCTCTGATGGCTACTTCCAGCAGAATAATACATCATGTCACAAAGCTCGAATCATTTCAAATTGGTTTCTTGAACATTCACTGTACTAAAATGGCCCCAACAGTCACCAGATCTCAACCCAACATAGCATCTTTGGGATGTGGTGGAACGGGAGCTTCGTGCCCTGGATATGCATCCCACAAATCTCCATCAACTGCAAGATGCTATCCTATCAATATGGGCCAACATTTCTAAAGAATGCTTTCAGCACCTTATTGAATCAATAGCCTCTTTCACACAGTAATTCTGGTAAATTACCATGAATTTACCAGAATGAATTTACCAGTAAATACAAAAATGTGCTGTTCACACATGCAGTGACATTCCGTCTTTTTACCAGTAAGACATAATTCACACATCAGTATCAAAATACCGGTAAATTCGTTGACAAAGCGGAAGTACCTGTGGCGCGCGTTGAGCTCAGTGTTGTATTTGAAAACAATCCACGTCGTTCATATCCACGGTCCGTATTTTGTTGTTTTTACGTCTGTGGTAAACTCTGACAGTCGCGAAGTTGTTCATGACCAAACAACATTGCATGAGGCGACGTCAAACCGAAAATGCATTTTAAACAACAGTACTGTTTGCACTTTAGGCTTCACAGAGAGCGTGCTAAGGACGTTGGCAATTTGGCAACTATGTGGTAAGCTGTTTTAAACAACTTTGGTGAAGAAATGTGGACGTAAACTTCAGGTGTGCTCGACTTTCAAGCAGCGTGTGTGTGCAAACATCTGTAAAACAGTGCGGGGGTAAACGCGTCATCTGTATTAAAACATTATGATTGGTCTGAAGCTGTCAGCGCCGTCTGACGTCGTCCGTTCTAAATGCCGGTAATCCTATAATTTTCGTTCACACATAGCGCTTACCGGTAAATTACTGGTAATCTTACAACCTGTCTTACTGGTAAATTGGGAGCACTGATTTACCGGAAAGGTTCTGTTCACACATGATATGTTAACTGCAATTTACCAGTAAATTACCAGTAAAGACTGCATGTGTGAAAGGGACTAATGCCACATAGAATTAAAGCAGTTCTGAATGCGAAAAGGGGGTCAAACAGAGTATTTGTATGGTGTTCCTAATAATCCTTTAGGTGAGTGTATCAGTGCCATTATTTTGTCTTAAAATGCACACCACAATAGTTTCTCTGTGTTAGTTAAAGTACTTAGTGCCCTTGTCAAATCCTAATATGTACCATTTAGGTATATGTATGTATACATTTGTACCCCTGAGGTACTAATATGCACTCTGTAGTGGGAAAGGTGTTCTTTTTGAAGGTGCTTCCCTAGTAAAAGATAGATCCAATTTTTTACCATTTTTCTGACACTGCACTAGATGTTGGAACATGGATACTCGAATTTACACCCATTTCAAAGGTAGAGATTTAAAGGAACACGCCCACACCTTGGGAATTCAGCCCATTCACCGCATCCCCCAGAGCCAGACAAGTCCACACACACCTCTCCCATCTCCGCGCGCGCTGCAACTCCGTCCGACGCAGCCCCCGCTAGCTTAGCTTAGCACAAAGACTGGAAATGCATGGCTCCAGCTAGTATACTGCTCCCAATAAGTGACAAAATAACGCGATCATTTTCCTATTTATGTGTTGTGATTTGTATAGTCAAACCGTGTACAAATAACAAGGTGATATGAGACACAGCGATCTTTTAACAGTATACATACTGAGAACTATATTCTCTGAAGACGAAGCACTGCCGCATGGGCGGAGTGATTTGCACAACTCTGACCGAACTCTCTGCTCCTCACCAGGGGCTTCTCGTGTGCTGCGAGCAGATCACTCCGCCCATGCGGCAGTGCTTCGTCTTCAGAGAATATAGTTCTCAGTATGTATACTGTTAAAAGATCGCTGTGTCTCATATCACCTTGTTATTTGTACACGGTTTGACTATACAAATCACAACACATAAATAGGAAAATGATCGCGTTTTTTTGTCACTTATTGGGAGCAGTATACTAGCTGGAGCCATGCATTTCCAGTCTTTGTGCTAAGCTAAGCTAGCGGGGGCTGCGTCAGACAGAGTTACAGCACGCACGGAGATGAGAGAGGTATGTATGGACTTATCTAACTCTGGGGGATACGGTGAATAAGCTAAATTCCCAAAATGTGGGCGTGTTCCTTTAAGGGGTCATATTATGAGATTTTTTTAAGGTGTAAAATAAGTCTTTGGTGTCCCCAGAGTGCATATGTGACGTTTTAGCTCAAAATACCCTACAGATAATTTATTATAGCATGTAAAAATTGCCACTTATAGTGTGCCGTTTTTGGGTGTGTCCATTAAAATGCAAATGAGCGGATGAAATTCAAACACTGGTCACAATGATGGTGGTTTGTTGCAATTGAAACTCAATTGTGCTGTCAATTTTTTTCTCTCTCTCTTTCTCTCTGCACTAAACGGCAGTGTTGTTATTGTAATTGGCTACCTACCTCACAAAACAAGCAAAATCTGAACGACCTAATTTTTCACATGCTTGCAAAGAATGGCTTACCCAAACAAAGTTACTGGGATGTTCTTTTTCACATTTTCTAGGTTGATAAAAACACTGGGGACCTAATTATAGGACTTAAACATGAAAAAGTCTGATTTTCACGCTATGACCCCCCTTTAAGCTTTTGATGCACACCAGACTCAGTAAATTATTTCTTTAAGAAGTATTGTCAGGGTGGAGCAGAAATGGCCCTCCATAAATAGTCGCTACAAATCTGGAAGCACACAACTCACCAGAATGTCATTGTATGCTGTAGCATTAAGATTTGTCTGTACTGGAATTATGGGCCTTGCCAGGCATCAGTTTAAATGATGCAACTTCATAATCCACTTCACCAGTCTTAAAATCTTCAGTAAGTTTCAAATTGTTGCTTAGTGTTCAAAATCAAAGTTTAACTTTAATAATAAGAGTATATGTAGATTGTATATGATGCAGTGACAATGCACAGCGTTCTTGACTTAAACATAGGAAAAAAAGAGGGAAAAATAAAAGGAAAAAAATTTAGGGAAAAATAAGAGGTCAATCATGCAACCATTCCACGCTGTATACAGTAGGGCTTCATAAAATGTATAATTACAATCATTTAAATAAAGTTTGATAATTTCATATATCTTGCAGCCCTACAATAGCAAAGGTCCACTGTACTTTTGCTCTTACGCTTTACCACTAGATGGCAATGTGTAACAGATAGGGTCACATCTCAAACAAGTGTGAGCGTGGATATGCGTGGATATATTCAGGTTCTAGGAATATCATCTGTTTAAATCCAGCAGTATAACACAATGACCTCGGGTGCCACCTCTGCCTCCGGCGACTTAAGTGTCCACTCTGATTTGCCGGAGGAAGTCTAATTTTGTGTTTGCAGGAAGTGCATTGACTTTACAGAAATAAATAAACCTTTGGATTCTGAATCCTTTAACGTAATGCATTCTCCAGCTAAAATTGAATAATGCATAAACATTGAGCAAACTGTGTACAAATATAGAACCTAATTTCCATCACTTTATACATTTCATGGATAAGTTATTTGAGACGTTGGTTGGAGGGGGAATCCTGATGTGAATGATATTTTAGTGATTACTGATCTATATTTTCATTTACTCTGTAATACATAATGTACTCATGCACTGTACATATCCATTTCTGATTAATGATGCCATAACATTTTGTAAAGAAGTTAACAAAAAAAAAATGATGCTGTCATTTACTAACATTTACTTACATTCTGTCATTTATTCACCTATATGTTGGTATGCTGTTAAACATATGTATGTGCTGGACAAAAAATGCAGTATGCAAAATCAGGCAGCTCTTTATAGTTTCCAAAAGACCAAAAATATATACACTCGTACTTAAGGTACTTAAAAGGTTCTTTACAGTGATGCCAAAAAATAACTTTTTTTGGTTCTTCAAAGAACCATTTAATCAAAGGTTCTTTAAAGAACCATTTCTTTATACATTTTATAATCTAAATAACCTTTTTTCACCTTAAAAAAACCTTTTGTGAAACAGAAATGGTCTTGAGATGTTACAGGTGCTTTAAAGAGTAACTTAGAAAGAAATAGTTCTTTTATGGCACCTTGTTAAGATTGTACTGTATAAGCACAACGAGTTGGGTTATCTATATGTCCAGTGCAAGTTTCCTGAAGCATTATGATAACTTTGTTTGAGAAACAGAAATTGTTTTTTGATGTTCATCTTGCCCTTGCACCTCAAAATGGTTCCCATGACTTAGCTTGGACATCAGTTACATCACATGCCATTGCACTTCACCAAACATTGCGATGCCAATGATGCACTGTCAGAAAACATGGTCACAAAATGGTCCTTTGCTGTCACTAGGGTGGTACCCTTTCAAAATGGACACCTTCACACCTAAAGAGTTTATATTAGTACCTCATACATATTGATACCAAATGTATATGTATACATTTACATTATATGTCCCTAAATGGTACAATCTGCTTTAGGACCTTTTAAAGAGGGTACTGCCCAGTGACAGCTTGGGACAATTGTTTTATCATTTTTTTTTCTGACAGTGCACCAATAGCTAAAATTAACTTAAGAAGACTTGTAATGTATTGTAGCACATACAAAACTTGCAACCTGTAACATTCATGATCCTTTCAGAGCTTATGCTGACTTTTTAATTTGACTTTAATTCTTAAAATATGACTTTCTGAACTCCAATAGCCACCTTTTATGTATTACATGTTTAATTTTGCAATACTAAAACTCGAACAGAGATTATCTCAAAACATTATGGTTTCCAGGAAAGGGAAAATAAACTACACTAAAATAAACCAAAGAGATGTCCAAACTGAAAACAACTTGCACTGACATATCTTAAAATACATCAGTGCCCTTTGTTTTGCCTCAAAATGCACGCCAGTAATGTTTTTATTAAGGCTTGTCTGTTAAAACAAGTTACAGTATATTTCATAATTAAACTAAGGCCTAGTCCTGGTTTAAGCTAATCCCTCCCTACTGAAAAATCCAGCTAAGACCAGCATAAGCTGGTGAGCTCGTTTTAGCTGGTCTCCCAGCTTGGTTTTAGCTGGACCTGGTTTTGCTGGTGTAGCAAGCTGGTCTAGCTGTGTTTTGGTCACTTTTTTAGATGGTCTAGCTGGACTTAGCTGGTCAGGCTGGGAGACCAGCTGACTCACCAGCTTGACCAGCTTTGGTCAGGCCGGGAGAACCAGCTTAAACCAGCTACTGCCACCTTAAACCAGCTACCAGCTTATGCTGGTCTTAGCTGGATTTTTCAGTAGGGCTGTCCGGGAAACCACCCCTATAACTTTTTGTATCTAACTAAAACAGTGTATTTTAATGTACCAACATATAAGCTAGATATTTTAATGTTTTATCTTGTATTCCAGCCTCACAGACAAAAACACATTATTTGTATTGTTCCTACATTTGTGTATAACGGTTTATGATGATAAAAATTTGCATTTGGCAGATGCTTTTATCTGAATCAACTTACTCTGCATTTCTACAGTATATATCAAACCCATGACCTTTGTGTTGCTGGAAACACTACCAGTTCAGCTGCAGTACATGAACACAATTGAGAGACAGGATTCAAGACCAACAATATATGAACAGCCATGCACAGTGAAAAAAAGTCTTGTGAGTCCACCAGTGTAGATTTAGATTTATTGGTTTGGAAGCAAAATTAGTTTTATCCTGAACATCTCTAATACTTTGTCATTGGTGCAAACCATCTACCATGACGAATCAATAGCGGTTTCATTGAGGTTTATCCCTATACACGGCATAAGCTTTTGCAATCTTTGTCGGATCTATTGGAATTCTTGCACACGAAGCAAAATGTGCTTCTTATAATACATATCAATGATTGGAGTAAATGCAACAGAGCAGAGACAGACGCAAAGCAACTAAAAATGACACATTTTTGGAAAACACTCATTTGGAAAACATTTTCTACACTAACCCTCAGCAACACCTACAGTACTCTGCTATACGTCCTGTCAGAATGATGACACCTGCTGTTTTTCTCCCCACAACTGATGGTAAGTACGAGCTACTACAGTATGTCGTTCACCCTAGAGCTCTGTTTTGCAAGACTGAACCATAAAAAGAATAAGCTCCGTCAAACTGATCTTCAACCAGTTTTTACATTTCACGTCTTTGATCCCACCTTCAGATGTTTAGGCAATTGAATTTGTGATTAATTGTGTGAGGTTGGTGCTTGGCTAGTAGCTGCATGTTTTCCCAGTCGAGCGCCACCTCAGCACCCCCTTGGGTAAAGACGTTCCTGTCAAACCGCTCATTAAACAAAGAGAATCTACAGCAGTCTCTGCTCCCCCTGGAACAAGAGACAGCTGTTTGCTTAAGAAAAATAAAGCACAGCTTTGGACACGCGTGCCAGTAACATTCAGAAGGAAGGCCTGCGCTCTCATCTGTTGTTGCCATGGTTATGAAGCTTTTCCTGGCAGCTGATGCAGCCTCCCCCCTTTCTATTCCCTCCCATTTTCGTTCCTTATCCGGCAGAAACGTGCAATCCAAATGTCGACCCTGCTGGGTTAGGCTGACTGAAA
Organism: Misgurnus anguillicaudatus; assembly: GCF_027580225.2. Lineage (NCBI taxonomy): Eukaryota > Metazoa > Chordata > Actinopteri > Cypriniformes > Cobitidae > Misgurnus > Misgurnus anguillicaudatus. The sequence goes on from NC_073353.2 coordinate 14,403,131, forward strand.
TAGCTTCTGCCGGTCCACTTAAACAAACTGTACTCATTGAAAGACTTTGATTGGATCTCCTGCTGCCATCAATCATCCAATCAGATGTAGTGCAATCCCCTCCCCACTGAGCTCATCTGAAGCCGAGGTTTTGTCCCTTTGTCCCCTCCGGGCGCACGGCGAACAGGTAAACAGCTATCCCGCAGATGCCAGAGCGGAATTTTCCGAGTCCGTCTCGGTCGGACAGGCTGGCTCATTTTGTTTCTCGCCGTGGCGTTCCCATTCCATCCAGGCAGGGGTTGGGACTTACCTCCACTTCAGAAGTGGCTTACAAACCTGGTGATTAGTCCAGATATCTTCCAGGTCACGAGTGATGGGGAGTAAGAGGATAGAAGTGGAAAAACCTCTGCTCTATTATCTCAGCACGGTCTATAATGAGAGCATCCATGCAGAGTTTATTAGCCTGGTGCGCTTACTAATCCAGTAGTGCTGAGTAGGATTATAATAGTATATTTAACAAGTGCTGTTTAAATTCCTCTTACATTTTCACTGTAGTCTTAAATTATGACTTGTGGTGATGATATAGTATAAAAAAAATAAAACAGTGATGCCATACAAGAACCATTTTTGGTTCCCCAAAGAACCATTTAGCCAAAGCATAATTTCTTTCTTTATACATTTCTAAAGTTTCACTACTTTTATGAAACAAAAAGGTTCTTCAGATGTTAAAGCTTCTGTACGGACCCATACAGCAAAAAAACATTTATTTCCTCAAGTTTATTTACTACCATCTTAAAGGAATAGTCTACTCATTTTCAATATTAAAATATGTTATTACCTTAACTAAGAATTGTTGATACATCCCTCTATCATCTGTGTGCGTGCACGTAAGTGCTGGAGCGCGCTGCGACACTTCGATAGCATTTAGCTTAGCCCCATTCATTCAATGGTACCATTCAGAGATAAAGTTAGAAGTGACCAAACACATCGTTTTTTCCTATTTAAGACGAGTAGTTATACGAGCAAGTTTGGTGGTACAAAGTAAAACGTAGCGCTTTTCTAAGCGGATTTAAAAGAGGAACTATATTTTATGACGTAATAGCACTTTTGTGAGTACTTGGACTCGGCGCAGTAACACCCTCCCTCTCCCATTATGAGAGTGAGAAGGGAAGCAGATTTTTCAGGCGAGTCGAAGTACTCCCAAAAGTGCTATTACGCCATAAAATATAGTTCCTCTTTTGAATCTGCTTGGAGAAGCGCTGCGTTTTGTTTTGTGCCACCATACTTGCTCGTATACATAACTAACTACTCGTCTTAAATAGGAAAAAACGTTGATGTGTTTGGTCACTTCTAACTTTATCTCTAAATGGTACCATTGAATGAATGGGGCTAAGCTAAATGCTGTTGAGGTGTCGCGGCGCGCTCCAGCGCTTGCGTGCGCGCGCACAGATGATGGAGGGATGTATCAACAATTCTTGGTTAGGGTAGTGGCATGGTTTGATATTGAAAATGAGTAGACTATTCCTTTAACATTACCCGGTATATGACCCTTGCACGTAGAGTGAATATCCGGCACGAAGAGAATCGATCGCCTGTAACGGCCACTCATTCACAGTACAATGTGTCTTCATGGACATATTTCTTAAAACTTCATTCAGGGTGAGCCGACTGCTCATTTAACATATTGGTACTTCGGGCAGACATTCTACTGCCCATCTCTCTCAAGGTAAAGTGCTTGTTTTTCATCTAACCACAATCACTGCATCTCTAGAGATCTTTGAAATCTTTCTTTGTATCCAAGCGGGCCTGCTTTATTCTGTGTCCCTGGTCTTCATCATGAACCTGAAAACATGGGCCCTGCTTACCATTGTTGTCAGACCATCAGGCTGGATAAGAGCATTGAATGAAAAGGAACTTAAACAGGATGAGAAGGACTCATCTCCATCATCACCAATCAGGGAGGAGGATGGGTATTACGGTCTTTTGATGGAGGACGACTCATCCTCTATAGCCATTGATTTACATCCATGAATTGTGATATTTCATTATGGTGCATTTGCAATTTCCTGCATTACGGCGGCGCCGCGTCTCAGTGTGTTGACCATGAGCTGTGATGAGAAAACAGGTGGAGAGGGGCATTGAAGGAAAGAGGGGAGGGAAGCGAGAGGAGAGTGGGCATTAGGTGAGCCATTAGACTGTAAAATTTAAATGGAAATGCAAAAAAGCAGTATGTAAAAAACATCACCTCTCATCTCTAATAAGATATAAAGGGATAAAAGCTCCAAACTAATTTAATAAGCTCTTTGTTCTATCGAGCAGATGTGGCTCAGTTTTCTTCATCTCTGCCTGTCTGTCTATTTTTTTCTTACCCATTATGAGGTTACTTGCCAAAGAAAGGTCAAATGTACAGTGTTTACTCTCTCAGTGGTGGATTTCATGCATTAGAGTAACACTGTTTCATGTCACTGCATTAGTCTGCTGTCAGAGAAAAACTGAATTAAAAGCATCATGTACTGGTGTGATGTATCTGTGGAACACAGGATTAATTACTGTGAATGGAAAAACTTTTTCTGAACTGGACCTAAATCAAATCTTGCTCATATATAGGCCAGGTGCACCAACTAAAACAACATTTTATAGCATGGTGTCCTGGTAAAGACAAACATTCTTTGCTTTAAACCGAAGAATTATGGTACTTAATGATTTAATAAATCATTGGGAAAAAGTGTTGCGGTCCACAAAGCAAAAGAATCAGGAGCATTTTTCTCATCCTTGGTCTCAGACCATTGATTTTAACAAATCACTATGAAAACTGGAGCCCTTTGAAATGAAAAATTCCTGGATATTTTATAGCTTAAAAATAAAAAATAAGAGCATCTAAGTGTAATGGATTTAAAGTAAAAATATTTGTTTTAAAGGAATAGTTCACCCAAATGTACAAATTCACCCATATTTTACTCATCTTAATGCCATTCCTGATGTATAGGGAGTTTTTTCTTTAGTTAAACACACACTATACATTTTATAGTAAAATTACGTTATGTTATTAATTTAAAGGGGACATTCAAGACTTTTTTAAGATGACAAATCTTTGGTGTCCCCAGAGTACGTATGTGAAGTTTGAGCTCAAAATACCATATAGATAATTTATTATAGCATGTTGAAATTGCCACTTTGTAGGTGTGAGCGAAAATGTGTCGTTTGGGGTGTGTCCTTTTAAATGCAAATGAGCTGATCTCTGCACTAAATGGCAGTGCTGTGGTTGGATAGTGCAGATTAAGGGGCGGTATTATACACTTCTGACATCACAAGGGGAACCAAATTACAATTACCTATTATTTCACGTGCTTGCACAGAATGGTTTACCAAAACTAGGGGACCCAATTATAGCACTTAAACATGAAAAAATCAGATAGGTTCCCTTTAAATATAGCTTAGCAAAAGCTCCAAAAAGTACATACATGCATCATTTTAAAAAATCCAAATGAGTCCAGTTAGATCTGGGATGGGCAGCTGGCGGTCGAGGTCCACACACGGCCCAGGGGACATTTTAATACGGCCCACTGGACCATATTATACTTAATCAAATATTTTTAAAATGATGATTTTTGTTTTAGGACGTAAATACTCCTAACCAGGAGAGGGCGCTAGGTCCTGCAGATCGTCACAGTAAGCATAGTCCCGTGTTTGGGCTTATGTGAAGAAGAGGTCTTCACGGGGTCCGAAAACCCGAGGTCCGACCCGAGACCCGATTAGGTTCGGGTCTAAAAGTTTCACGCGTGCCTCGGACACAGGTCGGGTACAATAATTGGGTTTCGGGTTATTTAAAATGAATGTGTTTTTGCCGAACGGACCCGAGAAGCCCTCTCGCATGTGTGTGTGTGTCAATGTCCTTTTCAAACCTCTCCTTTGTTTGCCAAGAGCGCTTGCGACATTGTGTGGCTGGCGATAGGTTAATTTTTGTTGAGACATACATGTCAGATAATTTTAAATGTACGTTTTAGCGGTTACCTTGGTGTCATCGTCATATAGAAAAATGGAGCAGCTCGCCAAATTTTTTGCGAGGCCACCGGGGCTGCAGACGGCACACACGTCAGTTTACATTCGGGTCCAGTCGGGTTAAAAACAATGCCTCTGGTTTGGGTGACCGGTCGTACTCGGGCCAGAATTGCTCTCACATTTGAAAGGTAAAATACATTGTTATTAACATTTTTTTTATTTATTTTGTTTTGAATTTATGTAGCCTATTATTTATCTCAAATAATTTTGTTCTCTAAGGGCGGGATGAGAAACTCCTCTATACTAATTTAAAAGTGCCTTGCTTGTTACAGATGTTAAAGCAATGCAGTTAAAGCAACACTATGTAGTTTTTCAACCTTTAAATAATGTCTCTAAAATTATTTCAGTGATAGAACAACTCTTAACTGGACAAATTCTACTGCTACTGCAACCTGAGCAGCCTCCTAGCTGCTACAAGCGCACTCTGAAAGTCGAGGTGGAGGGTAGAGCACACAGCCCCGCCCCGCCCCTCCTCCTGCCTGCAGAAGAGTGTCTGATACCAGGCACTGTTGCACTTTTCAACCATATGGGGGAGCCGTAAGTCATTTTTACATGGAAACTACATAATGTTATTTTAAGAAGTTTTATCTGAAATGCTTGTTCACTGAAAATAAAGTTATGATTTAGAATAAGCATAATTGCTAAGTTTTATAGTTACAATCTTTAAAGGGGACAGAGAATGAAAAACCATTTTTACCTTGTCTTTGTTGAATAATGGTAGTCTACCCGCATTCACAAACATACAAAAAGTGTTACACATGCTAAACATCTCAGTGTCATAGAAATTCCTCTTTTAGAAATGTCAGCCAGAAAACGGCCCAATCTGAAAAACTGATGCTTATGACATCACAGGCATCTAACTGCCCATCCACTTTAAAATAATTGGCTACATTTTTTGAGTGGCAGCAAAGTCAGCCAATCAGTAATGAGATTGCAAGTTAAGCCAGTAGGGGGAGCCAAATAGGTGCAAACCACTTGTTTGAAATCCCCCACCCTAATAGAGCTAACTGAGAGAGGTTTTTAGGAAGCTTCTAAGGCATTACAGACCCAAACAAAAGGATTTTGGTCTACATGTCACATCACAGAACAAGGATAAATACTCCGTTTAATCATTCTATGTCATCTTTAAAGACAGGTTAATTGTATAATGTGGTTACTTAATAAAGGAAATTAAGAATGATGTAAATTGTGCGTGTGGTTCTGGCCCCCTTGGTATAAAGGAGAAAAATGCTGGCCTTCGTCATTATCAAAGTTGCCCATCCCTGAGTTAGATAATATAAAGTATGAGGAGTTCAGATGCAAAACCCTTTAAGTGCATCTGACATCTTTTCTTGTAAATTAGCATTTTATAAATCAGGCTTTAGGGTTTAGTTTAGGTCAGAATTTCACTTTAATGGCAATAAAAGGTTATTTCTCAATTCGCGCCATTTGCACAAACTAGACGCACAAATGAGGCGGAATCGCGTCTACCGTGGCTAAATGCCTCATTCGTGCCGCAAGACCTCCAGACGCACCTCAACGCGTCTTTACGTTGACTTACTTTGGGTTCACACCAGCAGCATATGAGGCGTCAAATTCTCGTCTACCCGACGTCATTCGTGTCTTTCCATTGTCCAATCGAATGAGGGGAGAGGCGGGCCTTACGTTGTGGTGAGGGAAGTTTACAGTTGCTTTGAAGAACCGGACACCACTCGCTCACTCTCTCCTGTGTGTTTATGCACTCACCTCTCACCCTCAAACAAGGTCAGAGCAAGCGTCCTCTTTTTAAAGTTTCTGCTAATATGACAGTTAACAGCAAAAGAGCGCTTATGCTTCAATATTTGATTGACAAGACAGCTGACTCGGTGGTTGCTTAGCAATATGAAAAGCCGCATCGCACTGCTCTTTTTTAAAAAAAGAATTTTTAAAGCGCTTTTGGTGTGACTGGCCCCTAATGATGTATTGTTTGTTGTGTGAAGTTAAAGGTGCAGTGTGTAATTTTTAAAAGGATCTCTTAACAGAAATGCTACATAATATACAAAACTATATTATTAAGGGTGTATAAAGACCTTTTAATAATGAACCATTATGTTTTTATTACCATAGAATGAGACGTTTTTACCTACATACACCAAGGGTCCCCTTACATGGAAGTCGCCAATTTTGTGCCGCCATTTTTCTACAGAAGCCCTTAACAGACAAACATTTTTAATCCGTCAATGACATGTTCTTCCGGTGGTGGCTTCGTAGCTTCTCTATGTGTTTCAAAAGCGAAGGAAGAGCAGTGGACTGAGCCATTGGTTGCAATTCGCAACCTCACCACTAAATGCTGCTAAAATTTACACACTGCACCTTTAAATCTTTCACATTAAATAAGTAAACTATCAGCTACACTCACTGGGATCACCCATGATATTTGTCCTCTAACTGGGTTTAACAAATGTGACTGTCTTTTGCTGCAAAACCCTCTAAATGCATGCAAGTTTATTTCAAAAACTTTCACTTTTAAAGAAACATTAGCAAATGATGAAAGTCAGAATGTAAAAATGAAGAAACTGAACACACATTAGGAGGAGCTGTGATCCATGTGACTGCCACATTGATGTTTGAATTTTGCATTTATCCAATTCATCTTCTTTGCACATATAGGACTTTACTGAAAAATAGTTGACATTTAGCATTTTCTGCCAACAAAGTGATATTTCTGAATGGCCTGAGGCCAAGATTAAGCGTATTTGAAGCGGAGGTATTTGATAAACGTATAATACATGTCGAGAGCATTCAGGTAATCTAATTTTTGACAGAGGTGCCATTTAGCAACTTTTGCATCTGAGCTCCTCATATGTTATGAGCTTATTTAGTGAATAATATGTCATGTATTGATTGAAACATAGCTACAGCTTAGTAGAGTCAATTCAAATATGGTGGCACTTGTTCTCTCATTTATTGTGAATTTGTGATTAGTTGTCCTATGCATGTTTCAGTCGTGTTCAACTGAAGAAAGGAAGCCATATACATCTGGAATGGTATAAGGGGCAGAGAATGTTCATATTTGTGTGAACTACTTTAAAGGATTGTAATTGAATTCTGCCCTTTTCTCTGCTTTATAATCCAAATACATTGCTGGGTTTCTAATAACCATAAACTGAATTTGATGTGCATAAAAGTATCATTTGCAGTAAAAAATTGCAGTTTTTGCATGAAGTAAACATAATAGAAATGTTATTAAAGCGTAATACGAATATAAAAAAACATTATATTACTGTGTAGAAACTCATTTATTGAAAAATGCTGTTTTCAAAATGTCTAAATAATGAGTTTTTGTCCTGTGGAGCATATAGTGTGCATTGATTCTTCTTTTGAGAGTAATTATACAGTAAAAGCCCACAGTGTGTAGCTATAGATGTACCTGCAGTGCTTCCTCCCATGAAACACCTGCCCTCATCTTACAGAAACCCACAGCCTCGATTATAACTCTCGCCTTTTCCCCGAGAGCCGGACGCGCTGCTGTGTTTCAACCGCAGGCCTGTTCAAATACAATGACTCACACTGCGCCAGAAATGAATTTACCGGTTCGAATCAGACATCATGGGGTCTGGCCTCGCTCTTCAGTCCATTTGTATTGTTTCCTGTGTTAATGAGGGAAGCTTGTCATTGGGTCTGGAAATGGTATTGAGTTGAAATGAGCTTTGCCCGTGCATGGAAAAGAAAAAGACTGATATAGTTTTGGTTGAAATTGTTTCTTTCTCATGCCGTTGGTATTTAAAGCTGATACATGGGGAGACCTTAATAGGATGTTTGATCAAAATCTATTCAAAATGCAATGAGTTGAATATGATGAAATGCAGTAATACAAAAGCGCTGTTTTGTATGAGACTTTAGTAATTAAGTGCTTTTTAATTATGTTTGCACAGTGTTATAATGAGTTTTAATGTTGCCCAAAGGCACTTTGAATTATGTTGTTTTTAAGTTTCATGTACATGTTAAAGGTGAATAATAGTGTATCTGCATATCATTATTTTTGAAGTACACATACATAATTGCTAAAAAAAAAATTCACCACGATTTCTACTTTCCATTACAGCACATTAACATACTGCAGAAACCCTGTCATCATTTACTCATCCTCATGTTGTTTTAAATCTGCATTTGAAATGAGTTTCTTTATTCTGTTGAACACAAAATAATAAAGATATTTTGATAAATGATGGTAAGCACACAGTTGAGAGTCCTTATTAACTTCCATAGTATTTGTTTATCCTACTATGGAAGTCAATGGGTACCAATACATATGTGGTTACCATGATTTATCAAAATATCTTTTTGTGTTCAACTGAATAAAAAAATCAATATAAGTTTAGAACAACACAAACGGTAAGTAAATGGCCTCGCTATCAGCTAGTCCCAGTTAAAGGGGGGGTACTCTGAGTTGGGGCTAAAATTTCGACCTCGGAGCCCTACGCCAAATATGCTTTATCCCATTCCCTATTGATTGCATGTTAATGCAAAATCGTAAACATGTCTATGAAGACGACAAACTCTTGAACAACTCCACAAGTCGCATTCTCGTCACCTTATGCTCAATGCGTTTTCCCAGCCCTCCCCCCGAATTCACCAACAAACAGGATTTTCACAGGAAGCTAAGCATGAATATTTAATAAGCGGCAGCTGTTGTGTAGTACTTGCATCACTAACTGCCTCATGCCAGCCTCACTTATGGGCCTGCTGGATTTTACTTTATGATCACTCACTATTATATACATGCATGTCGAATTTGTCAGGCTTACGTGTTATTTTCGATGCTTTGTCTTGGGGTATTTTGATATTTCTGTGACAGGACTTACCATCTGTATAGCCAGATACAAATACATTACAGACTTTATGGGTCCCAGAGGCTCCAATTATGTTATGTTTTGATAATTAATAATATTTCAAATCAACCCAGATCAAATGCAGATATGAAGAAACTGACTGATATACATTATTTCTGGGATCAGCATGTGAAAATTCATTCTGATATAAACAGGTCCATGCTGGTTCACACAGAAGGGTCTTTGAGGAGACCACGTGACATTCGGGAGAGCTAAAGCTTAATAATTGAGACTCTCTGAGCCCCTTTCCTGGACCATGGCCGTGATATTGCTCCTCTCCTCGCACAAATCCTACAACTTATAACGGATAATCCGTTGACAGCCAAATTGCCTGAGGGGATTTTGTTTTCCCTATATGACAAGCCAATCTGTTTGGTTGCCAGAACTATCCATAACCCTCTACCACGATCACCATCCTCCCCCTGCCTCCTATTCTATTCCGAGGAAGAAGAAATCAGTTTCATTTGGAACACGCGGTTCCCGTCTGTCTGAAGTGGTCATATTTTTATGGACACGGCTGGAGATCTCATCTTAGGATGTGATGTTACCTTTTCTTATTGTAGCCAATTATCTATTCCCACTCCTGGGTCTCTCTCAGGGTCGTGCTGTGATAGCACCGTGCCAAGTTCAAGATGGTGTCATCCTGATACCATGGAAACCACTCTGTAAAACCACTGGATATTCGGGAAGCCAGATCGAAAGATTTTTTTATGAGGAGATAGATTTGTTTAGATTAAACTAGTAGAGGGTTAGATGTAGAGCATGTGTGAGAAAGATGTCACATTAAAATTCATCTGTGTTGGCCGGATGATGGTGAACTGTACTTGGCATACAGAATAAGGTCTGAGGAACTAAGCTAAATAACAGATCCACTTTAGATGATATTAAAGCCTCTTTGAAAATGTTACTCTCCTGCCCTTGAAAACTGTGGGAAGGGCTGTTTTATGAAGGAGAGTTGACAGTAAAGCGTTAAGCGTACAGATGTCAACAGTAAAAAAAAAATTGGTGCTATATGAAGGTTAACAATGGGTCAAATGTAATGGTTTATTCCCAGCATTTTGCTATAAAATAACCCAATTTTACAGTAAGTAAAATTACAACTCAACATTTTACCAAATATATTACGATATTGACTTCGTAATATATTATCCACATTGAAGTGGAGATTTTTGCATGTACGTAAGAAGGTTTTGCAATTAATTTGCTAAATAATATTGACATTTTTTTAAATAAGACATTTACATTTTTGATAAATTGCCATTAAAGAGAAATGACTAAACTTGAACATAAGAGCTTAATAAAAAAATGCTTATTTATAAAACAGGCCGTTCTGGTTCTTCATTCTGATTGGTTGAAACACGTTCTAAGGCGTGATAAAATACCCCGGTAACCCCACGGTTCAGACCGCATTACATAACTGCGCCGCTTTTGCTGCGTGACTTATGAGACACCACAGTCTTTAATTATTTTTTTATTTGTCTACAATTGCACAATTAATGGGGATATCCAGATAAATGGCAATAAATATTGTTGAGTCATCTCGTCAATAAAGAGAACGCGTTCCCTAAGGAGTTTCTGCCTCAAATTCATATTTTGCACTATTATCCACTGAGTGGCGATCTTACCCAACTTAAACACTAACGCATTCAATGAACACTAAAAACACCGTGTAAGTTTAAATCAGGCTCTGAATCTGATCTCTTACAAAAGTTCTTCACAAAAATTAAATTATCTCCGCTTTTAGCTGAAAATTTGAGAGGTGATAAGGGAACAAATAAAGGTAGTATGAAACAGGTTTTTTTTTTAAGTGGAGGGTTCTTTCATTTGATATTTTATGTTTATTTAAGGAAGATCATTTTTCTGTAAGGCATTAAACTAAAACGCTGATGGGGAAAGAGTTAAGCATGCTTCCCAAGCATATTTAATCATCACAATTGCATGATATAAATCAACAGTTGCATGATATAAATGGTAATGTATAAATTTGATGATTTATGAAAATAAACACCACAGTTTTAATCATATTTTCATTTGTTGCTTGAAAACTGCGCTCTGTTTCAGCCACATTTAATTCTGAGGAACTACTTTGTTTGGTGGAAGAGTAATATTTGTACTAATATAATTACTTATTTGTGTTTTATTTGATCAAATCTTGCTATGCATATGAAGTAACCGTTTTATAAAAGCAATAAGCCCTGCAAATCAGTGGTGTTACAGTGCATTTTATGTTTTCACAACGCCCCTTAGCTGTTTTTAAAATCCACTGGTAACCCACTGCTTATTGCTTTATTAGAAAAACATTTCAAATGCTCTTTTTTGATTTCATACATATTTTACGAGTTGCTAATTCATATGAATTCGTAGGAAATGCAAAATATGGTGAACAAAAACATAAGATTTTCATAAAAAAGCCAATAACAAAACCTCGCCCCTAACCCTAACATCACGGGGCAAAGGAAATCTTGTAACACTTTACAATAAGGTTCATTAGTTAACATTAGTTAACAACATTAGTTAACATAAACTAATAATGAACTGCACTTATAGCATTTATTAATCTTTGTTAATGCTAATTTCAGCAATTACTAATACTTTTTAAAAAATCTTGTTAACGTTAGTTAATGCACTGTGAACTATATGAACAAACAATTAAAAGCTTTATTTCTATTAACTAACATTAACAAAAAATGTATAAATACTGTAACAAATGTATTGCTCATGGTTTGTTCATGTTAGTTAATACATTAACTAATGTTAACTAATGAACATTATTGTAAAGTGTTACAGGAAATCTTTCAAAAATCATAAAAATTAATAGTCACCTTGTAAAATACGTCGCTTTATATACATAAATATATGTTTATTCAGAGCTTTAAAAAATATGTTTTTATCAAAATCTTTTATGTATTCTTTCCACATTGACACATTGTTTCATCATTTATTTAAAGTGTAGCCTATGCCTCACAAAATGTTGCTAGATATTTCTTTATACAGTAATAAACATACGTTTACATCTACTAAGAAACAGTAGGTTTTTCTATAACCTATAAGCTCTTTTAAAAAGAAGAAAAGCGTTTGATTTTTCACTTTCTACAGTAAAAGGTCACAACAGGCCTGAATGCCAAGTCAAACTGATTTTCTCCAACTGTGAAGTCTTCTGACCCTTTTGACCAGGCAAGCTACAAAAATTCAATTGAACTGCTGCAGCACATTCACTGCCTCCAGTGTTACAGGTTAAAGGACATATTCAGCCGTCTTTGCCATGCTGGCGTGTTTTATGCTTTTCCAGCAGTTTAGAAATGTGTCAGAAAGAGATGTCTCTGCTGAAATGTTTTCTGAAAACACTTATTCTCAAAGGAGGGTACAGTGACTTCATAATCTGGATTCTTAGGAGATTGGGGTGGGGAAGGCTTAGGATATGCAGATTGATAACAAGCTGTCTGTCTCTACTAAAGCTCAATAGAGTAGATATGCACTTGCAGAGAACTACATGAGGGAATATGAATAACTTTAGCGCTGTGTTATAAATACATTTCCAATGTAATGTTTATTCATGCGGCTTGCTATTATATAATCTTTGAACGAGTAAGAAGAAACCTTTGCTGATTTAGGAGTTCATGTGAATATTTCCTGATCTGAAATGTATTCAAGGGTCTTTCACATTCATTCCAGCAGGTGTTTTCATTGTGGATATAGAGATGTGCCAAGGACTGAATAGATGCATATAATTTCAAACGAACAATGCAGTAATTGTAATCACTTATATCCAATTTGCAACTTCTTTATGTGGATTATACTGTACATGCATCTGCTTCTCCTTTAACCCTTTGGGGATATTCACACTTTTTATAACTGTAACATCTCTACAAGAATTGTCATTCCACTTTCATGTGAAGATTTCATCATCAATCCTCCAAAAGAAACAAATCCTATTAGATTCATGTGTGGGAGACTAATTAAGACCAAGGGAAAATATCTGTTAAAATATGCATGTTTAATTGACTGAAAACAATCCACATGTGTGTCTATCTTGTCACACAGCTCCAGAACACATCACAGCAGCCTTCATAAGAGATCTCAGTGCTTGTCATGTATGTGTATGACAGACTTCTTCAGTCGTATGACAGACATGACAGTAAAAACTTCATGTACCTAAGGGAAGTGTTTTCTTGTCAAAATGGATTGGACCAGGTTATGGGGAAGAACAGCTGGCTGTGTGTTTCTTTAACCTTTAGAGGGCGCTGTTTACCATAGAGCAGAACACAACAGCAATAATTTGTTTGTATAGATATAACCTCCTGAAGCTATCAAATGTGTTCTCTGTGAGGGCTTACTGTAACATATGGCTCAGTGACTTTAATCTATGTGTTCAAAATGCATTAAAATTGCAATTCATACAGACAATGACTAAATACACATCACAAGGTTAATAATTCTAGATTATAAATCATTTAAAATGTTGTGGGCTCAGAATATATGTAAGTGGAACACACATACTGATTCAAATGTATACAATGTAATGCATTGTAAGTACAGTAACTTCCAAAACATCTGGCAAAAGGATAATGAAAGAAAGTAATAATAGTAAAAAGCAATAGTTTAAATAAAAAACGGGCTTACAGGAATGCCCAAAATAATAATAAACACTAATTACTATATAAAACAACCTCTGTGGGGGGTATGCACGTGACGTCACATTCGGCGAAAGCGACTGCGGTTACGCCCACTGAGTGGCAAAAAGCCTGAGCGACAGCATTAGCATGGCATAGATGTGTGAAGTAAATCAATAGCAGTAGCCATATATCAGGTATGTCAAAGAAAATAAAATAAATCCTATAAAAATACACCAATGAATACTCTTATTCTGTGTAATTGCAAAGTTTTGTCAGGGAGCCTTCATTAAAAACATCCATTATGATGAGCCTTGTGTACTAGGTATGATGGTTTAATAGAGGGTATGCACGTGACGTCACCTTCGGTGCCACTGAGTGGCAAAAGACAGACCGTCAGCATTGTGTACAGTGTAAAATCAGCGAAAAAACGAGGAAAACATTGTGCGATAGACTGTGCTAACAGATTAGCAAGAATTGGGAGCTATCGTTTTACAGACTGCCAAAAAACACCAAAAGGAGAAGTAAATGGATCGTTCATGCCAACGTCCACAGACCACAGGTGGGTTGACAAGTTGCTATGGTATCAAGAAGAGGTGGACACTACTTAATAATGTTACTTTCTACTTAAGATTAGTTTTTTCTCAAGTATTTGTATTTTATCAGTGTTTTTCTTTGGAAAACATACATTCCAAAGCATATTATCATAATTTTTATTCTATTACATTTAATAAATACACATTTTTGTTTTATATTTAATAGCCTATTTTAATACAATAACGTACTTTTACTAAAGATAAAGTACACAATTTTAATGTAATTGGGTATTAAATAATAGTGAAGTAAATTTTTTTCCCAAGACAAACACCCTAATAAAGCACTGATGCTTGGAAAATGTAACTCATGTAACAAAGTATCGTCCACCTCTGCTATCAAGTCCAATAAATTCAATTTAAGCTGATAATAGTCAGTTTTACTGGTATTTTCACATCAGCCGCTATGAAAACCAGCCATTTTGTTGAATGTTTTGCCACTCAACAGGGCGAGCTCCGGCGTGGTCACGTGGAAAAGTAACAACAATCCATACCCATAGTGTTAGGCAAGACAAACATATATGTCAGGAAAAGCAATGTCTGGCCATATGCCCTTGTCCACAGACTACTGGTTGTTTGGCAAGTTGTTGTATAGGGGCACTGTTAAGGCCAACTAAATTAAATTTAAGCTGATAATAGTCAGTCTTACTGTCGTTTTCGCAGCAGCCGCTATGAAAACCAGCCATTTTATTTAATGTTTTGCCACTCAACAGGGCGAGCTCCGGTGTGGTCACGTGGAAAAGTGACGTCATTGCATACCAACTATAACCATGTTTAAAAAGACAAAAAAAATGACAAGTCAGCTTCAAAATAAAAAACATGAACACAAAACCCTGAAAGATATCTGCTATTTTGCTGGTGTTCACATTATGTTGCAGGGTTCCTTGTACCAAAAATGGTCCAAATGGTTACATTTTGCAGTACCCTTTTAAAACATCCTAGTGTGTACCATTAAGGTAGAAATATGTATACAGTTGGTACCATATGAGGTACTAACATGAACTCTATAGATGCATATGTGTACTTTTTGAAAGGGTACTGCCCCAGTGACAGCTAGTGAAGAGATATTGTCACTTCCTATGTAACCACAGCAACTATACAAATGTGTAAACCACGGATGAAATAGATGTGTTTTTTATTGAGTTGAACCCTGGCTGATCGCTATCAAAGTCTTCAGACCGATATATTGGCCCTGGACAGATTTGTTGATTACATCAGCTAGTGTCAGAGCAGGTCCAAACATGTTGAGTCTGCAGGTCACCGGCACATGGGTCAATATTCATCGAGGAAGACGTTGAGCTCTTCCAGAACACCACAGGCCATAAATCACAGCATAGTTTTCACTGATGGGGATCAGCAAGTGATGCTGTGAAGGGATTTGTAATGGGAACACTAAAGGCAGGAGGTAGGAAATGAAGAAATCAGGAGATATTTTCACCTTAGACATGTTCTTCAATCAGGTTGGGAAATGAATCAACGTTACACCGAATTTATTATCCCTGCTAGATGTGGTTCAGATTCATCAAATCCATATCAAATGTCAAAATGTAAAACGTGAATAATGTAAAGCGTAGCAAAACATCTGAAACTAAATGACACATTTGCTTTGATTTATTCAGTATATTTTCATTTTCTTTGCTCATTTCATATGTTATTGCAGATGGCAAAACCGTTTCTGAAATATCACCAATAGGGTCAAGTGGAATGTCGGGACAGTTTGGGATTTCAATTAATACATTTGCATAACTTAATCGAGTCTGTTTGGTCCATAGAGGACTGTTACAGCTGGGACTATCATTTTAAGATGGATCAAGATGATGGAGACCTCTTTGAGAGTGGAAAAGGGGGGGTTGGGGTGAAGAAAGATCTGAGTTCAATGATTTTCATTCTTTATGGTCCACATCTGCTTCTGTATAAAAAGAAAAATGAATTGCCTCATGCATGACAATTTTTTAATATTTTTGTGGAGAGCAAGAGCGGTGACCTACAGAGTTTGTGTTTCATTTCATGGCCGCAGATTAACTCTTTATTTCTCCCAGCGCTAGGACAACTGAAACAAACATCTATCAAAATGTGGCCTCAGCTAGCCGCCACACAAAAGGCTAGATCAAAAATCCTATTCAAATGATAAAACTCTCTGATCTACCTTTATTAATTTATTTATTCACACCTAAATAGGCTGTGCAGTCTGCTATATAAATATTGTAATATAATTAAAACATGTTCATGATTTTTACACAAATTTGCATCTCTGGTTGCTAAGTTCAGCATGCATTATTATGCCCATTTTTACAAGATGTAATATACCTTTAAGTCTCAGTTGTGCCTAGAATGTGTTTGTGAAGTTTCAGCTCAAAATACGTCACAGCTCATATATTATAGCATCTCCAAAATTCCCCTATTTGGGTGGGAGCAAAAAAGCGCGTTTTCATGTATGCACACTCCAGTGAGTGCTTCTGGTTAAAAATGTATCTGATTCCTGTGAATACAGTCTGAGACAATATAGTATCTTAGTGCTGCAATGTGCTAACAAACACATTTAGAAAAGATTTTGGGTAAAATTAACCATAAAATTAAGTCAGTAAGTGGCAGTGGGCGGGGCTTTATCAGTGTGACATCACATTAACAAGAAAATCAAAACAGCAGGTCTAATGAGACTGCATTGGTTCAATGGGGATTAAAAAGAAGAAGCAGGTGGATTTTTTATTGAAAGGGGTTGTGTTCACACACTCCCAACACATATTAATAGGTTTTTTTTTTCATTCTTATTTATGGATATATATAGATGTTTGGTTTCTGATATATTCGTTTCACGGGCAGAGCTTACGTGAATATTCATAAACTTCCACAATCTATTAGATGTTATGAGACTTTGGCCCTGTCCCAAATGGCACACTCCGAACTTGTGGACTTCCTCAGAGTCCACACTTTGATGACATCATTTAGTGCAGACCTTAGATACCCTTGACGCAAGTCAACGAGGGTGCACCCGAGTCGTATTTTTGGACAGACTCGAGGGTCACACCGGAAATAGGAAGAGAAGTTGCCCATCAGTGTGAACTCCTCCCATCCATCGTCTGATTCATCTGATTGCTCTTTCGCATGGACTTCCGGGTAGGTAAAGTGGAAGAAGCCTGCAGCAGTGCAAGCTTTACCGAAGACCGCATCAAGGCTGCAAAGGGGGCGCTGATGAGCACACTTCGGAGCGTAAAAATGACAGATGGGACACACTACGGACTCATAGACTAAGCGAGCATAAGTAAAAGTAAAATGAATATAAAGAATTTACTCATTATGACAGTTTAGATGCTGAAGAAATATACAATACTTTAAAGCATATACAATATATAGGCCTGTCTGATATAAACACCCATCGAAGGTGAAGGATCCAATCATGTCTGTAGCCTAATAAGGGCTGATTCATTTTACTGTACATGGAGTTGGGCTCTCTCATAAGGGCTCACAAGAATGAATAATACACACTTTTATCAAACACTTTCGTTATTGGAATAAATGAATCATAGTTGACTGCCAATAAGACATTTTTAAATATAATCTGTAAAATAAAATTACATTTTACAATAAAATTACGATTACAAGTGATTATAATCAAATGAATGAATGAATTTAATGAATATATACACATTAGGTGCTCCATAGTATAACTGTAATAATTGTGCAGAATTTTCTCTTCATTTTTAAAAGAAATGACACGGTAACAGCATGCTAAATATGACTTGCTGCCATGGTTACACGTTGCTAAATCAAGAAGACGGTGAATTAACAATTTTCTTTCCTATTATGATACACCTAATTAATTTCATAACAGTCCCTTTGCCGATAAATATAATTATCTCCTATTTTCTACACCTTAAGGGATAGGTGGAAATGCACAAAAAACCTCTGTCTTATGTGACAAAGCGCTAATTTGGTCTATTAGGCACAGGTGCAAGCGTGCGTGTTTCTGTGATCATCCATGTGAATATAACTCCACATAGGAGCTGTGTTTCTAAATGGGAGAAACTCAACAGGCTATATTCACACAGTTATTTTACATTTTCAATAGCATTATGGAGCATTTAAGACTCCGGAAAAAAATCTCAAAGACCTCACATCTGCATTTGGATTGCAGGGGTGTCAGGTGCAAGACAAGGATGGGAAATAGTGGTGTCACACTAAAATGTTAAGAGATAATGGAAAAACGGCAGGAGCATTCGAGTGCCTTTAGGCTTGAATATGCAAATACAGAAGACAAAGTTGGAGTGATGTCTATTGGAAATATGACTTGCTGTGTTCCATCAGATTCGTGGTGCATTAGATATACAGTATAGCTCTTGTTTAATCCTTTCTGCAATGCTAGATTTTGCTTACATTGCAGTTAAGCGACTCTTGCCTTTATATATATGTCTCTCTCTCTCTCTCTCTCTCTCTCTCTCTCTCTCTCTCTCTCTCTCTCTCTGTCTCTCTCTCTCTCTCTCTCTCTCTCTCTCTCTCTCTCTCTCTCTCTCTCTGTTTCAGTAGAGTGTCCTGCCAAACAATCAGCATGTATTTCTTCATCTATTTAATATGTGGGAAAATTTACTCACCCAGATTGTCAGAAAATGGCCAAAACATTTGGTCCATACTGTAGCTGTTCTTGGGGCAGTACAACTTAAAAAAGTGCACCTTTGCCCCTAATGCATAAAAGAACCCGGGACATTCTGTTGCCAAATGTGTACGTAACTAGGCCTGCCCCAGTGACAGCTTGGGATCATTTTTGTCCACTTTTTCTGACAGTGCACAGACCATCCAAAATTTAGAAATGCATGCCACATGCTATTATGGCACTATAATAATGTTGTAAATCTTTTTCTTGCACAGAACACTTGTTTAATTCATAAGACATCAATATAATGTCATGAGCCTTCAGTATTTATTTTGTTTTGCTTGTAACGGCTTTCCTGACTCCCAAAGTGATGGTGCCTGTGTACTTGCATTTCATGAATTACCAAAGTCCACAGTTTTAGATAAAAATGTTGTTTGTACTGAAGAAAAATGGGTAACACTTGTTAACATTAGATAATGCATATACATGTATGTAGCCCTTCATGTGTGAATATGTGTTCTGCGCGTCGAGAGATCCTGGGTCCATTAAGTGTTTTGTCAAAATAAGTGCCTGCTGCAGACGCGTCTAAAGGGTTTATGATAAAAGAGACGCTTGCGTTTGCCAGATACTCGCATAATCTCATGCGTAATCAGAGTTTACTGTTAAGGGAGTGTCTTGCTTGTATTTTGTGAACGTGAGCGCCTCTTTTATCTTAAATGGTTTTGACACGTGTGCAGCAGGTACTTATTTTGACAAAACACGTGATGCACATCACAACAAACACATATTTTGAAAAAACAAGCAACACATGACACTCTGAACACTTAGTTTGAATTTGCGCCCCTCGGATGAGCAGTCACAAGCTGCGACTGCTATACTGTATTAATCTTAGTTTATGTTAATTTATTAATACATTTTTAACATCAAATTTGTAACTGTTAATGCACAATGAACTAACATGAACATTGTATTGACATTAAGTAAGGAATAATTGATGATGGGGCGTTGGATTATTTGAAATATAATGCACACCTGAGGTGGTGATGTGGCCAGGTGTGCACTATTTTTCAATAATTCAACGGTCCTGAGTCAATTATTCCGCTTATACTATGGTTACCAAACCTCAAGACATTGATCACATGATATATTTAAAGGGATTAATCTGGTTTTTGTACTTAAATCGATATTGTAAGTAGGACTATTTCTTCCGCATCTCATCCAACGGCTCTTTTGCTTGTTCTAAAACGTCATTTTAAAGCTGGCAATGTATAGGCTTGAGCCGTTGATAGCATTCTAATGGAGTTATTAATGATGTTATTAGAAAGAGAGCAAGAGCGACAGAGACACAGAGAGAGAAAGAAAGAAAGAGAGAGAAAGGACGAGCGAGCGAGAGAGATTGTGTAAACGAGGCTACCTCTGTGCATCTCTAAACAGCGCTGTTACTGCCTCGGAAAATCATCTGTCATGTTGTTTTTGTTAGTCCGTTATAACAGTTAATTATGCGAAATGATATGGAACTGTAATGCGGTCAAGAGAGATGCCTGGAACTACATTCGCTGTGCGTTTTCCAGAACATTCATCAGCCAATCAGATTCAAGCATTCAACGGTACAGTATAACAAAGATTAATTAATGCTGATAAACTACAGTATATTGTTCATTGTTAGTTCATGTTAGCTAATGCATTTACTAATGTTAATAAATACAACCTTATTGTAATGCTTTACCCACCCTTGGATGGCCTGAGGGAGAGTAAATTA
Organism: Misgurnus anguillicaudatus; assembly: GCF_027580225.2. NCBI lineage: Eukaryota > Metazoa > Chordata > Actinopteri > Cypriniformes > Cobitidae > Misgurnus > Misgurnus anguillicaudatus. The sequence continues at coordinate 14,423,566 of NC_073353.2, forward strand.
ACACCAAACTTTTATTTTTAGGTGAGCTATCCCTTTTAATGATGGGTCTGCAACGTGGGACCAGGACCCTTGGGGGTTTGATATTACTAGGGGTTCTCCAAATATTGTTTGAATGTAAAATCTTTTTTTTTTTTAATGAAATTAGGCATACTTGAATAACATAAATTTCCACAATACAATCTATTCAGTTTAATTGTTCAACAATTGTTTAATTGTTACGTAGTATGCCAAGACCTCTGCTTTAAATATAAAAGAAGGGTGCTGTTGTTCCTGTCAAACATCAACTTTAACTAAACTCTTATTTGATGCCAGACAGTGTCTATGTGGTTCATCTCTCTTGTAAGTCACTGCATAGTTTTAATTTGTTTATTTTTGCAAACATGAACAATCTATGAACAATCCATATGCTTTATCATTGGGCAATTTATTGAACGTTTAACAAAATAACAGCAAAAATGTCTATATAAACAATTGCCTTTTACTTGCCCATTCAGTGTTCATGAATAAGTGAGATTATTTTGTAATTTATTTGACAAGAAAGCTAAGAGAAGAGCAGAGCTCTATATTTTGCTTCTTATAGAATCAACAGTATTGAACTTATTTTAAATGAAAATTTAAACAAAATGAGAGTATTTGGAGCAAATGTTATTACAGTTTTTCTTTGCTGCTCACTTTGCTATTAATTGTGATTTGTCATATCACAACTAACTGAAGTTCTCTAAACTTGTTGACCTGCACTTAGTCACTTGTTGTGCACATCATAAAGCAATTTCTCGTTCTTTTGAACAAATTCCTAATGCAATTATGTACAATTGTCTGCTGTTTCCCACATTATCAGTTGCTTATGACGTTCATCAAAATATATTTTGTTGAATAGTCTTACCCCTCCCCCAAAACATCTAGGCAGAAGTTCATCGAATGGTTGAATCATGTGTCATCAACCCTCAAGCATATTTTTTATATTTACACTGAAAGTGTAATGCACTGACTAAATGTTCTCAGGTTAATCTTGACTTTCACAAGTGTAGGAGAAAAGTGACACTTATTCTGCATGCAGCAATTCATGAACAGTTTTGTATTTTCAATGACAATAGGCTTTAGCCTAATTTGATGATAGGCCAACAATAAAAGCATAAATGTGAATTTTGTGCAATCTTTTGCCATCAGTGTTCCACATGCAGTAATGTGTATCTGTGTGTCACTGAAACTGAAATATGCCGTGCAGACAAAAATGCATTTTCAAATATTGTCATCAAAACCGCAAGGTCATTCTGAAGGCACTGATAAGTTCATTGAATTTGACAAATTTAGTTTTGAGAGATTTAAGAGAGCAGGTTACAGGCTTTTGAGGGTAATCCTTTGTGTGGTGCTGCAAAATGTTTCAAGAACTCATTTGGTTGCAAGAAAAACTTAAAGGTATTTTGGCCAAAGATAATGATAGTTTTAGTCTAAGATGTGTTTGGCCCTAAATACAACTTTGCAAGGTAAAAGAAACTAGGACCTACTGTATGCAATGACAATATGGACTGCATTAAATGCAGATTTTTTTGAAGCAGAGATCAACAGTTTGTGCTGCTGACCACTGTTTTGCATAAATTAACTTTTTTAGTTTTACTTCTTTGCTTTAAATTACCTCCCCAGAAAGATTTAAAAACTACGGAGCCCCTAAGGGGACATGAAGCAAAAATTAAATAAAGTTTAGTTTCACATGCGCACGTGAAACTATTGCATGCTCACGTGAAACTATCGCGTGCACGGGTGATACTTGCGTGAAAAGCGTGAAAGCGAAAGTTTTGCGTGCGCACGCGAAACTAAACTTTATTTAATTTTTATTTCAAAATGCACTAAAGCCTCTGTTAAAATGGATTTTGTTATTTAAGGTAGACTTGTTGAGCTCATCCAAATATTATTAAAGCTCCAATCCAAATATTATTAAAGCTCCAATCCAATCTCAATTGGTATTTTTCGAGATGGCTAATTTTTATTAATTCGTACAACCACATTTGTTCATTTGCTTTTGCCCCTTTGAAGTTGGGGTTAGGAGTGGGGTTTTGTTATTGTTTTTTTATGATAATCATATGTTTTGTACGATTAACTTTGTTCGAATTGATACAACTTAGCCAACTCATACGATATAGTAGCCGGGTTCTCTTCTTTCTGTTTACAGAAATCATGCAATCAGTCAGACAAATACAAATTATATTATCCAGGAAATCCAATCAGACCAAGCAAATTACAAATCATTATGGTGTTGTGAAACGGGGTAAGGTAAGGAGACTGATTTTTGCTTATTTTTAACTGAAGAAAGTTACGGATTTGCATTGGACATTTCTGTTTACTTTATAAATGTAAAATATTTGTATTTTAACACCACTATTAAATTAAATCAAGTCCAAGATATCAAATCAACCTCTTTATGAAAAAACAACTCATCTCTCTTTAACGTGAAGTGTATGTTGTATTTGCAGTCCTCCACATGTGTTAAATTGCGCTACTGTATTTTCTGTTGAATATACAATCGCAGAAAAATATGGATTGTGGTATGGTTAAAACTCCACATAACTGGAAATTAAAGGGGAAAATCTAATGTAGAAGTCATCAGTGACAATCACTTGCCACTGAGATCCCTCGGTTTGGACATGTTGTTCAGACACATCGATTTGTTCTCGCCATCTCTGACGAACAGTGGGAATGCATTTACACACTGAGTGTAGATCTGCGGGGGTCAGGTCTAGGCAAGCACTCGTGCAGACCTAAAATACACGTAAATCAAGCCTTCTATTACAGTTGCTCTGGTCGATAATACAATCTCTCAACACATAGCCCAGACAAACTCCATTAGGATATATTTGCTATGCCTTCATTTGAAATCCTCTGCTTTAAATTTGAGATCGACACTTATCAGCCCCAGTTACAAATTATTGCCTCTTCTACGGGGGCTGATGTGCCCTCTTATGTATTTTTTTATGTATCTATTCACCGGGTGCGTAAGCCATCTGATTGCTGCATTTGTTCAGTGGTATAGACAGCCAATTGCTAATGCTGTAAAATGATAGTGGTATTGCACATCAAAGAAATGTAAACACATTGCTTGCCAATGTCAAATATACATAGGTAATTTACATACAAATAGCAGGTCAAATTTGCATTGCTGGTTTAAAAGCAGCAGTTCATGAACCTGTTGTAACATCCAGTCTCTATGTAATGTCTCTGAATTGAAATTAAATTAATTATTTTCAGTGACTACTGATACTAATACATATAACTGCTTTTAAATTATACATCCTTCCATACTGTTTCTCGTAGTTATTGAACATAATGTGTTTGAGAAGACATGCTTGTGTCTATATAGAAATAAGGGTAAGCTGTCACTGGACCTGTTTCAATGCCCTTTCAAAAAAGTACACATTTGTATTGAGGGTACATATTGGTACTATAATGATACACATTGGTACCTAAACTGAGACGTTTTGAGTATCGTCCAAATGACAGCTTTGTACCTTTCTTCTGACAGTGTAGGAGGGTTTTGCAAGATGCTAAAAATTAGCTGTAATTATGCAGCTGGTTGCCAGTAACTTACTGTAGAAGATAAAAACTGAAAATGTTTCATGTTCATTTAACTTGAAACAAACTGTTTCCAGTAAATAACATAAATGTAAAATCTACAGTAAGTTACTGGCAGCTAGTTGCCAGTAATACCCAGTAATACTGTAATTTCTACAGAAATATTTTACAGTGTATTATGTACTAGTCAACATTTAAAGTGGATCAAAAATGTTCATTAAAGTCTACATTTATACACTCTAAGAAAGGATGTGTTAATTTTGACACATTGTTCTGTGTTAAACTATTTAACACATTATGTGTTATTTTAACACATTGTGTGTCATTTCGTGTAGATTGTGAGCTCAAATAAATGAAATGGACAACACAAGATGTGTTAAAACAACACAAAGTGTGTTATTCCAAAAATAACACAGAGATGTGTTAAGTTAAGGACAACACATCTAGTGTGTTGTCCTTAACTACACAAGATGTGTTAATTTAACACATTCATTTTAAGAGTGTAGACACACACACACACACACACACACACACACACACACACACACACACACACACACACACACACACACACACACATATATAATCTCCGAATTTGACTCAAATCAAAGCATAAGTACATATGAGCTAGATAATAATATTATTGCGACCAATACTTTTAAAGAAGTAACTTGATTATTTACTTAAGCTTATTAAAAGCCTTATTTACACTGTCTTTTCCAGTTCATTACTGGAATATGCATTGCATTATGGGTATTAACATTTAATTTACAGTGATTTACTGTATGTTTTTTTACATTTGCGGTAGAGTGCTGTAAAACAACAGCAGTAGTGCTACTGTAGTTGAATAAAATAGTATTGTAAAAGCATATAAAATGGAAAAATAAAATATATCTATGAAATGAAATACATTTTATTTGTTATGCTTTTAGCAGTAAAACTAATTTCAAATTGTGAATTGTTTTGCAGCAGTGTAAATAATTTATTGAGAATTGTAGATAGAAACAAGAAAGGGATTATGGATAAATGCTTGACCGTCAGATTTGAAGTTGACCTCAAGACTTCAAAACACCAGTGATGCCAATATTTCGCTCCTCAGAGTGTCGGGAGAGTGACAGAAGAGGCTACTTGGGGAGTGTAGCGAGTAACTTTCATCAAGTGACTCTGTGGTACTGTGTTACGGACCTACAACACGCGCGACCCGGGTTTGATTTCCCATCAAGGCAATATTTCTAAACCTAAAACTAGGTTACAGTAAGGGTATTATACTGTAAAATGGAACTGCGGTAAAGACATCATACTGTAAAAAGCATGTACAGTTATGGTACTGTAATGGGGCAGTTACAGTAAGTTACCGCATATATACAATAAAAAAGTCTATCAGTGTAGCATATTTTAGATATTTTTCACATATATTCATACCATATTAGAAATTACGTATAATAAGAGGTGGATAGTCTAAAAAAAAAAAATCTGGTCAAGAATCAAAAGAGACAGGTTGCACATTTATATCAAGGTCCAATATTAGCAACCCATAAACTGAGACAGTTGTGAATTTTTAACAAATATTTGTGCATCTCTTGTACAGAGAAAATGAATGCTATCATGTCTGTCAAACTCCAAAAAGGAGATTATTAAAGCACCATTACTATAGTCTATATCACTAAAGCACTTTATTCATAGTCTTCTGAGGCCCAACTGCAATGATATTTGATTTGAGTAACAACACATCTATCTTAAAAAGCTATCATTTGCCTTTAGAGGACTTAGAGAATATATTTCTGCACAAGTCATATGTACTACAATACTTTAATAGTGTCTTCTTTTGGAGCTTGATAGACATGGTCACTATGAACACGCAGATTCTTCAAAATTGCAACAGAGATTGAAGTTTTGGATCAAGTGTCTCTTTACACATGAGAAATAATCCCAGGTTGCTCTTGTTGAACCGTCCTGTTGGAGTACCAGTTATCAAATCTGTTAATATTGTCCTGAGGCCTTCTTCACAGTGTTTGCCTGACAAAAAACATGCAAAGCTTTGCAGAAAATGGGTGAAGCATTCGTGAAATGGGTGTGTTTATGGTTTTGTTAACACACGATATGCATCTATTTGCAGTGCTGGGCAAGCTACTTGGAAAATGTAGTGAGCTAAGCTACCAGTTACTTTACATTAAATGAAGCTTCACTACACTGAAGCTACCCCCCTGGGAAATGTAGCAAGCTAAGTTACATCAATAGTAGCCTGCTACATCCAAGCTACTTTTTTATTTTTAACCAGTTTTATTATGTAATTATTTATTCAGTTCCATTTAGAATTTTGATAATTATAGGCAATTAAAGCATAATGTAGACCTAGGTACTTCACATTATGGGGCGGTTTCCAAGACAGGTCTCATTCTACTCCCAGAATAAAATACACGAGTGAGTAAAAACACCTTGCCCTGCATACCTTAACACAGCTCTGAAACTTTCAGAGGTGTACGAGGATCTGGAGCTACCTCTACCATCATTTAAAATCAACTCCAGACACAGTAACGAGACCCGCCCTCCCTTTCACCCTGATTAACCCTGACCTGACCCTGACTGTATGAAACAACTAATCATACTGATGATGGCAGTGACATTACCCAATCAGAGGTAGAGCACGAGTCTTCACAGGATGCAAGTGGTAATGTTTTGTATGAATAAAGGCTGCACAACTTAAAAATACAGGAAAACAATGTCCCGTGTCGATTCAAAATGACGCGCTTATTCACAAATTCAGGACGACTTCAGAAATGTTTGGAAAATTGTAGCTTGTGTAGAAGCTACCGCACTACTTGGTCAAAAAAAGAGCTTAGCTACTAAAAAGCTATTTCATTTAGAAAGCAGCTAAGCTACTGCCAAGCTACTGAAAAATGTAGTTAAACTACTAGCTTCGCTACTTGTAGTGAAGCTACTGCCCGGCACTGTCTATTTGGCTGCTGTAGTGAGTGATGGGGAAAATAAGAAACAGTCTGATTCTTTTCAACCTGTTATCTATACAGCAAATAAATGAGAGATATGTTCACAATAGAATGACAATGAAATGGAAATAGTTTCTGTAGAATATCATTATCTCTTGATCTTGGGGTGTTTTGCATCTACAGTAAAAATAAAATGTGCTGATGGTGCACTCGTCTGAAAGGTTGATAGTATAATTCCTCTAAAGAATTGAGAATCACTGCAGTATACTGAATGTGTTCAATTAATTGATTTGCACATTAAAACATGTAGCCCAGCACTTTATTGTATAACAAATTCTTGCATACGGAACATCAGGGTTCAATAAAATGTGCAGCTGCCCCCAGTGTCTAACTGTTATCATTGATTCTTCTTTCATGAAATGTATTTCTCAAGTTAATATTATGTCTGCATTGCAAATTATTATTTCATTGGACATGTTTTAATTATTCAACACTAACCTAAAAATGTTCTGCATTCACTTCGGGGTCTCATTAGCAGTTGAAAGTTTTTCAAGTTAAAGTTTTATTTCATGACCCAGAAAACATTGATCTAACAGCATACAGTGTTTACTGCTTATGAAGGAGTCAAAGACAGATGAATGAATGAGCGGACAGAAGGATGGATGGATGAATAGAAGGAAGAAAGGAAAGCAGGCAGGCAAACAGACATACAGAAGAATAGAATAGAAATATCAAAATATGGGTACTGTACATTGTATAGACGATTACAAAATAAAATAGGTTATAATGGTTATAATGAGTGTTATAAAACTATACATTCTATGTATTGGTTGCGATATGCCATTGAATTATATATAATACATTATTTGGTGTTATACTGGTCAGTAAAATAGTATAGATATTATAGAAATTATAGTGAGGTTAACAAGAGTACAGAATATTTTCTTTCCCGTTTTGTGTGCGCTGGCCCTTTAATAAAGTTAGAGCGCGTGGCCCAGCTCCGAGTTGGGATAACAGTGGTGGAGGCTGCTTGGGAACTTCAGGAATGCATCCTGGGAAAATACTGATGCAAACAACGTCCCCACTTTCTCGTTATCATCAGTAAATACGCGTTTGTGTCATAGATAAGCGGAATAGAGGAGTATTTGTCTACAGGCAGTACGATGATCGCGTGATGTTTTATGTTTTTCATAAACTCGTCGCGAAAGTTTTTGCCGCTAACCTGCGCTTCTCTCCATCCTTTATTTCTAAAGTAAGTGCAAAACAGCTTTTATATGGTATAGAAACACAAGTAAACGTATTTAAAATGTGAAATAGTGTTGGTTTTATCGGCATGTTCTTGTTTTAAGAGTTTGGAGTGAGTTTTAAAAGTGTTATGATGAGAGCTAACCTGTTAGCAATCTCAGTCAGTTCTTTAGTAAACGGGACGTTAACGATAACTCTGTCGTACATTTATACCTTAAATATCCAAAACCGTCTAAAAACGATTACTTTAGTGTTACTAGATCACCGACCTCCTCTAACTTTTCCCTCCAGCTGTTTATATGCAACACACCCCTCATAATGTTTACCCTTCATGTTTCTCAACTGTCTTCCCTACATCAACATCCAGTGTGTATCATGTTTTGATTTCTTTTAAAACTAACTGTTAAATCTTTTATATGTAGGTATGTCATGTTTGATGCTTTAACGTTGGATGCAGAAGACCAGTTTGTAGCTGTAAACACATACACACATGCTACTGGTGAAGTTTGCATAAGGACACACCTGGAATAATCTTTCATCTTGGGATTTAAAATGAAAGTAACAGTGACTTTTGGAAGGACCGGTGTGGTCGTCCCGTGTAAGGAAGGATGGACAGTTCGTGATCTCATCCAGCAAGCCACCCAGAGATACAGAAAACTGCTGGAGCAGGTGAGTAGCAGGGTCTTAAAGGGTTACTTCACTTTCTTAAAAAAAATCCTGATAATTTACTCGCCCCCATGTCATCCAAAAATGTTGATGTCTGTCTTTGTTCAGTCGAGAAGAATTTACGTTTTTTGAGGAAAACATACCAGGATTTTTCTCAATTTAATAGACTTTATTGGACCCCAACAGTTTACAGTTTAAATGCAGTTTCAACACAACTTCAAAGGGCTCTAAACGAGGTATAAGCGTTTTATCTAGCAAAACGATCAGTTTTGGCAAGAAAAATAAAAAAATTTCACTTTTAAACCACAACTTCCGGTCTTGGACCATCCGTGTGACGCGCCAGCGCGACCTTACGTAATTGCGTGAGGACACTGAAAAGTCAGATGAGAGAAACATGCATGCCGCATGCGTTATGAATGTGACAAAAGGATACGTTTTTGGGAGACAACATACCCTATTCGGACGGGTTTAGTTTTACTGTGTTTTTAATCCTGTCCGAATCAGCCATGTCTGTGTTTTTCTCTGACGACCTCCGTAAGAATTCCAGAGCAATTTACCTACTGTTTTTTGCCGAACCCGAAGGTCCTCTGAGAAATTAATCCCATCCGGATGCAAATGTCTGTGTTTGCTCGCAATTTCTTTTGAAAATGCTGTTCTTTTTGTGTTTTGGCCAACGTGATCTGCCGTAAGGTCTTACTAACGCACGCCGTATATTGTACTTCCTGAGTCCCATTCAGATATGAATGTTTTTTTTCCATTCTGCAAAATAAAATAATTAAATCAAGAAGAGCTGAATATTAAACACTGTTAAGACTGGCCACTGTAATATCAGTATAAGGTAAACTCAACCTTATTTTGTTTAACTCCGGAATGGTAATTTTAATTAATAAAGATAATACATTTATTAATCATTTTTTCTTCATTTCTTTGGGTTTATGATAAGCAGCCAGTTATTTAAAATACGTAGGCTACTTTAGTAGGATTTGTATAAGTTCTTTTGATTTGTTAAAGTTAAAATAATAAATTACATGTTCTGTAATAATTTTACATTTTAAAGCAAAATATCAAACCTTACAAACACACGTATCCAAAACACGTGATTTTCTGCAATGGCCAAATGCATGACACTCCCATCTCTGGAATAGCCTGAGAATTTTAATCCTGTCCAAATCGGTAAATAAAATCACAGACGTCGTGGGGGACACGTTGAAACTCAAACGTGGTTTGGAAAACTAATCCCGTCCAAATAGTGCTTTTGTAGGAATTCTGTAAATTAAAAGACACAAACCAAAAGCAATAACATCCAACAAATGGAAAAAAAAGGATGTCTCTTCAAAGAACATTTAATATTTATTTTATTTGACAATTTACTTAACTATTACTTGAAACTTACTTAACTATGGAAAGTAATAAAAAAACTGCTTTAAAAACTTTAACAGAAATATTGCATTGGTATTTAAACCACCAAATATTGACATCTGAGATTTCAGTATGGTTAAAAACATTACCTTTCATAATAAGGTTGACTTTGCATGGAATTGCCCATATAATTTTCTTTCAAACATGAAACACAAACGATGTACATGTTTCACAGAAGGAATGCCCTAAAATGTACAATTTGTGTACAGAAATGTGTACATTTGGTTTCAGTATGTACCCCTGAGGTACTAAAATAATATAGTAGTACCTCATAGGTACATACTGGAACCAAATGTGTCTATAGATAGATAGATAGATAGATAGAAATAGATAGATAGGTAGATAGGTGTACATTTTGAAAGGATATCACCCCAATGACAGCTAGGCACTATTTCTTGACCATTTTTCTGACAGTGTGAGGAAGAGTAAATGTTGACAGAATTGTTATTTTTGTCTGTTTTGTGTTCACTACTGTTACATCTCTTTATAAAGGTTCATAATAATATGTGATGAAGGGTTTGGTATATACTGTGATTAAGGGATTATATTTGTATGCGACTGAATGTCAGCATATAAAGTCTTGTATTACAGTACATTAAAAGCCCAGATTCACAGGGTGAATACCACACTCTGATATATTAAGAAATTATAGTCATTTTTTAATCTTTAAGTTTACATTTAATTAGAGGATGATGAAAAATGTATGCTTTGCCTTATGGGATTGATTAAACTGTTAAAGATCTTATTCATTAATTTCAAACCTGTTAGTCAAAATCATATTCTTAGTTACTGATGGGAGATGAAATGCCAACGTGACATATTTATTATTGCAAAATTTAAAAAGGGTTCACAGGAAGCGTCGCTCTCTAATGACAGGAAACCACAGCAGTGATTTTATGAAAGTGGGGGGCAGATGTGCCCTGTCCAGATTCTCTCTGTGATGAATGCAAATCAGAGTTAAAAAATGGCAGCTCCTCTCTCCCCCGAGCACTGACCCTCGGCCCCTGCCATCTGATGTCCTCTGTTTTGCTGCTTGAGCTTCATTATTTAAATGGTACGATTATTTGAGTGGCACCCGTTTTCCCTGGCTCTCACCGATCCCCAATGGACCGATGTGGACGTGGATTTCGCTCCTTGCCTGAGCATTAGGGTTCAGTCAGGCCCCTGATAAACAACCAGCTTTTCATCTTGCATCTCTCCAGGAGCCGCTGGGCCTAAATGAGATTGTATATTGCTGCTAGACTTTCTCGCCTTACAATTTAGTGTGCTATCGCTTTGTCTTAAGAGTGGTCAATTTGACTGATGGGAGATGGTCTGGATGCTTCGTGCCGAAGCAGGTACGTATAGCGAAAGGGTGACGGTGGTCTTGTATTGCACCCTGTCGCGTTTCAGAGAGTAATATCGTGCGGTGAATTTAACAGGTCAGGGCTCTGAGAGATTGCCAGGCGACTCTGGGGTATTGCTGGGTTTCGTATGCGATAAGCGTACGAGATCTTAACAGGCATTTACTCTTCGGGGCCACCGTGTGTCAAGCTGGGCTCAGACTATTTTTTTATTTCGCGTGGGCAGGTCTTTTCTGTCGGACAAGTTTATGTGCGTGCCTAGCCTTTATTTGTGTGTTTGTTATTCCCATCAGCACTGTGTTATTGGCTGTTAGTCTCGGAGGGATATAGACATGTGGGCTGGTGATGCACACGGGGCATTGGTGAGGATGGATAGAGTTACTTGAAGGATCCTGATTGGTTGTTGTCTCCAGGGCCTTGTTTCCAGGCTGGGGTGGTTGTCGGCCACATCTCTACTTTGGCCTCATTTGCACAGGGTCAAAATAGAAGTGGGTGCATGAAACTAGTTGCAATGCAAATATGCAAACAGTATTTACTTTCTCCAAATGGATAATCGTATTTGCTTCGTGAATGGTAGCCTACTACACAGTGCAGTAATATGTGCTTTACTTCAATTTCATTTATGATTAGAGGCGTTGTACTGCAGTATGGTTTGTCAGTACAGAAAAGACTGCGCAATCGATCTTTGTGATAGATTGTTTTCATTACTTGCTTCTTTTCCCTATGAGACTGTATGATTTAGAGCTGGTGGTAACTAATGTCCTTCAGGTTTCCTTTGAAGTTTCATTAATAGAGTTAATAATCATAATGTTGCATTTATTCATGAATGCAGGGAGGCTTCACAAATCACGTCTTGGTGCTTTCAGCAGAAAGCGCAGAACAAACCAAGCATTATGTTTATGGGAATACTCGCAACCTCATCAATCAGCGAAAATTCAGAACCTCTCATGAACCTCTCGACTCTGCCACATGAAGCTCGAGTCCAGTGCCAATATGGTCAGCATTTTGAGAAAAACCTAAATTAATAAATGAAGCTTACATGCTTGAATGGTCCGGGGTTGGTGTGTTGGATGGCATTCTCGGTGCTTTAGAAGACATGTAACAGACAGACAGACAGACAGACTAGGGTTGTGCCGATAGACGATACTATCGTGTTTTGACGATGGTCAGACAAATGGCTGATAGCGGGCTTTCATGACGATGGTTAGCAATAGTTATTGTCATTATCATCATAAGTTTACATAAACATGCATGCTTTTTCCTCATATGAGAGGGTTTGTGGGCCTCACTTTGCGCGAGAGAGCTTGTAACATGAGGAATCATTCTCACATGCACCTGGATTTTCTTGTCCACCAATCAACTGGCTTGTTATAAATTAGTAGTAATTAAAAAATTAACAAATAAATAAATGAGTGAATGATACTCATCATTCCCCCAATACTATTGTGGATTAGCGATCTCACATGTTGATGATGATCTTGCAATAGGGCATAGCGAACGACACTGTGCTCAGTTTGGGCATTTAAACATGAAATTAATTTTAAAGACAGCAAATCCAGTGAATAAGATTGGTTCAGAGTGTACTGGGCTTTAGCAGGAAAGAGTGTATAGATTCCTATATTCTCATATTGGTTTTAGGCATTATTCATATGTGGAAATAAGTGTGATATGGGTTGGATACATGCATTTGCGTCTGCAATGTAAGCAGACAGATTGGATAGTCCCGTGTCAAGATGTGTTGTGTGTCATTGAGAAAAGCGATGTTAGCAAGGGACGTCATCTCAGGTGGACCCCAACTGCAATCACATGACTATTCTTAGCAGTTGTTGCATTGTTTTAATGGTCCCTTTGTAAAAACCTCACACTGGTTTGGGTTGCGACTAGGATTGGGCAATACTGACCAAAATTCATATCTCTGTCTTTTTTGGATGAATGGCAATATAAAATATCGGATACCTCTGAATTTCCTACAGTACAAAAGTGAAATGAATGTTTACACTTAAGTCAATACCTCATGTGAGATGTAACAATCCCCTTAAAGGAAAACACCACAGTTTTTCTATTTTACTATGTTCCTTCCTCAACTTAACACATACCTATCTTTTTTCAATGCGTGCACTTAATCTTTGTGCAGTGCGTCCTGAATTTGTTAGCATTTAGCCTAGCCCCATTCATTCCTTAGGATCCAAACAGGGATGAATTTAGAAGCCACTAAACACTTCATGTTTTCTTTATTTAAAGACTGTTACATGAGTAGTTACACAAGTAAGTATGGTGGCGCAAAATAAAAAGTGAAGTTTTTTTAAGCGGATAAAAATAAGAACTGTATTGTATGGCGGAAGAGCACTTAGTTTGCAGCACTTTGACCTCGGGCCAAAGTGCGCCCGAGGTCAAAGTGCAGTAGACCGGATTGACGGAGGCAATTGAGATCGGCTAAAATGCTAATGACATTCATTTTTATGCAAACAAACACACATGTAAACACTAATATATTGCCTCCCCAAAAACTACAGAGGTCATGTTCACTTATCGCACAATAAGTCGATATAGTCAGAATTGCAACAGGGCTAATTATCTCATCCTATAAAATACCAATAAATATCCAAAACTTTATGTACCTGTACCACCCTGACCTGGTTGCAACCCACCTTTTGAGAATCACTGCCTTAACACTCCCTTAACACTTAACACTCCCTTTACCCTGTTTTGGGCTTTGTAGCGCTTCAGGTTTTTAACTTGTCCAAAAGCTTGTAAGTTAACAAATTTTAAGCTGAATCCTGCATTTCATATTTGCGGACAGTTTGACCTCTCAGCAAGCTGTCACGGCTTGGAGCACAACCGTGTGTGTTATCTCGCCGGCGATAGAGCGCCGAGAAGTGTTGTTAATTACCAGATTTCCTTTTTCGCCATTGAAGTCTCAGCAGCTCCCAGTCTTCCGTTTTTTGTTATGCTAATCTGAAACATTTTCCTGCAGCTGTGTAATTATGCATTTAATGCGTTTCAGGATTAAAGTGAACGACAAACGGCCTAGATTTAGTTGCACTAATCTTCAGCCTTTTTAAAGTGTCATACATCGGTACACAAGAGCCATCGCTTCAAACGAGTGCGGTTAACACTTTGAGGATTTGCTGTCTAATTTTTATACTGCAATCTAATGCATTTCTGTTACTGTGATTTGTTGCGGTGTTTTCCAATGACATGTCAGTTACTAAAGGGACGAAAAGATGCCTGTGATCTTCCGCCAGCTCAAGAATGTTCCGGGCTGGGAAACAAATGGAAATGTCTTCAAGGCGTAGATTCTGAATAGCGTGTTTGGCCAGAGACAGTAAATTGTCTGAAAGAGAGACCTTTAGCAGAGGAGGTGGAGGAAGTGCTTGGGAGTCACTCAGGAAGTTATCAGGACGTGGAAAAGGGACGCTTAATTATCCGGGCGAACGCAAGCCGGAGCTGCGTTGCTGTTTTTTCATTAAGCTCAGGAATGCCAGATGCACGAGTGCTGAGCTGGCTGCCAAAGCAGCTGATATCATGAAAAAGCCTGGCCTTCTGCCAGAAGAGAAAACAATTAACATGCCTCCGAGACAGAGTCGGTTAGCATCTGCTCTCAATTGGAAAGTGTACTAGGTGCATGGTTTGTGATGGAAACCACATCTGGACCTGAGATCTACTCATGAAGTACCAATGCTCTGCCTTTAGCGGTTTGAATGGTTTTGGCAACACGGCTCGAACCCTAATGTGCTATTTTCAGTGGATGCATATCCGCTGTTGTGGGTTTATTTGTCTGTAACCGTGTCTCCTGTGACTTGGAGGCATGGTGTTGTCTTTGAAGATGTTTCTTGGAGTAGACCAAATAAACATAATGTGTATTTAGGCCTGTAAGTCTTTGTTTTGTTTTTCTTTAAGTGTGCACTGTAACAGGTTAGATTTAGGTTAGCATGCTTTCAGGCCTCTCTGCTAAACATGCATTTTCACAGTTACTTAGTTTGACCAAGCGTTAGGTCAAAAAGGGATGAGCCCAGCCCCTTGGGCTGTAATTTAACCTATGCTGGGTTGTTTTAACTCAAAATGATGGGTTGTTCTAACTCATTGTTGGGTCAAATATAAACTTTTTTCTGAGTTGGACTCATCCCTTTTTGACCCAGAGTGTAGTGAATGTAAGGTTATGTGTTCAATAGGATCAAACCCATGACCTTTTGCGCTCTAAAACACAATGCTGTACCAACTGAGCCATAGGAACGCTATGGATAAAGTACAGAAATGGGTTCGATCCAAAATAACGCATATATAGATAAACTGTATATAGCTAGCTAAGTATTGTAAGGTGCTTTGGGTCAAAGCGTCTGCCAAATGCATAAAACAAATGTAAATTTATTAGTGTATTGTATAGTCATATTATATATTTCAACTTTGTACTAAATTGATTTTCTTTCATCCGCATTGGACTTTAGTGCTTGTGCAATTATGCTAAGCTGATTTTGTGTTTAGATTGAGTGAAAAGAGGTAATTAGTGGATGTTGACCTAATGTTAATGTACGTTTCGTCTTCTTACATACTTGCTGTGGGTGTATGTACGTGTGCATTAGAGTGAAATTGCATTAGCACCACAGATATTTATCAGACAGGAGTAGGAGTAGAGTGTCGAGACATCATGCTGTCTGATCTGGACTCTTCCCATATCAGTTCGTCTCATTTAAGGACTGATTACCCTCGTACATCCCTACCCACATTAGCCTCAGTGCCCAGAAATATATTAATTTAATTTGTGCAGCCATATAAAAAGTGACTCCTTTCATTCAGACCATATTGCGGTCCGTAACAGAAGATGAGGTCCGAAAATGGTATGTTTATTAAATTCAATTCACAGCAAAATTGGTATTTTCATATTTGACCAGAAGGTGCAAGAACACGATGCAGAGGTGGAAGATCGTTCTCGGAGATGGACAACATGTCTTATTGCATCATTATCATCACCATCATGATCATTACTGTTTATGAGTCTTGTAATGACGCTGGGCTTGGTAATGGACCCTCCGCCAAACAAAAGCAATTGTGTAAAATACGGCAGCAGCCCCGCTGCTCACCGTCATCAGGGTAAAAATTGCGAAATGTTCCAGAGATTTCCATCGTTTCATTACGGGCCGACGGCGCTATCTCCCGCTACGCGCGTTTCCTCGTTCACAGGTGTCGTAGCTGGGAATAGGCTTTAATGTGGCGTGTAATACAGAAGTCTTCCCATAGACTGCCGTGCTGTCGCCCTTTGTTAAATGCCAGAAACCACAGCACTCTTGGCCTTTGGCTCACCCTCGTTCGCCTCGCCTTACTGCTTGCTTTCAAAAGCTCAGGGCTCATTTGGGTTGGAGCCGTGATTAGGCAGGTGCGTTGGCTGTCAAATGTCATTTTGCTTACATTGTGGGAGATGAGGTCATGTGGGATCTGATGTCATCAGCTTTATTGTTTATAGAGCGAATACAACATTAAATGCTAATTTGTGTCATAATAGGTAGAGTTAAAGATTAAATTATACAGAAGTGGTGCAGAATTCATAGTAAGCCCATAAATGTGTACAGCGAAATGGTCAGTTTTATTAAGATGATTTGTACAAAAAATAGTAAAATCTGCAAAAAACCTAAGAATACTGTTTCATGTATCTGTTTTTTAATTTCGGTAAAAAAAACTAAAACCAGGTAAAAAAAAGATGGCTTTACTAAGCCTGTTTTCTAGGATGGTAAAAGGTCCTTGTATGTTCCATTTTGGTACATATGTACCATTTTGGTACCCATGTGTACCCATGTATGCGCCTTTTAGGTACAAAAGGGTACTTTTTGAAAAGGTACTGCCCCAGTGACCGCTTTTGTACCTTATACCTTTTTTCTGAGAGAGCATAATGCACTTTACTGTATGTACATAAAAAAATGTTTTTATGATGAACATACTGTATTTAAAATGTACATAATTACGATGGCTTCTCTAAAATAACTTCTGGAATTTTTTTGTGCATATTACGCTTATCTTGTGCATATTGCGTTACTTAACTCTAATACCAGACAAAGATACTGAATATTTTTACAGTGTTCTGTATTATATTACAGACAGTGAAAAATTCCTAACATAAATTCGAGCAATAAAGATCTAAAATAATAAGACCTTCACGACTGGAAGACCTTGGTGAGGTAATCTTTCTTTTTTTTGTGCCATGCATTTTAAAGTGAAGATTACACTTCTCGCACTTAATCAAACAGTTAAACCCACTTGAGATTATGAACTCATTAATTAGACTCAATAATACCGCACCATACTTTGATGTAATTATAAATGATTATGACAAGGGTGTTCAATCATAGTGAAATTTGTACAACAGCAGCTCTTTGCAGTGTAGTTTGTGTCAAATTCAGTTTTTATACATGTTTGAGAATTTTGTCTAACACGTGTTTGTGCAGACTATTAAAGACTAGAATCATACTGCACTAGTTAAACTCATTGGGGCGGTTTCCAAGACAGGGATTGGCCTTATCCTGGACTATAACATTTTTTAGAGCTGTCCAAACTGAAAACAACTTGAACTTACATATCTTAAAATACATCAGTGCCCTTTGTTTTGCCTCAAAATGTGCCCTTTGTTTTGCCTCAAAATCCACACATGTAATGTTTTTAGTAAGGCATGTTTGTTAAAACTAGTTATATTTCCTAATTAATTTAAGGTGAGTCCTGGATTAAGACAATCCCTGTCCGGGAAATCGCCCTATTATGTTAAAGGACAAGTTCAGTATTTTACACTTAAAGCCCTGTTTTCAAATGCTACCTAAAATGCATTAAACTTTCGTTAAAAGACGTGAAACTCACCGAGTGGTCGGGGGTGTTCACTGATGTGCTCACACGGGGATCGCTTCAAAATATGCTTTCCAACAGGTGTTTTACCATTCGTTGTATACTTGTGGACCTATTTTTCCACACCCGTACATTCTTCCGCTGAGAGCTTAAATAATAGACAGCCCAGTTGGTGGCGATAATCCGCCTTTGCCAATTACAAGAATAAAAACAACGTTCCTGGCACGGAGTAATACCGTACACTGTAAAAAAATTCAATAGAAATTGCAGCTGGGTTGCCGGTAATTTACCGTACCATATCTTATTAAATGGCGCTCTGGAATTCTTTTGTTATTTTGTTATTCGTTTGTTATTCCCTGATAGCAACTGCTTAAAACTAATAACCTGATAACCAGGATGCTGCAAATCATTTTGACGGGTATTGTTTAATATTACACAAAAATTTTATATAAATATGTCTTTTAATAACATATATTTACAAATGATTTAACCAAATAGTGTGTTTGTGAAATTTAAACCTCATGTCTTATCTTAAAACCGAAAGAAGATGGGTTTCCCTTGCAGAAGGTTTTAAAATTTTCAAGGTATTTCAAAACAATATTTAATGTTCCTTATCTTACTTATGAGGTAAATAACCATGTAATAAGTGGGATAATGTATAGGCAGCTGGTTGTTATCATGAAATAAGACCCTACACTGTGTTACAAGCCCCTTGCTGCACGTCAGATGCTGATCACACTGTCTGGCTTATTTCTGCGATAACATCCGGCTGCCTATACATTGTCCCTTACATAACATCTGATAACAAGAAAGGGGTCATATTAGTACTTTAAAGGCCCATCTGTACCTACATGGTACACATAAGGACCTTTTTAAAAAGCCACACAGATCCAAAATCGAAAATTAACTGTATTGCAGTGTATCATGTAGCTGTCCATTAATGTAAATGATGTGCAAAGCAGTTAAACCAAAAAGTACACAATTATTATTCTGCCTGTCTTTATCTACGTAGATACGAACACTTTGCGCAATAATCTCCCCCTACAGTCTTGCCCGGGAGAAACGAAAACTCTGACCTGCCCACAGACACTGCAGCTAGTTGATGTGTAAACATCATGACGAGACACTGTGTTTCAGCTGTAAAGGCAAGTTTGTGTGTTTTTCACTACCAAACGAGGAATCAGTGGTTAAAATTACTTTTCAATGAGCTATTTACTAATAGTTTGGCAATGAAAAATGGTTCAGTACCCAGTTTATTTGGAACACCATGCATCTCCTAATCACAACCTGTAAGTATGATTATTACATTATGTGTTTATTTTCCCTAGAGTGCTCTAAAATGTCTAGTTTACTGTAACGTCTTATCAGTAAGCCATGTTAGCAACGCATGTTGCAGTTAAACTGTGGCCCAGTTATAGCTTACATTTGCTTAGATTAGTGTAAAAATTTTAGTGTCTGTCATCGTTTTTAAAACTTGGACTAGTGATGAATAATGTGTATGATGTTGGTGTTTAAACTCTTAATAGAAAGTTGCGCTAGCAAGTGGCTAACGCATGTTGCACTTATGGTTTTGCTATAGCCTATGTAGGTTACATACATGCTTAAATGAGTGTAAAAATGTTAGTGTCTGTCATTTTTATTGCTTGGATTAATGATGAATGATGTGTAATTATGTCGATAATGTCTTCTCAGTAAGTCATGTTAGCACTAGGTCAATATGTTGCTATTGTTGGACTGTGTGGAGACTGTGTCAGTTGACCAATCAGAGCAGACTACTGAAAAGTGGGGTTTAGGCAGACTGAGTTGTTGAACGGATTCACACGAATCGTTTGGGGATCTGTGAGAAATGGGGTAATATTAAATTTATATTTTGAGAAAATGACAGTGTTTTTTGACTTTGCATTAGGGCTGCACGATTCGGAGAAAAAATCTTATTGCGATTTTTCTGATCAAAATTGCGATTCGCGATTTAAAGTGCGATTCATTAGTATATAATAAAAGAGGTACATCCAGGTTTGTTGTGGTGGTTTTAATAGCACCAAAGAAAGATGCTGTGCTACTGTTTATTTAAAACCTCTTAAACAGTGTACCAAGTTGTCTGCAGGACTTTGCTATTCTGCAGACAAACTTTAAACAAAAAAAAATACAATTTAAATTTTTTTTTTTTGAAAGTTTTATTTAAAAGAACATATAGGCCAATGTATTTTGGCTGTCACTACAACAATGCATCTGACAAGCAAATATTTCGTTTTTCTTTTAATCATAAGACTATACTCATCTTGTTTTACTTTTTAGGCATCTGTAATAAATGTAAATATTAGTTATTAGAATCTATGATTTAACATAAGCCAAAAATACAAATAAAAGACTGCACAGTCCTCACTGTAGGATTTTAAATGTGGAGCTGCAGAAGCTTGTTCAGTTAAGAGTAAGGAGTGATTTTAATTTTTGGTGTGTAATAAACATTTCTGACACAGAAAGCACCAGGTTACTGTCACTTTAAGACACAAGACAGCTTTAAAACTGCTCTGCTTCAATATAGCCTACTGATAAACATCCAGCTGTTTATGTTCAATTAGACAAGAAAGAAAACGTAAGTTTAGTGATCACGCGTGTGCTGACTGCTCTCTGTGTGCGCGCTTCATGAACCCTCATGCCTGTAAATATTCAAAGCGGTGCAGATGTGCGCGTGCAAGAAAGTATAATGTACCTGTTTCGTCTGCTGTGTTCCGGGCATTAATGAAACCTGCTTATAGTCTGATGAGGCGCTTGTCATTGTTTGCGATGCATGACGAGAAACGGACGTATATACACCTTTCTTTAAGTCCAACATTACACAAAAGGGAAATGTTTTCGCGCATTTCTGTCCTTTCATTTGCCGGTTAATGAGTTATAATGCGTTTTTAAAATGACTGAATCCAAAATCTGCCAACTTCATGACATTCCGCGTTGTGCAGATAATTCCATTTGTATGCATTTCGCGATTCTGTCCGTGTTTTCCGCATCGCGGAAATCATATGGCCGTACACTTTGTTGAGGAGTTGAACTGCTGCTCGCGCTCATGTTTTCCAAATGGTGTAATAGGGACTTTAAGCAACAGCTGGGAATGGAACGGCTACGGCGACCGGAAGTATGCTGTCACACCGCCGTAGCCAAGAACGTTAAAATCACTAAGCAACCGTAAACAGGACCGCGCAACGTGGTATTAATTCATTTATTGAGAAACAAAAAAATGTCATTTAAAAAAGCAAGAGAAGGGTTGGTTTTGGCATTAAATGACAATCTTTTGTCAGAAGAGAAGTTTTTACTATTGTATGATGTAAATAAGTCTAAAAACCTAGATTTAAGCAATACTTGAAAACATTGAATACTTAAAAATCTTTAAAATTAGCTTAAATTTAAAACATATTAACAGATATTATATAAAAGACTTGTGGTACAATCATAAACTGATGCAATTACAATGTCATATGCCATTAAACATAACATTTATTTACACAATCTCTCACGTTGTAGCGACTACGGCAAATCAGCTGTTCTTCCGTAGTAGACCGTTACAGTAGAACGTCGCAAAATAGCAGTTAAATTCGCGCATGCGCAATACAACGCCAGAATGCCGTTGCCGTTCCACCAGAGGCTGTTGCTTAAAGTCCCTAATGACGTGTAGTCAGCACCTCAGTGTTCATGCACTCTATTGGTCTAAACTGCATCAAACGTAAAATGCGCATGAAGCGAACTGTCAAAAACTGCGTACTAGATGATTGTTATATTTAATAGTTTTGAATCGAAATAATCGCATTTCTTGCGATTCGAAAATCGCATCCATTCACATCGCGATTTCGGTTTAAAAACGATTAATCGTGCAGCCCTACTTTGCATGCATTTAAACCTGTTGTCCAGGACTTATAAACAATGATATGACGCTTAAAATTAGCATCCTACTGGCTTTTTAAAGTGTAGGGTCTTAGAAACAGTTTTTTACATTTTTCTTCGGACACTATTATCCCTTCAAAAACATTGCTATAGAGGTTGTTGTTCAGATTGTACAGAATACAGATACAACATTGCTAGAATTTTTTTTATTAATTTAGGTCCCAAACGATTCTTTGAATAAGTTGATTACAAAATACCCTCATTTATCAAACACACTTCATTATCTCTTCTCTACATAAGAGTGATTGTTACTAATTAACAAGCTAAGGTAGATTTGTTTAAGAGTTTAGGTGTGATATTAATGTTGGCAAGAGACTGAGGGTGTTTTCACACCTGAGCCTTTGTTTTAGAACCTTGTGCGTTTTCTCCCTTGATTCGGTTCGTTTTGGCATATGTGAACATGGCAATCGCGCTAGGTTTTGCAAAACAACCGCTCCGAGACCGCTGGAACAAGGTGGTCTCGGCCCGATTGCAAACAAACTGCGCAATCTGGAAATATTGCTTTTCATATGGAAATATTGCCATGTGAATGTGAACTGAACGTAAATAAAATTTCTACAGTATCCATTTAACCCCCGGTTTTGGAACAAAGTAATTAATCTACAGGTCTGAAAACACCCTGTGATTGTGATTCCTTAAAACAAACCAGCATTTAAAGCAATGAGTCACAGGATGTTGATCATTTACCATGTTGGTGGTTAGAAAATGACTACACTTTAAAAAAAAAAGATGGGTTATTTTCAACACAGAGTTGGGTCAAAAAGGGATTTACCCAACCATTTGGATTATAATTTAATCTATGCTGGGTTGTTTTAAACTATTGTTGGTTAAATTATAAAAAAATTCTGGGTTAATTTAACCCATTGACTGGGCCTGTCCCTAATTGACCCAACGCTGGGTTAAAAATAACCTAGCATTTGTTTGTGTATGTAAGTGTGTATTGATGTATGGGTAAATGTTTCCATTATTCTCTCATTTGATGTGTCTCGTGTTCTGTGCCCTGGATATGTAAACATTCCAGAACAGTTAGGGCCCTATGAAATTTGTTTTATTTTTTCTCAAATTTCATTTTTTCCTTAACATTTTTTTGGTAGCACTTTATTTTACAGTACGTGTACTTACCTTGTACATATATGGTAAATATGTTGTACTTACAGACAAATATGTGGTACTTATTTTTGACTATCTACATGGTAATTAAAGGCGGAGTCCATGATGTTTGAAAGCCAATGTTGATATTTGAAATCACCTAAACAAACACGCCCCTACCCCAATAGAATCTGGACCTTCTGTTGATAGACCCGCCCCACACATACGCAACCCGGCATTTGATTTGATTTGATTGGCTATAAGTGTGTTTTGGTAGTCGGCCCGTCTCCTTTTCCAACGCGTTTTTCAAACATCGTGGACTCCGCCTTTAAATGGTACCATTACTGTATTTACCAGTGGTACATACTTTGTAGTTATTATGTAACTCTAGAGAAGTACTGGGTAATACCAGATTAGGGCTGTGATGATGCATTGCGTTCCCCATTAAAAATACCTGTCTGAAATCGATTCTGAATCAAAATTTAATAGTAAATTTCATTTTCATGTCTCGATTCCGTGATTCCGTCCGTGTTTTCTGCATCACAGAAATTATTGGGCCTAACTAGTGTACTCGTAAAATACAATGCAATCAAGTTTGCCATTAACTGACTAACATTTAGTGACAGGCACTTGATAGTCAGGCAACATTTGAACCTGAGACCTCTTGCACTTCAGGCAAGAAATAAGTTGAGTCAGAATAGCTTTAGTGTTTAAGGTAGAGGTCCAGTCCCCTAAAGACTAAAGATCTATATTGTGATTTGTCTAGTGCTGTGACGGATCGCAGACAAAGAGAAAATCACTTCTCTAGATCTTAAAAAATTATAATAATATTTAATTTATACGATAAAGGCAGTTTTAAGATTTTTTGATACGATTTTTGTACCTAATGCTAATTTTAGACCTTACTTAATGTGAAACTTTGTTCTTTTTTTATAAATGCTTGTAATTTCTTTATTTGTTGTTAGATTTTTACCACCCCCTTTTTGTTGATCAGAAAAATGATCAGATCCGTGCCTCAAAAATTTGATCCTAACCGTGAGTTTTGTGATCCGTCACACCCATAGATTTGTCCCATTATTTTATCTGGTACTGTAGAACCAACCACTGATTTTAGAACATCATCTCTCTCAGAATGCTTTTTTGTAGGTTATGAACAGTACTCCATTTTATACTGTAGATCCTGTAGTGTCTTCCAGTAGCTCATTTAGCAGTTTTGCGATAGCTACGCAAAATGTCATGGGTTTGAGCCCAAGGGAAGAAAAATATTGTAAATGCACTGTAGGGCGGCACGATTTGGAGAAAAAATCTAATTGAGATTTTTCTGATCAAAATTGCGATTTAAAGTGCGACTTATTATAAAAGAGCTACATCCAGGTTTGTTGTGGTGGTTTTAACAGCACCATAGTTATAATGGGTTTTAAAAATGACTGAATCCAAAATTTGCCAAATTCCATGACATTCCGCGTTGTACAGTTAATTCCATTGTTATGCTTGGAATTCGCGATTCCGTCCGTGTTTTCCGCACTGCAGAAATCATAGGACCCTACACTTTGTTTGCACTCATGTTTTCCAAATGCCGTTATTTGACGTTCAGTGAGCACCTCAGTGTTACGATGCCCTCTATTGGTAAACTGCATCAAACGTAAAATGCGCATGAAGCAAACTGTCAAAAACTGCGTTCGAGATGATTGTTATATTTGATGGTTCTGAATCGAAATAATGGCAGCTCTTGCGATTCGAAAATTGCACCCCTTCAAATCGCGATTTCGGTTAAAAAACGATTAATTGTGCAGGCCTAATGCACTGTTAATCTTTTAGATGAAAAAATGTATGTCTGCCAAATGCATAAATGTAAAATGTAAACGTAATGGTCTTCTTTAGTGCTCATATGCAAGTATATACTGGTCAAATCTTGTAACTGCTCTCCTGTGCTGAGAGACTCTTTCTTTTTAACTAACATATGAGTCATCTGTGCAATTGCAATTCATTTGGTGATAGCTCACAGGCCTACAACAGCCAAGATAAACAGGGTTGGCCCGTATCATTTGTGTTAAACTGTCAGTGGAGTTTTACATTTATTCCAAGGCAAACACAGCCCCATACCTCCTAATTCTGACTGTATTTTCTGTGGTATTGACTGAAAGCAATTAACTCTTAACATGCCTTGTTTTAAATGACCTAGCAACATACAATAAATACACCCAAAACTATGATGTAATGACATACGATCACACACACGATAAAGTGAACTTAAGCCATGTGTCATACAGATCATACTGTATCTCACTTTTTGGCATTAGTTTAAGCTTAACTTGACATTTAGAGCACAAATTGTAGTTGGATTTCTCTGTAGTGGCGCTCACAGGGCTTTGATGATTTGTGGATGTGTGGTGCTTTGTTCCCTGTCAGCATTAATCAGAAAAGTCCATCGGGCCTCTGACTGTGCCTTGTTGCACTCCCCCTGTAGGAGGTGACAGTGGAGGAGTTCTGTAGGAACACTGTTTAGTTTAATAAAAGACATCCCACCCCTATTTATTAGGGTGTCCAGATACACACTGCTTTGATGTTGTGCATGATGCACAACTATTTTCAGCTCTGACTCAGACCATTGAAACTTGTTTTTCTGTATGCATTGCTTTGTATTTACTATTTAATTTCAAACTGATACCAACTAAATATATGGGTTTGTTGTATTGATTAAGTGAATTTAAATATAATAACATGCCAAACTAAAATGTTGAATCAAAATAATATCAATTTAATCATATTAAAAATATATCAGGATATACACATCTATTATACTTTGTTGATTCTCAGTAGTAATTTAAAGAAGGTCCTTTTGTGACAGCTGTGGGAAATTCAGGGAATCATTTGAGAATGCTGGTATGTGTTTTGTGTGCTCTTGTTGATATTTCACACTAGCATTTGCTTGTTTTACAGGAGGGAGATTTCCTGGTACGAACTCACCATGTTGAATACTGTGATGGGGGAATTCTCGACCCTGATGATGTGCTAACAGATCTGGTGGAAGACAAGGACAGGGTAAGGCACATGGAAAACATTTGTCTAACAAATAAAAATCTAGTATCATCTTTGTGCAGCTTTTTCCCACATATCAGAAGCCTGTAGTGACTATAGGTGGGGGTAAAAAGCTAATAAACTATATAGGACCAAATGAACAATAGTTATAAAATAAGTGCTATAAAAATAACTTCTTCATGCTGTTTATTTTATTGGATAAGTAGAGTGTGGCTTGCACTCTGCTGCAAACCTCATATCTTTTGTTCATTCCACATATTTCAGTTGACGCTTGTCGTTTTACTGTGATGTGCAAAAATGACATTTGGTGCCAAATGAACTTGGAATTTGATTATGAGCTTCGACAGAGAGGAAGATTATTACATTAAATTTCGATCTGATTCATCCACAAAGCTGTTGTGTGGCTTTAGAAAACTTGTAATATAATATAATTGTTTTTTTGACTGTTTTTTACTTTTTAAACTTTTTGGTTACTGAATTTATGTTATGTGTAAATACAGCATGCAGCATAAAGTTACAACACTGATTAATTTAATAATGCAGTTTTAGGGTAAATTGTTTTGTACATTAGGGTTATATTACGCTCACCTAAAGGATTATTAGGAACACCTGTTCAATTTTTCAATAAAGCAATTATCTAATACACTGGTAAAGAAAATCTCCTGAACTCCAAACTGAATGTCATAATGGGAAAGAAAGGTGATGTAAGCAATTTTGAGCGTGGGATGGTTGTTGGGGGTCAAACACAGTATTAGTATGGTGTTCCTAATAATCCTTTAGGTGAGTGTAGGTGCCTGGGCATGGATATTGGTGGGGTCATATTTATAAAAAAGATTTGTATACATTCTCATAGATGAGTTTTTTTTGTGTCTATTGAATAATGTTTAGCAAAGACACAAAAACTGAAAAACAAACATTTGGCACATAATGCCAGCATTAGCTAGGGTGAGTTGGCTTTCTATAGTATTTCCTGCACCTGTGATTTGTTAATTTAAAGGTTATAGTTCACCTAGAAATTAAAATAAAATGAATGACTTAACCGGTTTGTATGCATTTATATGCCATTACTTCATAACACATTTTTGGGTGAACTGTCCCTTTAATAGAGATTCATTTCATTGGTTGATAATATCTCTAAGCAACAAAACCTGTCACAGACTGACAACCAGACTGCATTTACTCTCTCAATGTGAGAAGGTTTGTCGAGAAGTTGTGAGAAAATGCGAGAATTTATGAAAAGCATAAATTCACAAAATCACATGACTGTGAGAAATCACAGGTTGTGGCGCAATGTGATACGTACCCAAATATATCTGATATGAAAGTAATGTAAACGATACTGATTGCATAATGGTAATGGGAAGTGCTTGATAGAGGCCCTGATAAAAAATTTGAAATGTAATGCATTTCATGGTCATTCTCTGTTCATAATGGAAGTAGAGTGAACACTTCACTGGTTCATATGATAAGTGACTCGTTGACATTTGCTTGCGAGTAGAGAGTGGTCTGTCCAATGAGCCCTCAGGGTTTTCTGTTTGTCCTTTCTCTGTATGGAGGTTATATTAAGCTCTAGGCCACTCCTAACTCGATAACATAAAGCCCATTTACCTCCTAATTGAATTTTCTTGGACATCAGATGGTTTATCAGATGCAAAGCTTTTGATTTCTGCACAATAATTAATAGAAGTGTGGGCACCAGGCGGTATGGGTGTCTCTCTCTCTCTCTCTCTCTCTCTCTCTCTCTCTCTCTCTCTCTCTCTCTCTCTCTAAGAAATTGCTTCATAATCATAAAGTGTGTTTTATAGCTGCAGGGAATGCAGTCCAATTCTAAGGAAGAATTTGCATATGAAAAATTGTCATAATTTAAACATTAAGAGTGCAGTTATTAACTTAGAGATGGCTGTGGCTTTTTATTGAACATTAATTTGTATGAATATTCTGTGTAGTAATTGACTGCATTTCATACAAGCTCACATGAACACACACACACACACACACACATTCCTGTACAACTACCAAAATGAGGACCGGGTAAATTAACCTGCAGTATGAGGACCACCATTTCTGCTTTAATTTGAGATAAACAAATGTTATATTCTAACACTAGGGGTGCCCATGAGCCTAGTTATCACCTCAGATTCTTAGTAAAACAAAGGGAAAGAAAAAGTTTTTTACCAGCAGAGCGAGGACATTTTCATGGGGGCGCTATTGAGTTCATTTGTCAATGTATTGTTTGAACTACATTGATTTAGCTTTCA
Organism: Misgurnus anguillicaudatus; assembly: GCF_027580225.2. Taxonomy (NCBI): domain Eukaryota; kingdom Metazoa; phylum Chordata; class Actinopteri; order Cypriniformes; family Cobitidae; genus Misgurnus; species Misgurnus anguillicaudatus. The sequence continues at coordinate 14,451,889 of NC_073353.2, forward strand.
ACCATCTTTGCCATTTTATGTTTCATCATGCAAGCCACAAACTGGGGTTTTTAAAAAACTAAATATGTTTGTTATTATAATCTGACTACAGTACTAAAATGCAAAGAGTTTCCAGTTCAATTATTAATTATACTAAAGGAACCAAATTTTAGCAATATATATACCCACCATCCCGCAATTTCCAAAAAGCTGCAAGAGAGATACCATCTGCAGTAACCAGATGAACATTTATTTTGTTCACAATTTCAGAAAACAGTAAACGTTACAACAAAATGTTAAAACCAAAAAAAAAAGGAAAAGTGAGAAACAGAGAAAGAGACATTGAGATGAAGACCACATTTAGCCTTTAAAATTTTAGTTTTCTTGAAGCAGATCTCCGATTTAGAGTTACAATTGTGTTGTACACAAAATTCTTCACATCCTTCCAAGATCGTTCATTTAGGGCTTCTTCTTCCTCTATGCACTTCATGCATGGCAGTTTTCCAGGAACTCTGCGCTCGGCTATAAACTTGGCCAAGTGTTTGTGTACTGCACTCCTCTCTGCCTCACTCCATGGTCTCTTCACATTTACCTTGGCCGACACTACAAATGACAATGTAGATTTTGTAACATTAAATCATAAACCATTTACATTTATACTTTTGGCAAAAGCTTTTATCCAAAGTAACTTGCACTGCATTTAACATGTACATTATTTGCATTCCCTGGTAATCAAACCCACAATCTTTAGTGTTGCTAAGTTACATGAACAACTAAAAGTATCAATTAAATAAAGTTTTTTTTTAAACTGCAACTGCTTGCTCACAGGCCGTACCTTTGGCACTTTTGGTCTGTCGTCCTATTTTTTTATTTGGTGTGTTTTTTTTCAGCAGGTTTGCTCCTGAACACTCATCTGTAGCAGAAACGCATGAGAAGCTATTAGTAAAAACATTAGGTATTGTTAACCCTGTGTACTAAAGTGTAAACAGTAAAATGTGACATCAAGCCTTCATGAAACACTATCACACTACTTAAAACAAGATTAAAACATTACTTACCATCTACATCTGATTCTGAACTACCATCTTCACGGCATGACTTAAGTCGCTTTTCAAGGAAGGAGAGATCAGCACCTCCATCTAAAAAACAAAGTCACACATAAACCTGTGCCTGTAACAGGAGTATGGTACGGTCATGCATTACAAGATTTGTTGAGCCACAAACTTTTAGACAGTATATAGTGTAAGGGTGGTTGAATACTGTACTGTCTCTGTTGGAATTATAACATTTTTTGCAATCTAGATGGAAATTGTAAGAGTCGGTTTACATCAACAGTGTAAAATCCACCTATGGAAAAGGACTTACCAATAACAAAGCACCCACCCACCAGATGACCAGTATGATGCGAAATCAAACAGCTGCCCACACGACCGTCGGTTTCTTTTGAAACGTTTTTACAGCAAGGTAAAGTTCAATTTCATTCCATTTCATAATTGTTTTATGTAATTGATTTTTGTCTTCATACTAGAAGTGTTCGAATTGTTATAGTTGCCATTTAAAATACATAACTGTGAATGTGTGTAGATAAATTCTCAGTCTGCGAAAAAAGGGCCAAGATGAGATGATCTTTGATCAAAACCACAAATCAGTATGTGTGGGTTAGCAGCTAGCATATTTTACTGTTTTGTATATTTAACTCATGAAAACCTGCCTTTCAAGACATGCTTGTTGTTTAAAGTATCTCTTTAGATCAGGTCCAAGATTGTGGCATTTAAAAAACATTTTACTTCACTTCATGGATTCCAGATGCCTTTGCAATAAAGTATTTTTCTGTGTGTACCTTAACCTTATTTTTTTAAATATAAAGTTTATCTACATTTGTGTTTACAGAAATCATGTACCACAGTGTTGACACTAAAGAAGTGGACGTTGTGCCTGCAGTCTGAGTAAAAATATATGTGAGTTTAATACATAGATGGTAAATAACTGTGTATAATAAATGTGTATATAATTATGTGTGTGAGCAGTCTGCTCTCCAATCACTCACGATCGGTCCGTGCAGCGTGCATGATGTCAAACACACCTCTGTTACCTGGGGTCATTTAGGATGCGATGACGCGCAACTGTATGCATTTGTGCTGCACATGTCCAATTGTTATTGAGGCTGTTTACCCCTGGTATTAAGATGCATTTTGCCTGTTCAGATCACAAGTGAACAATGCTATAGACAAGTGTAAACGAGGTCTAAAACTTTTTAACCTCGTCAACTTTTGACCACATTAAGTAGTTTAAAACACATTCGACCGGATTGCTTTGTGGGGCAGATGCTCATGTGGTTGAATGTGCTTGAGCAGCCACAAAAGACTGTTGACTCTCCGCCTATTGATCTAATGTATTGAGCACAATGTTTTTACATAGGATCTGACTTCTAGAGCGTACACACAATATACAGCACTATCTTAAGGCTTTCATTGATAAAAATTAAGTGGCTGCTGTCCGCCTCTTTCATTTGTTTTAATTTCCGAGCATGTGAAAGTTGTGTGAGCTTATTTCATAAATTTTTCTGTTTACTAATAATATAAGCAGCAGACTCTAACATAATATTAGTTCACATCAATTTAAACCTGTCATTTTTCCCACTCGCGTTTAAACGAAAGCAGAGGGACTTGCCCACAGTTTCCACAGACCATCCCCTCAAAGCAATCAGGACAGAAGCGGTCGAATGTGGACAAAAGAGATCAATTAAAATACCAGGTGTGAACTTGATGTGTCTCTCTCGTCCACCAAAACGCATCTTAATACCAGATGTAAACAGCCCCTTACCATGACACGAAGCTTGGCATTCAGAAGCGAGTGCCTCACCCCCGAATCAAAGTAAACCCTACCCGAGACAACCTCTGCAAAGTGCACCAAGTTACGCTTATGCGTACCACACTCTGGTACAATTCGAAGCAATCACACCAGCAAAACGAACTGTACTTTGGGCTCAAACGTACCTTGGTACGATATGGTTCACATAATGCGAGTACACCCTAACTCTGCCAAACATACCAGAGTACGATGATGGTCCTCCCACACTCATGATGGTCCCCTTATACATGTTTTATGATCCGGAAACAAGTATGTTTATGTCATTGTGATGTAAATTGTTTTTGAAGGTCAGAAGATATGCATCCTGTCTCAGCAAAGCCAGTGCAATGAAGTTCACGGTAATTGTTAAGTTTGTAGTTTATTAGACGTGTTTGATTTCATGTGGCGTTGCGCAGATCGAGAGTAAAACTCAAGCTTTCTGTCATAGTGTTTAGCAACTGAAAATATACTAAAGTTATACTTAAGCTAAAATTATACTTGGCCTCTAAATGCACACAATAGTGAGTAAAATCTAAAAATGAATTAGACAATGGCTAATATTAGACAATACTTAGTTACCCAGAGTGAAGATTTTGACTTGTATCCGAGTGATGTACTTGCATTGTAGAAGGTTGCTAGCCGTGATATTTTATGAAGATGTCAAAGGGAATGACAGGCACTTTTGGTAAAAGGTAAATGCATAGACAAATAAGTTTGGTTAAAAATATACCATTAGTTTTGAGCACGTTTTGTGAATGTTTTTTACTTCAGTCTCTGTTTGTTTAATGGTCTGATTAGTTGCTAAATTGAACCATTGAACAAATACCTTGTCGAAAATAACAAATGTTTTGGTTTCCTAGGTAATCTACGTGTTGTTTAATTTGCTTGTTATATTAATTAACTACTTTAAAAAGGACTTTGTTGTTATTTATTCTTAGCAGGGTTTACCAGAAGTTACATGTGTTCCACAAAAGCCGTTTATGTTGTTACTGCTGAAACCATCTACATGATCTAGGGATGCCACTAACGACTTTTTATAACGACTAATCTATCGATTATTCTAAACAAATAATTTACCACAAAAAAAAAATCAACAAACTTTTAATCAAACATCCCTAAACCTTAATGTTCTTTTAACGTGGGATACTCTTTTTATATTGTATATAAATACTATTTATTATGTGATTTATATATATTTTTTTCACGTTCTGGAAAGGGAAGCACACTCAATGTGACGCATATAAATTTACCTGCTAACATCAATTGATCCACAACAAGTAAAATGTATTATTCTTGCAACTGTATTTGAAGAACTCATCCAAAGCAGAAATACAAAGATTTAAGCTGCGGTCACACTGGACTTATGTGAGACCAGTTCATCAGATCTTTGGCTTCATTAATTTATGCTTTTTAGTAAAGAGAAAGGTCACTCCATAACATAACGCTTTTCTGCTGGTCACATATCTCAATGTGTTATACCCCTGTCTGCCTTGTTGCCCTGATTATTGGATTGTTTACCCGTGTATGACCTTCTGCCTGTTTACTTGGACTTATGTTTGTGGATTGCCCTGATATTAAACTGCATTTGGATCCTCAACCCTTTGTGTCTCTGAGCAGTTTGTTACAGATTTAAATGTCTGTTGTATTGTGTTTACTTAAAAAATAATCAACTTACCCTTTGCTTCCCCACTCTTGGTCTGTCGTCGTTGTCGTCTGTTCTTATTAGGTGTGGGGTTTTTCTTCAGGTTTGCTCCTGAACAATCATCTGTAGCAGAAATGCATGAGAAGCTATTAGTAAAAACATTAGGTATTGTTAACTCTCGTGGTACATGTCTTCAAGATTCAAACATTACTTACCATCTACATCTAAACCATCAGCTTCACGGCATGGTTGACGTGTCTTTTCAGGGGATGAGAGATCAAAACCTTCATCTAAAAAACAAAAAGTGTAACTGTGAGCTTCATACATTATAACAGGATCAGGTGTTTTATTAACTGAGCTTGACACAAAACAGAGATTTGAATCATGTCATAAAAAATAACTTACACTTTGTTTCCCCACTCTTGGTCTGTCGTCGTCGTCTTTTCTTATTTGGTGTGGGGTTTTTCTTCAGGTTTGCTCCTGAACAATCATCTGTAGCAGAAATGCATGAGAAGCTATTAGTAAAAACATTAGGTATTGTTAACTCTCGTGGTACATGTCTTCAAGATTCAAACATTACTTACCATCTACATCTGAACCATCAGCTTCACGGCATGGTTGACGTGTCTTTTCAGGGGATGAGAGATCAAAACCTTCATCTAAAAAACAAAAAGTGTAACTGTGAGCTTCATACATTATAACAGGATCAGGTGTTTTATTAACTGAGCTTGACACAAAACAGAGATTTGAATCATGTCATAAAAAATAACTTACACTTTGTTTCCCCACTCTTGGTCTGTCGTCGTCGTCTGTTCTTATTTGGTGTGGGGGTTTTCTTCAGGTTTGCTCCTGAACAATCATCTGTAGCAGAAATGCATGAGAAGCTATTAGTAAAAACATTAAGTATTGTTAACTCTCGTGGTACATGTCTTCAAGATTCAAACATTACTTACCATCTACATCTGAACCATCAGCTTCATGGCATGATTTAAGTCTCTTTTCAGGGGAGGAGAGATCAGAACCTCCATCTAAAAAACAAAAAGTGTAACTGTGAGCTTGATAGTTTATAAAACACCTGATCCTGTTATAATGTGACCTTCACACAAAACAGAGATTTGAATCCTCAGGGCGCGAAAGTGTGACCAATTCAGCCCTGGTCCGAAGACGGCATTAGGTAATGAGCCTCTTACAATCGAGTCAGAGCACCAATGTCGCGTGCGCCCAATTTATAGAAAAAAGCCAGGAGTCAGGACCACTGTTTTCTTCATAATCTTACTTCCCTGCCAGACTGGCTGTCTTAAATAGAGAAATAAATTCATTCATTGATTTGCGTTGTTGATTCATTAATAAATAATTCCCCCCCAAGGGTTTAATTTATGCGCAAAAAGCATTACAATGAATAGGACATGATGATTACGTCTTTCTTTGGTGAAAAACTAATAAAATAAATAAGACTACATGAAATGTGTTTCACTTAAATAATTAGAAAATTTACAAAACGAATTCAAAAGTAGCCTATAGCCAATATGAGTTTACTTTTTGTGTGACGCGCTCCAAAACCAATGCAGCACAAAAAACTTTTTTTTACCCATTTAAAAAGCACAATGTTTTGTTATTATTGTGAGTGTAACTTTACAAAAATAAATGAACACCATTACAGTTTTGAATGTTGTTTTACTTTTATTTATATGACCATAATTTAAGGTAATGCAAGATGCAAGCTCATCACGCGTATCATGCGATCACCGGCCGGGTTTATGCAGGGCAGCAATAAAGAGATATTAAACTTTAAACATTTAAAATTCTACTTTAGGGTTTTTTTGGACATCCCTTTGGAATCACTGCCATCATATCATCAATTTATCAGGCAATTATAAATATAAGCGCAGCGCTTATGAGTGTTCAAACACTGCTGAACCCTCAGCTGTCAATCTGCCGACCCTCACAAAGTTTTACATTAAATGATAGTATATTTGTCCAATCATTGCCCTGTGCTTATTTCTGTCAATGTTCTGCATGAAGATCTTTAAAAGTTTCTACTTCTTACTTCACGATTGCGGTGCGGCCGGTCGCAGTCTTTATGTCAAATGGGCGGGTATGAAATAAATTGATGCTGATGTCGGATAACGGGTCAAGTGTTATTTTAATCGCGCAGATGCGGGTTATCAAACAGGACTGTGCATGACTCGTATAAGGAAAATGGAATGGCAACATGAAAATTATAAAATAGCCTACATGTTTATATTCTGTATTAAACCACCATGGGCCCTAAACTAGCGGTGTTAAAGGGACAGTTCACCCAAAAATGAAAATTCTGTCATCATTAACTCTCTCTCATTTTGTTACAAACCTGCAAAATGTCTTTGTTCTGATGAACACCAAGCAAGATATTTTGAGGAATGTTAATAACCAAACCAAGCATGAGTCCCATTCACTTCTATAGTAGGAAAAAATTATACTATGGAAGTGAATGGGGCTCATGAATGGTTTGGTTACAAACATTCCTAAAAATATTTTCATTCATGTTCACCAGAACAAAGACATTTATACAGGTTTGTAACAACATGAGAGTGAGTAAATTATGACAGAATTTTCATTTTTGGGTGAACTACAAATCCGATGCAGTCAAAAATTTGGGTGCACCTATTTTTTGTACTGGTGCACCTAAGAAAAAATGTTAGCCCTGATCATGTCATAAAAAAACAACTTACACTTTGTTTCCCCACTCTTGGTCTGTCGTGGTCTTTTCTTATTTGGTGTGGGGTTTTTCTTCAGGTTTGCTCCTGAACAATCATCTGTAGCAGAAATGCATGAGAAGCTATTAGTAAAAACATTAGGTATTGTTAACTCTCGTGGTACATGTCTTCAAGATTCAAACATTACTTACCATCTACATCTGAACCATCAGCTTCATGGCATGAGTTAAGTCTCTTTTCAGGGGATGAGAGATCAAAACCTTCATCTAAAAAACAAAAAGTGTAACTGTGAGCTTCATACATTATAACAGGATCAGGTGTTTTATAAACTGAGCTTGACACAAAACAGAGATTTGAATCATGTCATAAAAAACAACTTACACTTTGTTTCCCCACTCTTGGTCTGTCGTCGTCGTCTGTTCTTATTTGGTGTGGGTTTTTTCTTCAGGTTTGCTCCTGAACAATCATCTGTAGCAGAAATGCATGAGAAGCTATTAGTAAAAACATTAGGTATTGTTAACTCTCGTGGTACATGTCTTCAAGATTCAAACATTACTTACCATCTACATCTGAACCATCAGCTTCACGGCATGGTTGACGTGTCTTTTCAGGAGATAAGAGATCAAAACCTTCATCTAAAAAACAAAAAGTGTAACTGTGAGCTTCATACATTATAACAGGATCAGGTGTTTTATTAACTGAGCTTGACACAAAACAGAGATTTGAATCATGTCATAAAAAATAACTTACACTTTGTTTCCCCACTCTTGGTCTGTCGTCGTCGTCTGTTCTTATTTGGTGTGGGGTTTTTCTTCAGGTTTGCTCCTGAACAATCATCTGTAGCAGAAATGCATGAGAAGCTATTAGTAAAAACATTAAAGGGCGTTTTGCAGGTAAAATTTTTCAACGAATTTGTGCAATTTGCTTGTTGATAATAAACATTTAAACTGTTATCCATTGTATTTTATGTTGTTGGGTATCACAAAACCCGAAAAAGTATGAAAAAGTACAGCAATTTGCAATGATTCTCCTTTCCCTCACAACGCACTGTATGACGTCACGCTGGGGAGAGAATTGACCAAAGCCGCCTTGAGAGCATTGAGAATGACTATAGAAAGACGAGTAAAGTACAGTTCTGATAGCGCAGATTATAGATAAATACATACATACATACATAGATACATAGATAGATAGATAAGATAGATAGACAGATAGATAGACAGACAGACAGATGGATAGGCTAGTATAGAGAGATAGGCAGACAGCCAGATAGCATAAGGTTAGCATATCTTCGTGTAGAAAGTAAACAAACAATTAACATACTCGTGCATGCTGGCTTGAGGGGGTCCATGATCCTGCCTGAAATGGGTGTAACTTTATGCGATCTTCAGCACAAACGGTTTTGGCAGCATGTCTCTAATCCTGGAAGGTGAGTGAAGCACGTCACGTCTGTTCGCGGGGACCAGCGACCCAAACGCACTCACTTTCTAGCGGAATGGCAATCGAGAGAGTCGGGACTTTCCCGGGCCGATCTGATAATAGTTATACATTTCGAGTTATATTAGCAACACCGTCTGGCGGCGTGATGTGCGTCCGGTTCCCGCAGCCCGCTGGTCAAACTGTGCAGGCAGCCTCTCTGCTCAATAAAGTACATAAAAGTGCTCAACCTGTTCGGCAGGTCCAAACATGTACAGGATTTATAAAAATACGGTGATCAATGAGCGGCTCCTCCTCAAATGGCATAGTCTGTCTTGATGTAAAAAGCCGCCGAACGCCTGTTTATTACAGTATGTATGCGGTCGGATCCGAGTGTGCTGCAGCTGCTGACTGCTGCTGCGTATAAAATGATCGTGTGATTCGTTATAATCGCATAAACAATATAACAAAGCATCCTTTTATTTCACAAAACAATATATTTGAGATATTATTTGATAGACTAGTAAGTGTGGATTAAGGATGTTTAAAAATCTCTAGCCTGGTGGTCAGGACATGAATGGATCAAATCAGCAGATTTGCGAAGTTTTATTTATCTCCCCATATATATTATAAATAATAATTTGCAAGGTAACTTTGCAGTATAACACATTATATATTTCCTACGATGTATATATGATTTCCAAATTATATACGTAAGTATTAAACAGCAATAAATGTCTCATCTATCTCTATGGCTCTGGCTGAGTCTTTCTCCACTTCTCCCCAACGTGACGTCATCGCAGAATTGCGTTAAAAAAACCGTTAATACCAAAAACGTAAAAAAAGTGGTCTTTAAGACCATTTTTGAGACATTTTAAAAATTATACACATATCTTGAGTGATTTATGTACCCATTAATCGACAGTGGTGGTTAACCTGCAACATACACTTTAAGTATTGTTAACTCTCGTGGTACATGTCTTCAAGATTCAAACATTACTTACCATCTACATCTGAACCATCAGCTTCATGGCATGATTGACGTGTCTTTTCAGGGGAGGAGAGATCAGAACCTCCATCTAAAAAACAAAAAGTCCTTTGCCTATAAACTCTTTACTGAGATAATTAAGTTTCAGGTGCTTCTAACACCATGTCCTAACTACATGCACCACGGCGACATCCGATAAAAGTTACGTTTTCCATGATAATCAGAGTTTTGTCCTAACCAACCACAACGTGATACCACAATTACTCTATTTTAGAAACGGTCTGACATGTCATGGCTGACAGCTCCACCTATACAGAGATCTTATTTAATGAAAGCTATGCGCATTATGAATATTATGTCTCTCCTCTTTCATGTTTGTAGATGTTTGATTCAAAAGCAGAAATAAATAACAAATCCCTAAAGTTGCACAGGGGAAAGCACCAAGAAGCATAGGAATGTGTCTGTGTATTAGGGGTGGCACGGTTCATGAAAAAAATCCGAACCGTTCGGTTCGCTTGTCTCGGTTCGGAGCGCGTGTGTGTCGTACGGTTCAACGGTTCATGGCATGCGCAATGTATGTAGCCTCGTGCCCTGTATGTGACCTCAGATAGCGTGTTCCCCTTTCGCGAAAAGCGCGAAAGAAGAGGTGACTGGTGTGGAGAGTGAGTGGTGCCGGTCATGTTACGTGTAGAAATGGCAAGAGGGAGAGAAAAAGAAGTCTGCCCGCAGTTGGAGGATGCGCCAGCGTCGTATAAGTTTGGTGTGTGGAAACAGTTTTTATTTCATGTTACCTATGATGACAGCGGAAATAAAACAATAGCTACAGCCACACGCGACAGCCTTCTCTCCGACCATTTATCTAATCTGAGGTAATGAACACTCTTTTATGTCTTTTCGTATTCAGCGCTATTTTTAGCCTTTCGTTGATAAAACAAAAGCGGCTGATTTCCGCGTAATTTCATTTTGCTAGCGTGTGAAAGTTGCGCGATCTTATTTCATAAACTGCCCCTTAAAGTAATCAGGACAGAAGTGGTCAAAAGTGGACAAAAGAGACGGATTTAAATATTACAGGTGTAAACGTTATGTTTCTCTCTCGTTCACATATTCTCTCTGCATTATTTAAGCAGCCTCTCAGTGATAAATCTTAAAGCTACACTGAAGTTGGCATTTTGATAAATGCAAGTTATCTTTGTGTGCTAAAAATGCACACAAAGTTCATGTAGATGGCAATACACATTCTCTTTTTTGCCAAATAAATGAAAAGCATGTTGAAATCATCAATGTCTTCCCTCTCGCTGTGTCAAAATCTCGCCTGGCTTTCCTCAGGGATGTTCCCAATAATGTGCTTAAAGTCAAATTCAGTTTGTGCATAATTACATGATATAACTTTTTTAATACTGTATCCTAAATTATGGATAATTAATACATTAATAAGATAATAAATTTCTGGAGTGTTAAAAAAAACAAGAACCGTACTTAACCGAGAACCGTGACCATAAAACCGTGATACGAACCGAACCGAGGGTTTTGTGAACCGTGCCACCCCTACTGTGTATGTGTGCATGCTCTTCAGCTGCAGTGTGATAGGGCAGCGCACAAACAGAGCAAACTGTTATGATGTGGCACGCCCCTGTTTTAGCCCGATTTATAGTCGTGCATAGGTTCTACACCGTAGCTACGGTGTAGGCTATCCGTAGCCTGTCGCGCACCTCACAAAAATTTTAACAGCGCGTCAGATCTACGCAGACCGCAAGCGTTGTGATTGGTCCACCAGAACCCCTCGCGTCAGGTAAAAAAAACTGCGTCATAGGTATTTGCGTTTGTGACGGTGAAAACAAGATGAGCCAAGTTGAGGAGTGATTTAACTCAAACTGCATCAAACGTCGCTGTTTATTTACTTCCATCATTGCTGGTCTTCTCAAATTATATACAACAAGTTGCAGTTTCTTATTCGTTTGTGGGTTAACTTGCTAAGCTTCTCCTTCTTTGACGTTTGCGCTGCTGCTGTGGTGACACGCATGGTTACTGCATACCAGCGGTCTATGCGTGTGTTTGCATGACGACGCAAAAGTATAAATGAAAACCGACGCGGAACCTACGCCGTAGGACCTACGCACGACTATAACGAGCCCTTTAGTCCTGTTCAGTATGGACAGACAAACTGCCTGTCGCTGGAATCATATCGCTTCGCATGTAGTTAGGACACGGTCTTAGTTAGGGTGACCATACACTGTAAAAAAATTTCGTAGAAATTTCAATGTTATTGCAGCTGGGTTGCCGGTAATTTACCGTAGATTTAGATTTATGTTATTTACTGGCAAGAGTTTGTTCAAAGTTATATAAATTTTAAATATTAACAAGTCTTTATCTTTACAGAATAAAACTATACAATAACAGCCTCATGCAAAGCATTCTGGGAACCAGAAATCATCATCAACCTTTTTCTGTTTTTTGCTTCAGGTTTTGTTTACCAGAATGTTTTGCTTGATGCAGTTTTTTTTTAGTTTTACTCTATAAAGACAAAGACTTGTAAATGGTTAATGTTCATTTTACTTTGAACAAAATGTTGCCAGTAAAAAACATAAATTTAAATCTACGGTAGGTTACCAGCAACCCAGCTGCAATTTCTACGGAATTTTTTTACAGTGTATGTGGTATTTTCCCAGGATGTGTTCTCGATGACGTGTGCGGTCGACAAATTATACTTTCGGAAGATGCACCCGAAAATCATGGCCAAGACACGTCCCGGGAAAATGGCACGTATGGTCCCCTAGTGTTAGTGCCAAAAAAATTGAAATTTAAAAACTTACCCTCAGCCAGCTTTACTCTCTTTTTCTTTGTTCTCGGTGAGACACCCACAGAATTCAGTGTGGGACCTTCACCTGTAACAGATAACAACATTAAAATTTTATAGAAATATACTTTTACATGGACTTCTTCTAAATTAAAATAATTACATTGGTAGTATACAGTAAATGATAAATCTGCTATCAGTTGTCCAATAAAGTCAATGATTAGCTCTTAAAAATTACCCTAGTGGGTAAACCACAGGCAGTTAAAAGATGTGTGTCTACACAATAAAAATGCATTGGAGATAAAACTGCAAACGTACCACAGGCCGGTGCAAGTGTATTAAGGTTCTTCCCCCTTAAAGTCTGAGTGCCTTGCTCCATTGCAAACAGAAGCTTACTTATTTTGGCAATTTGAAATGTTTTGTCAGTTTGCCTATAAAAGTCACGGTGAACTCTGATATCATGCCCCATGAACCTTGCAACTTGCTCCAGTTCTTGTTCACTAAGGTCCAAGAGTTGGCAGAGTGTGGCAACTTGTTTTCTTAATTTAGTTGACCTCAAGAGTTCAGGGTTTTCTGCTTTGCTTTTTTTTGCATATTTCCGCAGACAGTCACATCCGCGTATGTTTGTCATCACACCGGGTCTTGCAAAGAGATAGGGATTTTCAGCAGGTACACCAGCTTCCACTCGCTTTTGAACCAACAAATCAATTGATGCCTTCATTCTCTTTGTCAAGAAAACTGGAACTTTCTTTCCTCGTTTTCCTCTGATTTCTATGCGGGTTAATAACTTGCTGAGCTGCTTTTCCAATGGTGACAAGGTTTTATAAATGTCCTCGTTTATGGCACTTGTGCTTGCTTTCATGTAAACGTCAAGAGTAAGGCGTGATGCTTCCCCTTCACGCCGCTTGTTGAAGATAATGACCTGTGCTAGAACGGACTCGTTTAATGTTTTGTATGCATGTAAATCCATTTGTTCTGTCAATTCCTTTCTTGCTTCATCTTCTACCATCCTGAGATGGTCTCTTAAAGCAATCACATTTTTTGTGAGGGGGATGTCATCATCTTTATTCCATCTTTTTTCTTGTATGGTTTGGTGAGCTGTGACAGAAACACTGTTTCTCCAGTTTTTCTCCAGAAGTTCCAAAAACTTTTTAGCTTTCTTTTCTGCAAGATCATCTTCATTCATTAGAGTCTGTCCTATTAGGACCTCCACAGCCCCTTTAAGACAGAATCCAATTTTGACTGCTGTTGAAGGTTTTCCAAACTCATTTTTGCCTGGACTAAACTGAGTTAGACACTTGGCAACACTGACAACAAGCTGATATTTTGATGGCACACACAAATCTTCAAGATAATTGACAGTCTTGTCCATGTCCTTAGCCACTAACATGAATCGGCCAAGCTCTCTCATTCTTTGTGCAATGTACTGGTGCCTGGACTTCACTCGACCATGTTTTGCGTACAGTGATTCACCATAGTTGCAAATTAAACTATCACTCCTGATATGAAACGAAACATCATCTTGTCTCATTTGGTTAATGATGCTCTGACAGCCATCTGAGGAAGCTGCAATAGGAAGCAGGGATGCGGCGCGACTTTGTATTCTACTTCGTCTATTCTTTGTTTTTTCATCGGTCACACAAGATTTTCTTGTTCTGCATGATGATTGATGTCTCCAAAGGTCTTTTCTCTTAAACATTCCAAAACAGTATGGGCAAGGCAAATAATCCTTAACCGAGGCTTTATCAGATGGCTGCTTCCACGTCACTATTTGTCCTCTGCCTTTTTCCAGAACTTTGGAATTATGTTTAAAGTCTCCTTTGTTGCGGAGCTGTTCTAAAAGACTTTTTCTTTGTTTTGATCCTAATGAAAAGCTGAAGGCATATGCCACATCTTTGACATCCATGTGTTTTCTCTCTAAATGTCTTGAAATCTTTAACTGAGATTTCCCACAGTAGAGGCAATAATGTCTTTTGTCCCAAGCTCTTTTCTTGTCTTCCCGCCTTGTGCAAATTTTTAGGGTCACATTTAATTTGGATGTATCTGTCTTTTTTATCTTGTGTAGTTTATGGTGTTTTTTTACATACGTTCTTGTGTTTTCAGTTTTTTTGATGGCACTGTCGCTAGAATTTGTGTCGGAACATTCAAGTATTTCACTGGACATCATTGGTTTCTTCCACGATGAACCTTTGTCTGGGCTCAAATCACTGGACGATGAACTCTGACCTGGTTTGTAATCTGGGTCTAGTCCTGCACAACTGGATAACTCTGATTCTGATGAATCACTATCCTCCTGCTCCTCAGAAATAGCATCCAGCTACAAATTAAAAGTATTATTATTATTATTATTATTATTATTATTATTATTATAAGCAAAAAAGCAGAGAGTTGGCTCCTAGTTATATCTATTAAATCATTTAAAATCCTTCACATTAATACATGAACTTTTAATGGTATAATCCTTATGATCAGAATGTCAAATTGAAATCGCAGGGTTCATGAGTTGAAAGCAATTGCTTACAATTTAATCGTAAAATGAATTTAAAGTACGTTTAAAAAAAGAGGAAAAAAACTGGCAACACTTTATAATAAGAATATATTTCTTAACAATTAGTTAATGCATTAGATAGCATGAACTAACAATGAACAATATTTCTACAGCATATATTAATCTTTGTTCATGTTAATTTCAGCATTTGTTAATGCATTTATAAAATCAAGCGTTATAACTTTTAACATTAATTAATGCATGTTTAATTTGTTGATGTTAGTTACTGCATTTACTAATGTTTACTAATACAACCTTATTGTAAAGTGTTACGAAAAACTTACTAAGATTTGTATAATTTGAATGTCATGTAACCATTATGCAATACTACAGTACATCATAAAACCGAGAATTCATGCGACAGACATCACTTCGCCCAAGAAGCAGTGCTTCACCTTCTGAGAATATAGTTCCCACTATGTATACTGTTAAAAGATGGCTTATATGACCTTGTTATTTGTACACGGTGTGATTTGTATAGTCACAACACATAAATAGGAAAATGTTGGCATTATTTTGTCACTTATTTGGAGCAGTATGCTAGCTGGAGCCATTCACTTCCAGTCTTTGTGCTAAACTAAGCTAGCAGGGGCATGCGTCAGACAGAGTTACAGCATGCACGGAGATGAAAAAGGTATGGACTTATTTAACTCTAGGGGAAACGGTGAATAAGCTAAATTCCCAAAATGTGGGCGTGTTCCTTTAAAAACGTGTCTTTACGGGATCTTTGCTGTATCTGTGTGAATGCAAACACAGATTCCGAGAAGTCATTGACAGTGTGAATGAAGATCAAACAATTCCAGACAAAACCAGGATGCCTTTTCTGTAATGTCTGTGTAAAAAAGGGCTGAATAAACTTAAAAACGGAAGAAAAATTAATGTTTTTAAAACATGCAAATGAGACATTAAAATATTTACTGGAAAATCACAGGGAAATTCTCAAGTAAATAATTTAGGTCAAAGGTGTTCAGCTGACAAAAAAGTCTGAAAACCAGTGGTGGCCGGTGACTTATTTTTCGAGGCCAAATGATGTGAAGCTCGTCACAACATGTATGTAACCTGTTATGTGTGTGGTTCATCATTTTAAAAATATGTGTTCGGCACATCATGTAAACTGTGCATCACGTCATGTCAAAATATGAGCCTGCTGCAGATGCTTCAAAGGGGTTTATGATAAGAGAGACGCTCACATTTGCCAGATACTCTGTTAATCTTATGTGTAATCAAAGTTAGGGTTAAGTAGGTGTCGTACGAGTATTTTGTGAACATGAGCATCTCTTTTATCATTCGACGTGTGTGCACCAGGCACGCATTTTAAAAAGAGGCATGATGCACATGGTTCACATGACGCAACAAACAAATATTTTGACTTGACGAGCAACACACGACACTGCAAACACATTATGAATTACGCACCTCAGAAGAGAAGTCATCAGCCGCCACTGTTAAAAAACCCTGTGCTGTAGCTTAGAGCCAATGGAATTGTCCAGATACTTGATGTTTTATATGTGAAACATACCTAAAAACACAATTAGACTGAACCACAGTCTCTATAAATAGCAATGCTGACATTGCGGACACGTGTGTCAAAATTTTGAGGCATAAAATCTGTTTCCGCCACACGGGACTTTTACAATGCATCTCATGCAATATCCACCCCTCGCCGCATGGTTGTTGTATGTTTTTACTAAATACAACAATAAATACGTCAAGTCTGACCACCAAAAGCGTTTGATATTTTGAGCTTTCAACCCAGAGGTGTTTGTTTTTAGTTCAAAGCAACTGTTTGAAAATGTGTGACACTTTCAATCATTTCGTGTGCTTCCACTAAACTCTGGACACTAATGAAAGCTAGGTGGACATGAAATTATATATATATATATGTATGTATGTATGTATGTATGTATGTATGTATGTATATGCATATAAATAAAAATTATATATATATATATATATATATATATATATATATATATTCATATGTATGCATTTATATGTATGCATATAAATAAAAATTATAATATATTATATATAGGCTATATTGTGTCACCATTGGAAGCAGTGACATGAGCGACCCCCGCAACTCCTTCTCGTACTTTTGAGTGACTGACAGCTCTCTGTGCAAACACTTCAAAGTCACAACCAGATTCATCGAAACAAATAACGCAATTTGACGCGAGGTACAGAGGGGCGATTTAAATCCGATAAAGCATTACGTTATCCTCGCCGAGCGCAGCTCGTGGTTGCTAAGAAACACGCCACGGGAGCGCGCTTTGGAAGAAAGAAGCGCTTTGATCCGGGTTTAGCACGTGTTTTAAAACGTGACACGCGAACGGCCACGGAACGCTGTAATGTAACATTACGAAATACACATTTCCTCCTTACATTAAATGACAAATGGAACTTTTTAAAAGATTTTGAAAAAGCACATACCTGTGTTGAACGCTCTCCCATTGTTTCCTGGACACCAAGATTGAAAATGTATATCAGCATAACACATATTAAACATATCAAAATGTACAGACTGCACAAATACAACCAAATGAATGCATCCTAATTCATCTTAATCTATGATCACATGACTCTTAAAGTGAGGCCTACAGGCTGTACTGATGTTACAATCTATGGTCTTAAGTTCTGATTCAATCTTAAAACATTAAACAAGGGTTAAAACATTGAGATGTTTTACAAAAACGACAGTTAGTCTGTGAATTGATATGCATTATGCTTTCTGGACAATTAAGACAATTAAAACAAAAACATGCATTTAAATAAATATGAAGATAAATAATAATGTTAGAAACACTTACCTGACGAAGAAAAGTTTGTTCAAAACGGCTTGCGCATTTATTGTGATGCTGTCTAAGTCTCTCCAATCTTCTCTGAAATCGCTCCATCAACCATGAGTTATAAACAAACGCTGATGAGCAGTGCAGTGAAATGGGGGATGGGGAAACAGTGTAGCAGTGTAGCGGTGGTCTGTGGTGTGGGGGTTGGGCGACGCAAACACGTGCAGTGTAGCGCTGGTCTGAGGAGTGGGGGTTGGGCGACGCAAACACGTGCAGTGTAGCACTGGTCTGGGGCATTGGGGGATGGGCGTTGATTTTGTATCACAACAATATTGTCACAGTGTTTCACATGGAAGAATCTTGACTTTTTCAACATTAATAAGATCTTAACCTAAGTCAGATTTAACCATTCATTTAAATATAACTGTAGTGAAAAATATATGATATTTTAACACTGTATTCATTTTGTTAAAGGCCTGCATTAAAACTTTTATTAAAGTAAATTTACAAAAGCAGTACCATTAAGCATTATATGCAAAAATTTAGTGATTATAATACAGTATGTAAATGATGCATTGATTAAACAATTCTTTATATTGGAATTATATGAGAAAATGAAGACTAAACTAAACTTCGATTAAATTAGTATGTCTACACTGTATTTAATGTACTTAACTGGCTCACAGAGGTACAGTGTTATTCGTTTGTGAGCTGAAGTTATATGGATGTACATTTACTTTAATGTGTGGCTACAAACAGTTGTGTAGTGCAAGGTATATACAGAGTATACCCACTTTATTAGATGGCATGGGGTAAACCCACTTTTAAATTTCAAATATTAATGAATAATATTAATTTCATAATGATCCTTATGCTGAGAAGTCAAGCAGCTGTAGTTAAGCGACAATACTGATTCCATTTTGGAGTTAACCAAATATGCAAGACTAATCAAACATGTCACTGTTTATAACACAGGGCATTCAACCTTAGTTTGGCCACTATGTACTGTGTCTTAATCAACTAGGGCTAATCAGTACATTTTGGATTGAAATGAGATCAGTCTTGACCAGTTTTGAAGAAAATAGATTACTAACTTGTATGACTAGTCTAAACAGTTTATGCAGTCGACCACAGGACATACTGTGTGAGTGACTGGAAGATAGCATTGTGCTATCAGCACTATAACTAATTTAGTTATAAATTGCTAACGGTAGCCGAATAGCAATGAAATCACGATGCCCTTCTCCATTCAAATTGCCATCCAAAGTCACACCTCTTTCAAAACACATGAACACGCACAGATCAGACGGTCACATCTCATGTCTCGTTCACCAGTGAGAAAACTTTGCAGTACAAAGTGAATAACATTACCAAAATAACCAACATAAACAACTGTTTTACATCAGAATTAAAGAACACTTTCGGCTGTGTAGACGTAGTAACATAACTATATCGTTATGCTAATCCGTAAACGAACACAAATTTCAGAAGCAACACAATGTTTCATCAAAGTAGAATATCTGAATCCATCTCAATACAAACATATCGTGTACCTGTCTTACCAAAATAAACTTTTAGACCCTTTGCCTCCTGCAGCTGTTTGCATCTCGTGGTAAAGCAAGTTGCCGATGTTCATTTGTGTTTTTGCTCTTTGCTGAGCCAGACAGTTTTTGCTGTTGTTGTTATAAAAGATTTCTTTCGTTGTGTGGCTCCTGTGCAGGTTGTCAATTCAGCAGAAAAGTTTGTCATTATCCCTCTGTTTACAGACAGGAGATGAGCGCACGTGAACACACCGATGATGTATGGTGTCTGCGTGAACAAGCTGCGCAGTGACATTCAAATTATGCTTACGGATGAGGGACAAAAAAGACAACATCCGTTCGAACCGAGATCTATGATTGGTTTAAAATTTTTTGGTCCTACGCCTTTCACAGATGACAGAAATTTCAACAAATACATTCAAATACATTCAAATCAGATACCCTGCCTTTAACCAAATAGCTGTCTCCCTCCAAGTGACCATGTCTGTGTGGCCAGGTAATACAACATCTGACTTCAGTAAAACTCCATCAACCTCCAAAATAGACAGCATAACACTAGTGATGACAAATTATATAGAATAAATTATATGAAAAATAATAAAGTATACATGGAAAATGTACAGTCAACTCCATAAGTATTGAAACAGAAGCAGGTTTTGTGTTATTTTAGCTGTTTACCAAAATTTATTCCAGTTAAAGTCATATAGTAAATATAGGCTTAAAGTGCACACATCCAGTTTGGATGAATGGTTTAGGCAGTTTAAAATGTGAGAGTAAAATAAGATCATCCACCACTGTTATCCTATATAGGTGTACAGGATTTTTATGTTGCTATGCTCACCATTGTGTTTTTTTAGTTAGAATGTTGATCTGGTCACTCTTAAGGTTCCTGCCATCTCTCTGATGGATTTGTTGTGTTTTGATATATATCTAAAAGGGGTAGTTACATTAAATGAATGTTATTCCCCTGCTGAAAAAAACAGCATCAAACCAGCATGGACCAGCATGGGAATTATGCTGGTCCATGCTGGTTTAGCTGGTGTTCACTAGCACAGTGGTTCTTAATGTTATTCCTGGAGGCCGACTGGCCTGCACATTTTGTATGTCTCTTTTGTCTGACAGACTCACTTCAGTTCATGGAGATCTCTTCTAATGAGCTGATGATTTGAATTAGGTGTGCTAAATAAGGGAGACATACAAAATGTGCAGGGCAGTGGGCCTCCAGGAATAACGTTAAGAACCACTGCACTAGCAAATAAGCACCAAAACACAACATATGCTGGTCTTGCTGGTATGCTGCTCCCTTTAGCAGGGTCCTTAACTATTTAGACAATCTGGATGTGAATGCCCTCTGAGTAAAGCTGAGGGTGTGCACTATAAACTATGTAACACAAAATGTGCTTCTGTTCCAATACTTATGAAGGTGACTGTATGTAAGGGTCAAAGATCACATAAAGTTGAAATTTAGTATCATAGTAGCACCAGACCCCGAGCCTAACCCTCATTTGACTTGACATTGTTCATTTAAGAGCATCTCTGTGGCTATTAGACACAGATGCATATAAAGGCCATATTCCTGCATAAAAACTAGAAAAACTCCTTATTTTAGAGACTTTGTATGACATCTTTGTATGATACTCAGGGGATGCTGCAAAACCACCATGTGAAGTTTGGGGCTGGTCAGATCTGTCTAGAACAATATATTGATGACAATACATGCACAATGTAAGCACACCTGAAGTGTCGCTTATAGACCTTTCAGCTGCAATAACACAAACAAACGGATTTTGTGGCCCAAACTTAACTTCCAGTAAACGTCTGCATAGAACAGAAGTCCATCTACAGTACAGTAGATTATTTCTGATAACAAGCAAAATAAATAACCACAAAATTACTCAAATCAGAGCTAAAGTGTATCAACCATAAAACTGAGAAACAATTGCTTGGAGGAAGAAGACTGGAGAATCAATGAAATTATTAATATAAACTTTAATTACAGTAACAAAAACCAGGCAGACTTAAAGTTTATTTCCACATCCTTTTTGTTTCCTATCTGAATTTGCGGAATTGCCCATGTCCTTCACACGTGATGCCTTAGATTTAGACATTAAATAGGCTATACTGTCTACTGTCATTCTGTCAAATGTTTAGATGAAGGTTGTGATTTATTTCACCTACAGTTCAGTTTGAAGTCATCTAATACAACATTGTTTAGTCAAGAGAGACTACACGACTGTCAGCGTGTGCCACAGTAGTAGAAACAACACAAATATGGATATAAAGTCATTAACCCACTGTAACTGTACTATATATGTCTTAATACATAAAGCTGCGTTTAAGTAATAAGTATACATGCAACCAGAGGTTGGTAGGAACGGTACATTTACTTCATTACATGTACTTGAGTAAGATTTCTGAAAATATTTACTATTAGTACATTTAAAATGCCCTACTAAAAAACAGCTAAAACCAGCATAAGCTGGTAGCTGGCTTCAGCTGGTTTAAGGTGTCAGTAGCTGTTTTAAGTTGGCCCATCCAGCCTGGCAAAGCTGGTCAAGCTGGTGGGTCTGGTCTTCCAACCTGACCAGCTGTACAGCTTAACCAGCTTAAAAAATGACCAAAACACAGGTAAACCAGATGGTTCATTAGCAAAACCAGCTAACCATTAGGCCTATGTAAATTAACCATGGATTTATTGTGGTAAAAGTGTAGTAGGTTTAACTATGGTTTTTGAAATCCATGGTTGTCAAAACTTATTTTGTTGTTGTTACCATGGTTTTACTACAGTAACCATGTTTTTTTTTTTAACTCAAAGAGCTAAAACCAGCTCACCAGCTTATGCTAATTTTAGCCGTTTTTTCAGGGTTCACTTTAACTCTTACTGGAGTAAATTTAATGGACAATTTGTACTTTTACTGCGTTACTGTATTTTAATTCATTATTGTTTCTTGGCCATTTGCTCATTAATTACTCATTTGAGTCGATTCCTTCGTGTATTGCAAATAAATGAGTCATTTGAGTCGATTCTTTATCACGAATGTATTGAACAATGGGCCAAACGTTTGAATTGATTCGCGAATCAGTTTGAATGAATTGTTCAGTACGCTGCGCAAACTGAACCGTCTGTTGCGGTTTTTTTCACTCATATAAAAAACACGGAGAACATAAAGAGTGTTGGATGGCATGGATATGAATCTACTACATCTATTTACTAAAAGCAAACTTCACACGTGTACTATTGATGAAGACCCGGCAGTATAAGCGCGCGACCTGTTCGTCGTCAGATAAACGCGCGCACTATACTGTAACAGCACAGACTGAAGAAAATCCGTCGATGATTGACGTGTGATTTGCTGTATCTTCAAATGTAAGTGCTTCTTATTTTACACTGTCGATGTCATCAGACCACTTTGGCAGATGCTCTGAGTTTAGTTAACTTTTTTGCATAGTGAATTCGAAACTGTCGGTTTATTTAATATTGTCTGTACTTTAATATTGACTGTACATCGACATGAAGACTAACTGTTAAGAGATAATTTCACAGAAATGCTTCTCTATTGTGTGTTTGTTATTACAGTACTTGTACAGTAGTCTTTAACCTGTACTGTTTGTGAATGGTGCAATTTTTACACATATTGTGTAAATACAGTAACATAAATGTAATATTTTAAGGTCCATTTAAATTTCAGATACTGATCATGCAATCCTTGATAAAAAGTGCAATACCTAAATTCACCATGGTTTTACATTTTTAATACATCATTACTGTAGTAACACAGGTAACTGGATTTTAATAAATACACTCATAAAATATAATTTAAATAATATATATGGTTATTCTTGCAGAGGGTAATAAAAATGCATAAAATATGTAGGGTTTTGGTAAGACATTGAGATGTCACATGGAAGTTGACCTTTGACCTGAGATATAGCCAAAAATTGTTGTGTAAGATCACAAACTTCAAAATATCACTAGACATGTATCCAGATGTAATAAAACCCCCTTCATCTGTTTTTGATATCAATATATAGAGATCTAATCAGCTTTAACATTTGTGTCAGACTTAAAGAAATTCAGGCATTCCTGAGATATTGAATTCACAAGTTCAATTATGGCCAACATTTTGATTTGTTAAGTCACAGTGACCTTGACCTTTGAACTCTGCTCCTCAAATAATTTGCACCCTAAACATTTATGACAAATTTGAAGAAATTCCCTAAAAGCAGTCTTTTTAGAGCTATCGCAAGGACTATTTATAGGCGCAATATGTTGTAAATTCATAGGGGGCGATAGAGAGCAAACCGTGTGTGTATCCAAGGTAAAAAAAAAAATCGGTCCCTCTCATTTTTCCATCAATCTGAGGACCTCTTTAAAACTTAGAGAAAAGCCTATATTACAGCCATTGGAGGCCATTACAGTGAAAACATAGTGAGGACCGGCCTAAATGTCCTCACTTTGTAAAAAGGTCCTCACTCCAAAGGTTAAAAACTCACGCTGGTCCTCACAAAGATAGCCAAACAAACACACACACACACACACACACACACACACACACACACACACACACACACACACACATTTATTTATTCACAGCTCTGTATCTCCAACTGTTTCTTCCATACATGCACACACAACCATACAATTGCCCGTTGGTGTTGTCCCTTTATTTTGTTAGAGCCGGTATTTACTCATAAATCCAGACTGGGATGAGGAATGAGCTTTTACTGTAGTCATGTTGCCATGGTGACAACTTTCCCAAATGTCACAGCCTGTGTTACTGTATCCCGGTGATCCAATAATTATTCTTTTCTTTTTGTAAGCATGGAGTATGATTTCTTTCTTTAGAAATATTTCTTTGTAGTACTGCTCTATTTTTGAACCATGGCAAACCCAGCATTTAAACGAAAGCAAACATTAAAAGCAGCAGGTATGTGCTGATAAATGCAGTGTTGAAATCGGCTTTCAAGTTTGTGTGTGTTTGCATTTGTGGAATGTGCCATTTATCCTGTTGGGGCGTAAGATTTTCTTCTACGTCAACAAAAACACGAGTTGTATTGTGGTAATTACTGTACCACTCCCTCTTTAATGAAGCTAACATACCACTCGACTGTCAGCGCAGACGTATCCTTAAGGCAAATTACAAGATGTGCCTTGTTTGAGTGGTAGCTATAAATGTGCAAGTGTTTTTGTGTTATTCTGTTGGGTAAAGATTCTCATATGGTCACAAAACAAGATATTAGAGGTCGACAGATATGGGTTTTTTGATGGCCGATGCCGATATGAAGAAAGCAATGTGGCCGATTGATTGATATAAGGCCTATATTTAAAATAAATCATTATAGTAACTGAGAAACATACATACAAATAGTGAAACTAAATAAACATTGATGTTGCATATTTATGCAATATTCTATTAATTTTAAAAACTTGTAATAAGGTAAAAATTGTAATGAGGTTAAATAATTAATGCTTATAGATTAAGATAACAGGTATAATTAATGACAAAAACAGTGTTTAATTCTTTAATATTAACAAATAAATTGCATTAACTTTATTCAGTAAGAGTTGTTTCAGTTTCTTAAAGTTAGACAAATAGCAAAAATCCCGCACACTATCCACTTGCAAAAATAGAAAAATTTATTGCAACGTTTCGATCTTTCGATCTTCTTCAGGCATCAAACATCTCTTTGCTATTTGTCTACATTTGGACTTTCGAGTTCTTTTTTCCTACGCACCTATCGCAAACAGGTGTGCGACATTTATGTGATTGAGTTTCTTAAAGTTAAAAATATATTATTAGACCAAAAAAAGATTTGTTTATAAGTTACCGACATCAACGCTATCTGAGGAATATCTGAGGAAGAGCCGGTCGTGGGATTTGTCACTGTTTGTGAGGTAAATTTGTTTTAGTTGCCAGTTGCCACTTGTAGTTAGTTACCGCTGGGCTGCAGATGTGACACCTCACAGAACTGAGTTGAGTGACACTTTGTTGCTTGCCGGACTCGGAGTGATTTAAAAGTCCTGTAAACTGTCCTCATTTATGCCCAAGAGACTCAATAATCTTTTACATTTCAATCCTTTAATTTTTCATATTTGAAAATGTTTGTGTATGCTGCGAGCATCCATACACGTGTAAAAGCAAATCCACGTTGTTGTCCCGTTTTTGTAAATTATTAAAGCAAATATAACAAAAACAATATTGCGGCATTGACTTCAGACTAGGGCTGGGCGATTTGACCTAAAATCAAAACCTCGGTTAATCTAACATTTGACATCGGTTTTGATTAATAAACGATTATTTTTTTGCCTCATAGTTCACTGACAAGGTTGGAAAGTTTAGGGCACACCTTAAATTAGCCTGCAATGCAATTATTCACATTTTTCCCAAAATAACTGCATTACTGAAAAATATTAAATAGACTTAACTCTATGCAGATGTTGCATGTCATTACGTACAATTGATGAAACGTTCAGAATGGAAAGTTATGAACCAAAGAATCATACAACCCCCATGACTAATTATAGACATCAGATACATACATAATAAGTTGTATCCAGATAGCATATTGTAATGAGATGAGTAGGGCAAAATACATACTTGGACTGTATACTTTACACGTTTCTTGTATTCAATCCATTTTTTCTTAACTGGGCACTGATGTCTAAGACATTTATTCTCATCTGTAATGCTTTTGGTGTTAATGTAGACTAGAAGTTCTCCCGTTCTCTCTCTCCGTCATCTCTGAAGTGTCTAATTAAACTCACGCGGGCGCGTCTTTTCGCGGTTTTGAGTGAGTGAGATGTGATGACATTACCCGGGCTGCTTAGAGACCCATCGGTAGATTAAACTGAGCGCGTGTGCGGTAAAAACCCGATCGCGCATTCCGTATTTTTGTCACAGGTGCCTGCACATTCGCGAGTACTTCTTAAAAAAAAGTAATGTGCTTCTTTTGGGCACTAGATGATCCTGCTGCTCAGTTAAACAGTGTTTGAGTTCTCCTCCATGTTTCGCTGTGCCACTGACAGGACGGGGCGGAGTTACGCAACATCACACGCAGCAGTTTGTTTTTAAAGGGAAAGTATTAACAGGATTAAAAACCGAAATAACCGACATGATAAAATAATGTCGGTTAGAGGTTCTGAATTTCGGTTTCGGTTATTTTTCGATTAATCGCCCAGCCCTACTTCAGACCAGGTTTTAGTTGGTCAATGGCCTAGTCTATTTTAGTTGCCTCAAAATAGCAACGTGCCAACAATGCACCTGAACACACCTCGTTTTCAGACCAGAATGCCCATGGGTATACAAATGGGCCCATACATTGCTATTTACACAACGTGACACTAGACATGAAAATGATAACTGCACTAGGCTGAAACTAGCAATAAACACTTGCGTTGCGCTTTGCTCTGCATTGCGCCATTTGTATGATAGAGCCCTAGATGTTATTGTTATGTTTCATGACTTTTTATTTCTCATTCACATGGGATAACAATTAAACTATCTATACTATAACTATAACTAATCTGATTTATAATTTCAAACTATGTGAATTTATCAGAAAAACACGAAATTACAGCTCAAGTAATGCTTTTTCTTTACCTGTCACTGTTCACTGTGTGTGTGTGTATACGCACATGTGGATCCTGAGCTGCGCATGCCACTCCTCCGAGACAGTCGGCCGACAGAAATGACAAAGGAAATCGCGAAGTCGGCTAAAATGCTAAATGACATTAATTTATATGCAAACAAACACACTATAGCAATATATCGCCTCTCTAAAAATCTAAGAGGTCATGGTCATTAATCGTGCGATAAAGTAATTCTTGCGACAGGCCTAGTGGGTCCTGTAAAATTTTTGGCAGGGCAAATAAAGCTCGATTTATAGTCATGCGTAAGCTCTACGCCGTAGGTTATCCGTAGCCTGTGCGTAGCTCTGTGTAGCCTGACGTGCAAAATTTTAACATCGCGTCAGTTCTACGCGGACGGCAAGCGCTGTGATTTGTCCACCAGAACCCCTCCCGTCAGGTAAAAAACTCCGTCAAAGGTATTTCAGTTTGCTAAAGTGAAAGCAAAGATGAGCAAAGTTGACTAGAGATTTAACTCAAACTGCAAAAACAGACGCTGTATATTTACTTACAACATTTCTTTTCTTCTCAAAACATACACAACAAGTTGCTGTTTCTTCTTCGTTTGTGGGTTAACTTGCCAAGCTTCTTCTTCATTGACGGCCGTGCTGCTACTGTGGTTACACGTGTGGATACTGCCAACCAGCGGTCTGCGCGCGTGTTTGCACGTCGACGACAACGCAAAAGTTTAAATGAAAACCGACGCGGGACCTACGTTGTCGCGGCTACGCTATAGGACCTACGCACAACTATAATGAGCCCTTAAGATTTGGCCATTGGCTCAATTGGGCCAGTAGAAAAAATCCTTAGCTTTGAGCCCTGGGACATTATTTGATGTACCTCCGACTTTGTTTAGATGAAGAAACTGTTATAGGTAATGTCTATTTTCCAATTGGCGTTGTATAGACCGTTTCAGCACTAACAACATAAACAAACCGTTTTAGTGGAACAAACGTCACTTCCGGGAAAGTTTGAAAAAATTGTTAAAATCAAAGCTAAAGCATATCAAAAACTACACCAAGCTACGTTATTGTGTAAAATGTGTACTGCATAATGTACACAATGTTAACTATAGATCGGCTGCCAAACCTCCTTTCACATTGTGGTGATCCATGATTGCCGTCTCCCCTCATCTTTATGAAACCAAAACATTTGTTATTTTTGACAAGGTATTTGTTACAGAGTTTAACCACTAGTTAGAGCATTAAACAAACAGAGACCGGAAGTTAAGTTCTGCCCAGACGCGTAACCTTGACAACACACGTGTGTATGATGAAGCCATTTATAGAGTTTGGGATTGTTAAGCGTGACCTATTGTGATGATGTCACAATCAAAGTGCATTCTGAGAAAATGACACTTTCTTAAATGTAGGCTTGTTCTCTTTTCAAAAACAAGAAGTTCCCTTAAAGTGGAACACATTTTTCTAATGGAGACTACAATGAGGAAAGTAAGTGAGCCAAATGAAACGTAGCCAAGGATTGTCAGATGTATTGCGACATCATTTATTCACCCTTGTTTTGTTCTTATTACAAGAAGAGGAAAACTTTTCGAGACTTAAACAAACAGGATCATTCTGTAAAGTTTTTAAGGAGAAAGTAAATATGACATTTTTTCATTATTTCTTTAATAAAAACACAATTCGGTTTGTCTGGTGTGAATATGGACCCTGGTTTTATTGCTGAAGCTCTAACTATGTACTTTTTTCAGAAGCATTTTTTCATATGCGTGAGCATTACACAGTGTCACATACTCACAGATGCATGCTGTATGTGTTAATGATATGCTCACAGCTCTGATTCACATTCAACTGGAGGCAAGAAATGGTACATTAGTCAACACTGTCATCAATATATGAACAGAGAAAGACATTAGAATATTCATCTGAATCTGCTGCAGAGTCTTGTTCTTGCACTCTAAAAAACGATTCGTTGGCTGAACAACCCTAACTTATGAAAGTAATTGGATTAAACACAAAAAACTTAGTATTTATAACTTTTCAACCTCTACTTACCATATTTAGTATATGTAACATAAAAATTTAAGTTACCAGGTGAACTTAAATGTATCCAAAAATAAAATGAAAAAACATAAGTAATGCTAACTACTATTACAATTGCATCAAAATTAAGTAAATCTAGCATAACATTTTAAGTAACTATAGAGCCACGTGATTTCCCATGATGCCTTTCCAGTCAAAAATTATGACATCTGTCGTAGCCATTTTGTGAAGCACATGCCCTGTAAAAAATCCAACTTCAAAATGTTCTTTTAACAAAAAACAAAGTTTTTCTTGTTGAAGGGCATCAGTTCATTAATTTGTGTTCACTGAATGAAATAAGCATAATCATCCTGCTAACAAATATCATTTGTTGACTGGAGTTTTAAGTTTTTGTCCAATTTGTTTACCCAACTTGCCAAATTGAGTAATCTGAACAAGCAATTTAAAAAAAAACAATGGTCTGAATAGTTCCCAACATGCATTGCGACATGTTCACTTCTTTGTTTAATATTTACTAAAAAAGATGACTGTTTTAATGTTTGCTGGGTTTATTTATGTTGATATGTTGTTAATGTTAGTTATATGTTGTATTTAGAGTTATTTTGAAAAAATTATGTTTGTTCATTGTTACCATGATTGAGAAGTGTGTGCTCAGTGTAGAGGGCAACACAGTGGGTTAACGCGCATCATAGTTTCCTCACAGCAAAAAGGTCTCTGATTCAAACAAGAGCTAAGTCAGACAAAGACTTTGTTCAGCAGACCTTTCTGTGTACACTAAATTATGTATACCTTTCTGTGTATACTAAATTGCTCCAACTTCACTCTAAAATATGTGTTGGATTTACTTAAAAAGTGTGATGCAAAAATGGTGCATATATATTTTAAGTAATCCCAACTTGGAATAATTTTACTTAAAATAAACAAGAAAATATGTGTTATATGAACTTAAATATTTGAGTTCATCATCATTCTTTACTTAAAAATTTAAGTAAATAAAACACAGGTTTTCTTGTAAATTTTAAGTAAAACCATCAAAGTTGGGAACACTTAAAAAGCGTGATGCAAAAATGGTGCATATATATTCCAAGTAAATCCAACACATCATTTTTTAGAGTGTGTGTTCGGCTGGAGTCAAGCCTCGTGTTTAGTGGCCAAGGATCAGTGGAGTACGCTTGCTCAATTCTGCCCTCTAGAGGTTATTTTTGGCAAAGGTTTTATTTCTTGTCAAGATTTTAACATTCTGCATCTTTATATCAGGAGGCAAAGATGTGACGAAAATGAAATTAAAACAAACAAGAAAGGCCAACCGCAAATCACTCTTTATAGATTTTCCGCAACACTTTTTACACAGTATTTACAATTTTTCATTTCTCATGGTATTTCAAAAACAGCCCCAAAACTGTATCTTAAAGGTTACGGTGTAATAGGAGAGCAGTGAGAATGGAGTAATGTGTGTGAATAATATAGATGTGTGTGCTGGAGGTTAATTAAAAGCTCCAGTCATTTATCAAGGACTGAGGGCAGGCAGGCGAGCTGACTGCTCTCAAATCAATCACAAGCTTTCATTTCTCTGTACTGATGACACACACACACACACTCTCGTGCACACTAAATGTAACTTCTGCAACACACTGGCCAATGGCGGGTAAAGAAAGTTATTGACCATAAATATCATTATAAATGTGTTGTGTAACTGTCAGCATTGTGTATAAGATGTTTTCTTGATGGACTGATCTGATATGCTTACTTGGCATACATCACCAAGGCTCGAACTGTTGTTCTTGTAATTTATTCTAATAGTACAGTAACGTTCAAAAGTTTGTAAACACTTGACTTAAATGATTCTCATGATCTTAAAATTATGAAGAGCTCAGATGCAAAACCCTCTAACTGCGTCTGACTGTGTATTCTTGTAAGTGAGCATTTGTGATCAGATTTCTAGCAGATACTGCCAACAAACCAGTATTTTTGAATGAGCCGAGGCCAGGATTAAGCGTATTTGAATCTAATGTATTTGATGAACGTATAATACGTATCGAGAGTATTCGGTTAATGCCATTCTCATTTTTGACGGAGGTGGGATTTAGCGGCTTTTGCATATGCATTTTTAAATGTTTGAAATTACTTTTATAGACAAAATATAGTTGTGCCAACATATTTATTAATTTCTTTCTTTAAAAAATACAATTTTATTTAAAAAAAAGAAAAGGCAGCCAATAAGAGCTCATGATACTGTATGGTAATTTAAAAAATCAGGTTGCGACCGCAACAAGCCGCTTAATAAATTTTAAAGAGTATGATTTTGCAAATTCTATAAAAAAGGTGCTACTTCAAAAATCTTAAAATTAAACTCACAGTTCAGTCACAGTTTAGATTATTTTCACACAATTCCTATAGCAGTTTTGTTATTCCATAGTTTATTTTTGATTTACAATGCAGGACAATGCAATGCTCAATATGGCCACTCTGGCAAACCAAAGTCCCGCCTTCCAGTTAAAACAACCAGTCATCAATCAATAAAGCCTGACAATTGTCCCGGAGAGGGTCTCTGTACAGAGTCTTGTGAGATGCTTGCCAACCTATGCACATGTGCGGCAGCTAAAACGACTTAAGAAATGTGTATATTTAGTGCAATTTAAGATTAAGAAACAACAGTTATCGTACAGTTGATGTCAGGCTTAATTGTTGGTCCGAAATATGTTGTGTAATTGTGATTTTAGCACGTGAGAGAGCTGCCTTCTCCCTTTCAAGTAGATAGGACTTGCGAGACTGAAATAACTCCCTTATGGCCATGCAAACATGGCAGCTTGAGTAAGAATAAGTAAGGGGCCGAACACCAAACGCGTTTATGGCAGTTGCAGGCGCCTTTTTTGAATGATTTTTCTATGGGCAGTGAGCGTTATGCGCGCTGTTTATGCCATGTGCCCCCGAGCGCCTTTTTTTTTGCCTCCTGCCACAGCACACATCTTTAAAGGGGTGCTGAGAGCGGAAAAGCACCCGACGTCATTTGCGTCTTTCTCACACACACACACATTGCAAGACATTTCTCACACATCATGATAGGTTTGCTAGTTACAGCCCCCAGGCTTATTACTCAACAGACTGAGCATATGTATCAGGTTGTCTTAGCCTAATCTCACTTGAGACCTTGATAAAATTTATTATAAGCTAAGTGCAGTGGGATCGTTTAAAAATGTTTTAGCCTTTTTATTTCTGGAGGTGTTTTTCGTGCTGTTTTGTGTGTGTAGGCCTGTGGCGATTAGGGCCTGTTTCTGTGTCCTCTGAATTCAGGGATTGTCTCATTGTATGAAACTGTGTCATCTATTGTATCATAGTGTTGGGCGATATGCCCTATTTTCAGATCGTCCTATCGTCAGCCTGTGAGATCGGCGATACACGATGTTATCGGGGGGCGTGGCAGTAGTTTACTCTTTTTTTATTTGTTAAGTTTTACTCATTATAACAAGTCACTTGATGGGTGGACAAAAAAACCAGGACCGCAACACTGTCATGACCGCAACCTTCTTAAAACTGATGCCATTAATGCGCGCGCGTCATTAAAACCCTATCATTATTACTTAATAACTGTAAAAAACATGCATCTGCGCACGCACACACACGTGCGTGCGCGCACATACAAACAATTCAATGCATTAGTGCTGTTGCAGAAGACTACACGTGTCAAGCAGTGGTGCTCTCATGAGGTGCCTTTTTAAACGCATTGGTCCAGCGGAACGCGATCATATTTTAAACACAATTATATATTAAACACGAGGGACGTGTTGCTACAACTCATTGAAATGCATATCATAAACAGGATTAATACCTAGTGATCTGACTTCGGACAGAGCGCAGCTCTTTGCACGTACGCGAGAGTGAGAGAGAGGCGCTAATATGCAGCGGGTCATATTTTAAACAAAAAGTAAAGTTTGCATCAGCTCGCATGAAACGCATTAAACTGAACAAATAAGGATTACTACTTTAGTTTATGTTTAGACTGCGGACAGACGCGAGAGCGCGTGCACAGAGAGAAGCGCAGCTGCTCATGACGCGGCGCGCTGGATTAGTGGTTGAAGGAGACCAAGACGCGCGCATTAAGTGCAGGTACGTGCAAGAAGGAATACTCTCTTTACAAGCTCTCCGCGTAAAGTGAAGCCCACAAACCCTCATGTGAGAAAAAGCATGCATTGTCGGTGTTAATATAAAACTATGATGATAATAATAATAACCATTCGCCAACTATCGTCTTGACTATCGCCATGAAAGCCTGCCATTGGCGATATTTCTGAAGATCGTCGATACACGATACTATCGTCTATCGGCACAACCCTATTGTATCATCTTGTTTTGTAGCATATGACTGTTTATCTCTTGTCTCTTGGTCTTTCTCTGGCATGGATATGTAATTGTGTGGTATTTGCCAAATTGAGAGTCGTTAGGCCTCAGACTTGTTGGATTCTGGCATGGACCAAATGTTCTGCTCTTTAACTTGACTTCCGATGCTTGTACGTCAGTTTCATGATAAGGTAGATCAATAATAGTCTATAGATCAGAATAAATCGACTCCATTTGACGCATGCGATTGATGGTGATTGGAAGAATGGGAGTCCGGTCATAAGAAATTTCATCAGGCTAATATATAGTTAATATTTGAATACATAAATAAATCATCTATGTATGCCTGTGTGTTTTATTTATATGTGCTGTAAATATGCCTAATATGTCCTCTACAATCCTCAGCTTTCAGTCCACCACTCACAGCTAGGACACCACGCCCACTTTGTTTTCTTCTATAAACCCCTCTGGACACTTTATTTTCTCCTTTTAAATATTTCATGTACATTTTATTAAAAAAATAAATGCCTTGGGGCTTTATGCCACACCAACCGTGTGTGTCTTTGCTCACCCAGACACACATATTATATACAATACAATCTAATATTGGTCTGTGGTGGTGGTGACATTGTGTGAAAGTCGCAGAAACGGATTCCTTAGATTGTGTTCAAGAGATGCTGCTATCATGCAAATGTATGGGATGCAGATGGAAATCAGAAGATTACCCTTGAACAATCAGATGGGAATCAGAATCAGAACAACCAGCAATTGATATCAGCTAAGGATGTACCGAATGTTCGACCTTTCGATCTCTCTGATGAAGCCAATACGGAAGTGATTTAAACTGCAATTCATCGACTGGCCGCTAGAGGCTGGCTCCAAAAGGGAGTCAATTCCCATTGACCCCCATAATAAAATGCCCATTTACATTAAAAAATAATATGTTTACAGCCTGGTACAAAAAGTGTTTTTGGTCTATATAGCTAATTTTGCCCCTCATGACAACTGTGAGGGAGGTGAATTTTTTTGTAACTCATCCGTTAAAGTTCTACATAAGCCTTAAAGTTCTGCATAATTAAGGGCGTGGCCACTTGAGTGATGGTTGAACAGCCACTGCTGTCACTGGAGTCGAGCTAGGTGGGCGTGGTTTCAGCAACCAGCCACCTC
Source organism: Misgurnus anguillicaudatus (assembly GCF_027580225.2). Taxonomy (NCBI): domain Eukaryota; kingdom Metazoa; phylum Chordata; class Actinopteri; order Cypriniformes; family Cobitidae; genus Misgurnus; species Misgurnus anguillicaudatus. The sequence goes on from NC_073353.2 coordinate 14,486,261, forward strand.
AGCTTCACCCACGTCCCGCCTCTTTACCCACGTTCGGAAATCCGCGAGTGATGCGCGGTGACGCGCTGCCAAAATGGCGACGGCAGGCACCGCCTACTTTAAGCTTCAAAAACGATCTTCAGAAACCTATGGGTGACGTCACGGAAACTACGTCCATCTTTTTTAACAGTCTATGGTAATTTCATAGACTTTAACGTGATTCACACTGCCAACATGTTGGCTGCATTTAAAAAGGTGCGTGATAAAGCGATAAAGATCGCGTCATCAAAAACATTATTCTTCGGTTACAATTTACAAACATTCGTTTCGTCCCTAATATCAGCATTACAAATTACTAGTTAAGAAAGATACTTTACTGTCATTTGATGCTTTAATAATGTCGCCTTTTGCAACAATCGTCATTTTGTCCTAACACTCGTGCTGTATATCTGCAACTGATTTTTTTCTGTTGTAAGCCATGCTGTGTGCTGGTCTAGATCATTTTTATACGGTGTGTCATGAACAATAGATGTCAGCTGTGCGTATAACTTGGTTTGCATGTATTTGGCTTGAGGCGATGACACTGTGTGCATGTGAGTGAATGGGTAGCCATGGTAATAACGTTGGGTAAAATCTCCAACATTTGGAGGGATTACAATGTCTCTGTGCTCCATCTGAGTAATGAAACACTCAGTACCACCACAAATCAACCCTCTTCAGTGCCACCAAGATCCCTTGCATTCGAAAAGATATTGTGCGTAACATGCGCGTTTAGTTCTCTTCTCATTGTCTTTAGATGGGGATTGCTCCTTAAAAGCTCACTTAATGCTAATTAAATAGGTTAATCAAGATTAATTAACAGCCATTCTTGTTTCTCAGCGGTGCTGCTGTCTGCGCACCATACGAGCCGAGACGTTTAAAGCTGTGTGATTTGATTACCGTGCTCCCTCTCATCCAATCGCCATTAACCCCCAGCAGGCCCACTGCCCTATTGGTCAGGCTCGCACGAGCTGATGAATATTCATCAGGAGCTGATGGATGAAAATAATGGTATTTAGGCTGGCAGGGGCGATGGCTTCTGAAAGCCTGGCACAGCAGGATCTAACGCTACACGGCTGGCCAGGCTCAGAGAGGCTATGATGCCTCGTCCAGTCGAGAGGCCACCCACGGTTACACCGTGACCATAAATCCAAAGATTCCTGAAAAGCAATCAGTTGTGAAGCATCAATGGAGAGAGAGGCATTTAGAGGGGTGAGAGAAGGGGAGTAATTGCTGTTGAAGTCATCCTGACCCCCTTTACTGGTTCGCGTGTGGTCTGTAGGTTTTAATTTATGGTTGTACATAGAGGATGCGGATGGGTATTGACATTTCTCCCAGTGTTCTCATTCCCCGATGTTGTTGTTATTGTTCCGAAACTTTAATTTATCATCAGCTCTGGCGAGACGAGCGCAAGCGATTTGGGGAGGAACAGTGAGCGTGACTTTACTCTGGGCTTGAACTCTGATAATGGAGCCGGTATGATATGGTCACGGTCGAGTAGTGAGGGGAATGGAGGAGACCTCTCCTTTTTTTCCTCTTTTTATCTTTTCCCTGGTTCTCTTTTTGTTGGTGGTGAGACCTGAGGAAATGAGGGCCTTTTTTAATGAAGTGTTGTGGAAAGTCAGAAGGTCAGGTTTTTATGGTTTGTACAACTGAATGTGTAGAACAATCCAGACATTGAAAATAAATGATCATTACAGCTAAATTGTGGGCCCATAGCAGATAGCTCGCATATTGCACCATAGCCAGATCTTTAAATTCGAGAAAGCAGTTTTGCTTTAATCATAAGATATTTTTTAGTGATGCAAGTTTATTAACCAACTTCTTGAGGTGTCATCCTGGGATACTTTTCCCAGTCCATCCATTCTCCAAATCTGCTTGTCCCCTGCAGGGATGCAAAAATTGCTGGAGGCTATCAAAGCATCTTAGGCCACAGGTAAGCATTGTCTGACAGAAGGGTTCTTTTAATTGCTATACACATTGGGGTGGTTTCCGGACAAGGATTATCTTAAGCCAGGACTAGGCCTTAGTTTAATTATGAAATATAACTAGTTTAAGGCAAGCTTATCTTACTAAAAACATTACTTGTGTGCACACTTTACTTTAAGAAGTCCTTAGCATTCGCTCGGCAATCACATCTCAAGGCTTCAGACAGCCCTGCAAATACTACTGGGTTCATGGTTCTTTGAGCTTGAATGGACCAAGTTATTCCTTTTTGCTTATTATTACTGGAAATTTGCACATCCAGGGCTTATAGATGAGTACATGTAGCAGTTAAATCATTCTTCTGGCTGTGTTTACACTTGGCATTAACATGCTACCTGTATCCGGATGTTGTCCACATACACATTGAAAAGACAAGTGTAAACGCGTTTGTGATCGGAATGTTATCCGATCTGTTATCCTGATGCAGAGGTAGTTGAAGACGCTTTGTGATCGGATCTCAGTGTAATGTAAACGCAATCCAACGTCACATAAACCGCCACCCACTAGCATTACTCATCCCCTTACTGACAGCTGTCAAAAATCAAGGACGTTAGGTCATGGAGCTCACTAAGCGCAGGTGAGGGACGCACAAATTCATATTTGTGGAGCAATGCTAACTAAGCTTTAAAGTCTCTTGAAATAAATCGACATGCAAAGGCATTTTAACGCTACTGACTTATTCAGGCATATGTTTAATATGTTCCAGATATTCATGGAGTGATTTAATATGTAATGGCAGAATTTAATGGATCATTATAATGTTTCCATGGCGACATACCAAGGTCATTACATGAATGTTGAGCTTCTTTCAGGTCATTCGGCAGTTTCTATTTCATTTAACACATTTTAAGTTACTTGAAAACACGTACAAACCATAATAACATATTAAGCAAATACATTTATTCAGTGTTGGTTTGATGCAAAGTACTTATAAATGTATTTGTAAATTATATTACTTCACTTCTTGAACTAGAGGGAGACATGAACAGGAAATGTATAATATTTAAATCATAATAACCAGGAAACTATGATAAATTATGATAAACATGAACTAACAACAGTTTATATTTGATATAGAAATATGTGAGTAAACAAAGTAGGCTACAGAACAAAAACGTTTAAGTTCACAGACAGTGTGGGACTTTTTGAAGAATATAATATACATAACTGTATTATCAATGGTGTACTGTAAAGACCCTATAAAATGAACTGGTTTTATTTTATTACCTTAGAATGAGCCGTTTTATCTACATCGTGTGTCCGCTTACATGGAAGTTGCCATTTTGCGCTGTCATGTTTCTACAGTAGCCCTAAACGGACAAACTGTTTTATAGATGTGTTTTGTTACCATGTTGTCTCAGACGATGACATGTTTGTCCACAGGTTCACGGCTAGATGCCGCATCCCACAAATCAACCTTCACAATTATAACAAATGACTAGAGGTCACCAGGTAATACTAATGTCATTTAAAATAGAGCGTAAGCTGTACATTGTAACTGATACTTTGCATTTATAAATTAATTAAGTCACCGGGCCATCAGAGGGCTTAATTTATATTTCAAAGGCTTATGGTTTAGTATGTCTCTGTAACATAAAACAATGTTAGAAATATAACAAAGTTCTTTCTTATCCCTGAAACTCAAACCATTATCTGATGCTCCCTCCACCGTATATATATTTAAATAGTAAATCAATATCATAAACGTGCGATTAGTCGAATAATAGCTAAAATGAACGACTACTAGTCGACTAGGAAAATCTTTGGTCGAGGGCTGCCTTACTAAATACATAAAGCTTAAAATGAGAACATCATGGTTGTTGCGGTTGCTAGTTATTGTCTGCTGTGGGCTTCTCTGTAGCACTGTATAATATGGGATTGCGGTTACCGTGACAGCCCTAAATCACCGCTTTTCATCCAGCGTGTCTACCCTACAGGCTGTAAAAAAATAGGCGTAATGTCTGTGACGTCACTCATACGTTTATGAAGAGCATTTTTGAAGTCAGTAGTAGGCGGTCTCTGCTGTCGCCATCTTGGCCGCATGTCACAGCGAATCACTCGCGGATAACCGAAAATGGGTAAAGAGGTGGGACGTGGGCGTAGCTGAGGTGGCTGGTTGCTGAAACCAGTCCCACCTAGCTCGACTCTAGTGACAGCTGTGGCAGTTCACCCGTCACTCAAGTGGCCACGCCCTTAATTATGCAGAACTTTAAGGCTTCATAAAAAAAATAAAAAAAATTCACCTCCCTCACAGTTGTCATGAAGTGCAAAATTAGCTATATAGACCACAAACACTTTTTGTTCCAGGCTGTAAACATTATTTTCTGCTGTAAAGTTGGCCATTTTAACATGGAGGTCTATGGTAATTGGCTCCCTTTCGGGGCCTGCCTCTAGTGGCCAGTTCAATGAATTGCAGTTTAAGTCACTTCTGTATTGGCTTTATTAGAGAGATTGGAAGGTTGACACTCGGTCTTCCTGCACGGGATTACGTATTCAGATACAGAAGTCACTTGATATTGACAAATTTAAACGCGCCGTGTCCTGATATACTGATCCGATCTGAATGTTAATGCAAAGTGTAAACCCAGCCTTTATTTGCAACCAAGCCCTTGTCTTCAACTTTGCCTTTGCTAGTCTGAGCCAGCACAACCTAACCGTCCAGTACATAATCCAGACATGGTGTCAACTATTGAAGTTTTGGTATTTTGCCAGCCATACTGATACATTTTACCTATCAGGCCTTTTTTGACTGAAAAATTGTCTTTAAAAAGTTATCCTGCTCACTCTTATTTAAAAGTCACTTTAGATCATAGTCTGCTATGTGTATAAATAAAAAAATCTATCTGGCTATCTGTATGCCAACGGTTATAGATGCAGTAATGTGTGTAAAATATGTGTATTTGTCTGTTTGTATGCTTGTCAACATCACGTTTGTTTGCCTGAACATGGCAAGAGATTGGGACATTTGGTGTAGTGAATCTGGGCAGGACTCTGCACTCCAGGGCTCTTCTGTAAGCAGAAGTATAAGCTGGCATGGGTTTGAGGGCTCAGGTTGTGTGTGTGTGTGTCTGAGGTCTGCCAGACGCTTAGACAGAAAGGAGGGCTTTATTCTCACAGGCTTTTGTCTCAGTCCAAATCCTCTCTACATTGCAAACACTTCTTCTATCTCACTGTGCCCTCTTGAGAAGATCAGAGAAGTTTTGAATGGGCTGAGTAGGAAACATAGGGCAGGTGCAGTTTCTGGCACTGTGCCCTTATGTATTTACAATTTTTTTTATTTGAAAATGTGAATAAAGAATGAAAATGTGATTAAAGTGATAATGACATGATGATAATAATCCTATTATACACTATTAAAAATTCTATTTAATGTGTAGTTTAATTTATTAATTAAATGCATTTCTTTTTTGGATGAACCTTTTATGGATATTTATCACACTCAGATTTCCTTCCTAATGTATTGAACAAAATTCAAAAATACTGCAGCTTTCTTGATCCTGGTACTAAAATATGTTTATTATCCAAGGTGCATAAACTGTGAAAAGGCTGTGATTTGTGCCTGTTTGATCCTTACATGCTCCGCTTTAATGTTAGGACGGAAATTGCTCGTATTCTGACAAGTAGCAAAGGCTTGAAAGAATAAATACCTCAGTGTTTGAAATATGCAGGTGACATCGCCAATTGCTTCCATTCAGCTTTGGAAAAAATCAAAGGATAAAATGAAGTGTGTTGATTCATGCTTGTGAGTTTGGATCTCTCCCATGTGTCGGAAAGCAAATAAATGTAATTAAGAAATTAGAAATGTAATTTCGCAGAAATGCTTTTGGAACCGCGGCCCTATCTTAGCGCTCCACCTCTCCGTATGCGCGAGTTAATTAGCGAGCACCGCAGCCGTCGAGAAAAAATGATGCTGATAATTCGTAAATAATAGGACGCTGTTTTGTAGCTGTGCATCACAAAGGTTTCCATCCTTTTGTCCCCTAAGAGGCTTCCATATATCTTTGTCCTGCTTGTAAAGTATACCTCATAAATAATGCAGTGGTCATGTTAATTAGTGTTAATATAAATTAGCCCATTAAGCTTTAGGAAAATGTTCGTTTAGCGAGGAGGGGAGAGAAATGATAATGACTTTGGCAGAACTGCATAGAAATCTGGCCAGTCATCACTGACATGAGTTGTAGGATTAACTTGCTGAGCTTGTACACCCAGTTGGTTGTGTTTTTTTTGGTCTGGCCATTTTACTTCTTTAAATTGAATAGTTAAATGTTAATGTGGGAAAGAGGAGTAAGCTTCTAAATGTGTGGGAGTATTTTACAGTGTTTGTTTGGTGTTCCTTTTCTTTTTTAAACATTTGTGTTCCCGCATCTCAACTGCTAGAGCAAGTTACCTGGTCGCCTAAAAAATGTAAACTTAAAAATATTAGTTAACTCAAATAAGTTAAAGATGTAAAAAATGTGTAAATTAATATGTTCAAGTTGAATTAACTCAAAATTAAAGGGACAGTAAGTAGGGTTTTAAGTGTTTTATCAATCAAAATCAATGTTTTTATTCATAAATATGTCCTCGTTGGTGTCAAATGACCTTTGCGAGTGATCTAACTTTTCTTTGTAAGCTTAGAATTTCTTCTCTTTACTTACATTGAACGGGTAAGTCCAAGGAGGCTTCCATGTCGTTCCGCCATACTGATCAAAAATAATAGCAGAGAGGGACAAAAAGCACTAGCCTACCAACGCGTTTCCACAACGCATTTTCATTCAGAACACGTGAACCAGCTGCAACGGACAAGGAGATCAGCGATTACATAACGGCCACCGTAGTTGCACACGCATTTGTAAAAGCGAGGCGCTAGAGAGCACTATTCGTCTGAGTGCAAAATACAATTTCACCACTAGATGGGGGTAAATCTTACTTGTCCCTTTAAGGCAACCAGTTAACTTACTTTTTTATGTTGAATCAAACTTTTTTTACAGAGCAATCTGTTAGGTTGTAATTTAACCTATGCTGGGTAGGGGTGTGCGACATGATGATATTTGATTGTGAACAATTAAAATGTCTCCACGATCCACTTTTTCGAAAACGTTGTATCGTGATTCGTGCCTACATCAAGTACGCGACAAGGGGCGCACTACATGAAGGCAAGGTATATTTTCTTGTGCATGCGCTGTTATACGCGTACTGTTCGTGCACTTTCCGCGCATATATTTATTACCTTGTAGGACTGCATTTTTAAATGGGGGCATTAGTATGGCTGTATTAAGGCTCAGTTACGGCAAAATAATAAAAAACAACAACATGAAAAAGAGCCGTGATAAAATGGTAAAATCGTGAATTTGCCTAAACCAATCGTGATATGATATTTTCCCCATATCGCCCACCCCCCCCCCCCATGCTGGGATGTTTCAACCCAAAATGTTAGGTCGTTTAACCCATTGTTGTGTCATATGAACATTTTCTGGGTTAATTTAACCCAACTGCTGGTTTGTCCTTTTTTGACCTAACGCTGGGTTGAAAGTAACTCAGCATTTTTTGAATGCTTTGTAAAAAAGTGTCTGCCCACTTCATAAACATAAATGTGACCAGTCACGGAAAGTAGGGACACAAGTCGGATCTGGGGCATTTTGAGTTATTCACAGATTCTGACAGTGCAGTTTCTAAGCTTTCCAACGATGTATAACACGTGGAATTCTGATAAGATTTGGAGAAGTTGTGGCCATTTGAATATAGGAACTCAGAAATACTCAAACCAAGAAAATCGAGACGAAAGGGACTCTTCTTTCCAACCGAGGGAGACAATAGGGCTCATTTACATCTCATTTAGCTAAGCCATACCCCATGTAAAGTCGTTTTGAGATACAGATGTTCTAGCATCATATGTAGTATTTTATGACCAAATAACAACATGCAAAAATAAACATGACTCAGTCTTTTTACCTTTGTGGGGATCACAAGTCGAATCCAGTCTGTTTCAGATTATCCAATTTTTGTCCACAAATGCGTATAATCCGTGAAATATAGATTGTTTACATCAGATTTCACATGAATGTCTGGTAATACAATATAATATACATTCTGAAGACTATTTACAACGTAACATGTAAGGGTATATGAGATTACACTCCGTTAAACACATGAACCCGCCTTCAAAGTTTGTATTTAAAATAGGGAGGGAGGTAGTATCATAGATCATCCAAACAGCGCCGTCGAAAACGTGACGTCCTTTAGAGATGTTACCAATCGCTCGCTTGTTCCTCCATCAGCCAATAACTTCATGGAAAATATTGATAGACAAAGCATGTAGCCAATTATATAAAGACTACAACGATCTCTGTGTAACTTCTGTGTGTTTGGACTCATGCTGCGCTGCAAGAACTGACATAGAGATGACGTCAAAGTACCGCGAGAGCGAGTCGAAATTAAACTACTCCGTAGGATTTCTTGAAGAGCTCTCGCGGCACTTTGACGTCATCCGACTGCGGCGCCGCATAAAGTCAGTGACGCGGCTGACGTATATGCGGTTGACTGTTATTTGTTCCGCCCCAGCTTCTTTTATTTTTCTTTTGTTTTGTGCGCCAGAGCTTTATAGTCAGGGGAGATGCACGCTATTAGTTTGAAAAAAAAAAAAACTTAGCAAACATGTCTAAGGAACAGGGCAGCCGCGTCACTACAGTCACGTGACTTCACGCTCGAGCCGGAAGAGAAGACATTAAGCTTGTTCGACTTCATGCGGCGCCGTAAGAACCTTCAGCCGGATGACGTCAAAGTACCGCGAGAGCGATTTAAAGGAGATTCGCGATTATATGAGTTCGCGAATCGCTCTCGCGGTACTTTGACGTCATCCGGCTGAAGGTTCTTACGGCGCCGCATGAAGTCGAACAAGCCTAATGCTGAATAAAGTCGTAATTCTGCTATATTTGGACCAAACTGTATTTCCGATGCTTCAATACAATCTAACTGACCCACTGATGTCACATGGACTACTTTGATGATGTTTTATTACCTTTCTGAACATGGAAACCATACATAGATTTTCAATGAAGGAGATAGAAAGCTCTCGGACTAAATCTAACGATAAAACATCTTAAACTGTGTTCCGAAGATGAATGGAGGTCTTCCGAGTTTAGAACGACATAAGGGTAAGTCATTAATTACATTATTTTCATTTTTGGGCGAACTATCCTTATTTAGTAGTCACGCTGTTCCCTATGGGGGCGGAGGCGAAAACACAAGCTTATACAGTATGTAAATATACACAGACAATGACGCACCCCGCTGCACGCTAGAATCTCCGGAAAAACAAGCCTATTTTAACCGCAAAATGTACACTTTTAAATATACAAAAACTGCTATCTCATACATGGAGAGGCTTCTTCGTGATCTCAACTAACAGATTCTGCAATAAAACGAAAATCACAAATTTTGAAAAAAAAACTTTGTTTCTCATTTTCTCGAAACTTGTGCTGCCGACTTGTGTCCCTGGTTTCCGTGACGGGTCACAAATATATTTATATACATTTGTTTCAAATTTTAGGTGTCATTTCGTCCCCAGAAGTGCCCCTATATAAAATCTTGCTTAATTGATGTTTGATAAAACAAACTTGCACCATTGGTTGAGCTAATGATACTATGTTCGATTGGTTGGGATGTTGAGAAAACTTATAGTTGGACTTATAGTTGTATCTGGAAATGAAGCTGGGGTTAAGGCTAAAGGCCAGAGTTTAGTCCTTTTTTACGTGTTTACAAGGATCTGCGTACAATGCGTGTGATGCAGTTTTCGTCATCAGAATGTAACCCAGAATAGCATTGCATTTTGTCGCAATGTGCATGCGTCGAACGTCTGTGTACACGTACAAGTCAAATAAACTATACTATGCAAGGCTGTGCATTCGGCAGTATGCTTACGTTCGCATACATATAAAACAGACTCTTGGCTTTTAGTCTCACAATCTAATGCAGGGTTTACACCAGGTGCGGTAGACGCGGCAAGCGCGAGTGATTTACATGTTAAGTCAATGCAAAGACGCGATTAGGCATCCTGCGGCGCGGTAGACGCGATAAGCACGGCGCGAATGGCGCGGATTGTTTTTATATGAAGGTTATATTTTCACACAATGTTCACAACAGTAAATCACAAAAATTACTTTAGTTGGGTTTTCATAGACTGGGTCATATTTTGAGGGTTTTCACATTTAGGTTTTTCAGCTGAACCTTGAGGTTAAAATGTGCTTTCCAGCCATTGACATAATAGTTATTCTTGTGAAAAAGGTTTTTCTTTGTTAAAATAGAGTCTATAAATACAGAATGATTATTGAAATGATTCATAAGTAATGCTATTTTCCTTAGAACAAAAGCTTATCAGAGTTACCGTCCAGGGAAGAGTGATTGAGGGATATTTTTCCCAAGCCCTTTTAAGAAAAATACCACCTTTATTTTGTGCTTTGAACCCAAAAACTACCTCCAAAATGCCACCTTTTGATTCAGGCGCACAAAGGCTCAGCGCTGGGTTTGATGTCAGGTTGTTAAGATAATTCGGGTAATTGTCCCTCATTTGAGAAATGAGTCCTTTGACTAACTCTCCTCATTTCTTGCTTTCTTCGTGGCTCTGTATAGAGGGTATGAATTTTTGTCCTCTTCTCGTTCCCCCTTCATCTCACGGCGGGGGTGCTTGAAGGACCAGGGAACTTGTGGACACACCAGGATGCTGAGAGGCTGTTCTATCAGGCTGACAGCCAGACCGCTCCTCCTGCTGAGAATGATGATGGGGGAGCGGGGAGAAGGGAGTGCTGGGTAATTGGCCTCTTCATGAGTCTCCCATGAAAATAGACATAATTCAGGGCCAAAAGAGAGTGTGTGTGTGTGTGTGTGTGTGTGTGTGTGCGCGCACGCGTGTGTGTGTGTGTTAGCCTTCAGGTGGGAGACCGTGTGGTGTTGGTCTCATTTATGTTGGACCCTACATGTTCATTTTCTGGAACAAAAAAGCAGCATGGATGAGGCTGAAAGCTATAATGAGAAGTATTACGGCAATTATCGAGAATGCACATAATTTTCTTTCACTTCATCAGGCTTATCCTGTTGTTATAGGTAACAAAGACGGATGTTTGTCTCGTATACTTCAGTAAAAAGGGCTTTATGGTTTTTGTTCATGTATAGAAACCATGCTTTTTCTTTTTTGATAGGTGTAAATATTTAGGGCATTTGACTAGCAAACGTAAAATTAGGCTGCAAGATATCGTAATATCGTTTTACAATGGTATGCAATTACTGAATGACTTTAAAAGTCTGTGTAAAGTCAATTCAAGTCTAGTGTTTAGACAACAAATATAAATTTTAAGTGAATTTGTGCTTTACCCTTGAGTGGGCATGGTTTCATTGCCGACAGCGGAAATGCCCCCATTGCTTGAGATCATAGAATCCTGCTTTTTTTCCCCAAATTTTAATGACTTATTTGCTTAGTGGTTTTTATCATTCAAATTTGGCTGGATGGTTAATAATAAATTGTAAGTGTCCATTTCAGATTGAGAAATTAAAAAGCTTTCCATTGATGTACACTGTAAAACATTTCTGTAGAAATTACAGTATTACTTGCCAACTAGCTGCCAGTAACTTACTGTAGATTTTACATTTATGCTATTTACTGGCAACAGTTTGTTCAAAGTTTAATGAACATGAAACATTTTTAGTCTTTATCTTCTACAGTAAGTTACTGGCAACCAGCTGCACATGTACAGCTATTTTTTTACAGTGTATGGTTTGTTAGGATAGGACAATATTTGGCCGAGATCCCACGATTTGGGAATTTGAAACTTAAAAGTGCAAAAAACAAACAAAACAAAAAATTAAAATATTGAAAAAGTTTAAAGTCCAAATTAAGTCTTTACCACGCATATTAATAATTAAAAGGTTTGTTTTAGCGCTAACTACTGGCTTACTGCTGTAATGCTTCCTTGTTGACTGAATTGGGGAAGTTGTAAGCTTTTACATAAACCAAATTTGAGTGGGAAATCCCCTAGGAGCGGATAGCAAAGCGAAATTTGTATGCGAGTTTCTAGCCAATTTTGATCACGATTTTGCTGCATCCACTCACAAAAGTAAATATTTTGATATATTTACGGTAGGAAATTAAAAAAATATCATAAAAGAAAAATCGATAAATTTTTACCATGCCATGTATTTTTGCTTTATCTACACATATACCCGTATGCAGGGCTCAACGCAAATAATTTAAACTGGTCGGGCCAGTGGTTCAGGTATTCACTTGCCCTGTCAAAATTTGTACTGGCCCCAATAAAAAAATGTTAGTGTCACATATTTAACAATAATAATTCAAAAGTCAAATATAATTGTATACATATACAACAGACACGTTTCAACGAAAAAAGGCTCCCAACTTTTCTGCTTTAGGCTACCTGTAAACTGGCAGCAAACTGTGCAAATATTGCATAATTTCTTACGTCGTGTTTTACCCAAGTAAATTTCTAAGATGTTAAATAATATACATTGATGAAAATATATTTTAGTGACTGAGGGTGAAACACTGGCCCGATCGAGCAAGTAACAATACTTTTTACTGGCCCGAACGTCTGTCACGCTTGCCCCGGGCCACCGGGCAGTCCTTTATGTTGAGCCCTGTCGTATGACTTAAATATTTAAAAAAACATTGGAAAGATTTTAGAAACTTAAAACCTTACCATATTGTAAATTGCATGGTATAGTTAGTTATCGTATACCAAATTTCTTCAGTATCATGCAGCCCTGCTTTTGACATCTTAGCAGAGGTTGTTTTTATACTGCATCTTTACAGGCAGGCTTTAAATGGGTTGTCATGTCTGTTGGTCAATCTTCTTGCTTATAATAAAACTCAGCTTTAACTTTTCGATCATCCTCAGAGTGACATTTCAATTCTAAACTTTTATTGCCGTTCGTAAATGTCTGGAACCTGCAGCATTATGGCTATTATGGGCATAATGTGTTGTCTCCCTACTTTAAATGGTCTGTGTGGCGGCTGTATAAACCACTGCCAATGAAAACTAGCCGGTCGCCATAGGCAATGCAGCGTAATTGCTCAGTGTTGAACTATTGTGCCGGCTGAACCCTGCTTAACCCTGGTGTTGATATACTGAATTACTGTAGACACACAGGCTGCTGAAGCAAGATAATGCTGATATATGTTTTCTGTTTATACTTAATATGCAAACATTACAGATTATGACTGCCTTAATGAAGTTGATTTCTCAGTTGTGATGAAGAGCACACTGTATGGTCCTCTTGAGTAGAAGGTTGCATGCTTAAGTATTTGTCTTGTTTTCATTCAAGACAATGAAGCCCGTGACTCCACCTCTTTATTATTTGGCGTCTTAGATGGGATTGCAGAGTGGGGGCATAATGGCTCCACTATGAATCCACACTGTTCATTACGCGCTAATGGAGGGAGATGTTAGAGGTGAGCAGAACGTTAACTCTTGCTGAGAGTTCATCAGACCAGAGTTCAAAATCGTGATTTAAATGGGCGGAGAAATATGCGTCACGCCGCCTACGCTGACACATCAGTCTAAATCTTTTAGATTGCATCTTATGACCGTAACTTTGTGTGGGAGACAGGCACCATACTTGCCTTTTTAGATTCAATTGTAATGTTCCATTACTTTGATTGCTTGCGTCCCTGCATCTGGGGTAATAGCAATAAAAATAAGAGGAAATTATATTAAATGGAGGTTTTAATTCATTGTGCTAATTCATGGTCCTATTTTGTGTTGGGTTTGCCACAGGCAAGGGGTTTTTAATTGTGTTACGCACAATCCTGAAGCGGCGAAGTGGAATAATTCTTAAAGCTAATTTAATTTTGTGTGAATTTTAATGTTGAGCAGTTACTTTCACTAACTTGAAAAAGATTCAGCCATCTGGTAATGCATAGAGCTGCATTTACACCACAGCCGCTTGAAACTGTTCCAGTAATGAATGTTAAAAACAGGTAAAAAGGCATGTTGAAGCAGAATTTAAAAAGAAAGCAAGCACATCTTTGGCCATTCTTGTTATATATTGACTCTCACAACAAGGGGGTTTCAGGGTCCATTTGTATTGTAGTACTGGTCAAAAATCTTAAAGGGGACATATCATGACAATTAGGGATGTCCCAATCCGATATGCTGGCTCGTTATCGGGCCAATACGGGCTTTTTGGCTGGATTTGGACATCGGATCAAGGACGACAACATGACCGATCCAATTCCGATATGTGCAGACAGACAGTGACGGTCCGGACCACCTCTTTCTCATTTCGGCCGTGTGGCGCGAAAATGGCCGAATCGAATATTGTAGAAGTCGGGAGTAACATGATTTGCACAAAGTTTCACTTTAAATTGTCAGAAGTTACACCTTAAATGTAGAATTTTTGTGCTGACTAACTAAAAATGTTGCTACTACTCTGTTTGCAACATTAAAATAAAAATAAAGCAGCAGTATTGCACAATGTTTCATTGAGTCTTGAATTTGCACATTTGTTGCACAGTAAAACATGTAAGTTCTGTAGCTCTGTTTAAGCTTTTTGTATGGCTAACAAATGTATTATTTGCAGCTTAATTTATTAAAAGACAGATAGAGATGGCATTGGATCGATATCGACAGATACTCAAGGTTGTGGTATCGACATCGGTATTAGACGTGAAAAAGTGGTATCGGCCCAGCTCTAGTTAGTGTTATCATTCTGTACCATTTCTGCTACAGACATGAGCAAATGCACTAAAGTTTAGGGTTAGGTATTTGAATGTACCCCTAAGCATACAGTATGCACAGTAATAGTAGTGATGTTTGCCTTAGAAAGCACATTAGAAAGCCTGTAAAGCCCAGAGTATTTTTTTAGTGTACATGTACGCTTGAACGCACAGCCTTGCAAAGTATAGTTTATTTTACTCGTACATGTACACCGACGTTCGACGCATACGCATTGCGACAAAATGCAATGCATCTTCTGGGATACACACTGTACTTCATTCTCCTGGTTGCGCATGCACGACCTACCCATACAACGTACAGTGCACGCATACTATTCTGATTACGAAATGTGCATCATGTGCACTGTATGCGAACTCTTGCGTATGCATAAAAATTGATCTATACTTCCAGCTTAAGTGTTCTTGTAGCTCTACTTACAATTATGCACAACAGTCTTTGAATACAGTTCGTAAAGTAGTTCTCGTGTCAGGTCTCAGTAGACCTTTGTTACTGTGTTCTCTCAGTCCTCTCTCTCTCTCCTTCATTAATGACTAAAATAATCTTTAAGTCACACTTCTTGAGAGCAGCAGGCAGGGGTCGGTACGATGCACGTGACCCTGTACCAGCACACAGGGTTAATTGGATGAGTGAATGAAATGTTAAAGTGAGACTCTTTATGGTCTTTCACCCTCAATTACAGAGAAAAACCGCACCTGAGACCATGCCATCTACATCGGTTTGAGAAGCTGGCATTATTGTTATTATATTCATCTCCCGATGGCTCTATCAAAGTAATTAATTACCTTAATGAATGGTTTCACCTGATTAGATGGTTGCCCATCAAAATTGCCAGTTTGAATTATCATCTCTGGGGTGTGTAAGATTGCTTTGTCAGATATGGACCATTCACGGTTCATATCACATTTTAAGGAATTTCATAACCTCACAGCTTTGTCTTGATTTATGTAGGGGCTTTGGGGAATTTGAAAGGCATTCCTATGCTAAAATTATTTTACCAACTTATATTAAACTTAGGCTTAAGACAGAATGTTTCACAAATGTGGAGCTTAAGATGACAGACGCTTCAGTGGTCTTCTATATGAAAGGGTGAATTCAAAAGACCCGAAAACGGAGGTTCAGGGTGGCTGAATCCGCTTTAAATGTGGCAGAGAAAACCTTAGATTAACATACAATTGACATGGTAATTTGACCCAGACAGCCTGATAGTCTGAACCCTTTTAGTTACATGAGCGATGATAACAGGGCTTTCTAATTGCCTAACCTCTGATGGATGGCCTCTGAAGAACCAGCCCATAATTCCTGTCATTCACATTGACAAGGATGTGATTCTCCTGTCTGTAGGCTGAAACATTACACTACACTGATCATAGACCAGTTTTAGGGTGTCTTCATTGATATTGTATGTTCACTTATTTACAGTTTTTGCAAAATATACTTGGAAGTAAGTTGATACTGTAGCTCAATTTCTTAGCAAGCAGCGTAATGTTTTTGGCTTTCAAATTCCAAAGGAACACGTAACACGTACTCATAAATTGTAAACCTTAAATGAACTATAAGTCATTTTGGATAAAAGCATCTGCCTAATTTGTGTATGTAAATGAAACAACTATGATTTGAGTAATGGATCGTGCACACCAAAAGCTAATTTAATTTATTGCGCAAGTAGATTACACACAAAGTCCATGAAAAGACGCGAAAAGGTAAGAATTTGTGCCGACCAACGCACATGACGTGAATTGCGTGCTTACTTGCAAGATAAAATTCCAACTTAAGCGGAAAATTTGCATGCTGCGTTGTCACATGACCCAAGCAGCGATAAGCACATCTAGTTTTACATGTTGTATCAAAAAATTAAGAAGAGCATGTCCAGTGCAATGTTTTTATTCGTGTTTAAAGTTTTTAATCCCACAAGCAATTTAGAGCAAGGAACTTAACACGAATTTTTGCTTTGCTTTTCGTGTGCACTAGGGGTAATAAGACAAATAATGACAGGGTTTTAATTCATGGGTGAACTATTTTATCAGAAGTGAGTTCCTTAATGTGCTTTTTATGATGTGAATGCGAGAACGGCTTTATTGTTGTAACATACAGACCTTTAAGATACGGTTTAGATGGATGGATGGACTTTGTTCTCCAGTTTTGCTAAGCACCTTAAAAAGTGAAATGGCATTTCCACTTCATTATGTCTGATCACCGTCCTAATTAAAAGACTCAGCTCCTGTCTTTAAAGCGAAGGGTAACATCTAAAGGATCACCCTCATTACCTTCCTCTTGCTCCCCGGGGACTTGACAGAGCTGCATTTTAACCTTTTAAAGAGTCAACTTAACCAGCACATGACCCCCTCCCCAACATGCTCATCGGTGGTATGTTAGAACGGCAATACGAGACATTAAAAATGCCTGTCTGAAACCGATTCTGAATCGCAATGCTGCGATTATGCATTTCATGCACAGCTTGTGCGTGTACTACGGCTCTGTGATCAGTAGGAAGTATTTATCAATCTAAAATCATTATCAGTCGGAGTCGTTTATAACGTGCATTTAAAAAAACAACACTCGTTAAACAAAATCATTCAAAATATTATTTTTAACCATGAAAATACCTGAAACAATTTGAAGAACAGCTATATAAATATTCCTGTAGACATTTCCTGGAATAGCGTTTGAAACGCTACTTCTTCTGTGGCACAAAGGGAGTTTCTGCACAAGAGCGCCCCCTGGCATTCGGATGTGCTGGGATTTCACCGTAATTTATTCATTGAGAAAACGCGCATTTGCAAGATTAATCGTTACACCCCTAGTTGAGACTGAGGTATAACTCAGGTTTTTGTGAGTTTTGAGCAACAGTTAAAAACAGAAAAAAAGTTGACTAAACTGTTTATTTTTTGTGTTTGTGTGTATACCTAAAACACACTCATTATGACAACAACCATTTTATTCCCGTTGCTGAACTAGCAAAATTGGATTCGGATACGCCCTTAGTGCACTTGCGCCATGTGCTTTAGACCAAGCGCTTAGATCATTAAAATATGGCCCATTGTTGCTATTATTATCTTCTGTTCTCACTCACGGCTAGATCTTTGTGAATAGGGTGGATAATATTATTTTTGGAATATTGCCCATATTATACCCTTTCTTTCTATGCTTGATACAAAAAGGCTTATTTATGCCTTTATTACATCTATACTTGAGTACTGCAATTTACTTTTTTCAGGTCTATTTGCAAAATCTGTTAAAGGGAACCTAGATTTCAGTAACACAAAATTTAGCTGTTTGTGTCATAATTATGTCAACACATTACCCCTGTGTTTTTTAAAAGGGACATTCCACTCTTTTTGAATATATGCTAATTTTTCAGCTCCCCTAGAGTTAAACATTTGATTCTTGCCGTTTTGAAATCCATTCAGCACATTCAGCTTAGCACAATCCATTGAATCTGATTAGACCATTAGTATCTTGCTAAAAGATAACCTAAGAGTTTCGATATTTTTCCTATTTAAAACTTGACCCTTCTGTAGTTACATCGTGTACTAAGACTGACGGAAAATTTAAAGATGCTTTTTTTGTCAGATATTGCTAGGAACTATTCTCTCAAACTGGCGGAATAATCAAGGACTTCACTGGTGTAACATGTCTGCAGCAGGCGTAGTGATATTACGCACTCCCCGAAAATAGTCCCCTTGGTTACTTTCAATATTATAGGACCTTTTTCTGGCAACTTTTAATTTTCCGTCAGTCTTAGTACACGATGTAAGTACAGACGTGTCAAGTTTTAAATAGGAAAAATATTGAAACTCTATGGTTATTTTTTAGCGCAATGCTAATGGTCTAATCAGATTTTATAGATTGTGCTAAGCTATGCTAAAAGTGCTAACGACAGACCCGAAGATCAGCTGAATGGATTCCAAAATGGTAAGAATCAAATGTTTAACTCTAGGGGAGCTGGAAAATGAGCATATTTTCAAAAAAAGTGGAATGTCCCTTTAACTAAACTGGCTCAGAGGCTCCTATATCAATCACATATTGATTTAAAAATTTGTATTAAAACGGTACATAGTTTCGCTTCTGTTCATGTTTGTGACTTGGTCTCCCAAAATAAACGCATCTAAGCATAAAACTAGTCTAAATTATATGTAGCAAAATGTATGAACGACTTTAATGGGTAGTTTAATAGCTATGTTCTCCTAAGAAATATTTTATGGAAAAGAGCTATACAGTACAAGGATTCTCCATGATTTCCTTTTTCATGTTCCACCAAAAGTGTGTGACTGAACAAATACTGAGAAGATTTTTTATTTATAACTAAAATAATTTTAATGAGAATTGTACTGTATGTGTGTGCTGTGCATGTACGAGTTTCTTGCTACAGTTGTAAACAGCTGGGTCATGCTGAGTGCTAAACAGGAGTTTTGCTCACCATGGCAACAGACAGTATGAAGTGAAAGAAGGATGGGAGGGTTAGAAGGTCCTGTCTGCAGACAACAGATCATAATTACTTCATCTCTCATTTGCTGTTGTTTTTTTAATCACTTGAGGCAGTTAGCAGTGTTTTATTCAGATTTATTTCAGTTTTCCCAGATGGTCATGTCTTCAACAACCCTGGATGAAATAAGATCAAAACAGACAAATACACCCCTGTGGTGTCATTTATGTTTGATATTATTTTAAATGTCTCAGTAAAAGTGGTACAATGGCCTAATTCATATGACAACAGAATTCTATGTTAAAGTGTAACGATAAAATAAGCAAACTTCACCCAATGTTGGGAGACACCTTCTACCTTGGATGTAACCAATCACCCACTGTATGCAGATTCATTACAGCACAACACCCAATCAGTACCAAATTCCTATATGCTTTGTTCTCTCTGGATATTTAAGGAAAGTTTGTCAAGGGTTCAGGTGGGATTTTCTATATTTAGAAATGAACCCCATGGTGAACCCCATGGTGTCTTTGACACAGCACCATGTATTTTTATTTTGCGTTGGGGAATCTGTAGCCAGATCTCCATCTTTTTGCCAGATATGCAATGTTTTTTCGTTTGATTGTTTCTTATTTGATTGTAAATTGGCTTCTGGATTATGATTTTCCTACCTGGTTAATAAATTGTCATGTTTGATCTTATTCTGTGTCGCTCTGTAAATCTTGACACTGCAAGTAATAACAATATATCCTTTGTTTCCTAAGTGCTGAAATCCGGCGAGATTTCATCTTTTGGAGTCAGATAAAACTACCTAAATTACTTAACGCCAAAACGTCATCAATAAGCACCGGAAAAGATAGAACGCACAACAATCCTTCGCCATGCATATTGGTTTCTTCCATTGGGCCAATAGATGGTGTCCTTTTTTCTTACACATTCACACACATACTGTAAAAATCCTGTAATGACACGTGATTTTTTATTTATTTAAAGTCTTGCACTTGGTAGTTTTTTCCACAGCGTCTGAAGTTTGCTAATTATCCGTGATTTATCTCGAGAGATACCACATACGTGCATTTTTGTTTATGACAAGATCATATGCTGATGAATGATCTCAGCTTTACGGCTGAGATCCCAGATCTCTGCTTCAGTCCAGTTTGCTGACTTTCTCGTCGTGAATGTTGATATGCGTTTAAATCCTTGTCTCAAAGAGCTGAACCATAACTTCTGGTTGCAATGACACACCCCTTGCGGCATTGTTTTTGCATCTTGTTTACACAAAAATGCTTTCTGTGTATGTTACGGCAATGTTCATCCATCCATCGAATTATTTTATTACCACTTACATTAACACTTTTATTATTTTTTTGAACACAAGATTTATTAAAAAATTTTCTTTTTATTTCTATGTCACTTTTTTTCCTTCACATGTTTGCAAAGCTGCGCCTGCCACATAACTCTTGTGCATTGTTCAAATTGACTACACTTTCGTATTGTTTGTCCACTAAACGCCTACTAAATAAAACCGCCGTAAAAATATATCAGTTTAATATTTTTTTCCCATAAATCTGTTACTTACGCAAGTATTAATCAAAACAATTCCACGATTTTAACTCTTTAATTGCCAAGTTCATAAGTGATGTCATTGATTTGGGGGAAAAAAACACAAAATAACTGATTTTTAATATAAAAAGTGATTGCGGACTGGATTTAAAAAAAACTTTTTTTACAGTCTTGGGCATATCAAAGAATAGTAAAAACATTGGCTTTGATGCATTTTTAGTTTTTGTGCCGCATCAGATATTTTTTAATCCCCAATAGTGCTGGGCGATAATTCGATAACGATAATTTTACAGATATAAAATTTTCAGATAAAACGATAACGACAGTTCAAAAAGTAATCGATAATGTTTACGCACTGTACGTAATGTTGCACAAGCACTTCCAGATGCGGCACGCGCTCTTGGTTTACAATCACAAGATGCAAATAATGCAGACAAAATCCAAACGCGCGGAAACATTTTCCTTTTGTGTAATGTTGGACGCGCAAATGGGGTTCGTCAAAGCCCGGAACACAGCGGACAAAATAGGTACAGTACACTGTACCTACTTTCAGTGTCTGCCTTGCGTGCGCACACATCCGCACAGCTTTAAAAGTATATTTACAGGACATTCACAAATTCAGGGAACTGAGCAAAAACAGCAGATCCAGCACTGCAGTGAATATACTGTATGAGTGTGAGCTCCCACAGCAACGTGACGCTCTTGACATCCATTTATCAGTGTGTATAGCTTGTATATGTCTAACATGAGCATGATCGACTGATATGGAAAACATTTCCCTGATAATTTTTTTGGCCATATCACCCAGCCCTAATCCCCAACAACACAAATGTCCCCAACAGCACATAAGCAGTAGAAAAAGTGGTTATGAGGGACGGTTCAATATGTCATACTTTCTATAAGTCGAGAGGTCACAGTCATTTTTGCAATTCCACCCCTGTTCTCCTAAGCATTGGAAGTTTGTGGAAAGATCTTTTTCACTGTATCAATGGATTGATACCCCAAAAAATTGTCCTGTGTGACTGACCCCTAAATCTTGAAGTTTCTTCTGTCTCATAACCGCCTCTCCGAATAAAAAACAAACCCTCCTGCAGGCAGACTTTGATAAGAACGAGCCATGGCTTCATCTCTCCTCGGGGCAAAAAAGGAAGAGATAGTGGAAAACAAAAGAATGAGTGAATAAGAAAGGGACAAAACAGAATAAAAGCCATTTCAAATAGTTCTCACCAGCCCGAGGGAGTTTTAAAAGATATTAAACGTTTGAATAATACATTTGGAATACATGTGAGCGGATATTAAAATGGATTCGCTATTAAGGCGGTTTCCAGGCAACATGGACCACTGGAAGAGAAGACATGTGAAGCGAAGTGGACTTTTTGAAACATGAATACTGAATGCTAATGCTAGCTCTCTGAACAGCTGTTGGCTGTAATATCCCTGCCTGACTTGATCCTGATCCATTATTAATGCACCTATATCCTTATTAGTATGCTATATGAAAGACTGTTGATATAAATGGGAATGAAGAGTTTTTAGCAACGGTTAGTCAGCATATATTTTGAATGAGCCTTTTTAATTGGTTGTTTTAGGATGTAGCATTATGCATGAGCATGTGGATGATTAGAAGGATTGTTGTTCTGATTTATAATGCTTCACTCTTTCAGTTTAGGTTGGGTCTTTATGAATATTTTACTTTGTGCTTTGCATTTAGCTCTGAAGGGACCCATTGTGCCATCTGTAAAACAAAATGGCAGCGGTAGTTTGCCTCATAACCTTCATGTGGCTGAAGTGTTTGCTTTGCTAAGGAGTTAATAAAGCCAGGAGATTTAGGGCGCAATAATACAGCATACAATTTTAGCACAGCAATGAGATTTGGAAACAGCAGGTTACGCATTTGGTTAGTTGTATGACATTTGGATGCATATCAAGAGCAAACTTGGATGATGATACTCTGACAAAAGTTATTTTCTGTTGGGGATTTTCTACAGCAATAGGCCAGTCAACAACAGAGATCTAGTAAGTCATAGTGGTTGCACATGCACCATAAAACTTCTTCAGTCTGTGAGTACTACATGAGAAACACTGTCCATCTTAAACTGTTTTCCATTATCTTTAAAGCCATATGCATGTCATTGCTCCAAAA
Organism: Misgurnus anguillicaudatus; assembly: GCF_027580225.2. Taxonomy (NCBI): domain Eukaryota; kingdom Metazoa; phylum Chordata; class Actinopteri; order Cypriniformes; family Cobitidae; genus Misgurnus; species Misgurnus anguillicaudatus. The sequence goes on from NC_073353.2 coordinate 14,509,119, forward strand.
TTTGACAAGTTTGCATTTTTGCTAAAGGTAAAATTTTGGTCTTTCTCTTCGATTATTTTTTGTCCAATCAGGTGCACTTACTGTAAAAATGTTAAGTACGAAAAATAGTATCCTTAATACCATTTTTGTCTTTGTAATACACTGTCATGTGAACACTATTATTGTGTTGTTGCTTGAGAAAGGTCAAGTTCTTTTAGAAGCCCCAAACCACCCAAAGACACAACAACCATCTGACCCCAGAGCAGACACTCCACACATCTGAGGATTAGTATTGCCAATGTCAATGCGAACAGAGTTCATGTGAACCACTGTGCACAGCAAAAGGTTTAACTCTCTTAGGGGGTCTTCTGCAGTTCAAACACGAAAATTGTTTTGACATCGGTGACCTGTTGAGGAAGTTAATCCAGCTCATTGTTATTGGTTAGGCGGCATTCATGGCGGCCTGGTTGATTAGCATCAGGTGATTCAGGGAAAGTCTATTGATTGAGAAAATTCTTGGTCTTGACCTTTAGCACTCCACTGTTTAGTCAGCCAAATCTATAACAGTATTTATATTCATATCCGACCATCAATTGACTAACCTCCCTGTGTGCTGATCAAACAGTGGGAGTGCATTTTCATAAACACGGGAAGAGGTTTTGTTTGCCTTACTGTATTTGCACTTAAACAGCTTAGATTAAAAGGCGAAGAAGAGGTTAATGGTTTGCTGGTCCGAGAGTGCGGCTGTTAAGCGCAGTAATACCGCAGTGTTTGTTTATGTCTGGGTACGCAGACTGGCTAATGCCTCTGACCTGACCTCACCTCCATCATTCTCAATATGATTCCAGTGCTGATGGGTTTTATGGTGCACACTGTGGTGTGAACTTTACGGAGTGTGAACGTCCCCGGAGACAATGCTTTGAAATGGCTTTCAGTATGACAGAATGTCTAAATGTGCAGTCCATGCTTTTTTTCTAGTGTTGTTTAATGTAAGTTCTTTTTAGCTAATGATAGTGTTACTCAAACTTTAGAAGTTTTCATCAGTTTAAAGGTATATGGGTAAAATGCTATGCCCTAAGGTGCCACACCCGCTCTGATTTTTAAGCCCAATGAAATGGCTTTTGAATACAACTTTTAATGACGATGATAATAGAGTTGCATTATTGTAGGTACACTCAGAAGGTACAAAAAAGTTACAAAAGTTATCTTCACTTGGACGGTACCTTTTAAAAAGGTTCTAATATGTACCGTTTAGGTACAGATGTGTAACTTTAAGGTAGCAGTACGTACCTCTGAGGTACCAATGTGTACTTTTGAGGTACTTATTAGGTTCAAAAGTTGTCTTCACTTGGACTGTACCTTTCAAAAAGGTTCTAATATGTACTATTTAGGTACAGATTTGTACCTTTGAGGTACCAGATATTTGCGATTTTTACGTGTATCGGCATTGGCCGATACGTGGCTGCTGTGTTCGCCGATTTTTTCCGGCATTATTTAGAGACAGAGCGCTGAAAGCCGCAAACTAAGCTCTAGTCCTAGTTTAAGATAATTCCTGTCCGGGAAACCACCCCTATATATATTTGTAGTAGTAAAGTGCTAGAAATCAATATCTTTTGCTGATAGTTCCTCATCAGTTGAATAAATGTTACTTTTTTAAAATTGAGACTTGTAACATTTGGCATCATCATTGTGTCATTTTTATGATGTAAATTGAGTGAGCAAAAGCAGTATTGGCTCCAAATATCGGCTTCAGAAAATCGGCAGCCTGTATCGGTCATCGGCTAAGGCTGATAAAAAATAAAAAAAAAACGGTATCGGCACTGAAAAATCCATATCGGTCGATCCCTAGTATCGATTCGGTACAAAAGTTGTCTTTACTTTGACAGTACCTTTAAAAAAGGTTCTAATATGTACCATTTAGGTACCAGTATTGGAGGTAACCCATTACAAGTAACGTGCATTACTTAATAATATTACTTTTCTAAAGTGACAAGTAAATCATGTATATAAATGTACATATTAATATTTGAGTTACTTTTTAAAAAAAGTACTTTTCAGTTTAATTAATAATAAAAAAAAGTATTAAAAAAAATGATGTACTGAATTAAACTGAATGTAGTCACGTTTGAGGAACAGTTTGAGTCAGAAAATGGAGATGGCAGGCCAGAGCTTGACATTTTTGTGATGGAAATATGCAATTTCTGAATGCAGAACTTCTAAGTCATAAAACTGAAAGAGATCAAGCCTTAGCCAAGTAATGCAGAAGTAACTTAAAAGTAACGTATGTATTACTTTCCATAAAAAGTAACTAAGTAACGCATTTAGTTACATTTTTGGGGAGTAACTTAATATTGTAATGCATTACTTTTAAAATTAACTTTTCCCAACACTGTTAGGGACATATTTGAATCTTTGAGGTACCAATGTGTACTTTTGAGGTATCTTTTAGGTACAAAAGTTGTCTTCACTTGGACGGTACCTTTTAAAAAGGTTCTAATATGACCATTTAGGTACAGATTTGTACCTTTGAGGTACCAGTACGTAGGTAGCAGTGTGTTTTGAGGTACCTTTTAGGGACAAAAGTGTACTTTTTGAAAATGTACCGTCCCAGTGACAACTTTTGTAATTTCATGTAGCTTTTTTCTAAAAGAGTGTATACAGTGTTTTGTTCAGAAGAAGAAAAGTCATTTTGCCGATTGTTGTTTTTCGTTTCCATCCTAACTTACTGTATAGAAACTCATATGGCACAAAAAGACCCAGTAACTTTTTTGTTAGATGTTACATGTAATAAGTATAGTCAAAACAGTCAATTATGCATAGTTACTTGCAACTTACCCTAAACGCTAACCTTGACCCTATGTTGTTAAACATTATTTCTCAGTACATACATGTATAATAACACTGTTACAAGGACCATTTAAAATATAGTGTAACCAAATTTTTCAGAGAAATGAAACAATTGTAATTTTATTGTTATCAAACCATTACATGGCAAGTTTAAATATGCAGAAGTGTAAATAAGGAACGAGAGCTGTAAATAACAAATAAGCTTTGTTCTGTTTCTCTCTAGCTAAACTATCCTTAGTGCTTTATTTTTACATTTTATATTATCTGCTGTATTATTTCGCATTTCCTGGCACTTCTACTTGCTTTTTATTTACAGTATAATCCATAATGAGGTTAAATATACTGTTTTAAATGTGTTTCATACTGTAATGCCTTAGAGTATGTGAAATGTGATTGTTATGCAGTGTTATGATATGAAATTGATGACGCAGATTTGCAGTTTCAGCGTTTAGCTTGACATTTTATGAATGCATTAAATACATTCATCTTCCTCACGTGATAGATATATTGAGTTATATGACAGTGGGGAAATAGATGAAGTATTGGTTGAATGTAATGCTGATGGGCTGTTGTGCACACTCATTGATTGGCTCTGAAATGCATTTAAAACTGCAGATGAAGATGAAATGTTTAATAGAGATCTTCAGTATTTGGATTGTGTGTTCACGAGAGCTGTGTAGTTCAAGACAAATGAGATTTAATTTCCGCTTTTGGCTTTTTAATTCTGGCAGTTTCCTAACTGACATTCCGACTGTACAGTGTACAGTACGATTGTGTGGATCAGTTGGATGGCTGACATGAAATGCAATGCATTCAGTTTCTACATTTATACTCCATCTGAGATGATTTTAAGTGGCACTTTACTTATTCTTTTTGAATTTTTCTACATGCATCTTTTATGACCCGATCGTAATTGAGAGACTGCATGGAATGTCGCACTTATAAAAATCATTTGTCACACTGCAGTATCATATTAAAAGAGTTAGTGATGTAAAAATGGACCTGACTGCAGGACCTAATTGATGTGCTTTCTTTTTATTCAAATAAATTTAACTTGAAATCTTGTTGATAAAAATTGTATTTGCGTAATGCATTACTTGCTACTGGTAGAAGTTTCAGTTTTGGTTTATTATATATTTTTTCTGTTTTCCCAGCATTGAAAAGCTTTTATAAAACAGTCTAATTTGCACATGAGTTGTAGAACTTTCATTTTGGCATTTTTTGGATGCATATATAGTAGCTAACAAGATGAAAGAGAGGCATAAATGTTACCTTTCTTTTAAAAAAATGAATCATTTACTTATTCAGAGAGTGTGAAAAAAGAGAGCGAGAGGGGCAGTGAAAAGAAAAATATAGTACTAGCATGAGCAATCAAGAAAAATAGCCCAAGGACGGCTGGAGACGATGCCTCAATTACTCAAGCACTAATAAGCCTTTTTTTCACCATCATAATGCAGCCATGCTGTAATAACAAAGGGCAGTTTCCTCAGGCACTTAGCAAAGGCAGCCTGTGAAAGGACCCCATTCAGGCTGCCTGCGTCCTACAGGTTAGGGATCAGCTCTGGGCACAGGTTAATCATGCATTCCATTTTCAACCAGCATCCCATGTGGACTCGACCCGGAGTAGTAAGAGAAAGAGCTTGGGTGAAGAAATGGAAAGGTGGAAATATAAAAGCAGAAATATTGCAGGCTGTGCGGTATGTGTGCCGTGTGGCTGTGATGAATTAGGGTGGGTTTTATTTGTGTAAGATGTAAGAAATAAGACCGGTGGAACCTTTATGCCCTCTGGGCTTGCGTGATTTATGGGGAGTTTACTTCACGCCATTATGAATCGTTGTAAATAATAACAACAGTTGTAATGTACAACAGCTGTATTGTACAACAGTAACAGTGGGTGTTTCATCTAGTGGATCCTTATTCTTGCTGTGATGATATGAAATATGAATATTGTGTGTGGTTACAGGGGTGTATTAGCAGTTTAAAATTAAAGAGCTCAGATGCAAAACCCTCTTAAGTGCATCTTATACTTTGGTTTAGTAATTTCACTTTAACTCTTTCCCCATCATTAACGATTTATCTCGTAAATTAAGAGAAAACTCTTCCCTGCTGAAGACGAGTTTTTACGGCAATTTATATTTCCACTATTATGCACTAGGTGGTGCTTTTACCAACTTATTAAACACTATTGCATACATGGATCCAAATGCATTAAAAACTCAGACTGTCATTTGACTGTCTTTAGCTGCAAAACCCTCTAAGTATGTGCAAAACTGAAAACGTCTCCAGTCACTCTCCACTGTGCTTTCTGAATAAAGGTAAATGGGTTAAAAATTCAGTAAATATCCTAATATATTCAGTAAACCTTATTTAACTGTGTAAAAAAACCTCTTGCACTTTGTCTTATGTGTGCCTTCATTCATCCATTTAGGGACTTTGCTGAAAAATCTTCATGGCATATTGGCGTTTAAAGTATTCTGCCAACAAACCAGTATTTCTGAATGGCCTGAGGCTGGGTTTGAGCGAGTGAAATTATTTGATGAAAGTTTAATATGTTCAATATCATTATCTCTTAGTTTTGACGGAGGTGATGTTTAGCAGCTTTTGTATCCGAGTTCTTTCAATTCAAGGATAAGCTAAAGGTTTAGATGTTTAACCTGTGTAAGTCAGGCCAGGAGTGGCCTTCTGATAGTACTAATCTGGTAAACATAATAAAGGAAGCCAAATCAATGCGTCTGGTTAATGTGCTGTGTTAAGTGAATTGGTTTCACCTTGATTGGATTGTTAAGTTCACTTCAGATGGGCACCATGGATTTTAGCTCAATCATTGCTTGGATGAGTTTTAATGAATTCCATTTAAAAGATGGCAACACTCCTTCAGATGCATTACCAAGTCGGTTTTCATAGCCTTGTTTTTTGTGCTAAGGAATGAGAATCAATGAATGGAAGATAGAAAGGCATTTCTCACACTGGAGATCGCAAACACGTGTGGTGGTGATACTTGAAGTTGACCTTGCTTATGAGTTTGCAGTGGCCTCAAATCATTGATTGTCTCCTTATGGTATAATTAGACATCTGACCTGTCCCCTCAATACATCTGCAGTCTCTTGGGGGTTAAACTTTACACGCTGGACACATTAAAATCTTAAAAACAGGCACACAACCTTTTAGGGTGTACTGATTATTAGAGGTCAGCCGAAATGTTTTTTTTTTAATATATTAAAGCTGTGGTCGGCAAGATATTTTTGATCATATTTACTAGGGATGTCCCGATCAGGTTTTTTTGCTCTCGAGTCCGAGTCATTTGATTTTGAGTATCTGCCGTTACCGAGTCCCGATCCGATACTTCTATAATACATAAACAAAGTATAAAGAAGAGCGAAAAAACAGAACCAGGACGTTCCTTATGTCAAGCCGCATGCGTTGCTGTTTCTGTGTGGAGTCAAAAGCCAGCGCATACATGTAACTATAGTTGTGTTAAAAAATAATGAGAATATACAGTATATCGTATGTACAGGGGGTTAAATTGGGATTTGTTTTGTGGGGAGGCTCTTTTGGGAGGGAGGGTTTGTGGGGTAACATGTTTAATCCTGATGACAGCAAAGCCACTGGTGTTTCAATGACATTTTGTACCTCTGATAGGATTTGATCAGTTTCAGTTTTAAAGCTGTGCCACATGTTGACCCAAACTTTAAAACCTGAACTTTAAATTATGCAAATCTATGAGTCTGACACCCTATATGCATTTGTTGCACATGTCATTATGCACAATTGATCAAACTTTGAAGGAAGCTATAAGACTTAACCTCCTTGACTAATTCTAAGCATAAGATAGGCTACCCAAAAAGACTCAATTAACAAGAAAAACAACATACTGATTCAGCAATATGTCTTATAAAATAGCCATAGAGATTCCCTAAGCTGGTCAGCAGTTAGTTATAAAATACCTTTAATTAGGTCGTAATTAATTTGTATGATCAAAAATACATTATTTTATGAAACTATACAATCAGTTGTATCCAGTTATCTAGTTAACATATTGTAATGAGATGAGTGACATGGCTAGACATACTTTAATACTTTGTTTCTAGACTTCTATTAAGTTTTTTCGACATGGGCACCATTCTTACCTCTCTCTCTATCTCTCATCTCTAATGTCAAATGATCCTGCGCGAATGCGCGTTCTTGAGGTCCTGAGTGAGACGCGGAGCTGCGTCTGAGCACATGATGACAAAAACGATCAACGCGTCGTTTAAATGAGCGGTAAAAACCCGGTTTTGCCGTGGGTTCCTTGCAGGCACGAGCGTGAAGCCTATGAATGAAAACACATCAATAGGCTTGTTCGACTTCATGGGGCGCCGCAACAATCGAAAGCCGGGTGACGTCAAACTACCGCGAGAGTGATCCGCGAAATCATACGGAAGAGTTTGCTTTTAAATCGCTCTCGCGGAACTTTGACGTCATTCGACTGCCGGTTCTTGTGTCGAACAAGCCTATTCTCTTCTCGTCAGTTCACACGCACCAGCGCAGCGCGTACACTGGCGCGGAGCAGAGTGAGATCTTGATGGATTTTAAACCCTGCATATGTATCCGAGTCCTGATCGGGAAGGTAACGTCCGATTCCGATAGAGTCTGAAACCACGTGATCGAGGCCGATTTCCAATCACGTGATCGAATCGGGACTTCCCTAATATTTACTAAACCCAAACTATGTTCAGATAGAAAACATAAATTAGACTGTTTAAGAAAAAAATCCACGCTTCTAGCTCCACCTAGAGCCTGCTATTTGGTTTGCAAAAATCCACCGCTCCCGGTTTATCTGGTCCAATCGGCGCAGGGCTGTGTCAAATTTGCCTGTCAATCACAGTTCCTGCATGCGCCACAGATCCTCCCTCGCGCGCGTTACAATATGGCTGCGTTTACACTTCGCATTAACATGCGACCTGTATCCGGATGTTGTCCACATACACATTGAAAAGACAAGTGTATAAGTGTGTACAAGTGTGTAAACGCCGATCACACTTCGACTCGGCGCAGTAACACCCTCCCTCTCCCATTATGAGAGGGAGAAGGGGAGCGGACTTTTCAGGCGAGTCGAAGCACTCCCAAAAGTGCCACTACGCCATAAAACATAGTTCCTCTTTTAAATCCGCTTAGAAAAGCGCTACGTTTTATTTTGTACCACCAAACTTGCTCGTATAACTACTCGTCTTAAATAGGAAAAACGTTGATGTGTTTGGTCACTTTTAACTTTATCTCTAAATGGTACCATTGAATGAATGGGGCTAAGCTAAATGCTATCAAAGCATCGCAGCGCGCTCCAGCGCTTACATACACGCACACAGATGATAGAGGGATGTATCAACAATTCTTAGTTAAGGTAATAACATATTTTAATATTGAAAATGAGTAGACTATTCCTTTAATAGCATCACTTCAACATATTCCACCTGATTTTAAAAGATTTCCAGGAAAACAAGAAGTAATCACAAACCAGTGTATTCAGCTTTTTCTTTTACATTCAGACTGAGTGAAAAAGATGTCTGTGTGTAGTTAAACATGCTCCCCACACAGTGCATTCAGACTGCAGGGTTTATGCACACGCTGCTGGATATGGCGGGATTGTTAATGTTATGTACAGTAAGACAGCGTGATAATTACACTGGGAATGATGTGTCTTTGTGTGTGCGCGTGGGTTTGCTACAGACCGTCTCCGCTGTGCTGCTTCTGTCATGAAGGTTCTGAGGAGAAAAAGCAACGCTTTTGATTTGACAGTTAAACAAAAGCAAAATTGAGGCTTAAAGAGGCTGTAGGAGTTTGTATGACCTCCCATCAATCTCACAGATGCATGCACGCAGATACACACAGATTTAATAGCACAGTTGCAATAGTAAAGTTCAATGATGGCATCAGATGGTAATTTCAATGTATACTTTATTCATATACCAGGGTATTTATTTACAAAGGTACCGGTAGTCTCGTGTCTCTTTATTGCATCATGATTAGTTAGCACACTGTCTTAGTGTGTTTATTCTTGACAAGCTATTTCTACAACATGCATATAATTTTCCTAACCAGCTGTTGCCACGGCAAGACGGAAGTTTTGTCAGTCACTTGCATCTTTGTACTTAGCCCCGCCCATTGTGAAATCTCATTGGTCTAAGATCTCCCTCCACGTACCTGTAATACATCAATTATGATCTGATTGCCTCACACTGTGCCATCTCACACAGTCGTTTCAAATTCAGTATGGACTGACACATCGAAACTTGTCACATTGAGCCTTGTTAGGTGTGTGTGTGTGTGTGTGTGTGTGTGTGTGTGTGAGAGAGAGAGAGAGAGAGAAAGAGAGAGTGAGAGACAGCAACATTTTGAGGATGAATGTGATGCAGTTAACCCTTATGAAAACTAGGTGGTGCTGTTAATCTATGCTCAGTGTGAGGTTTGTGTGTGTTTGTGTGTGTGTGTTAGATTGAACAATGAGCTGGCTTTCCTCTCTTCCACTGGGATGCAACATCTCTTTTTTTCATGCAAAAACAGGTTAAAGGGCTGGTAGAGACATGGAGAACGAGTGACTACAGGCTAATTTTGTAGAAACAAAGATGTTCATTACTGAACAGACAGTTGTGCTACTTTACAAGCACATGCACAGACACACTAAGTGACTAGGAAGATGGGGATAAACATGTTTCCTAAAATCTCTGGTCACTGAGGAGCTATTTTAGGTCTTAGTCAGTCAAAAGTCTGACAGCCTTTATTTTATTTGTGGTCCTTAAAGGACAAGTTCGGTATTTTACACTTAAAGCCCTGTTTTCAGATTGTTTATGATAAAATAGAACAGTTTTGACTGAAATTTGGACATATGATGCTGGCCCGAGAATTTTCGGGTGTTTGTTCTATCACCTCCTACAATGGGTGTATAGGTGCACTGGAACAATCCTTCCTAAAATGCATTAAACTTTCGTTTACAAAGACGTGAAACTCATCGAGTGGTCAGGGGTGTTCACTGATATGCTCAAACAAAAATCGCTGCAGAGGATGCTTTCAACAGGTGTTTTAGCATTCGTTGTAAACTTGTGGACCTGTTTTTCTAAACGCCTCACACCCGTACATTCTTCCGTTGAGAGCTTGAATAATAGACACTCCAGCCCAGTTGGTGGCGAAAATCCACCTTTGCCAATTGCAAGAATACGAACAACGTTCCCGGCGCGAAGTAATACCGTACCTCACAGCACATCTAATACAAGTCAATAGAGTTGGACAAAAACTACAATAGAACTTGTTGGAAAGCATCTTTTGCAGCGATTTGTATGAGCATATCAGTGAACACCCCTGACCACTCGATGAGTTTCACGTCTTTGTAAATGAAAGTTTAATTCATTTTAAGAAGGATTGTTCCAGTGCACCTATACAGCCATTGTAGAGGTGAGGTTGATACAACAAACACCCGAAAATTCTCGGGTCAGCATCATATGTCCAAATTTCAGTCAAAACAGTTCATCATAAACAATCTGTAAACAGGGCTTTAAGTGTAAAATACCGAACTTGTCCTTTAAACTGAAGTATATAGTTTTTTTGTGACACCAATCAAAATTGCATATAGTCACGAAATATGGTTCAGCGAAATATGTTTCTGTTTCAAACTCTTGCCAACATTGGTTCAGCCAATGTTGTTGTGCAAGGCTCGTATAAACAGCAATGTTTTGATGGCAAATTAATGTTTACACTTTTATTGGAAGCTAACCTACAAATTGTTTGCTTACAGCATGACCTAACCAGATGCGATTCGACAAGGCTCCACCAACAATCGATCTGTACACGCTCAACACAAAACTTGTGACATGATACAACAAAAGCAAATTAAAAAATGCTTAGTGATAAATGTGTAGTTATATGGAGCGTGATTGTGGTCCAATGAGATTTAGTGATGGCTGTGTTGCAAATTCTGTTTTATGTCTCTTGTTGTAGCATGTGCGCTAAGCCTTACTAAGTTTACAATGAACAAGCAAATATATGTGTGTGGCTGTGGAACGAGGTGTCCTTTGGTTTTCCTCATAAATTACTGTTGATTTTGTGAAAGCATGTAATGTAAATTGAGCACTGTTGGCTAGGTGGGCTTCGGTGGGCTTTGACAAATGTGTTTTCTTTAGAAGATTTATGGTGTGGTAGATCCAGTTTCTGTAAGCATGATGAGGGGCTCCTGTTTTGTTGTGTTGAGTCTTAAATGGTTCTGTGTTTTAAAAGGACTCTTGGTGCATGTAAATGTAATACAGTGTTTAATCTTCGACCCGCATCCTGGTAGAAATCAATAAGCTTAAAGCGATACTCCAGCCAAATATCAAAATTAACCCATGATCTACTCCCCCTCAAGCAATCCGAGATACATATGTCCATCATCTTTCAGATAAACACATTTTTGGAGTTATTTTAGTAAATGTCCTGGCTTTTCCAACCTTATAATGGTAGAAAACAAGTTTAAGCCCAAAAAGTGCATTCATTCCTTCACAGAAGTAATCCACATGGCTACATGGGGTTAATAAAGGTCTTTTGCGGGTAATCAATGCAATATTTTATTTTATAAACTTTAATGATGGTAACGACAGCATCCACGAACGGTAACACCGCGATTCACGAAAGTCACTGCTAAACATATCCATGGCAACCACCTACGCTAAAACTCTTTTGTGAATAGAGGGTATGCACGTGACGTCACCTTCGGCAAAAATGACTGCCGTTACGCCCACTGAGTGGCAAAAGACAGAGCGGCAGCATTTGAGTACAGTGCAAAATCAGCGAAAACATGGTGAAAACGCGTCGAAATGGGAAAAATCTGTTGTGCGATAGACTGTACTAACAGAAAAACAAGAAGCTATCGTTTTACAGACTGCCAAAAAACACAGACAGGAGAAGTAAATTGATCGTACATCAAAAGCATGAAAATACATTCCAAACATATTATCATAATTTTTACTCTATTACTTTTTATAAATAATACGTTTTTTAGATTTAATATTTAAGTACATTAACATACTTTTACTTAAACCAACACTATGTAGTTTTCTTTACCTTTAAATAATGTGTCTAAAATTATTTCAGTAATAGAACAACTTTTAACTGGACAAATTGTACTGTTGCTGCAACCTGAGCAGCCTCCTAGCTGCTACAAGCACACTCTGAAAGTGGCGGTGGAGGGTAGGAAACACAGCCCCGCCCCTCCCCCTGCCTGCAAGAAGAGTGTCTGATACCAGGCACTGTTGCGCTTTTCAACCACATGGGGGAGCTGTAAGTCATTTTTACATGGAAACTACATAGTGTTGCTTTAAGTAAAAGTACACAATTTTAATGTAATTAGGTATTAAATAAATTTTAATATGCAATATTAAAGAATACACAGTATGATTCTATACTTTAGAATGTAGTGAAGTTAAATTTTTCCCAAGACAAACACCCTAATAAAGCACAGATGCTTGGAAAATGTAACTAATGTAAATAGGCATTGTCCACCTTTGCTATCTAGTCCAACTAAATTCAATTTAAGCTGATAATAGTCAGTTTTACTGGCGTTTTTCGCAGCAGCCGCTATGAAAACCAGCCATTTTGTTGAGTCATTTGCTACTCAACTGGGCAAGTTCCGGCGTGGTCACGTGGAAAAGTGACGTATATGCATACCCTCTATTGTGTTAGTCCAAGATGGCATCGTTAAAGGAAGCCAGTTATTACAGTTTATAAAGTATTTCATTCAAGCATTCAAAGTGCATTCAAGCTATACATTTTATCAGTATGTGTGTTTAATTCGAAACAAACCCATGATGACTTTATGTGCTGCTACCTTAATGCTCTTCCAATGAACTATGAATAAGATGTGTCTTAATTCGTGACGGTCTCTGCACGATTTGTTATAATTTTGTGCTAAATTACTTTATTTCTACAGTATACTCCTCTCCCAAACATTGATGAGGAGTTGAGTCTAAGCATGTTATCTTACGTGAAGGCAGGTGCATTTATCTCAGTTAAGTACTTCCCTTTTGTTTTCGTGCTTGGACTTCTTTTGAATCAGATACTGGCTTCTTCAGTAATGAAGCAGTCACTACCCGTGCTGACTCCACTAAAGCTCTATGTGGCCTGATTCATGACTGCTTTATGCTAACACAGCCTGGCGCTCCATTCAGCACTAAACAACAGACAAGCATATTTAAGAGTCTGCAGCAGCCACCTGCATGACTACATTTAGCTGATGAACATCCTATTGATTGGGAAGGGACATGAATCAGCAATAACCTGGTTTGATTAGTAAGGGGATGAAGTTTACACCAGTTTTATCGATGTTTGTGGGCGTAGGCCAGGGCTGAGCTGCTTTCTTAAATGGGAATATTCCAGTGTATGGGGTGGCTTCTTCATGTTTAGCAGAATCTTGTTTGTTTCTCTCCTTCCAGCTCTTTTTCTCTGGGTCTTTATAGCTTTATTAGTGTAGTGTAGAGATGATGGGAAATCATATGGGGTGAGAGAGTGGGAAGCAGGAGTCGGGAAAGGGCCACTAGACAAGCCTCGAGCTTGGGTTGCCCAAAAGCGCTTTTGTGCAACCCACTTGACTGTTGGTGCCATCATTTTCAAATCATACTGAAGCCTTTGATTGGGATTTTCAGGTGTGTTTGATTAGGGTTGGAACTTTGCAGGACAGTGGCCCTCCAGAACCAGAAATGCCCATCTTTGGTGTAGACTGTGAGGAACGAGAAAGATTGAAACTTTCTATGCTCTTTCATGCATTTGGTGCATGTACCATATCTCCAACTTCATGAGCAAGTTGCCAATACCCACACTCTACAAAAATCTGGGATTGGTGGTTTCAACCCATTGTTGGGTAGAATATGAACAACCCCAATTGTTGGGTTTACAGTAACCTATTGTAGGTTATTTAACCCATGGTTGGTTTAAATATGGTCATTTTCTAGGTTAACCATCGACTGGATTTGTTCATATTTTGCTCAACCAGTTTTTTAGAATGCAGACATTTCCCACCGAATGATAAAATGTCCATTGAATGACGCCACCTAGCATTTTAGCTACACTACAACGCAAAACTACATATATGCACATCTGATTTAGGGAAGGTTAAATACAGAAGTATAATGCGCCTTTACAATTCCTTTAAAATGTATTGAATTGGTCTGTTGAATCTTGTATTGTGTGGCATGGTAAATTCAGCATGCTTTGAGAGACGACTGTGCTTCACTGTATGTGCTAAACACATCATGACGCTTGTGTTTACGACACTCTGGGGTACCAGGGTTCAATGAGAAGGACCTTTGCCACACTACAAAACAGAAGCTTTAAAGCCCAAGAGATGGAGCATGGGAAGTACAGTTAGAGGTCGAGAGATGAGTAATACTGAGTCTACAATGGATGAGTTTCTTCCATTAAAATCAATAAAGCTGTCTACACTGGAAGCGCCTGTTGCAGTTGCCTTCAGATGATGGACTCATGTTTTTTTCGTATTGATGCACTGCACAGCTGTTCTTCTTGCTTATGTCACCTTACATCTTGAGTTAAAAGATTTTATGTTAATTATTATATGTTGATTGAGTTAATTGCTAAAAGCTTAATTTGTTGCATAATTCTTGCTGTTAGATCAAAGACAAACTCGCTTTTGTTCTTTCTGATCTTGTGTTTTTGTCAAAACGTGTCAACTTATATAAGATTTGACTTTATTAACAGAGTGTTCATAATCAACTTGTTTTTAATAGATTTCTATTAAAAAATGAATTAAAAGTTTCTGTACAAACTAGATAATAAATTTTTAATTTATTTGATTTGTGTAGCATTTTTTGAAAGCAGATGGTCTGTTTTTTTCATTTGATATATTGTATGTGTATATATTTAAAGAAGAACATTTTCTGGAAGGCATTAAACTTTTGTGACAATCCTAAAAAATGCTGGCGATGATAGGGTTGTGCCGATAGACGATAGTATCGTGTATCGACGATCTTCAGCCATATCGCCAATGGCAGGCTTTTATGGCGATAGTTTTGACGATAGTTGGCGAATGGTTATTATTATTATTATTATCATCATAGTTTTATATTAACAGCCACAATGCATGATTTTCCTCACATGAGGGTTTGTGGGCTTCACTTTACGTGGAGAGCTTGTAAAGAGAGAATTCCTTCTTGGACATACCTGCACTTAATGCGCGCGTCTTGGTCTTCTTCTACCACTAAATCCAGCGCGCCGCGTCTTGAGCAGCTGCGCTTCTCTCTGTCTCACGTGCACGCGCTCTCGCGTCTGTCCGAAGTCTAAACATAAACTAAAGTAGTAATCCTTATGTATTTGTTCAGTTTAATGCGTTTCATGCGAGCTGAGGCAAACTTTACTTTTTGTTTAAAATATGACCCGCTGCATATTAGCGCCTCTCTCTCACTCTTGCGTACGTGCAGAAAGCTGCGCTCTGTCCAAAGTCAGCTCACTAGGTATTAATCCTGTTTATGACATGCATTTTAAGGAGTTGTAGCAACACGTCCCTCGTGTTTAATATATGATTGTGTTTAAAATATGATCGCGATCCGCTGGACGATGCGTTTAAAAAGGCACCTCATGAGAGCACCACTGCTTGACACGTGTAGTCTTCTGCAACAGCACTAAACCAATGCATTGAATTGTTTGTATGTGCGCGCACGTGTGTGTGTGTGCGTGTGCAGATGCATGTTATTACAGTTATTAAGGAATCATGATAGGGTTTTAATGACGCGCTCGCATTAATGGCATCAGTTTTAAGAAGGTTGCGGTCATGACGGTGTTGCTCTTGTTTTTTTTGGTCCACCCATCAAGTGACTTGTTATAATGAGTAAAAAATTAACAAATAAAACAATGAGTAAATTACTGCCCCGCCCCCCGATAATATCGTGTATCGCCGATCTCACAGGCTGACGATAGGACGATCTGAAAATAGGGCATATCGCCCAACACTAGGTGATGACTGGCAACTTTAAAAAAAATGGGCGGGGAAAGAGTTAAAAAGAATGACCTGCACTCGTATTAACATTAAATGTGTTTTTAACAGTAGATCAATGAATTGTTTCAGCTCCAAGCTCATACAATCTCATGTTCATCTAAATGTTACTGTATGTTAGGACACACAGCTGAAGAAGTTTTATTCTTGAAGACTTCTTTAATACTTTCTCAATGTATGCAGCAGGTGTTTCGTTTAATTTACGGTTATAGGATGTAATGGGTTGCTTAAATAGGACTTAGTCATGGTTTCAGAGGAAAGCAGATATCTGGCTTGTTAGTCTAACAGCCTCATTAATATTCTCCTACATGATAATACAGGTGCTGTCTATCTCATACAGAGACGGTGCATATTAAATCATGCACATATAAATCTCTCTTACAATCTCTTACTTACAGACTAAGATAAGGATATGAGTTTTAATAATAGTCTTTATTACAAACGCAATTCCCACACATAAAAAAACGTCTTTGTATGAAATGTCTTCAGATCCTTAAAGTTAAGTTGAGCGTAGTGAATCTGATATGTCAAATAATCTTTTGAAAGAAATATCATAACCTTTTTTATTTTCCCCCTAGCTGTTCACGTTTAACATAATCTGGCTTAAAGATTCACGTGTCTGCTGTCATGGTATTGAATTCTGATCTCATCACTTACCTAACAAATCTTTAGTGGCTGGCAGGTGTGTTCCCACAGGCATTGCCTGCCATTCTTTAGTAATGGCTTTTCTGTCCGAATTTAGATTTGTCTCACTTTTTCTGTAAATAGATGCAAGAAAAAGCCACTGAAACTAATGTGAGTAGTCTTAAGCTGATCTCAGAGTGCTTTTCATTCATTGATAACAAATTAGTTTTATTGCCCCCCTGTGCCCTGCGGCACAAGTAACTACAAATAGACTTAAGCATAAATAAATGTGTACAGTGTGCAGACAGCATTTTTAGGCTTTATTTTCTTAGACAGTCAAGAGAAGGACAGGACAGTTAAGGGATAGAGAGGGATTGGGGCGAATTTTCTACATTTTATTCCACATGAGCCAACAGCTCTTACAGTGTATGCCACCAAAACGTGAGCTGTTACCCATTCATGTTGTTTGTAAACAAGATAACCTAAATCCCTTTTAATTGTCTGTGAGGGAAATCATCCCTTATTGGTCAGTGGCTATATTTACATGCACAAAATTTTGTCAGTCCGACTGAATTTTATTCAATACAGTTTACATGCACCCTAAACATTGGAATCTGATTAAAATGGTCGTTTACATGTACATTTTAAATAATCCGAACCGAACGTCAAGCGCACAGGCAGCATTGCCAGCTTTGCGTATCAAAATCATCCCAATGGACATTCAAATCTAGCCCAAAAGCATCCCAATGACTATTCAGAGCCCAAATACCATTAACTAATGAACGAAATAATTTCATCTTTTACCCGCAGAAAAACAACAACTGGTGGAAACAGTTTAAACAGTAGCTCAAATCTAAACTCGAAAAAGCAGAGAACTTGGCAACGCCTCGCTGCCGACAGCATCTCTCGTCGAGTTCAGGCTTTATCTCTGGATTAAAATGAAAACGGAGTTGAAGAAAGTTGTTCTTAATAAGTTTTCAGATATACAGTAGGGGATGAAAACACACTTTTCAAAAGTCACAACGCTATTTTATTGCTTTAAGTAGCCCAATGTTATAAAAGTACACATGAATGCTGCAGAATGTACAGCTCATGACCCCATTACCTTAACTCTTTTCCCACCAGCGTTTAAAAAAAAAAGTTGCCCACCAGCATTATATTTTTTAATGATTTTCACAAAAGTTTAATGCGTTCCAGAAAATGTCCTTCTTTAAATATATAAACATACAATATATCAAATGAAAGAACAGACCCTTTCAAACAAAACAAAAAAGTTTCATCCTATCTTCATTTGTTCTCCTAACCCTAACGAAATTACGTACCTATAGTCACGTAATTTTTTTGTATTTATTTTTTTCGTGATACTGTCATGAATTTTCACATTTTATTTGTGATCGTATCACAAATTTCTGTTTATGTGTCATTGTCATATATTGGTTACTGAACTGTTTTGTCCTATTTTCTTGCCATTGTCGCTTCGGTTTAAGCTTAGATTTACATAAAATGACATCCTTACCCAAAACCAACTCTAACCCTAACGTCAGGCGACAATGGTTTCAAAATCAGAAAATATAAATCTAACCGTAAATTGAAGCGACAATGGTTTGAAAATAGGAAAAAGCAGTTAAGTAACCAATACGTGACAATGACTCATAAACAGAAATTTGTGATACGATCACGAAAAAATGCGGAAATTTGTGAAAGTATCACGAAAAAGAATAAAAAATTGCATGACTATAGGTACATAATTTCGTAAGACTGGGTAACAAATATATGGGTAGGTTCTTCAAAGTACCAAATTTTGAGGAAAAAGCTGAAATGTGAAGGACTTTTGATAGAGATCAGATTCAAAGCGATCCGATTGAGAAATTACTACTATTCACGCCGTGACATGCATACGTTTTTCCTGCTGATCGGATCACAGATTGGAATATACCACCCCTTTCAATTCGATTGAAATTTGCATCTGATCGACCTCAATCATATTGATTAAGGTGTTTACATGAAGGCTTTTCAATAAGATTGATCCATCAATACAATTACAAATAGATTATTTGGTTGCATGTAAACGCATTGTGTCCAATGAATTTAACCCTTGGATACATCACACTTATTCGTCAGAGACTCATCTTGAATTCATCATATGCATCTGAATCACTTTGCTGCTCGTCATTGGACACCTCAGTCTCTATATAGTAAGGAAGTAACCTGCAATACCCCTCCCCTTATCTCACCCTGAAATCATTGTCCCTTCGGTTAATAGAGTCGCTTTTGTTATTGTGCTTGACAGGTTCTGACTCTGCCTTCAGATGTAATTTGCCATCGATCTTGCCCAATTTACAGACCTGTGCTCGCACACCCGCTGACAGGCACCCGTGTGTCTGTGTAACCCTGTGGCCGTAACATCTTTCTCTGTGGCTCAGTCTTAAACTGTCATACGAGGTAATTAACGCCTATAGACCTATGCTGAAATAACAGTGATTACCGTTTGTAGGGCGACTGTGGCACTCAGACTCCAACTGAATGAGATATCGATGAGCTCTCCACCACAAAGCCACGTCTACATATGGAACTAGCCGGATAATCCATATTCAAACACTTACCCTTTGGACTGCACGTATGAACGGCACTGTATAAATGAATTATTATATTGCTTAAATCAAGTGCAATGCAGTTGTAGGATGACAAGTACAATGCTTTAATTGAGGGTCTTTATTGAGAGGGATGGTCCTTTTTATTTTGAAGACTTTGTAGGGACAGAGAGTAAGAGGTGGCTATTTACCTTGTCAAGCAGTTCCACTTGATAACAGACTATTGATCCAATTTTGGAGTCTGTACGCTTCAGTACTGGTTCCCTGTGAAGCCTTTGGGTTGGTTGATAGTGTATGTGTGTTTGCTGTGTGGGGATGTAAACCAGCCCGGGTTCAGCAGGCTCATGATTGGGTAATCGAGCTGATGGATTTAGCTCATTTGGCTAAAGTAAGTTTGGACACATTTGTTCTACTTGTGTAGGTGCTTCTACAGAGGTAGCGCTGTGATTTAATAGCCGGAGTTAAAATAAGTGCCTGTATTGAGTAGTCTCCCGCTGCAGGCCTGTGCTTTTGCCCACATGTCTTCATTTCCTCAGGTTTGCTTAGAATTTATCCAATTACATCTCAAGAAACAGAATGACTTCGGCTTTTTCATTTCAGGCAAAGGTTATTTGGACAATCCGCTATGTGGAGTTTAAAGTAAAAACAACCGCGGGTAACAAATGTGCTTTGTGTCAGAGCTTTGCTCTCAGAAGCTCAGATCCGCTATTTAATGCAAATTTATAGGAGTTTGTACTACAGTTCATGCTTGTTGCACAATACAATGTGGACAAATTAAACGCTGAAGGTTTATACTTTAAAGGTGTATTGTGTAACTTTTAGAAGGATCTCTGGACAGAAATGCAATATAAATGTACTATATTATCAGTGGTGTATAAACACCTTATATAATAAAGTGTACTGTTTTAATTATCTTACAATGAGACGTTTTTATCTCCATACACCGTGGATCCCCTTACATATAAGTCGCCGTCATGTTTCAGTAGTAGCCCTAAACAGACAAACTGTTCTACAGAGCACGTTTTGTTCCTACGTTAACTCATACGACGACATGTTTGTGCTGTGGCGGCTACCATATGTGTTTTAAAATAGAGGGGTCGGGGTGAGCTGTTGGTTGTAATATCACAATCTTATCACTAGATGTTGCAAAAATTTACACACACCACTTTTAAGGGGGCGGGTACGCCAGGCGGATGCCAACTGTGGGTGCTTGCCAGCTCTTCAGCTAAGCGCTTTGGTTGTCCCACCCCCTCCTCCAATGTGATTGGCAGCTGAGTGAGAAGTGACATTGACAAGCTGAGCATTTCACCCAAATTTTAACATTTTTTAACTCAAGGGGCTCAGTGTTGAACTTTTTTTTAAAGCACTGGGCTTCCATTGAACACAATTGAAAACATTTCGTATTTCACTGAGAAGCTAGGCAAAATTGCATTCATAATCGTGGAAAATTGTCTCTGATAATGTATGCCAGTCAGGGCTTTCAACCAGAATTTTTCCCCAGTTGGCTCGTTCTGAACAGAAATAGTATTTTTTAAAGTTTCCGGTTTTCGGTTCAACCCAAAAATTGACGTTCCTGAACGGCATAACTGTAATTCTAACATGCATACATTTGTTGAGTGAACTTAAACACGAGCACACACAGACAGAGGACGAATTCCAAACGGCGCTTCAGGAAGAAGATGCAGCATAAACACTCCACATAGTGAAAATGATGTTGTTTTTTAGTGCTTTATTCGCCAAATGTATTTTAATGGACTACAGTATGAGACATAGCAGCGCAATTCTCTCTCAAGTTTATACATCAAGAGTTCTGATCTTTGAAGGGCATAGGGATAATCACGTCTGATTGGAGTTGGACCGGACACATTCAACCACATGTGCATCTGTGCGTACAGAAAATTGCTCACTTTAGCGCCTTTTTGTGGTTAAATTGTTTAAAGTCACTTAAGTGTTAACATTTGCAAGCCTTTAAAACACGTGCAAATGATCAACTTTCACCCCATTTAAATTTGCGTATTAATCCGTGAATGGCATGCTGTACGGATCACGGATCAACTGCGATCCGTTACACCACTAATTAGTATTAAAAAAACAACATCTTGAGATACTTGGTAGCCTACAATATTTACCTCTTATATTTGAGCATTAGAGACTTGCTGGTAGCAAGCTTCTCATTTCTCCGATGAGTCAACGACAAGCTTAAGTGAACTTCACCATATTGCACAGAAATTTTGTCAAAGAACGAAAAAATAATGGTATTAACCGGTTACCATTATTTTAAATAAACGATTCTGTTCCGGAACATATATTTTTTGAAAGTTTCTGGTTTTGTTTCAGTTCCTTGCCAAACATCAAAAGTTTCTGGTATTCATTCCGTGAACCGGTTCAAAGCATTGATGCCAGTGGTTCTCAAACTTTTCAACGTGCAGCCCCCCTTGTGTACGGTGCATTCCTTCATGCCCCCCCCCAAAATTATGACAAATTAACATTTTAACGTAACATTTTAATTAAACAAAACACATTAGACTATAAAAAGTAGTTCTGTTGGTTAGTAGCCTTATTTTTTTTTTAGGTTTAATTAGATAGAATTCATTATAAATTAATGTATTTTATAAGATGTTATAAGACTGGGGCCCCCCTGGCACCATCTCGCGGCCCCCAGTTTGAGAACCACTGATGTACGTGGTTTCACCTATGTTCTAGGTAAAATACAGCTCTGTGTAGTAAATGCCACTTCATCTGAAAGCAGGTGATAGCGATTTACTAATAATCACTGAACCGGCTTTTTTATAAGACTTACTGATGATGCTGAGATACGCACGAGAATTGCATGCAATTTTTTGCCCAGCTCTACTTTAAATCTTTGTTCAAAAACACACAAATCAAGTCGCCACACTTTTTAATAACGTCCAATTAACCAACTTAAAACAAACTTATTCCAAAAATGAACACGTAAAGGTACATTAACATGATAAGAAATAACTAAAATAGGAGAAACCATTCTTGGGAGAATTGTTTTGAAGTGTAATTTCATTTCTAGGTTTGGCTCATGCCCATTCGTTTACATGGAGAGGGTGAGGTTTATGACTTACTGTATAGTGCAGCCAGCCACCAGGGGATCAAAATGTTTTGGCTTCACTTTGTGTGTGGCACCCCTGATAAATAAAGCCATTGATTAAAGGAACACGCCCACATTTTGGGAATTTAGCTTATTCACCGTATCCCCCAGAGTTAGATAAGTCCATACATACCTCTCTCATCTCCGTGCGTGCTGTAACTCTGTCTGACGCAGCCCCCGCTAGCTTAGCTTAGCACAAAGACTGGAAATGCATGGCTCCAGCTAGTATACTGCTCCCAATAAGTGACAAAATAACGCGATCATTTTCCTGTTTGTGTGTTGTGATTTGTGTGGTCAAGCCGTGTACGGATGGCGGGGTGATGTGGGACACAGCGATCTTTTGGCAGTGTGCATGCTGAGAGCTATATTCTCTGGGGACGAGGCGCTGCCGCATGGGCGGAGTGATCTGCTCGCAGCACACGAGAAGCCCCTGGTGAGGAGCAGAGAGTTCGGTCAGAGTTGTGCGGGTCGCTCCGCCCGTGCGGCGGTGCTTCGTCTTCAGAGAGTGTAGTTCTCAGTGTGTATACTGTTGGGGGATCGCTGTGTCTCATATCACCTTGTTGTTTGTACACGGTTTGACTATACAAATCACGGCACATAAATAGGAGAATGATCGCGTTATTTTGTCACTTATTGGGAGCAGTATACTAGCTGGAGCCATGCATTTCCAGTCTTTGTGCTAAGCTAAGCTAGCGGGGGCTGCGTCAGACAGAGTTACAGCACGCACGGAGATGAGAGAGGTATGTATGGACTTATCTAACTCTGGGGGATACGGTGAATAAGCTAAATTCCCAAAATGTGGGCGTGTTCCTTTAAGTGTAATTAAATGGCTTCTTTAGTACTAAAATGTATAAGTCATTTGAGTTTAATAGTCGACTGAATGTCATTTTCTATGAAATAACATTGTGGCAGATGTTTTTGATGTTACACATCTGTGAAAACCCAGCTAAGTCATTTTTTTTGTGATTTTATTGTTTTCTAAAAAACATTCTGTGCTGATCTCTTTTATATAGTAAGAAATCTTCATGTCCAAGATTGAAGTCAGTGTGAAATCAATGGTTGAAATCAATCCTTGATTCTCCAGATCTCATACTTATTTGAGACTTTAGCCTGGATTTCACAGGCAAGGTCACATTTGGTATTGTGGTATATGTTTACTCGATATTTGTGAATTGTGTATATGTTTGGTTGTAATAGGTAACAGGATGAAACTGAATTGGATCCTGTCTCCTCCCATACACGGGTGGCCCTCACTCGCATTTCCTCTCAGTTGCTGGCCCAGCCTGTTGTATTGGAGGGCCAATGTTCTGCTAGATATAAATGAGACATCACATAGACACACAGAGGAAGAGAGAGAGAGAGAGAGAGAGCAGGAAAGAGAAATATTAGTGGAAGAACCTTTGCTCTCTTTCCTGTCCTCTCTCTCTCCTGTCCTCTCTCTCTTTCTCTTCATATCTTTTCCAGGGTGAGCAGATTGATGACATTTCTAAAGCTCCACGCTCTCTTCTCCCTCTGGTACGGAGGAAGTGCTCCTCTCGTCTCCTGCTCTGTGAATAAATCACAACCCTTACACGGTGATCATGCACTGGCCTGTGTGTGTGTGTGGGTGAAGATCTGTCAGGAAAAGCATTGGGCCTAATCAGAAATAAGGGTTTTAGTCTTGGGAAAGGGAAATGATAGCAATCAGTGATGGATGGATGGGTGAGAAGCTCTTGGTTGATGGAAGGTGAGGATTGCTTTAAGAGCTGTTGGCTTTAATGCTGCGTTCCATTCAAGGTTCGAAGGGAAAGGTTCTTGAAATCTCTTCACATCATATAAGAATCTGAGATTGAGATGTGGAGTTGTAGTTGATCGATATGTTTTAAAATTTGCAGTGTGTAATTTTTTATTGTTGGCATACACTCTTAGAACGAATGTGTTAAAAACAACACATTAGTGTTGATTCTGGGACAACTCTGGGAATCTGGGAATGTGTTATTATTGAAACAACACATTTTGTGTTACTTTAACACAACTTCTAATAAAAAATCAACACGAAATGACACATTATTAGGGCTGGGTATCAATTCAGATGTTCCAGATCAATTCGATTTCGATTCACAAGCTATCAAATCGATTCGATTTTTATACTCGATTCTCGATTCAACTCAATGAATATAGATTTAATATTACTACAGCATTACAAATCACGCATATAGCTTTGTTCTTGTTCACAACATCATCGTCGTCTTGCTTGCGAAATTTAAAATGCTTCAAAATGCTGACTGTTTATGTGAAGGTGGCATCAACGCCGATAAAGCACCTGAAACCGCCATTTTAAGCACCGAATAAATATATAACAGGTTCGCCTCTCGCTCCTTGGTCACATCACGCAAGGCAAAAAAGAGGGTGACATCTAGTAGAAAAGACTATTATTTACGTAAACGTTAATCTTACGTTCAATGTTTGCGGAAATAAATATGAAAAAATAATCGATTCGTTGCCTTTGAGAATCGATTTTGAGTCGACAAAAAAACGATGAATCAAAAAAAATTTTTTTTGCCCGGCCCTACACATAATGTGTTAAAATTACACATAATGTGTTAAAAGCTTAACGCACAAAGATGTGTAAATCCTTTCTAAGTGTGTACTTCAAGTAGGGGCTTTTTAGGGCAATATGTGAGTGGAAAATGACATCTTAAAGTCACTATGAAATTGAAAACTTACACTTTTTGGAATTTTGTGGTATTTTTTCATTATTTAAAAAAAATGCATGTGCCCTCATAATCTCCTAAAACACTAATCTCCTCTCATGCTGCTGAAGTATTTAACCCCAGACCATTCAAGATGTAGGTGACATTGGGCCTAATTTTTCAATCTAACGTTGAAACAAGCGTAAAGTGTTGAGGGTTCACGTTTGATTCATGAAATATTTGTATGCCCCAAGTATCATCATATGAAAGATTGTATGTTGATAAATGTGGAAAAAGTCTTGTAATTTTAATATCACAACCATATATACGCTTTGCGTCGTGCCATATTACCACCTTGGGTGTGCATAAAATCGGCAAATAATTCACCAGCCCGTCATCAATTATTCCTTTCATATACTGTACTATATGCTCTCGGCACGTTAAAGTTCTAAATATAGGGATGCGACGATAAATGCCAGGAAAATACCTGAAAAGGTTTGAAGACTGTCAATATAAATTAAGTCATTTCCTGGAGCTGCGTGTCATATGGATCTTCTTCTGCTGCCCATATTGAGTTTATCGCACGAGAGCGCCCTCTGGTTTTTGGATGTAGCGGCATTTCACCGTAATTCATTGAGAAACATAGCAAGCATCATCGGCCGGAGTTTTTTGGGAATGGAGTACATGCTTAAAAATAAAGGTGCTTAAAAGGTTCTTCACAGCAATGCCATAGAAGAACCATTTTTGGTTCCTAAAAGGACAAGTTCGGTACTTTACACTTAAAGTCCTGTTTTCAGATTGTTTATGATGAAATAGAAAGGTTTTGACAGAAATTTGGACTTATGATGCTGGCCCGAGAATTTTCGGTTTCTGTTGTATCACCCCACCACTTCTACAGTGGCTGCATAGGTGCACTGGAACAATCCTTACTAAAATGCATTAAACTTTCGTTTACAAAGACGTGAAACTCATCGAGTGGTCAGGGGTGTTCACTGATATGCTCACACAAAAATCACTGCAAAAGATGCTTTCCAACAGCTGTTTTACCATTCGTTGTGAACTTGTGGACCTATTTTTCCAAACGCCTCACATCCGTATATTTTTCCGTTAAGAGCTTGAAAAATAGACACTCCAGCCCAGTTGGTGGCGATAATCCACCTTTGCCAATTGCAAGAATACAAACAACGTTCCCGGCGCACAGTAATACCGTACCTCGGAGCACATCTAATTCAAGTCAATGGAGTTGGACAAAAACTACGATAAAACCTGTTGGAAAGCATCTTTTGCAGCGATTTTTGTGTGAGCTTATCAGTGAACACCCCTGACCACTCGATGAATTTCACGTCTTTGTAAATGAAAATTGAATGCATTTTAGGAAGGATTGTTCCAGTGCACCTATGCAGCCATTGTAGAGGTGGGAGGTGATACAAAAAACACCCGAAAATTCTCAGGCCAACATCATATGTCCAAATTTCATTCAAAACCGTTCTATTTCATCATAAACAATCTGAAAACATGTCTTTAAGTGCAAAATACTGAACTTGTCCTTCAAAGAACCATTTCTTTCTAAAAATACTTTTTTTGACTACAAAGAACCTTTTTGAGTCCAAATATAGATGTTGAAGGTTCCCCATGGAACCATTTAGCCAAAAATGGTCTGTCTATGGCATTGTAAAGCACCTTTCATGTTTGGATCTTCTTTTATTATTCTTATTTTGTATTTTGTCATTTATCATTCCAGGGATCCCCCCCAAAGTCTAAAATTACTGTCGTCGTTTACTCGCCCTAATGTTGTTTCAAACCTATGTTTGCTTTCTTCTGTGTAACACAGCAGATGTGAGGCAGAATACGATCATTTTGGTCGCCATTCACTGTCATTATGAAAAAAGTGAATGGTGACTGAGGCTGTCAGGTTCCACAGATGAAAGACACTCATACGAGTTTAAAATGACATGAGGGAAAGTGATGACAAAATTTTGTCTGTGAGATCTCTTTAAGCCATTGAGATCTTTTCCTTCCACTTTCTTGCACATTGTCACACTATGATCATTCGTAAAAATTATGGATGAGACGTTTAAAGAAATGACAGCACTTTAACTCTTTCTCGAAACACTCTCTCTGTAGCTCTCACCGGTTCATTTCTGTTCAATTACAGCTTCATTTCTCATTCTTACTCTCCGATTTTTCTCTGAATGTCACACTGTGTACTGTTTATTTATGTTTAGCCTCCTGCCATCTCTCTCACACAGGAAGCCTCTGGTTTTACCAGCAAACTCCTCTTTCATTTATTCACTGCATTCAGGCCTCCACATACATCTACAGTATATACACAGATAGCATGCATGGAGGCGCCTAGAACAGCAATGCTGTCAGTCATCTAAGTGCGGTGTCAGTGACTCTGTGAATAGATTGAGTTTGGTGTATATAACTGCTGGTCAGACCACCAGACTTTACAAACATTGAGCAGAGTAAAGTGAATGGATGCCATTGCACAGTAAGATCATCCGGATACACGTTAGAAATGCTGGGCTCATTAGATCTACTCTATAGTGTCCTGATACAGAAGGTAATAAATGACACGGTGTTGTTTGATTTACATTGATATTTGTTTAGGTTGTTTTCAAATTATTTGCCTGTTGCCGTGTTTGAAATTGCTTTTAATTTCTTATATGTGACCCTGTCTGTGAAATCCAGGGTAAAGTCTCATTATCTAATGATGAGATTAGAAGCATCAAAGTTTGTTTTCAAACGTTGATTGAAAACATTGACTTCAATCTTTGACATGACCTTACTCAGTTAATATTAAAGATATCAAGGTTATTGTTTTACAGAATGTTCTTTATGTAGGATGATCTCATGTAGAAAACAGTAAATCACAAAAAATGACTTTAACTGGGTTTTTACAGGCAGGGTCACAGAAAGTGTAGTACACTATATCAGGTGCGCTTTCATCACAAAGGTCATGGGTTCAATCCAACGCACACACAAAGTGATTTAAAAAAAAGAAATGTGTAGGTTGAAAGTAGGGCTGGGCGATATGGCAAAAAAAATTATCAAGAAAATGTTTTCCATATCAGTTGGTATCGATAATTATCATAATAAATAACAAATCTTTATTCCTGCCAAATTTGAAGGCAGATTTTTGCTCATGAATGAAAATTGTAAAAACCATACAGTTAGTAAAGGTTTTAAACAAATTTTTATTCAGAACATGACAAATACAAATACTAAAATCTTGTATTACAGGCATCTGTATTAAAGGCGGAGTCCACGATGTTTGAAAGCCAATGTTGATATTTGAAATCACCTAAACAAACACGCCCGTACCCCAATAGAATCTGGACCTTCTGTTCATAGACCCGCCCCACACATACGCAACCCGGCAATGATGTTGGTTAGTAGACACGCTCCTTACTGCTGATTGGGTACAAGTGTGTTTTGGTAGTCGGCCCGTCTCCTTTTCCAAAGCGTTGTTCAAACATCGTGGACTCCGCCTTTAAATGTAAATATATTTGTTATGAAATCACTGTCACTTTAAGACCCAAGACAGACTGCTTTAAGTTTCAATATACTGATAAACATCCAGCTGTTTATGTTCACCTAAACAAGAAAGAAAACTTAGTTCAGTGATCACGCATGTGTTATACATATACGAGCTACACACGCTGATAAATGGATATCAAGAGCGTCACGTTGCTGTGGGAGAGCACTCTCATACAGTATATTCACTGCAGTGGTGGATCTGCTGTTTTTCCTCAGTTTCCTGAATTTGTGAAGGTCCTGTAAATATACTTTAAAGCTGTGCGGACGTGTGCAAGGTGGACGCTGAAAGAAAGTACAGTATTCTGTAACTATTTTGCTGTGTTCCGTGCTTTGACAAAATGCATGTTTGCGCATGTTTGCGCGTCTAACATTACACAAAAGGAAAATGTTTACGTGCATTTGGATTCCATCTGCGTTATCCGCATCGCGAAAATCATAGAGCTCTACAAATAAATGAATAACTTGCCTCATCTTATTCCACTCTGGATTGTAAACCAAGAGCACCGTGCCACATCATTTTCAGAAATGCGTCGCAAAATTAACTGTAACTTTGCGAATACTTGTCAGACAAGCAAAAGTTAAATGTCTACATCATTGGTCTCCAACATGGTTGCCCGCAAAGAGCCTGTGAAATGCCGTGAAAAGCACTTTATATAAATTTTTTCCCTGCCATTGATGAGTTATCTCGTAATTAAGAGAAAACATTTGCATAAAAAAAGTGTTCCTGATGAATTTTTATGTATTTTATTGTATCTGCAAGACCACGATTATCCACTAGATGCACTTACCAAATTTATGAAAAAAACTGAAGCCAAAACGTTATTTTAAACTTTGTGTATGTTCTGAATTTGATCTCTAACAAAATTCCTTCATAAAAATGCAATTATTTCAGCTTTTTGGTTAAAAAATATTTTTAAAGAAAAATACCCATGTTTAAGAGTTTATAAGCAGGGAAAATAATATGAAAGGTTTTTATCCCCCTTTTGTTTGTTTGTTTGTTTGAAAGCAGAGGGTCTGTTCTTTCATTTGATATATTTGTATGTTTATATATTTTTAGAAGAAAATTTTCCTGAAAGGCATTTTGTGAACCTTTTGTGAAAATCACAAAAAAATGGCTGGCGGGGAATGAGTTAAAGCCTTAATTTTAATATTTGTTTATTACATATTTTTTATATCAGCTTGGTTTCTTTTATGTATGTTAACATTTTAAACAATAACACACATGAAAAAATCTAATAAAATAAAATCAACAAGTAAAAACAAAATGTTTTGAGTAAACTATATCAAAAAGTAGCCCTTCAGATTGTTTTATCCATTGTGTTAGATCACAAAAATGTTGGAGACCCCTGGTCTACATAAAGCTTGGAATGTCTACTTTTAAATGATATTAACGAAATCAAAAACAAATATTCTCACTTTGTGTAAACTCTATGAGAAGAGTTGTTACTTCATTACCTGAAATAAGCTGAGATAGCAGTTCGTGCTGCACATAGTGTTATGAGACTTTTTATTATTATGTTTTTAGGCAACTGAAAAAAGCACAGTGCAGGTCAAAACTTTCCCAGAGCCTCAAAAGACCGGACTTAGAGGGTTAAAGGTGTAATGTGGGTTTTAGCGCCATCTAGCAGCGAGATTGCAAATTGCAGCCAACCTCAATTTCGAAACGCAATAAGAAGCTACGGTAGCTGTCACAGTACAAACATGGCATTGTCTGAGTCAACATAGGTGCTATTACGCCATAAAATATAGTTCCTCTTTTAAATCCACTTAGAAAAGCGCTATGTTTTATTTTGTACCACCAAACTTGCTCGTATAACTACTCGTCTTAAATAGGAAAAATGTTGATGTGTTTGGTCACTTCTAACTTTATCTCTAAATGGTACCATTGAATGAATGGGGCTAAGCTAAATGCTATCGAAGCGTCGCAGCGCGCTCCAGCGCTTACGTGCACGCACACAGATGATAGAGGGATGTATCAACAATTCTTAGTTAAGGTAATAACATATTTTAATATTGAAAATGAGTAGACTATTCCTTTAATCTGTAATCATTCAAGTCATTATTTAATGATGTGTTAATATAATATAGATGTAGAATTTCTGTAAAAATTTTAATCTAATGATTGATGTGACATTGTTAACTTAGAGCTGATGAAAATTTGATGGATAATTAAAAATTAGGTATTACTTGTAGGTAATTTCTTTGTCAAAACCTAATCGATGAATGTAACTGATGACCCTATTACTGCTTTATGGGATGATTTTGCTTTGGATCAATTTTACAGTGTGTGTAATTATGTGAACCATCAGTTTTTAGAGCAGAAATTATCGATATATAACTATCCGTTGTATTATTCATAATACTTACACTATCTGAATCTTATTACTGTGTTCGTCTTTCAGCTGATCGCTGTGTATGAGGAACAGGAAGCCCAGCAGGGGACCGCCGTGAGTCCCAGGAACGGAACAGGAAGCTGCTTAACGGGACAGTCCAGTCCAGAACCGTACGACTCTGAACTCGCCTGCTTCCAGCCAATCAAAGGAGGAGAAATTGAAGTCAACTCCTCTGCCCTCAAATCCAGTATGTATCCAATGTAATGAAAATTGTCAGAGGTAATGCAAGTAAGTTAAAGGTCCAGTGTGGGTTTTTAGCGGCATCTAGTGGTGACACAGCTCACCCCTCAATTTCGAAACGCATAGAGAAGCTACAATAGCCGCCATTGGACAAACATGTCGTCGGCTGAGACAACGTAGGGACGAATTGCGCTCTGTAGAACAGAACTGTAGAAACATGGGCGCGACTTCCATGTAAGGGGACCCGCGGTGTATGTAGATAAAAACGACTCATTCTATGTTAATAAAAACAATACAGTTCATTATGTAAGGTCTTTATACACAACTGATAATATAGTTATGTATGTTATATTGCATTTTTGTCAAGAGATCCTCTTCTAAAAGTCATGCAATGCACCTTAAGTATTTAGAGGAAAATAAAAAACTGTAAAGTGATGTTTCAGCATTACAGAAATAGTCTTATGATCAAACGTGTGTCTGTGAGTTAATGGCGAGTGAAATAATAGACTGTCGCTATGAGAGATGATATTATATGCCGTGTTTTCAGCTTGAAATGCTCCGACTCGCTCATGTGGCCGTGAACAAACCTCTGCGAAATGTTCCCACTATAGTACTCATTCATATTAAAGATAATATCAATTTTAATACACACTTCACCTTAACCAACTCATCTCGCTCTCTTTCGTATCTTTAAACTGTAATAAAATCTGCCTGAAAAATTTCACCCTCAAAGTGAAAATCGTTGCAGGTGAGAATTATGGAACTTTTATATTTAGAGCTTCAGCGTTTTCATTTCATTTATTCAGTGCAAGACATTTTCTCTGGGTTCGAGCAGATGTGAAACGCTTCGATCTTTCCAGTGCTTTACTACATCACCTCAGGGGATCTTACGTTTTTAACCATGTGTTTTTCATCTGAGCTGGTTTCACCTCTGCCTGATGTCATGTACGCCTCGGCTACAGCAAAACACACCCCTGTTTCATCCAAATGTGTGAGTGTGATTTAAAATATGTTTACACACCAAAATTAAAACCCTTGGTAAAATAAGCTGGGGAATTGTGTGCGTATATGTACAACATACGTGTGTTTCTTTGGGTCTCCTTGTAAATCTGCCCCTTTGTGTTTTAAGATC
Organism: Misgurnus anguillicaudatus; assembly: GCF_027580225.2. Lineage (NCBI taxonomy): Eukaryota > Metazoa > Chordata > Actinopteri > Cypriniformes > Cobitidae > Misgurnus > Misgurnus anguillicaudatus. Next base: position 14,541,198 of record NC_073353.2, read on the forward strand.
AGTTGTAAAAGTAGACAAAGTGACTTGTAATGTTCACCGTGTCGCATAAGTTGCTTTTTCTTTCACGAGTCAGACATTCCAGAGACGTGCTCAGGTTTCTGTGTCTCTGCATGAAGGTGGAGGTGTCGGTTAATGGAGTGATCTTTTCCTCTTTCATTCTCCACAGCTGTAAATGTGCCGTTTGTCACGTTGACGGACTCAGACATGCATCTGTATCTGGATCATTTGTTTAAAAGAGAGATCACACGTACATTTAGACTCTCTCTCTCGCTCGCACGCACACACACACACACACACACACACACACACACACACACACACACACACGCACACACACACACACACACACACACACACACACACACACACATATATAAAGTTTGAATGGGGAGAGAATGTGGTTGAAGAACTTTAGGACTTATAACTCTGAGACATAAACACAGAAGGGCCTGGTCACAGACCGTGCTTAGGTTTAGTCCCAGACTAAAATGTTTAGACCTCGTCTTAATTAAAAACATATATTCAAATATATCAGTTACATTGTTTTGTCTAAAGATGGACACCAGTAATGTTTATTCTAAGTCACATTTATAAAAGCTACTTAAATGTAATTTAACTAAGGCCTAATCCTGGTTTAATCTGAGCCTTGTCTGTGAAACTGGGCCTAGATGTGCTCTTGCATTTAAATGCAGCTTTATGAACTGCAACTAATAGGAACAGAATGCAAAACCCTGGTTCTCATGATGCTTTTTTTTTCATTGAGTTTGATTCCAAAACGCGATAAACGCCATTTTTTAAAAGTAAATTCTTAATTTTATGCAAAATCCAATATCCGCTGTGTTATTCTGTCATCTGTTCTCCCTTTTTTTCCCAAAACGCGATAAACGCCACTCCCCTACAGAACGCAAAAAATCTGCTCCACATATTACAGCGCACCATTCCACGCAATGTAAACAAACAATGGCGGTGCGTTGAGTTCACAGAATCCTAGTTTTCCTCATCTACTTTGTACTTCGTGATCAACAAACAAACAAAAGCAAAATAATACTTTAATGGCATTGATAAACCTGTGGTTGTTTTCTGTGACGGGAAAGATTGTAAGTCATCAACATCCAATAACTTAACGCGAGAGGCACTCGGGAGACAGTCGCTTGTTCTCCCGACAGCATCTGTGAAGTTTATGTGATCCTAACACATTGACCCCAGGGGATCTTATGAAAAACTTTCCATTATTTTACGTGAATCCAACGAAAATCGAGCAGGACCAAAACATTTTACAGCGAATTGCTTTGAAAAATGTAAAGCGACGGCGTCAAGTATAAACGCAGCAGTGACAGTGTTCTTAATATGACAAAGTAAGTGTTTTGATTAATGCCTATCATGTTATTAAAGGGTTATCAGTGTATACCACTGTTCAACTAAATGAATATATCATGGCATAGATGAATGCACATTTATACAGTGATTGAATAGATTTATAGCATTTTGAAAAAAAAACTTGTCATGGATTTATTGCATATTGTGAAAAAAAATATTCAGTTTTTATAATAAATTTTGAAAATCAAGTTATGGATTTGAATTTTTTATCTTTTTATAACCTAAAGATGCTATGTGAAAGTTTTTAACAGAAAATAATGGTTTTCATCTTGTCACTTTCTTGGTATAGAAAACACGTTTTTACTGAAATTTGTCAAAATGGATTTAGTGCGTTTTGGAAACAAACTCTTCAAATGAACATTAACCTTATATAAGAACAATGAAAGATGCACTGTGCCAGGTTCTAGCACAAGTGCTATTTTCCGCCTGTAGTCCCTTGGCAGGTCAGTAACACAATAGAATAGATTTTTAAAGTGATAGTTCACCTAAAAATGTAACTCCAGGTTTCACAGACATGCCTTAAGGGAAGTCTTAGACTAAAACACATGTTAAATCTGTCTTTCAACTGAAAATAACTTGCAGTGACAGATCCTAACATGTGGCAGTGCCATTGATTTGTCTCAAGATACACACTAGTAACATGTTTTTTTCTAAGGCATGTTTATAAAACATGCTTAAACAACTTAATTTAACTAAGTCCCAGTCCTGGCTTTAGCTAAACCTTGTGAAACCAGGCCTAAATGTTTTATTATCATTTATTCACCCTCATATTGTTTCAAACCTATGTGACTTATTACCGTGGAATATGAAAGGCGAGTAAATTTCTAAAGAGCAATAATATCAATCAAACCTCTTTTTTTATGTTTAACACTTTCCCCGCTAGCGGTTTTTTAAAAAAAGTTGCCAGTCAGCGTCAGCATTTTTTATGATTTTCACAAAAGTTTAATGCCATCCAGAAAATGTTCTTCTTTAAATATAAACAAACAATATATCAAATGAAAGAACAGACCTTCTGCTTTCAAAAAAAAAAAGTTTCATTCTACCTTCATTAGTTCTCTTTTTATCACCTCTTAAATGTGGGTAGGTTTCTTCAAAAACACCCCATTTTGAGCAAAAAGCTGAGATAATTGTGTTTTTGTAAAGGACTGTAAAAGTTTTTTGTAAAGATTCAGAGCGATCTTTAAAACATACACAGAGTTCTTTTACGTGAGGCATTACTTCAGGGTTGTATAATTTGCGGGTATAATAGCGGTATTGCGGAAAGCCAGAAATTCTCGTCATTGGCAGGGAAGCGTTTTCTCTTAATTGATGAGTTGTCTCATCAATGGCGGGGAAAGAGTAAATAAAAGTTAATGGGTTTTGGGGTTGTCAAAGTCCAAAAATGAAAAATAGCGCCCCAAACATATCTTTAAAGGGACGTATCACGAAAATCTGACTTTTTCCATGTTTAAGTGCTATAATTGGGTTCCCAGTGCTACTATTAACCTAGAAAATGTGAAAACGATCAACCCAGTATCTTAGTTTTTGTAAACCATTCTCTGCAAACATGTGGAAAAAATAGGTCATTGAAATGTGGCTCCGCTTGTGATGTCAGAAGGGGATAAAACCACCCCTTAATCGGCACCATCCAACCAAGGCACTGTCATTAAGTGCAGACATCAGCTCATTTGCATTTTAAAGAACATACCCAAAAAACTGCACATTTTTGCTCACACCTACAAAGTGGCAATTTTAACATGTTATAATAAATGATCTTTATGGCAATTTAAAGCTAAAACGTCACATACGTACTCTCGGGACACCAAATATTTATTTGACATTTTAAAAAAGTCTTGTGAAATGTCCCTTTAAAAAGATCTGTATATACTCATATTCTGGATTCCAAGTCTTTTGAAGTGGTACAATAGACAATAGAAATGAAATGACCCGTTTTTTTACTGGTCACTGTACTGTACTGGTTACCAAACATCTAAAATGGATTAAAACTGCCTCATTGACGTCAAACACAAATGGTTCTCGCATTTCATGACCAAATGTCATTGACAGCGTGTCTAATGCCCTCATACTTTATGTAAGGACGAAATTTCATTCACACAAAGCCTTCATATAAGCTTTCAAGACTTCAGAAGGCTTATATATATATATATAGCTGTGAGTCAGACCACTTTAATGATACTTTTATGGTCCTGATTTTTCCCATTTATGTATTAAATTGAAAATGAATGACTAGGAAATTCTTCACATTTGAACCTTTATCCACATTTAACATTTGTGTTTCATGGAAGTCTGTCATCATTTACTGAACCTCATGTTGTAACAAATCTGTATTAATTCTTTATTCTGCTAAACACAAAGTAAGATATTTTGAGCATTATTGACTGTCATAGTAGTATTTTTTTTCTACTATAGAGTGGTGCTTCTGTTTTCTGCTTTATTGCAGATACCTTCCTTTGTGTTCAGCAGAACAAAGACATCTATACAGGTTTGTAACAAAATGAGGGTGAGTAAATCATGAGAGAATTTTTATTTTTGGGTAAACTATCCCTTTAAAAGTACAGAATGGTACATAAGCATATTGTGGAAACGCCCCAAAAACAGATTTTTTTGCAGTTTAACCCTGCAGTGCTCTGTCATTATGAAACCACCTTCTAAATCAATGCACACATAAAGACACACACCCTGGTATTTCCCGGCGTACGGCCCGACCCGCCTCTCTAAGTGGATTATTCCTCCAGTCCAAATGAATGCTGAGCGTTCAGCCATCCATGAACAGGAAGAATACACGTCCTCACAATCCAATCAGCCACCTTTCATTGAGTTGTATGATGACCTGTGAAATCCTGCTACCAGAGCTGCACGCTAATACTGTTTTATGCTCTATAGGTTTGTTTTATTACTCCAATTAATTCACAAAGCAGCAAGGCAAAAAAAAAATCAATTTCAGCGTTTTGAATGGATTGCTCACCGTCTCTGTGACTGAGCAGCGCCGAGGGGAAATTTAATGTAGGGTTACGCTTCAAGGCCTGAAACATAGTCTATGCAAGTATGTAAATGCAGAGGATTCTAGCTATGCGAGCTTGATTTGAGATGTTATTAAAGCGCCAGAATGCAGTTCATAAAACAATACATATGCAGATTGCATTCTCAGTATTGCCACAGGGGCGCTGTTGTGTACATCAGCGAAAACAGACATCCCTGGTTTTCTCTTTCTGATTAACTACCCTACTTACTTTCATCATTGTATTCTGTGACAGAACATACTGAATTCGATATTTTCGTTGTCATGTGACCCATATATTTATCAACCTATGACGTACAGATGCTAAAATAAATGAGTTTTTTGGGGGGTGGGGCTTTTGTGCCTTTACTTGGACAGAGAAGTGGAGAGTAGACAGAAAAATGTTGGGTAGAGATTAGGGATGGGCGATATCTTATCGTTTGCAATATAACACCAAAATTTAGTAGTTTGTGCATGCGCCCAATTCTGTTCACGTGCGGAGTAAAACAAACATGGCGGAAGGCGGACGTGAGGCTGACGAGGTGCTTGTTGTTATTACCATGAATTTACCAGTAAATACAAAAATGTGCTGTTCACACATGCAGTGACGTTCCGTCTATTTACCAGTAAGACATCATTCACATACATCAAAATACCAGTAAACTCAGAGAAAAAGCGGAAGTTACCTGTGGCGTGCAGCCGGTGAGCTCAGTGTTGTATTTGTAAACAATGGCGGATTATGACTTAGTATCCACGGTCCGTATTATGTTGTTTACACATCTGTGGCAAACGCTGATGGTCGCGAAGTTGCTCGTGACCAAACAACATTGCGTAAGGCGGCGTCAAACGGAACCTGTGTTTGCACATTAGGCTTCGCCAAGGAGCGAGGTAAAGTTACCGTGTGTCTCAATTCGTTCCCTAGCTCCCGAGGTCGTGAATCAGTATATCGTGTACACAGGTTCGGGCACTGGTAAGGACCCTAGCTCACTTCACATTGGGACGATGTTCACTTATTTTTCTGTCACGGCTGCTTAAGCGCATTGTAATCACTCACAGCTGTTACTCATCAACAACCGGCAAAACCAACATCTTTCTGACTTAATTTTAAAAACAGTACATTGTGAAAAATGCTGTCATTATTCTCTTACATATCTGTGCATAAAATTGGAGGCATATAATTACATTTTAAATGTAATAAATATATTTACAATTTTAAATAAATATTTATTTTTTAAATATTGAGTATATTGTGGTCCCTTACTGTGTAGCAATGTGTGTTTATATTTACAACTAAAACAAACGTTTGTCTTTATAAAAGTTCTGTAACATTTCATAAAGGTTATTGAGTTGGATCACGTGATGTTCGGTTGGCGAGCTTCAGAAAAGGTCACGTGATTTCCGGTTAGGGAACATAGGGATCATCGATGCTCACTGGTTTTTGCGTTGCATTGTGGGAATTTTTAGGGAACGAACGTTCCAGTGCACTGAACGGATTTTGCGATTGAGACAGCCCTTAAAATGGCCGACTCCCTGATCAGTGCCCTGACTTCTGAACAAGGGAGCTGATTGAGACACACGGTTAGTTTTAGGTTTGATATTCGCTGCATATCCGCCTAGGCTGCTTTAGGGGCCGTCTGCAAATCACAAAGGGTGTGCTAAGGACGTCGGCAATTTGGCAAATAGATGGTAAGCTGTTTGAAACAACTTTGGTGAAGAAATGTGGATGTTAACTTCAGGTGTGCTCGACTTTTAAGCAGCACATGTGTTGAAACATGCGGGTTTAAACGCGTCATCTATAAAAAAAAACATTCTGATTGGCCTTAATCCGAAGCTGTCAGTGCGGCCTGACGTCGTCTGTTCTAAATGTTGGTAATCCTATATTTTTCGTTCAGCACTTACTGGTAAATTAATGGTATACAACCTGTCTTACTGGTACATTGGGAGTACAGATTTACCGGAAAGGTTCTGTTCACACATTACCTGTTAACTGCAATTTACCAGTAAATTACCAGTAGAGACTGTATGTGGGACTATTGACTGTTTCACACTGAACTTCTTTACTTTATCAGGTTACTTTAAAGCAACACTATGTAGTTTTTTTACCTTTAAATAATGTCACTAAAATTATTTCAGTGATAGAACAACTTTTAACTGTACAAATTGTACTGTTGCTGCAACCTGAGCAGCCTCCTAGCTGCTACAAGCACACTCTGAAAGTGGCGGTGGAGGGTAGGAAACACAGCCCCGCCCCTCCCCCTGCCTGCAGAAGAGTGTCTGATACCAGGCACTGTTGCGCTTTTCAACCACATGGGTGAGCTGGAAGTCATTTTTACATGGAAACTACATAGTGTTGCTTTAACATGTTTGTTACTTTATCAGGATTTATTTGCAGTTGTACTCTGTTGTAATTTTGAAACACATCTAAAGACATTGTTACTTTTCCTGTTTGCACTATTTTTGCACTGTGAGAGTATAAATAAATACAGAATCTGTGTTTACATTTTAAACTTGTAATTGATTTGAATTATTATTGTGTAATTGTTGTTGTGTGATGTTTTTCAGCACAGTCACAGTGGAACACAACTTAAACATAACCTAATCTGATATTTTACAGAAGAGAATAATTTATCGTCATTTTTATCGTCACCGCAACAAACAACTGAAATTACTGTGATACATTTTTTAGGACATATTGCCCATCCCTAGTGGAGATAGGGGAGCGGGATCTGCAAAAGATCTTAAATACGGAAATCAAATTTGGGTCACCATAAGCACACTGGTGCTATGTGTGGGCCACTAACCATGGGGCTATCGGCGCCGACAAGAGTTGTTAAACAGGTACAATTAAACCATGAGGAATACATTTCTTAGTACATAAATCGGAAAGTTTTTCTGTATTTTTAGTGTATTAACTGTTTTTATTTGGTGAATCCACAACTCAGTTGGCATACAAATAAATCTTGATAAAAGTAATAGACCATCCGTGTATTTCTCACATACTTTTTTCCATACTGAGCTTTTTAACTTATTTATTGCTCATGCTGATTTTTGCCTATTATATAGTATAGAAGCTTTCAGATGCAATGCAGTAGTTTAAATGGAGTCTTTCTTAGCTTAGTTAAAGCTAGTTAGCCTGTTAACACGTTTATGGGTATTTCTCTAAACAACAACATATTATATTTTGCTCAAACTGTTATTTTAAAATAACTTGTGAAGTTTGTTATTGCCACAGTAAGAATCTATGATGTGCAACAGTGAGTCCAAAATATGGGGAACATGAGGAAATCTTTTTTTGTTTAAATCTGGAAATAATCAAAGGGTAATCATTTTAGGGTTTTAAAATGTTTCAAGCGAAGTTCATGTCAATTTTTCAATTTGTTTTTGGAAACATTTCACAATGTTTACAAGGCTTTGCGCTTGCGATGCAGTGTCTGCCCTGAAGGAAAATATTTTGTGCCGGACTTGAGGTTTGCTGGGCTTTCTGGGAGCAGAAGGTTACAGTTTACATGTTCAGTCAACATGTCTGATCTCATAGATCATTTTAATTTGATTTGAAGGGATGTTGTTTTGGCACTGTGAGTGTTTAACACACATATGTTTGCAGTAGTGCTGTCTGCTTTGATACGCAGGCCCAGAGGTCTTCTGAGACCAGCAGTGTCATCTGGAGTCTGTCAGTAAGTAGACACACATAGACGCTAGTGAACAGATTCTGCATGTGCTTAGATGTCATACTGTGCTTTACGTGTGTCGATCAGTGCATTTTGGCACAACTATTGGACTGTCACCCTGCAGCTCTGTGCTGTGGTCAAAATATTAAGGAGTGTGAAACATCTGTGCATTTTTCCTATATGACACTACTTGAATTTTGCTCATACGATACAATGATCAGAATAACATATGTGACCCGTGCTGGCAAAATGAGTCAGAATGCACATGATCTAATTTTGAGCTACAGGTAAAAGATAGTATAAATATAGATTTTGATCAAAATTGAGGTTTTCATAAAAATAAGTACATTTTAAGCCCCTCGTCTAGCGTCTATGCTCTAAATAGTCATTAAACTTATTAAACAGTGGTCTCAGACTCTCAACTCGTGGGTCATTTGGGCCTTTCCTCCCCTTCTCTGCGGCCCGCCCTGCTGTCAAAAAATAACATAATCCGGCACGCAGTAAGATTTTTATTTACTTCGTTTTTTTATTGAATTAAAAGTTTAAGAAGCCGTTTACATGTCGCATCTAAATATATCGTCGCTGTCCGATGAAACTCACGTATGTTCATTTTGCCGATTTTGAGATTTTTCGACAGATTGAATGTCCAGGTTCATTTCCATATACAGTATGCGTCACATACCTAAATAGCCAATGAAAAGTTGTGAAATCATGTCATCTGATTTTCACGTACCCGTTTGGTGTCAAAGCTGTCAATCACGCCGCATATCTTCCGCCTGTGAAGCATCTCGTCGGTCTCTTAAAGTTTCATCGAACCTCAGCACTGGATATAGCCGAATAAACATGACAATGACTTTCCTTCATCGAGGTAAACGTTTCCCCCGGACGCCAGACTAACATCTAGGAGTTACTTAATTACGGTAGGACTGTGCAAACAAAGTATCTGTCTAGCATTGGTGATATTTACGCTGGGGATTTCCCCATCACTTTTTGAAAGCATTTGGTTAAAATGTTCTGAAAAATCAAGCCGTGCTTAAGACTGGTTTTGTGGTCTAGTCTCACATGTGTTGCGTTGTATGCTTATGGTGTGTTTTCTTGTACATGTGTAATGAAATTCATTGTAATCATTTATTAAACGCGCTGCTGTTTTCTACGGTATGGTGCTGTTCGGTTGAGCTGGTGTTGCAAGGACTGTTACATGTGTGATGTGTGCATTCGACATTGTTGAGGGTTTATAAATTTATGCTGAGTATTTTCTTGTTGTTGACTGGCCTACGCTATGCCCATTTTTGATGCGCGTTATTCAATATTTTTCCCGTCCTGCAGTATGTTTTTTTCTGATCTTTTGTCACCACTTTTCAACACAAACTGACGCCCCTGTTGTGTAGCATTACCATGTCAGTGTATTGATTCATTGTCCCTTAATGGTTTGCAAGAGACATTTAATACACTTATAATTAATATTAAATGAAGTAAGCGTATTTAACCAAGACGTAGGCTATTTAATAAACTGAGCGTGTTCATCTGTCAATACGAAACACGACTTGGCCATTCTAATTAATGATCGGAAGAACGCGTATCGATCAAAGTTACTGTAAAATATGCACGCATGTCCATTTAAACTCAATTTTGGTCAAATGTGGATTATATCATGACACTGGCAAGAATATGGTTACATGTAAATATGCCGTACCAAGTATGACAACGCTACATTCAACTGCTTTTGATATACGGTGTTTTTTTCACTTTCTGAAAAGTTACCGTTTTGGACATACGTGAGTTTCATCAGGCAGCGACGATATGGTTTTCGCCCACATTCAGAGGCGTGCGAGGCTCTGTTTTTTTTGTCAGATTTTAACAAATGAAGAGTTTCGTTGCAAACGAGATTAATCAATTTTTTTTAAATTTTTGTAAAAAAATTTTATTATTATGTTATCATGTTATTATTTTGTTTTATGGTGCTACTTAGCTGTATTTTTTAAGTTATGAAGGTTTAAATCAAAACAAACCAACTGCAGTTGCATTGAAATTAATTGGAAACGAGATTTCTGAACAATTAAAAAATGGTGGTTATCTCGTCTTGCAACGAAACTCTTCAAATCATACATTGTTTTAAAAAAAAATTAAAAGATAATGTCAAAATATATATATATTTTTTTTGAAAATTCAATTTGCCATCACTGGTCAAATATACTGATTTCTGTAAAATCTTAATAAAAGCAGCAAAATGTTTGGTGAATAGCCATCAATATTTTAGTTTGTTTTTTACCTAAAGTAATAAATCGTAGGCGTGTCCTCGACTAAGGATTTACATATTCAAATCAGAATTGTGGTATCTTTCTATAGTTGACCGATAGTCGAATCATCTATGTGTGTGTGCATGGGGTGGGGAGGGGGCCAAACCACTTACAAATGGGTAACTTTTATTTTTTCTTTCACAAGCAGCACACATAAACGACTTTCTGATAAAGTGACCAAAACTGTCTTTCAAGTAATGAACGAAGACAAAACTGACAATGCATTTATTATCTAAGATAATATGTAAGGCAACATAAACATTTGTTAAATCATTCTTCATAACATTTTAAAGCCACGATCTACAGAACATCACACAAACAAAAAACATTTTGATAACTAAACCTAAAAAAACCAAATGTGATCCTGCCTTTGAAACCCCGGCTACAATTCAGCGATACATTTTTAAAGCTTATACCCGTCGAAAAACATCAGTTTTTTAATGTTTAGTTTAATGAACTCCTAAATATGAGACGCAGAGCACCTAGCGCATTCGGCTTAATTGTATGCGCCAGCATGGCCAGCACGCAACAGCGCAAATTTGATACAACGAAAAGCAATCCAAAATTTACAGATTTAAATTAGATCAAAATTTATGTTTATAATAAATACATTTTTTTTTTATAAAATAAGGTCAGAAGTAACAAGGTGCAGAACTAAAATGTGCAAAATGCCTGAAGTGCACGGAAACAAAACACAAGCCAAATAGATCAATCAGTTAACCCAGAGTGATTTATAAATAAAATAAAATAAAGAAATTGTTAAAAGAATGAAAGTATAGTTATATGTTATATGTGAAATCAGATAATGTGCACCCATATACGGCCAAAATTGAATGATCCTCATTTCATAACACATCTGCAAGACTGCAACGATTCGACTGTTAGATTGGTAGTCGAATCAGGCTTCTCCTATCGATGCATCAAATCTGCAACTATTCGGAGTCACCTCAATACATAGTTTCAAAAACTTTCAATATTGTGCTTAAGTCATATACTGTTTCCTAATAATGATGTTTAATTTTGGTTTTATTACAGTGATGACCAGTTTGGAGCCTAACAGCATCTGGTCACTGTATGCTTTCATTGGATGAATATTACCTTCATTTCTTTTGAGTTCCACATATAAACAAACAAACAAAAAAATCATGAAATTATAAATGATATTTGTATAAATTATGATTGTTAAGTGTTACCTTTTATTTGTTGCTATAATTTCATCTTGTATATGAAAGGAATATTGTTGTAGTGCTGAAGACAATGGTGTGGTTGTTCCTTGTTTGTTTCATTGGCAATGTGAGCTTTTGTAAGGGTGAGTTTGTGTCGTGTGTGTGTGTGTGTTGATACTCGCATTTTAACATTCTGCACGTTGCTTATTTGACACCCATATGCTTGAGTTAAAGCCCAAAGAGTTTAGTTGAAATACTTTAATTAGTTTGTCACACTGGAGCAGTTGTTAGACAGTCCTCATCACTCACTGTTCTCACTTTCAACACTAAGTTGGAGAAATGTTAAAATTACTCAGCATTTTTCAGTGGGAAAGAGTTGGGATGTGAAAATTGGAAATACTTCTTATTTTGAGAGGAGGTGACATTGTTGGGCTGCTTAATGATTGCTAGTGCAAACCACAACTTACGTGCACAGCTAAAAAGTTTGTGAATCACTCGTCTCGGCTGGTTCTTTTTAATGATTCGGTTGAACGATAAGGTGAGCGATGGTTTTAAATCAAACAAAACAACGTTGGATGCAATCTATACTATCTCCTAAAAGTTTGGACATGCTTGAATGGAATGTTTCTCATATTTTAGTTTTTTACTTACAAAGTAAATGGGACACTTTTTCCATGTTTAAGTGCTATAATTAGGGTCCCAGTGCTTCTATCAACCTAAAAAATGTGAAAAAAAAATTATCCAGGTATTTAGTTTTGGTAAACCATTCTGTGCAAGCATGTGAAAAATTAAAGGGATAGTTCACTTTTAAAATGAAAATTCTGTCATCATTTACTAATTCTCATGTTGTTTTAAACCTGTATATATTTATTTTTTCTGATGAACACTAAAGAAGATATTTTGAGAAATGATGGTAAACACACATCATAGTATGACCATTGACTTCCATAGTAGGAAAAATATTTTGGAAGTATTGTGATAAATGATGGTAAGCACACAGTTGACCCATTAAATTCCATCATATTTTTTATTCCTACTATGGAAGTCTATGGTTACTATCTGCTGTGTGTTTACCATAATTTTTTCAAAATATCTTCCTTTGTGTTCATCAGAAAAAAAGAAATTCATACAGGTTTAGAACAACATGAGGATGAGTAAATGATGAAAGAATTTTCATTTTAAAGGGCACTATCCCTTTAAGTCATTGCAATGTTGTTCCCCTTGTGATGTCAGAAGGGGATCTTATTATGAAAATCTGCACTATCCAACCATGGCACTGCCATTTAGTGCAGAGATCCTCTCATTTGCATTTAAAAGGACGCACCCAAAAACGGCACATTTTTGCTCAGGCCTAGAAAGCTATCATAAATCTATATGGTATTTTGAGCTAGAACTTCACATACGAGCTCTGGGCACACCAACGATTTATTTTACATCTTGAAAAAAGTCTTGTGAAATGTCCCCTTTAAAAGATAGAGTTGGTAAGAGAGGACAGGAAATAATATGAGCACTATCTATGATATGGGCACTAAAGCAATATTGCACACTATGTCAATGTGGAGCCCAGTTGGCTATTGGCACTTACGTTTCTCATGATCTTAACCTTTTAATCTTGAAGGCTCATGCTTTAAAATGAGGTATTATAAGGCATTATGTATTTAGACAGATAAAAGATGAAATTCAGTACGCATATTTAAAATAAAGCTTATTATGTACAGGCAAGCAGATGAGACAAGAATATGAAATCAGTGTGCTTAAATACATAGTATTTTTACCTATATTTTTTATTATATATATATATATATATGGGTGATTCTCACGCAAACTTGGTTTTAAACATGTCAAGCATGAAAATGTAAAAATTGCTTAAATTTACTTTTTTTCCCACCAGACATTGAAAAACAAAGTCTGGAGTAAATGGGAACATTAATTTAAAAACTTTTATTTATCATTTAACACTTTTTATAACATAATTTAAAAAATTAGTCCTAAAAATTCTCATTACCGCAAAAGTCAGAAAACATCAACACTGACATATTTTCAAAATGAAATGACAAACCTGAAAGAACATAATTTGGAGATTCTGCACATGCATTTAAAATCAAAGTATTATGCTTCTATTAATTAAATTAACATTTAATAAGCATCTGTTGCGGTAATGATAATCAAAATGTCGTGTAAGCATTCTGACAAGACAATATTTCAAATTAACTGTAAAAAAAGGATCTTACCTGGTAGCCATCTTGAAGTAACTGGTCCATGTGCTTGGTCACTCAAAATCAAACTTTATTAAAATTCTGAATGTGTGCTTAAACTGTTCTCAAAAAGTGTTGCGGAGGATGAGAACATCAGGCATGGACACGTCATTTTCCTAATTTTTCTTCATTATTATTATACATGAATATTCAGTAAATATTTTTTCTGTTATCTAAAGTAGTCTAGCAAAATATCCATTTATTTTTTTTCTTAATATTTTTGTGTTAATTTGATTAAATTACAACATAACGCATGTTCAAACACAGCCGGACACATTGCGGTAATGAGAATTTCAGCAGAAAATGAGATAAAATTTACAATTATAAATTCTTATGTTGAAATCACACATTGTGCAAGGTAGAACACAGTATTGTGTTAATTCTGATGCTTTTTAATGTTACTATATTACACATTTTAAAGCTAAAATCATTAGTGCCGTGGTGTTTCAATGGTTTCGTGAGAATCACCCATATAAGTCTACAGGTCCTCCACAATACCAGGTGTTTACATTTGAAGCAGTGTGTCTGTGTCAGGTAAAATCTTTATTACTATAATTCAACCAATAAGGAGACGACTTCGAATCTGCTGAATTGTTTCCATTTAAGTGTACCGTATGCATTAGACATTAAGCCTGTGGTCTGTTGGCGTGACGGTCGGATGCTGAGACTAAAGTTTGCTTAAGTTTTCAGGACGATGTCTCAATTCATTTGAGCTTCTCCATTCCTTTCCTTGCTGACTTTATCTATAGCCTCAGGGTCTCTTTGTTGGTCTTGGCTTGTGGGTAACGTGTCCCTCAGGAGCTGCTGTTCTAAATTACCTTTGCCGTTCTTAACCTCTCCCTATTGGCCCAGAGTGCAGGTCTTTCTCTTCCATCCTGACCTTGCTAAAGTGCCGACACTGATGTGCAGTGTAAACATCTCGACAGCGATCTTCCGCCTAATCCAAAACAGGCCGCGTGGCAGCAGAGTGTCTAACACAGCATTTGTCATGCTGTCAGGCGTGAGATGGGCCAGGGGCGAGACAGCAAGGGAAGAGGAGGGAATGCAAGCATACCATGGAAAGAAAAAGGATAGCATGAAAGAAGAAGACAGCGGGAGAGTGTGAGCGATTGTGATTTAGGATGAAGGAGAGAGGAAGTACATACTTTACCTCAGAGGTGTTTTTCCACTGTAGGGCATCTGGCAAGTGTCACCTGAGGCCTTGCGGTTAAGATCGTGGTTTGGCCTTCACGTGGAGCCCTGACAAAAGAGTTATCTCCAACAGAGACAAGCCTGTGCACTTTTATCGCTCCTGACATGTTTATGAATTTTTCCCTGACATAACCGTAAACTCACATAGTTCCTAGAGCTTTATGATAATGTGCAGAAAGCTTTATTCGTAAACCAGTGTTGTCGGCTACATTCAAAGTGTGCACAAACAGAAGCTGCATTTCTATAAAATATTTGTGCAAAACTTTAACGTCCTTTTTGAAATGTCAGCAAAATAACGTTCTTTCCATTAACCAGTGTTATGCGACTAAAACGTGATTTTTTTGTCTTGTGATGGGTCATTCCAAAAACCATTGCGACGGGGGTTTTCGATTTCATGTGGCGTCACAAGAACCGACGTGGGATTGACATTAAAATACCATGAAAGTGATTCGAAAGCATACAGAGCAGTCGACTCCAGATATTTTATAGTTGACTCTCACTGTTTTTTGATGTCATGCACTTGTTGGTTCTTGTGACGCCACATAAAAGTCAAACACCTCTCTTTTGTCTTGTCCTCCAACCAGATACCTCTCAATATTTAATGATCAGCTGACTTTTACGCACGTCAAGTGACCAGGTTTCTATTGCAGTTTTGCAATATTTTCCTTTTTCGAATTGCCTATAAAACCATCACCTGAACATGAAAATGGATTTTGCGAAATTTGAAACTTTATGCATAATGGCCGTGTTTTCATTAGATGGATTTTCAATTTGCTATTTGAATTTGCGCAATTTGAAGATGGTGTAATGGAAATTCAGCTACAGTATTGTTTTTATTTTACCACAAAACCAATATAGACATTTGCTTTAAGAAAAATAAAGATGTTAATGGACACAGTCTTCAAATCTGAACACCTGGTATTGCCTTGTTGGATGTGGAGGACCTGTAGACTTTAACAAGGTCAACTTTAAAGCTACATCTTAAATAAAAGTTGTAAATACAGGATCTCTATAAATCTATGTTGGGAGTCAGCATGTCACTCCTATCTTCAATCACATAGAGTCCATGTTAAGAGCACATTGAGTTGTTTGTTTCATTGACTTAGTTTGTTATATATGAGCAAACGTGTGTTCTGCCAAGAATGCAGAAAAGCAGTTTCCTTGTCGTTGAAGTGAAGACTTTTTAAAAGATGCAAAAAAAAATGCAATGTTAAAGTGGTTGTACATCATGAACCCATTTTACTCAGTCTTTTTGAGGAAGGATCCTTTTTTTGTTGTTAAAAGTCCTATTCGGACAGGATTAGTTTTACAGGGGGACCTCTGAGAAAATTGTGCTTTTCCGAGGTCCTCTGTGATTTTAATTTCTTCCGAACTGTCCATGTCTGTTTTTCTCTCATAACCTCTGTAAAATTTCCAAAGCAATTTTCCTACTGTTTTTTTGCTGATATCAGAGGTCCTCTGAGAAATTAATCCCATTCCAATGCGAATGTCTGTGTTTGCCAGCAATATCTTTTGAAAATGCGGTTCTTTTCGTGTTTTGGCCAACGTAATCTGCCGTAAGGTCTTACTTACTTGCATATATTATAGTTCCTGCATCCCATTCATTCATACATGGATGTTTTTTCCATTCCGCGGAATAAAAAAAATGTATCAAGGCGAGCCAAATGTCGTACATTGTTAAGATTTATTTTTGTCCACTCTGGAATGGTAATGTTAATTATTGTTATAATAAATAAATTGTAATAAATTATTATTAATCATGATTTTTTTTTCATTTTTATGGGTTTATAAAAGCAGCCAGTTATATAAAACCTAAGCTTCTTAAGTAGGATTTTTAAAAGTTATTTTAAATTAAAATTAAATGTATAAATGACATGTTATGTAATAATTTTAAGTTAAAAGCTAAATTTCAAACATCACAAACATATCCAGAGCACGTGGTCTTCTGCAACGTCCAAACGAGCGAAACAGAATTTTAGTTGAGTCCGAATCAGTACATATCACAGCTGTCGTCGGGGATACGTTAAAACGCAAACGTTGTTTCATTTGATTTGATTTAATGGTTTATTTAAAAGGGGACATCGCAATTTCATAAAACACATGTACAAACATGGTTAAAAAAGCCAAAATTAGCCAAAAGGCTTCATTTTCATCTTGTGTTTGGAAAACTAATCCTGTCCAAAATAATTTTAAAGTCATGCAATGATATAACTTAAGGACAAGACCTTGGTGCTAGGTGCTAAAAAGGGTTGTTAACAGGGATGCTATAGAAGAACCTTTAGTTGTTCTCCATAAAACCTTTCAGTTTAAGGATTTTAAAAGAAACATTTCTTTCTTACCTTTTTATAGTCTGTACTAACTGTTTTCTTAACATAACCATACAGCCGATAAACAACACTTTACGAACCTTTATTTATACAGTAAGAGTGCTTAAAGCAACACTAAAGACTTATTGCTCTTTGCTCCCCCTACAGGTTAGAAGTGAAATTGTTTATTACCACTGTCTTAAATACTGCAGTATAGCTGGCTCTGATTGGATTGTAGGTCTGCCGTAAAGCAAGTTTTTGTAGTTTTCACTCGAACTACAGGACCACTACGCGACGGTTGGAAACTTCTTTAGTGCGGTTTTGGCCGATAGAGGGCTGCAAAGCAAATGTAAAAGTGCCGTTCACCCTGTTTTGAGTGGATGAACCACTGAAACTTTTTTGGAAATGTTATTTTAAGGTAAAAAAAAACTCTTTGGTGTTGCTTTAAGATTGCATAAGGGGCCCATCACAGTATACGTGTTTATGGCATTTGCAGGCGGCTTTTTTAATGATTTTCTATGGGCAGTGAGCGTTATGCATGCTGTCTATGCGCGCCGAACACCTTGCGGTTTTTGCCACCTGTTTCAGTACACATTTTTGAAGGAGCACTGAGAGCAGAAAAGCACCCGAAATCATTCACGTCTTTACATTGTCCAATCAAATGAGGGTCAAGGCGGGTTTTCTGTTGTAGTGACGGAAGTTTACAGTTGTTTGGAAAAAACGTACTGGAGTCCCTCTCACCTCACTCTCTCTTGTGTGTTTGTGCACCTCTCACCCTCAAACAAGGTCAGCGTCATCTTTTTAAAGTTTCTGCTAATATGACAGCAAAAGAGCGCTCACGCTTCAATTTTTGATTGACAGGACAGCTGCATCTGTGGTTGCCTAGCAATATAAAAAGCAGCACAGCTCTTTTTTTAAAGTGACCCAAAACAAAAGGCAGTGCGACACATCTTGCATTGTGATTGGCCTCTAACTGTGGGTTCACATCAGATGCGAGTTCAACGATTTGCGCGAGTAGATTACATACAAAGTCAATGCAAAGATGTTATCATATGCGTCCTAGCGTGGGGCGATGTGAATGACGCGATATGGGTGGCGCGTTTGCCGTGAAAACACGCACTATTCGCCTCAAACGCGTCTTTGCTCAGGTTGAAAATATTCAACTAAGTTAAATCCCGCAAGTAATCTAAAGTAAGTAACGCGATGCTCCGCGTTTGGTGTGTACGTAGCATAAGAGTTCATTTAGAGAATAGTGCACTACCATTTTTCTAAACTATGCAGATCACACTGAGAGGGTTTTTGTATCCCACTATGAAATGTTTGATTGGACTTTCCACTTTCTGTGTCAGGGTGATGTGCTTTTTTAATAATGAGTTTTGGGTTTTTACGAAACTTGAAAGTGAAATAACCCTTAAATTTCAAAGATGATAACAATTTACTCATTAGAACATGGTACAATAGCTAATGCATAGCTAATGTTTTTGCATACTATTTTCTATATGCATTTAGTCATTTAGTCTATATTCTGCACAGTACTCTGTATGCTACAGTTTTGCTCTATTCCCAACATAGCTCTTAAGTGCCTATACTAAATGAAATTCAGAAAAATGTAATAACAAAATTTCATTAAAGTCCCTTA
Organism: Misgurnus anguillicaudatus; assembly: GCF_027580225.2. NCBI lineage: Eukaryota > Metazoa > Chordata > Actinopteri > Cypriniformes > Cobitidae > Misgurnus > Misgurnus anguillicaudatus. Next base: position 14,560,095 of record NC_073353.2, read on the forward strand.
AATAATTTAATCAAATGGAGCTGCTGTGAAAATGATTTGATTGGCAGCGTGATTGTAACAAAATCATCAAATGAAGTGATACTGAGATGAGAGCTTACTGAAGTGATGCTGATGCAAGTCCCAGCAATAGTGTCAGTCTTCAGTTAAATGTTTTTGATTTCATCTTTGAGATGAATGTGTTAAAAGACGAACCAGAAGCTTGTTTTAACTGTGCTGGATGTGAATTTCTAGAAAAAGGATATTGTGTTTTACTTCTATCAGACACCTCTTCTTTAAAACACACAGAGAAATCTCTCTTCTGTTTCTAGCACATGCACACGCTGCGGCCACCCTCTGTCACTAAAACACAGTTTGAACGATGAGATTGAAAAGAGCATTGATTTTTTTCATCAATAACTCCAGATTTAAGTGCATCCAGGGTGTTCTTTTAATCAGGATCAATACTTGACCCTACAAATATTTCTGACATATGTCTATATATTTTCTTTTGGTTCAGAGAGACCCCAGGGGTTCGATATCCAAAGGTCAGATCTCTTTTCTAGTATCACTTTAAAGTTTCATGATGTCTTCCACAGTCTGTCAGCTGCTTTAATTCTGGATAGCTTGTCATTGACAGTGTTCAGATGCACAAGAATATTCAGATATTATTCATAATTTAGTGTCGTGTAAAAGCGTGTAACTTTATTGACGCATCCATGTTGTGTCAGTCTTTGTGAATGTGATAGCCAGCACTACTAACTTCTACATCAGACATTTAAAGGAATAGTCCATTTTCTTAAAAGAAAAATCCAGATAATTTACTCACCACCATGTCATCCAAAATGTTGATGTTTTTCTTTGTTCAGTCGAGAAGAATTTATGTTTTTTGAGGAAAACATTTCAGGATTTTTCTCATTTTAATGGACTTTAATAGACATCAACAATTAATACTTAACTCAACACTTAACAGTTTTTTTCAGTTTCAAAGGACTATAAACAATCCCAAACGATGCATAAGGGTCTTATCTATAGCGAAGCGATTCTCATTTTTGACAAGAAAAGTGAAAATGTGCACTTTTGAACCACAACTTTTCGTCTAGGTCCGGTCCAGCGCGACCTAACGTAAATGCGTAGTGACGTTGTTATGGTTTGCTGAAGGATGAACCCAAAAGCAGACAGAAGGTACTAACTAAAGACTTTTATTATACAAAACAGAAAACAAAACCCACGAGGGGGCAAAACAACATAAACAGGATAACTTAAACAGAAGAGTGAACACTCAACAGGACAGGATACAAATCTACACTACAACACTAAACTGGATGACACTTAACAATAACTTGATAAAACACTACACACACAATAAACTTGACTTTAGATAACTAGACTTGACAGTACTCACAGGTATGGATACACAATGCACAAGCACAGGACAACAAACACAAGGATCTTAAATAGAGGAGAACTAATGAGGGCAACAGGTGACAGGAATCAAACAATAATGGGATAATTAATGAGGAAACAAGGGGGCGGGATCAAGAGACGAGACTGAGAGCACATGGCTAGGAATAAACAAAGCCAGTGCTCTCACACAAAACATGGGTCTGTCATGGTTCTGCCACAAGACTAGATTAAACAAAGGACAAAATGGCAGAACCATGACAGAATCCCCCCCTTAAGGAGCGGCTTCCAGACGCTCCCCAGGGGAACACTAAACACGAGACATGACAGACTGACAGATAGACAGACACCAAGAAAACATGATAAATATACACAGGGTCAGACAATATAAAATTACAAGAGGGTTGGGGTGAAATAATAAAAAAAAAAAACTATGGAGGGGGGTAGGAGGCAAAACAGTTTTCAGGTGAGGAAGTCCTGGTAGGGTGGAGCTGGGTGTGAAAGTGGTCTTTGTTTCAGGGGTGGTGGAGGGCTTAGGACGAGGAGTCCGGGCAGACTTGGTAGGGCTCTTGGAGGGTACAGGCTTGCTTGGGGATGCAGACTGGGTAAGGGGAACAAAAGGAGGCAAGGTAGGGTTCCAGGGCGTGGTAGGGGAAGACAAGGGAGCAGATGAGGGCGAGCCAGGACTCACAGGGTAGGGGAGAGAGTCAAGGGAGGACATGGAAACAGTGGCAGGGGACCAGGCAGACGAACAGGATGACAGTGCTGGGGAGGAAGCAACAGAAGGAGCTGGAGAGACAGGGGGCGCTGCGTCCGGCAGCGGAGACGAGACAGGAACAGAGACAGGGGGCCCTGCGTCCGGCAGCGGAGACGAGACAGTGACAGGGGGCGCTGCGTCCGGCAGCGGAGACGAGACAGGGTCCGTGACAGGGGGCGCTGCGTACGGCAGCGGAGTCGAGACAGAGACCGAGACAGGGGGCGCTGCGTCCGGCAGCGCAGACGAGACAGTTACAGGGGGCGCTGCGTCCGGCAGCGCAGACGAGACAGGGACAGAGTCAGTGACAGGGGGCGCTGCGTCCGGCAGCGCAGACGAGACAGGGACAGAGTCAGTGACAGGGGGCGCTGCGTCCGGCAGCGCAGACGAGACAGGGACAGAGGCAGTGACAGGGGGCGCTGCGTCCGGCAGCGCAGACAAGACAGGGACAGAGGCAGTGACATGGAGCGCTGCGTCCGGCTGCGCAGACGGCAGGGGCTGCAGCGGTGGCTGCGCAGACGGCAGGGGCTGCAGCGGTGGCTGCGCAGACGGCAGGGGCTGCAGCGGTGGCTGCGCAGACGGCAGGGGCTGCAGCGGTGGCTGCGCAGACGGCAGGGGCTGCAGCGGTGGCTGCGCAGACGGCAGGGGCTGCAGCGGGGGCTGCGCAGACGGCAGGGGCTGCAGCGGTGGCTGCGCAGACGGCAGGGGCTGCAGCGGTGGCTGCGCAGACGGCAGGGGCTGAGGGTCAACAACCCCTCTCCTCCTCCTCTTCCTGCGCGGGCGTGGTGCAGTGAACGGGGCAGGAGGGATGAGCGCGGTGGTGGGAGTGGCAAGATCTGTGGAGGACCCCTCGGACGCCGACTCCCACGAGATCCTCCTCTCGCGCTTACCTCGAAGGTCGGCAGGCTGAACAGAGCTTACGGGGACCGGAGTGGTGAGCGCTGGGTCCTCCCGTGTCACCACTCCGATGACGAGACCCTCTGGGATAGGGGACAAAGGAGGTGGGGGAACGGCCTTGACTGAGGACCTGGGCTCCGGCCGGTTACTAATAAACCGCACCATGTCCTCGAAGCCCAGGTACCTCACCATCCTCATCTCGCCGGGGTTGAGAGGCTCATTGAGGCAGCGACTAAAGATGACCTTTAACTCATCCTCCGTAAAATTAGAGTCTCTAGCTGCTCGCACGAAGTCCACCGCAAAGGGAAAGACCTCTGCTTCCTTCTGGCGGAGGCCAAAAAGACGATGGGCTTGGCGAGCTCGCTCCGCCGGGTCCACTCTGTCTGCTGGGTTCATTTCTGGCTTGTGCATTCTGTTATGGTTTGGTGAAGGATGAACCCAAAAGCAGACAGAAGGTACTAACTAAAGACTTTTATTATACAAAACAGAAAACAAAACCCACGAGGGGGCAAAACAACATAAACAGGATAACTTAAACAGAAGAGTGAACACTCAACAGGACAGGATACAAATCTACACTACAACACTAAACTGGATGACACTTAACAATAACTTGATAAAACACTACACACACAATAAACTTGACTTTAGATAACTAGACTTGACAGTACTCACAGGTATGGATACACAATGCACAAGCACAGGACAACAAACACAAGGATCTTAAATAGAGGAGAACTAATGAGGGCAACAGGTGACAGGAATCAAACAATAATGGGATAATTAATGAGGAAACAAGGAGGCGGGATCAAGAGACGAGACTGAGAGCACATGGCTAGGAATAAACAAAGCCAGTGCTCTCACACAAAACATGGGTCTGTCATGGTTCTGCCACAAGACTAGATTAAACAAAGGACAAAATGGCAGAACCATGACAGACGTAGGGAGGTCACGTGTTACATATATAAAACGCACATTTGCGGACCATTTTAAACAATAAACTGACACAAAGACATTAATTAGTATCATTCCACATACTACAACGTAGGAACGGTCCTCTTTCAAGACACTTGTAAACACTGGGGCGGAGTTTCACGTTCATCCTCTGTGACTTCTTGACGTCATGACGCATTGCGTGAGGTCACGCTGACGCTTTCAGGGCCGGATCTAGACGAGAAATTGTGGTTTAAAAGTGTATATTTGTTATTTTTATTGTCAAAAATGACAATCGTTTCGCTAGATAAGACCCTTTTAAGAAAATTGACTATTCCTTTAAAGAAATGTAATGGTCTGCAATGAGTAATGATTTATTTACAGTTTTTCAAAAATAAAAATTCTATAAAATTATTTCATTATTTTGTTTTTTTGTTCCTGCCGCAGCATGCGTTTTTGAAGGAGCGCTGAGAGCAGAAAAACGCCCTACGTTATTCGCATCTTTCCATGCAATGAGTATTATTTTTTTTTTTCAAAAATAAAAATTCTATAAAATTATTTCATTTTTAACACCATCATTAGCTGCGTTTCAATTTTCAATCAAATTGCGCAAATTTTAAATCTGCAATTTCGCATAGACTCATATATCACCAAAAAGTTTTTTACAGGCATTTTGAACAAGGAATATACCGCAAAACTGCAATCGAATAGTTTTTTGTCGACATTTGGAAAATAACGCTTAGGTGCAAATCTTTAATGAAAACACAGCTATTAAACTTAGTTCCCCCCTCTTGTACACACAAACCGTAAGAGAGAAGGCAAGCCATACCTCATCATAAAGAGACAGATAGATTGAAAGATACAATGATGAGTAGAGACCCGCAGGTCTGCAGTTTTAGACCACCGAGCAGAACGTCCCCCTTGTCCCTCGTCTCCATCTGCCTTGATCCCCTGTGCAAATCTACACTCATCTTCTGACCGACACACCATCCGTTACACTCTCATTTAATGGCCGCCGGCTCTCATCCAACCAGTAGAAACCGGAACACAGTGACTAAAGCGAAGTAAGACTGAGGAAGAAGCTGGAGCCACAGAATCAGTCAAAACTAGAGTCTAACGCACATCCATTGAAGCCATCATCCAAGGCTAATCGCTCGTGACTGTGAGTGATGGATGCTAAGGGATTATGGGAAGGAAGGCCAGTCTTTCTAATTGTGTTTAAGGTGTTCACTCTTGTTCCTTGTCATTGTGCGACATAGCTGCTTAATTCCGATGGTTAATGGAGGTGTGCGCCATTTAGATTCCACTGGTTAATATGATTTATGGAACGCTGCTTAACTCTTACTTCTTTAGATTTGGGCACTTTTGAGTTTGCCGGGTGGCTTACAGAGGGCTGTAAAAAAGTTATTTTTAAAGGAATTTTGAAAAATTAATCAAGTTAGATATAGCATGCAGATATCCTTCGATGCATGTTAATATGAATCTAAAATATGTTTTTGGTGCAATATGAATGAATTTGCCAATATGAACATTTTTAAGTCATTTATCAGTTCTTGATTTGAAAATTCTGCATTTTAAAATGCAGTACAGTATAATGAGTACAATCCTTTTAATATTAATCTTTGCATTTATTATAAACTATAACAAATGAATGATGTACTGATATTGGCCATTATTTCTGTAATGCATGCAAGCATTATATACATTAAATTATGTTCTGGAACACTCCAGTGCTCCTTTCTTTCACATTTAACTTGTTTATCTGTATGCATGCCCATGAGCTGTTATATTAGGATCGTTTTGCTGCATTATAAAGCCCTGGTCCACTGTTGGGCTGTTTGTTAGGTGTAATTGATCGAATGGAGAGGAGCTTCATACTGCGGTCTCTGAACAGCTGGGGGCTTGGAGGGGCTGGAGAGAGGACTGTATCTCCTTAATGTCCCTCATGGGGAAAGCAAGGAACTGTGGAGGGACTGTGCTTTAGTACGCAGTAGAAAGTGAGGGAACAGCTGGGGGCGATGGGTTCAGAAGGGTGGGATATTCAGGTTTAAAAGACCCATAGATGAGTTAGACGGGAAAATTACTTACGATAAAAAGTCATTTTCTTATGTCTGATTCTTCTTAAGGAAAGCATCTTCATTACTTATGATTTGAACAGACCCTATTCTTAAGGATTAATGTTTAGAGACATAAATGTCACCCTGGACCACAAAATCAGCAATAAGTCGCACATGTATATTTGTAGAAAAAGCCAAAAATGGATTGCATGAGTCAAAATGATTGATTTTTTATGCCAAAAAATCATTAGTATATTATGTAAAGATATAAATTGAAATGTACATTTCCTACCATATATATCTCAAAACTTTATTTTTGTGAGTGGATAATTTAAGATGCATTACACTTTCAACATATGTTGAATTGGTGTGTTCAGAGTAAAAACTGAAGCTCAACTTTTAGAAGAATTTAAGGAGGCTTGGCAAAAAATTACACACAACACATGCAAAGTCTTTAACTCTTTCCCCGCAATGACGAGATATCTCGTCAATCTGCAATACCGCTACTATTCCGCAACTTATAAAAAACGGAAGTATTGCCTTAGGGCCAACAGCTGTATGTCTCTGTATGTTTTAAAGATCACTCTGCATCTGATCTCTATCAAAAGTCCTTCACAAAAATGGAATTATCTCAGCTTTTTGCTCAAAATTTGGTGTTTTTGATGAAACCTACACATATTTGAGAGGTGATAAAAACAGAACACATGAAGGTAGGATAAAACGGATTTTTTTGTTAGAAAGCAGAGGGTCTGTTCTTTTATTTCATATATTGTATGTTTATATATTTAAAAAGGAGCATTTTCTGGAAGGCATTAAATTTTTTGTGAAAATCATAAAAAATGCTGGCGGGGAAAGAGTTAAAGACATAGGCCATGACAATGGGTCTCATTCACTAATAATTGTGTACGTTTTTCGTATTTATACGCACACTTAAACTTCTCACGAAAACGTTCCGCCTAATTCACAGAATGTGCATACACACATGAATTAGTTATCATATTAGTTCTTATATTTGTTCTCACCTGAGTGAATTTGGAGTGTTTTACATGAGCGGCCGCGTGCACAAGGTTGGCAATTTGCATAAAGCACCCCCAATCTAGCTCCATATAAGGGCTTTCCGCAGCGCTGGTCCACAGAATTTTTTGAGCAATTTATCACCAAACCAAAAGAGCTTATAAAAAAAATCCATGATGATATCTATTACCAGCAATATTCTGTTTTGCTTTGCATTTTTGATTCGGGAGGTTTTGCTGTCGCTGGAGAAAGCCAGTGCTTTGTGTCCACTGGAGTAATAAGAAGTATTGGATGCGATAACCAAGACATTTATTACTTTGGCATTTAATTAACATGACAAAGACGTGCATCTGTATCTTAAATAAAACCCACAGGAGATTAAGTGATTGACGTTTGGGCTTCTTATTACATTTACATAACGTTTACATTAGGCATTAAGCAGACGCTTTCATATAGAGATTTAAAAAGTGAGGAAGCATGAAGATTTGTCATTATGTGCATCTTCTTTATATGTGTATAAAAATTAACTCTAGGCTATAATAATTTATAATATACTGTATATATAATAATAGTATAGATAAAGAAAATATTATAATATAAAATATGTACATTTTATATATCAACATTATTATATACATTATTATTATAGCCTAGTATTTTATTATAGCGCACGTGATTATTGCGTATGTGTGCTATTTGGTGTTCTTGATTTTTTTTTGTACATTTAGAAGAAATTTTGATACAAAAGTTTTTGTTGAATTGTTCTTGAAAACGTGTGCGTACGCATGCTTAGTAATTGAGACTCAATGACTACAAAAATATATAAGAGGATCAACATATTAATAACATAAAACTGTAGTCAATGTATGCTTTATCTGTGAGCATGTTCTTGTTCTTTGCTTTGTTTTGTATATTCCATTAAAAACCAAATTCCCTAATGTGCTGTAGTTTGCCTTTTTGTCAAGTTTTTTTATTACCTTACTTAAAAGTGTAGTGTTTTTTTCCATTTTGTGTTATACCAGGGATCTCAAACTGCCAGACCATGGGCCATTTGCGGCCCGCACTCCCCCTCTATGCCTCTCGCATTCAGTGTCAAAAATGAAACATAATCTGGCCTGCATAAAGACTTTTGTTTTATTAGCTTCATGTTTGAGTGATAATTAATTTAAACTTTTAAGGGTCCGTTCACATGCCCTTTTTAAAAATGCATGTTAAACGGGGGAAAAGAAATTAAATATTAACAAGATGCTTCACTGATTTAAATGGGGGAGATATGGCCACTCTAGCCCCACCTTCCAGTAAAAAGAGCCAATCGTCTTTTTGATTAATTTATTTATTTTACTAATCATTATTATAATTTTTTTCTCTCCCTCAGTTGTGTGTGTGTGTGTGTGGGGGGGGGGGGGGGGGAGGGTTAATGTGTTCATGGCAAGGACATTGCTGTTGATCTTCAGTCTATGTAACATTTAAAGGAACATTATGTAGGATTGTGGTCAAAATTGGTACTGCAACCACAAAACTTGTGGCTAAAACTGGTACTGCAATCTCACAACTGGTGGCCAATACACAACATGACAACATAAACATCAGTTGAGGGCTGCAACTCCACTTTTTAAATGACAATATCCTGGCCGGAGAACTGTTGTCAGTGATAAAAGTATTTGAAATGAAAATTATTTCTTAATGTCTAGTGACATATCAGGGCCATTTTATGATTAATTGATATACATTTCTTACATACTGTTCCTTTAATTGGTTCTGACAAAATGGCAATAAAAAGATTGGAAAAAAGAGCCAATCGTTAACCGTTAAAGAATGACATTCTCTGGGGGAGGGACTTTGCACAGTATATAACAGCTCTTGCAAACATGGTGGCGCAGTGACGTGACTTCCTTATGGGCGGTTCACATTTTAGTTCTAAATCAACACGGAAAATGCGACTGCGCTGCTTTCCTCCAACGTGCTTTTTAAAACAGCATTTTGAAAAGTTTAATTATTTATTTTAAACTGGGTATGTCACCAACACACCTGGATAAAAAATTAATCGTGCACTGTTTGCCTCTTAAAGTGCGTCGCTCTTGATTTCAGTGTTTTTGTCGCGCGCCTAATGTATTTGCATGCACAAAAAACACAAAATGTGAACCGCCCCTTAAAAAGACTTTGACGCAGGTCAAGCTGCTTCTTCCTTCTTTCCAAAGCTCTTGGAAGGTGGCTCTCCTGTTGCATCTTTCGTTGCTAAGCAACCATGAGCCAAGCTATATAGAACACACAAAAGTTTATTATTATATTTGTGAACATGCATATGTATATATGTATTTTTATCTCAAGTTCACTTCCTGCCAGTCAGCTGTGTTCTTAAGCATTAAAAGCTAAGGCCCACATGCGCGGTTAAAGGGGTTTTAAACTATTGATGGAAGGCAGCAGATCTAAAAAAAAATACTGAATTCAGTGTGCTTGAGGGAAGCAGTCGACTGGAATGTACAAAGCGTTGTGTCAAAGCCTCTGACACGGAGACAGCCGCTGTTTGCTTGCAGGAAAAGAACAAAATATTCCCTTAAACCCTCTTAAAACGCTGTCAGTTTTTTGCCGTCCTCTCTCACACAGGGTGCTTGACGGGCCTCCGCTCTGTTGAAGTGTGAATAAGTGAGATGTAAACTGTGTTTAACTCTGGGTTCAGACTCTCAGCTTACTGCTGAGATGGAGAAACGAATCTCATAACAATACAACATACTCTGCTCGGGTTAGGAGTGGTCATGTATTTAAAATGACTCGAAACAATATTCATAGCACAGTTGACCTTCGTAATATGATGGATTATTGGGATATAAAAAATAAATAAAACCAGTAAAGGAAACAAAACCATGGTGAGTTTTTTGTGGTCAGGTTGATTGTACTGTAAGTCGCTTTGGATAAAAGCCATGTCAAATGCGTAAGCGTAAAATGCAATGTATGTAAATCAAATCAACATTTGTCAAGTGTCTTTACCCAAGACCTTTGCATTGCTAACCCAATGCTCTAAAACATTAAGTGTGTTTACATGCACAGAATAAGTGGATAACTTGCAAAAATCTACTTATTAAAGAAAACCGTTTTCATGCGTTTACATGCAAATAAAAAAAACAGCTATACAGACAACTGCATTTAGATGGGACTTGGAGATTTGTCAGGTTTCTCACAGGTAGTGACGCCACCGCCCATAGTATATAATAGTCATTCAAAATGCAGACGACATATCTGTCTTAAGCTATACTCTTGTACCTCTTCTCATGTCTGCAGAACCTTTAAATATTACATCAGCTTTTATTTTCGCAGTTTCTCTGCCAACTGCTTTTCGAGTGGAGACTTTTATGCGTTATGTTGCGCTTACTTCCGCGTGTTGCGTTTATCTTTTACACGCGGAGACATGCTCACATGAAGAAAACCGCAAGAAAGCCGGTTAAGGTGTTTACATGCCACACGAAATCAGGGTAATGAGCAAAAAGCTACCTGTGACGACCGTTTTATGTGTTTACATGATCCCACATGTTATCAGTTTATTAAAGGATTAGTCAACTTTCTTAAAAAAAATCCAGATAATTTACTCACCACCATGTCATCCAAAATGTTGATGTCTTTCTTTGTTCAGTCCAGAAGAAATTATGTTTTTTGAGGAAAACATTCCATGATTTTTCTAATTTTAATGGACCCCAACACTTAACAGTTTTAATGCAGTTTAAAATAGCACTTTCAAAGGACTCTAAATGATCCCAAACGAGGCATAAGGGTCTTATCTAGCGAAAAAAAAGCACTTTTAAACCACAACATCTCGTCTATCTCCGGTCATGTGCAATATGTCATCACGTCAAGAGGTCACAGATGACATAGGCGAAACTACGCCCCAGTGTTCCGACGTTGTTGTATGTGGAATGATACTAATAAATATCTTTGTGTCAGTTTATTGTTTAAAATGGTCCGCAAATGTGAATTTCATATATGTAACACGTGACCTTTCCACGGCATTACACAATTATGTGAGGTCGCGCTGGCGCATCACATGACCGGAGATAGATCAGAAGTTGTGGTTTAAAAGTGCATATTTCCAAAATGACAATCGTTTCGCTAGATAAGACCCTTATACCTTGTTTGAGATTGTTTAGAGTCCTTTGAAACTGCAATATTAAACTGAATTAAAATTGTTAAGTGTTGGGGTCCATTAAAGTCCATTAAAATGAGAAAAATCCTGGAATGTTTTCCTTAAAAAACATAATTTCTTCTCGACTGAACAAAGAAAGACATCAACATTTTGGATGACGTGGTGGTGAGTAAATTGTCTGGATTATTTTTGAGAAAATGGACTAATCGTTTAAGCATAATCAATGTATGACTGTGCTCTCATTGAGCAACTGGGCCACATTTAAGATGATGTTGTTGTCCATTCTGATCACTGTGTGTGTTTGTTTTTCAGGTACTCCTTTGTTGGTACGGAGCAGCAGTGATTCAGCCCTTGCAGCCTCTCAGATGGAGGATCTGAATGACAGAGCCACGGTAAAAGCACACTGACATTGGTTCTCAAAGCTCTTTTGTATTTTAAATCAGCTTTCTACTATTCATATCATAGCATGATGATACAACACCAGAGCATGGTGGATTCTTCATTAAATCATCATTAGGTCAATGTGTACCATTACATGTAAATGTACATATACATTCAATGAAAAGTTTCTGCTTCATTAGAGGCATCAAATGGAAGTGCAAAAATTTACATTTTAGATGGGTTCCCCTAAACCCCACCATCCACTTGTCTGACAAACAGATCCTGTCTAAACTCATATCAGTAGTTGTGCCTGTGTTGCTCTTTTGGACAGCTTGGGATGCTCATGCAAACAGTGTATTAGAGTTTAGTGCATTGTTTTCTCTCTTTAGAGAATCAATACCAAACTGTCTTGTAGTTACACATTTAACTGGAATAGATGCAAGTATTTTAACAGAAATGTCACAGCAGAAAATGATGTTCAGGAGAAAACACACGTACACAAAAGAGTTCTTATTTCATTAAAGCGTTCTTTACCAGGAAAGTTTTTGTGCAACTGGTTATTTTACTGAAGGTTTTCATCTCAAGGTTTCCATTAAGCTCTCCAGAGTGTAACCACACGGAGACATTGATCCAGTATTTTGTGTTCTTTCATAACCGGCCTTGCTCTTTTGTTGCAATTTTGTTCATTTGCTCATTTTTCCTTCTCTCTCAATAAAATGCTCATCTAGAAGTAGTCACAGCGTTGAGATGAAATGGAAAATGAACAGAGCTGTATCTCTACAGTGTGTTGAATGCATTTATAGAGCTTTGTCGAGTTAGTGAAGTATAGCCATTTGTTTCTCTCTTACGGGCTCTCTCCCCCCTCGGTCTGTTTAATGGACTGTCTCGCTCTCCCCCCGCCTTGCTTAATGGACTGGCTCAGAATAGATGGAGTTTTTTATGATTACCACTCTGCTCATTCAGAGCCTTTTATTGGAGCAGCGTGGACAGCTTTAATGCACTTCACCTCTTTCTTTCTCTTCTCTCTGCGCTCTCTCTCGCTCTGAATTTTATTTTTTGTGTCTTTCTATTTTATTTCTTGTTGCTGAGCTCCCTGCTTTTGTTCCCTGTTTTGTATCTCTGTATCTGACCAAAGGTTTACTTAAAGGTACACCCAACCCTCTTGTTCTTAATAAACCCTAAAAATAATATGAAATAATCTTTTCCTAGTGGAAATTAATAGTAATTAATACAGTACAAAGTGTATGTAAATTCAGTTACATTTTTTGTGCATTTTTTTCTGTTCCTCGTTATTGTCCTCTTTCTACTGTCTACAAAAAGACTAATGCAATAAAATATCTAAAAGCAAAAAATGTCTAAAAGCATGAAATAAAATACAATAAATTAAAATACAAAAAATACAATAAAAAAATACAAAAACAAACAATTAAAAATAAAATACAAAACTGGTCCAAAAGCACTTCTTGTTTCAGTTATTTAACACAGAACAAAATATTAATATTAATTAATATCAGAACAATATACATCCAACAGAAGGCTAATGTCCTTAAATATCTAAAAGCAAATAATGTCTACAAGAATAAAATAAAATATTTTAAAATACAAAAAATATTTTAAAATATTTTAAAATACAAAAAATATTTTAAAATATTTTAAAATACAAAAAATATTTTAAAATTTTTTAAAATGCAAAAATAACAGTTAAAAACAAAATACAAACAATTAAAAATAAAATACAAACAATTAAAAATAAAATACAAACAATTAAAAATAAAATACAAAAAATAAAGAAGAAAATACAAAAAAATAAATAAAAAGCATATAGACCATTTTGCAAGATCTAAACAACACTGGTCCAAAAGCACTTCATGTTTCATTTTTTTTAACACAGAACAAAATATTAATATTAATTAATATCGGAACAAAATACAACCAACAGAAAGCTAATGTACTAAAATATCTAAAAGCAAAAAATGTCTAAAATAAAATATTTTAAAATATTTTAAAATACAAACAATTAAAAATAAAATACAATCAATTAAAAATAAAAGACAAACAATGTAAAATAAAATAAAAACAATTAAAAATAAAATACAAAAAAGCATATAGGCCATTTTGCAAGATGTAAACAACACTTATTCAAAAGCACTTCCTGTTACATTTTTTAACACGGAACAAAATATTAATATTAATTAATATCAGAACAAAATACAACCAACAGAAAGCTAATGTACTAAAATATCTTAAAGCAAAAAATGTCTAAAATAAAATATTTTAAAATACAAACAATAAAAAATAAAATAAAAAAATAAAAATACAAAAAAGCATGTAGGCCATTTTGCAAGATGTAAACAACACTGATCCAAAAGCACTTCCTGTTTCAGCTTTTTAACACTGAACAAAATATTAATATTATAACAAAATACAACCAACAGAAAATTTAGAACTGAATCAAAATGTAAAATAAATGTAAGCTAAAAAACTGAAAAACAACAGGAAGTGCTTCTGGACCAGTGTTGTTTACATCTTGCAAAATGGTCTATAGTAAAAATATGAGTAATGTAAAAAAACTTTTGCTTTATAATAAAAATTCATTAGTTGGTTAAAAATTGCTAAATAAAATAAAGTGCAATGAAGTGCAAAAATAAAAAAAGTAATTCAACATCCATATTCATCAGTTAGTTAAAAAAGAAATATGAAAAAACATTTGAAAACTCATGCTGGGCTTCAAATAAGATTTAACTTGCAGTAGTAGGTGAGTGATTGAAGTGTCAGACAGCACGCTGGTAATTAATTAGTGTTTTCCCTCTGTTCCACTTGTCTGAGTGATTTCAGGTCATACATGTGATTTATAAGTTCTGTTCTCCATGGCTGTTATAAGAGAAGATCAGAGCGAAGGCATTCCTGCAGTATCAGGTGGCATGGAGTGGGTCTGAGATAATTTATGTGCCTGATGAAGGAGAGAAATGTACCTTTTGTCTGCACACCCTCATATGTGCCGGAAACCCTCGTGTCACGGGCCTTTGTAGCACGACACCTGCCTTCAGCCGAAGACGTCCTGTCGAAAACAGCTTTACTACCAAGATGGATGAGGTTATTCTTTTTCTCCAGGGTCAGAAGACCCTGAACGTCTTGCACACCCCCTGTTACCGGCCCTCCCCGAGGGGTTAAGGAAACTCCCTCTCTTCCACATGACAGGAATGTGAGAGTATAATGTGTTCTCACTCGCACGACTCCGTCAGTGTTCCGGAACGCTCCACAAACATTCCCAAATGGAGACTCTTCCTTGCCATGCAACCTGACTCCTGCTCTTTGGCCCCGGTCTCAGTCCTCGAGACCTTTGTCATCTTTCCTTTGTTGTTTTGTCGATTCTTCCTCAGATGTTCATTCCACATTAGGACATTTTTTCACAGGTTTCCCATTTTTCTTGGACACCCTGACACCTGCGGCCTCCCCCGTTTCCCTTTCCTCTTCCATCTTGCTTCCTTCATCTCTTCAGTCATCTCTTGTGTGTCATTTAGCAGCTGGCTGGTGACTCCTGTGTTTTCATTGTAGTTAAGAAGCTTTATTTTCTTTCAGGGCTTACAGCACCTGTGGCACATCAGAGATGGAGGTTTTTTCTTCTGTCTCTCTTCAGCACACACAAACACACATATAATAGGATGTGCGGTGGAATAAGTATTTAGACCAGATAGCGGGCTGCTGCATTTACAGTTTTCTCTGTTTTCACTAGTTTTGATGTGGAGAAAAGGATAGACCACACTTTTTTGACTCGCGGCATTAAGTCATGCACACTACAGCTTATTATGGCTAAGACACATATTTAGACAGGAAGAGACTGTCTAAATGAAATATATTGCTATCTGTTTGGTTTTATTAGTGTTCGACTGGTATGGGTCATTGAGGGACATACAGAAAATTTTAACTTAAAGAAAAACTAAATGGATATTTGAGGAGTTCGGTTACAAAATCCTAAGTTTATGTTTAGGTTCAGTAATTTCACTTTAATGGCAATGAAAAAGTTATTAGTCAGTAACTGAAATGCATTATTTTCACAAATGTGACCAGTCACGAAAAGTAGGGACACAAGTCGGATCTCGCGCGCGTTTTTTAAATCAATTAGTTCTGTACGAAAGCGCAGATATCTTACCCATGCAAAGGGCTTTATTAGCCACTCTCTTA
This sequence comes from Misgurnus anguillicaudatus, assembly GCF_027580225.2. Classification (NCBI taxonomy): domain Eukaryota; kingdom Metazoa; phylum Chordata; class Actinopteri; order Cypriniformes; family Cobitidae; genus Misgurnus; species Misgurnus anguillicaudatus. The sequence continues at coordinate 14,575,825 of NC_073353.2, forward strand.
TAAAACAGTACTAACGCATTTGAGAAGAAACACGACAAAGATTTGCATGTGAAAAGTGTATGTCTAGAGAAAAGCTACTTCAAACTATAGCTGTCACATTAATAATCTGGTTTCTATTAAATAGTATTAAGTATGACTGCATATTTATAGATATATATTCATAGATATAGAATAACACAGTAAGGCACCATCTTTGTAAAACTGCTTTAAAAAAACATAAGTTAAGTACTAACACTGGGATTTTAAGTATTTCTATGAGTTATCCCAACAGCCAATAAATGAATGGCAAAAAGACAACTGTTACAACACTGCTTATTCAATGTACAATAAACAGAAAATAATAATAATAATGTTACTAAATTCTGAACAAAAAAAATGTAATTCAAAATAGGCTTGTATCGTGATGCGTATCGTATCGGGACCCTTGTATCGGGATACGTATCGTATCGGGAAATTGATGGCGATACACAGCCCTAATGGAAACCTGATAAGATTTGGAGAAGTTGAGGCCATTTGAAAATAGGAACTCAGGAAAACTCAAACCGAGAAAATACAGAAAGAAAAGTTAACACTTTTCCCTACCGGGAGAGACAATAGGGCTTATTTAGATCTCATTTAGCTAAGCCATACCCCCTGTAAAGCCGTTTTGAGATACAGATGTTCTAGCATCATATGTAGTATTTTGTGACAGAATTCGGATGACAACATGCAAAAATAAACAGGACTTTTTACCTTTGTGTTGATCACAAGTCCAGTCCACTCTGTTTCAGATGTGTGAATCATCCAATGACCATTTTTGTCCAGAAATGTGTATAATCCATGAAATATAGATATATAGTCTATTGTTTTCATCAGATTTCGCATTAACGTCTGGTAATAGAATAAAATATACAATCTGAGGAATATTTACATCATAACATGTAAAGGTATATGAGATTACACTCCGGTAATTTACATCCCGTTAAACACATGAACCCGCCTTCAAAGTTTGTATTTAAAATAAGGAGGTAGTACTACAGTCACGTGACTTCACGCGGTTCACAACAGAACCGAAAAAGAAGACCATGCTAAATAAAGTCACATTTCTTGCTATTTTTGGACCAAAATGTATTTTCGATGCTTCAACACATTCTAACTGACCCACTGATGTCACATAGACTACTTTGATGATGTTTTTATTACCTTTCTGGACATGGAAACCGTAGATTTTCATTGTAAGGACAGAAACTCCTGGACTAAATCTAAAACATCTTAAACTGTGTTTTGAAGATAAACACAGGTCTTTCGAGTTTAGGAGGACATAAGGGTGAGTCATAATGACATTATTTTCATTTTTGGGCAAATTATCCCTATTAAGTAGTCACGCTGTTCTCTTTGGGGGCGGGGGCGAAAACAAAAGCCGCGCTTATTCAGTATGTAAATATACACAGACAATGAAGGCCCCCCCTGCACGCTAGAATCTCCAGAAAAACAAGCCGATTTCAATCGCAAAATGTACGCTTTTAAATATACAAACATGCAGAGGCTTCTTCGTGATCTCAACTAACAGATTCTGCAATAAAACGAAAATCACAAATATTGAAAAAAAAAACGTTGTTTCTCATCTCGAAAGTTTTGCTGCCGACTTGTGTCACTTATTTTTTGGGCAAGACATAGTAAATAGTTCTAAACATCAAAAAAAATGCAACACAAACATTGCAAATGATGAAAGTCAGAATGTAATGCCGCGTTCAGACCAGCCGCGGTAGTGGCGTTAAGCGCGAGTGATTTCAATGTTAAGTCAATGTGAAGACGCGTTGAATCACGTCTGGAGGTCTCGGGGCACAAATGAGGCTTTGAGCGTTGCCGCGGGAAATGCGCAAGTTGAAAAATGTGAACTTTGTCGTAAAACGCACCATGTTAAAGGGAAACCAGGCAAGTCTGCGTAATATTTCTCTATGAGCTCCCCCTAGTGTCTGAAAGTAAATGCTTTCAAACACACTGTCGTAAAAACGAACTGTTGTCCCTCCCCCCTCGGAACCAAGTTTATCAGCTTATTTCCAATCCAGTTATGTTTTTCTTCCGTCAAGGGTTTTCGATGCTTCTTCCCCGGCTCTGCCATTTGCAACAATCCCTAGCCGTGTTTGGCTCTCCTGCCTCTGTGTTGTTTTCCGTAAAGTGATCCTGCTTCTCGCGATATCTGAGACTTTGCGAGACTGAAGGACACCGGGTCGGATACAGCGAACTTGCAAGTGGGGTATTCTTCCTACAGACTGTAGGGGCGGGCGAGAGTCTTCATTCGTCCGGTAATGAGTCATTTAACCATATACCGACTTACGAAGATGATTTATTAACATAAAAATGCTGCCTTGTGTCCCTTTAACCAATCAGAAGCTTGCTCTAGTAGTGACGTGATTACAGAAAGCGAGCGGATGACGCGTATTTTCGTGCGAATGAAGCGAGTAAACTCAAAATGTTCAAGCGGCAAACTAGACGCGGTAAACTTGAATTTGATGCCTCAAATGCGGCTGGTGTGAACCCACGGTAAAAAGGAAGAAACTAAACCACAAATTAGGGGGCGCTGTAATCCATGTCACTGCCACATCCGGGTTGTATTCAGGTCCAAGTACTCGCAAGAGACAAACGTATGAATGTTATCAACAGTTGTTTCGCGTGCCGTTGTTTATTTAATTCTTCTGTGCACTTAGAGGACTTTGCTGAAAAATCGGGGTGACGTTTTTACGGATTCTACCAACAAAGCCGTATTTCTGAATGCCCTGAGACCGGGATCAAGCTAATTTGAAGCAAAGTTATTTGATGAACATAGAGTACATGCCGAGAGCATTCAGTTAATATCATTATCTATGTTTAATGGCGGTGGTGCATCTTTTGCATATCATTTATTGTGCATTGCTTGCTAAGTTGGTGGCATGCACCCTTATAAGGACTCATTTGCAACAACAAATATAACTAAAACCACTTTTTTTTACTTCAAGGCTGCACTGTTGTCCACAGGACTATTTCAAAGCCCCATTCACGATTTCCATCCAAGGCTTGATTTAACTAGAAAAATGTGTGTTTTTTATATACATAATCAAACACTAAGAAATAAAGTGATTGAGAAACACTGCTCTGAGAGAAAAGCACTATCCACACTATATCACATAAATGATATCATTACGATCACCAGCTGATGAGCGAAAAGACATTGACTGTGAACATAACTGCAGCACCCGCTCAAAATAAACCGATTATTATCCTCTGCTGCTATGTTTTTATAGCTATCCATAGTTATATTCTTTATATTACTGTATATATCTTGGAAAGACCGGGCAGTTTGAATAAACAGCTGAACTGTAAGAGCAAAACAAAGAAATTCATTCTGCTTATGTTTCATGAGGCCAGATGAGCACATCAGACGGTCATTGAAAGAACTGCGGGCTGTTGGTAGTGATGGTGAAAGATTGAGCAGGGGTCAGGAATGAGGGATTAAATGAAAGTGACTGGAAAGGGGTGAAGACATTTTGCTTAGTAAGATGTCTCCGCGCCAGGGGTCTTTGAGAGAGCATATCCCATCCTGTTGTTTTATACTCTTTTATGTGGTTTAGGCTCAGCCAAGGCTAACATGAAACCATCTGGATAAAGCACATTTTATACACCGCTGAATTACCTTCATTGAAATTCTGTGTGGGAAAAAAAACTTGTAGTGGATTACTTGTAAAAAGTAAATGTGTCCAACAAACCTTTTTTGATAAAGCTAATAAAGTATGCAAATTAATTTCAGATTAATTTGGTTAGTTCCTCATTTGACTCATTGTAGAAGCCAGCCAATCGGGTTACAATATAGATATAAATACTGTAAACAAGCTGTGGTGCTGTCGAAGTCCTATACTGTTTCAAAGCATACAATCCCTCATTCATTTATAGATTCCTTTCCAAGGAGTGCTATGCATTTCCTGTAAAATATGAAACTTGAATCTTCCACCTTTATTACTCATATTATTATCTAAATTAACTTGAAAATTTCCCTTTTCAATTTCAAACCAGAACTCTAGAGAACGGAGATAACAGATAAGAAATGTAACCATGGAAATCGTCACTTGCGGATACATTTCCACAGGTATTAGTAACGAGAGACTGAGATTCCAGAGAGATGTATTTGTCCTGTGTGTTCCAGTCTATTTTTATGCCTTCTGAATGTTTTTGCCCCTTAAGATCCAATTAGATGCATGGGTTTGTTTTTACCTGTGCCGGTTGTTATGTTCTTGGTCCGAGCATTAGCCTGGGGGGACCTCACCCTGAAGTCCCAATGGCCAGCTTTAGGTCTACCAGAGGGTCAGCTGACATCACATGTCTTTCCTTAGGGATAAGAGAGTTTTCTAGTTGATGAACAAATCCCTCGTTGCATGAATGAAGTCCAGTGTAATCATTGGTCAGGAGTCTAATTAATGAGCTTGTTAACTCTGAGGAATAGATGTGTACTACTGCTAATATAGGTTTCTATGTTAAGTTTCTGTCAGAGTATAATTATCAGTTACTAAAACAGATTTTTTGTATATGTACAATTAGGGCTGTGCAATTAATCGTTTTTCGATTTCAATTTCGATTTTTGCACATTTCGATTGCAAAAATAAGATAATCGAGGGAGATCGATTAGTGTGCCGCATTTCTGTTATTTCGTTTTGAGTCATTAATCCGACGCGTCATAAGCAGCTGCGCCTCGCACACAAAGTAGAAATCCTCATGTATTTGTTCAGTTTTATGCTTTACAAGCGAGCGGAGGCAAACTATCCCTCACGTTTAAAATATCAGCTGGATCGTGGCGCCGCTCTCCGTGCAGAGAGCTGCGCGCTCAGTCATCTGTTTAAAGTCAGGTCACTATTAATCCTGTTTATGTTTGTAAAGTTATATGCATTTCAAGCGATCCTGTTTAAAATGTGAATCGCGTTCTGCTGGCACTTAAACACTACTGCTTTGACACGTGTAGCCTTCTGCAGCAACACTAAACAATGCATTGAATGTATGCAGAGCTTGACATTAACACCCGCCAAATGCGGGTAGATTTCGGCTGCGACCGTTTGTGGAGACGCGCGCGCGTTCAGCGGAGCGTTGCGGACCAAAGCGCCACCTCCCAGAGAGCGCGCCAGAGGTCGTAAGCAGCTGCGCCTCGCACACAAAGTAGAAATCCTCATGTATTTGTTCAGTTTTATGCTTTACAAGCGAGCGGAGGCAAACTATCCCTCACGTTTAAAATATCAGCTGGATCGTGGCGCCGCTCTCCGTGCAGAGAGCTGCGCGCTCAGTCATCTGTTTAAAGTCAGGTCACTAATAATCCTGTTTATGTTTGTAAAGTTATATGCATTTCAAGCGATCCTGTTTAAAATGTGAATCGCGTTCTGCTGGCACTTAAACACTACTGCTTTGACACGTGTAGCCTTCTGCAGCAACACTAAACAATGCATTGAATGTATGCAGAGCTTGACATTAACACCCGCCAAATGCGGGTAGATTTCGGCTGCGACCGTTTGTGGAGACGCGCGCGCGTTCAGCGGAGCGTTGCGGACCAAAGCGCCACCTCCCAGAGAGCGCGCCAGAGGTGATGGATTTGCGAATGCACAAGAGGACGCAGTCTGAGCGCATACACACTTCGGGAAAGATACAACAATTGCATGGAAGTGATTGGAGAGATATATATTGCGTGCACATTCTCAGGGCAAGAGCGGAGAGAAATTCAGCGCATTCCTGAATGCACACGAAATCAAATGAAACCCGCCAGCTGAGAGGTTCGCGCATCATTTTAATGTAAGCTACTTTGGGCAACAATAATGCCCTCTCGACAGTTGTCATTAAAAGTCTTAAATCACTTTTAACAGAAAACATGATCAAGCATATAAAATACAATCTGCATAAACAAGTTGAAAGTAAAATTCATGTACATTTCTTGACTGCTGTTGTTAATAAATATTTAAAGTGGTTGTTGAGGGGTTTTGTGTATATCTTTTCAGTTAATCTTCTACACCCCTGCTCCACTTTTAATATATTCATTCAATGTAAATCTATTTATGCCTTACTGGACTGTTTTTATGCACCTAAATATATGATATGATCTATACTGACCTGGTATATACCAGCTAATGTTGTCCTAATTTGGGTGGTCAGACTGCATTTGAAATTCAATCTGCATCTAATTTAGCTAAACCAAGTAAATTTGCTCAAATTAAAGTCATTTTAGGATGCCAAAGTCAAGTTTAATCATATAAAATGTATTTTACCAGCAACAAAATTGTGGCCTGTGAAAATGCTGAGTGGCTAGTAACTTTGGAAAACAACTAGCCACTTTGGCTGGTGAGCAAAAAAGTTAATGTCAAGCCCATGTATAAATGCATGTTTTTACAGTCATTTAAGTAATCGTGTTAAATAATCGAGATTAAGATTTTTATCAAAACAATCGGGATTATGATTTTTCCCATAATCGAGCAGCCCTATGTACAATAGACTGTAAGAAATATGGAAAACGCGTCTCCATAGACTTCCATGGTAAAAAAAGTTAAGCTAAAATATCTCAAAAATGGCCACTGACGTCTTGTGCCGATGACATCATTAGCAGTCAAAGTCTGCGCAGTAGTGATCGTGAGGTGGAGCTGTGGTATCAAGGCCAGTGTTGGGAAAAGTTACTTTTAAAGTAATGCATTACAATATTAGATTACTTCTCAAAAAAGTTTTCATGGAACGTAATGCTTACGTTACTTTTAAGTTGCTTTTGCATTACTTTTTCTTACTTGGCTGAGGCTTGATCTCTTTCAGGCCTTGCTGTAGGCTACTCTTTCAGTTTAATGCAGTACATTGTTTTTTACATCAAATTAATTAAACTGAAAAGTAACTCGCATTACTTTTTTAAAAAAGTAACTCAAATATTAATATGTACATTTATAAAGTAATGCGTTACTTTACTTGTTACTTAAGGAATGTAATAATATTACGTAATGCACGTTACTTGTAATGCGTTACCCCCAACACTGATCAAGGCCCCCACCAATTTTCCCGTTTAACTCCATCACAAACACATAAATCAAGTTGTTACACCCCTTTTTCATAACATCTTATTGCCAACTAAAAATAAACTTAAAAGTACATTGACATGATAAGAAATAACGAAAATAACAGAAGCCAACCAAAAAATATTTGAAATTTTATTAGATTTTTACGTTTGGCTCACTTCTAGGGCTGGGTATTGGCAAGGGCCTCATGATACGATGCATATCACAATACGATACAATACGTTGCATGTTGTGATACATTGCAACACTTTTTCTTTTTTAATTAAAAATGTATAAAAAGGGCTGATTTTTTTTTACTTTTTTTAAGCCAAACTTTTTTTTGAGTGCTTCCACACGTCGGCTTTGAAAGCTGCAGGCTTTTAAAATTTTTCTGCCATTTTCTCATTCCCGCTATCTTTTGAGACATTGGCCGAATGGCCGTGTATGACAGACAACTAGACGGTGACAACTACAGCAGCGGCAGAGGAGGTCGTTTGACGCACACAGAGGGGTTTGATGGTTTTAAAAATACCGACAGTAGAGATTGAAATATCGAGGAAAATTAATCACGATAGTTAGCTGTATCGATATTTTTGCACAGCCCTACTTTTTGACCTATACTGCAGCCAGCCACTAGGGGGAGATCAGAATGTTTTGGCTTCATTTTCAGGACGTGTTGCACCCCTGACATGTACACTACTGGACAAAAGTTTTGAATAAATAGACTGAAATGTTCCTCATTACTGTATATTCAAAATCTTTTTAATCTGCTTAAAGGCATAGTTCAACCAAAAATGAACCTTCAATCATCATTTACCCTCATGTTGTTACAAACCTGTATACATTTGTAAAATTGTATAAATACATTTCTTTATAATGAATACAAAGAAGTTATTTTAAGAAGAGTTTGTAACCAAAAACACCAGAAGCCCCATTGACATCCATAGTAGGAAAAATGAATACTATTGAAGTCAATGGGGCCTCTGATCAGTTTGGTCACAAACATTCCTTAAAATATCTTCCTTTGTGTTCATCAAAAAACATTACGAGTTTGTATAAACATAAGAGTGAATAAAGGGATATTCAAATTTTGGGTGAATATCCCTTTAAGTGTACATTTTTATGCTTAAATGTCTGTAAAAAATACAGATATCCCACATGAGAGTCCCTCATATTGATATTGGCTCCCTGATGCCCGCAAACAAAGTCTTTTTAAGGAAGTTGCGTCACTGCACCGCCAAGGTTTGCTAAAGCCAGACCTTTCAGATACTGCACATGCACAAACAATAGGCAGTGACTGTCGCAAAGAACAGGTGAGTCTGTACAGAGCCCTTCCTCCAGATGATGTAATTCTTTAAAGCAAATAATAAATATGCATAATAATAATAAATTATAAATTTGTTTTGAATCTTTAATCATAACATGACTCCCAAGTCTATAGTTTCGATCAGTTTACTATTAAACTAAAGTGTGAAATAAATGTAAAACTTGTTTGTTGCTATAAATTGTTTTTGTCACTTTTATTTATCGTATAGAAAAAATTGAAACTGAAATGATGTCATATTTGGTAAGAATGGGTTTTTGAAATGCCAGCCATTGAACAAATCTGAAATTGCATGTGTGCTATGAATAAATGTATAACCTAGCTAGGCCATGGCTCCAACACGTTTCATATTGAAACACATCAGCTCACTATATTAATTTACTGTTTCCCCACCTGTATCCAGTAGGAGATTTGGTGAAGGTTCAGCTTTCTCATTCTGGTCTGGAATGCCAATAATGCCGCGTGACCGACAATGTCCAACCCTTCACATCTCGACTCTGCTTTCACTACCTTAAACTTACATGGGGAATTATGGCTGTATTAGTTTCAGGTTAATCTCAGCCGTGTAATTTAATGTGTGATGTCACTGCAGCGGTAGTCATGGACAGCAGGTGACATTCTGACCCCAACTCCGGTTTCTTTGGATATCTATATGAGGCATGACAAATGCTTACTTGAGCGCAAACACATGCACAATGCACTGTTCACGTAGGTCAATGTCGGGGAGTCTTATTTGCTAGTATAAGTAATTTATAAATTATAGTATACAGTAGTTCTTTTTGAAAAAAAAAAGAAAATGTGCATTTGAATGTTTACTTGTAAAGTTGTAAAAACAAAAATATGATTTATTGCAAAGTTTGCTAAATAAAAAAGATAGTTGATGCACAATAGATCTTAAATCAACCTTGATTGGTCTCTGTTAAAATGTCTAATACTGGATATCCAATTATAACCATACTGCAGTATATACCGTAACACCACCCAGCCCTGTATAAATTTGTGGTTCACGGGGTTGAGGATGAGCGTGTCTGTATACATTTATTAGACAGAGTCCTTGTTCAGCACCTTGTGATATCATCCCCATGTCCTCTGTCTGATTATAGCAGTCTGTGATTTTCTCAAACTCTGTCTGCAGTGTGAACTCTCACACACTCTCGGCTCTCTCATGCTGCTATAAAATGACACTCAGAAAGGATACATGATCTCAAATTAGAATGGCTCTGCGTCTAATCCAACAACCACTCATTCACAAACCCCCAATTAACATCAATTTCTCACTCTCTCTTGCTCTCTATCTCTCCTTCAGCCCATTGGGTGTAATTAAACTGGCACTTTTCAATGAAGAAGGCTTATGTACAGCTGGAGGAGAGATAGACGTGTTTGTGTTTGACAGAAAAACCTAAACAAAGAAGTCAGAAAAGAAATGGCTTTGAAACATGGAAGGAGACCATTACAGGGATGCTCCTCTGTTCTTTTTTTAACATTACCATGTGAGCTGGCTTCAGCCACCTGGGTTAAAGGAACAGTTTACTGCAGATTAAAATTAACAACACCATGGGATGGTTTCCTGGACAGAGATTAGCTTAAACCAGGACTAGGCCTTAGTTTAATTAGGAAATATAATTTTTTTTAACAAACATGCTTTACTAAAAAAACATTACTGGTGTGCAGTTTGAGGACAAACAAAGGGCACTGATGTTTTTAAGGTATTTCAGTGCACGTTGTTTTCAGTTTGGACAGCCCATATATTTATTTGAGTCTAGGACAAGTCGAATCCCTGTCCGGGAAACTGCCACTATATTTACTAACCCTCAAGCTAAGGTGTATATACTTAAGCAATATCGCTCGAGTAGGAGTATGATATAGCTCTCGGCCTACGGCCTCGTGCCTCTGGCCTAATCACAGCCGTGATGATATAGAGCTATATCACACGACTCCGAGAGCGATATTGCTTCAAAGTTCGACGGCACACGTTTGAAAAACGAAAACTAGAAAACAACAACAGAGTAATTTTAAAAGCCTCTTTGTTTGAGAACTACTACTTCCGCCAAGGATTTGAGGGCGGCCAGAATGACAGGTAACACTTTCGGCTGCTTTGAATCTCATATTAACTCAATGGACGGATTCACCGTTTTTAAATATTACAATTTCTTGGTCACAAAGTGTAGTTTTAAGATTAGTTCAGTCGAGAATATATATGTATTATATTTAAATCTACAGTTGATTAGTAAAGATAGCGCCTGTTTGAACGTTTGCTTAGTGAGATTCGGTACGTATGAGAACCAAAGCATGAGCGGACGTCAGTGTTCACTCGCCCAGCTGACCACCGCCCTCTCTGGGCTACATCTCTGACAGGGATTCCCTGTCTCTCATGTTGGCCTGATGGTCAAAAATTAGATCAAATCAGCAGTATTTGGTGTCATGATGAAACTATTACTTGTTTTCTTATTCATATTTAGTGTCTTTTGTGTTGTTATTGTTTTGGCGCGAGGTAAAAGTTAATAAAACCATACTTCTATAATGTTACAATTGGTTTCCCATTTACTCTTAATGCAATACGAGCACTCGGTTATTATTAGACTTCGTTCTTTGGCTTCAGTTTTACATAAATTGGGTAATCGCGGTAATGCAGATTAACATAAAAATGTATTGGGAACATGTTTTTTATGCAAATGTTTTCTGTTAACTTTTTCCCCGCCAGCGTTTTTTTAAAAAAAGTTGCCAGCCAGCACCAGCCTTTATGATTTTTACAAAAGTTTAAAGCCTTCCAGAAAATGTTCTCCTTAAATATATAAACATACAGTATATCAAATGAAAAACAGAGCCTCTGCTTTCAAAAAAAAAAAAAAAGGTTTATCCTATCTTCATTCTCTTATCATTCCCTCTCAAATATGGGTAGGTTTCTTCAAAAACATCAAATTTTTTAGCAAAAAGCCGAGGTAATTAAATTTTTGTGAAGGACTTTTGATAGAGATCAGATGCAGAGCGATCTTTAAAACATACACAGAGTTCTTTCTCTTTCACTTGAGGCGTTACTTCCGGGTTGTATAAATTGCGGAAGTGGATAGTAGCCATATTGCGGAAAACCGGAAATTCTCGTCAATGGCAGGGAAAGAGTTAATGAAGTTATAGAGGAAAGTGGAATGATGGGAAATGTTGTTTTCACCAAAATATTGACAAACCTATTCATTGGGTTTGAATTCCCCAATACTTGGTTGTTTGAACCCATGGTTTGGTCATACATAGGCATTTTCTAAATTATTTTAACAACAGTTTGGTGTTGTCTATATTTTACCCAACCGTGGTTTAAAACAACCCAGCATTTTTAGAGCATAAGGTTCAGAAAGATGGAATCTGTCCGTCTGCCTGCTTGTCTGTCTGTCTTATGGTTAATAATGTAGACATAATTGACTATATTTAAATTAGCTATTGTTCCTTCTAATCTGTCTAATCTCAATAAGAAGCTTTTTATCATAAGACCCAGTGGGTATTGTCATGTTAAGTTAGTCATTGTATTCGGTTAATAGGGATGTGCATAAATTTAATTCAGCAATAAGCTTCTGAGACATTATTCCCGATGTGACGCAAACCAAATGAACCAATATTATATGGCCATTGTGTTCATTTCATTAGGCCACACCACATTGATAAATCTGACAGCTCCTGGATGAATAAGAGTAAGAGAAAAAATCCTAATTTCTGTGATACTTGAGTCCAAATAGACTGTTGACAGCAACATGTGCAGTTAAGAGGACTGTGGGGTGTGTGTTGAAGGAGTCTCTAAACTCTGTGAGTGTTAAGAGATCACATCCAGTGGATGCTTTATAAGAGACAAAAAGACATCCAGATAAGCCATGCTAGAGATGCAAAATGCTAGAGTTTCAAAATGTAGAAAGCATCATTGCTACTTACTTCCTTTTTGGGCATCAGCCATCTAATGTAACATTTGGATTGCTGTAAATACTGTGGGCAGCTATCAGTGCTCCTCACACAAGACACATGACTTTGACTTAGATACTGATTTTAATAGAGTTTAAGTTTAGCATATTGCTATGGTAACAACAAGATGTTCTAATTTGCATTCATGTATTCGGCAGATGCTTTTTCTGAAGCCTCTTGGAGTGTATATTCAAGCTACTGTACAGTTTTTATTGGCACATGCTTTCTTTGGGTATGAAACTCATGACATTATTGTTGCTATCATTATGGGCTGCCTTCTGTAAAGTATTATATATTGCATTTTAATAATTACATCATTCATTATGGTTAAAGGTCCAATGTGAGTTTTAGTGCCATGTAGCGGTGCAACCAAGAGCTCGGCCCACACCCTCAATTTCGAAACACATAGAGAAGTTATGGTAGCCGGTTAAAGCTCACGTAACACATGCTGTTTCTGCATTTCTGATGTTAATCTGGAGTACCTATAGAGTAATATAACATCCTTTATATCTCCGAAGAGTCTTTAGTTTAATCAGATTTATAAAAGAAAGATTAGCTTTACCGAATCTTTCCGATAACGTATGAAACAATGAAGAAGGAGGAGTTACTATCACAGGAGGAGCGAGTACGAGTCATGCAACACTATACAACACTGTTTAACTTATGATTCACTACATGTTCGTGTCATTTATATATGATGCACGCGCCTATTTCCAACATAAAAGACAGAAGTCTTACTTACCGCATGCAACTATCCGCTGCTACCCCAGATAATGAACTATATCCATTGTTTTCATAAGGCTGGCTTTCTTCTCCTAACATCCAAAAACACACTTCTTCTTTCGTGCCATTGCTGAGTTTTGAAATTAAACAAAGCTGTGTTGCATAATATAATGTTTGAAAGTTCTAGCATCTCCCGCTGATGACGGGTGGGCGGGGTTTTCCGGGTGAAGTGCCCATATAAAGAAGTGATACAGATAGAAACCCCTTAAACGTCAGCTGGACCTATAATCGAAAAAAAACTTTCCGAAACTTGTACGAACTTTGACGAAGTGCATTCGGCACAGAAATACTCTGTAACACGCCCAACTGCTTTTTTGACACTTTGCCTACATTTAGCATGAGTAAACAACTCTATAACTGTGTTAATAAATCAGAATGCTTGAAATACCATTGAACCACCCCTTTAAAGGTGCAGTGTGTAAATTTTAGCGGCATCTAGTGGTGAGGTTGTGAATTGCAACCAGCAGCTCAGTCCACTGCTCATCTCTTGCTTTTGAAACACATAGAGAAGCTACGATAGCCGCCACTCAAACATGTCATCGTTGGAGACAACCTAGCAAAAAAAAGTTTGTCCGTTAAAGGCTTCTTTAGAAACATGGCGTCACAAAACGGCGACTTCCATGTAAGGGACCCTCTGTGTATGTAGATAAAAACATTTCATTTTAAGGTAATAAACACATAACGGTTCATTATGAAAGGTCTTTATACACCCCTGATAATTTAGTTTTGTATATTATTTTGCATTTCCGTCAAGAGATCCTTCTAAAAATTACACACTGCACCTTTAAGGGCTACAGTAGAAACATGGCATTGACTTCAATGTGAGAATGTAGGCACTGTAGATAAAAAAGGCTGTAAACTGTACAGTTCTTTATATAAGGTCTTTATACATCACTGATTATATTGTTATGTATATTATATTGCATTTCTGTCAAGAAATCTTCCTAAAGTCCCACATTGCACCTTGAAATAAGTAGATTTTTCAAAGTAGATTTTTTCACTTGGTATTTGATTGGATATAGGCGCACAGTTTCATCGGACGCACACACATTGCCAGATTACATGCCTGGCCTGAAGTAAACTACCGGTCTGTGCTTGTTTATGGGTCTAGTGACTAAACTGACCTCTTTAACAAATATTTAAAAAAAACAACATTTTGGTTTCCTAAAGACGATTCCTAAATTCGTTAAATCAAAGTGAAATCAAAGCTTTCTCACTCTGAAAGGTGTGTGACACTTGACGCTAGCTCACTGGGTTCTGAATCAGGTTATTCTATCTCCTTGACCTAGCATTCTTCTTCATGGTCTCTCACGCGTCTCCACTTCTGTCTTCGTCCCTGGCAGATGCACCTGCTCTGCGTGTTCTTCCTCCTGGCTGCAGTCACATGCCAGCGTGTCAGTAATAAGCGAGTGTGTCTGAGAAATGACAGGGTTAGAGCTCACTAATGCACTCAGAGTTGCGCCCTTCCAGACTGCAAACCCACCAGAAAGAGCGAGAAAGACAGACAAAGAGAGTCCACACCACTCTATACCTGATTGAGGTAATAGGCCTGTGTAATTGCTCAGATTGTCACTTGCCCTTTCCAGCAGAAGTAAGTGGTTGGAAAAGAGAGCGAAACGGCCGTGGGGTTTGCCCTCGCCTCCCACTGAGGAGCACAGGCTGATATTTTAAACTTTAAAGAAAAATACTCTTTCCTCTCCAAAGACAAAAGAAGTGCTGAACTAACCCACTTTAAATGATCTTAAAAGCCAATTTGGTGGGTGTGAGTGATCCAGAATTTCACATGGATTCTTTTGTGGGCTTTTACAAGCCATTATTTTAAGTGATTTTGAGATGTAATTAGTTTGGACGTTTTTTGGGGTGTAATTATTGCTGTCTTATTTCAGCATTGAGGTGGTCATCTTTAACTAATGAGGGTTTAATCACGGTAAGATTTCCGGTACATTAATTCAGCCAGAAAGCCACATTTTTGCATTCATTCTTTTTAACTAGTATCTACTGTGTAAAATATGGTGAGTAACAGTTTTAACATGAATTGTTAGTAATTAAACATTTTAGGAATGCATCAATATTCAAAATTTGGACAATAATATATGTTATTAACTACAACATCATTTAGCACACTGTTATACATCTGTTTTGTGTCCTTCCTACACACGCAACGTTACACATACACTGTAAAAAGGTAAAGTTGGATCTACTTAGAAAAATTACTTCAATTGGTAATACTTAAAATATTTAAGCTTTATTAAAGGGACCTATTATGCAAAATCCACTTTTACAAGGTGTTTGGACATAATGTGTGTTGACAGTGCTTGAACAATGTGAGGTCACACTGATAAAGCCCCGCCCACTTACAGTCCTGTATTACCATAGTTTCCTCTCTCAGCGAGTTGCACTCCATCCACTAGATACTATTTTCCCAGACTGCAGGGAACTACACTGCGACCAAAATGGTCGCATATGCGACCTTTTAAACTGCCGTTGCGACCCTAATTTTTAATGGGTCGCAAATGTGCTACCTAATGTTTTAGACAATATGCTATGATTTACTATGAGCATTTATTAAAACAGAAATGTGGATTTTAAGAATACGTTTCATAACGTGCTCTGAGCCTTCAACACATTGGCTTCATTTTGCGTGAAAGCACGTCGTGTCTCTCCCTATGAATGTGCGTTCGCGTGCTCTCTGTTTCTCAATGAGCAAGTGTCTTCCATGTTTCTGAACTTGAGCAGAGGTCTTTCTTCACTGAGGACGCGGGACCCGTATGGTTCCGGGTTTATATTTTAAATGGTCTGTCGGGTCCGGTTAGGTCCTAGTTTAATTACTTTGGGTCCCAAGTCAGATTAATATTGTGTTTATAACCCGAGTCGATCGGAAAACGGCTACCGCGCTAAAGCTCGAGTGCAGTTTCAGCGTGCCTCCGGTTTCTATGCCGATGGTTCTTGTTACGACCACGAGCTAGATTTTCTTTCTCACATTTTTTTAATAATCTTATTATTAATAAACTATATCTTTTCTAAAACCATATCCATATTAAGTTTGCACAGAGATTGTAGCAAAAAAGCAGTGCTAATGTCAAGCCCATTGCACTGAATGAGCAAAGCAATGTAAAGTCTGTCATCGGGACAGCAAGTAGACTTTTAAATCTGAAATAATGAGTGGATTAAGCTTTTTAAATCGTCAAGAGAGAAATAGAAAGATAGAGCAGAAGCAGTAAAAGTGCCTATCTAATAGAAATTATTACCATTATAACATCAGTCATAACATCAGTCACATTTATAATCTATAGACCTGCGCTGTCTATTATTATACTATACATAGTATTGTATTATATTGAGTTTGATAAAAGGGGTCTAATTGCTTCATATATCAGTGCAAAAACAGTAAGTGTTTTCGTGGTGCTTTGACAAACAGTGTCAGCTTTGTTAATGGCAAAGAAAGTTTGGGTGGTTAGATTTAATGAAATATAATGTGAAATTAATATTAATTTTCAATAAATCAAAGTATTGTGTTGTGTCACACATTATTAGTTCTTCGTCACATGTATAGTAGACCATTATTTGTCAGTGGGTAATGATTGCCCTTTTCACCGGCTACCACCACAAGTAAATTTCAGATCTGTGTGAAACACTGCAACGTTTAAGAAAACAAGAAGCCATGTGGTTTAAAAGATGGCAAGTAAAATAAAAAGCATATCTGTAAGCAATACAGTTTCATTATTGTTAATTATTATCCAGAGCGCCTTAATATAACTTGAAAAAATTATGTGCGACCAAATCATATTTTGCGCCAGTAACTGAAAAAGTTGGTAGCGCAAGTGCCACCAGTGGAAAAGGTTAGTGTAGTTCCCTGAGACTGTCCACATAGCAGTGGTAGGAAAAGCCATGTTTTCGAATGACAGAGCCCAGGGATGTCATGTATATCGAAAAGAGCAGCGGTCCAAGCACAGAGCCTTGAAGCACCCCGGTATTGAGACGTTGAGGTTCGGAGACGTCACCCCTCCAGGATACCCGAAATGACCTACCTGAGAGGTACAACTTGAACCATAGAAGCGCTGTGTCAGAGACACCCATAGCCATGAAGGTCGACAGGAGGATGCAGTGATTGACCATGTCAAAAGCGGCAGCACAGATGATTTGGAGGGGTAGGTTTCTTCAAAAACACCACTACAACGAATACTTCCAGGTTTTATAAGCGGAAATACTCGTCATTGGCAGGGACGCGTTTTCTCTTAATTGACGAGATAACCCGTCAATGACGGTGAAAGAGTTAAAGGTACTGACATTAAAACAGTGCGTTTTTCCTCCCACCCATAGGGGCATTTTGGACATGCTGATCTGTGGGGTATTTTGAGCTGAAACTTTACAAACACATTCTGGTCATCTTGTAAAAAGGCCATAATAGGTGCCATTTAAGTAATTTTATAAGTTAATCCAACTTTTACTTTTAATAGGGCATAAGGATAATGTACAGTCAGCATAAAAAAATCACATTCGGTTCAATTCACATTTATTTGCATAGCCCTTCCACATAAAGGTAGCAGAGCTGCGGTGGAAACTGGTCACCTGGGAATACAGCCAATTATACAGTACATACAGTTAGTGGTTAGTATACAAAAGCATACATTGACCAATCAGAATTAAGTATTCTAAAGAGCCAAATTATAATATGGTCAATGCTGACAGCGGTTGATACCGATGTGGCCTCTGATATATTTATATATATTAATTTTACCAGAGTGTGAGTGTTGTGATGATGATGTCTGTCACATGCAGGATTATTTGTCTCTTTCTATCATTAGCATGGTCTTCCTCAGGGACAATCTCATGTTGGTAATTGCTATGGGAGTATTTTTTCATACACTGAACTCCTCTGGGTTTAATAGTCACCAACACAAGTTACTTTAAATGTATCACTTGTTGGTGCCGTGGTGTCTCTCTTCCTGTCGGGGCTTTTGGGGCTTTGTGTGTGTGTGTGTTTGTGTGTTGTTAAAGTGTGTTTGATGGTAAATAACACTAAGTTTCCTGTGAGGTACTGCTTGTATTGTTGTTAACAGAGGTTTTCAACGTGTTTGCTTGTGGTTCACCTGCAGTGTCAATTGACCTTTCACAAAACCCTGCCCACTTGCTATGTCCGACCATCTACGATATCAGCCACGCCGCTCCCAGTGTCAATGTTGTGCACTGACTAATTTCTGGAAAAAATACATGCTGATTTCAGACAGAAGCAGACAGAAAAAAATATTTTATATAACCTATATATTTGCATATGCTGACCATGTATGTATATTTAATTATTTGTTTAATTTATGAGAAGCACAAAATCTACTCTTTTTTTCATGCAAAAAAGCAGATTTTTGCAGTGATTTATGTTGTCAAGCTCTAATAGGAGTGAATAACAATTTATTTGATATGGACATAGCAATTACATTGGACAAACCAGACGCATTGTTAAGTGTTTTAGCACAAGTGCTAATTCGCAACACTTGTTCATAGGCGACTTTTAAAAGATGAAGCAATTAAAATACCAAAAAAGAGGACAAAGAGAGCTACAACTGAAACATTTCCAAACAATAAATGATATATAAAACTTATGCAACAAAGTATTTCAATTACTTACCAATAACCTTTTCATTGCCATTAAAGTGAAATTACTGAACCTAAACATAAAAGCCTGATAATAAATGCTCATTTACAAGAAAACAAGTCAGACGCAGGGTTTTGCATCTGAACTCCTCAAATACTGTTCTGCAATATTTACTGAATCCTGAATAAACAACCAAAAAATACCAATTAAAAAAAATGGCACATTTAAGTTATTTTGCACTTTGGCTGAATTTTTTAAAGTGTAACTTAATGTTTTTATAGAGATGCACCAATCGAATTGGTCGATTTATGCTAATCGGCCAGACCGGTAACCAGTCGGTCAGTCTCATGAAATTCAGATTCCGAGCTGGTCTTTTTGTTGCCAGTTGCGCAAGCAAGAACGTCACAGCGGTGATCGGTTTTACGTGAAGACCGTGACATGAACCACCCGTGCAGTCCGCATATACCAATTGAATCCTGCCCCATATCCGCAATGACGCGTTGATATTATTTCATATGTTTACCCGTCCTTTTGCAGGACTCTGCTCAGGGGTGCGTTTCCTGAACAAGAGGATGGAGTACTAATTAATCTGTTCAGATCGATTTAATGTCAGATTATTGCTGTAAATAATGTACATTGCATCTAAAGACTGCTTTTGTTGTCAGGTTTTAGTTCTCTGTTGTTTAATTTCAAGATATTACTTCGCAAGTTTCCTTCTACGTCACTCATCCCAGGGATTCCCCAGGGTCTTAAAGCTCGTAGGCTAAGCACATGCGCAGTTTTCAAAAACTGCACTTTAATTCTGTTTATAAACTTAAAGACATGAAATTAAATTTGTACATATTTAGAATAAAATCTAAGTCTCATAACATAATGTCAGTGAGCCTGACGGAGTTTGAGAGCACTTTATTTTGAGATCTGTTTAAATGAAAGAAAATCCTGTAATTTAATGCAGTTTGGGTGAAAGTGCAATGCTTCATAATTTCTTTTATGATAAAAATAAAGTTTTTAATTAAAGAAAATTGGGTTTTTGTTTGCAGCCTATATGTTGCCAATTATAGTTCTTAGAAAGAAAATCGGAGTCAGCAGGTCAAACCTACAGAAAAATTGGAGATCTGAATCGGTCAAGAAAATGCAATCGGTGCATCTCTATTTTTTATGAAAATGATTTTGGAGTCCACTTCATTTACTAAAACCCCAGCGGTACTGCATTGAACATAAAGATTGAACTTTTCAAAGAGCCTGATAACATCATTAGCTTGAAGGTGATATGGGAGCAGATGTCTTCATTTAGTAAACAAGGGTGTGTGATGTTTTCCCAGGATAAAAAGATGAACGCACCTATAGTACGTAAATACACAAGCAAACTTTCATAACTCTCTCAGTATGTGGTACATATCCCATCATGCCCTTGAGAGTGTTTGCTTTCTCCTTCGGCTCTATCACGGCTCCCGAGATCTCTCTGTTCCATTACAGTGGCCCCCGACCATGTCATTTATTAGACAGGGTCAACGTGAGGAGATCAGGCATCATGGGTGAATAAAACAACTGACATGTTCATCAGATCATCAGTCAGATGCTAGATTAATGCTTTTGTTTTTTAATTAGCAGCAGCATCAAACCGTGACTTAAGCGATACAAACTAATCATTAAAAATGAGAGGAGAATAAATCACAGGCTCATTCTTGTTTTCATTTTTTATTTATTTTTTTAAGTGGGCATTTATGTTGCCTTGTGCGTGCCCATTAAAAAGATGTTCTTTGTTTGTATTAACAAGGGAACAAGCCATCAGTTGTCAATGTTCGGTTAATTGTTTGCTTCGCTTCGTCTGTGAAGGTGGGCGTTCTGACAGGAGGGCGCGTGTTACTAAATTTACATTTATTCTAAGCATTTGATTCAAAGTGGCTTACAGTGCATTCAAGGTATACATTATGTTAGTTTGTGTTTCCCTGGGAATCATACCCATGACCCAGTTAAATTACTAGAGCACTAATAATAACAATTGCAGCTTTCTCAATGAATAGTTAAAGGAATAATTCAGGCAAATATTGAAATTCTCTTATACTTTACTCAGTTAAACACTTTAGCCACACCTAGCAAGCACCTTATAGATCCTACCAACGCCTAGCAACCAGATAAAACTGGCTAAACCAACTTAGCAACACCTAACAAGCAGCTTATGAATCCTTATGGTACATGTACAATATAAGTGACTTTGTCGCTGTGTGTCACTCTTCTCTTTCAAAAGGGTGGGTTTCTAAATTTGATTGTCAGAAACAAATGAGTAACGTTCACTCCAGTACCTGACGAGAGACGGATGATGTGAACTCCACTGCTTCATTCTCATTGGTAGCCGCTCCCAAAAGTCGCTCATAAAGTTAAACATTTCTCAACTTTCTCTTGCGACTGGACACGCCCCATCCAGTCGCCAATGGTCACTGTGGCTTGTGTCGCCGAAAGTTGTCAAGCTTACATTAAAATGAACGAGATCGCGTCGCTCTGCTACTGCTAGTCGCTGCTAGTCTGAATGCAGCTTAATGGGGCGTACACACCAAATGCGAATTAAACGATTTGCGCGAGTAGATTACATACAAAGTCAATTCAAAGACTTAAATAGTCACGAACTCGCACAGGGCGATGCGAATGACGCAAATTGGGCAGCGCAGTTGTTGACAAAAGTCGCCAAACTTACATTAAAATGAACGAGATCGCGTCGCTCTGCTACTGCTAGTTGCTGCTAGTCTGAATACAGCTTAATGGGGCGTACACACCAAATGCGAATTCAATGATTTGCACGAGTAGATTACATACAAAGTCAATTGAAAGACTTGAATAGTCACGAACTCGCACAGGGTGATGCGAATGACGCAAATTGGGCAGCGCAGTTGACGAAAGTCGCCAAACTTATAATAAAATGAACTGCTAGTCGCTGCTTGTCTGAATGCAGCTTTATGGGGTGTACACACCAAATGCGAATTAAACGATTTGCACGAGTAGATTACATACAAAGTCAATTTAAAGACGCGAATAGTTACGAACTTGAACAGGGCGATGCAAATGATGCAATTTGGGCAGCGCAATTGTTGCAAAAACACGCACTATTTGCCTCAAACGTGTCTTCATGCAAGTATTCAAAAAATATTCAACTCCAGCAAAAATTAGCATGACACAAAGTTATATCCTGCAAGTAATCTAGAGTGAGGAACAAGATGCTTCGCGTTTGGCGTGTACGCAGCATAACAACGCCTAGCAACCAGATAAAAACACCCTAGTAACTTGCTAAAACACCTCAGCATCGCCTAGCAAGCGGTTTATAGAGTCTAACAACACCTACATTACCAACTGGATGTCCTCAGCTAATACACCTTAGCATCACCAACAGCAACGCCGAGCATCTATGTGAAACACCCTAGTAACTATGCTAGCATCATGCTAAACATGTTAGCATCACAGTTGGTTTCTAATTGGGAGCCAGCATCTTGTAGGGGAAGAATTTGGGTTGAGGCTATCAGTTTGAGCAATTGCAGATGCTGGGAAACCTGATGGAAAATTCAGTTTACTTCACTTTTAAAGTAAAATGTTTGCTTCACACCTGCTGTATATGCTGTGTTATTTTGCATTGCGCTAAAAAACTGATCCATAATAGGCCTACCATATGGTATATTAAACATCAAGACCTTTTCTTCTTTCAATCCCCCTGACCTCGTTCCTTATATCACACTTTTGCCTTTTTAAAGGACAGCTTTGAGCAGCAGGGATTTGATTGACAGGTGCTAATGGGGTCAAAGGTTACAGGCAAGTACATTAGGGTTTTCTGCCCGCGCTGACCCCTGCCACGCTTTCTGTCACAGCTTGAAGGGCAGCATGATGCATTTCTCTTTTTCCATACGTCTGTGTGACTGACCCTCCCGGTGGACGGCAACCCTACCTCCCCCAGCCTTAACAACATGCTATACATTACTACTGTGGTCACTACACACCTCACGGTTCAATTAAAAGCATGTTTTTGCACATACTCCGGATACACGTGGTTTGTTTTCATTTATGGCAGAATCAACTATGCTTCCCACAACATTGGTTAAATAATGTCTTCTGGATGAAAATACCCATCTATGTGAAGCCTAATATGTCGCATGCAATTAATTACGCCATTTTATTGGACACACGCATTAATATGCCTTGTGCAAGTCATTATCCCGCTGCAAACCCCGTTTACACACACATGCGCTACATATTTGTAATTACTGTCGTGTGATATGAATACACACTCGCGCGCTGGTAAAAGCACCTAGATGACTAATGATCATTCTCAAATCCAGACACAAGATAAATTTTGTGATTTTCTTGACAGAAATTCATCAGTTCTAGCACATCCACTTTAATAGTCTTTTAATGCCGAATCAAAACCCACTTCTGTCGGGGAAAATGCCTCCCTTGAGTCTCGCAACTAGCTGGCAATAGCATTGTGTTATGTGGCTCTTTCTTGTTGAAGATTTTTGTTTTACTCGTCATTAGCTAACATTTGCATTTATGTTAAAGGGTATTTATTTGACCGTAACTTGTATTTTTTCCTTTGGTCTTAGGTATTGTTGTTTTAGTCAGTTTTAGAGGGCATGAACAATTGAAGAGTTCAGATGCAACACCCTCTAGAGTCTGACATGTTTTCTTGTAAATGAGCATTTTGTGTCAGGCTCTTATGTTTAGGTTCACTATGTTTACTTTACTGGCCATGAAAAGGTAATTAGTCAGTAATTGAAATGCCTTAATTTCATGAATTTGTATTTCTTTGGACAAGACAACCATTTTAAAATCACTAAAGATGTAACTAGAAACATTACAAATGATGAAAGTCAGAATTCAAAATGAAGAATCTGAACCATACATTAGGGGGCGCTGTAATGCATGTATTTGGCACATTCGGGCTGTATTCAGGTCCAAGTACTCACAAGGGACACGTTTGGATGTGATCCACAGTCTTCCATGCACTGAAAAATCGACATGGATCCTAGACTTCTGGGGTCCCTAAGCAACTTTGTGAGGGGGCCCGGTCAGCATGTTCATAAAAACCCATTCAATGTCTCTGCTGAAATGTAGCTATAAACAAAATGTTCACTAAAAACTAAATATTATAGCTGTACATTTTTGCCATGTGACACTCATCAGAATATTTTCTAATTATAACATTGACACCAGTGGCGAGGCTACATAAGGGCCAGGATGGCACTGGTCCACTCAGATTGACGGCTGGCCCAACCAGTCAGAACAGACACAAAATGAATCACACATAAATTATAATAATCTTTAAATAATAATCACTAACATACGCATCATTTAGAAATAAATAACATTTAAACAGAAAGTTTTATCATTTGCAAGCGTTTCTAAACCTTGCTAATGTTAAAATTTAAGCCATTTTAAACAACTTGAGCACAAGAAGATGTTAAAGTGAGCTGTTTTCTGTGCGCACAGACGCACACACATACTCAAATGGACACACACTCATAAGCACACAAAAAGCACACAGACACAGAATCTCTCAAACTTATCTCGAAAAACTTGGCATGTATTCTCATAAAAACAGTTATGTCTTTACACCAGCCGCGGTAGAGGCGTCAAGCGCGAGTGATTTCAAAGTTAAGTCAATGTGAAGACGCGTTGACATGCGTCTGAAGGTCTTGCTGCGCGAATGAGGGGTTTAATGCGATTCTGCCTCATTCGCACGTCTAGCAAATGTTCAAAAAAAATTTGAACTTTGTTGGAAAGACGCGCCGCGTTAACCAATCAGGAGCTTGCTCTAGTAGTAACGTGATTACAGGAAGCGTCGCAGAACGTCCCAGAAGCCCCTCCCATGACGCGAATTTCGCGTGAATGTCTCGATGACTAGAATTTCATGCATGGCTTTCACGCGAGAAAATTCTAAATGCTTAAGCGGCAAACTAGACGCTGTAGACACAAATTTTATGTCTCAAATGTGGCTGGTGTGAACCCACAGTTAAAGTTAATTCAAACTGTCAATTTTACTAACCTGACACATTTTTACTGTTGTAAAATTATCTGTTTTTCTATTTGGTATTCTGTATGTTGACAACGTCTGCCCAATATTTGGGCTCCGTTTGTTCGATACACTTTTTTGGCAGTGTGCTGGGTTATCTGATGTAAAATCTGGGTTAGTAAGAATACTCGGTTGTGATATCTACAGCAGTTTCTCACTGTTCTTTGCATTTGTTCTGTTTATAGGGAATGCACATTCAAACTGACATGGGCTATTCTGGCGAGGTGTCCGACTGCAACAACTCTGACCATATTAATCTCAGGTAAACTGTCGGTGTCACATTTTGCATTCCATGCTATAATGTTTTAAAGGAATAGTTCACCTACAAATGAAAATTTGCCAATTTCTTATGCTTAATATTTCTTCAGCAAAACCCATTTAGAGGTATATTAAATATTTCCTTTCTAACCTTGTAATGGCACTAAATAGCAGCTGCATGTTTGAAGCCCATCCATGTTCAGAAAAGATATCCATATTACTTTGGTGAGTTTAATAAAGCAATAAGCCCCAAGAAGCAGTGGTTTACATTGCATTTTATAATGGGACCCCCTTCCTTTTAACAAGCTTTACGTCGTGCCTAACAACACCCCTTATCTGTTGTAAAATGCACTGTAACACCACTGCTTCGCGGGGCTTATTGCTTTTATAAAACGGGTACTTCTTATACTTAGCAGGGTTTCATAAAATAAAAAAGAGCAAATAAGTAAAATAAAAAAATATTTTAGTACAAATATTACTCTTCCGCCAAACAAAGTAGTTCCTCAGAATCAAGTGTGGCTGCAACAGAGCGCAGTTCCCAAGTAACACGGATGCAGCAAAGACACAATGAAAATGTGATAAATTAACATTAATCTAATTTATACATTTCTTTAAATAAATAAAAAGAAACATAAAAATATAAAATTCAAGAATTTGTCAGAGATCAGATTCAGAGCGATGATCAAAACTTACACTGAGTTTTTACTGTTGAGTGGATGCTTTAGTGTTTTATAAGTTGCGTAAGAGCACCACCTAGTGGATTATAGTGGAGCTATGAATTGCCATAAAAACTCAGGGAAGTGCTTTCTCTTTATTGACGAGATAACGCAACAATGTTTATTGACATTTATCTGGATTAATTGCGCAATTGTTGAAAAATTTTAAATATGTTTAAAGACTGTGGTGTTTATTTTCATAAATCAGTACGCAGCAACAGTGATACTTAAGCTATGTAATGCGGTCTGAACCGTGGGGTTACCAGGATATTTTATCACTGCTTAGAACGCGTTTCATCCAATCAGAATGAAGGACAAGAACTGCTTGTTTCATAATATATGATTTATCAGTCGCATTAAGATGGAAACAAAACTGTAAGTTGTGTATGATTTAAAATGGCAGCACGCGGCATGCTCCTCATTGGTTTTGCAAGTCTTGTGACACACAGTAACTAGGATTCCTCGCATAGATTTTTTTTCTGATGATGTGTTCCTGTAGCTCAGTTGGTAGAGCATTACGTTAGCAGCACAAAGGATACGAATAAAATGTATGGCTTGAGTCGCTTTGGATAAAAGCATCTGCCAAATGCATAAATGTAGAATGTAAATAATGGATGGCCTTCCAACACGCAGCCACTATTCAGTGCCATTACGAGGCTAGGACGAGCCAGGATCTTATTTAATATACATACCATAAATGTGACCCTGGACCACAAAACTTTTTATTGAGACGTATGCATCAAAGTTGAATAAATAAGCTTTCCATTAATGTATGGTTTGCTCGAATAGGATATTGGCCGAGATGCAACGATTTGGAATTTTGAAATCTGGAATTTGCAAAAAAATCTAAATATTGAGAAAATTTCCTTTAAAGTTGTCCAATTAAGTCCTTAGCAACTGCATCCACTTACAAAAATAAAGTTTTGATATTATGTATGGCATGACATTTTCAAAACATCTTAATGGAACACGATCTTTGCTTGATATCCTAATGATTTTCGGCAGAAAAATCTATAATTTTGACCAATACAATGTATTGTTAACTATTGCTACAAATATACCAGTGCGACTTTAAACTGGTTTGTGGTCCAGGGTCACATATGAGATGATATATATACTTTATATCATATATCAGGTCATATTTCCTATCATCTAACATCCCAATTTTCCTTGTCCTCATTGAGAAGATCA
Source organism: Misgurnus anguillicaudatus (assembly GCF_027580225.2). Lineage (NCBI taxonomy): Eukaryota > Metazoa > Chordata > Actinopteri > Cypriniformes > Cobitidae > Misgurnus > Misgurnus anguillicaudatus. The sequence goes on from NC_073353.2 coordinate 14,602,694, forward strand.
AGGCTTTGTGGCATCTGCATATAAAATGATTATTCATTAAGCAGTTTGGGAAAGCAGAGGGGAAGACACAAACAAACACATGCATTAATCAAGGCAAGAGCTGACTAATGAGCCAATCTGGGATTAGAGAGTCTCTCCTCAGCCTTCTCTGAATCCCAGAGCGCAGCTGAACGTTAGAGAGCGGGTACACACCCACCCACCCGGCCTTCAATAAAACTCATCTATACTTTTGATACACTCTCTGCTCCCATAGACCAGAAACACACACACTTCTTCAGATTGCATCACTGTAGTGTGCATTGCATTGCGGGGTGCACAAAGGTCTTCAAGCTATTTACCAAACCAAATGTATTTTATTATCTGTATATATTTATTTTTACATTTGTCCCCCGAGTGGATCATATCAACCGGCATGGGCGCAATACTTTGCTACATTAAACTGATGTATGACACCGAAAAAATCATTATAGTTAAGGGAGAGTGCACCCAAAAATGCACATCCTGTCAGCTTTTCCTCACCCTCATGTTGTTTTGAACCCGTATGACTTTCTGTCTACTGCAGAATACAGAATGAGTTGTCCTGACTGATCTTTCCAATACAATGCAAATGATCGACTCATAACTCATAAAATACCAAAAGTAGTCAGTGCAACTTGTAAACTATATTTTTGTCTTTTAGAGCTACATAATTTAAATTCAAATCGATATCCCATGAACATTTTTCCCTCTTATATAGCTATCATGTCCCATTCCTGTTCCATGTTGAACATTTACGATTTGCGATCGGAGCGCCTTCAACAGATTCAATCACTCGTATGACACACCACAGAAATATACAGATTAAAGATAATCAATACACCAATCATGACAATCAAGACTTTATCTAGGATTGTCGTAAGTGGGACATTGTTCCAAGTTTGGCCCAAATTTGGCCCAGTTATGTTTTAATGTGTAGCGACCTTATTATAAAGTGTTGCCAAAATTCCCATAAGCACAGATAGCATGGATGGTCGTCTGGGTCACATCCTCATTGCCTCACTCCTCTGACTCACCATAGCAACCAGCTATAACCACAGAGCATAAAAGTCTCTTCAGCATCACTGTGAGGAATGCTGTATGCTTTCTGCTCCCCGCAAATGATCCTTGAAATTGAGAGGGGGAAATGAATTATCATTTACGCTTCGAATATAGAAATTGAAAGTCATGGACAGCACTTTGCTAACATGTATTGGTTGCAGAAATGTGTAACTGGAGTGCTCTGTAGATTTTTGCTTGGCCATCATGTACTCTGTCATTTCATAGCTGTATATGCTTTTATTCATTTGTGGGTCACTTAAGCAAACAGCTTGAATAATATTTATAAAGTTGTTAGTCTGAAATATAAAATGTGTGATTAGTCTGTTAATTTTAGCAGTAATATTGGAGGGAAATACTATGTAGTTACCCGTACAGATGGTAGAGTGCTGATAAAGCATGTGGTTTGAAAGGGATACAAATATACACTTGACTCGGAGTGTGGATGAGTCCAAGGCCCAATCCCATTTCTACCTCTACACTTTCCCTATAACCTTCTGTTTGGTGTGTACACGTGAAGGACTAGGGATGTCTCAATTCTCTAGTAGGGCCAGATAGCCCTTCAAATGAAGATTTTTCTGAACCTCACTTCAAATGAAGGGGTAAGAAATGTATTATAATAAGTATAATAATTAAATAATAATTAAAGGAATATTCAATTTTCTTAAAAGAAAAATCCAGATAATTTACTCACCACCATGTCATCCAAAATGTTGATGTCTTTCATTGTTCAGTCGAGAAGAAATTATGTTTTTTGAGGAAAACATTGCAGGATTTTTCTCATTTTAGTGGACTTTAATGGACACCAACACCTAACTCAACACGTAACAGTTTTTTTCAACGGAGTTTCAAAGGACTATAAACGATCCCAAACGAGGCATAAGGGTCTTATCTAGCGAAACGATTTTCATTTTTGACAATAAAAATAAAAAATATGCTCTTTTAAACCACAACTTTTCGTCTAGGTCCGGTCCAGCGCGACCTAACGTAAATGCGTAGTGACGTAGGGAGGTCACTTGTTACATATATAAAACGCAAATTTGTGGATCGTTGTAAACAATAAACTGACACAAAGACATTAATTAGTATCAGTTGACATACAACAACGTAGGAACGGTCCTCTTTCAACACACTTGTAAACAAAGGGGCGCAGTTTCGCGTTCGTCTTCTGTGACTTCTTGACGTCATGACGTATTGCGTGGGGTCACACTGGCGCATCACGACCGGATCTAGACGAGAATTTGTGGTTTAAAAGTGCATATTTTTTATTTTTCTTGTCAAAAATGACAATCGTTTCACTCGAAAAGACCCTTATGCCTCGTTTGGGATCATTTATAGTCCTTTGAAACTTCATTGAAAAAAACTGTTAAGTGTTGAGTTAAGTATTAAATGTTGGGCTCTATTAAAGTCTATATTAAAGTTTTTTTGTTTCATTCAATCTCGTGTTCATATTTACGGTCATGTAATATAAAGAAATGTGTGCAAAAATTGCTAGTTTTCTAACATATTGTTTTAAACGGACATTCCACTTTTTTGAAAATATGCTAATTTTCCAGCTCCCCTCGAGTTAAACATTTGATTCTTACGATTTTGGAATCCATTCAGCTGATCTCCAGGTCTGGCGCTAGCACTTCTAGCAAAGCCCAGCACAATCCATTGAATCCGATTAGACCATTAGCATCGCGCCTAAAAAAACAAAGCATTTGGACATTTTTCCTATTTAAAACTTGACTCTTCTGGAGTTAAATCGTGTACTAAGACGAACAGAAAATTAAAAGTTGCGATTTTCTAGGCAGAGGTGGTTAGGACTATACTCTCATTCTGGCGTAATAATCAAGGACATTGCTGATGTAACATGGCTGTAGCAGGCATAGTGATATTACGCACTGCCTGAAAATAGTCCCCTGCCATTGAAAGTAACCAAGGGGACTATTTTCGGGCAGTGCGTAATATCACTACGCCTGCTGCAGCCATGTTATATCAGCAAAGTCACTGATTATTACACCAGTTTGAAAGTATAGTTCTTAGCCATATATGCCTTGAAAATCGCAGCTTTTAATTTTCCGTCGGTCTTAGTACACGATGTAAGAGTCAAGTTTTAAATAGGAAAAATATCCAAACTCTGGTTATTTTTTTGCGTGATGCTAATGGTCTAATCAGATTGAATGGATTATGCTAAGCTATGCTAAAAGTGCTTGCGCCAGACCCAGAAATCAGCTGAATGAATTCCAAAACAGTAAGAATCAAATGTTTAACTCTAGGAGAGCTGGAAAATTAGCATATTTTCAAAAAAGTGGAATGTCCCTTTAAATATAATAAAGTACCTGTAAGTGGACTGGCCATCTGAAGCAGGTAGTTTTTTTCCCTGGGGTGCCACCTCCGGAAAATCATCAGTCTCAGTTCCCCCAGACGCGATCTCGTTGAAGTTCCCCCAGTCTGATTGCGCCACCGTTTCCCCCGGTCTGATCAAATCCTGTTTCCCCCGATCTCATCGATTTCAGGAGGCGGCACACCAGGGAAAACTCCCGTGCTTCAGTTGCCAGTCCACTACTTCGATTACCAACAGACAAGGGAAACCGGAACGTGAATAGATGGCGGAAGCGCCAAAAGAGGGGTGTGTGGTTTGGTGAAAAAGCACTTTTTATGCTTTAAAGGGATAGTAAGTAGGGTTTTAAGTATTTTATTAGTCAAAATCAATGTCTTTATTCATAAATATGTCCTCGTTGGTGTGAAATGACCTCTGCCAGTCATCTGACTTTTCTTTGTAAGCTTAGAATTTCTTCTCTTTACTTACATTGAACAGATAAGTCCAAGGAGGCTTCCATGTCGTTCCGCCATACTGATAAACTATAAAAGCAGAGAGGGACAAAAGGCACTAGCCTACCAACGCGTTTCCACAACGCGTTTTCATTCAGAACACATGAACCAGCTAAAACGCATTTGCAACACGCATTTGGAAAAGCGAGGCGCTAGAGAGCATTATTCGTTTGAATGCAAAATACAATTTCACCACTAGATGGGGATAAATCCTACTTATTGTCTCTTTAACCCTCTAAACCTATGACTACAGATGAGCATGATAAACAATTCATCTACTTTGATGTAGGACGTGTGATGATGTATGATGGTGTTGTAGTGGTGTCCCATTTCTTAGGGGAATATTTTTTAACCCTTAGCCTTTCCACTCTGTTTCAAGGGGCAAGGGTAGGGGTATCAAATAGAATTGGACTTGAGCCTAAATCGTAAGGCTACACTTCATGTGTTTAGGGTTGAAATGCTATCAAAAATGTTGGCTCCAATATGATACCAGCCTCTTCATATACTGTAAATACTGTACTGTTTACACAGTAGGGTACAAAAATCCTTGATCACCACTAGCTATGTTGTTTTAGCAAAGTTTTAATGACCATACATATTTATTTTTCCTTTTATTTATACAGAAAATATGTAAACAAAATGTAAAAACTCAACAAATTTCACATCAAAATGTCTTCCTCAGGCATCAGTTAGTATTTTGTGTGAACTCACTTGGCACTAAACACATCTTGAACTCTTTTAGGAGACTGAAGTCATTAGATTAGAATTACAAATTAGGGTTTCATTTCATTTAGGTTTAAGAGAGTTTGCAAGGTCTTCTTTGCACTGTGATCTCACACTAAACTCCTGCCACTTTAGCTTATATTTTTATTTTGCTGGTAATACTGAGAAATGATTATATATCTTCATTATACCATTGCAAAAACAAACAAATCTAATGGTGGCCTAATGCTGCGTTTACACCAACCGCGGTAGAGGCGTGAAGCACGAGTGATTTCAATGTTAAGTTAATGTGAAGACGCGTGTCAGGAGGTCCCGCAGCGCGGTAGAGGCGTTTGGCGCGGAAGACAGGAAGCTTGCGCGAATTGATTGTTGTGCGCGGTACGCGCGAATAGTGCTTTTTTTGTGCATTTTGCGCTTCACGCGAATTTGCGGCTGGCGCCCGAGTTGAAAAATTTGAAAATTGGCGGAATTTCACGCCGCGTTAACCAATCAGGAGCCTGCTTGCTGCTGTGGTGGCAGCCCCGCCCGGAGTCACTCATTCAACCAAAGCGTTGATATTGTCTGTAAGCAGTCACCCGGAGCTGTATGACACAAGTTCTTATTTCTATAGAGGAGACAGGAATAAAAAGGACCTCGCTTGGAAGAGTGTCAGTGAGGACATTGGGCAACCTGGTACCTTGTAATACACACTTCACTTTTGAATCACGTGACGTTTATCGACCTGCGTCGTTTATTTTCCCCCTATAGTTGATTACCATATACAAACTGGTAACTCTCTCGATAAATGCACAATCAACGTCAGTCATCTTGATAACAGACAACCGCATAGCACTTGGCACTCGTGGCAACAGCGGTGTTTGCCTCTGACGCGCGTCAAATGCTTGCTATTTCTACTCCGCTCCACACGCGCGAATGCATCCAAATTGTTCAAGCGGCAAACCACACGCGGTAGACGCGATTTAAACTCAGCATAAGAATTTTGCACAGCACTGTATATACTGTAAACTGCATATGTATGTATACAGTGTGCATATTATTAATATATTTAATATAGGATGCAAACACTTCAGCTCGAAATAAATGCAAATAATAAATGTACTGTTTTTAATGTAGGTCTATCCATCTATCCTTTCATTTTCCTGTTTTATCATCACTTTTAACATTTCTTCCAACTGTTATTTTCTATATTCGCATTTGGTCTTTATGCACCTGTGTTAGTCTTCCACCCCTTCATCATCTGCCACTGCACTTTTCGTCCATATGTACTTCTTCATCTCTCTTTCTGTCTGTCTTCTCATCTGTCTCTCTGCTCAATCTCAGGGACCACAGACTCATCCGTTCGCTCTTATCTGCCGTGCCATTGTGCCGTCGACTCCCCGCTGTCAACCCCTAGGGCCTCCTTTCACACTGACACCCGTTTATCATCCTCTCATCACCCTCTCTGCCAATCACACGCACACCCACTGATAACCATCCGCTTTATCAGAGAGACAGAGAAAATCTCAAACTCTAAGCCCGCCGGCAGCGAGCCTGACTCCTGCATCTAACTCCGCATTTTCCCTTAACTGATCACGGTTCAGTCTGCGGGATAACGTTTCCGAAGCGCCGCCTCCGGGACTTTCTAATTTCAGCCAAGATAAACAGCGGTATCAAGGATTTGCCTTGTATTAGTTTTCCGCCACAAGATTATACCTGAGTGCTTAAGATTTTGTAATAGAAAGCAGGCAATCGCTCTTGAATCAATTAACCAAGAGACGTTCTGGAAAGAAAGGTAATTGAAGTAATGAAAAGACGTGTCGCCGGTAATCTGGAGCTCAGCGGTCAGTATCACAGTGGATTAGAGCCGCATTGTGACAGCGTTAGAGCCGGATCGATACGGTAGTATGATGATGGCAGTGATGGGTGGTGGGCTCAGAGCCTTATTCTGAGTTTAAGCACTTGACTGACAGCGCGGCAGTGAGCAGCTTAAATCCTTTCAGTAGCTCAGTCAGGAGGTTAAAGCTTTGGGGGAAAAAGTGCTGGGATGCAAAATTGTACTTTTTATATCTGAGGTTTGTGCATTTCAGAAATGCTGTATTCTTATAGGAATACCTTGGGTTATTTTAAGCATAAACAATAGGCCGTCTGACTTTCTAGCATGGAGAAATAAAGAAATGTATCACATTGTATAGTTTGTATTGTTCGAGCTGTTAAGTTTCAAAAAAGCACCAAAAATGTATCATAACAGCAGTCAATATGACAATATGAAGTGTTTAAAAGTTCTTTGATAGATGTTTGTGATGTACAGGCCATACATGTAAGTGTGGCATGTCAAGATACATTGTACCAAGTTTGACGTTAATAATAAATGCTAGTTTTTTGTGTGCTACTAGGTTTCAATATGCACATACTACTTGAAAGGCGTTCTAGAAGGTAAGATTTTCAATGAAAACAGCTATTATATAAAACGTTCAGTTGCAAAACCCTCTAAGTGTCACTTTTGTCATTTCATTGGTATTTCGCTGCAACACCCTCTAAGTTACTTGGGGTATCCCCGGTATCTTCCTACAGTACTGGCCAAAAACATGCAGGTTAGGTGAATTGGAGATGCCAAATTGCCACTCCCCCATGTGTATGTTCTTTCCACTAATATAATCATAGATGCTGGAATGGCATTAGGGATAAATAAACGACCCTCTAGGTGCATGCAGGCTTTTTTGCCAAAAAAATCCCACCCTATATGCTTCCAGTCCCTCTTCACTAGGTACGTTTACATGCAACCAAATAATCCGTTCGTAATCGTATTGAAGGCTCAATTGTATTGAAAAGCCTTCATGTAAACATCTTAATCAATACAATTAAGGACGATCAAATGCAAATTTGGAGGGGGTGGTGTACTCCGATCTGTGATCCGATCAGCAGGAGAAAAGTATGTCGCATGTAAACGTGTGAATCGTAGTATTTTCTCAATTGGATTCAAAAATACATTGTGCACATGCGCAGAACATTTGTGCTCAAGTTCACGTCTTATATTAAACTCTTATATCACACGATACTCGTCACAGAAACACGCAGTAGTAAGGCAGTGGCATCACGCAATATTAAGGTAGAGGCATCACGCAATATTAAGGTAGATTACTGGGGTCACGCAATGTACATTCTGCCGCGTTTATGTGTACTTTTAAAACATTAGGCTACTTAAAGCAATAAGCGTTGTGACTTTTGAAAAGTGTGTTTTCATCACCTATATCTGAAAACGTCTTAAGAACAACTTTCTCCAACTCTGTTTTGACTTTAATCCAGAGATAAAGCCTGAACTTGACGAGAGATACTGTCCGCAGCGAGGCGTTGCCCAGTCCTCTGCTTTTTTTCGAGTTTAGATTTGGGCTACTAGGGGTGTAACGATTCAACCGTGTGTCCCATTAAAAATGCCTGTCTGAAATCGATTCTGAATCGCAAAGCTGCGATTCTTTGTTTAATGCACAGCTTGTGCGTGTACTACGGCATTTGGTCAGTAGGAAGTCCTTTTCAATCTAAAATCATAACGAGTCGGAGTCGTTTATAACGTGCATTTAAAAAAAGCAACACTCGTTAAACAAAATCATATAAAATATTCAATATTATCATAAAAATACCTGAAACAATTTGAAGAACAGTGATATAAATATTCCTGTAGACAGTTCCTGGAATAGCATTCGTAATGCTACTTCTTCTGTGGCACAAAGGGAGTTTCTTCACGGGAGCGCCCCCTGGCGTTCGGATGTGCCTGGATTTCACCGTAATTCATTCAAATTCATTCATTGAGAAAACGCGCATTTGCACGGTTAATCGTTACACACCTATGGGCTACTGTTTAAACTGTTTCCACCAGTTGTTTTTTTCTGTGGGTTAAAGATGAAATGATTTTGTTGCTTAGTTATTGGTATTTAGGCTGTGAATAGTCATTGGGATGCTTTTGTCCATTTGGATGGTTCTGATACGCGAATCTGGCAACCCTGGCTGTGCGCTTGCGCAGACGTTCGGTTCAGATTCTATATAATGTATATGTAAACAAACATTTTAATCAGATTGCAATCTTTAGGGTGCATGTAAACTGTATTGTCGTAACCTTCAATAGTATTAAATTTAATCGGATTGACAAAATTTTGTGCATGTAAACATAGCCACTGTCCTTTCTGGAAAAAGTTAAATGGCTCAAAAAATCTAATTTATTTGGTAAACCTCCTTTAACTGGCTAAAAAACTCATATGTGCACCGTCATTCATCCAATTTTTTTCTGTGCACTTAGAGGAATCAACATGTAGTTTTGCAGATTCAGCTAACAAACCTGAATTTCTGAATGACCTGTGGCAGAAAATATTTAATGAACGTATAGACGGTTTCAGCAGTAACAACATAAACAAGCGGCTTTCGTGGTCAACACGTAACTTCCGGTAAACTCCGCTAAGAATAAATAACAACAAAGTCCTTTTAAAGTAGTTTATTTATATAACTCGAAAAGAAAACAACACGTAGATTACATGGGAAAGCAAAACCTTTGCTATTTTCGACAAGATGTTTGTTTCAGTTTACCAACTAGTTAACCAACTAAAAAAACTTGAAACCGGAAGTAAAGTTGCGACCAGACGTGTAATCATGTCACCGCACGTGCGTCCGATGAAACCGTCTATAATACATGCTGAAAGCATTCGATCAATATCATTAGATCATTTTTGATGGAAGTGGTGTTTAGTGGCTTCATATGTTGTCAGAAGTGTTGGAATATAGTAACTTGATCCAAAACAGTAAAGGACTGAGATAGTTGCCATGCTCAAGTGAACTAAACAAGAGCTTGTTGTTATTCATCCATTCGCAGCGAATAGTGTTAACGTTACGAAGACTTGATTTTGTATTGTTTTGTGCATATTAATTAATATGCATGCGAAAAATTACAAACTACGTTGGGCAAAGAACGCCTACATCCATACTATATAGTAGGTGAAAAGTAGAAGGCAAGGCAAGTAGTAGCAGTAGGCGAAAAGTACTCGGATGACCTACTACTTCCAACAAGATCCCGAATTGTGCATTCAATAGACATTTTACTTTCCCATGGGCCCACGGGAGAGGAATTATCCAACAAAGAAGAAGAAGAAGAGGCGTTGTTTTATTAAAACCTTCAGTACCTACTGTAACAGTATGAGATTTCGAACGCAGGACAGGTTCTCTTTAGAAAAGTAGAAAAGTAATGCCACTTCAAAAGGATGGTTTTGACTTTAAAGCACAAACAACATGTTATTGCGATCATCCCTAGACTACTTCCAATATATTATCATAGAGTAAATATGTTTGCATTTATTCAAACTCACAAAGACACATGTTGAAATGCTTGTCTGGTGCAAATAACCAGAAATATTCCTTTAAGTAATGGTGAGTTGGTCTAAAGTTGCCTCCCAATTATCTTGGATTTATAAAATGGTGTTAAATTAAGTTTTACCAACCCCTCTATTCATTCAGACTGTAAACAGGTTTAACAGTAGTCATCTATCAGTGTCGTGTGGCTGGTATATTAGCTGCTGAGGTTCTGACAGCGTGATTGTATACGCGGGACTGGATTCCTGATTGTGAGGCCGAATTAAAGTCTTTCTGAATAGAAGGATTATTTCAGCCCCGTAGGGAAGCTTTACTTTGGGTTAAACACTCGCAGGTAAACACGCAGCCTCGTCGCACTTCTTCACATACACTTTCTATTATTCAATCCTCTCAGCCTCCCTCAGACGTCTCACAATAGCCGTAGCATAAAAAGAACGGTAACTGTATTCAAATAGTCCTTCATTCAGAGCACAAGATCGCATGTTTCTCCTGGAAGCGTTGTGAAGCGGAGCCCACACTCGGCCGATGCACAATCAAAGACAGACTGTTAATCTGAACCTCGGCTTTTATTTGTTCAAAGCCGCTGGAGCTCGCCACTTTGAAGACGGAGAGTTGAAAAGGCGGGAGAGGTTTAGTAATTTTCGCTCTTTTATTCCCATCTGCTTTCTGTTCCTTTTTGTCAACCGTGTGTATTTATGGAAAAGAGAGCAGGTAAATAAAAAACGACACCTGCTCAAGTGGCCCTTATCTGTTTCATCTGTATATTCTCTGCTCTTCATCTTTAGGTGATTTGGCACGTTTTCTTCACCATTTATTATTTAGCATGTTGATGCAGGTGTTGTAGTGAAGAAAAAAAGATAAGGAGCCATAAGGATAACTAAGAAACAAGGCAGATCAGAGTAGTTGTGTTGAAGGAAAATCTTTGGAATGGAGCGAATTAGAAAAAGAGGTTATTTTTGTTCCTCATTTAAGCTTGTCTAATTTTTCGAGGCTTTTTGGTTCCTCCTTTTTTCCTCTTTGAAATGTCTTCTGTGGGCCCGCCTTGATTTGTGAAACTTTTGGTGAGTTGATGAAACCGTAATTCAGAGGATTTGCCCGTGCTTTTTTCTTGTCTTTGTTGTTGTTGCTTGCTGGTGATTATGTTTAAACCTCTCTCTCTCTCTCTCTCTCTCTCTCTCTCTCTCTCTCTCTCTCTCGCAGAGTTATCTGTACTGGGTTAGCTTATCTGTGTTGAGTCTTGTGAGCCTTGGGCAGACAGCTCTTTCCTGCATTAGCATCTCAACAGTGTCAGCTCTGGCTGCTCTCCATCCTTTCTCCAAATAAACTCGTAATACACAGTCAGGCACAATCTGCACTACATGTTTCTAAACAAAAAACAAAAAACTGGAGAAATTAAAGTCAAGCGGGAGTTATAGCAGCCTGGAGAATGTGTTTATATGTTTGTGTGTGTGGCCAGCCTGGAAAGTCATTAAGACCTCACACATGGGCATATTCTTGGACTAGATGTCTCTTTTGGAGCACTGAAGGAAGCCTTTAGGAAAAGCTTACTGTGATTTATTTTGCTAATACTAAGTCAGAGCAGAGACCAAAATGTTAAAAGACTCTGCTCTGCAGGGCATGACGGCAATTTACCTGTACATTACACCACAGTTTTACCATGGTAATGTAACTATTGCAGTATTTTGTTGTACAGTACATCTTTGTTATGAGACGGACCACAAATATTTGTGTGCTACTTTTAACGCTTGATATTCACAGCATACTACATACATGTGTATAAAGTACATGTATGTAACTTTCACAACTTTTGAATACTGTACAGTAAATGGAAGATATCAGTAGACTGCCTCTCACAGAAATACAGCTTTGCAAACATTTAAATATACCGAGGTTATGTGCAACAGGAGTTAGACATGAATAAACAAATGACCCTTTTTCATAAATACTCTAGGATTGAGACATGGGGTTGTGTGTTATGTTGAGTTTTTTCTAAAAGCAGCAAAAGCTTAAAGAGTACCAATTATCCGATTCACATTTTTACATTTCCTTTGGTGTGTAAGTGTGTATAAGTACACGTTTACGATATGCAATGCAAAAGGTATAAACCCCAAAGTAAACGATGACGCGAGTTATCTCCAATTTAAACTCTTCTCTTGTACTACAACAAACACACGGATTGTAGGCAACAGTTTACTTCCTGGGCCGGTTGACGTGGACAAGACCGACATTATCATAATTCTTCCTGCTTTGACTCACAGCCTGTAAGTTAACTTCTGTTAGCATTGCATTGTGACCGAATCTTTCAAACATGGTAAGGAGCGTCACATTTCATGCTGACGTCAGATGTATTCAGGCCAATCACAATGTACAGATTAGCTGGCCAATCAGGGACACAGTGCTTTTCAAATCAATGAGTTTTGTTAAAAATCAGTGCATTTAAGGAAGAGATGTAAATCAGGAGCTACAAAAATGTACGTTATGTGGAAAATGATGTGTTCTTTGAACCATAAACCAAAACACAAAATAACGTTGTTTTAGCAATGAAATATGTGCACTTTGAAATACTTTATCTTTCATGGTCATACTGTTGTACATATAATGTACAAACAGTATTGTCAATAAACGAAAATGCGCACTTTAACAGAAATGCATAAACATGAACATGTGGAGTGTCAAAATAAAGGTGCCTTGTATGGATATGTTACGTGTGGCATCAATGCGTCGTATTGTTAGGCATTTGATCAATTCATTGACCCATATTGATGTATGATTGTTAAACCCTTAAAATTGATCATATTACATCATTTTTACATTGAAAGGCCTGTTTATACCATCTGTTTTCAAACAAATCAACAGCTGTTCACATCATAGCTGTTACAGTATTGAGATCTGTAATACCTTGAGAAAGTGATCTGTTAGCATTCCTACTCATTTCATTGACAGTGCTCATCTGGCCCATAATCCCCCTGGTATAAAATCTGCATTTTGTCTTCGCCGACAGGCATTAGTTCAGGACACCATTGTTTTTAAAGCTGTAAACCTGAGCCGTAAGCGCCATGCGACTGAATACTTAGATCCATGTAAAATAAAAAACACAATGGTTCGAGCAACTCACTGTGAGCACTAGGGATGTTAACAATTAATCGATCTTCGATTAATTGTCGATAAGAATTAAATCGATAAAAATTAACGATTGTTGACAAAGCAAGCACGTGTGTCCGGCGCCTCCGCAAAGCACATACACAGCTGGTGAAAAAATTAAACAAGCTCGGAGAAGTTAAACTAGCCATGATCACAACGATGCTTGATGCCAAACACTCACTTGGGCTTTATAACCTCATTCGAGACGAGGCTGGCTGCTAACGCAACGAAATGGCATCCGCAGTGGATGGTTCCGATGCCGAAAATCTGAACACAGTTAGGATACTGAAAGCAAAGACCCTCTTCAGGGAAGCCTACAAGATTAGCATAACAATGGTGCTACTTTACACAGGAAAGGAGACCAGAAGCCGTTCTTAATAAACAGATTAAAATGTAAAACTTAAATTCTGGCAAGCAACTGTTAAATGTAAACTGTAACTGACTGTCGTTACACTCTGAACGCCCACAACATATATCATTGATCATCATCATTACTGGCTGAGGCGCTCAGCCAGTAGGTTGAAATCTTCATAATATAAGCATCTTTGCTGAAAGTACGCCGCAGGTCTAAAGCTGAGGTGACGACAGAAAAAGTGCCCTTCGTGTGCTTCTTGGATATAATTACAACAAGCGGTGTATCAACGACTCAGAAAGCTAGATGAACAACTAGAAAAATAACACTTGATGATAATGAAAACTTATTTTGTCATGGACGCACAGACTTTCATCCGACTGTGCGGAGTGCCCGTTATGAGGCGGAGTTTACTGTGTCTATTAGTCATTATATTTCATTACGAGATTTAATTGATGATTTTTATCAAAACACCAACTACATTGACTCATTTTACAATCCCACTAGCATGTTATTTAGACAAAATAAAAACTTTTAATTTGCGTGAGGAAGCTGGCAATTTTACGCACACTTTTATGTCATTGGCTTTATGTCACTGCTGTAATGGCTTATTGCACTATTACTGTTAACGATTATTCGATTGATTGATCGTTAATTTACATGATCATCGAATATGGGAAATTGCATATTTTGACATCCCTAGTGAGCACGTCTCACTACCATGAGCTGTGATGACACATGCAGCAGACAAAGAGAAATATCCGTCATGTTATTCTGTCATCTTTTCTCCCTTTTCCCAAACTGCAATAAACGCCTGTCCTCCTTTTCTGCAGAATGCAATAAATCCGCTCCACAAATCACAGCGCACCATTCCACGCATTGTAAACAAACAATGGCGGCGTGTTGAGTACACGGAATCCTAGTTTTCTTCATCTACTTTGTACTTTGTGATCAACAAACAAACAAAAACAAAATAATACTTTAATGGCATTGATAAACCTGTGGTGGTTTTCTGTGACGGGAAAGAAATGTAAGCCATCAACATCTAATCATTTACGGGAGGGGCACTCGAGAGACGGGTGCTTGTTCTCCCGACAGCATCAAGTTCTCTAATGCTAACACACTGACCCCAGGGGATCTTATTAAAAACTTTCCATAATATTACTCAAAGTCAACGAAAATCGAGCAGGACCAAAACATTTTACAGCTGATCGCTGTGAAAAATGTTAAGCGATGACGTTCCAAGGATGACAGCAGCAATGACAGTGTTCTTAATATGACAAAGCATTTGTTTTGTGTTTTGGTTAATGCCATTAATGTTTTTTTTTTTTAATCAGTGTATACCACTGTTCAACTAAATGAATATAAAATGGCAAAGAAGAATGAAAATGTATATATTGATTCAATAGGTTTATAGCATTTTGAAAAAAAAACGTCATGCATTTATTGCATTTTGTGGAAACAATAATTTGCTTTTATAACAAATCTTTGAAAATCAAGTTATGGATTTGAATTTTTAATGTTATTATAACCTAAAGATGCTATGTGAAAGTTTGTAACAGAAAATAGTGGTTTTCATCTTGTCACTTTCTTGGTATAGAAAACACATTTTTACCGAAATTTGTCAAAATTGATTTATTGCGTTTTGGAACCAATCTCTTCATATGTACATTTTACTCTTTGAACAGTGCTAAATTGGTTACTATAATATTAAAAAAATACTTAATTTAGTTGTAGTAAAGGGGGAAAGATGATTTTCTACTAAAGGGGGCTAAATGCTAACACCCCTCATTGTACCTAAACCCAATGGCTAGAACACTGCATCAACATTCGCAACTTTTACGTTTTATATTATAAACTTGTAACAGTACAGTGTTTCATGTTAGCCTAATTTCAAATCTACAGTAGTGTCACTTTCTTTCTGTCTCTGTCCCCCTCTCTCTCTTCCTGTAGTTGCTCTCCGTACTCACTGGTGTATGACTCTGCAAATATTCCACCATGAAGAGCTATTAGTTGTGGATTAAAGGCGGATGATCGCCGCAGCCGTGCATCGGACCGTTCCGTCCTCAGTTATCCACTTACACTCCTGCTATATCATCACACCACATGCCAAAAGCATTAGCTGCTGAAAAAGAGGAAAATGAGAAAAAAAGTGGAACATTTGAAAATTAGTCAGAAAGGCAGACATCATGGAAACTGTTTCGACAGGGAGTGTAGAAAAACAGGATAGTGTGGTGAGGCCCTGACTAACACACAGACATGTACACCAGTTCAGCGGCCGCCAACAGAGGAGATCTAGGGGGCAGGAGACAGTGAGTTTACACAGGTTTGTGTTGTTCTGCTTGACTTTATTGATAATGGGATTGATGCGTGTGTATGTTGTTGTGTATTTGCAGCAGCCTCACAAAGACCGTGGAGATTTCAGGAGAACAAGGGCCTTTAGGAATACACGTGGTTCCTTACTGTTCCTCTCTCAGTGGAAGGTTAGTTCTCTCTCTCTCTCTCTCTCTCTCTCTCTCTCTCTCTCAGCACAGTGACGTGTACTTGAAAAATGTAAGGCCCCACAAAACATTCTGAGCTCTTTGTTTGTGTGTATATGCTTTTGTATTCTGTTGCGGGGATTGTGGAATTGGAGTTATATTCTGTGCAAGTCATATTTTCGGACATGCAAAGTTTCAAGAACTGGCCTAGTACACTCTAAAAACAACAAAGTTTGTTATATTTCACTTTAAACTAGACATATATTTGTGTTATTATTGGAACAACACATTTTGTGTCACTTTTAACTTGTTTTTTTTTATTTGTTTTAACACAAAATCAAAGTTTCCCGGAAAGAGTTTAGATTAATCCAGGACTAGGCCTTCATTATATTAGAACATAGTAGTTTTTACAAACATAACTTACAAAAAACAATACTCGTGTACATCTTGAGACCAAACAACGGCACTGATTTATGTTGAAATATGCAGCTCAAACACGCATTATAGTCCGGGACTAGGATAAGCCCTGTCCAGGAAACCGTTTTAACCTGTAATGTGTTAAAATGACATAGAACGTGTTAAATGTGCATAACATGAATGAATTAACATGTTTTTTAGGGTGTAACATTAGTTTCTACCCCTAAATGGTACATAGTATATAATTGGAAAAAAGCAGGAACTCATCTGTAGCATAGACTGTAAAAAAAGATGGATGATGCAACGTTGCCTCCTTCCATTGTATTAAATTGAAACAAAAAATGTCCGACCAGAAGGAATCATCCGTGGAGCAGGAGGCGGTGCCGCAATATCAAACTTCCGCCCAAACCCTTGCGGGACCAATTTAACCACGCCAATCATAACGACACGCCCTGTTTCTATAGCATCAAATTACTAGCTAAAATGAAACTTATCACAAAAATGAACAATTAAACATATAAGCGTGATAACAACTACCTTGAAGGACCAAAACCATCTTTCAGAAATTTTATTGGAAGTGTAAATATTTGTTTTATTTAGAGCAGAGTCCCATTCGTTTGAATGGAGAGGGCGGGGTTTATAACTTGTACTGCAGCCAGCCACCACACTCTAAAAAAAAAAAAGGTTCTATATAGCACCAAAACTGCTGCCCCGGATCGCAACGACAGAAGAACCATCTTTAGTGCCATACAGCACCAGTGAAGAACCAGTGAAGCACCAGCGAAGCACCCGTGCAGAACCACATAGTGCCACGTAGAACCATATGTGGTGCTATATGGCCCCTTTATGGTTCTACACTGGTGCTTCACTGGTTCTTCACTGGTGCTTCACTGGTTCTTCACCGGTGCTATATGGCACTAAATGGTTCTTCTATCGTTACGATTGAAAGCAACTGTTTTGGTGCTATATAGAACCGTTTGTTTTTTTAGAGTGCTGCAGGAGACGATCAAAGAGCCAGAGGCTTGTAGATGTTGAGCAAGTTATACCATTTAAAAGATCCAATGTTTTAAATGTAACCACCCACACTGGTGAATTGTGCACAGTTAAGCTTTGTTTATACTCACGCTTTGCTTCGCACCGCGAGCCTCCGCTAATCACGCGTCTCAATAAACAGACGAGGCATTTATGCAGTTGATGCCTTTGCTGTTGCGCTATTCTTTGAAATGACAAGAGGCAACGTGAGCAATCAAGTCCAAAACCAACACAAAGTAAAGGATAGAAGTCATTCCCTGGTAACATCAGAGCTTTGATATACAGCATAATAATGAGAACATGAATAAAACAACAATCTCTTAAATATAGCTTTAGTAAACATTATCATTTCAATAACATTTCTCCTAAAGAAACAATACAGAAATCTTGAGGTTTGTATTTTATTCCTCATCCAGTGGTTCATTCAATACAACTAAAAGCCAATAATTCATATGTAAAAGATTTCTTGTTTTAAATGACAAAGTTTCCATATTTTACACTCTTAGAAAGGATTTGTTAATTTTTTACACATCTTTTTGTGTTAAAGGACAAGTTCAGTATTTTACACTTAAAGGCCTGTTTTCAGATGAGATAGAACAGTTTTGACTGAAATTTGGACATACGATACTGGCCCAATAATTTTCGGTTGATTCTTGTATCACCTCCCACCTCTATAATGGCTATATAGGTGCACAGGAACAATCCTTCCTAAAATGCATTAAACTTTCATTTACAAAGACGTGAAACTCACCGAGTGGTTAGGGGTGTTCACTGATATGCTCACACAAAAATCGCTGCAAAAGATGCTTTCCAACAGGTTTTATTGCAGTTTTGTCCAACTCCATTGACTTGTATTAGATGTGCTGTGAGGTACGGTATTACTC
Source organism: Misgurnus anguillicaudatus (assembly GCF_027580225.2). Classification (NCBI taxonomy): domain Eukaryota; kingdom Metazoa; phylum Chordata; class Actinopteri; order Cypriniformes; family Cobitidae; genus Misgurnus; species Misgurnus anguillicaudatus. Next base: position 14,620,942 of record NC_073353.2, read on the forward strand.
CGCGCCGGGAACATTGTTTGTATATTTGCAATTGGCAAAGGCGGAATATCGCCACCAACTGGGCTGTAGTGTCTATTATTCAAGCTCTCAGCGGAAGAATGTACGGGTGTGAGGCGTTTGGAAAAATAGGTCCACAAGTTAACAACGAATGATAAAACAGCTGTTGGAAAGCATCCTTTGCAGCGATTTTTGTGTGAGCATATCAGTGAACACCCCTGACCACTCGGCAGTGCCGGTCCTAGATGCTGGGGGGCCCTAAGCAAAGCTTTGTGAGGGGCCCTCTGTCAGTGCATTCGGACCCTGATAGCACACATGCATCTTGAAGACGTCTATTTGATGTCTGCGTTTACATCTGCAAGATGTCTTATTTAGATTGTTTTCTCATCTGCAATACGTCTGTGAGACGTCTCCTAAAAGATGTCATATAGACATATTGAAGATGTCTGCAAGACGTTTTTGATTTAGAATGTATGTAAAGCAGCTCTTTTCCTTTAAAAGATGTTTTTACACACCAGATGTATTCCAGATCTCCAGATCTTTACCAGACATCTTACAGACGTACCTGTGCTATCTGGGTAAAACCCAGTCAATGTTGCTGTTAGTTAGTTGTTAACTAACCACATAGTGTATTATCTTATAGCTGTATATCATTCCCATATGCACATTACTTTGAAACCCTGACTGATAAACTTGCTGATTATAACATGAAACATGTATTTGCTGATAAGTTGTTTTTATTTAAAATGTGTTGTGAGAAGCACTAAAAAATTAACCTGATCTAAATGAATGTAATGAATCAAATTAAATTGAATATAAATACATACTGTTAATACACAGGGGTTAAATTGGGATTTGTTATGTGGGGGGGGGGGGGCTCTGTGGGGAGGGGTACTTTGAGGGGTAACATGTTTAATACTGAGGACAGCAAAGCCACTGGTGTGTTTCAATGACATTCTGGACCTCTGATAGGAGGTAAGTTTCAGCTTTAAAAGAGCATTTCACCCGTAGAAACATGAATCTTTATTGAAAGTGTTATATTTGTAGTCGAAATGTAACATACATTTAGAATTTGGTGCCTATTTTACAAAGAAAAGGGGTGTTTGTAGTCTCACTCCCTCAACAAAGATATTGCACTTCCTTCTTTCAATGATGCAAAATGATGAAGTGTCCCTTTAAAGCTGTTATAGAGGTTGACCCCAAATATTTTAAAAAAGAGTGTCTGATTTTAAATATTGCAAATCTATGAGTTTGACACCCTATATCCATTTGTTGCACATGTCATTATGCACAATTGATCAAACTTTAAAGGAAGTTAAAAGAATCAATCTCCTTGAAGGCATAAGATGCCCAAAAAGACTCAATTAACAAGATAAGGTACAACACACAGTACTGTATCAGCAACATGTCTTATAAATTAGCCATAGAGATTCCCTATGCTGGTCAGCAGCTGAAAACAATCATATAGTTAGGTTTGATTTGTGTAATCAAAATACATTATTTTATTAAACTATACAATGAGTTATATCCAGTGTTATCCAGTTTGTAATTAAACAAGTGACATATACTTTAATCCTTTACAAATTTCAAGTCTTCTAATAAGTTTTCTCGACGTGGGCACCATTCTTACCTCTCTTTCTCTCTCTCTCTCTCTCTCTCTCTCTCTCTCTCTCTCTCTCTCTCTCTCTCATGATGTCAAATTATCCTGCGCGAGAGCGCGTTCTTGAAGTTCAAAGGGAAAAGCGCGTGTTTTCGCGGCAATTGCGTCACCCAATTCGCGTCATTTGCATCGCCCCATGCTAGGACGCGTGTGGATGCGTCTTTGCATTGACTATATATGTAATCTGCTCGCGCAAATCCTTTATCTTGTTCCCTTGCTTCACGTTTTTCCCCTTTATTCTGCCCCAGACGGATAGCTTTGTTTTAAATCAATGGTGGGCATATAATATGCGCATCGTTACCAAATCACTCTTCTGCGTCATCCACGCGGCCGTTTCTAAATTTGAAGGCTGCAACCTCCGGATCATGTCGCATATGCGCGCTGCATACGTCATCAAGCCTGATTTATTTAAGTTAAATGAGCATTTCATTTGCAAGTCATAAACATAATATAACAATTAACCATTAACTAAGAATAATAGTCAACATTATAATTGTTAATATTCTGAAATACGTTTTTATGACGCATATGCAGTCTACAAATGTGACCTCTGAAGGCTGCAGCCTTCGGATTGAGAAACTGCCTGCATGTTGTCCGAGTATATCACTGATTTAAGAAATCAGTAAGTATTTTTAAAAACCCGCATAAATTCGGAAGTTTGCAAATTATTTAAATTATAGCGTCTTGTTTTCATTAAACATAATAATAATTTTTCTTTGATATAATGGTTTTAAATAATTCTGAGATCAAGGGGGCCCTCTAGTGGTGCGGGGCCCTATGCAAATTGCGTAGTTTGCGTATAGGAAAGACCGGCACTGCCACTCGGTGAGTTTCACGTCTTTGTAAATGAAAGTTTAATGCATTTTAGGAAGGATTGTTCCTGTGCACCTATACACCCATTGTAGAGGTGGGAGGTGAAACAAATAACACCCGAAAATTCTCGGGGCAGCCGCATATGTCGACATTTCAGTCAAAACCGTTCTATTTCATCATAAACAATCTGAAAACAGGGCTTTAAGTGTAAAATACCAAACTTGTCCTTTAAGCTTTTAACACATTATGTGTCATTTTGGGTTGATTTTGTGTTAAAATAAAACACAAAATGTGTTGTTTCGATAATAACACAGAGATTGGTGGATTCTGGGACTATGCATTTAGTGTGTTGTCCCAGAATCAACACTAATGTGTTGTTTTTTACACATCCATTCTAAGAGTGAACTTGTGTCAGATAAATAGTATATGCATTGTTTTGCATAGATTGATCAAAGAGTCACGTCACAGGCTTGCCTGCTCTGCCAGAATCGCCTCGAAGTCGGCCATTTTCGGATGGGCGGTCACAAAAATTAGCATGCAGACCTACACGAGAAAAAAAGTCTTGTGCACCAACGCGCATGACCACCCTCTCCGCATTGAAGTCATTTTTGTTGCGCACACCAACACGCTCACGTGGATCCGTCGAGTATAAACAAGGTTTAAGAATGTGCATTAGGATTGTAAATATCATTAAATACATCTAAATTATGTCTCTTGGGATTCACAATTGTGGTGTTGTCTGTTTCTGTGTGAGAAATCTTGCCATTCTATGGTCCAATCAGATGTGTCGACTATTTAAGATAGATGTTTCGAATGTGTCAACTGTATGTAAACTGCCTCCATTGTTCTTTTTGCTTATAGTTTTAGTGCTTGATGTATGATGTCAAAAACCATATTAATGTCTGTATATACTGATAATTCTGGGAAATATGTATTATAGCAATATTTGTACATTTTGTTTTTGTTCTTCAATCACATATCTTGAATCAATCAATCAAAGCTTTTGAATGTGTAATGTTGTTTTAGTTTTTTCCAATTTACACAGTATATTTTTATGTGATTGATTTTAATGAATAAAAATTGTATATAGTTCAATTCTATTGACAAACAAATAAGATAAATTTTAATTTATAACATAGACTATTTAGTGATCCAGTTATATGGAACATACAATGACAAATGACAATACTATTTAGTATGGATTGGCTGATATAATGCTGAAATTTGTTATAGTCTAATAAAGTTTAATAAAACAGGTGTAGACCATGGAAATTAAACTTTTTAATTAATTAAACTTTTTCCTTACACAACATTTACTTTAGTTACTAAAAATATTTTGACACAGATAACCACTATCCACCGACCATGTTGAACAGGTTGGGTGAATTTAAAATGACCTTATATTGATTGATATCGACCTAACCAATCACTCGCCCACATAGAACCTGCACTTATCAGAATTGACCTGTCATTCATGAAGTTTCTCCACCCCTTGAGTGTCGATTTATGTAATACGTTAAATCATTTAAGCGACCGTAGGATTTTTAGGTATGTTTTTAATGGCATTACAGAAAGAATGCAGGCAACTTCAGAAACGTCTACAAATGTCACATAGACCTGTTCAGCTGAGCCGACCAATTATGTTTGTATGAATAATCTTGCGACGTCTCCATCCTTAACTTTAATACTTTCTCTTTGATGCAAGTTTTGCTGGCTTTTGTACAAATCATTTTAAAAACAAAATCCATCCTGATTTGATGTCTTTGATTTGGGTTCCAAAAGTCTGGTTATCAGAGGTCACCTCATCTTCAAAGTCTAGTTTCTTAGTAACTTTATCCAGGAATCACCTCACGTGAACTTCTGTGGAACGTCTCAATTAATGAGCAGATGTTTTCACGGTCGAGCAGTCTCACTGTCTGACATAAAGTAATTCTTTCCCCTGACTGAAACTGAGTCATGAGACAGTGTCATGAGGGACTTAGACAGCACTGGAGTCTTAATAAAGTCTGAATCCTCCCTGTAGAATAAAACCTCTCTCTCTCTCTCTATCCATTTCTGCTGTATCTCTCGCATCCCCCCAAATCTCCCACAGGCCGTAACCTCCATCTGTTTCCTTTAGACATGCTGTGCCCCATCTCTCTAAGTGTCAAAGGTCACACCATCTCAAGACCTCTATAATATTCCCCAAAAGTGAGATGGGTGTAACGTAAACAGGCCTGTTAGCTAATGCAGAGTGACTTCACATTAAGGGCCTTCTTTAGCACGTCTAATGGAGGGGTGAAGAGGATTAGCAGGTCACACTCTTACCTCTTACACCAACACGGAGTTAATTTGCTCCAGATCCTTCGTCATACGGATTTCACAGCGCTAATCTGACCTCTGGTCTGTTATTGGAGAATTCTTCCGTATACTTGTTTTTGTTCTGGATTGTTTTGTTTAGACTGCAGGTGATAATATGAGACCGTATTAGTTATGGAGCGAATTTTCTTTTGGTTTCCATCGGATGAGAAACCAGCAGCAGCCGTACCCGCTATGATTTATCATTTAGTTATCATTGTGAATTGTCATACATTATAAAGGGAAACAGAAGAATATCAGTCCTTCGGGTTAAAATATGAGCAGTCTGTTTTCAGGCAAGCACAAAATATATTATCAAATCCATCATACTGTACATACAGAGTACGAGCTGTTCCCCTCTGGTCCATGGTCTGTTTCAATCAAAATGCTAAATAACATGCAGTGGTAACACTGGAGAAAATCTGGGAGATATATCCTTTTTTTAGATTTCCAGATGGGTTTGCATAATATTTTTTGGAGTTGTGATGTTTTTCATTTACATATTTTCATTTTTTCAATTGTTTGTGTTGCTGTGATGACTTTTATTGTGATTCAGCGTTTAAAACGATTTATATAATGATTTGTAGAGTAGCGATATTGTTTATCTTTGTTTATAAAACGGTTAGTTCCAATCCTTGATTCTGATTGGTCAATAGGTGTGCTTTATTCATGATAAAACACTGCTATGACCGCTTCACCCAACGGTTCTATTTAATATCACTGGACCCTTAGCAACACCCTTAGCAACACATAAACATATAATGAGACAAAGTCTGAGAACAGTTTGTTGTTTTTATTTGAACTTTCATGTTGTTGTTCGCAGTCAGGGACTATTTTTTCTAGCGGAAGGAATGCTTTTATTGATTTAAGTTCATGAAAGTTGCACTCATTTTTTTTTACTTTAATATTGTGTAGTAACCGTTTTATAAAAGCAATAAGGTACTCGAGGCAAGTGCTGCATCGTGAATAAGTAACGGCTGAAGGGGTTGCAGGCACTCGGCTTTCGTCGTGCCTAACAACGCCCTTCAGCCGTTACTTATTCACGATACAGCATCGCCTCTCGTACCTTATTGCTTACATATGGCGTCTAAAACATATCTTCTACTTATTTTAGATTTACTTACAAATATCTTAAGTAGGGATGTCACGGTAACAAAAATCTAGTAGTCGGTACCAATACCGGTACTCGGTACAAAATTCTATGTTTGATAGCAACAAAAAGGGATTCCTGTGTGCTCGTATGAGGCGCTCTTCCTCTTTCTTACCTCTTGTGGAGCGACAAATACACACATGCGTATATGCTGCCGTCATTAGTACAGGAAGAGTTTTGCAACCTCTGTACCTCCGGTACCAGAGAAAGCAAGTACCATCATGTTTAAAAAAAAAAATGATATCGACTTGGTACCGAAGTATAGGTTCTCGTGACATCCCTAATCTTAAGTGTTCACTTAGTAATTACCCTTGAATACTAAAGTATTACCTGCTATGCATTGCTACAAAGTTCTTAAGTCCAATTTTCACTTAAAAACGTAGGGGACTATACGAGATCCCTTATCGTCACGTGATGGCTGGTTTTATGGTTATTTAAGAAAAGGAAGTATCAACACGCATTTCTAACGATGAAAATAAGTTTGAATTACTTTTATACATGGGGTACCTAACAGTCTGTTATTTGCGATGTTTCATTGTACACAAATCCACCGTCTGTTGAGCTGCGTGCGTTGATTTGTTTACGCTGTGAGATATTGTTACTATTTTGTTTTGGCAGAGACTACCGTAAAATACTTAGTAAAAACACTTAGGTAAGGGTGACAGTTAAGACCTTTGTTGCAACACTCTTAAAGAAATCCTTTACCTCAGGGATTTTTCTCCCTCAGGGAAACCCTCACTTAAGGAGTCTCATGCAACCGGGCACTGATCTTCCTGTTGTTGTATAATGCAAATCGGCATGACTTTGCAATGTGACCAGTGAAGGACAGCTGATCATCAAAGATTACTCTAAGGTCTCTGGCAATTTTTGATGGTTTTATGCTTTTATTGCCAAGTTGAATAGTGAGGTCGTGCTGTACCTTGTGGTGTGCCGGAAATACAAAAAAAATTAACAAGCAGGTATGCCTCAGCTAGTATAGTTTATCCAAGCTGAGATGTCTTCTAGACAGGCTGTAATGCATGTTGCTACAGTGGGATCATCCGGGTGAAATGAGAAGTAAATCTCTGTGTCATCAGCATAACAGTGGTAAGAGAAGCCATGCGTCTGTATTATAGGTTATTAGGATGTTGTATAGATCGAGAAATTGAGTGGTCCAAGCACTGATCCCTGAGGTACCCCAGTGTCCATCTGGTTGGGACAAGGCACCCCTCATTGACACCCTGAAGGATCTATCAAAGAGGAAGTATTTGAACCATGGGAGAGGAGTATCTGTGATCCCTAGCGATGAGAGCGTCTGTGAGAGAAGGGTTCATTGTGGGTTCCATACATTTTGAGGGTGCATTTTAAGAGGCTTTGAATTGGGACAGACTAAGTAGCCTTCAGTCATGCTGCTACAACGCAATCGGTCTTGGAATGCATAATTTTGAGGTTGTAATTGGGACACAGCTTATAAATCAAAAAAGTAATGAACATTTGACTGAAAAGTTCTTTGGGGAACAAAAAATGGTTATCCTAATTCACAATTTTGTCATCCAAATGAGGTATTTGTAAGTAAATATAAAAATGCCTTTTAGTTTTTATTTTTACTTCTCTCTGGTACATGAGTGCTTTATTGTGTTTTAAATGAACGTACAACATGCACAATATGAATTGTGGAATTAAAAATTATACATTTATCTTTGAGAATTGTTTTATTTGCAGTGGTTCCCTGCAAGTCTTAACATGCAATATGTTAATATATCATAATATTCAAGTCGGCTAAGTTGCAAAATGTATGTGTCGTTGTAAAATGTTAAAGCGGACCTAAAATATGATTTTAAACACTTCTGCCATAATGTGAACCTCGTGACAGCCGAGGCATGTAAAAGTTTTAGTATTGTGTAAATTCATAAACGGGCAGATTATTATAGCTCCTGCTGTGAGTTGGCTGTCAGTAACAACAGATGAATATTCAGACTCCAAAATTCAAGCCGTGCTCCTCAGATGGGATATCACGTCACTGCTGTCAGTTCAGTGCAGACACAATAACCCGCTGTCCATCCATCTTGAGGGTCAGAGACGCGACTCCCATCATTTGTTCATGACTCTGCTGTGGGCTGCGGTATATTTTGCAGCACTGCAATGCGTGAATGTGTAATATAGGCTCGTGTTCGGTGCTCCGGGGTAATGGATTAATACTTTCGCCTGCCATTCCTGCTCCTGCTTTATGAGTTTCTTTAGTCTGAAAGTCTTTATCACTGCCAGCCAGAGCACCACTGTCTTGTGCTTTGGCAGGCTCTTTGTGTGTGCACATGATTTTTTGTACAAAGGTTGGGAGGCCAAAGGGATGACATAGAAGTTTTGAATAGGCAAAGGGTCTCAACATATACACAGTCAGTTGCCACATTGGTTTGGGATGCAGTGCCCCATTAAAACAATAAAAATGGAATTAGGGATCAAATTGTATGTAGTTCTCTTTGTATTTTGATTTATTTTTTGGTTCTCTCTCTCTCTCTCTCTCTTTCTCAGGGCTCTGGGCCTGCACATTCGAGGCGTGGAGGAAAACAGTCGCTCCAAAAGGGAAGGATTCTTTCAGGATGATGAGTGTATTGTCAAAATCAATGATTCTGAATTATTGGACAAATCTTTTTCACAGTAAGTCCTTACGCACAAAACCCACCTGCCTCCCTGCTCTTTCTCAATGTCCCTTTCCTTCTTTCCTGTATTTATACATTTTTTTAACCTTATCTTTAAGCGTCATGGTTGTTAAAACAGACGGCCTTCATGTTTCCATTGTTGTACCCTATTTACGCCTATCAGAAAAACACTCGACTTGCAGCATCAGCGGTCACGGTCATTTACAGTGGTCTTGCTGTCGGTCGGTTTGCTGCAGGTAGCAGATCTTTCCCCTTACACTGCATTACTGCAGGCTGTCATGCTGATTTGTGAAGAACACTTGACCCTCTAACAGCCGCCCATGTCGGTGGTTTTATTTTAATGCTAGGTTTGAAAGTACAGTGGACTGACTGCTATAATCATTTTAGTAAACAAGATCACTAGCAAATAACTGGAACCATTAAATGTTTATAGACATAGTATACGTTATCATTTTGTCATTCTTTTGTACATTACCAGTTCATTAGTATCAGTACGGCACTAATATTAAAAGTAACCATACTGGTGGGTCTACAGTAGGGCTGCACAACATAACAAAACTAGCCAAATATCGCAAATGTGCATATTCAGGGTGTCTGCGCGGTAGTAAAAAGAATCTACCAAAATTAAGGCCCTTGAAAGGTAGTAAAATGTAACAAACGCAATTTGACTTAGTGTAGTAATTTTTTTGCCTAATATTTGTGTCTCCATGTTTTAACTTCATCTAGCATAGTTTAAAAATATATACGGTGCTAGCAGGATCTGAGTGAGTCGGAGTTGATAGCAATGATGTCGAAGTAAACTGTGAGTTTTGTGATTTATAGCCTCTCAGCAACGCCAACAAGTTAGGGCTATGGTTAGGATAACTTAAGGGCTAGGGTTAAGATAAGGACAACTGAAACTTAACTTGACACTATAAAAAAATAATAAAAGACAATGAGCTCGTTTACATGCACACCAATAATGCGATTATAATGGGATTTTGACAATACTGCGATTATACCTTACCTCATGTAAACGCAATAATTCGATAAAAATAATGCGATTAAGCTCATAATCGCAGTAAGTATAACCGCATTAAAAGAGGTGGCGTACGCCGTTTATAATCGCAGTATGCGTCCATGTAAACGCTTTAATCGCATTTATACCACACTAACTGAAGTGCGCGTGTGTTTTAGTCACGCACCTTAACCACAGATTCGTTTAAAACCTTACATTAGGAAGTTTTACATGAACTCTGCCAACACGACTCGCTGACAGCAGTTTGCCTTCATTCAGAAACAGCTCAAATATCACGACAGCAGTGTATAAAACCTTTAAGGGACATTATAACAATAATTATAACGATAAATATATTAGTGACCACATCATAATGATAACTTCATGCTAATTCGCTCAACGAGCGCGGCATTACCTTATATTGGAATTTTTTGTGATAAAAACTTTTTTGCAATTGTTTACATGTCACTGAATATGTACATATGCTGTACTTGTTGCATTTACACAGCGGGAAACCAGCAAATGTCCTCAACTCGCTGCGTTTCGCGTAACTAAACAATGAATGTAGTAGTTTGTGTAATAATATCTTACCTTTTGGCGTAGTCAGTGTGGTAGAAAAATTTCACAGCAACTGCATCAGCGCTGGATACCTGAGGTAATTTTATGTTACAAACCTCAGCAATGAATGAGCTTTCTACTGCATTTTAAGTGCGCATGCACTTCAAGTTAAAATAGATTTGATTGGCTGTCAATAATTTATCGTTCATAATGTGCCAAAATCGCTATAGTTATAGTTGTTGTGTGAAATCTTCTTTTATCTTTAATATAAAACGATTTTTAAAACTATATTTTTATATCTTTTTAATGTGAACGCCCTTTACAGGCACTGTCATATTTATATCTTCATCACGGCACCGGATAATAAAAAATACATCTATAACAACGTGTTTGTCATTTAACGTAAGTAAATTAAAACAGTGGACCATATATGTGAGTGAGTTTATCATTTGTGCTCTGCATTGGGCTATGTGTGAATAATCCGAAAATAAAAACTGCATGTAAACCGGAGTGAAGAGGTTAGCTCCAGTCATGTAAACATCTTACTGCGATTAAGACCTTACTTGCATTATTGGAAATAATCACATTATTGGTGTGCATGTAAACGAGCTGAATGACAATACTTAATGATCACAATTAAACATTAGTGTACCCAATATGTACGATGGGTGTGACAGTGTCATACTTATACCTAATAGTAAGTAGTAAGTGGTGCTTTGCGTACCCCTCCTATCCCCGCACATCCCCCCAAAAAAGGCTGCTGCTTGATGTCGTGTTGGCAGTAAAACATATTGTGGAGGTGGTAAAAAAGGTTGTAAAAGGTAGTAAACTCATCTCTATGATTTCTGCGTATACCCTAATATTGCAATATGCATAACACAATGGCTTCCAATAACTGAATGTTTTTATTACTTATTATGCACATGTTATGCAAAGACCACTTTTACAAGGTGATTGTACATAAATATGTTTGCATCGTGTGAACATAAAATCCACATTTTGCTTACCTCATGTAATCAGTTACATTATGCTGTTTTGATTCTCTTTTTAAAGGATTAGTCAATTTTCTTAAAAAAAATCGAGATAATTTACTCAAAATTTAATCCAAAATGTCTTTCTTTGTTCAGTCGAGAAGAAATTATGTTTTTTGAGGAAAACATTCCAGGATTTTTCTCATTTTAATGGACTTAAATGGACCCCAAAACTTAACAGTTTTAATGCATTTTAAAATTGCAGTTTCAACGATCCTAAACGAGGCATAAGGGTCTTATCTAGTGAAACAATTGTCATTTTTTGGCAAGGAAAATAAAAAAATATGCACTTTTAAACAACAACTTCCTCTGGCAGTGTGACGCGCAAGCACAACCTCACGTAATTGCGTAATGATGTCGAAAGGTCACGTGTTACATATATAAAACGCATATTTGCTGACCATTTTAAGCAATAAACTGACACAAAGACATTAATTAGTATCATTCCACATACAACAACGTCGGAACGGTCCTCTTTCAACACACTTGTAAACATATTTTAAGTGCATATTTTTTATTTTTCTTGCCAAAAATGACAATCATTTGCTTGATAAGACCCTTATGCCTCATTTGGGATCATTTAGAGCCTGCAATTTTAAACTGCATTAAAACTGTTAAGTGTTGGGGTCCATTAAAGTCCATTAAAATTAGAAAAATTCATAAAAATGAGGAATTTTTTACTTAAAAAACATAATTTCTTCTCGACTGAACAAAGACAGACATCAACATTTTGGATGACATGATAGTGAGTAAATTATCTGGATATTTTTTTAAGAAAATACTAATCCTTTAATGTGACATCACACTGAGAAAGCCCCGCCCACGGCCACAGACTTACCAGTTAATTTTTCCCAAAAGCGTGTTTGTTGCGACTAAATATACTATTGTCCCAGACTGTATTTACAGGAATCAGATCTATTTTTAACCAAAACACTCAGCGTCTCTTGGTAAGGGAGTGATCTCATTTGCATTTAAAGGTGCAGATCTGTAAACCACGTTTTTTTTTTGCGCCCACCCAAATAGGGGCATTTTGGACTATAACAAATGTTCTGTGGGGTATTTTAAGACAGACCATTCTTAGCACACCTGAGACTTATATTACATCTTGTAAAAATGCGCATAATATGTGCCATTTAAAGTCATGTAGAAAGAATGTGAGACATAACATGCATATTTTTTATGTAGTTTAAATAGATTTTTACAAACTTAAAGCATCATTGTATTGCATATTGAATATCACATTATTTAGAAAGTTCCCGCATATCTCACTTTTCTTCAATGTCATGCAGCTCTATAGTAGTCTACCATGTTTGCTTGTGTTGCTTGACTTGATTCGCCTCCGACTGACTGACAACTGCTTTCGTACATTCAGATGCGTATTTGTAAGCATCCTCTTTGAAGAACACTTATTCAGAGATACAGACGCATGAGTGATCTGTCAAATGCACTTCTTGTTAAAAATGTGCGTCTTGCCAAGTTATATGAATGTAAACAGCTGGTTTGTATTAACAGATGAAAAAATATCTGATTTGTGTCAAAATACTGTAACAGCCTAACCTGCCATTGTGTGTTATATTGTTAATATGAATTAATATTAGATGTGTAACTTAATTAACTGATCAATCATTGCATTTTGTTCGTATTTATTTTTTAAATATCTAATATTAAATAAATAATGTAGTAATATTGAATAATCATGAAATATTACTGGTGTTAGTATCGACTACATTTTTTTATATCATGACATTGTTGATGTGATGAATGTAAATGCTGTCTACCCGTGCACCTGTTCACTCATTATACAGATGTGCATGTATACATTACGCATAAGTTATATACACTTTGTTAACAAGAATTACTCTCATCCAGTTGAAGGTTATATTAATCTTATAAACCGTGTGATGAATGGACGCTTTTAAAATGAAATCAGTCAGCCAAAAATGAAGTAGGGGGGATTGCTTTGTCATTTGTAATACGTAGGACTTATTAGTCATAACCCCAATTATGTTGTCAGAATGAATGTCAGACTGGGTTTTATCTAAAGCAAGACTATTCAGTATAATCATTTCCACCTTTTTTAATTTTCCAGGCTCGTTTCATCACACAGCCTTTAAATAATTGCAGCTTAATTGTTATTGCTTTTCTATTTCCAGTGTCTCTTATCTCTCCCGCTCTCTCTCTTTCTCTCTTTTACCAGAGCACAGGAAATATTTCGCCAAGCCATGCGTTCACCCAATATTCGTTTAGAAGTCATACCAGTCATTAATAAAGATCGCTACGAGAAGGGTCTGATCAGTCACCTTTTCAACTCACAAAACCGTGACGCATCAACACGGACCAAAGATCCTCCGCCGTTGAAGGTGAAGCCCATTGTGCGGCCCACGGAGATGTCCTCGGGATGGCAAGCCGAGCTCCAAGAGTCTAGCAGCAGTCTAGAGAGTCACTCTCTAGGATCTTCATTACCCCTCAGCATCTCGCCCGTCCCCAGGAGCAAGAATAGTGAGAGTCCCCTTCTAAAAAAGAACGTAGGACCATCACTTCTGCAAAACCAGTTCAAAAAGAGCGGAAAGAGAATCAGAATCGACCTAAAGAAAGGTAACCCGTGTGAAAGATGTCACATCATACACTTGAAGGGATATTCCACTTTTTTTGAAAATATGCAAATTTTCCAGCTCCCCTAGAGTTAAACATTTGATTCTTACCATTTTGGAATTCATTCAGCTGATCTGGCGCTAGCACTTTTAGTATAGCTTAGCACAATCCATTGAATCTGATTAGACCATTAGCATCGTGCTAAAATAACCAAAGAGTTTTAATATATTTTCCTATTTAAAACTTGACTCTTCTGTAGTTACATCGTGTACTAAGACCGACGGAAAATTAAAAGTTGCGATTTTCTAGGCAGATATGGTTAAGACTATACTCTCATTCTGGCGTAATAATCAAGGCTTTGCCGATGCAAAGCAGGCATAGTGATATTTCGCACTAACCGAAAATAGTCCCCTGCTATTGAAAATAATCAAGGGGACTATTTTCGGTAGTAACAATATCGAAACTCTTTGGTTATTTTTTAGCGCAATGCTAATGGTCTAATCAGATTCAATGGATTATGCTAACCTAAATGGTAGCGCCAGACCCGAAGATCGGCTGAATGGATTTCAAAACGGTAAGAAACAAACATTTAACTCTAGGGGAGCTGGAAAATTAGCATATTTTTTAAAAAAGTGGAATGTCCCCTTAAGGGATAGTTCAACCAAAAATGAAAATTTTGTGATTATTTACTCACCCTGTATGGATTGTTGAACACATTATTGTTGAAAAGAAGATATTTTGATAAATGGTGGTAAGCACACAGTTGGTGATACCCATTGACTTCCATAGTAGGAATAACAAATACTATGGACGTCAGTGGGGACCATCAACTGTGTGCTTACCCAACGCTATCTCATGGCAATTCTAATTAGTATGAATTCGTGGTGACATTTGTAAATTTTTGTACGATTTGCTTTTGCCCCCGTGACAATGAGGATAGGGTTGGGTTTTTTTTTTTTTGATAAAAAATATGTTTTTGTAGTACAATTCACTTCGTATGAATTTGGACAAATTTGTAAAATACATACAAATTCTCGTGAGATTATTATCAAAATATATCAGTTTATGTTCAATTGTGATGTGTAGATATCATCAATTATCCACATATCTCAGTTTGTGTTTTAGTACATAAAAATCTTTTATTGAAATAGAAATACAAGCAAAATCCTTTAGGATAAATGTACTTCCTCTTAAAATGCTTCTCTCTGTACTTTACTCAAGCAATGGTCAACTCTGTGGCTTTGGCAGTTTGGCTGAATGGATGAAGCTGTAATTTCAGCCTGCAAAGTCTATTAAGTTCTTATTGATCCAACTATTAATGATGATATAAATTCATCGCTGGTACAAAAAGTGCTGACCGTACAACGATTGTGCAAAATGATGAGCATAAAACGCAGCGGCTTGGCTCGCTGTTCTGCAGACTGGCTTCAATTTATATGGTCCCCTATAGTCTGATACGCAGCACATTAAAGAACAGCCACTGCCCCTCGGGCAGTCTAATCTTTAGTTTTTTCATTCTACGTCCTGTCCATCATTTTTTTCCCTAAGCCCCGTCAGATACAGGAGTGGAAATATCCCCCCTAAAGACATGCTTCATGTCACACGAGGGGGTATTGCCTGTTCTCTAATCTACCTATCAGTCACCGTGACAGCATCAAGACCACCGTGAGAAGCAATATGCACGGGTCAAGGCGGCAGTGAGGTTTAAATGGACCACCGCCTTTGTTAGAGAGCAGAGCACTTCTTTAATATCTCCTTTTGTCTGGGCTAAAAGAGAAGTAGAATTGTTTTGTCCAATGCTTGTTTTTTAACCATTGAGAATTACTTTTTACATCGAACAGTTCTTGAACTTCAGGTGCACTGTATTTGTGTAAATGTTAACCTTTAAGATCAATGCAAAAGGTATTTTTATACGGCTAATGATCTGTTGTTGCTCAGTGTGTTGTTTAAAGTGTTTATGAAAGGAAATGGCATATGATTTGTACCATTATCTCGCTCGCTTTCATTTAAATAGCATACAAATGAACTAGCTCTTTTATTCATATTCATGCACTCGGTATCTATTTTTGTCTGTTCTTTTCACTCTGGTTCTTTGAGATGTGCTCATATGTGAAATCTAACTTCAATTTCTGAAGCTAGACGGCTCTAATCTCACTTTCCCACAAGGATGGCCTTTATCAGCCTGACATTCCCTGACAGACTTCAGACAGACCCACCCATATGTATACAGTCTATAACGGAGAAGTGCCTGAGACAGTCCAACACATCTGTTTTTCTGTTCTTTCTCACGAGGCTTTCACATGTGGATATGTCTGTATGTGTGATTTAAGCTAAGTGTTTGATTTAATTTTACATCCAAGTATTTACTGGAACTAAATTAAACTAGTAGCCTCTCATAATTATCAATGCACGGTCAAAAAAAAATTGTCACCTCTCTGTCACTGGGGGGCAGTAACCTTTCAAAAAGTGCATGTTTGCATCTAAAAAGTTTATAATATTAGTATATCAGAGGTGTGGTCAAGCCGGTGCGCAACGCTTTGCTACGGTTTCCGGGTTGAACGAAATTTAGTTTTTTTTGGAATCTGTGTTTGAAATATATTTTCTCTTGTTTGGTGGTTGTGTCAAAAATGCCATCCCTCATTAGCAGCAACGTGGTATAAACCACGAGGTATTAAAGAGACAACTCGCACAATGGGTCCAAGTAAAGTCGTTTACAAATGTGTTATCTTTTATTATGGACAGCAAGAGCAGTGCCTTTAACATTGAGCCTATTTTACAGTATTAAATGCGTATTTATAACGATTTCATCAGGCTCTGAAAATGCTTCAGAAACAATACAAAGAATGGCCTTTTCAGCTGCCATAGTTGCAACTCTTGCGTCATCAGAACAGGGTGTTCAACGCACCACCTTTTCTGTATTAAAACTGTTGTGCAAGTTTTGTCGAGGCTGAACACAGCACAGAGGTACATATTTGTAGCGAAGAAGGCATACTAGTATCTGAAAGGCACATATTGGTACCCAATATATCTATATTTCTGTACCTAAATGGTACATATTAGGGCCTTTTTAAAGGGTACAACCCACTGATCTATATAAATGACTGAATTGCGCATAGAATGCTTAACGTAAAAGCGAGAGGTGAAGCCAGCGCAGAGTTCGAGTGGCCATCTTGATATGCCCAACTGGCAGAGGGCGTCATTGACTTCCATTCAAAATCATGATCTAAATTCACCTGGTTTACAGTGTATCAGTCACACAAGATAAATTTAGTTCACCCAAAAATGAAAATTCTGTCATAATTTAGACACTCTCATGTTTTTACAACCCTGTATTAATTTCTTTCCGTTCGTGAGCCTCATTTACTTCCACAGTAGGAAAAAATACTGTGGAGGTGAATGGGGGTCACGAACGGTTCAACTACCAACATTTCTCGAAATATCTTCCTTCGGGTTCATCAGAACAAAGGAATTTATGAAGGTTTGTGACAACATGAGAGTTAGTGAATGATAACACAATTTTCATTTTTGAGTGAACTTTAATTCTGGTGTTATTTGCAATGTTTATGTTTTTTTTTCGGGCAGGATAAGGGATTTATAAAAAAATATATAGGTGAGTGTTTACGCTGCATTCTGTTAATGACACGGGTATAAATAAAGTTTTTTGACTACACGGTCAGTGTTATTTCTTTGAATAAGTTTAGGTAACTTGATTACAAAACGAGCAAATTATGCATACACATACGGTACAAAGCATGATTATTTATAGGGATGCACCGATAGGATTTTTTTGGGCCGATACCGATTTAAACAGACAACTTCTGGCCGATGCCGATATTAAACAGTTGTATACAATACTATACAGTTGGTCTATTAGCTACTTTATTTCTGCATCAAATAATTTTTACTGAACATGGATTGGATCGAATTAACATTCAACTGACTAACATAATAAGAGAGGCACAAATTAAGCTAAAACAAATATAAGACGACAGCATGACAACCTTCAAAGGTGGTTTTTGCTATTCAGCATTTATTTTATTAACAACATTTACTATTTTTTTTTACATATAATGGATTTCTTTATGCAGTTATTAATAAACAATCGGTATCGGCCTTTCTCGTGCTATTGCCGATATGCCGATGGTTTCAAATTCATCAAAAATCAGCCGATAAATATTGGCGGCCGATACATCGGTGCATCACTAATTATTTATTTCGATTTCAGAATGAGCACGTTTGTCATTAATAATATGCTGCGGTCTGTCCGCTGATCTGATACTGTAATGAAGATGAATGTATTGTAACTTACCATTTAAAAAACAAAATATACAACTTTCAGTAAATAGCTATGTACATGCTTAGGACGTTCGCGTCGTAATAATGTACAGGGTAACTTCAGATATAAAAACGGAGACTAGTAAAGTGATGTTTTATCAATAAAATCTGATAACGTCCATTGATTTAACAGAATGTTTGGGCATACCAACATTGCGGCACAGTGGCTTCACAATTGTAACGTCATGCGCAATCCAGTCATTTATATAGATCAGTGGTACAACCCCATTGACAGCTTGGGTCCTTTTCTGACAGTGAACTTGCATCCATGCATATACTTGAAGGAATTTATGCTTAAAGGTGCAGTGTGTAAATTTTAGCAGCATCTAGCAGTGAGATTGTGAATTGCAACCAATGGCTCAGTCTGCTGTTCACAGAAATGCATAGAAAAGCTCCTGTAGTAGCCGCAGGACCAACATGTTGTTATCTAAGACCAAATACAGTAGTGACAAAATGTGCTCTGTAGAACAGTTGATCCATTTAGGGCTACTGTAGAAACATGGTGGCACAAAATGGCGACTTCCATGTAAGGAGACCCTCAGTGTGTGTAGATAAAACGTCTTATCCTAAGGTAATAAATACATAACAGTTTATTATATAAGGTCTTTATATACTACTGATGATATAGTTATGGATATTATATTGCATTTCTGTTATTTGATCCTTATAAAAGTTACACCCTGCACTTTTAAGATAAGGACATTTTGTAAAATAAGGTATTTGTACTCGGGAACAAGGCAAAATACTAAGAAATTTATAATTTTATATAATTTTAAAAATTATTATTATTATTTGCATAATTGCATTGCAGGAAGTGTTGTAGTCCTACATGATGTCACTTCTAAAGCTTTAAATAATTACATTGAATTATATAAACTTTAAAATGAATGTGAATGAGCTATTTTTAAATGATTTTTAAATACAGTACAACATTTTGAGTACTTGCGTCCCAATCTGTAGGTCCTGAAGGACTGGGCTTCACGGTTGTGACCAGAGATTCTTCAGTGCATGGACCCGGGCCCATCCTGGTCAAAAACATCCTACCCAGAGGCGCTGCAGTCAAAGATGGCCGCCTGCAGTCAGGTGACAGGATCCTGGAAGTGAGTCTCCTCGCTAAAGTTACAGAAGATGGAGTATTAGCAACCATTGAATCAATCTTGGAACATTTCCGTACGATTAGATGAAAATATACACAATGATTTTTTTATTATGTTTTATTCTAATGCGGGTGGTGAATTAAATTTACTTTTTGCTAAAGATCTGAGAAGTCTAATGCCAATGTAACATTCCTTATGGTGTCTTTTAAAACCAAGTGTTAAATGTATGTCCAGGTTAACGGTGTGGACATTGCGGGTCATACACAAGAGGAACTGGTGGCCATGTTACGCAGTACTAAACAAGGTGACAGTGTCTGTCTAGTTGTGGCCAGACAAGAAGACATGTTCCTGCCACGGGAACTGGTAAGAGTCCCATAATGCACCTTCTTCTATTTGCTGCTAATAAATTGTTCTTAAACCTCTTCCTGTCTGAATCTTTTCCTTCTTTTCCTGTGCACGATTTACCCAAAACACTTCATAGAATCATCATATGACAAATGGGACACATTGTGACCTTGTAGATTTTATAGGCATGTACAAGTAATGGCTGTCACAAGTCTGCAAGGCCACAAGTTCCCATCAAGTGTCCCATTTGGGACAGGGCTTTCTGTACTTCATTTCTTTTTCTCAATGTATTTATGTGAGTTTAAATGCTCTCCAGTAGTAGGAGTAGTTAAAGGGACACTTCACCCATTTGCATTAAGCTTTATATAGTTAGAACCCCAGTCATGTTTTTGAATGGTCGTGCATCATTTCCTCAGTTTCCCCTGAGACAGGAGAAATACACATTTCAGTGTAGCACTTCCTTCTTTCAATGATGTAAAAATCATCATTTTGCATCATTGAAAGAAGGAAGTCCAATATCTTTGTTGAGGGAGTGAGACTACAAACACCATTTTCTCTGTCAAATAGGCACCAAATTCTAAATGAATGTTACATTTTGACTACAAATATGACACACTTTCAATAAAGATTAATGTTTCTACGGGTGAAATGCTCCTTTAAGCAGACATTTTATCCAGAGCGACTGAAGGTGCAGTTATAACAGGGACAATCCTGCTGTGATAATCTGGGGTTGTGTGTTGATGTCACATGAATTGTTCCTTGTGGTGTTCAAACCACCAATCTTTTAGTTACCATCTTTAATCACTAAATCAAATTACCTCTACACAGTTTGGAAAATCTTATCAAATGACCGGACTTCATAAAAGGTCTTTGTATGGCAGAGTCCGTTCTTCAGAACAACAGGAAATGTAGTGACACATTATTTAGGTCATCTGCAGTGATATAATATGTCCCTTTGTCATGCCTCCAAAAATCTCAAAAGCCCCAACGGTTCTGTTTGCTGTCTTATCCTGGGAAGGTCACAGTCACGCTGTAGGTCCTTAAACCTTGAGGACGGGAAGTCCTGAGTTTCCTGCTTTTGTCTCAACCCCTGTGGGATGTGTAAGTATGCTAGCCTTTGTCTATAAAGGTGTCCGGACTTCTTCACCTATCACTCTCTATTTGTTTTTGTTTCTTTTTGTCTGTTTGATATCTTTCCTGATGAACCCCGCGACCCACACGCCCAGCCGACGAATTGACGGCCTCTTTCCAAACATACTTGCGCATACCCTTCTGCCCACCTTGTAGTCTGACTTCCTGCTCTTATCCCAGCTTGTTGATTCAGCGTTGGATAGGAAGTGCTGCAGGAGGTCGGGCGCTCCTAGAGGAAGTGCCGGAGCATGCAGGGCTGTGTGCAGTCAGGGACTATGACTGCACAGCTGTCTGCTGGTTTTTCCTGTATCTCTCTCTTTTTCAGCGCAATGCCCAACACTCCACAGATGATCCAAATTCTGTCCGACTCAGCGCTTTCTGCAAATAACCAACCTCTGAGAACCATCCGTGTTTGACTATTGAGATAGTAATGTCACACAAACACTGTGAGCCAAAGTATATCCTCCATTGTAAACATCTTTCTTGTATTAATTTTGACAAATTTAATTTCAACTTTAAATTTGCACGCAATATATACAGGAAGTTCGCATGTTGTCTTGGATAAACATTTTAACGTTACAAATCTCTGGAAAACAAAGCAGGGTTTAGAAACTCTAAATGCAAAATACTTATAGCTGCAGTCCGCAACTTTTGACTCTCTGTTGCCATCTTTGTTTGAAACATAAAATTGCAGGTTACTTTACATACATATCTTTGTGGATCGAAGTCAAACTGACATTATGTACAAAGATACAACCAACAGTTCAAATGATAAATTATTGCTATAAGCTTATTGTTGTGAATTAGGGTATGGAGAGTTGTTTTAAATACTTTTTCAAATGTACCTGCTTAATAACTGTATTTTTATTTGTTGAGGGTTTTTTACACAAAGCGTTTATTCGCATAGCATTCATCAATCAATATTACTCGGTGGATATAAAGTTGGGTCATGAAAATCTTTTGCTTGAGTTCAATTGCGAAAGACACAATTGAGTTGAATATCTTCTTTGCGGCAATCGTGCCTCCCAACTTGCATCATTCACATTGCGAATTCGTGTCTATTCGCATCTTTGCATTGACTTTGCAGATTGTTAAATTTGTTTTATATATACTTTTGTTTAAAAAATTTACAGTAAAAATTAGGGGTGTAACGGTTCACGGTAAAGAATCGAATCGTCCCGTTATCCTCCCACGGTTCGGGACGTGCTTCGCGGTGCACCGTGTTTGATTCGACCACGGATTTCTAATATAGAAAAACAACACATTAAACCGCTAATGTATGGTTCTGAATAAGCTACGCGTGTGTTTACGTGAGAGTTATCTGTACAATTAACTCGTAATATGCAAATCTGTTGCCAACCTCAAAGTTCCTTCTCACGTGTTGGTGCGCGTGCGTGCGTGTGTGTGTGTGTGTGTTGCGGACCATTTAGAGCTGCAAGCGAAGGAGAAAAGCCGCTAATAGAGGCACTGTCAGCTTCATTTAAGTCTACTGCAGCAGCGATGCTCAAGAAAACGTGGACAAAACTGTAAAATTCGCGAGTGCCGTATGCCCAAGGCAAGTCGCTTGCTCCGTCATCACCAGGGTGTTGTTCATAGCACGCGATCACAGGTAAAACTGAAACAGCACACATTGCCTTCTGTGTTTAAATGTTAACAAACTGATCTTCTTGCGAAAAAACTTGAAGATAGTGGCATAGAATATACAAAGTAACTCGGTGTTCTAAGCTATTTTATGTTCATTTTGAAGTGCACTGTATGTTGGTTCATGTAGTATAATAATGCAATAATGCTCTTAAGTAAAAATTATTTTGGCAGAGGTTAAAAACGGCTTAGGTGTTAATTTTTGTAAAGAAGCCTGTTGTGACCAAAGTGTTGGGTGTTTGTAATCCAATAAATTATTTTATTTTATTTACATTTGACAATTGCCTTTTTGTACCCATAAACATAGACACACCGAAACGTACTGACACCGTAACCCTAGAACCATGATACGCACCGAACTGTGAGTAATTTTAACCGTTACACCCCTAGTAAAAATATTACATACATAACCCTCAATTGACCAATTTCGGTAATTAGAATCGAATATTACTATTAGTAAACGATGTGTTTAAAGGTGCTGAGATTGTGAATTGCAACCAACGGCTCAGTCCACAGCTTACCCCTTCCTTTCAAAACACATAGAGAAGTTACGGTAGCCCCCACAGGACAAACAAGTCATCAGCTGAGATAATGTAGTGAGGAAACACACTCTATAGAGCAGTTTGTCCATTTAGGGCTACTGTAGAAATGACTTCCATGTAAGTATGTATGTAGATAAAATGTATGTAGATAAAACAGCTCATTCTAAGGTAATAAAACAATATGGTTTATTATGTTAGGTCTAAATTACAACACTGAAAATAGTTATTGCATTTCTGTCAAGAGTTCCTCCTAAAAGTTGCACAGTTCACTTTTAATATCTACTAACACTTTATTGTGATGACATTCTACTGATTATAAGTATTTTAACAGCTACATGTCAGCTTATTCTACTAACCCTAACTGCGTACTAATACAATAATGCAAATTAGTTGACATGTAGTTGCAAAAAATCTTAAAAAGTCATTGGAAAGTTAATCATCGTTACTATGATGGAGATACAGACAGTAGAATGCATCGAAATAAAGTATAACTTTTATCACATATTTATTTCCTACACATTACAAAATAGCCTGCGCCTTTAAACTCTCCTATTTATTGTGTTAAATGATAACAATAAAACTACATTTTCACCATATTAAAGGCACTTTACACTTGTTCACACATTGTTCTAGTAAATTCTCTAGTGAATTGGACCTCTCACTGTTCAATAATGACTCTCATGTGCGCTGTGTTCATCACTTCGCTCACTGCATCATTTCCATGGACAAGTTAATATTCAGTGGTCTGCAGCATGACTGTAACTCATTACCCAAAAACCACCGTTTTTTATTTCCACTCGCTAGATTAAAACATTCAGTGAATTCAAACATTCTCATAAGGTCTTAAAATGCACACAAAATTAGGCACATTATGTGCGGTGACAGATTGTATTTGCTTAGCAAACATCGGCTGGGTTTTGCAGGCTTTCTACATATCGAGCTTTGAATCGGTAAAGAGATGCTTTGAGTCTACTTGACTGATGGATTGACACCTATGTGTGTGACGACTGTCTGGACTGAGATATGATTGTCAGAGATTAATGTATGGAAAGAAGAGCTCAGAGACAGAGAGAAAGATCAATATAGATACATATTAAGAGCAAAAGCTGAAAGAGTGATTGAAACGAAAAACAGGTGAGGGAGATAGAAACGCTGATAAAGTGGTGACAAATGACGAGAGACAGAGAAGAAAGAGTAAAAGATGGTGACAGGAGGTAGGGAAAGCATCTTACTCTTAAACACAAAGCCGAGAGAAAGATCAAATCTTCAAGAGATAGTGAAAGTCAAGAAGCATATTATCATCACAATTTTTTTGAGTAAATCGTGAGTAAAAGTAGTGTAAATTAACAATTTTTCTTTAACTTTAGATATCAGCACCTTATTACACGGCTCTCTGGAATGCTTGATTCTGATTGGTCAGTTGAGACATTTGCAGGTTCGTTCTTTTCAAATAATAACCGCTCCAAAGTAATAACGCATAGCCGGTACTACTTGTACGATTAAAATCGCTCCGCGCCAATGAAGACCAATAAAGATTATTGTTTGGCGCCATCTTGTGACAAACACTGGACAACCACAATTAAGAATGGAAAATTTTGACATTCATTTTAACATGTATGGAAAAAAACAAAACATTTAAACAGTGGATAGAAGAACGAACAACGACAAGACACAGAGAGCTTACTGAGACTGAACTTGACAAAATAGAGCATGAAAATACAGAATGGGCATTAAAACTTCTCAAAGACTGGCTAAAAGAGAAAAAAATGGAGACAGACAAGTATGAAGCAGAGGATCTTAATAAGGTATTACGATCATTTTATGCATCTGTGCAAAGTTTCGCGGAAGGATAAAAATGTTAATTTAAAACAAATATGCCAATAAAATGTTTCAAATTCATATACATGTCTGTTTTTTTTTTTCTTATGTGACAAGTAGCCGTGTAATAAGCGGGATAATGTGGAGGCTTCGCGTCAGGTCCTGATCACACTGTCGGGGCTTATTTCCCGATAGCTACCGGCTGCCTCTACATTATCCCTTACTTAAAGGTCCCATTCTTTCCGTGTTTTTAAGCTTTGATTGTGTTTACAGTGCACAATATAACATGTGTTCATGTTTCACGTGTGAAAAACGCTGTTTTTTTTACACAATTTACTTATCTGTATAGCGCTGTTTTCACTGTCCTAAAAACGGGCTGATGTCTTCCTTGGTCTATGAAGTCCCTCCTTCAGAAATACGTATCGAGTTCTGATTGTGTAGTTTGTTTAGTGTGTTGTAATTCGATAGCAGCTTAGCTTGCCGTTAGCTTAGCTGGCGACTGACGTATTCCTGTGGGCGAAGTTTAGTCAAAAAACTGTTCTAGTGACGTCATTAAAGCAGGAATCCTAAAACCATCAGCCCACACACCGAGAACCTTACACACATCGCACATTCATCCCTAATCCCTCAGACAGCTAATGGAAAATGGAGCATTGAATGCCTCTCCCATAGAATGAAATACTAATAGTGATATTAAAAACAACCCCATGAAAAAAAAGAGGACTCATTTCCTGTACAGTTTGTAGTGTTTTTTTGTGACAGAGGCAGATTAAAAACAGTGTGTGCCGCTTGTAACAAAAGACCCTCGTACCTCTTCAAGTAGGCGGCTTTGTGTACTTCAAAACAGCCTGATAACAAAAGCACCAGACTGGGTAATATGGGCCCTGACAATGGCTTATCTCTTCCAGAACTCCAGCTGTGAAGACGAGCGCTTGGCACATGTGATAATGCTGTTGTGACAGCGTCCTGATCTCTGGCATGTTCTGCTTGAAACTGGGAAGTCGAACTAGCCGGGATGCTGGCCTCTCCAAGACTTAATCTCATAGCCAGACCTCCTTGTTACTACCTGTATTGCTTCCTCAATAAACCTTTGATGTTTCTATCAACGGCCCTCTGAAGTCTCGGAGGTTCGTGAGGTCTGGTTTCCAGTCTGAATCTGACGACCAATAAGTAGAAAAGTCTCGACCTCTTTATGAGTAAATAAAGCAGCTTCCTGACCAAAAGAAGACTCTTTTTCTTTTAGATCGTTGCTCTGTCTCAGTTTGCTTTCATCTTCACTTAAACATAATCCATTTACTCATGGACAAATTTCTTTCGTCGTTTTCTCTTAGTCCCTGCCTTTACCCGGCTATTGGTTTCAATCGAAAGGGTCGTAGAGTCACTCTTTGTTTAAAATGTGATGTGTGTCTGTTTTTCCTCCCGTGTTGCCTTTAATGATGCTGTGGTCTGAAACGTGAATGGTTCTTTCCATATGCATGTGAGGGGTAAAAAGTGCAGAGAGGTTGATCCACGTGCACGTGGCTCTCGAAGACATCGTATTAAAAGGGGAAATATATTCGGCTCTTAGTGAAGAGGTAATTGGCTTTGATAGAAGGCTCAGGGTATTTGTTGATACTCAAACCTGATTATGATCAGGGCATGTGCTCCATTTGGTGAAATGAAGTCCATACTCATGGCTTTGTGTAGTAAAAGACAGAGAAAGCCATCCGAATGGTGCATTACTGACAGAAGCATCATGGAGAAAGAGAGAGTAGGATGTTGAATCATGGGGGTATTAGTAAACATAATTTTATGTTGGATAGTATTAGATGAAATCAGGTGCAAAGGCTGTAAACCAGCGAGTTTTTAGGAAAATGTATGGCGCTTTTCCATTGCATAGTACCCCACAGTTTGGTTTGGGTCAGGTTGAGTCAGCTCACTTTGGCTTGGTTAGCTTTTCCATTGAGTTAAGTAACACTTCGGAGTGGGAGGGATTATAGGCGTGTCGTTATATTTGCGCTGCCTACTGCTGTGACATCATACAAGTAAGAGCGTTGTTGGGATAAATCTCCAAACATTAATTTATTTCTCAGTCTGCCACAAAATTAAAATTGACCACCACAAATAGATGTTTGCACATCGCGTTTAGCACTACCTCTGTCTCACATGACAGTTTCTGTACAAACACCTGTGGCGTTGGTCGACCTGTGGATGTTTTTCATCACTAAAGGGGAGTTTGGGAATTTATAGCAGTGCACAGATGACGACATGTTTGCTCGAGACAGCGCAAGCTAGCATGAAGGTTAAGCTAATCTTTAACATTATAGCGATGCCACTGGTAGTGATGATTCTCTCAGACCAATCAGTGATCTACTTTGTTTTCGCATCACGTTTTGGTGTTAGTTCGCATTGAACCTCAACCGAGATGGTACTAAAAATGTATCGGGTACTATGTACATCACCCAGTGTTAAAGCCCCCAAAAGTAAGCTGACCCGACCCAAACCAAATAGTACTATGCAATGGAAAAGCGCCAGTAGCCAGACAGTGTGCAACTATTGGTGGCCCGGTACCGGACCACGCGGCTGGGCTCAGCTTGCTTTACTTTGACCCCGTTTGTTTTTCCATTGGAGTTCAGTGCCGCTTCAGAGTGGGTGGGATTGTAGATCGTTACAGTTGTGTTCCCCCTACTGTCGTGACATCATCGTAAAAATGCAATACAAACAAATGCTCAACACAGGAGCATCGGGGCATTCCGATGGAATGTTGTTTTTGATTCTTGGCATGTGGATGTTTTTCACCGCTAAAAGGGAGTTTGGAACTTGTACAACAAAACATATATGATGACATCACTTAGTTTGCTTGACGACGCACAAGGGTAAGCTAATCTTGCATTTAGCAATAACGCTGATAGTGACAATTCTCTCTGACCAATTTTAGTATAAGTACGGCTCGTACTGACCCCCCCCCCCAAAAGTGAGTGCCTCCAAACTTGCTACTGTAGCCACTATTGAGGGGTTTAAAGTTTAATTTCGGCTAAATTGCAACTCTGCTACTTTCACAAATCATATAAATCTAAAAATCTGTTTATCTGACGTCCTGACAGTGATCATTTCATAAAAGTTAAGCTCCTCTTTGACCAATTTACTAACCATTTTCACTTTAAAAAAAAACACTTGCTTTTAAGAGTTTTAGGCCCTGTTTTGTGTCCTTCTTCATGGAACGTGCCAAGAAAAAATTATGTGCTTAGGGTGGCAGTGGGTACAAGTGTAATGGTTGTACAGCTCTTTCCAGCACCTTCCTGTGCCATCTGCTGCACTCTTTTAATGCATGTATAGAATGTACTACAAAGACATCTCACCATCACTACACGCACACCTTACCGCTCAATTCACCACCTGCTCACTGCTGAAAGGTGGTAGAGTGCTTCCGAAATGTAAGAATCATTTCGGAAACATGCTGGAGGTAGCACGCACACACAATGACTTGAGCTTGCTCTATCCCCGTTTTATTTTTCCCCATCAGAACTAGGCTTTTGATCTGCGCCCAATAAAAGACTCGGTGGTGGGTTTGAGTCGCATGCTTGTGAGTGTATTCAGAGGATTTGATTATCAGCGAATGAGCACCACAGAAGATCCGCTAAGCTCTCCGCATAAACCCAACCGAGCATTTAGACTGAGAGCAGCTCGCAAAAAGAGCAGTTTCTTACAGCGTTTTCAAGGGTTTGTTTCCTGTCGTTCTGACATCACCGTGACCTCACCGCCTCAAGACGAGCTGATACCCATCTGTCTTCATGTGTGACCTGTGCAGCTTGCCGACACTCGCTTGCACCAGATCTTCTAATTCCCGGCCGGTCGGCTTTCCGATTTGTTTATCCAGGATTTAGTGATGATTCCAGACCTGCTGCATCTAATACCAACCCAGCTGCACTCACTTATGTAGTTGGATGTGTTTTGCATAATATCTAATACTGTGTCAATTAGGAAGAGACAGTAATAAGACTTGGGGTAATACAATCTTTTTTATTTTTCCAGTATATTTTTGAATGGCAGTGTTGTTCTTCTTGCTGGTGGTTAATGAAATTAGACTCAATTTAATATACATCTTTGTCCAGTGTGGGCGGAAATGGCCTCAGGCAACGACCACTGGAATTTTCTTAGAGCGCCGATGCTCATTTAACTAGTTGTTTGTGAGAAGTGTGATTTAGCTCGCTATTTGTTCAATAACACATTATTTAATTCCCTATGTGCTGCAGTGCATTAAGGAGATTAGATCATCTGTATAAATCCTGTACTCTATCAAAATAATATCTGGTATGAATAGATTTTTTTTGAAAGTAGAGACCAAGGAAAATAAATTGAATATGGGATATTTTCTGAACTGACCACATCCAAAACATCAGAATGATCCTTCCTTTCGTTCTCTTTGTGGTAAATTATGATGACCCACAGTGCACTTTGCTTTTGTTCAAAACCTTTTTATTGCTGAATTTGCCCTCTAGGGGTGTGTGTAAATGTGACTTTTGTGTCTGTGATGATGGCTCCACTTTGATGGGGCCTGTTTGGGACATAAGTGTCTAGACACAGGGTGAGCCATGTGGAAGAAGTAGTTAACCTGAGATTACGATTCTGACATAAATGTCAAACAAAACATATATGACTTTATTTCATGAAACATGCACTATTTAAATCAGTAAATTATCTGGACATGCTTATTCATAGGATAAAAGTGAATGAGGCCAAGCTCCAGAACCATAATAAACAGACAAAAGTGTTTTTGAGTCAACTTTGTAAATCACAGAAAATTTTTATGTTGGCTTTCTTTTACTGCACTCATCTAACATTCTTAAGACAATATATAAGAACGTTCATTAGATACTTTCTAAGAAGTTTGTCATAATGTTTAGTTCTCATACAATTTTTTTAAATATTTACTTAAAGGGAAAATATCATGAAAATCTGACTTTTTCCATGTTTAAGTGCTATAATTGGGTCCCCAGTGCTTCTATCAACCTGAAAAATGTGAGAAAGATCAACCCAGAACCTTAGTTTTGGTAAACCATTCTCTGCAAGCATGTGAAACAATAGGTCATTGAAATTTAGTTCCCCCTGTGATGTCAGAAGGAGATAATACCGCCTCTTAATCTACACAATCAAACCAGAGCAATGCTATTTAAAAGGACACACTCAAAAACAGCACATTTTTGCTCACACCTACAAAGTGGCAATTTAACATGCTGTTAAAAAAATGATCTATACCTGTATGGTATTTTGAGCTAGAACTTACATCCTCTTTAAGAACATCTTTTTTGTTCTTAAGAATGAAATTATGAGGTTACAATACAATACAGTACATTAATCTTTTAGCACCCCGTGATCTCTCACACACACACACACACACACACACACACACACACACACACACACACACACACACACACACACACACACACACACACACACACACCTAAAGGATTATTAGGAACACCATACTAATACTGTGTTCGACCCCATTTCGCCTTCAGAACTGCCTTAATTCTACTTGGCATTGATTCAACAAGGTGCTGAAAGCATTCTTTAGAAATGTTGGCCCATATTGAAAGCATAGCATCTTGCAGTTGATGGAGATTTGTGGGATGCACATCCAGGGCACGAAGCTCCCATTCCACCACATACCAGAGATGTTCTATTGGGTTGAGATCTGGTGACTGTGGGGGCCATTTTAGTACAGTGAACTCATTGTCATGTTCAAGAAACCAATTTGAAATGATTCGAGCTTTGTGACATGATGTATTATTCTGCTGGAGTAGCCATCAGAGGATGGGTACATGGTGGTCATAAAGGGATGGACATGGTCAGAAACAATGCTCAGGTAGGTCGTGGCATTTAAACGATGCCCAATTGGCACTAAGGGGGCTAAAGTGTGCCAAGAAAACATCCCCTACACCATTACACCACCACCACCACCAGCCTGCCCAGTGGTAACAAGACATGATGGATCCATGTTCTCATTCAGTTTATGCCAAATTTCGACTCTACCATCTGAATGTCTGAACACAAATCGAGACTCATCAGACCAGGCAACATTTTTCCAGTCTTTAAATGTCAAATTTTGGTAAGCTCATGCAAATTGTAGCCTCTTTTTTCCTATTTGTAGTGGAGATGAGTGGTACCCGATGGGGTCTTTTGCTGTTGTAGCCCATCTGCCCCAAGGTTGTGCGTGTTGTGGCTTCACAAATGCTTTGCTGCATACCTTGGTTGTAACGAGTGGTATTTCAGTCAAAGTTGCTCTTCTATCCGCTTGTATCAGTCAGACCATTCTCCTCTGACCTCTAGCATCAACAAGGCATTTTCACCCACAGGACTGCCGCATACTGGATGTTTTTCCCTTTTCACAGTATTCTTTGTAAACCCTATAAATGGGTGTGCGTGAAAATCCCAGTAACTGAGCAGATTATGAAATACTCAGCCCGGCCCGTCTGGCACCAACAACCTTCCTATGCTCAAAATTGCTTAAATCACCTTTCTTTCCCATTCTGACATTTAGTTTGGAGTTCAGGAGATTGTCTTGACCAGGACCACACCCCTAAATGCATTGAAGCAACTGCCATGTGATTCGTTGATTTGGTAATTGCATTAATAAGAAATTGAACAGGTGTTCCTAATAATCCTTTAGGTGAGTGTATATTCTTACATATACATATCTGTATTCAATACATTTGAAACAATCAAATTAACTTATAAAACATCTTACCTATTTAAAACAACTGTGAGGTTATCCTAATTCTAATATGTTATTTAAGACTATTTCCATTAAAATAATTTCTATTTTGAGAATTTGAATGCTTCTTAAGTTTTTCTTAAGGAAAAATAGGAAGTTTTTTTGAGAATACCAAATACTCCATTTGAATTTTAAATTTAAAAATGTCTGTCAAGAAGAATTTTTTTAATAATATTTTGTGAATCCGATCTCTGGTTTTCAAGTTTGACTGTCTAACTGGTCATATACAGTAGATTACCGGCTCATTGGAGAAGATTTTAAGGGAATAATCTTACATTTCAACAATTTAGCTATCACATTGAGCTATCATGTGACTTTAGAATACTTAAAATATAACACAGGAGTCTATTAATGTGTCTTTCATTCATACTTTTTGTTGGGTTTGTAACTACCTGATGGTCAGTCAATAACCACACAGTTTATATTTCTGTTTCTTTAATTTGACTAAAACAGTTTTGAGATCTAAGCTGTCCATTAGAACTAAGTGTTTACCTTAACTAAGTGTTTTTACATGGCAAGGACAGCTCTTGTTTAACATTGTTACATCATTGATCACCTACAAGTGTTCTGTCTCTTGTCCCCCATTCCTTCCTAATACCAGTAAGACTTTGACGCCTGTTTTTGTCTTTTCTGTTGGCTCACCACTAAAGAAGCTAAAGTGACCATTAAAGCTGAGTGTGTTTGCTGTCGCGCTGCATGCCGCATTAACCGTCTGTCACAAACACACTGGCTACACACTGGCCTTGAGTCTTGATTTCCTGAGACCCTATGGGCAAACAAAATGGGGAAATTTAAGCAGATCAATGACAGAGACCGACAGTGAAGGACAGTGGGTTTTTCATCCTTCCTTCCTCCTTCTGCTTGTTGGATCGGTCTGTGTGAAAGACCAATGAGAGGAAATGGACAGCGGGGGTCAGACACCATGACCCTGAGTTTTCCTTTAGCTTTTCTTTCAATGAGTACAGGAGATACAGGTGCTCTGTCTGGCAGCGTAGCCAATATAATCCCTTACATAGCATACTGAAAAGCTTGAGAACGACTGCTGCAAGTTCATTAAAATTGTATTAAAAATGGTAGAGAAAGTGGAGCCAAATGTAGTGTATTCAATACTGACAAGTGAAGACATGTTTAACAACTTTTCATACAGATTTTTCACCCTATATTTGTGTACTTTCTTTGTAATTGTCAGCGTATTGAGTTGATGCAAAACAATGATTCGTTTAAAATGCTTCATTTTTGATCAGATGCTGTTGACATAGATGTACTGCATGTAGATCACGGAGAGGCAACCCACGAGTTTTCGGAACAGAGCTGTTCTGGATTGTCTGTAGGTGTTTGCGCATTTGTTTTGCTTGATCCTAATGCTTAGATAAACCTGTGGGATGGTATCTCGCTCTCACTCGGTCATTAACAGCGGCAGTCGTGTCAGGCTGATGAATCTGTGCGTGCCAGCTTTTCTTTGGCTGGGTAAGTCGAAAGACTGCTGAGTATTGTAGCCCATTAACAGGATTGATACATGGACTTTCTCAGCGGGAAGTGATGAGGTTGGCTAAGGTTTTCCTGCTGTACAACACCTCATTTGCTTTAATTGTTGCTCTCTGGAATGCAGAATGGGGATGGAGTTATGATCTTGTGTTGTAGAAACCTCGATCAGATAATCGACCACAGAGAGGGATTCGGATTTCAGAATTTGCTTATTTATGCAATCTTCCCGTGTCTTTCAAACCTGTGTGGGTTAGACACAACCAAATCATTGTCTGTATAACAACTCCACATCACAGCTCAATTTCACTTGAATGACGTGCATGTCTCCAGCATCTGTCCACCGTTTTGATCCTTCACGCATTTGTGTGATACCTCTATGGAGTGTCAGAGAATCATTACTACGCAGGTGGGTATGTCATACATCACACGCAATTGACAGTTTGCCACAGAAGGTCTTTTTGTGGTGTTTGTTTGTTTGTATGGGGGTGAGGTTTGTTCTCGGGAGAAGCCTTAGAAGCTTTGTTTACCGTAGCCATTGTAAATCCATCACTCATGGAGGCCATTGAGATCCAATGGTATTCCGGTTCCCTAGAGAACCTTCCCACTTCCTGACTTCGCCAAACATGCATACGGTGTCTCGATCTCCCTAGAGCGCAATAATTTTGAGGACCAGACTGTTCATTCACAAACAATAGAGATGCTCAAATGTGACTGACGCAGAAAGATGGAGAGGAGCTTACGAAAGACGGTGCGATTTCCTGAACGAACAGCTGTGTATCTGCTCGTTTTTAAGCCCTTAGAATGTCATTCGCCGCCGTACCTATAGATGACGGATATCCATCTGCCGCTGCTGATAACATCGTACATCTTGTTCATCATTAAGAAGCTTCCACAGAAGAGGAACAGATGTTGCGAATGCAGATTAGGCAAGACATATAGATGCTGCTTATTCAAATACTTTGCCAGAATTGCAGTTTGAATGACTTAATGGCTAAAACAATAAAGCTTATTGGAGATTTTTGTGGCTGAAAATGACACGTTTTCTCATCTAGCGCTAGAGACGTACAGTATGTCTCCTGTATAAACACGCAGGAGCGCACGCTGAGTGATAAACCCGGGGAAATGGCTTAAAGAGGTACGACGTGGCATTTTAATTCAGAGCGGGGTCCCGGCAGGGGGCTTGACTGTGAAATATCACGACTGTTAGCATACAGAAGCGCTGCTAGCTGTACACACAGCAGGCTTTAGTGCTGTGATTTCCCCAGCTGATAGACTCAGTATGTTCCTAAAGCTTTGTCTTCATTTCAAGCCCATCCTGGTCTCCTCACGTGGACAGTTTGAAGCCCAACGTGTATGTGCAGTGATTTCACCTGGCCTTCCATATGCTGTATGCCCGAATAAGAGGTCTGATGCATGCACTTGACCAGTGCCTTGTGTATTCATTGTTGGAGTGGCTTAGGTGCCTGAATGAAGAGGTTTTTGTGGATTTACCCTTGTTTGAACAGTTTTTGAAGTTAAGTTTAAGGGCATTTATGGTTTCACCTCAAGGTTACATTCCTAAAATCCCTCACTTTTCCGCTCACAGTCAGCTGAATTTTTTTTGTTGGAGTTGCTGACTTGAGCTTGTGTTTGTGAGTGCGTGACACTAATACTTCCAAAACCCACAATCCCTCAGTAAACAGAGATAAACCAAGCCTTGCTGACCCACACATACTCCGTCTTAGCAACCCTTCTCAGTTCTCTTCGTTCCTGTAATATCTCCTAATATTTATAGTCTTTGTGGTTTCTGCTAGGGGGATTCATCACATGTTTCTGCTGAGATGAGAAGGCACATATTCACTTGCATAGCATTTGTTAGCTTATATAATGTAAATGACTGGGCAGAGTTTGTCATGTGTCAGGAATGTTGGGATCCCTGTAGCTTTGTGTCCATAAATGGAGTGGATGAGATAAAAAGCTTGTGGTATTGTGACTGCTAGAGTGCACTTTTAAAAATAAAGGTTCCTGAAAGGTTCAGGCTGTACACTGTCAGATACAACGTTGCCAAAATTGTACAAAACTACCTTTTCTTCTGCTGGGGTGGTATCCTAAGGTTCTGCTTTGTACCTTTACATTTGTACTAAACATAATACGAGTTATACCTTTTTGGATAAATTACTGTACCTTAAGGGGACGTGCACACAAAAGCTTTTATGCCCGCGGCCGGCACATGTTTTCAATTGTTTTAAATGTAAGCTCAGCGTTTTTCAAAAAAGCCAGCAGCTAGCGGTTTTCTTCCGCGCTGAAAACCGGCACGAGTTCGAAATATTCAACTTTGGCTGAAATGCTCCGCTCGTCAATGCCAGTTCTCACACACCTGTCCAATTACAGTGGAGGAAGGGTGGGACATTACCACAGCAACCAACCAGCTCACAGCTGAAGTATCACAGGTACCAAAGTGCACAGCCCGAAGAAAGCTGGCACTCAGCTAAACAAACAGCTGGCATTCGGCGTCCTCCAGGCGTTTTCAGTCGCGTAAAAAAGCTTTGGTGTGCACGCCCCCTAAGGATCTATTGTGCATTTTTAAAGTTACAGTTACTGTAACTGTTTTGTACCCCTAAAATTTGGTACAAAAGTGGTAAAATTTTTTACTTAACATACACAATAGGTTCTTCAGGATGAAAACGCCTGGAGGACGCTGATTGCCAGCTGTTTTTTCAGCTGAGCGCCAGCTTTCTTTAGCTGAACGCTTTGGTTGCTGTGATACTTCTGCTTTGTTTATCAGTAGTTGTACGGTGCGCCGGTTGGTTGTTGTGATGTTTGTCCCGCCCCTTCTCTCCTGTGATTGGATGGCCGTGTGAGAGCTGACATTAGCCTCTTTCACACAGTAATTCTGGTAAATTACCATGAATTTACCAGAATGAATTTACCAGTAAATACAAAAATGTGCTGTTCACACATGCAGTGACATTCCGTCTTTTTACCAATAAGACATCATTCACACATCAGTATCAAAATACCGGTAAATTCATTGAGAAAGCGGAAGTACCTGTGGCGCCCGTTGAGCTCAGTGTTGAGCTCAGAAGTTGCTCATGACCAAACAACATTGCATGAGGCGACGTCAAACCGAAAATGCGTTTTAAACAACAGTACTGTTTGCACTTTAGGCTTCACAGAGAGCGTGCTAAGGACGTCGGCAATTCGGCAAGTATGTGGTAAGCTGTTTTAAACAACTTTGGTGAAGAAATGTGGATGTAAACTTCAGGTGTGCTCGACTTTCAAGCAGCGTGTGTGTGGAAACGTCCGTAAAACAGTGCGGGGGTAAACGCGTCATCTCTATTAAAACATTATGATTGGTCTGAAGCTGTCAGCGCGGTCTGACGTCGTCCGTTCTAAATGCCGGTATTCCTATATTTTTCGTTCACACATAGCGCTTACCGGTAAATTACTGGTAATCTTACAACCTGTCTTACTGGTAAATTGGGAGCACTGATTTACCGGAAAGGTTCTGTTCACACATGATCTGTTAACTGCAATTTACCGGTAAATTACCAGTAAAGACTGCATGTGTGAAAGGGACTATTGACAAGCTGAGCTTTTCAGCCAAAGTTGAATATTTTTCAACTCTCAGTGCTGAGCCCAGAAAAAAACGCTGAGCTTTCAGCGCGTGAAAAAATAACGCTAGCTTTTTTGAAAAACTTCCATTGGAGACAATTAAAAAACATACGCTGGCCATGCCCGCGGCCGGTGCATGTTTTCAATTGTTTTCAATGGAAGCGTGGTGTTTTTCAAAACAGCCATTAGCTGGCGGATATTTTCCTCGCTCAGCGTTGAGCGCCGAGAGTTGAAAGAGATTCAACTTTGGGTGAAAAGCTCCGCTCGTCAAATGTCAGTTCTCACACGGCTGTCCAATCACTGTGGAGGAAGGGCGGGACAAATATCACAACAACCAACCGGCTCACACCTTAAGTTTTACAGCTACCAATGCGCTCAGCTGAAGAAAGCTGGCGCTCAGCTGAAAAGAAAGCTGGGATTTGGCGTCCTCCAGACATTTTCAGGCGCATTTAACAGTTTTGGTGTGCACACTCCTCAAGGGTATAATTGTACCCCAAAAGGGTACCCATAAAGGGATATCAAAAATTAACTTTGAGGGTACCACCCCAACGACAGGAAAGGTACAGTTTTGTACAGTCAGTT
This sequence comes from Misgurnus anguillicaudatus, assembly GCF_027580225.2. Classification (NCBI taxonomy): domain Eukaryota; kingdom Metazoa; phylum Chordata; class Actinopteri; order Cypriniformes; family Cobitidae; genus Misgurnus; species Misgurnus anguillicaudatus. The sequence goes on from NC_073353.2 coordinate 14,658,040, forward strand.
TTTGACCGTGTATGGTTGCATAAATAACTTTTAACATCCACAGACCCTTTTTTTAATGAATGGTTTCTAGTAGTAGATAAAGGGTCTACAGCAGGGGTCTCCAACCTTTTTGTGAACACAGGCTACCACAATGGATAAAACAGTCTGAGGGGCTACTTTTTGATATAGTCTACTCAAAAGTTTTTGTTTTGTTTTTTGATTTTATTTTATTTGTTGACATGTTTTTACATTGTTTAAAATGTTAACATACATAAAGAAGCCAAGCTAATATGAAAATACAGTATGTAATAAATAAATATTAAAGTTGAGGTTATTGCAGGCACCATGTTGGAGACCACTGGTTTAGAGACTATAAAGTGTAAGAACTTTAAGTCTTAAAGAAATTAGAAATTGTTATTCTATGACATTTCTGTAAAAAAAATGGTCAAAAATGATCTTTGTAGCTGTTACTGTGGTGATATCCTTTTTAAAAGTACACCTAAAGAGTGCATATTGGAATGTCAGACGTCCATATTAGTATTTCAAAGATACAAATTGTTATCGAATGTATACATATCTGTACTTAAATGCTACATATTAAGACCTTTTTAAAAGGATACTGCCCCAGTGACAGCTGTTTTACAATTCTTACTTTTTTTAAGAGTGAAAATAAACTTTTTTTTAAAAGAGCCAGGATGATTCTGTTTTCAAAATGTGTCCTTTTAATATAAATTTGGAATAGTGAAGATTTGAGATGCTAAAAGAGCAGCATGTTTCAAATATGCCATTAAAATACTGTTAGACAATCTGGCGTCAATCACTCTCCCTCTTTCTGCTGTACACTATTTCATTATATAGATCAAATACAAATTCTTTTCAGACCTTTTTTTAATCCATTTTCTCCTTCATTTGCTCTCCTTCATCGTTCTCTGCAAATGAAAGCCTGACAGAAAAGCCTGTTTCCTTGGCGACAAAAAATTATTTTCCCCATCCAGATGTAATAATGTAATTTTTGCGTTTTTATTAACGCTCATTTTAAAACAAACTTCAGCTGACGAGATGTACAGGTAATTTTAGCATTATTACAGGAAGCTGACAGACAAAGAGAAAAGAAAGGAAATAGGAGAAAAACCGGGAGTAAGAGTGCGGTGGGGAGGTGAGCGTTTGGACTCCATAATGGAGAATGGATTATGTTTCTAAATGACCCCATTGCTTTCACCGTCAGAAAATAGGCATGAAAAGGTTGAGCTATTCTCTGCTATAATAGTGAGCTTTTTATGTCAGAATGAAATGACCTCTCTTCTTCCTCGTCTTTTTCTCTCCCATCATTGTTGTTTTTCCATCAGAAAGAGGAGCAGGCACGCTTGCTGTTGTCTGAAGAAGGGAAGGAGCAGCTGATGTTCGAGGTTCCTCTCAATGACTCTGGTTCAGCCGGGTTAGGGGTCAGCCTGAAGGGTAATAAGTCTCGTGAGACCGGAGAGGACCTGGGCATCTTCATCAAGTCCATCATCCATGGAGGAGCAGCTTTTAAGGTACCACAGCACATTTACATTCGCATTTGCCAGATGGAGTTGAGTTTGTGGCTTTCAGGCCATCTGTATTCTAGGTAGTCCTAAAAGTTGACTAAATTATGTATGTTTAAAAAAAACTGTTTCTGGCCAGAGTATTACATCTTGTACACAGGGCGAATAACAGGTTTTGTCCAAAAAGAAAGGAGAACATCCTTCCCACAGTAACAAGCAGCTATTAAAAATACAAAAAAGAAATGTCAAAACAAGTCTCTGCATTTCATTGGTGTCTTGCTCAAAGGAATATTTGGCCATTTTTACAAATAATTGTACTTTTTTATAGTTTGCTTCAAAGAATGCATATGCTTTCATTCTTTAAAGAATAAGTTCACTTTCATAAGAAAATTTACTTATAATTTACTCACCCCCATGTCATCCAAGATGTCTTTTTTTCAGTCAATAAGAAATACATTTTTTGAGAAAAACATTCCAGGATTTTTCTCCATAAAGTGGACTTCAATGGAACCCAACGGTTTAAAGGTCCAAATTGCAGTTTCAATGTTGCTTCAAAGGTCTCTAAATGATCCCAACCAAGGTACTAGTGTCTTATCTAGCTAAACAGTCATTTTAGCCAAAATAAATACAAAATCTGTCCTTTTACAACAACTTCCCATCATGCACTAGCCCTAGGATGCGTGTTCGCGACCTTACATATTACATATGCCAAACGCAAACGTACGAACCATTTTAAACAATAAACTGACACACAGACATTAAGGCTACGTTCACACGGTATCATAATACTGTTGTCAACCCGTATTTGAATCCTTGAGACTGTTGTGTCACATGCAGTTTGGTTATCTAGGGGTTTGACAATCCCATTCTAGGGGCGGCAGTGGCTCAGTGGTTCATGTAGGTTGTCTACAAACCGGAAGGTTGGTGGTTCAATCCCCGGCTCCACCGGACCAAGTGTCGAAGTGTCCTTGAGCAAGACACCTAACCCCAGCAGCTCCCGACGAGACAATATGTACAGCTAACAAGCCAAAGAACCCAGAAATAAGTTTTTTATAAGCTGTCGAGCCGTAAAACCCAGTCTTTAAGGATAATAAAGTGGATCGCCGACTACGTTTCCCCCCAGTGGACGCAGCTCCACCAATAGAAGTACCACGAAAAGTTGCCTGCATCCATTTCCGTCTCCAAATGCTCGTTTTTGGGGTCGACAGCTTATAAAAATTTTTTTACAGATTAAACTTAAAAACAGATTAATACATAAAAGCTGCTGTGTGACAAGGTGTACATCTAACAACCCAAACAAACCAAATACGTTTTTATAGGCTTTCAACTTCAAAAAAACGAGCGTTTAAAGACACAGAAATGGAAACAGGCAACTTTTCATAGTACTCCTATTAGTAAAACTGCGTCCAATAGAGGGAAACGTAATCGGCGATCCACTTTATTCTCCTTAAAGACTGGGTTTTACGGCTCGACAGCTTATAAAAACTTATTTCTGGGTTCTTTGGCTTGTTAGCTGTACATATTGTCACACAGCAGCTTTTAGGCATTATTCAGTTTTTTGTTATAAGCCAGAAATGATAAGGAGGCGGCTTCTCGCAATACAAAGTCAATGGAGACTGTAGGATTGCTTTCCCCCCCGGTGGGCATGGTTTTCAGGTTATGACGCGCTGCGCTCTGTCTCTATAAGGTTAATGCAAAATTACATTCCTTTTATAGACGCCACAAACCATAACATTAGCAAAGTATAAAATCTTAAAATGTTAAGTGTATAATAAAAGGAATAGTACATCCAAAAATAAAATTTGCTGTTGTTTACTCACCCTTTTTCTTGAGTAGGGCAAAAAAGATGATGTTTTGCAAAAATCCCATCTGTGATTCATATAATGCAAGTCAACAGATCTGCCACTTTGAAAGCTCAAAAGCAGATTGTTTTTTGCAAGATATTAAACGTTACTTACAAACATTATTAGCTTAAATGCACAACCTCGGCACTATATGAAGTGGGCTTTACTCTCCCGCTCTATAGGTGGCGCTGAGAGGCTGGTTTGTCAACAGCAAACACCACAAGAAGAAGATTGTGCTTATGTTTGGCCTGTTATAAGCACCATTTGTAGTATTGCCTCCCTATGACACATCACATTTATTGTTTCCTGATCTTTGCAAACCTCTCATTGCCACCTATAGAGCGGCAGCATGAAGCACACTTCCTATGTGGCTGAGGATCTGCATTTACACTAATAATGTTGTAAATAACATTACATTTATTGCATAAACCGATCGATTTGCTGACGTCACTATGTCACCAGGAGTCATGGGGATTACTTTTGTATTGGATATATCTGCTTTTTTGTCTATTGCACAAATAATACTTTCTTTTTTATATTTACGTCTGTCACTATGGTTACAGGCGCCACAAGCGAATAGCATATGGGTCTGAGGTCGGTCGCTCGTTCATACAGACAGTGTACTTGTCTCTGTAATTTGACACTTCCAGACTCACACCTGTAAGGAAATGCTGTTGTCATGGCCTTGTGAGCACCCCAAATTGGTGCGAGTTCACATACAACAACTTTTGAACAGTCCTCCTTCTACATCATGCGTGACCTTTCGACGTGATTCTGTAATACGCAGATCACAGGGCTAGTGCAAGACGAGAAGTTGTGGTTATAAAGTCTCGTCTCCGTCTCCCCTTACTCAACCGGTTTTTGATGATGCTTGGTGGGTATCGATTTGTAGTGTTAAGCCCACTGGTCTGGTTTCTTGTAAGGGATTCAGTGCGCCGACCTCGAAAAATATCCGAGAGTATGTCACAGGGGGAGATGTTGTATCTTCAATACCTAAACTAACTATTTATTTTCTCTCAAACAGGTATTGTTTAGAAATAGTAAAAATTTGTATCTTGTTTAGGGATGCACCGATGTGGAAATTTTGGCCGATACCGATAACTCTTTATATTTGGGGGGCGATAACATATATATATATATATATATATATATATATATATATATATATATATATATATATATATATATATATATATATATATATATATATATATATATATATATATATATATATATATATATATATATATATATATATATATAGGCGTACATCTTGTCTTTGCGCTAGACTAGCATACTCTTCTTAAGCCCGCAACACGTGTCATCTTCGTGCTATGTCACAGAAAGCACCAATCAAAACTCCACATGGCCAGCAATGAGCAAGTGAAGTGGTTCAACAAACCAAAATAATCCATCATTTATCGGCTTTCATTTATCGGCCTAATTTTGCTATCAGACCGATAACTGATGATATTAAAAAATAAGCAGTTATCGGCCGATAATGATATGTCGGCCGATATATCGTGCATCCCTAATCTTGTTATAAGCACCTTTTGTAGTATTGCCTCCCTATGACACATCGCATTTATTGTTTCCTAATCTTTGTAAGTTGCTTTGGACAGAAGCGTCTGCTAAATGTAAATGTAAGTACATATTTTACTTTTTTGGTGAAGATGATCATTTCGCTAGAGAAGACCCTTATGCCTCGGTTTAGATCCTTTAGAGCCCTTTGAAACTGCAATTTGGATCTTCAAATCGTTGGGTTCAATTGAAGTCTACTATATAGAGAAAATTAAAAAACAAAAACAATCTTCATTTATTTTCTACTGAAGAAAAAAAAGACATAAACATCTTGGATGAATTGGGGATGAGTAAATTATCAAGAAATTATTTTGAAATTGGAGTAATCTTTTAAAACAGTTCAAGCATGGATAAAGTAATGGTGTCTTAAAGTGAGACACTTAATGATACACAAGTTGGGTTATGGTAAATACTCAACGCGTAGAAATCAGTCTTCATCTGACAGAAACACAAATGAAGACCCTTGTGTTTGTCCTCACTGTGTCAAATGGCTTTAGGGTGTTGAGTTGAGACTGTAAATAGGTCACGATCCTTATTAGCTGCACTTGGCATGTGTTTTAGTTCCCTTGACCTCTGGTCTCTGTTACCTCCACCCAGTAGGGTTTAGTTTGACCTCAACAGAAGGGGTGCTGATTGGACCCAGTGCTGTTTTGAAGAAGATTGCTATAGATCTGTTCCTCCTGTTTGTCCTGCAGATTCTTTTTAGGTTCAGCTGTCACATATATCAAGTTTACATTACATTAATCATGATTTTATGGACTTTTTTCTTCTCTTACACTGAATAATGACACAGAGAGTCTTTCAGAAGCTAGTCATTACAAAAATCCTACTGACCCTTCTATGCTCAGTTGTGTGAAAAGTTGTGTAAATCTGGGTTTTGCTTGTCTGTCCCGAGCATTCACATTCATGTGTGTAAGTGTGTAAGATTTACTTGTGGAGATAAGTTTTGATTTACAACCTGATTGAAGCAGCACTTCGCTCCTATTTGTCAGGGCTTTAGGTTGGAAAAGCAGATTTTGGTTTTGATGGTTGTAGAGCAGGAAAATAACTTCTTAAATCTAAAGCTTCTCAATCATCCCGAGGCTTTGTCGGATCATCTTTTTGAGGATGGGTTAGAAGGAGCCACGGCGAGGTGATGCGCACTTGAGTCCCAGTACAGGGGAACTCTGGGTAACAAGCTTTTAATTCCCCATCCAGTCCCTGGTGAAGGAGTGTGGAGAGTGCAGGGTACCGCCTGTGTGTGAGCTCCATCACATTAATGCTAATTAAAAACTCTCCAAGCCCATGTTAATGAGTTGGAAGCATCCCGAGTCTGTGTGTGGGATTGTGTCTTCTCCCCAGAGCAGACACAAAAAGAAGGAAGGCAAGAGGAGACGGGGTGCATGGAAGACGTTTTCGTGTGAAGTTATTGTAGTTTTTTATTTATAAACCATAAAAAGGAGGTTTGCCAGTAGTCCCTGTTCTCTTCTTATTCTGTATGGTTAAAAACAAACTGCTCATTTGGCACTGTTCTCATTTAAATTGCATTGGAAATAAATAGCTGTGGATATGTTTTTTCTGTTGTCACATAAGTAAGAAACTGTGCAAATTAGTCATGGTCTAAACTATCGTTCATGCTGATAAATTTTGGCCATTTTGAGCCAATAGCAGCATCCGATTGGGCAGTTAATAGAAATGTTGGATTCCTCTTGCGTCATTAAGCATGAAAGCACTGTGCCATGCGAGTCCTGTGATTCATGAAGAACAGCGTGATCTGAATCGATAGCCCATTTTCTTTTATTTATGCACCGTTTCTTTGAATAGCCATCAACTATTCTGTAAGAACGCAGGGCCTGTCCTCATAGATTTTGGACTGCATAATGGACCACTGTGCACACACGCCCCACCAGAATACTGCTGTCAACAGATTTGAAAAAAATTACTAACTTTATTTGGAAGTATAAATATGGGGTTGGTGGGAACAGAGACAAAACTCACAGTCCAACAATACTGTAGCTCTGGGCGTAGGTTAAAGTAAAACAATTCAATTCAAGATGTTCTTGTGTTAAACTAGAGACAGAGATGAACTTTGTAATTTCACAGAATCCAGTTTGAAAATCAGATCATGGCTCTAATAAAGATCCATAATTCACACTGACTCGCGGTGACACGAGGACCAAACCTCTTTTCACCCAATGGCCTCAGTAATGAAAGTCTATATCTCTCATTTACGAAAAGCCAGAGCTTGTGTTCTTCCACCATTAATATCAGGCCAACCAGGTTAGGCAGGGCGATGTTGAGAGGGCTTTCAGAGTTTGTGGGTGTTTGTTAAACTCTAACAATGTGCAGGTTCTCTGCTAACACTATAAAGGACGCAATATAGTCCCATTCATTTTCACTATAGAGTATCAGCCTTTCGAAATGAGCCATGAAACGTGTAAAATGGTTTCATGATCATGTAATACAGTAGTTGGATTCCTGATAAAGGGCCATACTGCTCAAAATCCTGAAGATATCATCCGCCTCACAAATCAGAGAAGTTGATGCTCCCATGGTAATAAAAAACAAGAGTTTAGCAGCAACCAGTAAAACAGCAGCCTGGTTTCTATTAAAGATTTGCGCAAAACTAGCGATATTTTCTAAATGCGCTACAAAAAAACAACAATTGCGAAATAGTAACATTTGCATTTTCAATTGACGATGTTATCTAAATAAAGCATACTTTAGTTCTCTTGCGATAAGTCATTCCAAAAACCATAGCGACTCTAACCATAGGTTGTGCATGTGACTTTTACGCAGGTGACCTGTACATATCTCACCCGAGCGTTAAAAAAATTGGCGATACGTTGGAGTTTTTGCGAAATTGATGGAGCACATTTTAATTCACTATTACAATATTCACATTTTAAGTGGTAATGGAAACGCATCTAGTGTAAGTAATACTGTCACATTACTGTGTTTACAATACACTCCTATATTGCATTGGTAAGCTTATTAATACTGTGTATTGTATTTAATACTAAATAATAATGGGCTAATGTTGTGTTGTATTGTCATAATTATACTTTTTGTGATGCTTTATTAGTTAAGTTGTTGGCTCATTAAAAGATATTAGGAACACAGTCTATATTTTATCCAAGCTATAACTATTCCTATTGTTTCTGTTAATTCCGTATCACGACACTGCAGTTAATTTCTTGTTTACCAGGTAACAAGCTCTGTTTAAAATGCATTTAACACGTCACAACCTAGCAATGCTGCAGTAACACTGCATTACTGTTAATTAACCAGCAGCAGTTTTGCTTTATGTATGTGAGGGTTTTTGCAAGCTCCTGCATTCACCCTCTTGTGAATCTGAGCTTACTCTCTCGCCTGGAGTCAGAGGAAGCGGATGAAAAACACTAATTAATATTAATTGTGATGAACTTTAGGGCTTTTTATATGCCATGTAATATGCATGTCTTATAATCTCCGTATAAAGTACCAGAGAGACAGGGCAGCTGGATTGTGGGAAATATACTCCTTGAATGCAAGCCCCTATAGGCTTAACCGAGCATAATACGCCTGTGGAAAGCGAAGAGTTTTCGTTGAATGTGAGGAAATGCATCAAAGTCTTGAAGAAAGTAGGACGTTGAGAAGGTCTTCTGATGAGAACCGCCAACTCCATAAGGAAATTAAATATAAAACCACACAAAACCGGATATTCACTACAGCCATTCTCCTGCCATGGTGTGGTGATTAAGTCTTAACGCTGGGAACTTTAAAGTTGTTCTTGCAAGAAGCATTAAAGTTGAATTCTGATTTTTCTTTTCTAGGATGGGCGTCTACGTGTCAATGACCAACTTATTGCCGTCAATGGTGAAACACTCTTGGGGAAGTCCAACCATGAGGCCATGGAGACCCTGCGGAGATCAATGTCCATGGAAGGGAACCTCAGAGGAATGATCCAACTGGTGATACTCCGTGTTGTTCCACCACTTAATCAGGTATTGACCTTTGGTTACTATACAGTCTAAAAGATATTAGGTTGGTTTAACCCATGGTTGGGTCAATATTGGAAAGGCCCAACTGTTGGGTCATACCCTATGCTGGATTGTTGTTACCCAACCATGGGTTAAAACACCCCAGCATTTGGGTTGAAACAACCTAGCATAGGTTGCGTCTGTCTGGTATTTACCCAACCATGGGTTAAAGCAACCCAATATTTTATCCCTAATCTTTATATCCTTTTTAATATAGACATCATCTGAAGGTATCTGGTTTTGCGTGGTTCTTAGCTTAAAAGCTGATGGACTATTGGTTGGTGGTGGGAACAAAGCTCACCTTTTAGGCAACCATGTTCAAACTGGTTAATGGTATAGGAGACCACCATGGCTAAGCTGGTGGGGACCTGATTGAGCTGAAACCATATTCCAAAATTCATCTTAAGCTGGTTGACCAGCTACACCATCTTATCATGGCATGACCTTGCTTTTCAGCAGTGCTGTCTGTGTTTCCTTTTCTCTGTGTCTATCTGAAATAACCACAGTTCACTCACAGGTGTTTTCTCAAAGTGCTTGTCATTTCTTTCCACTGGATGATAGAAATTCTTCTTGGAAATTATATTACTGGATGCTGCCACAATAGTCACTTTCAGTAGTGTTTCTTGTGTGAATCTTTCAGTGAATTGAGAGTTGACAGATGAATATTCAGAGTGGTTGCTCTCTCTAGACCAAACCTGAGGTCTGATCCCTCTGTCACTTCCTTTTTTCCAACATGTGTATGCCTGTTAGCAGTATCAAAGATCTTACAGGTCCACAGTTTCACACATTCACACATTAAAGTTGATATCACCGTTGTGCTATTAATTTGCCACATTAATAATCCCATGCTAATATAACCATAAATGTTTCAAACTGCATAGATCAGATTTGAGTTTTTCTAACTTTCATTTGCTGATTTTGGTCTGGGTGCAGACAGTTGCTTGCTGTGTCATAATAGCTGACTAAATGACACATCCTTAAACTTTCTCCATCATTTCCCCTGTGCTGGTGGAATTTGCTTCCAGCAGGATGTTTTAGCCTTTCGCCCCTCCCCTGCACCTGGGTTCGAGGTCTGCCATATGCTCACCCCAGGATTCCCCTCTATGTCTCTCACACACGTGCTGACACACTTTACCCCAAGGCCTCCGACTGCTCCAAAGTGCTGTGTAATTAGGCCACACAATGGAGCCGCATGGATTGATGGTCATTGGGGGCCTTTGTGAGGCCTGACCGTCTGGGAGGGGCGGGCACAACTAGGCTGTTGTGTTATTGTTCTCATAAAATAAAGATTCACGTTCATTGTGCTTTATGGGTTGTGGACGTCCCATGATGCCTGCCGATGGGGTGTAGAATGGAGTCGGTGCTGATGCCGTTGACCCTTTGTGTAGAGATGGGGTGAGATGTTGGTTCCCCCGATGGGTGGAGAACAACGAGAGCAGATAGAGAACAGATTGTGTGAGGGGACCGGGTTTAAAGTAATAGATCATGCAAGGCAGATGCACTTTCTTCCTGAGGTGAAACTGGCAATGGACTAATAGAGAGTTATTGCTTAACATTTGTTTAGAAGCACAAGTAAGAGCTTTATTCAGTAATAAGAGAGAGATTAGTTTGTGCACCCACAAGGGCGAGAGAATGATAAAGAGAAGGTGCTGTTGAAGTTTTTTATTGCTTACATTATGTGATTTTTTGGGTCTTAATACATTTTTGTCTTTTAGTTTTCTTATTCTCTCCTGCTCAAATAAATGAAGCCCAAAAATGCTTTCTTCTGGCCCAGGGCAAATTCTATACATGATCTTGTTGTAATGTTTTCCTCTGTGCTCCAGAGTTTCTACACTTCTGGGAATACACTGTTAATAAAGTAAAGGTGCTTAAAAGGTTTTTCACATCGATTCCATAGAAGGACCATTTTTGGTTCCCTATAGAATTATTTAGTTTTTAAAGAACCATTTTTTACCTTTTTATAATATAAAGAACATTTTAAACCACAAAGAACCTTTTGTGAAACAAAAAGGATATTTGGATGTTAAAGTGTGTGTTGCAGGTTAACCACCACTGTCGATTAATGGGTACATAAATCACTCAAGATATGTGTATAATTTTTAAAATGTCTCAAAAATGGTCTTAAAGACCACTTTTTTTACGTTTTTGGTATTAACGGTTTTTTTAACGCAATTCTGCGATGACGTCACGTTGGGGAGAAGTGGAGAAAGACTCAGCCAGAGCCATAGAGATAGATGAGACATTTATTGCTATTTAATACTTACGTATATAATTTGGAAATCATATATACATCGTAGGAAATATATAATGTGTTATACTGCAAAGTTACCATGCTAATTATTATTTATGATATATGTGGAGATAAATAAAACTTCGCAAATCTGCTGATTTGATCCATTCATGTCCTGACCACCAGGCTAGAGATTTTTAAACATCCTTAATCCACACTTACTAGTCTATCAAATAATATCTCAAATATATTGTTTTGTGAAATAAAAGGATGCTTTGTTATATTGTTTATGCGATTATAACGAATCACACGATCATTTTATGCAGCAGCAGTCAGCAGCTGCAGCACACTCGGATCCGACCGCATACATACTGTAATAAACAGGCGTTCGGCGGCTTTTTACATCACGACAGGCTGTGCCATTTGAGGAGGAACCGCTCATTGATCACCGTATTTTTATAAATCCTGTACATGTTTGGACCTGCCGAACAGGTTGAGCACTTTTATATACTTTATTGAGCAGAGAGGCTGCACAGTTTGACCAGCGGGCTGCGGGAACCGGCGGACATCACGCCGCCAGACGGTGTTGCTAATATAACTCGAAATGTATAACTATTATCAGATCGGCCCACCGGGAAAGTCCCGACTCTCTCGATTGCCATTCCGCTACTGGCTGTAAGAAAGTGAGTGCGTTTGGGTCGCTGGTCCCCGCGAACAGACGTGACGTGCTTCACTCACCTTCCAGGATTAGAGACATGCTGCCAAAACCGTTTGTGCTGAAGATCGCATAAAGTTACACCCATTTCAGGCAGGATCATGGACCACCTCAAGCCAGCATGCACGAGTATGTTAATTGTTTGTTTACTTTCTACACGAAGATATGCTAACGTTATGCTATCTGGCTGTCTGCCTATCTCTCTATACTAGCCTATCCATCTGTCTGTCTATCTGTCTGTCTATCTGTCTATCTGTCTATCTGTCTATCTATCTATCTATCTATCTATCTATCTATCTATCTATCTATCTATCTATCTATCTATCTATAATCTGCGCTATCAGAACTGTACTTTACTCGTCTTTCTATAGTCATTCTCAATGCTCTCAAGGCGGCTTTGGTCAATTCTCTCCCCAGCGTGACGTCAGACAGTGCGTTGTGGGGGAAAGGAGAATCATTGCAAATTGCTGTTCTTTTTCATACTTTTTCGGGTTTTGTGATACCCAACAACATAAAATACAATAGATAACAGTTTAAATGTTTATTATCAACAAGCAAATTGCACAAATTCGTTGAAAAATTTTACCTGCAAAACGCCCTTTAAAGTGTTTTTGGGGTGGTTTCCCGGACAGGACTTATTCTAGTCCCAGTCTAAAATGCCTATTTGAGCTGCCTTGATATCTTAACTTATATCAGTGCTATTGTTTTGTTTTTAAGATGTACACCAATATTGCCTTTTTTAAAGGAACAGTATATAGGATTGTGGCCAAAACTGGTATTGCAATAACAAAACTTGTGGCTAAAACTGGTACTGCAATCTCACAACTGGTGGCGAATACACAAAATGACAACATAAACATCAGTTGAGGGCTGAAACTCCACTTTTTAAATGACAATACACTGGCCAGACCACTGTTGTCAGTGATATAAGTATTTGAAATGAAAATGGTTTCTTAATGTCTAGTGACATATCAGGGCCATTTTATGATTAATTGATATAAATTTCCTTTAAGGTTTGTTTGTAAAAACTACTTAAATGTCCTAATATAACTAAGGCCTATTCCTGGACTTATTTAAACCCCGTCTGGGAAACCACCCCTTTATGGAACCATTTAGCAAAAAAAAATCTATGGCATCATGAAACACCTTTATTTTAAGTGTACTCATGTGTATCTGTTTGAAGAGCGTATTACACAGAATGCGTATTTAACGGTAAAAACGCAAGGTTCACCCCACTGCCTTTATTTGATTGACTTCAGAAAACAGCAGTGCAATGTGTTTTTATGTTGCTAGGCAACCACCGAATCCGCTGTCCTGTCAGTCAAGTAGACTTTTTTTGTTTATGCACTCAGAGCACTCTTGCAAAAATGCATAGCGCAGCAGGTGGCAAAAACGCGAGGCACTCGGGGTGGATAAGCAAAATGCTCACTGTCCATAAAAAAAACAATTAAAAAAGGCGCCTCTTACTGGCATAAACGCGTTCTGTGTGATCTGCCCCTGATTCTGCTTTATGTCCATATCTCCTGACCTAACTTCACTAATTATGGATTTAAGAAATATCAAGACTTGACACACATATTATCGTTATTTCGGCAAAAATCCAGAATAAAAATTAAAAATGCTGTTTAACTCTTTCCTTGCCATTGACCACTTATCTTATCAATTAAGAGAAAATGCTTCCCCGCCAAAGACGAGTATTTACGGCAATCCATATTTTTGCTTTTACGCACTAGGTGGCGCTCATACCCACCTCATTAAACAAATATAGATAGGATGAAACAGGGTTGTTTTTTTAAGCAATCGGTCTGTTTTTTTTTAAATATGGTTTATTTTTTAATATACAGCACTGTGCAAAAGTCTAATTACACACTAAACGCGCAACATCGCGTGGCTCGCTCTAGATTACTCGTGGGATTTAACTTTGTGTCATGCAAATTTTTCGCTCGAGTTGAAAATTTTCAACTTGCACGAAGGCGCTTTTGAGGCGAATAGTGTGTGTTTTCGACGTTCATTCGCATCACCCCGCGCGAGGACGCGTTTGATCATGTCTTTACATTTACTTTTTATGTAATTTACTTGTTCAAACCGTTGAACTCGCGTTTGGTGTGTATGCCCCATTATAAAACGGCCAGTTCTGGTTCTTCATTCTGATTGGTTGAAACGCGTTCTCAGCTGTGATAAAACTCACCGGTAAACCCACGGCTCAAACCGTATTACATAGCTTGTATCACTGCGCCACTGTTGTTGTGTACTGTAGAAAATAACTGTCAAAATGTCGGATTTTGTTGTCAATTTTGATTTATTGGGTGGGCTAATTATATTATATTGTATTAATTATAATCCTCAACAATTGAACAATTAATGGCGATATCCAGATAAGTGTCAATAAATATTGTTGAGTTTTCTTGTTGATTAAGGCTTCCGTGAGGAGTAGTTGTACCGTATATTATCCACTGGGTGGCGATCTTACACAACAACATAAACACTGATGCTTTCACTCAACACTTTAAAACTCAAGTGTATTTTTTGATCAGCGATCTGAATCGGATCTCTAACAAAAGTCATTCACAGAAATGGAATTATCCCAACATTTTGCTCAAAATTTGAGAGGATAAAAGAACATTTGAAGGTAGGGTGAAACGTTTTTATTTTGTTGTTTGAAAGCAGAGGGTCTGTTCTTTAATTTGATATATTGTATGTTTATATATCTAAAGAAGAACATTTTTCTGGAAGGCATTAATGTTTAACTAAAGCTGGGTGGCAACTCTTTTAAAAAACGCTGGCAGGGAAAGTGTTAAGCATGCTTCCAAGCATATTTGATCCACACGTCAACAGTTGCACGGTATAAATGTTAATGTATAAATTAGATGAATGTTAATTTATGAAAATAAACACCACAGTCTTAATGAATCATATTTTCATTGTGTCTTTGCTCCGTCTGTTTTGCTTGGGAACCGCTCTGTTGCAGACACACTTGAGTCTGAGGAACTACTTTGTTTGGCGGAAGACTAATATCTGTACTAATATAATTACAACTTATTTGCTGTGTTTTATTATATGAAATCCTGCTATACATAATTTGAAGCAACCGTTTTATAAACGCAATAAGCCCCGCGAAGCAGTGGGTTACCAGTGCATTTTATAACGGCTAAGGGGGTTTTAGGCACTCCGCTTCGCGTCGTGCCTAACAACGCCCCTTAGCCGTTATAAAATGCACTGGTAACCCACTGCTTCTTGGGGCTTATTGCTTTATTAGGCCACCATGCTACCGTTAGATTTGTTGTTTTTGCAATGGTAAAGTGATCATATATAATTATTTCTCAGTCTCCTTTTTAGAATACAACCAGTCTGATAATGTGTATGTTGTATTAAAAACCGTATAAAAGTACAAGCTGAAGTGTCAAGTATTTAGCAGGCAGCTGCAGGATCTTTTAAACCTAAATTAACTTAAATGCTAATTTCTAATTCTAATCGAATGACTTCCTCAAAAAAGCTCAAGATGTGTTTTGTGGTGCCAAGAGAGGTCACACTAAATACTGACTGATGCCCGAAAAAGGCATTTAGTTCTGAAAATTGTTTTGTTTTTAATTTTGTGTACATATTTCTTGTATTTTCTGTTTGTATCTTAAAAAAGAGTGAAAAATAAATATGGATGGACATTAAAACTTTGCTAAAACTTCAAAGCTGGTGATGGTGGGCTAAAACTCTGATTCGATGATTCTATTGTTACATCAAAAATATGTCCATGAATATCAAAATATTTGTAGGTAAATCTTAATCTTCACTCTTAAATAAATATTGAGCTATCAAATTTTATGTACTGGATGAAAACATCTCTTCTGAAACTCTCCACAGACTGAACACTATTATACCACAGCCTGATCTAATCAATCCTTCTCGGCGTTTCTCTGAGACAGTCATCTAAATAGTCTTGTCATAATCTCATTACGGCGTGGGCATTAATAATGAAAAGTAGCCCAGGGAAAGCCCACACGATCTCTGCACCTGATACCGTTTCCTCTTCTTCTAGTGCCAGAGAAGTGTTGTGAAGGTTTGCTCTGGTATGGCAGGGGGTCGACCGGTCCTGCCAGGCCACTTTTGTCTTTAACTGTAGGCTTTGTGAAGCTGATTAAGATGTAAGTGGAGTCTGAGGAGATTTTGTGGACGGGTTCTTAAGCACAGAGGTGTGTATGGTGATAACAGACAGAGAGAACAGTGTCTGCAGACGGAGCCATGGAGAAAAGAGACTGTGGGAAACAGGATACCTTTGATCCTCACACCACGGTGTGTTTTTGCTACGGTCAACCTGTGGTTTCTTATATGCTTGTCACTAAAATGCACTAAATCCTGTTGATGTCTTCATCTTAAATTGTTATTCAAATTTCTACTACTAGCACCTTTTCTATAAAAAACATTCATGTAGTTTTACTCTTGACCCTATCCACAACCTTAAATCAACCCCTTAAACCTACCCAGGAAAGAAGGTACAGAAGTTGTTACTGGGGTGGTACCTTTTCCTAAAATGTGCATATTGTTACCTAAAAGGTACACATTGATTCCTTAGAGGTACATATTGGCATAGATATGTATAAAGGCTAGATGGCTCGTCCGCGCTGCTGGCCAATGGAGTGCAACGTCCGCATTTTGGCGGCCATCTTACGACAGGGCGCTCGCTCACTCGTAGCATTGAGTTTTAATGATGCAGGTACTTTTAAATGACCATAACTTGCTTAGTTTTTTGCCGATTTTCGGACGGTTTGGTTTGTTATAAACGTCAAAGATGTACCTATGACACTGCATACCTATACTAAAAATAAAAAATAAATTCATGAAACATGTTAAAGCATCCAGAATTATAGCCACGTTAATAACGTTTGTAAAAACCCAAACCGTTTGAAAATCGGTAGAAAATTGAGCAAGTTATGGTCATTTAAAAGTACCTGCACCATTAAACTCAATGCTACGAGTGAGCGAGCGCCCCGTCGTAAGATGGCCGCCAGGTGATGCCGTTAGGGACTCCGCCTTGAGCCATCTAGCCTTTATACATATCTATGCATATTGGTACCTCATATGTACATATCTGTACCTAAATGGTACATATAAGGACCTTTTAATAAGTACCATCCCATTGACAATTTTTGTATTTTTTTTTTTCAAAAAGTGTACAGAAAAAGTATAATGTGTTAAATGCTTATGTAAAAACAAATTAGTTAATGCCACCTAATATGAAGTGTGACCACACTTTTTCTACATAACACGTTTTGCAGTCCCTTTCCCCAGCCCCAACATTTCCTGTTAATTTTTATCGATTCCCCTGCGTTTTCTGAATCTCATCATTTCAAAATTGCAAGCTCTGTCTGTTTTTTGTAAATATTATAAAGGAAATGGAAAAGTTGGCTATGGAATCCACATTGATCCCTTCTGTAATCTCATTTAGTTCCCATCACTGTTTCTTTTCCTGGCGGTCTGTGTCCCCCCCACGTCCCACTACCTCGAGATCTGCTCTTGCAGCGGTTAGCATTAAAGAGGTGATATTTTGTAGCACTTCATTTATCCATTAGGTCCACTTATAATGTTAATTAAGTTTTGGTTTTTCGTAATTGTTTAACATTGATAATCATTGCTGAGTACTGAAGGGCATTGATGCGTTACGGTAGGCGGCTCATGGACTCAAAGCTGTGATGTTGTTATTATTACCATAAGATACCTAAATGGCCATTTTTGCAGATTAGTCACTATCGATGACCTTACCAGACTTAGGAGGAATACTATGACTATTAGATTATGTCTATGTAGTACATCAAACACTTCTAACAGATTCAGATCTACTCATTACCCTTTACTGAAAAAATGTAAATAACTGCAAGCTTTCCTAAAGGGAAACTTTGAAGTGAACCATCCAGTTTATGACTTTTAGTTTTTACGCCCCATTTAAATCCCTGATGGCTGATTTGCTTCACACTTTCGAAGCATCTTTGACCATCATTCGTGTCCTAACACCCATACTTAGGATAACAGCTTAAAGGGATAGTTCATCCTAAAATAAAAAAATAACCCCATGATTTACTCATCCTCAATGTATATAATTATCTTTTTTTCAATCGAACACCATCAGAGTTATATCAGAAAATGTCCTGGCTATTCCAAGCTTTATAATGGTAGTAAATGGTGCTTCTGATTTAAACCCCAAAAAGTCCATCCATCCTTCACAGAAGTAATCCACACGGCTTCAGGACAATAATAAAGGCCTTCTGAGGGCATCAATGTGATTTTGTAATAAAAATATCAAACTAAAATAACTAACGTACTGTAGGACATAGCATACGAGACGTAGTGACAAACGCAAAGGCACTAGGGATGCACCGAATCCAGGATTCGGATTCGGCCGAATACTGGGCTTTTTGACGGGGTTCGGGTTCGGCCGAATCCTAGATTATTTTTCCACCGAACCGAACCCTAGGCTTGCGCGACGCTGGTCGACGTCACGCGGCCGTTGATTACACACATCGGGTGCTGACGTGGAGATGAGCTTTTTCTTTCGGTGAGCCTCAGAGGCTGGACACACCAAAACTTTTAAACACGGCTGAAAACGCCTTGAGGACGCCAAACGCCAGCTGTTTTTCAGCCGAGCGCTTGGTAGCTGTGATGCTTCAGCTGTAAGCCGGTTGGTTGCTGTGGTAATGTCCCGCCCCTCCTCCACTGTAATTGGACGGCTGTGTGAAAACTGACATTGACGAGCGGAGCTTCTCACTCAAAGTTAAATATAGTTTTCAGCGCGGAGCTGCTTGCTTATTGGAAAAACGAGCGTGTCGCAACGCATTGCTTTCATTATGCATAGGCTTATGGTAATTGTCAAAATAGTTTTCCAACTTGTCATCCTGGCATAATGTAAAGTTAAAATAAATAAAATGAAAAATACACTGCTGTGGACGTTGTTTACTTCATTAATGTGTTTTACTGTGTTAATGGAATAAGGATGCGAGTAGAATTCGGTTTCGGATTCGGCCGAATCTTAAACGGTGGATTCGGGATTCGGCCGAACCTAAAAAATCTGGATTCGGTGCATCCCTAAAAGGCACAGAGAGAAAAAACAAACGCTAGTCAGGAAATATAAATCTATAATTTATGAAAAAAAGGTGGAGGATTTCGATATTAGACAAGAGGATATTGAATGTTTAAACCGGAGTACACAGATCAAGAACTCCGGTTAGGTGAAGGAGTTATACTTCATACGCTGGAAGCGCACTCTCTCGTGAACGCGTGTTGGTCATCACCGGAAGCTAGTTTTTTTACTTTTTGAAGTTTTAAATATGGATATTTTTCTCACAAAATCACATTGATTGCGCATTTTTTAACCCCCTGGATTACTTCTGTGAAGGATGGATGGACTTTTTTGGGTTTCAAAACCGAAGGACCATTTACTACTATTATAAAGCTTGGAACAGCCAGGACAATTTCTAATATCGCTCTGATTGTGTTCATCTGAAAACCAATATTATATTATATTATCATTTTTGGCTGAACTATCCCTTTAATGGTGGGTATTAAAGAGCACCTATTTCATTGCTAAAACTGTGTATTTGGTGTAATACACAGTGTGTTTGTGTGGTTTATGGTTAAAAACACATTATTTTCCACATACTGTCAATTTTTGTAGCTCCAGATTTCACTCTCTTCCTGAAACGCACAGATTTTAAAAGCTCTTTGTCCCTGATTGGCCAGCTAACCTGTACGTTGTGATTAGGGAGTTGGAAAATTAGTATACTTTAAAAAAAAGTGGAGTGTCCCTTTAACATGAAATAATACACACCTACACACCAAAGGAAATTTAAAAACGTGAATCGGACCATAGGTTCTCTTTAAATGTCAGTTTAGATCCTACAAATGTAAAGTGTAAAATGTAAATATGATTTTTTTTTGACAAACCTCAGTCTTGAATCTTTAAACATGAAGTCACTCATCGCACTGAACCATGACACTTTGGCTTTCTCTTTGATAGCTGTTTTAGACCTTCAGTCACTCAGAGCCTAAAAAATCCCTCACATGCACGTTCACACCTTGATGTACAATATATATGCGAGCAGTTTGCGTTCCTAATGATCCACGGTTAACCAATTGCCGCCAGCCTGTGCGGTATCCGAACAGGCCATTAGAGGACCCATCTGATGCGCGGCACCCTGCATCTCTCCAGCATTTTAAATCTGCCAATGAAATTAACATATTTCATAGTGGCGCTACAGGCCTGGGGGCAAGATAATGAAATGAATTACCATTCTGTCTTTCTCTCTGGGGGCAAGAGACAGAAAATCTGTAACATCTGTGCAAGTGGCTTAAATCCTTCATGTCATTGACAGCTAGTCTAATCAGATGAATTAAGAGCACTTCCGGAAGCAAAGAGTAGATGCCGTTCTGCTCTTTTAATCCTATCCTGTTTGCGTCCCAGAACCCCACTCCCAGCGTGATATTTGTTTTGTGATGAATGCCGAAGCCGGCGTAACGATCTCTCTGCTATTTGAAAGTCTTTACCTATCCCGGTGCTCGGATTCGCCTCTTCTGTTTCCATAATTCACAAGCAGAATCGATAAGGTGACACCGGTTCTCTCATTCTCTCTCACAGGAGTTCCAGGAAACGCGGCGGATTCTCAATCGATCCTTTGATAGCTGCGTGGGACAGGCGGGGCACCTCGGCCAATCGGACGACGGCGTTCAGCCCCCCATGGTGATGAACAGCATCTACGAGAGATGTGCGGGTGAGTGATGGACTCGTCTTGTTTTTATCTCGCAGTCCTGCCGCACAGCAGTGAGACGTTCAAGGAGAAGGCCACCCAAAAATCAAGGGCTAATATATTTCTCTGTCGCCTACACCGTATTTGCTTTTTAATCTTTCGGACTGCCTCTTTATCGGCTAGACACTGAAAGTATGACTCTTCATTTTGACTTGAAGGCGGGGAAACAAAAACAATATAAATAGTACTTTTGAAAACAAAGTGATATGCCCAGAATGAAAGGCGAGATATGATCTCTAATCGCTAATGTGCGTCTAAGCAACGGCTCTATTCTGAAACCTAGTGAGCGGCCTATTGCTGTGTGCTGTATATATAGGCACATGCTTTCTAAGGCTGCATCCTAACCAAAACTTTATAAATTATTAACATTTTAAAGTCAACAATTGCACACCATAAATTGCCATACACATGGAAGACTCGATATGATGCCATGTTTTATGATTTTTTTTTAGCTTAGCAAAATGCATTTTGACTTTTTTTTACAGTGAAAGATCCCTGTGATTCTGCCTTACCATTTGGATTAAAGAAATAGTCAATTTTCTTTAAAAAAATCCAGATAATTTACTCACCACCATGTCATCCAAAATGTTGGTGTCTTTCTTTGTTCAGTCGAGAAGAAATTGTGTTTTTTGAGGAGAACATTGCAGGATTTTTCTAATTTTGGTGGACTTTAATAGAGCCCAACATTTAATACTTAACTCAGCACTTGGCAGTTTTTTTCATCAGAGTTTCACGGTACTATAAACGATCACAAACGAGGTATAAGGGTCTTATCTAGCGAAACGATTGTCATTTTTGACAAGAAAAATAAAAAATATGTACTTTTAAACCACAACTTTTCGTTTACGTAAATGCGTAGTGACATAGGGAGGTCACGTGTTATATAAAACACACATTTGCGGACCATTTTAAACAATAAACTGACACAAAGCCATTAATTAGTATCAGTTGACATACAACAACGTCGGAACGGTCCTCTTCCAAGACACTTGTAAACACTGGGGAGGAGTTTCGCGTTCGTCCTCTGTGACCTCTTGACGTCATGACGTATTGCGTGGGGTCACCTGGCACATCACGACCGGATCTACATGACGAGAAGTTGTGCTTCAAAAGTGTATATTTGTTATTTTTCTTGTCAAAAATGACAATCGTTTTGCTAGATAAGACCCTTATGCCTCCTTTGAGATTGTTTATAGTCCTTTGAAACTCCGCCGAAAAAAACTGCCAAGCGTTGAGTCAAGCACCAAATGTTGGGCCCTATTAAAGTCCATCAAAACCAGAAAAATCCTGCAATGTTTTCCTCAAAAAACATAATTTCTTCTCGACTGAACAAAGAAAGACATCAACATTTTGGATGACATGGTGTTGAGTAAATTATCTGGATTTTTCTTTTAAGAAAATGGACTAATCCTTTAAATTTGCTTTTAATCTTTGGAGACTTTAAATTTTTCAGGCTGCTTTTTTGACAACAGCTCACCTATGGCACCCTAAAACACTCCATATTTTAAAATTAAGCGTTTACGTTTTAACGTCTTTATTTGTCCACATTTGGTACTAGAAGTATGTTTGTACACAAAGTATGTTGCTATCAATGCAGTTAGGGCTGTCACGGTTATGAAATTTGGGTGACGGTTAATTGTCTAATAAATTTTGACGATTAATTGTCTGTTTTATTGCTTTGACATTTAATTCTCATACATTTTGTTTGTTTGTTAATGAAATAATGTTCACACATTGTTGTGATTATTTAAATTACATATTTTGCAAGGCAAATTAATTAATCAAATTAATTAAAAATGAATACATATAACACATATTTAAAAGTAATCTGATACTGTCTCGTTTATACAGGCGCTGCAACTCCCCCTTGTGTTTTTTAGAGAGATGTGCAATCATTGCAGTGATCTGAAATCATCGCGATTCGGTCAAACAATTGCGATGAGACGATTATTTAATCATTGTGACAGCCCTAAATGCAGTATGCTTGTTGTACAAACTTTGTCTCTTTCCCTTTCGCTCTCAAGCCTGGAAAGACTGCTTTATCACGCCTGTATTAGGAGCTGGAAGTTTACCTCGTCTGAGAATTGGGGCACATTTGCAATTCTTTTTATGTGAAACGCCTGTCGTGTGGACCATCCTGTTAACCGAACATGAAAGAGTAACACTCCTCCTGTAGGATTTCTACACAACTAGAGACAGACAGATGAACGAGAAAGGAGGCTTAAGACGGGCCTGCCTGCTTTGTGCATCCTCAACTTTTCCCGACGATTGCTACTTATACACGCTGTACATTTCGGCATTCCCAGAGTACACAGTGCTAAGAAATAAAACAAATAGTCCAATATCACCCACATCCTCCTTTCCTGACACCTCACAGCTTCTCCCCCGGTTGTTTACTTCTTTGATATACCGATGGTCTCACGTTCATAAATATATGCAGTTCAAATATAATCTTTCTCTTCGCGCGAGCTGGAAGTGGTTCCAGGGTACGAATGTCTCATATGCAGAGAAAATGAGAAAAGAATAAGAATAAGAAGTCCTCGTTCGTGTTGTGATTGTATGTTTGCGTCTGTTTCTCTCACCCTGACCTTTGAGATCATTAAGTTGATGTTTTATCTAGGCCGTGTTTCCACATGCACAACAGTAATGCGGTCCGCTCGACGCCAAGCGTAACAACCAATTTAAAATGCATAATGCCCTCATCAAGAGAGTGCTGAATTTTTTAGCGTGGCACAGCTATTTGGGCTGAGGGAAGTAATTTACTGGTAGTTGTTTGAGCTGTAAATGAAAGCTAATGATTTCGTACATATGCATGTGCATTGTGTTTGTGTTTGAAGTGTTTCTCCTCGGGAGAATTAGCTCTAATTATAACCCCGGATAACAGTGGGTTGGGAGCTGGAGAGAGGGCAGAAGTGTGGGTTGTTATGAATATTACTGTTTCTGAACTTTGTCCATCTGTGGTGGGAGAAGAGTTTTTCCGTGCCCCGCAATTCCTTCATGAGAAGATGAACTTTGAGTTTCTGAAGTTTAATCTAAGACTAATGTGTTTTTGCTGTGCTATCAAGGTATTTATATACACAGTGGTACTAAATGATTATGATGATTAAGATTCATGTTTAATGGTTTTCAAGTGTTACAATGGTATACCTATAATACTGCATTGGCGCTTTTTCATCGTGTGGTACAGCTAGGCTCGGCACGACGTGGCTCAACATGCTTTATTTTGTCTAGGTTTGCTTTTCCACTGCAGTTTAGTACCAATTCAAAGTGGGTTTATAGACTTGTTGCTATAGTTGTGCCGCCTCTACTTTCGTAAACGCGGTACATACAAACGCACAATACAGGAGCAATGGAGCATTTTGATGGAATTGTGTTCTCGATTCTCAGCAGGTGGATGTTTTTCACCGCTAAAACGGGAGTTTGGGAACTTGTACATAAAATCACAGATGACCACATTACGTGGTTTGCTCGAGGGTAGCTAATCTTGCTTTTAACAGTGACGCTGGTAGTGATGGTTGTCTTTGACCAGTCAGTGATCTGCAGTGGCGGGGTCCATGATCTATGAAAGCCAATGTTGATATTTGAAATCATCTAAACAAACACGCCCCTACCCCAATAGAATCTGGACCTTCTTTTGATAGACCCGCCCAACACATATGCAACCCAGGCAAGGCAACGATGTCAGTTAGTAGATATGCCCCTTACTGCTGATTGGCTACAAGTGTGTTTTGGTAGTCAGCCAAGGTAGTAGTTTTTTTTTTAAATCACGCACCCTGCCTTTAAACGTCACGTTTTAGCTCACTTGGAAACTCAACTGAGGTGGTACAATAAAAGGACAAGGTACTAGTACTGTTCACAGTGGGGAACCCCCCCCAAAAGTCAGACGCACCATGTTATGCAATGGAAAAGCACCATTTATGTTCAAGACCCATGGTACTCAATACCATTTTTTCTGGCATATTTATTGAAAAAAGACAAGCAATGTCATGTTAATTCAATTCACATTTTTTTGTATAGCGCTGAAGTCCTGGCATGGTTGGTGTCGTCACTTTACGGGTGTTGGGGAAAGTCATTATTAGAGCTTGATCCAAACTGGAGTTGGAATAATTTCTAGTTACCTTGGGATGGGCATCCTGAGGTAGAAACAGAACATCGATTTGCTTAAATTAAAGCTTTTGTGATTGTAAATCCTGTTTAAGGATTTTACTCAAATTTAGAAAACAATTGGAATATAACTAATCATGTTTTGTCACTAGTTATCTTATGCAAGTTTTGTCAATAAAGGATATGCACGTGACGTCACCTTCGGCGAAAGTGACTGCGGTTACGCCCACTGAGTGGCAAATGACAGAGCGGCAGAAGTTGTGTACAGTGTGAAATCAGTAAAAACACGTGTGTAAATGGGAGAAAGCTGTTGTGCGATAGACTGTACTAACAGATTAACAAGAATTCAGAGCTATCGTTTTACAGACACCTAAAAAACACAGAAAGAAGTAGTAAATTGATCATTCATGCCAACGTCCACAGACCACAGGTGGGTTGATAAGTTGCTAGGGTCACTATCAAGCAGAGGTTTTACTTTCTACTTAAAAGTATTTTTTCAAGTACTTGTATTTGATCCGTGTTTTTCTTTGGAAAACATACATTCCAAAGCATATTATCATAATTTTTACTCTATTACATTACATAAATACAAGTTTTTGTTGTACATTTTATATTTAAGTACATTAACGTACTTTTACTCTAGTAAAAGTACACAATTTTAATGTGATAAGGCATAAAATCTATTTTAATATGCAATATTAAAGAATACACAGTATGATTCTATGCTTTAGAATACAAACATCCTAATAAAGCACAGATGCTTGGAAAATGTAACTAAGTATTGTCTACCTCTGCTATCAAGTCCAACTAAATTCAATTTAAGCTAATAATAGTCAGGTTTACTAGCATTTTCGCAACAACCGCTATAAAAAACAACCATTTTGTTGAACGTTTGCCACTTAACAGGGCGTGCTCTGGCGTGGTCACGTGAAACAGTGACATCAATGCATACCCTCTATTGGCATACATGAAAGAATAAAATTCAAAGTTATCGACATGCCACCATATTTGAATTATTTGCTAAGTTTGAGGTCAACGGTGTGCTTAACATCATTTATCAAAATATTTTGTGTTGTTAAACAAAATAAAGAAACTCGTACAGGTTTAGAACAACATGAACTACATTTTTGGGTCTCTTTAAAGAAAAGCATGAAATTAGCCTTACAAGCAGTGACATCATTAAATCCAATTTAATCCCCTAATTATACAACAATACATTGCTATGCAACAAAATGAACTGTTGTGTGAGGTAATGTGAAATCGTAGCTCGGTAGAAAATCAAATGAACTATGAATAAACCATCAGCATCTAAACCAGAACTATGCATTTTAAAATAGCAAATACTAATGAGGTAAAATGGCAACTACTACAGTATTTGACCAGAAATGCATCATCTGTTCAGTGTCCAGGCCTCTCAAAGAGAAACAAGGCTTTTATTTCACTTAATGTTTTACATAAGGAGGTGTTCTGCTCTTGCTGGCGAGAGGTTGGGTAGCTCTCCCTTTAGGATTAATAACCCTGTTTAGCCGGAAGAGCCATTGATCCATCATCTTCAGCAGGAACAACTTATTTCATTTCAACTACGCCACACTTTAGCAGATAAATAACCGTGAGTGTGTGCGCGGCTGAAAATGTGCCTACCTGCTTTTGAGTGCGATACAGATCTATTTTTTCCATTCACTCCAACATCGGTTCATCTTCCGAGTGCGTGCGTGTACGAGCGTGCACACGCGTGTCTGTGGGCTTGATGTATTGCGGCAGTTGTGCGGCACACAAACAGATGAGATATATAATACTAATAAGCAGTCATTCAAGTGAAGACTGATGAGTAATGATGAGAAGTTCTGGGTGGGGCGAACTGATCTATGTTATTGTCAAGACTGATTTTCAGCTCCACTCCGCCAAAACACAGACACTCCATCAAGAAGACAGAGAAGATCACCGTCTTCATATTCCTTCATATTCCAGCATCCCATTTCAAGAAGTTACAAATCTCACGCTATCTTTTTTAACTTGAGGAAGCGGTTTAGGAAATGATTACGAGTGTTTGTCCTGTCTGTGAATTGCTGATGAGTGACTGTTCATACTGCAGATAAAAAACATTCGCTAAGTGTCTGAGAATCTGAGGCATTTGTTTTCAATTTCACGTCATCGGCTTTTAGACAAAGACCACCAGTCTTGGTTTTGGTTTGGTACAGGTTAAACTAACAGATGTTAATCAAGGCTTTGTCATCGACAAAGAATCAGGTGAATTCTGGGTAAATACTCCTAGAGTCTTCCATGTGCTGCAATTACACCCATATTCAGAACAAATCATTGCTGTGTTGTCCTGTAAAGCAGGTGGTTTAAAGCTTTTGTGTTGCCTAGCAGATCCTGCAATGCTCTGTTAAGGCAAATGAGATGTGATTTGGGCAAATAATCGCAGCATCTTCTACTCTTTCTGTTGGGCTATTTGTTAGATGTTGCATCTTTACCTGCTCCCAGGGCTTAAAATGAACACTTACCAAGCGAGTAAAAAACAGCATGTATATGAAACCAGTTGGCCAGTGACATTTTTATGAATTCAAGGCACAGCTCTAACGCGTGTTATCGACTTCATGCACTGATGCACGGACCGATGGGGAAGACATCAATGTATCGCGAGAAGTCGGGAAAAGTTCTTGAATGGCACAGCACCATTGAAAGTCATATTTCACCAAACAGAAGCATGATGCGCAAACATTTTTTGCATAATATAGCTAAATGAAGCACTAAGTAAGGGATAATGTAGAGGCAGCCGGTAGTTATTGGGAAATAAGCCCCGACAGTGTGATCAGGACCCGACGCGAAGCGGAGGGTCTTGTATCACACTGAAGGGGCTTATTTCCCAATAACTACCGGCTGCCTCTACATTATCCCGCTTATTACACGGCTACTTGCCACATAAGAAAAAAAACTGGACATGAATATGAATTTGAAACGTTTTATTGGCATATTTGTTTTAAATTAACATTTTTATCCTTCCGCGAAACTTTGCACAGATGCATAAAATGATCGTAATACCTTATAAAGATCCTCTGCTTCATACTTGTCTCCATTTTTTCTCTTTGAGAAGTTTTAATCCCCATTCTGTATTTTTTTGTGTGTTGGCTTCGTAGCTGTCATGCTCTATTTTGTCAAGTTCAGTCTCAGTAAGCTGTCTGTCTCTTGTCGTGGTTGTCGAGTGTTTGTCACAAGATGGCGCCACACAGACAGTAATCTTTATTGATCTTTATTGGCGCGGAGCGATATTACTCGTGCAAGTAGTCCGGCTATGCGTTATTATTTTGGAGCGGTTATTATTCGAAAAGAACGAACCTGCAAATGTCTCAACTGACCAATCAGAATCAAGCATTCCAGAGAGCCGTGTAATAAATTAGGGTATTCACCTGTAGAAGCGGACTTTTAAAAGTGCCACACACTACCACAGAGTTTTACTAATATAATCTTTTTGATATTCTAGGCCTTAAATAAAAGGATTGTGTCACTTTTAAATAGTAAAGCATATTTAAATGTCAAAATACAAATAAACAAAATGTATTGCAATCTTCAGGAAAAGGTTGATGAGGAAATTTTGTTTTTCTTTTGTTCAACTATTGTATGATGAAAATGTGTGTAAATTTGCAATTTAATGTCAAATTATGAAGATGGTGTAAGATTTTGAGAGTGATAACTGTTTTTAAAGCTGTTTGCAGAAATTAACCAAAATTAAGTCACTCATAAAATAGCAATAGTGATATACATATAATGGTTTGTTCCAAAACGCGATAAAATCACCAAAATCAATATTGTATCTGGTTAGTATTAAAAATAAATTCTTAATTTTACGCAAAATCCAATATCCGCCGTGTAATTCTGTCATCTTTTTTTCCCTTTTTTCCAAACCGTGGAGAAAAACGAAGAAAAAATGCCGGCTGTTGCTTGTTCTCACACGACAGCATCAAGCTTCTGTCATGCTAACACATTGACCCCAGGGGATCTTATGAAAAACTTTCTATTATTTTACGCAAAGTCAACAAAAATCAAGCAGGACCAAAACATTTTACAGCTGATCACTGTGAAAAAGTTCAGTGACGATGTCCCAAGTATAACAGCAGCAATGATAGTGTTCTTAATATGACAAATTAAGTGTTTTAATGCACTTAATGTTTTTTTTATCAGTGTATTTCACTAGTCAACTAAATGAATATAACATGCCAAAGATGAATGCACATTTATATATTGATTCAATAGATTTATAGCATTTGGAAAAAAAACTGCCTTTAACTAAGGTGCCATATTTTGTTTATGCTTATAAAGAGTTTGCTTTTAAACACAGGCAGCGTGCTGTTAAGAAAAAAGTCAATAAAAAAATAAGTAAAATAATAATATATTAATAAAAAAAAATCATAGAATAAACAGAAAATTATTGAAATAATTAAAAAGAATTAATGAAAATTATTTAAACAACTTTAAATAACGAATATTTTAGAAAGATCAAAATATGTCATAAATGAACTATGTAAGTGAGGTAACAAACACACAGAGCCACAGTCTTTGTCTGTCAGATATGCAGACAGTTTTACAAGCTTAACTATGCTTATTATGGGTGAAAAATCAAGTCAATCCAAGGCCCCAGTCCTATTATCATAGGAGTGAAAGATCATTAAAGGTGAGTAGAGATTGCAGTGTGTTGGAGCTGATAATGGTCTCAGTCTCCGTCTGTCCGTCTCTATGTCCTATCCAGACTGTCACCTCTCTCCATCGCAGGTCTGACCCCAGCAGACCCCTCTTAAATGAGCCTGCATAATATTTCCACAGAACTCTAATCATTGCTTTTCTCTCTCTGTGGTTTCTCTTACAGTTCCGAATGGGGGATACGGTCACGTGGTAGAGGGGGAGGATGAAGGGTTGGTCGCTAATCCGCAGAGGCAGGACAGTCTGAAACTCCAGCAGAGGTAACATGGATTTTCTTGGATCATCTAAATTAACAAAAATGTCTGTTATTTATTGGAGGGATTGATTAGTTGACTAGTTCATTATTTCTACCAATAGTCATCTTGTTGGGTCTGTGTTGGCCATGACTCATTCTGTACATGGTGACAACAAAAGGAAAATTGAATTTAAAATGACATAAAAGTGAAAATAAAATGAACCTGGAGCATGCTGTGTTGGCAAAGTATACTGAAAATGAACCAGTATGGTGCTGTAATGGTCTGAGTTTATGTTCTCATACAAACTGAAATTCATGCATACTGCACTAAAATAAATGAAGGGTCGCTCAGATGTTGATGAAAACCTTAAGGACATGAAATGTGACTGTCACACTGACCATATGTTGAGCTGTTTATGGCAGTTTAAACATCATGCATATGTCAAGGTATCATTAGAGGATTAGTTCATTTTCTTAGAAGAAAAATCCAGATAATTTACTCACCACCATGTCATCCAAAATGTTGATGTCGTTCTTTGTTCAGTCCAGAAGAAATTATGTTTTTTGAGGAAAACATTGCAGGATTTTTCTAATTTTAATGGACTTTAATAGAGCCCAACATTTAACACTTAACTCAACACGTTACAGTTTTTTTCAACGGAGTTTCAAAGGACTATAAACAATCCCAAATGAGGCATAAGGGTCTTATCTAGCGAAACGATTGTCATTTTTGACAAGAAAAATAAAAAATATACACTTTTAAAGCACGACTTCTCGTCATGTAGATCCGGTCGTGATGCGGCAGCTGACCCCACGCAATACGTCATGACGTCAAGAGGTCACAGAGGACGAACGCGAAACTCCACCCCAGTGTTTACAAGTGTGTTGAAAGAGGACCGTTCCTACTGTATGTCAACTGATACTAATTAATGTCTTTGTGGCAGTTTATTTTTTAAAATGGTCCGCAGATGTGTGTTTTATATATGTAACACGTGACCTCCCTACGTCACTACGCATTTACGTTAGGTCGCGCTGGACCTGACCTAGACGAAAAGTTGTGGTCCAAAAGTACACATTTTTTATCTTTCTTGTCAAAAATGACAATCGTTTCGCTAGATAAGACCCTTATGCCTCGTTTGGGATTGTTTATAGTCCTTTGAAACTCCATTGAAAAAACTGTTAAGTGTTGAGTTAAGTATTAAATGTTGGGCTCTATTAAAGTCCATTAAAATTAAAAAAATCCTGCAATGTTTTCCTCAAAAAACATAATTTCTTCTGGACTGAACAAAGAAAGACATCAACATTTTGGATGACATGGTGGTGAGTAAATTATCTGGATTTTTCTTTTAAGAAAATGGAATATTCCTTTAAGGTCTCCTTTCTCACATACAGTCAATGAAGTTTCAGACTTTTATGTTAAATGAAGAACAGTTGAGGCTGGTTTAAGATAGTCAAGCCATCTCCCAATCTGGCTCAGACTCACTTGACCAGGGAGAGACTGACCAAAATACACAAACTTAAATATTTTTCTAATGGATTATCATATTTTAGCAATAGAAAACACTGATGAAGTCAAGCATAAAGCTGACTACTTTTCTAGACAACTACGGTAGTAGATTTTTAAAAGCTAGCAGGTGTACAGGCTGGGTTATTTAACTGCATAGTCAACGATCTAATGAAAAATGCATATATGCTCTTTGTGTGTATATCCAGTGTGAATTCAAGTCTTCGTTCAGCTGACGCGTCTGTGACTGACGGGGTTAAGAAGACTCATATGGAGCAGAATCATGTGAAGTCTTCTAAGAGCATGGATCTGGGTAAGACAATTGACCCTGCAATCTCACATCATTAAGAGCATTAAAGTAAAGCTGAACACAAATGAAAATGATATGACTTGTGCTGTATAAATGAGTCAGAATGTGCATGGTCTAATTTGGAGCTAAAGGCAAAAGAAGGTAGAAATGTAGATTTTGGTCGAAATTAAGGTTTTCATTAAAATAAGTACTTTAAATAGCACCTATTGTTCGATTCACATTTTTTCATTTCCTTTGGTGTGTAAGTGTGTATTAGTACATGTAAACGATATGCAAAAGGTACAAACCCCAAAGAAAACGATAATGCGAGTTATCGTCTCCAACGTAAATCTCTTTTTTTTTTGGTCTAAAACAAACACACGGATTGTTGGCAACCGTTTACTTCCTGGGATTGGTGATGGAGACAAGACAAGTTTAGATTTGGGCTACTGTTTGAACTGTTTACACTAGTTGTTTTTTTTTCCAGCTGGTTAAAGATGAAATGATTTTGTTGATTAGTTCTTGATATATGGGCTGTGGACAGTGATTGGGATTGCTTTTGGGCTAGTTTTGAATGTCCATTCAGATGGTTTTGATACTCGAATCTGGCAACCCTGGCAGTGTGCTTGAGCAGACGTTCGGTTTGGTTTCTATAGAATGTTCATGTAAACGAACATTTAATCAGATTATGTTTTAGGTGCATGGAAACTGTACTGTCGTAACCTTTAATCATATTAAATTTAGTCGGATTGACAAAATGTTGTGCATGTAAACATAGCCAATGTCAATCAAACATATATTGTTCCTATAGATAGTGTTTTTGACTGTGTGTGTACCAAATCTTTTTGTTTAACCAGTAATTTTAAGGTTTGGATGCTGTGATTTTTGTTTTTGAATCTTCAAAAATCTATTTTTCTCAATTGATTTTGCGGACTCTATCAACTCCAAACATATAGTTCTGTAATTTTATTATGTCAGATTTCAACAAATCATACATCGTTTTGAAGTTGTTGTTTTTAATAGAGAATGTCAATTTTTTTTATTCAGCACGTGCCAAAAAATGGAAGTATTATTAAGTAATTTATTTACGGTATGTAGAGTGCTTCAATATGTTGAGCTACAGTATGGTGCTTGTGCAAGCAATGCAAGTTCAACTTTAAAGGATTAGTCAATTTTCTTAAAAGAAAAATCCAGATAATTTACTCACCACCATGTCATCCAAAATGTTGATGTCTTTCTTTGTTCAGTCGAGAAGAAATTATGTTTTTTGAGGAAAACATTGCAGGATTTTTCTAATTTTAATGGACTTTAATAGACACCAACAATTAACACTTAACTCAACACTTAACAGTTTTTTTCAACGGAGTTTCAAAGGACTATAAACAATCCCAAACGAGGCATAAGGGTCTCGATTGTCATTTTTGACAAGAAAAATAACAAATATGTACTTTTAAACCACAACTTTTCGCCTAGGTCCGGTCCAGCGCGACCAAACGTAAATGCGTAGTGACGTAGGGAGGTCACGTGTTACATACATAAAACACACATTTGTGGACCATTTTAAACAATAAACTGACACAAAGACATTAATTAGTATCAGTTGACATACAACAACATAGGAACGGTCCTCTTTCAACCACTTGTAAACACTGGGGAGGAGTTTCGCGTTCTTCCTCTGTGACCTCTTGACGTCATGACGTATTGCGTGAGGTCAGCTGGCGCATCACGACCGGATCTACATGACGAGAAGTTGTGCTTTAAAAGTGCATATTTGTTATTTTTCATGTCAAAA
The DNA here is from genome assembly GCF_027580225.2 of Misgurnus anguillicaudatus. Classification (NCBI taxonomy): domain Eukaryota; kingdom Metazoa; phylum Chordata; class Actinopteri; order Cypriniformes; family Cobitidae; genus Misgurnus; species Misgurnus anguillicaudatus. The sequence continues at coordinate 14,691,318 of NC_073353.2, forward strand.
ATGACAATCGTTTTGCTAGATAAGACACTTATGCCTCGTTTTGGATTGTTTATAGTCCTTTGAAACTCAGTTGAAAAAAAACTGTTAAGTGTTGAGTTAAGTATTAAATGTTGGGCTCTATTAAAGTCCATTAAAATTAGAAAAATCCTGCAATGTTTTCCTCAAAAAACATAATTTCTTCATGACTGAACAAAGAAAGACATCAACATTTTGGATGACATGGTGGTGAGTAAATTATCTGGATTTTTCTTTTAAGAAAATGGACTAATCCTTTAACTTTTAACACCCTCATGTAATTTTTTGTTCAGTCCAATCCATATTTAATGCAAAAAAAAAAAAAAAATCAAAGAAAATGTATTGATCATGACTTTTCAGATACAAGTGGAGCACAATTGGGAGACAGATTTGAACTCAAATCGAAGACATTTCAAAAACGAACCCTTACGAAAAATTAACTATGTTTTTTGTAATAACCATGTTTTTTTGATTACCATTGGCAAACCCATGGTGAATTTGTGGTAACCATGGTTAAATCATGTAATCATAATAATGACATTTTTGTAAGGGCAGTGCCAGTGGAAACCTGTCCTATGTTACCTTTGCAACAAGTATGCTTACATTAATATCATGAACAAAATATTGCACTGTAAATGAAACTGTTTCAATCTTGAAATGGTTTTAAGAAAGAATCTTTTTTACTGACAAGGAATGTAGCTGTTTTAAATGAAAAACAAGAGGTTTTTGATCTCCAAGGTTTTGACATTGATCTTATTCCAAATATATTGTACATATGAGAGGATTCCACAAATACATTTATACCCTTGACACATGTTTCTATGAAAACCAAGCAATGCATTCAATCTATACATTTTGTTCTTATCAGTATCTGTTCTCCCTGGGGATCAAACTCAATTGTTGTGTTGCTAGCACTGCACAATGCTCTACCAGTTATGCTAAATACAGTATACAGAAACACATATATACAAACAGTGCATGTTCAGAATATATCAAAGAGAACGGAAAGCAGTCCACTTGCGCTCTAATCTCTCCGATATGAAATGTAGACTGACTGGTCTAAGTGCATGCTGGGGGACAAATCAATGCTGCTCCTCACCGTAACACAATTAATTCGTGTTGCGCGTTCCAACATTACCTTGAAAATCTAATCAGCGGCCCCCTATCTCTGATACATCATCCAGAGTTACAAACCAAATCTTTGTCACATAATGGCATTTAAAAAAAAAAAACACTTCGGAGAGCTCAATATTACAGAGGTCGGTGGGGGCCGTTGGTGACCGTGGTGACTGTAGCTATGGCGGACGGCACAATGGGCAGCCGGAGCGAGCCCCGCGGTCCAATTCAACCCTGAATAAAAACCCACTGTAATTTGGTTCCAAGTGCTGGATATGAAATTGGATCATCTTTGATATGAGCACTAGGATATTAATAATACATTACCAATAAAGAAAGCCCCCTTTAGTTCATGAATAATAGAAAGTTTGAATAGTTTTTTTTTAATTGAAATTTTTGGTGTGCGCTCACATTCACCTGAGCGTGGGCACATTAAAAGCAAAAAATGGGGAGTTATGCCCCCCGGTCTTCTCTCTGGGTGCCCTCAGAGGAGTGAATAGCTATGAGGATATAAACCTGTACTGTGGATTTAGGTTTAGAGCTGTGATAATGGCTTTGTTTTGATTATTGTGTATATGGGAGGAATGACTGCTTTATTGTCCCTTTGTTTCCCAGAGCGGTTGGCAGGCCAGAAACTTCATTAATGAAGAGCGCAGGAAGTCCAGCACGTTTTGTTTGTGTTTATGGGATTGTAGATTAATCCGTCTGGTTTACATTGTCCTTTTAATGACTTAGCTCTTGGTTGAATATGTCATTTCCATTATATTCCTACTATAAAATTGTTAAAAATATAATATAATAAAGTTAAGACGACTACTTACATAAATTACAGTGATAAGAATATAGGAAAAAATCCGGTCTTTGTTTTTATATTTTATATAACCTTGATATTTCATAATTAAATCATATGACTTTAGCCTGGATTCACTTCATTTTCAAAAATATATGCAAAATGTAATATCGTACATTAAATCTGATGTGAAATGTACCCTTTTTAGTTACATTGTGCTGTCCCTCTCAAATAAGTGGACAAAAATGTGGCACTACTTGTTTTATGTAACCCGTACATTCAGGTTATATTCAGACGGGGGTCCCGGCAGTGCTCCGCAAAGCAGTTTGAAAGAGTCCGACGCCGTGTGTCTTTTTTAGCGCTCGCCGCAGGGGAGAGCGATGACAGACTTCTCCCACCTTTCCTCCCTCAGGATGGAGACAGGAAAGAGGAGTAATGAGAGCGAGCGAGGAGATTATAGAGGTGCCGTAGATGCAGATGAGAAGAGGGTCCACCGGATGACTGCCTCTCAGGGATGGATGGATCACTAAAACAGAAATGAGATGGCCACTTTTGCCAGTTATTTTCTGTACGGGCTCTAAAAAATTGAATGCTCACCATGAGAATTGAACAGTGCAGCACATTTCCACACATTAGCTAAGGATGACCCTATTAGTTCGCCTTTTTTCCGTAACGCAACGAGCGAGGAATATTTCACTCTCCTAAAACACCGGATGCGGCAGAATTTCAATTACGCTTCATTAGTTTTCCATATTTGGTTCTCGCGAAGCAATGTTTCAGCGGCGGCAGTCGACTACGCCTACAATTGATTGGTTTTCATTACACCGTGATGGTGTAAGTGTGCGTGTTTCTACTTTTCTCCAACAGGCACACACGAAACCCTTTCTCAATCAAAACGACAACCTTTTTAGTTTCTCTATGAGATAATAACGCACTTTAAGAGATGCAGAGCGATGTTTTTCAATTTCCCTGAACTTGTTTAATGACCCCATCTCGACACGCACCTGGATCTGAGCCGATGCCGGAGCAGATCGTTTACAGATCACCTCATCTATCTAAAAACTCCTCTTAATTAATCAATTATAAATATATGAGCTTCATGAAGTGTGCCGTGCTGTTAAAAAGCTTCTTTGTGATAACTGGAGTATATATTTTTATGATAAAGGACTTCATTAACTTGGGTTTCATAGTTTTAATTAACAAGCTGGGGGCATTTGCACTGAAGCATTTTTTAATAAATCTATTTTCTGATTAATTGCAATATTTATTTGAATGTTGTAATACACTCACCTAAAGGATTATTAGGAACACCTGTTCATTTTCTCATTAATGCAATGGTGTAATGCTGTGCGAGATGTTTTCTTGGCACACTTACGCCCCTTAGTGCTAATTGGGACTCGTTTAAATGCCACGCCCTATCTGAGCATTGTTTCTGACCATGTCCATCCCTTTATGACCACCATGTACCCATCCTCTGATGGCTACTTCCAGCAGGATAATGCACCATGTCACAAAGCTCGAATCATTTCAAATTGGTTTCTTGAACATGACAATGAGTTAAATGTACTAAAATGGCCCCCACAGTCACCAGATCTCAACCCAATAGAGCATCTTTGGGATGTGGTGGGAGCTTTGTGCCCTGGATGTGCATCCCACAGATCTCCATCAACTGCAAGATGCTATCCTATCAATATGGGCCAACATTTTTAAAGAATGCTTTCAGCACCTTGTTGAATAAATGCCAAGTAGAATTGAGGCAGTTCTGAAGGCGAAAGGGGGTCAAACACAGTATTAGTATGGTGTTCCTAATAATCCTTTAGGTGAGTGTATAGTATCAAGATGGCCACGAATTCTGCTGTCTAGCCATTATAAACAACTCTTCACTTGCAAGATGCCAAAAAACAGCAACAATAAGGAAAGCTGAGTAGCAACAAGCATTTTGTTTTTACATTTATGCATTTAAGCTATTTACCTTACTTACCTGCACATTTGGCAGATGCTTTTATCCAAAGCGACTTACAGTGCATTCAAGGTACAATATGCATTTATTTAATCTGTTTGTGTGTCCTGGGAATTAAACCCAATCTTTGCACCGCTATTTCAAAGCTCTACATGTCAAGCTTTTTTTATGATCGTCTATTGCAGTATTAAAAGAATAGTTTACCCAAAATATAAAAATGTGTCATTGTTTACTCAACCTCATGTTGTTTTAAACTTGTATTTTTCTTCTGATGAACACAAAAGAAGATATTTTGATAAGTATTAGGTGACAGTACCCAAAGTCGTATACAAATACTATGGAAGTCAGTGGGTACGGTCAACTACCTACCATTAATTATCAGAATATCTTCATTTCTGTTCAACAGAAGAAAGAAACTCATACAGGTTTAAAATAACATGAGGGTGAGTAATGGAAATATTTTTTACTTAGCACACTTTAGCGTTGGACACTCATTTATGTTTTTCTGATTTCCGTGAAATATTTTTATTTTGTCATACTATTATGAAACACAAGCAATACCAGATATGTAGATAAGTCCTTAGGATACAGCTGAAACTAGGACATATTTTCATTATTTAGTGAATTGTTGGAACATCAAAACTCTCCTGGGTAAACAGGGCAGGGTTGCAAACTTGTCACCTCTCGGCCAAATTCGACGTTTTTTATCCAAAATAGGTCATTCTTGTGATTCGTCTAGATCCGATGAGTTTCTGAAAATGAGGGGTGAGGGGGTTTGCGACAGGGTTGCAGTTAAAGAAATTATGAAAATCATGTCCACCTATTGTTATGTTTTACATTTTTTAACTTTAGTCACCTTATTTGCTGCCGAAGTTTAAGCAGTCTGTGCAGATTAAGCCCACACACTTAACTCGTAGTATTTTCTCATTCGTGGTTATGCGTCAGGTTGCTGTGCGTGTGGTCACAAAAGCTTAACATTTGTACACGTATTAAAGCACCGCAGTTTTAAATTAAGTGATTGTAAGCCATTGAAACACAATCAACAGTGCTATATGCGCGCGCTGTTTGTGTTTTAGAGGAGCGTGCAAGCCGCACAATAAATACATTTTGATATATAAACTGTGATATATATGACATATAGTTGAAAATTAATGAGTGTAAGTTGACTTGTACTGTAGTTGCAAAGTTATTTGTAGTAGAATGTCTAAAGTGGACTATCAAAATAAAGTGTAACCAAATGGGAAAATAAAGTGAACATGGGTTATATTTGATTAGTGTGCAAACATTAAAGCTCACATAACACACGCTGTTTCTGCATTTCTGATGTTAATCTGAAGTACCTATAGAGTAGTATGACATCATTTATATCTCTATAGAGTCTCTAAAGAGTCTTTAGTTTAATCAGATTTATAAAAGAAAGATTAGCTTTAGCGAATCTTTCTGATAACGTACGAAAAATGAAGAAGGAGGAGTTATACCGCGGGAGGAGCGAGTACGAGTCACATGCAACACTATACAACACTGTTTAACTTATGATTCACTACATGTTCATGTCATTTATATAATATGCACGTGCCTATTTGCAACATAAGACAGAAGTCTTACTGTACTTACCGCATGCAACTCATGACCCGGTTGGGAAAATCCAGCGCATCAAACACACACGCTAAACTCCGCTGCTACCCCGGATAATAAACTATATCCATTGTTTTCATAAGACTGGATGTCTTCTCCTTACATCCAAAAACACACTTCTTCATTCGTGCCATTGTTGAGTTTTGAAATTAAACGAATCTGTGTCGCGTGATTAGATGTTTGAAAGTTCTAGCGTCTCCCGCTGATTGACGGGTGGGCGGGGTTTTCCAGGGGAAGTACCCATATAAAGAAGTGATATGTATAGAAAACCCCTGAAACGTCAGCTGGACCCTGTAATCGAAAAAAACTTTCCTAAACCTGTACGAACCCTGGCGAAGTGAACTCTGACGTGTGAATTTGTATCATGTGGAGCGTTGTGACCAGTACAAAACCAGTATGTCACTGAATGACCTTTCTCTCTATTGAAAAGCACCAATGGACAAAGCATTGTATGCTCAAAATCTGATGTGACCACGGCTTAACCTCGAAAGAGACGGTATCTTAAAATCTCTACGGTTTAATCTACCTATTGGTATATCGCCCACCCCTAGGGAATACTGAACTGACAACTAAAATATTTTCAAATGAATCAATATTGAATTGAATCAGAATCAAATTGGAAACTTGCAAACAGGAGTCGAATCAGACGAGGAAGCGAGGTACTGCTTAATTGCAAATATATTTGCTCATTTCCGAAACAAAAACACAGATAAATAAATAACTCAGTCTGAATAACGTGAGAGAACTGTGTAAAATAGCTATGAGCATAATTGCATTTCTCACATAAACCTAATACCAACCCCTCCAGAGAAAATGCTTCATCTCCACGTGCTGGTACAATCGCACTTCAAGATGAATGCTTGCACTCAGTCTTTTATTCCTTGCTGCTTTTGATCAGAAACTGTCCTAAATGCTCGTCTTTCATCTTCGCATGGAGGTCCAAGGCCAGACTGTGTTATTCTCCTGAGCTTTTGTTCTCACCAGCAGGGTAGGAATACATACGCTCAATGAGTGCGCCTTTTTACAGAGAAACGCTATTCATTGACCTATTTTGTATTGTTTTTCCCGTCTCCCTGGAATCAGAATTAGATTCGTAATTCGGGACAACACCATTATCCCAATTCCGCTTTAGGAACGGGACGATCAGAAAAGCAGGAAATAATTGTTTATAATGGACGGACATTGAACAATGTACCAAAGGTTTGGGTGGTGTGATTGAGAGAAAGATGTAAAATGGTTCTCATTTATCAGAATTCAGTTGTTTTGGTTTTACTTTGGTTTGGTTTACACACTGTCAGAGATCAACACTGTCAGAAAAAGGTACAAAACGGTACCTTTTTTGGCGCTGCAGTGGTACCCTAACAGTAATGCGCGGGTTGATTCATAATGAGCGGGTGCCTGCGGTCACAAGCGGTTACGAGTCATCCAAAAATATTTTTAATGATTCGGGTTGCGGTCAGTCGGGTCACTTGAAATAAAGATGCCAATTAATTTTTTTTAAAGGACATTCCACTTTTTTTTAAATATGCTCATTTTTCAGCTCCCCTAGAGTTAAACATTTAGATTTTAACCGTTTTGGAATCCATTCAGCTGATCTCCGGGTCTGGCGCTAGCACTTTTAGCATAGCTTAGCATAATCCATTAAATCTGATTAGACCATTAGCATTGTGCCAAAAAAAACCAAAGAGTTTAAAATTTTTAAAACTGTTTAAAAATTGACTCTTCTGTAGTTACATTGTGTACTAAGACCGACGGAAAATTAAAAGTTGCGATTTTCTAGGTAGATATGGCTAGGATAATAATCAAGGAACATGGTTGCAGCAGGCGTATTGATATTACGCACTGCCCGAAAATAGTCCCCTGCTATTGAAAGTAACCAAGGGGAATATTTGGTTATTTTTGAGCGTGATGCTAATGGTCTAATCAGATTCAATGGATTGTGCTAAGCTATGTTAAAAGTGACCCGGAGATCAGCTGAATGGATTCCAAAACTGTAAAAATCAAATGTACCAGGGGAGCTGGAAAATGAGCATATTTTAAAAAATAAGTGGAGTGTACCTTTAAACAATTACTACTTTAAAAAAAATGCGGGCCAGGAAGTGGGTCGGGTACAATATATATATATTGTCCAAGTTGCGAGGTGGGTTAATTGAAAACGTTGGTTGGGTGTGGGTTGTTTATACATTGACTCGCGTGCGTCACTGTACCCTAAGGTTCCCTTTTTTTATTATGATATACTAACCATAATACAATTGTTTACCTTTTGGGTACATTACTGTACCTTCCGGACCTATTGTGCACCTTTAAAGGTACAGTGCAATGGTTTGTACCCCTAACATTTAACTGGAACAAAATCGGTCCTTAAAGGTACACAAAAGGTCCTTGGTGTATAATGTTGTACCTCAAAAGGTACAAGATTTCACTGTGTTGTATACCCATTAAAATGAATATTTGAGGGTACCACCCCAGTGAGAGAAAAGGTACAAAACTTTTCTTTCTGACAGTCAATAATAATGTTTGAGCAAATAACAGTATTCATTTTTACCCCATACTATAGCTGTACTTCATTAGTTGTATTTGCTAAGGAAAGCATCACTATTACTATTGTGCATACTGTAATTACTGTAAGTATGATGTATACATGGTTAGAAAAAAATGTCAAAATATGTACCCTATCTGTCACTGGGTACAGTACCCCTTAAAAGGTCCTAATATGTACCATTAGGTACAGATATGTGTACATTTGGTACCAATATGTTCCTTTGAGATACTAATGTGAAGCTCTGAGGTACTAATACGCACTGTTTTGGTACAAAGGTATACCTTTTGAAAGGGTACACACAGTGACAGCAACTCCAAATTGTATACTTTCATTGCATGTTTTTTTTTACAGTACATACTATGTAATTATACTATAAGTATTGTATCTTAAATGTCATTGTAATTTTTTTTAATTCATTCCAATTCTAAGACATCCAAATTAAGCGTCTCTTTGTATTTCAATGGGCTTTTAATGGGATTCAGTGTGAAGACTTAAGTTATGTAGCACAATAAATTTGGTTCTGTAAGCTGATTGGCTAAAGTTCCATGCCCGCTTTGTATTGAGAACAAAGGATAAGCTAATTGTTCCACACAGTAGAGCATTGTTTCCCACATACTTACTTCCTCCAACAACAGGAAGCACTTGGTGCCAACCAAAAGACACAACATCAAGTTGTTTTCGCTGCTGAGTCAATAAGCTTTTGAAAAAGACAATGATGACATAATTACAGCTCTCCCATCTTCAGACTTATTTGCGACAATTTCCTTTTGTTGTTCTAGTACTGTACATCTAAATGATCATCTCAATATATTGTTTTTTTAGTTTACGTTTCACAAACAACCCAGTCCACATGTTTATTAAGAGCTGCATTATATGGAGCGTGTGCTTAGCTTTATATCGGTTTGTATATTTACTCAATTATTTTATTTTTTAACTAGCTTTTCATAGCATGCGGCCGGTCTTTCATCACGTGACGGATCGCGGCCCGCCGAGAGCAACCTCTTATCTTTTGTCTGCTGGGAAAAATTGACCTCATGAAAAATGAATAGGATTATTTAAAAGAGATTGCAGTGTAATGAAAACCTATTACTGGGTGCTAGCTCTCCAGCATGTGCCTCTATCCCTTCAAATCCTTTTTTTGTGTGTGTATTACCCGCGCATTGCCCGCTATCGCTTGGCTCAATTTAACATCATATCATATTTGTCACAAGGCCCCAACCTCTATAACCCATCTCTTAATATTTACTCTAGATCTCTAACAATTTTCTGCATTTTTTTTGTACACAATTCTCTTCTGAGGTAGTAGGGTTGGAACAGAAACTAGTCAACTTTTATAAACCATACAAGCCCTCGAATACCAAAACAGCTGGATTTTTTGGAGGTTTGCGGAGGTTTCTGATTTATTCTCAACATAATGCAGGTTTTGGATGTGAGGAGTTTTATGTTCGCTGGCTTGGTGATGATGTGCGCAACGCTGGCTGACCTGCCTTCCAGCTTTGATGCTAGAACTGCTGTCTGGATATCTGTCTTGGCTTTAAACTGGAGTTGTGGTTAGAACATGAGAGCAAGAGTTATTAGCACAAGGACAGACTCTTTCTTTCTCTCTCTCTTTTACTTTCTCTCTTTGTCTGTCCTGTGGTAATACATGAAATGAATAGCATGCCCTGTGGTTGTGTGGTTTAACTTTGTTTACAAGTGTGTAGAGGAAAAACAGTGATTTTATTTCTGATTCAAGCAATCCTGGCTCCCTCCAGGTGTGCTGAAGAAGCATATGCTGCCCACATGTATATGCATATGTAGTAGGCATAAACACACACATACTGTACAGTATTTTGCTCCTGAATCTGAGATAAACTCCAGTAGTGAAGTTTATTGTTCGGCAGTTCATTTTTAAGAAAGAATAGGAATTCCACTTTCATCATATTAGCATCTCTAATGATTACATTAACAGTTCAGCAATTTAATAATGACTGTAATTCAGTGACAATTTGGTACGTTTTAAAGAAGCAACCAAATCAAATGGTCCTAACTATGTACTTAACAAAAATTACAGAATTTAGTTTTTACATATTTTAAGGAAAATTGTATTTTTAAAGGTTGCCTATTTTACAAGATGTAATATAGGTCTCAGGTGTGCCCAAAATGTGTCTGTGAAGTTTCAGCTCAAAATACCCCACAGATCATTTTAATAGCATATACAAAATGCCTCTATTTGGGTGGGAGCAAAAAATGCGCCATTTTCATTTCTGTACCTTTAAATGCAAATGAGCTACTGCTCCACACTCCCTTAAAGGAATATTCAATTTTCTTAAAAGAAAAATCCAGATAATTTACTCACCACCATGTCATCCAAAATGTTGATGTCTTTCTTTGTTCAGTCGAGAAGAAATTATGTTTTTTGAGGAAAACATTGCAGGATTTTTCTCATTTTAATGGACTTTAATACCAACAATTAACACTTAACTCAACACGTAACAGTTTTTTTCAACGGAGTTTCAAAGGACTATAAACAATCCCAAACGAGGCATAAGGGTCTTATCTAGCAAAACGATTGTCATTTTTGACGAGAAAAATAACAAATATACACTTTTAAACCACAACTTCTCGTCTAGATCTGGTCGTGATGCGCCAGGTGACCCCACGCAATACGTCATGACGTCAAGAGGTCACAGAACACGAACGTGAAACTCCGCCCCAGTGTTTACAAGTGTGTTGAAAGAGGACCGTTCCTACGTTGTTGTATGTCAACTGATACTAATTAATGTCTTTTGTGTCAGTTTATTGTTTACAATGGTCCGCAAATGTGCGTTTTATATATGTAACACGTGACCTCCCTACGTCACTACGCATTTACGTTAGGTCATGCTGGACCGGACCTAGACGAAAAGTTGTGGTTTAAAAGAGCATATTTTTCTTGTCAAGGATGACAGTCGTTTCGCTAGATGGGACCCTTATGCCTCGTTTGGGATTGTTTATAGTCCTTTGAAACTCCGTTGAAAAAAAACTGTTACGTGTTGAGTTAAGTATTAATTGTTGTTGTCTATTAAAGTCCATTAAAATGAGAAAAATCCTGCAAAGTTTTCCTCAAAAAACATAATTTCTTCTCGACTGAACAAAGAAAGACATAAACATTTTGGATGGCATGGTGGTGAGTGGATTGTCTGGATTTTTCTTTTAAGAAAATGGAATATTCCTTTAAGGGAGTGTGGAGCAGTAGCTCATTTGCATTTAAAGGTACAGAAATGAAAATGGCACATTTTTTGCTCCCACCCAAATAGAGGTATTTTGGATATGCTATTAAAATTATCTGTGGGGTATTTTGAGCTGAAACTTCAGACACATTTTGGGCACACCCCTGGTAGGCAGTATCCACGCATGTAACCACAGTAGCAGCGCGACCATCATAGAAGCAGCAGCTTGGCAAGTTAACCCACAAACAAAAAAGAAACAGCAACTTGTTGTGTATGTTTGGAGAAGACCAGCAGTGATGGAAGTAAATAAACAGCGACTTTTGTTGCAGTTTGAGTTAAATCACTCCTCAACTTGGCCCATCTTTGTTTTCACTGTCACAAACGGAAATACCTATGACACATTTTTTTTACCTGACGGGAGAGGTTCTGGTGGACCAATCACAGCACTGGGTGTAACCACAGCACGACTATAAATTGGGCTTTAGTGAGAGCTTTCAGTTGACATAGATTTGATTTCTGTGAATACAGTCTTAAACAATAGTATCTCTTAATCATTAAGATATGGCAGACAGTGTACTCGCTCAGAGCAGAAGCTATGGTTATGCAGGACTGTCATTTAGTGGCAGTGGGCGGGGCTTTATCAGTGTGATGTCACATTAACAAGAAAAGCTAAACAGCATATCTAATGAGACTGCTTTGGTTTAATGAGGATTAAAAAATAAAGGGTGAGTGGGTTTTTTTCATTGTAGGTGTTTGTGTTTAAACACTGCAAACACACATTTATGTCCAAACACCTTGTAAAAGTGGATTTTGCATAATAGGTGCTTGTAAGAATATTTTGGTTATGAATCATCAGACTATAGTTGAACTGAATGTTTGTTATTGCATGCAACCTGCCAGAACAAAGCAACGCAACAATGTATTTAATAGGTATATTTATTATCCTTGTTTTATTTAACAGTGCCTAGTAGTTTTGTTTCATAAAACTTAAGAATAGAGTCTTGAAACACTGGAACAAAAACCATTGCCGACCTGTGACACACCTATGACACAGACCAATCAGTCCCATGGGTTTAATGTTTGCTATGTCAGAATTTATTCGGCAAATGCGTTTCCATCTCCCAGGCAGGATAGGCAGGAATTATCTAAAAAACTGTTTTACAAATTTGTTTAAACTGTCTTTATATACCAATACATAATTAAAATGTAAGAGATTATAAAACTTATAAAACTTGAGTGTCTGTAGACCTTTCACGACTGTTTTAAACATTTCCATTCGTGAAGAAACAAATGATTGGCTTGCCCAACTATCACTCTCTCTCGCAACCATGGCACCACCCCTGTTGCTATGGGATCTGCCCAGACATGCGCACACCGATGAGCAAAACTACGGCAGAAAAAGAGCATTCAGAACTCACAGTACCTGCATATGCAGTCAGCGAAGGCAAACAAAGAAATAAACGAAGAAATCAAACGAGAGTAAATATCGCATGGCTTTTCCTCGAGTCGACAATGTGGTAGCGGTATTGTCTCCGGAGTATAGTCCTCATCAGAGTCAACAATGCTTTCATCACGGAAACTCTTACATGCAAATCCCCATATACTGTATGTTATGAATCTCCCACGAAATTCACCTTCATCACAGTGTAACTGATGGTAATAAAAGAACTTGTATCAATGCAACCTGTTTTTAGCTTTGTCTTATAAATATAACTAGCTCGTTTGTTACCGAATCAAACAAAATATATTTTAAACTTTGCCAGTATCGATATGCAAGCTTAATAGTGAGTACTAAAAGCCATCCTATTTGTTTATATTCATAGTGATAAAGTTAGGTGTATTATTACATGTGATTCTGACATGATGTTACTGCATGCACCGTGCTCCTTCCTCTCCGCTCGTCTGAGGTAAATGCTTCTCCCAGCAGAGCAGGTCAGCGTCGCATGTTCATATGTTTTGGGGGCGTGGCTTTAGAAGAAACCCAAAAGGGAGGGGGTGGAGTGAATGGAAAAATTAGCTGGTCATGAAAGGTCTACAGACACTCGATTTTTATACTATCTTTTTCAGAGTACTTACATTTTACTTATGTATTGGTATATAAAGACAGTTTAAACAAATTTGGAAAAAAAGTGTTTTAGACTTTTTTAGACTTAAAACTGCCTACTCTGCCTTTAAGGGATTTTTATTCGAAATTTGCAGTTTCCATCACTAGTTTTTAATGCGATAAAATGCGCATAAAATCATGGTGATGGGAACATGCCTAGTGGCACGACTTCCATGAAGGGACTTTGATGCATTTCGCTGAATAATGATGCAGGGAACAGTTACTATTTTATTGCATTAACAAAGGAATGCAGATGTTGAAGAACCATTAACAAAACACAACATCATGAAAATCATTCAGTACTTGTGTTTTTAAAACAAATGGAACGCTTCTCTATTCCCAATTCTAATTAGCTCCAGCAATTAACAGTCATTAAAAAGTAACCTGAGTGAGTGTGCTTTACTTAATCACGAAGTCTTTTTTCTCTCTCTCTTTCTCTGGAAGATGAAAGCAACATGTATGCTTTGTCAAGACAAAAGTCATCATGTAATGAACACACTCTCGCTCGCTTCAGATCAGAACACGCTCATGCCCACAGCTGTGTCCAGTCTGCAATGACCTGTTGATAGACTTTTTCCGCTGTGTTTTTGTTTGATGGATTGACCCCTGAGGGCTGAAAGTAGACCGCTGTAGAGAGCATACAGGTCTAAAATGAAGGGGAAAAACAACGTGCAAGGGAGGGAGACCAAAGGGTTTCCAGCATAAAGTCTTGATTCTTTTCCTGCTCCATGTGTACTGCCCGAGGCTACGTTTGGATGCTGGTAAAACATCATAAACACAGCCTGTCCTTTAAAGCAAATGCATTGCAGTCTTTGTCCAGAGGGCATCACTATAATAGTAAAACTTAATGTAAACCAGTGAAACATGTGATTTAGCCTCTAGCATATAGTTTAATCTATTATGTAACTATAATACATTTCAGGTAGAATAGTGAGTGGTTCGGTACAGTGCAGTTTTTGGCCTTTCTTGGGTAGAAAGAGATTTGTGTATTTTTATTTGATAACATGATCCATGATTCATTTTATCAGTGGATTGGACCGCCATGACTGTCTCAGAACATCATTATGAGCTGCCTGTAGATTGAGGCAATGTGACCAAAATCTTAACACCATTCCAAGTAATTTTACCAATAGTTTTAAAACACAACAAAAAGATCCTGCACACTATTAATCTGGCAAAAGTATCTAAAAGTTTAGTAATCAAAACATTTCAGTCCCATGACCTTCATCAGGTATAAAGAGCAAATTCAAAAACGTACTCATTTAAAAACAGCACATGACCAATCACAATGACATAATTACCAATAACAATCAATGACACAACGCAATACATAATTAGTATCGTCCCATCCTAGGGATACACTTTAATATTTAATATATATATTTAATAAAAAATGTAGGAAAGGAAATACAAAAGAGTCACATTCTAGCAACAGAAATTTAAACATTATATTAACAAATATTACATTATTCATCACAATAGGTTTGAAGTTAGAAGAGCAAATATTTAGGATTCAAAACTCTTTTTATCGTCTGATAGAGAGAACAATTGTTTTTAAAAAAGCATTTTGCTATTCATAATTTTGCTGAAAATCAAACAAAAATGGTTTATACTAGATATGCCCTGATTTGATCGCAAAGATCTGTATCGGGGCCTATCAAGGCATTTTTATCTGATCTCCTTATCCGTTTAAATTCCGTTTACATCCCATACATATATATATATATATATATATATATATATATATATATATATATATATATATATATATATATATATATATATATATATATATATATATATATATATATATATATATATATATATATATATATATATATATACCCTGGGACTTTTTGTTCCTCTCTGAGGTTTTACTCCTAGGGGGTTTTTTCAACCCCAGGGAAGTCAACCGACTTTGGCTTAAAGTTGGCTGGAGCGCGCTGCGACGCTTCGATAGCATTTAGCTTAGCCCCATTCATTCAATGGTACCATTTAGAGATAAAGTTAGAAGTGACCAAACACATCAACGTTTTTCCTATTTAAGACGAGTAGTTATACGAGCAAGTTTGGTGGTACAAAATAAAACGTAGCGCTTTTCTAAGCGGATTTAAAAGAGGAACTATATTTTATGGCTTAATAACACTTTTGGGAGTACTTTGACTCGGCGCAGTAACACCCTCCCTCTCCCATTATGAGAGTGAGAAGGGGAGCGGACTTTTCAGGCGAGTCAAAGTACTCCCAAAAGTGCTATTACGCCATAAAATATAGTTCCTCTTTTAAATCCGCTTAGAAAAGCGCTACGTTTTATTTTCTACCACCAAACTTGCTTGTATAACTACTCGTCTTAAATAGGAAAAACGTTGATGTGTTTGGTCACTTCTAACTTTATCTCTAAATGGTACCATTGAATTAATGGGGCTAAGCTAAATGCTATCGAAGTGTTGCAGCGCGCTCCAGCGCTTACGTGCACGCACACAGATGATAGAGGGATGTATCAACAATTCTTAGTTAAGGTAATAACATATTTTAATATTGAAAATGAGTAGACTATTCCTTTAACTTAGCACCCTCTTGTATACGATACATTATTAATACGCTCGCTTGTAAAGTTTATTCATAGCCGCTGTATTTTGCTACTTATATTGTCTGTTGATTTTTCTGTGTTTCCCCTACTGCTTTTAATGTAAAGCTGCTTTGAAACAATCACCAATTGTGAAAAGCGCTATTTAAATAAAATTGAATTGAATTGTATTCAAAGATTGGCTGTTTGCAGGTTTCTTACACAGAAAGTGCAACTTGTGACCGAATACTCATTGAACACATCTGCTGTGTTGAAATATGAAAACACTGCATCAGGCATTTGTAATGTCTTTAACGTAAGCATTTCATGAGGCTGTACAGCCATAGAGCGACGTCTAATAATGCCAAATTGATACAGAACCTCAAAACATAAAACCTGACCGAAAGTGTTTCACTGTAAATATTGTATACCATCATCCCCCTTCTGTTGTATAGTGTCAAAAATGTAGCATGTGCTTATGATGCATCTACATATCCTTTATAACTAGGCGGCTGACAAGGATTTGAGACACAGCCCATATACCCACATGATATATGTACTTCATGAGTGGATAAAACATGTTTCCACCAGATGCTCTTTACTCTGATCCCTGTCTTCACCCTTGGCTTCCTCTCTCTATACCCTCCCACTCAACCTCTGTATTCTGGCTTTCACCTGTGAGTTGTTACAGTAAAATGAGTGAGATGATGTTGGGGTCTGGGGTCTTTCCGTCTCATCTGTCTTTCTCACTCCTTTCTCGCTGGTGTTTAGTGCATTGTAAGGAGTGCATCTATTTTAAATAGGTCTCCCACCGAGACCATATGTGACCTCTGACTTGTTAAGGAACCCATATGCTGTGTTGCATTTAAAATTGGGCTATGTCTGTTTGATATTGTATCTCCTACTTTTGCTTATGAAGCATTCTTTTGTCTAAAGCTTTGAAGGCAAGTACATCACTACTGAAAAGGTCAGCAAAAAACAGCCTAAGGTTTCAGCTGGTCTCCCAGCCCGGTTTTAGCTGGTTAAGTGGGTGTTGCATGCTGGTTTAAGAGGGGTTTGGACAATTCTTAGCTGTTTAGGGTGGTAGACCAGCTGACCCACCAGCTTAATCCAGCTTGGCTGGTCTTAGCTGGTTTAAGATGGAAGTAGCTGGTTTAAGCTGGTCTTCCAGCCTTGACCTCTTCTTGACGAGCAAAAAAAGTGGCCAAAACCCCTTAAGATCCAGCCTGCTACATTAGCTTAAACAGCTTAAACCAAGCTGTGAGATTTTCAGTAGGGATGACCTACAGTATGTGGGATTTATTTTTAATTAAGGAGGTTGGATATTTTGGCTACTAACAGGTGCAAAAAATCAACCATGCAATCTCCTTAGACAAATATTTGCAGTAAAATGTTGCATGCTACTCTGTTTCAGCATGACCATGCCCCTTTGCACAGTGTGAGCTCGATAAAGAAATTATTTGCTGGCTTTGGTGAGGAAAAACCTAGCTGGCCGGCACAAAAGCCCAGGCCTTAACACCTTGAGTATCGACTGGAGCACCGACCATGAGCCAGACCTGTTTACACAGCACCAGTGCTTAACCCACCTGATGCTTTTGTGTCTGAACAAAAGCAAAATGGTGGTCTAACATTTATTAGTAAATCTTCCCAAACAGTGAGAGCTGTTATAGCTGTTTTTTGAGAAATTCAACAAACACATACTGTATGGATGTGATCCATGTGTGTCCACACATATTTAGACCTATAGTATAAGAAAGAAATATTTGTATTTGTTTTACAGGTGTAAAGTTGTCAATTAAGTTTATTTCTATAGTGCTTTTTACAATATTGCGTTATTGCAAAGCAGCTGTCCAAATATGCACATGCAGAAAATGTTTAACCAAAGTCTTGTTAAGGAAGTCACGTCACTGCGTCGCCATGTTTGCAAGACCTTTAGGTAAAGCAAGACCTGTTACATTCTACGCATGTGCAAACAATCGCCAGGGACTGTCGCAAAGAACTGGCCAGTCTGTAAAGAGCCCCTCCACCAGGGTTGACGATTGACTATTTTTACTGGAAGGCAGGACTTCTTTTGGTAGAGCGGCCATATTGACTGTTGCAATCTCCCCTATTCATAGCAATAGGAGTTATTTTTCCCAGGTAAAATATCTTTGGTGTGACACACTTTATTAATGAAAACTTTATCATGTACATTTTTGTTTATTCTTTTTTATCTTTTATTTATTTATTATTTACACTTTGTTTGTTTGTTAGAATGATTAGCATAAATCTTTGATGATACACTGACTTCACTATTTTTAACACACTTGTCACAACAAATAGTTAAGAAAATATATTAAAATTCTTCTACAAATCTTTGCAGAGTTTACCGGAAGATACATTTGTTTTACAAAAGCCGCTTGTTTATGTTGTTTCTTCTGAAACCGTCTATGGGTGATTCTCACGAAAACTTGGTTTTAAAAATGTCAAGCATGAAAATGTAAAAATTGCTTAAATTTACTTTTTTTCACACCAGACATTGAAAAACAAAGTCTGGAGTAAATGGGAACATTAATTTAAAAACTTGTACTTATCATTTAACACTTTTTGTAACATAATTTAAAAAATTTGTCCTAAAAAATCTCATTACCGCAACAGTCAGAAAACATCAACACTGACATATTTTCAAAATGACATGACAAACCTGAAAGAACATAATTTGGAGATTCTGCACATGCATTTAAAATCAAAGTATTATGCTTCTATTAATTAAATTAACATTTAATAAGCATCTGTTGCGGTAATGATAATTAAAATGTCGTGTAAGCATTCTGACAAGACAATATTTCAAATTAACTGTAAAAAAAAGATCTTACCTGGTAGCCATCTTGAAGTAACTGGTCCATGTGCTTGGTCACTTAAAATCAAACTTTATTAAAATTCTGTATGTGTGCTTAAACTGTTCTCAAAAAGTGTTGCGGAGGATGAGAACATCAGGCATGGACACATAATTTTCCTAATTTTTCCTTATTATTATTATACATGAATATTCAGTAAATATTTTTTCTGTCATCTAAAGTAGTCTAGCAAAACATCCATTTATTTTTTTTCTTAATTCTTAATATTTTTGTGTTGATTTGATTAAATTACAACATAACGCATGTTCAAACACAGCCGGACACATTGCGGTAATGAGAATTTCTGCAGAAAATGAGATAAAATTTCCAATTATAAATTCTTATGTTGAAATCACACATTGTGCAAGGTAGAACACAGTATTGTGTTAATTCTGATGCTTTTTAATGTTACTATATTACACTTTTAAAGCTAAAATCATTAGTGCCGTGGTGTTTCAATGGTTTCGTGAGAATCACCCCTATACATCTGGTTATTTATTTGTTTGTTTATTTTTGTCTTTGTTATTACGATGATACACTGACTTCAGACAAAGATATTTAATATTAACAAGATGCGTCACTTGTATTAATATGAATGGGGGAGATCGCAATGGTTAAAATAGCTGCTCTAGTCCCGCCTCCAAGTAAAAAGGCCAATTGTTAATCGGAATCCTCGGGGAGATGGACTTTGCAAGTATTGCGGCGGAGTGATGCGACTTCCTTGCTTCAGATGAATTTGCCTGAACCTCCAGCAAGAGCACACAAAAACCATGGTGTACATTTACACTGCAAAAAATGACTTTTTTACTTAGTATTTTTGTCTTGTTTTCAGTAAAAATATAAAAAAATACTTAAATGAAGATGTATTTTCTTGATAAACAAAATGAAAATAAGTCTTGTTATTAGACAAAAAAATATAAAATTAAATTGAGTTTGTGTCCAAAACTAGCAAAAAAATCTGCCAATGGGGTAAGAAAATTTTTCTTGAATTAAGTGTTTAAGAAAATGCAAACTTATTTCAAGATATTTTTTCTTACCCCATTGGCAGATTTTTTTGCTTGTTTTAAGCACTAATTCGCTTAAGTTTATTTTTATTAGTCTAAAAACTAGACTTATTTTCCACATCATTTTGCTAATCAAAAAATGTAAGACTTTTTGCATAAAACAAGCAAAAAAATCTGCCAGTGGGGTAAGCAAATTTTTCTTAAATTTTGTGTTGAAAGCAATTTTTAAGATTTTTTTGCTTACCCCATTGGCAGATTTTTTTGCTTGCTTTTTTACAATTTTTTTGATATTTTTACTGAAAACAAGGCAAAATATTTTTTTCTTGAATTTTTTTTTGCAGTGTGTAAAGTGATTCTTCACCATTTTATGTTAATCTTCCGTCTCATATTAATCAAAATTGCATGTCGACATAAAGACGCTGTATGATTTGAGCTCAAGTTTGTATTCTGAGCTCAAGTGGTCTGATGTTGTTGTATTCCATGACTTCCTATTAAATATTCAACTACATTAATAGTCATAATAATGCATAATGTTCCTTTGTTCTTGTGGGGTTAGTTATTTTCTGTTCTCCGTGTTCTTTATTGTCTGTTCACATGTCTGTGGTTTTTCTTGCAGCATGTGCTGTAAAATCCAGGCATCGACTCACTTTTGGCATGTACCGTACAGTTTTTTTCTGTGCTTAGGCTGTAGTAATAAAAGGGGTTGGAAATACGTTTAATAAACCAATCCATTTTGTGGATGTTTTACTGATGCCCAGACTAATGTTTATTGACAAGATGTGAAGGCTTTGCTGACTAGGTGGGTTTGGTAAAGCTTGGCTTTGGGAAAAAGCCCCAATGCGTCTTTATGAGCTTTGACATATTTAATTAGCAGGATGGTCTTAAGAGCCCTTGCTCTGGGCTTTTAATCTCCCTAAAACCTTCTCGGCGCTGGGTTCCTGTTCTCCCGCCTGCTTTTTCTCTCCCTCCATCACTCCTCATATTCCTTCACGTTTCTTTGCCTCTGCCTTTCTTGGCAGGCCTGGTTCCACCCACACGTGATTCCTTGCCTCGGAATCCAATTCCCATCAAAATTGTGTTACACCTCCGGCTGCGAGAGCTCCCATAACTCTCTCTGGCCGAGCAGCTAGGGGCAATAATCTGCATCCAGCCGCCAGATGTGGCACACAGTCGAATACAATAAGAATATTTTCTCTTCACATGTTGTAATTCCCTGTGCTTATTCAGCGCCAAAATTGTATAACATATAGGATGGTAGCCATTATTATCCCATATGTCTTACTGCAGCCTTTGCCACACACACCAATAAACAAACTTAAACTCGGTGCCTCACAGTGAATCTGAAACGTGTTGATGCAGCATGTATAGATGTTTTTTTCTGTTTGATTATTTTTGGTGTTCAACTGTCTGCATCCGTACACTTGTCTAGATAAGCTTTTTCTTTATGCTTGTTTTAATACAAAGCTGTTTAAAAAGTCTTTTGTGATACCACGCTTTGGCAAAATCATTTGTGCCAATAACAAAAAATGCAATCCCAGAATGTATTACCATGACCTGGAAAAAGCGCATTTGGTTTTACAAGTGTCAAGTTTAAATATGCATTTGTTTCATTAATTTTGGGAGAAAGACGTAGTTCAGTGAATAAAAAAATTATTAAAGGGATACTTTAACCAAATATCAAAATTACCCTTTTTGATTTACTCACCCTCAAGCAATCCAAGATACAAACAGTAGCATACTTAGGCCACCACTACCATTAAATGTGTTGTTTTTGCAATTGAATAGTGATCATACCCTGCAAAAAATGATTTTCAAGAAAAAAAAATCTTAGTATTTTTGTCTTGTTTTCATTAAAAATATCTAAAAAAATCTTAAATTAAGATGCTTTTTCTTGATGAGTAAAACGACCCAAGAAAATAAGTCTACTTTTTAGACTAAAAATATCAAATTTAAGTGATTTTGTGCAAGAACAAGCAAAAAAATCTGCTAATGAGGTAAGCGAAAAAAGTGATTTTTTTCTTGAATTTAGTGTTTAAGAAAAATATTCAAGATTTTTTTGCTTACCACATTGCCAGATTTGTTGCTTGTTTTATGCACAAAATCAAATAAATTTGATATTTTTGGTCTAAAAACTAGACTTATTTTCCTGGGTCATTTTGCTCATGAAGAAAAAGCAACCTAAATTAAGAATTTCTAGACATTTCTACTGAAAACAAGACAACATTTTTTTTTTCTTGAAAACATTTTTTGCAGTGTATATAAAAATTCTCAGTCTCTTTATTAGAATACAATCAGAAAATCCAGGAAATGTGTATGTAGTATTAAAAACGGTATAAAAGCATAAGCTGAAGTGTCAAGTATCTAGGGCAAACCCCCCTTGAACAATAGCAGGCAGCTGCAGGATCTCTTAAACATAAATGAAATTAAATCCTAATTTGTAATTCTAATCGAATGACTTCAGGACTTCAGTCTCCTCAAAAAAGCTCAAGATGTGTTTCGTGCCAAGAGAGGTCACACTAAATACTGACCTGAAGAAGACATTTAGTCCTGAAAATTTTTTGTTTTTAATTTTGTGTACATATTTCCTGTATTTTCTGTTTGTATCTGAAAAATAAATATGAATTGACATTAAAACTTTGCTAAAACAACAAAGCTGGTGATGGTGGCCTAAGACTTTTGCATAGTACTGTTTGTCCATCATCTTTCCGGCGAACACATTTGGAGTTATTTTTGTAAATGTCCTTGCTCTTCTACGCCTAATAATGGTAGAAAACGGGGATTAGGGAACAACTTCTGACTTTAAACCCAACAAAGTGCATTCATCCATCACAGAGGTAATCCACATGGCTCCAAGTGGTTAATAAAGTTCTTCTGTGGGTAATCGATGCAATTTTGTAAGAAAAATTTCCAGATTTCAAACTTTATAAACAGTTACAACTAGCTTCCGGTTATTCCCTGATCCCCGTTTTCTACTTGGAAGCTTGGAAAAGCAAGGACATTTACTAAAACAATGTGTTAATCTTTAGTGCATTAACTCATTCAGTGGAATCAGCAAAATTATCCGATTCACGCTATTACATTTCCTCTTTTCTTGGACTACAACAAATACACAGATTGTAGGCAACAGTTTACTTCCTGGGATTGGTGATGTAGTAAAGACCGACATTATCATAATTCCTACCGCTTAGGACTCACAGCCTGTAAGCTAACTACTGTAAGCATTGCATTGTGAGCGATTCTTTCATGGTAAGGAGCGTCACATTTCTGGCTGACGTCAGAGGTATTTAGGCCAATCACAAAGTACAGATTAGCTGGCCAATCAGGGACACAGCGCTTTTCAAATCTATGAGTTTTGTACATGAATCAATGCATTTCAGGAAGAGAGTGAAATCTGGAGCTATAAAAACCATGCAAACACATTGTATTATACCAAATACACAAAATAACGTTTTTTTTGCCCTTTAACCAATGCTAAGTATTTTAAAAAACACATATACATCCCAAAGTGTTCATATACAAACATTTTATAAAAAAATCACATAAAACATACATTTTTTAAACAATTGCATGAACAGTCAAGAATCCAGTATAGACAATTTATACAATAATCAATTACATTACATTACAATTGTACCTATCAAAATACATACTGTAATGTATACCTATAATAATGTAACCTATCACGTGACCTGTTAACAAAAAAAAAATACATGCTGCAAATGCAGAAGTCACTTATGGTCTTAGCAGCTACGTGTTTAGAACTGCAGAATTGGCCATCTATATACAAACATCTACTGTATGGTCCGAGCTGGTGTGATTTAGTAAAGGCTGGAACTCATTTGGATATTCATGTATTACGTACACTAATGAGGCAAGCGTGACGAGTAACCCTACAGTATAGCCATTTTACATATGCTATTTTGATATTAGTTTTAAGTGATAAAGGCCTTTAACAACATGCTAATGTATTAGAATCAACTGAGTCACGTTTCTCGTGCAGGTTTGTAAGTAGCAATTTTCCTTCTGACACGTGAAGTTGCCAGCGTTCAAGCTCAGTCACGGTTCATTTCACATATACAAAACCATAAACTTGGATGTGTGTTTTTTTTTGACAGGTGGGTATTTAGACATTTCCCTGGATGGCAGCTCTCTTTTCTCACACACTTCATTTCTCTCTTTCTCTCTTCGTCTGGGTCTGAGTGTATGAAGGGAGTCGAATCCACTTCCTCTGAGTGGCCACTTGGTTCTTCCTCCTTAATTGCAGTGAAGTGCAGATGAAAGAGTGGAGAGAAGGACCATGAGATTTCTTTCTCTTTAAAGCTCCGCTCTCGAGCCGCATATCTGAGCTTTGCTTCCTATTAGCCGACTCTCAGTGTATTTATATGTGTGTGCATCTTAGGCAGATGAGCTCTCTTGCCAGCAGTACAGGGAAAAGCTGTGCGAGCAAAGCACTCTGGGAAATCTTTTCTTCTCCTTTGGCCTATATACACAGACCGCAGGTCCCTCCACACCCCGATACCACAGCACCTTCTTTCCAGAACAAACACTCCAACTTTCCTTCTCAAGCCATGGAAAACTCCTGTGTTGCCAAAACCAGGGAATACCTTGTGCAAAAACATAGTGTGTGCTCGTTCTTATTATTTTAATATGCCAGACAAACCAAGCCAAGTCACAATGTGTTTCACACAGAGTTTATGAGATATATGCTGTCTGAAAGATTAGTGCTGAAAGGACATTGTTGTTCAGTATGAAATAAATCATATGGACTTTTAATGCCTGTACAATTGCACAGTCATATGATGGTTTCCCAGAGCCACCCTGTATGAGTTACTTTCTTTATTTTGGATCTTTTTTGTTATGACATCAAACCAGGTGTGACGTGTCATAGTGCGGCAAGTTTAAATATGCAGTGCTTGAATGAGAGTCGACAGTCACTATTCATAAATATCAGTCATGTGACCTTTTACGTCATTCCAGTTGCCTGCCGCCATCTTGAGTACCTACCGAGTACCAGTAGGCTACTGACAAGCATTGGCTAGCTTGCTACAATTTACGAATTTCTTATCTTTTACTGTCTATGATTCTTATGGATAAGGGAAATGGCTACGAAGACAACATTTCGCATTTTGACTGTCATGAAAAGAGACGCTACTTAAAAAAGAAATATCTTTGTTAGGGTGTAATGCCTACTCGATCCCTGATGCGTTCTTCCAGCCGCTGTCCGCTGCTACCAAACTACCACTATTTTAACAACACTAAGAAAGCACGGCACAACATGAAACTTTGCTCGAAGTATCACTTGGATCTCTACACATGAACTCGAGCATTAAGAACATTGTTTGTGTACACAGAGTTTACTAAAAAGAAGGTTTTAAACAACTGACTTTGGTTGTTTTGGCATCCGCTCGCCATCTTTGTCAGACATAAAGAATCAATTTCCGAATGCGTATGAATGAATCTCATATGAAGCTCCCTTTTCAACTAGAAGGTCAATATTGTTTTTCACTTGCGACAAAACAACGAATTATCCGTGCATTTATATGGAACTATGCTTTAGGAGCTATACATTTTAACTCTCCTCCCTCCTTACGTCACATTCGGAGATCGATACATCTTGACTGGCAAAAACAACCAAAGTCAGTTGTTCAAAACCTTCTTTTTAGTAAACTCTGTGTACTCAAACAATGTTCTTAATGCTCGAGTTCACGTGTAGTGCCACAGGTGATACTTCGAGCAATGTATCATGTTGTGTTGAGCCTTCTTAGTGTTGTAAAAATAGCAATTTTGATGCTCACAACATTGAAGGCATAGCTTCTAGTTCTTTTTCGACCACTTCAGGTACTCAAAATGGCGGAAGAAAAGTGAGTGACGTCAGCTGATATTTATGAAAAGGAGAATGTGATGTTCAATAAACAATTACAAATTTATTCTCATATCTTACATATCTGTATAATTATAAAGTAAAAAACTCCTTTTGAAATGAAGAGGTGTGAATTTGCTGCTCCGTACCAGGCATTTTTTTTACACAGCGGTGTGTATTGAAGTAATATCCAATATCTGCTCAAGGCAAGACTAAACACAATATTCGCACCCGTGAGTTCGACTCATCGTCCATCTCTGTCTGAAACGCTTATGGCTAAACTACTCAGAAAGCCCTGTAAGTCGTGGAAAGACGTGGAAGGTCACCACGCCAGTCAGCAGCAACCGTAAATATGATTCCCACCTCTCTAAACCAAAGTCATTGATTCTAGCATCTGATTGGACCGTAGCAATTTGTTTCTTGGTAGAGGATACGTTCCTAATACACGGTTGCCCTTGTCTGCTGATCATCTTTAGATTAAAATGCCTCCAATGTCAAACAGCGGTATGCAGTAAGGCTCGAGCGACCGTGTTAGACAGTAGAAATTAAAAGCAGATGTTGGAGATGCTCACACGATGCAGATTACAATCTGTGTGCGGCACGACCCCGCGTTCTTGCTTTCAGAACGTGCCTTGTCGGTTTGCTAATGAGCTACATACGCAAAAACTGCTGTCATGCTCAAATAACACATGCCGTAACTCCAGGCCTCCCACTTGTGATGCTGATACATCATATGAGTAAATATCGGTTCATTTGTTTGTGTGTAGCTTTGGGAATACCCAAAATCCACACTTATGTCTGTTTTTATTAATGGGATTTAAAAGGGATATGATTGGTTTAATATGAATTTCTTTCTCCGCTGTGATTGGTCGATACTTACTTGACTATTCATATTGTTGGGCGTGTAGCACTAGCCACCCGAAGCAGCATTCCAGAGGTTTATCGTGAATCATTTAGCAGTAGAAACTTGTATTCGATCATTTATTTCAGGAGAGTAAAAAATTGCTGACAAGACCCGGGCGGGAGCTCGCAGATGTGTTTCCTTTTGTTTTCCTAACATATCCAGACAGAAGAAAAGCGCTGAGGTTTTAGCTTCCATGCCAGGAGCGCAAACAGAAACAGACTATAAAATTTAGTGGAAATAAATGGGCTGGATGCGGCTGTGCGCATGTTATTTGCATTGTAGACGGGGGAGTTCGTTTCACATGTTTATGCTATGATGCGTTTGTTTGTTCTTCCACATACAAAGTATGTAAGTGTCAAAAATTCGCTGTTTGGTTTTAAGTGTAAAACTGTATTGAGGGCATGGGTGCTGATGCCGATAAAGCTCTTTCAATAGTCTGTGTTTGTGTCTGCTCACCTCCATCACCCTCAGATTGCACAAAGACTGAGTCATGAAAACACACACACACACATGCGCGCGCACACACACACACACAGGTGTTGAGTGAAGAGTGAAAGACCGATAAATGCTTACTGTCTAAAACTCTTTCTCTGTCCTTTGCTCTCATTCAGTGGTTTTCCTCCTTTCCATAAATCACTCAGGAACTGGGACTTTTCCCAGAAATTCTTCTTTAACAAAAATCAGGCTTGTAAATTTGAGCTGTCTCCTTCCGGAGCAGAGGTTTTTATACATTTTTATACACATACAGGGTGAATGAAAGTACTAGTATCTTCTTTCTTTGCGTATACATTAAGGCGGTGTTATGCAAATGTTCCAACTAGTATGTCGTCCAGCTGCAGGGGTGTGTGTGAACGAGGCGTTTTAGGAGGGCGTGGATAAGGTTTCACTTTTAAAAAGATCTCTTTGGGTTTGAAATTTAAATTTTTGTAACTTTACAAATTTTTTATTTGGACAATCAGTTTTTAACAGTCTAAAGACAAAGGAAAACATGAAATCGGATTATGACTCCTTTAAGGGTTGGGTCAGGGCAGGGTTAACCAACCTGCTGTTCACAAAGCCCTGGTGGTGAGTGGGGGAATTGCAGGGGATTTGTGAGTTTCTGAAAAAAACCTATGAAATCATAAAATGTAAATAAATAATTTAAAAAATTAAGCACGTACTAACAAAAATCTACATTTTATTTGTTTAATCTGCATGTTATCTGACAATTACACAACACTACAAAATTTTAGAAAACTGAAAACTTGTGCAAAATGGACAGTGTATGTTTGTACCAATAAAAGAAAATGACCAGATAAAGGTCCAATAACCAGTAATAATGACAATAACTATGGAAATACTACTGATGAAGTCTTTAAAACGGATGAAATATTGTTTTTGAAGTTTAACATGCAAATGTACTATTTAATTATTGAAATATTCACATTAATTCTCAGGGGGTACTTCAAGTAAATAATTCAAAAGGCCAAAAGGGGATCGACTGACAAAAAAAAAGAAAAGTCCTGTGTACTGTAGAATATATAGTTTGTAGTATAAAGCCCTATTTGGAAAAAAAATGTAGGTCTGAATTGCCTACTGTTTTTTTATTTTGTATTAACTGGTAATTAAATTGCCGTCCGGATCCAGATCTCTGAGTATATAAAAGGGATCACAACAAAAGTCATTTTACACTTTTTTTGGGGGGGGGCTCTGAAAGCACCGTAAGGTCATGCGCTTTGCGTTTATTCTGCATCAGTGAAGTGTCTTTCTTTGCGCATATTTTAAACATTGACATCGTAATAACTAATATGATGAGAAATATATATATGAGGACAATCATTGCTCTTCTACAGCGAGTGGGAGCTGATGTAAACAGAAGAAAATTACGAAAACGTTTAAAATGTCTTTTATCAGCCGCAACAAGTGTTAAATAAAATTTAAAATGTTCTTAGTTACACAACAGTATTACATATAAATATACTTGTAAACCAAGTATCCTGGCCATGTAAATGATCATGTAATTGACCAGATGTCTTGATGCACATCCACTGCAAATTTATCTTCACCTGAATGCATGCATTTTATCGCAGATTAGGCATGCAAATATATTATATATTTATTACCTTAAATCTGTAAAAAAGTGATAAAGTTAATGGAAATCTTTAAAAACTTGAGTTTATTCTCGCTTCTGCACTGCAGGGTCACAGGGAGCTTGGACTTATTCCAGCATCTTGAGCTGTCCATCACAGCTCTCAAAACCTGTTAAAATGAACTACATGAGATCATTAGTTTAGGCCTATGAAATTTAATCCAAATTATGGGTTAACTTTCTCAGTCGTGAGAAATTCCTCACATCCTTTATTTGGGTGTTGAGAAGCTCTGGCTACAGTTAGGGCAATGACATTAATGATTTTAGAATAATATTTTAATATGCTGTATATATTTAACAATACAATATATAAGTAGTCCTTTGGATGTACTTTGTTTTTAAAGGATTTTCTTTTTTGTATTGTTCACAATAGCTCATTAATATGCTTTTGAAAATGCTGCAAACCCGTATCACATTAGATTTTTATAGGAAATTACAGCAGTCAAAAATTGTTTAAATTAGGTTAATATAAAAAGTGCAATGACCCTTGCGTGCTAAGATTTCAGTGCATGTTAAAAGCAAACACACATGGTCACACATTGTGAACTTTGTGATAACCACTGAAAAGCCCAACGTCTGCTTGAAGTATGTACAGTAAGAAAACACAGGTCCTTTATCATAAAGCATTTAACATACACAGAACTATAGTATGTATTTATTTAAGTAAATCAGTCTTTTGTAATCATACTTTGCCATTTTAAGATTTGAACAGTGGCGGCTGGTAACTTCTCTTCCAAAGGGTTGCGAATTCAAAATATGTGTTCGGAGTGCCGTGTGTTGCTACTCATTTCAAAATATGTGTTTGTTGCGTCATGTGAACCATGTGCATTATGCCTCTTGTCAACACGTCAAAAGGGTTTGTGATATACAAATGCGAGCGTCTCTTTTATCATAAACCCTCTAGATGCATCTGCAGCAGGATCGTATTTTGACATCACACATTATGCAAATAAGTTTACATTATGCGCCAAACACATATTTTGATATGACGAGCCACACATGTGACGGGCTACATACATGCTGTGACGAGCTTCGCATCATGCGCCCTCGAAAAAGAAGTCACTGGCCGCCACTGGATTTGAATTGTATTTCGATTAATTGTACGGCACTGTCTGGTACCCTAGTTGTTCATAAATTGCCTGAAGTTTAGCAGTGATGAGACTGCTGGCTGCTTTTGTTCATTGTCTGATGTCTCTCTTGTGTAATTGTGACTTTAAAAACTCAACTCGCTAGTCTCTCTCTCTCTCATATGACACATGCGCATTGCAATAAAAGAAATAGAGAGAGAGAACAAGGTAGGGAGGGGAGGGAGTTTGTTTTTGATTCAAGTTGAAAGCTGCCATATTTAGCTGATTGGAATTGATAGATTAATTTGAGCTGCAGAACGCCATCTGTTTGTTTCTCGGCGCGTTAGCACATTTTCCCCAGGTGTGTTTGTGATACAGCCACTTCTTATGTTGCATAACTTTTATTCGCTTGTCTCTGTTGGCAGCTCCCCCATTTTTGATGTAGTGCAGTGCTTCAAAAACACAGAAAGAACAGGACCTTTAAGGTAATCCCTGTCTGGGAAACCACCCCATTGTCCTGAAGAATAATCTAAATGAAGCTTTTTATTAAAGAGAGATTGATTTTTTTCAGCCGGGAATCCAGTCATCTGTCTTTCTCCATGTCGTGTTCAGTCAGGACCACCACATGGGCACACACATCTAGCCGAACGTTCATGCTCGCACATCCACACACCCATTCGAAAGCATACCTGCCTACACCGACCAAGATTGTAATGAGTTTCTGATTGATCGATACGATCTTTATTACATCAAAGTAAGATGAAGGCTCTGTGGCTAGGCGGGTTTCTCTGTTCTATGTTGGTATGAAGGTGCGGTTTAATGGCGCGCGCTGGTTACCAATGTAAGTGACCATCCATCACCCTTTACTCAAAAAGTGACAGACCCCCGCCCATAACCATCACTCTCAGAAAGCCAGCGACCTCTGCTACGCCCCTGTACCCACGCTAACCCAATAAAGGTGATCTGTAATTATGAGATGCCTTTTAAAAGTCTGCCGTAGGCAATTATCAAAGCCATACATCTCCTGTAGCGAAAATATCATAACAGGCCAAGATTAAAGGTTTTTAATACCTGCTCCATGGTGATGGATGCCAAAAATGCATGGGTGGGGAGGGGGCGGAGAACAGGTTTTACAGTCTGTTTTCTTGAGTGTCTGTAAGTGATACATGTATGTCTATCTTCTCTTCTTGTTTAGTATGATTGACAGTTGCAGGTTTGTAAGTCATATAGAAAGGCAACTTACAGATAGATATTTGCTGAACCTTGCACGTATAAAAAAAGTGAAGCGTTTCTGAATGAGACAGGAGACAATATTGACACTGACACAGTTAACCTTTCAAATACTTTTTTCTTCATCTCTTTTTCTAACCTCTACATCAAAAGATTATTGTCTACAGTACATCACTTGGCAGACATTTTGGCAATGCCCTAAGGCAACAGGCATAAACATTAATAGTTGTTATATTTTGTAAACAAATTCAATTAAAGGCCACACCCACTACTGCAAAAGGCCCCTCCCTCTTTCCCCCATTTATGTGGGTTTGATTAAGGCAAGCCAGCATCCCGAGACACATTTAGATCCGATCCTTTGAGCAAAAAAGTGTTTTGTAGACCTTCTGAGAGCAGCACTCTCAAAAGCCGCTTAATTCTATCACCCGGCCATGGGACAGAGGTAATTAGGTTTGTGACACGAACAGCACTCGCACGGAGAGCATTTCAGTCACACTGGCTGGTACATCAGCGACCCGCTATTTATAAACCTCCTCTCTTACAAATCCAGCTCTGAGCTGCAGTAAAGCTCACCCACTCGCTGTATCTCCATACTCTTCTTTAATGAACATTTTCTTATGATCCACTACTCCTCTGTATGCTTGTAGGTCCAATTATAGAATGGTTCTCTTTGGTTTTGTCGAGCAAAACTTCAGGATTAGTCCTTGGTTGGAAATAATTTATATTTTTAGGTTCTTCTTAGCTAATTCTCAAAGTTAAAGTGTCAAAAGTTGACAGGGCTGTGGACCGGTGGTTAGTGCATGCTTTCTAGACACACTGAGCCATAATCAGGGCCGCTGCTGTAATCCTGTCAAATTTTTTAAATGCATAGACACCTACCGGTTAGGGGTGCTCCGATCAATGCCGATCTCCACTAAAAATACGTGGCCGATCACTATTCTGAATCGGACAGCCGATCTTATTCACAGCTATTTCATGTACTACGGTTTTGATCTAGGAGGAGAAAAACACTGTATAATTTTCTAAATTATT
The DNA here is from genome assembly GCF_027580225.2 of Misgurnus anguillicaudatus. Taxonomy (NCBI): domain Eukaryota; kingdom Metazoa; phylum Chordata; class Actinopteri; order Cypriniformes; family Cobitidae; genus Misgurnus; species Misgurnus anguillicaudatus. The sequence goes on from NC_073353.2 coordinate 14,723,335, forward strand.
TATTAAACACTGTGTTGATATTGTGCCGTTATGTAAGGTCAGACACCTGCATGTGTCCAAAATGTGTACGGCACAATTCAACATAGAGGTGGCATAGAGTTATGAGTTTTCACTGACTGTGAGTTTAAATATGAGTGTAAATATAAGCAAATCTCACATATAGACACAAAGGATGACCAATAATAATAATAATTTTTGGGGAAAAAAAATACACAACAAGATAAACAAAATATGGAGGTACGAGCTGTCCGCCCAACAGGACTGCTAATATTTCAGCTTGTATAAAGCCAAGTGATGACCATTTTTATTTTACATTTATTTATTTAGCTGATGCTTGTATCCAAAGCGATTTTCAAATGAGAGAACATTGAACATTTTGTCATAGAGCAAACACTGAGTGCAGTTGTTTTGGGTATAAGTAAGCGATAAATGATAGTTCACGTAAAATATCCTGACACAAGACACAGTACCGTTTATCACAAGTAAACAGATGTTGGCCCCTACAGGTGCAGTATTTGTATCTTATACACACTATGTAGATGTTGCATTGTACATTGTACAGTAGTCAAATCACCACGTAGGAACTTAATTCTCAATTTTATTTTCTGCTAAATAAGTTCTTAAAATAAAACCTGCAAACATGATCAAAATAAAGTGCAAAAAGTGTCTGAAGTTGCTGATATAATTCTGCCTCACACTTTTAATTCCTCCTTTTCTTTCTTATCAAACTTCATGTTGCCATCTGTTGTGATCTTCCATGAAGACTCTCTCTCTCTCTCTCTCTCTCTCTAGCTGTATCCTCATCTTTCTTCAACCTCTCAACACCCCATTCCTCATTTCTCTCGCTCTCTCTTGCTTATTCTCTCTTTCCTACTGTTTTCCATATCCCAAATTATATGTGCATACATTTTCCTGTCTCATAATCGTGAGAGCAAAAAGCATGCAGTCGTCCCGGGCTGGACTCATCTCGTCTGGTCTTCTCCGGCGGTTTGGAGGCCACACAGATTAAACGACTGATCCCACTTCCACTTTCATTTAAACGGCCATTAGCCAAACAAAAAGCGGGCTGTGCAGGCAGAGGGCCAGGCTGATTGGAATTCCAGTGAGGCGCACCACCTGTCGATACGATGATTTCCTGATTCATGAATGCATTCTGGAAGCTGCAGCGCTTTAGCCAATGATACTGGGTGTCGGAGATGCATGGAGATGGGGAGGGGTTGACGAAGGTATGCGGAGATAGAAAAGAGAGAGATGGAGCATTAGATAGATAGAAAAGAAAAGGAGATGGCGCTTCTGATGGATGAAGTATCGAGTCTCAGGCTTGGGCTCTCATCCATCATTCCCTGTGGAGACGCATGTTTAAAAAGTCATTTTCATTAGAGGAGAGAGAGCATTTACAATCACACACACACACACACACACACTTCACATGAATGCTCTACCGCAAATATACATGCAGAAACACTCTACATGCTTACACATGTCCAGTCTTATGAAGATCCATCTTTGGCTTTTCAGATGTTATTAATGTTTCGCTTTGTCTTCTTTCCAGAATGCTTTGGAAAGATGTTTGGTAGTCTCTGTTGACCCACTGCCTTTGATTAGCACAGAGACAAATGAGCTACTGTTTCATAAAAAAAAAAACAATGAGTCTCTGAAGCTTTCAGTCAAATTTAATCTAAGGTTATTTTATCAGTGTTGTAAAAAAATGGTGTTATATTTTATAAAGACATCTTTAAGGATTGACAATACAATACCACATTGTAAGCAGTTTTATAAAGTATACAAACATAATTTGACCTAAAAGTGCACAAATGTGACTTCTTATCCATTTTTTTGTTTTAGGGAGTGAAGGGGTTGAATTGGGACCCACGTTAGGTCTGAAGAAGTCCAGCTCTCTAGAGAGTCTACAGACTGCCATGACTGAGGCCAAGAAAAACGAGCTGCTGTCCTTTCACAGGCCCCGCCCTCACATGGTCAGGGGGCGTGGCTGCAACGAGAGCTTCCGTGCAGCTATCGACAAATCCTACGATGGGCCACCAGAGGATGAGGACGGTGAGCTCTCACAATGCAGCACTAAGACTAACACAGGATTTTAAGCGTTTAGTGTTTATTTTAGCAGCAGTGAACAGAATTGTAAAAATATATTTCTCAGACTGATTCACCAAACTTTGACTTTCTGCCATTGTATTTGCAAACAAAGATCGATACTCTTTGACCATCTAGACGGGCAAACTCATACCATTGGTTGACCCAATGTTGGGCTGATCCAATAAACAAAATAGCCTTTTAAAGCACAACCGAATAACTTGCTGACAGCTGTTTCTGCACATTAAAGTCTCAAAAGAGAAAGCATTTTATTTACGTCACATTTCACTTTGACCTGTATACTTCAGGGGTCAACACAAAAAAAATATTTTGGGCACCACAATCTTAATCTTTCTTTGCTCTACCAGCTGCCGTAACATGCAACAGTGTCCACAACAATCAATAAGATAGGAGAAGTTGCTGAAAAGTTAACGTTCGCAACGCTTAAATTGTGTCCCGATGGTAACATTGCATAAGAATACATACAGACAAACGTCCACAGGCAGAAAATATATATTAGTTACTGAGGGCTCAACTCCCATTTTTTTTTATTAGTGGACACGATCATCCCTTCAAATGTTGTTCAAACTGTTCATTTGTGCTTAATTTTGTGGCAAAAAAAAGTTTGTCTATGTAATTTCAAATGAAACAGGAAGTTTGGAGTGATGTATTGCGTGGCTCCTCCCCATTTTAACTCTTTCCCCGCCAGCGTTTTTAAAAAAAGTTGCCAGCGCCAGCATTTTTCATGCTTTTCACAAAAGTTTAATGCCTTCCAGAAAATGTTTTTCTTAAAATATATAAACATACAATATATCAAATGAAAGAACAGACCCTCTGCTTTAAAAAAAAAAACGTTTCATCTAGCTTCATTAGTTCTCTTTTTAATCACCTTTTAAATATGGGTAGGTTTCTTCAAAAACATCAAATTTTTAACAAAGAGCTGAGATAATTCCATTTTTGTGAAGGACTTTTGGTAGAGATCAGATGCAGAGCGATCTTTAAAACATACACGGAGTTCTTTCTCTTTAACGTGAAGCTTTCTTCCGGGTTGTAAAAGTTGCGGAAGTGGATAATAACCTGGTGGATAATAGCGGTATTGCGGAAAGCCAGAAATTCTCGTCATTGGCAGGGAAGCGTTTTCTTTTAATTGACAAGATAACTCGTCAATGGCGGGGAAAGAGTTAAAATAACCTACAGCATTTAGTTAACCTCACAACATGAAATCTGAGCAGAAGCTAGAGTACAGAATGATGTGAAACAAATCGTTGATTCATATTGGTAAAATTAAAAGACTAAGGGCCAGATTTACTAATAGCGCAAACCATCATTTTGGAGTAACGACTGTCGTGATTTACTAAAGACGTGCATTGATTAATTAGCGCTGAAAAGGTGTTCTAGTTATTTTTGCAACTGATCTTATTGCATATGCATTTTAAGGAGTTTCCTTTTCAGACGCACAATTAATGGGAGGAGATTATTTAAATGATTCACGCAACGTGACTTACTAATGTTTCCACGTGATATTACTGGTATTTACGCTGAAAAAAAAACATGTCTTAAAGGAACAGTATGTAGGATTGTGGCTAAACCTGGTACTGCAATCACACAACTGGTGGCCAATATACAACATGACAACATAAACATCAGTTGCGGGCTGCAACTCCACTTTTTAAATGACAATATCCTGGCTAGACCACTGTTGTCAGTGATATAAGTATTTGAAATGAAAATGATTTCTTAATGTCTAGTGACATATAAGAGCCATTTTATGATTAATTGATATAAATTCTTACATACTGTTCCTTTAAATCATTTTGCTCTTAATATGGCTGCAATTGTTGCTGATAGGAGCGGCATCAGAGAGCGCATGCTACAAGGCAGAGGATTTTTTAACATGCCAAGCCATTTTATTTTTTTGTTTGCTATAGAAAATAAAAGAGAAGTCACTAGGAGAAGTCACACCCCAGCAGGCAAAAACCGACACGTTTAAAAGACGGCTAACTATAGACCCAATTTAGTCTGGCTATGAGTAACCCACTTCTCCCTTAAATAACATTGAATTTGATTACATACAATTTTTGCCAAAATAAATTGAAGATGTATGATATTCCAACATGTAAGCAAAATCAACAGGTGTTCAAGGTGTTTGCTATCATTTGTTTTAAACACGTATTGTCTATTCTTGGCCTACGGTAGACATCTAATAGACTTTCACTGACGGCCCAAATTTAGCCTTGTTTTAGCCAAAATTGCTTGCTGGGACAATAGCAGGTGTTTCAAAACTTCTTGTATACCTTAATTTTTTGTCCTCCAGTTCTTTTCAGTGTACTATGGCTTCATTAGCTGGGATTTAACAGCCTGAATTTTCAGCTGAGATGTCCGTGGTGCTGAACTCAAGCGCATCAGGTGTTAGTAGATCATCTGCACCTGCAGTAGCATCAGCTCTACTTATTTGCGACCCTGAACTTATTTGCTCTGCTCTTAGTAGATTGTGTTGGTCAATATGAAAATCAACTGTTACTGCTGTGTTATTTAATTTTTGCCTTTTTAGTAAATAACCCACGGATATTACCACTCACTTTTTTGGAATTGCGCTCCAACGCTAATTCGCCCTGTTTAGTAAATCTGGCACTAAGTTTTAAATGCTGACATCTTCTAAATGTGAACTTTGTCCGTGTTTTGGAGTGCGCTAGTATATAGACATTATTAAGGCTAACATTTTCATATTAAAACAAACTTATGTATACTAATGTTCTCTCCTGGCAAACCTGTGGCAACTGTCAGTCTATCACAGATTTCACAATTTCTCACCTGCGTGAAATTATATTTCAGTTGTAAATCTGAAAGACGCTATGAAATATTTCGTTATCAATGCGTGTCACATTTTTCACTGCAGTCATGTGCATAACACAGGTGGTGTGATTTTTCAGAAATACATCAGGACTGTAAACGCGAGATGCAGTGAGTTGCACAGTGTGGCTGTCGAGGAAGAATAATTGAGAGTAAAGTGTTTGGCTTTGTCTCTGTCATGTGCTTCCTCTTACTTCACACCAGCTTAATTGGGCCTTCCTGAGATGACAGACTACAGACATGTGGTGAAAGACAGTGAGCGTGTGAGATGGGTTGTTCATTATGATCAGTGTGAACAGATACTCCACAGCTGAAGAGTTTAACATCCTGTCTCACACACACACGCAATGCAGGATTATATACAATAGTCAAACTCAATCTACTTTCCTTATTCATAGATTTCAATTTGAAATAAGCTCTGCGAGTTTTAAATAAGATCTCGTTCACTAGTGCAACTCGCGATGACCTAGTTATGAGTTCATAGCTTCAAAACAAACTCATTAACACAAATAATCGGGTTATTTTCTCCTTCGCTCATCAACACATGATTACATCTGGTGTAATCATGTGCACACATAGACACACAGATCTCCTGGTCAAGAAAACATTGGGAGTTTATTGTTAATTACTGAGGACAGTGATGAGACACACTTCTCATTACATTCTCTGTAGTGGGCTGATGATCCGCCTGGGTTCAGGAACATTATATTCTAACCAGTGCTGAATATATAATTATATACTTATGTATGTTTATCAACCTTCTCATGCATTTTCATGTCACATTTGTTCTTTGGTTCATAGCTCACCCCTTGGAGGGTTCGAAATAGCAACCTTACGGTTGCCAGCCTTGAGTCTAGTAATAGTTCATCTGAATAGGAAAATTATCTCATTTTCTATTCATCATCATGCCATCCCCCAGCAAGCAATAGCCATCATTTTACCATTTAGGTTAACTCTAGACCCATTATAGGCTGGCTATGAGTAACCTACTTCTAGCCAAAATAACCTAGAATTTGGTTACATGTCGTTTTTGCCAAAATAATTTGCGAGATGTGTGATATTTCAATGTGTAAGCAAAGTCAGCTGTGAGTACATAGTGTTTGATTTCATTTATTTATTTATTTATTTTTTCATTTCTTTTGGGGGGTATGTTTAGAAGTTACGTTTATTACATTTTTACTGGCGGGCCGAATTTTGCCTTGTTTCAGCCTAGATGTCTGGGCTGTGTTTGGACGGCGATTAGATGTCTCTTAAAAATACAAAATTGCTTGCTGAGCCCAGATATATATGTGACCCTGGACCAAAAAATCAGTAACAAGGGTAATTTTTTTGAAATTGAGATTTATACATAATTTGAATAAATAAGTGCTACATTACTGTATGGTTTGGACAATATTTTTCAGAGATACAAATATTTGAAAATCTGATGGTGCAGAAAAATTAAAATATGAAGAAAATCACCTTATAATTTGTCCAGATGATGTAATTGGCAAGTGCATACACTCACAAAAATAAGGTTTTAGTATATTTACGGTAGGAAATTTACAAAATAACTTAATTGAACATGATTGTTACATATATCATAATAATGTTTGGCATGAAAGAAAAGTGTATTATTTTGACCCATACAATGTAGTGTTGGCTATTGCTACAAATATTCCTGTGCTACTTACAGTGAGGAAAACAAAACTGCTTTTTTGCAAGTTCTCCCACTTAGAAATCGTGGAGGGGTCTGAAGTTGTCATCGTACTATGTGCATGTCCACTGTGAGAGACATGGTCTAGGAGGAGTCCGGAAATCACAATGTATGATTTTTTGATTATTTATTTGTGTGATACAGCTGCGAATGGGTATTTGAACACCTGAGAAAATCAATGTTAATATTTGGTACAGTAGCCTTTGTTTGAAATTACAGAGGTCAAATGTTTACTGTAGTTTTTCACCAGGTTTGCACACACTGCTGGAGGGGTATTGGCCCACTCCTCCACACAGATCTTTTCTAGATCAGTCAGGTTTCTGGCCTGTCACTGAGAAACACGGAGTTTGAGCTTCCTCCAAAGATTTTCTATTGGGTTTAGGTCTGGAGACTGGCTAGGCCACGCCAGAACCTTGATATGCTTCTTTCAGAGTCACTCCTTGGTTATCCTGGCTGTGTGCTTCGGGTCATTGTCATGTTGGAAGACCCAGCCTCGTCCCATCTTCAATGGTCTGACTGAGGGAAGGAGGTTGTTCTTGCAATACATGGCCCCGGTCATTCTCTCCTTAATACAGTGCAGTCGTCCTGTCCCATGTGCAGAAAAAACACCCCCATGCTTCACAGTAGGGATGGTGTTCTTGGGATGGTACTCATCAATTATGACCAACAAGTTCTATTTTGGTCTCATCTGACCACATGACTTTCTCCCATGACTCTTTTGGATCATCCAAATTGTCATTGGCAAACTTAAGACGGGCCTGGACATGTGCTGGTTTAAGCAGGGGAACCTTCTGTGCCATGCATGATTTTAAACCATGACGTCTTAGTGTATTACCAACAGCAACCTTGGAAATGGTGGTCCCAGCTCTTTTCAGGTCATTGACCAGCTTCTCCCGTGTAGTTCTGGGCTGATTTCTCAACTTTCTTAGGATCATTGAGACCCCACGAGGTGAGATCTTGCATGGAGCCCCAGTCCGAGGGAGATTGACAGTCATGTTTAGCTTCTTCCATTTTCTAATGATTGCTCCAACAGTGGATCTTTTTTCACCAAGCTGCTTGGCAATTTCCCCGTAGCCCTTTCCAGCCTTGTGGAGGTGTACAATTTTGTCTCTAGTGTCTTTGGACAGCTCTTTGGTCTTGGCCATGTTAGTAGTTGGATTCTTACTGATTGTATGGAGTGGACAGGTGTCTTTATGTAGCTAACGACCTCAAACTGTTGCATCTAATTTAGGATAATAAATGGAGTGGAGGTGGAAATTTTAAAGGCAGACTAACAGGTCTTTGAGAGACAGAATTCTAGATGATAGACAGGTGTTCAAATACTTAATTGCAGCTGTATCATACAAATAAATAGTTTAAAAAAATCATACATTGTGATTTCTGGATTTTTCTTAGATTATGTCTCTCACAGTGGACATGCACATACAATGACAACTACAGACCCCTCCATGATTTCTAAGTACTTGCAAAATAGCAGGGTGTTCAAATACTTATTTTCCTCACTGTACATTTAGGCTGGTATGAGAGTGAGTAGTTTAGGAGAGAATTTTCATATTTGGGTGAACTGTTCCTTTAAAGTCTGTGTAAAGTATGATATTAAATGTTTTATTAAATTTGAATGATTAAAAAAGCACATAAATAAATAAGTTATCAAAATCTTGGAAAAATAGGCAGGATTATCTGCTTTTAAATGCTGGCGCTGTGTCCACTGTCAGCACTAAAACCACTCGCAGTAAAGCTGCCATCTCTCTCAAATTTCATATACCGCTACACCCTGAATGGATGATTGGGATTGTGTTGGGGTGGCCAAATAATCCTGAACACAGAAATGTAGACAAACTGTTTAGCGGTGTAACTTCACAATTCAGTACTACACAGTTCACGGTCTTTGTAGTGTGTTTTACCAATACATTTCTAACCTTTATAATGTGTTTAGAAACAATTATCTAAAATAACTTTTCACAGACTTTGCACCATATCCTCTTAAAATATTAAGAGGATGCACTCTCTATATAGTCTCCTCAACACTGCCCTTCTTACATATGAAAGGAAACGCATAAATATCAAAGGCCATACATCAGTGAGGTTGATAAACAGATGCATTTAAAGAAGGGATTTATTTCCCTTTGGAATGGTTTCCATTATTTTCCTTTGAGCTCAGAGCAGTGTCATTATAGCTTTATTATGTAAGGCTCTCAGAGCAGAGGTACCAAAGTCCCGTTTCCTTAAAGTGGTTCCATTTTGAGACACGAGCATGATGGGAAGCATCTCTTCTGTTTTCTTTATCCCTTCTCTCTCAGGCTGACACACCATTTTTTCCCATCATTCGGTATTGTGCGGAGCGGATTGATATTTACAATGAGCATTTGCACTGGTCGGAACAAAAGAGTTTTCTGATGCATATTAGAGAAGTGGGAGCTGGTGCAGGCCTTTGAGGTTCCTCTGTGTTTCTGAATAATAGGGCGGCTGTACAGTCATTACCACACCGCGCGCGTTGAAACGGCGGATCTGCATTTGTTTGTGTTGAAATCAGGCCGCGGGGAAACGGATTCTGCCTCTGTGGCCTTGGATTGAGCCTCGGAAGAACAGCTCGTCCTCCAACTCGATGGTTAGTTCTGATGTGTGACGTTTGTTTGTTTGCATAAATGAGGCTCAGGGAAAGTTTAGCATTTGTTTTTCTTCTCGCTTTAGTTTTTTGTGTGTCAGGTCGATTTACTGGAGGATGTTCAGCCAGTTAGAGATTTTCTCATTGCCCGGCAATGCTACTCGCTTGGCAAATTATCAGATTTGTAAAATGACAACTGCAAATATATCAAGTGTCAGGTCGAAAGAAAATGCGATTTCAGAAAATTTGCAGCCTTCACACAAATAATCCATATGGCTCCAGATGGTTAATAAAGGCCTTCTGATGGTAATCGATGCAATTTTGTACGAAAAATATCCACATTTAAACCTTTTATACTATAATACTATCTTCCGGTAACGGCCAATGTCTATTGTGCGTAGCGTAAGATCCGGTAAGAATAGACTCTCGGGCGAAAACTGTACATTGTGAGTTGTTTTAGCTACAGATAGGGACAACTCAATATCCTCTCGTCTTATATTGGAATTTTCTGCCATTTCCTTTAAAATCCTTGGTTTAAACTAGGGATGCACCGAATCCAGATTTTTTAGGTTCGGCCGAATCCCGAATCCACCGTTTAAGATTCGGCCGAAACCGAATACCGAATCCTACTCGCATCCTTATTCCAACACAGTAAAACACATTAATGAAGTAAAAAACGTCCACAGCAGTGTATTTTTCATTTTATTTAATTTTAACTGTACATTATGCCAGGATGACAAGTTGGAAAAACTATTTTGACAATTACCATAAGCCTATGCATAATGAAAGCGATGCGTTGCGACACGCTCGTTTTTCCAATAAGCAAGCAGCTCCGCGCTGAAAACTATATTTAACTTTGAGTGAGAAGCTCCGCTCGTCAATGTCACAGTCTTCACACGGCCGTCCAATTACAGTGGAGGAGGGGCGGGACATTACCACAGCAACCAACCGGCTCACAGCTGAAGCATCACAGCTACCAAGCGCTCGGCTGAAAAACAGCTGGCATTTGGGGTCCTCAAGGCGTTTTCAGCCGTGTTTAAAAGTTTTGGTGTGTCCAGCTGACCGAAAGAAAAAGCTCATCTCCACGTCAGCACCCGATGTGTGTAATCAACGGCTGCGTGACGTCGACCAGCGTAGCGCAAGCCTAGGGTTCGGTTCGGTGGAAAAAAAATCTAGGATTCGGCCGAACCCGAACCCCGCCAAAAAGCCCAGTATTCGGCCGAATCCGAAACCGAATCCTGGATTCGGTGCATCCCTAGTTTAAACTACTTATTCGTTATTTTGGTCTCTCTACTTTGTTTCCGGATTTGTTACTACGTCACTACGCATTGACGCTATGTCTGCGCTGAAACGCTCTGGTGTTTGCGCATTGGCCGCTAGTGGAAGCTAGTTTTTATAGTTTATAAAGTTTCAAATATGGATTTTTTTTACAAAATGTGTAAAATTTTTGTTACAAAATCACATTGATTACCCTCAGAAGGTCTTTATTAACCCCCTGGAGCCATGTGGATTATGTCTGTAAATGCTCCTACAGACATCCGCCGTGGTTTCCTGTTTCTATCGTTGTAAAGCTTGGAGTAGCCAGGACATTTACTAAAATAACTCAAATTGTGTTCGTCTGAAAGATGATGGACATGTGTATCTCTGATGGCTTGACGGTGAGTAAGGGTGTTTTCACATCTGTAGTTCGGTTCATTTGTTCCGGACCAAAAGCAAAAAATTATACATTGCAGCTTTTTTTTAGCAGTTTTGGTTCCTTTTCACACCACACTGATTGCTCTGGTCCGTACCAGTTGAAACAAACCAAAATTTAGTCATGTGATAAGATCCACATCACTCATTGGCCACATGTATTTGAATGTATTTCCTAAACTGCTTCTTGATTGGTCAGAATTAACGGTGCGAAATTCCAACAGAACCTCGGTAGTAAACAAAAAGGAGGAAAATACATTAGACATCGTGGACATACGACTGCGCTCTGTAATTATGTTCGTGGTTGTTATACATAGTTTGTATAAAGCGCTCTAGACAAACTGTTCATTTAGAGAATGAAGCGTGGATGCAGCTTGAAAACGTTTTAATGCACTACAAATGGCGAAGACACCAAATTTCTGAAGCTCCGCCTACAACTTCTCGCAACTCCAGTTATGTCCGCGATCTGTCATTGTGCTAATATTGCTATAGAAACTGTCAACAAACACTTCCTCATCCCATAATGCACTGCGCAGCTGACTACAGCAGCTGGTTTAGTTTAAAATACGCAGTACTTTTGCAGTTAGGTCAGTTAGATCTCGGATCTTGTTCTCACCACAAACGAACCGCTCTAGAGTTCGTTCGAAAGCGTACCGAGACCTCCTCTTTAAAGAGGTCTCGGTCCGCTTGTTTGGTCCGCTTTTGGTGCACACCAGAGTTCGATTGCTGCATTCTCACCTGCCCAAATGAACCGCACCAATTGAGCAATCGAACTCTGGTATGATTCAACCAAACTAAATGAGGCGTGTGTGAAAACACCCTAAATTATGGGGTACTTTTTATTTTTTTGCTGAATTATCGCTTTAAAGCTCCCGTTCTTTCTGTGTTTTTGAAGCTTTGATTGTGTTTACAGTGTGCAATTTAACATGTGTTTATGTTTCACGTGTAAAAAAAATGTCCTCAAAATTGGCTGATATCTTCCTTGTTCTATGAAGTCCCTCTTTCAGAAATACATATCGAGTTCTGATTGTGTAGCTTGTTTAGTGTGTTGTGATTCGATGGCAGCTTAGCTTAGCAGAGCCGTTTGAGCCAAAGCTGACTGACGTATTCCTGTGGGCGGAGTTTAGTCAAAAAAACCTTTTTATTGACGTCATTAAAGCAGGAAATAGAGGGCTGTGGTCCAAACCGGCCATTCGCTGTAGGCTTTGAAAGGCGGATTCTATGCAAGAAAATATATCGCCTGGCAGTGAACTTTGAGCTTTATCATTTTACAGGTATTATTTATGCTATTATAGCAACATTACACACTAACTAGGGTTTAAAAAATGGGATCAGGAAGAACGTGACCTTTAAAAGAGTACGTGTATACCCTGGGAAAGATACGCTTTACCTTTTGCACTGCAGAGACAATACACTACCAATCACGTGTGCTACAGGAACACAAATTATGACATCATTATGATGTCTACATAAACACAAAACATTAAAAATGTGTATTCATTTAGCCAATTATTTACATAACAGTGGTATTTTTTTAGGGGCCTGAAAATGCAAACGTTTGCAAAATTGTGAAAACAAAAATGTTATCGTCTTACAAAAATTATGTCATACGTATGCATGTTATGTGTTCAGACATTGTGTGACATCACCAACTACTGGCCTGACATGCATTATACAGCATTTTTATTTGTTTTCACGGATCTGTGTTGAGTTTTTCACTACCAAAACCACCACAATGTGGCTGCAACAAATCCAAGTGCGTGAAACAGTGCAAATGATTCATCTTGACCATTAAATGTTTTGCGTTTCTCTTGTCATTTCTTGGTCTGTAACATACAAGCAGCCCTCATCAATAAATCCAGTAGTACAGGGCTATCAGGACTTTCCCCTGAGCTGCATGTGGAGTCGGTAAGAGTACTGCTGTGAGCTTATGAAAGACTGATGCTTTCTCACACGTCTCCTCATCTCTCTTTTAACACGCTCTCCGAGGCGGCCTGGTAAACGTACATCTGCTCCCAGTAGCTCCGCCACCATCTGAAAAACCCCAGAGTGCAGACACATAATGCAGCCGAGATTGATCTCTACACACACACACACACAAACACAGACACACACACACACACACTCACACATACACACACACACACACACACACACACACACACACACAGTGGCCTGCAGTGGATAGCCAGTAGTAACAGATGGTTATGTCAGCAGGTTTCTGAGTTACCATGACTTTCTTTATTGTTCCTCTATCTAGTTTGTCTGCATCCCTCCTTTCTCATCCTTCCTGATTATGATAATGTGAATGCTATGATGCTCTAGGGGAGATAAGATGGGGAAAAAATCTAAACAAACGTATTTAACTCCCAATAATGCCAAGTGATATATAAGACAGTTTGTGGTTGGCCAGTTTGAGGGCATAAACTGAGCTTAAAGTAGTCATTTTGCTATAATGTTGATACCCTGGCAGTGCTGGTTTAGGTTATTTACACATGGGAGTGACAAAGCAATATAAAGTAATCTGAAAATATAAAGCCTACTGTCCCAGACAGGTCGATATTTGAATGAAAATGTTTTTAAAGTGTGTGGTTTAGTTGTTTACTGTTGCAAAGTAATGGCTTAACTTGCATTTACTGTATATAAAAATCTATATAGGAACCGCTGGGCAATTTATAAATTTTACTTGGTTTGAGTTTTTTTACTCAATATGCATTATTCAAGGGATGCATTCAGTTCTGATCAGAGTTGTTGGCACCCTTATAAAACACAAGCAATGGAGGCTGTGAAAAGCAATGGTTGTTTATTCTAATGATGAAAATGTGTATATTTCCCCCATTTCAGTTGTTTTGCTTCAATCAAAGGTTTAATTTGTGTGAATTTGTTTAATTGAAAGATCAAAATGATAACAAAACTGATTTATTTCCACAGCTCATTGGCTCATATTAACTGGGACATATCATACAAATTTTCCAGACCTTTTCCATGTTTAAGTGCTATAGTTGGTTCCCCAGTGCTTCTATCAGCGTAGAAAGTTTGAAAAAGAACAACACAGTAACTTAGTTTCGGTAAACCATTCTATGCAAGCATGTGAAAAATAGGTAATTGAAATGTGGCTCCCCTTGTGATGTCAGAAGGGGATAATACCGCCCCTTAATCTGCACTATCCAACCACAACACTGCCATTTAGTGCAGAGATCAGCTCATTTGTATTTAAAAGGACACACCCAAAAACATTTTTGCTTACACATACAAAGTGTCAATTTTAACATGCTGTAATAAATTATCTATATGGTATTTTGAGCTAGAACTTCACATGTGTACTCTGGGGACTCCAAAGATTTATTTGACAACCTAAAAGGGTCTTGTGAAATGTCCCATTTAAATAGTTTACCCAAAAATTCTGTCACCATTTACTCACCCTCGTGTTGTAACAAACCTGTATGTCTTTGTTTTGCTAAACAGAAAGGAAGATATTTGTAATAAAACAGGAAACAGAAGCACCATTGAATTCAATAGTAGGACAATACTATGATGGAAGTCAATGGTGCTCAAAAACGGTTTGGTTATATACATTGCTCAAAATATCTTCCTTTGTGTTCAGCAGAATAAAGACATTTATACAGGTTTGTAACAACATGATGGTGAATAATATGATGACAAATTTTTATTTTTTGGTGAACTATCCCTTAGTTCACCAAAAAATCCCTAACCTATGGACTGTTATACTGTACTTTACACATGCTCGATTCTGTAGTTTAATTGGCTGTTTTTGTGTTGAAACAGATGATGGTTCGGATCAGAGTTCTGGACGAGACACTCCAGCCAGTGGTTCCTCCAGACAAGGCGCAGGAGACAATGAGGAGAACAAGAAGGACAAGAAGAAGAAGGTCAAAGGCAAGAAAAAAGACAAGTTGAAGAGCAAAGGAAAGGAGAAAGAAAAGAAGAAAACAGAGGAGGCCAGTGATGAGCTGGATAAGAAGACCAAGAAGAAAGGTTTTGGGCTGCTAAGGTAAGAACTCAGTTCTTATATCTGTTTCTCACTTATTTTGAGTCCTAAACTGATGGTTCACCTAAAACTGATGACGGTCATCATTAACTCACCCTCATATTTTGCGTTCGATGCAGCACAAAAGGTCATTTTGTGGAAGAATGTCCTCTTTTGCATATTGTAAAAAAAATATGGAGCCTAAGGCAACTCGTGTTTTATATTGCAAGTCTTGTAGTGACATACTACATTAAAATATAGAGCCAATGAAACACTTCAAGGGTCTTTTTTTGTCATTTATGATATAATAAAACAACCAGGATCGTATTCAGAAATTCACTTTTTCTGTTCCATGAATAAGAGAACATGAGTAAATGTGACCCTGCTTGTGATAACCCAGCTCAAGTAATTTTTTTCTACATAAAATCATCCTATATAATATAAAGAAGGCTGTGTGAAGATATAAACTTGATGGGATTAATCATCATTAAATTATAAAACTTTAGCCTGGATTTCACAGACAGGGTCACACATACATTTTTATTTTTGGGTGAACTGTACCTTTAAGCATGTAGCTGGTTTGATTTGCAGATTCATGCACATATGAAAAGGTCAGGATAGATGTATATCTGACACACATGGTGAGCTGCGGTGTCGGGTTGCTGGCCGGTCACATGTGATGGAATGTTGGCTGAGCTGCTGCAGTGATGCGTTTCTGGCTCAGGCGTTTTCCCCCACTCGCATGTATGTAACCGACTTCGACCGCTGGTAAACGGAGCAGTCGGCCCCAGTTCCATATGGCGCTTCTTCTCTGCGTCACAGTGCTTAATCTCCCCTTCCTTCACATCTTGCCAGGTCTAATTTGCATCACAGCGGCCACCTGTGCCAACCCCTGCCCATCTGCCGTCGATCGGCCTGCCGTCCAGCGCTGGCTCCGGCACCGGCAAGACCGAGCGGCTAAGTCCATCACAGCGGAGGACGACCCGCATGAGTGATTCTACAAATCAGAGCATGGGCGCCCCGGCAGGCTCCACCTAACGGGCAATTAGCTCTATAATTGTTTTAATTTGGATGACTGCCGAGAAAAGCGCACCATGATGCCACAGCGCACTCTGAATGTTCCAACAGAGAGAAAGACAGAGAAATAGAAATCGCAGAAGGAGGAAAACAGATGGAGAACTTGATACAGCCGCCGTCATTCTCAAGGTCTTTCTCACCGGAAGTGTGAGAAACGACACGGATTTTGCTTTTGTTAATCCTACTCTGTCTCAATCAGACCTGGTCCGCCAGAGTCTGCCAGCGTGTCCGCCGTGTCCAACTCTCTGCAATCATTCTAATGTGCACTGTTGTTCTGAGTAGATAAGCGTTTATGTGCTGGCCTGTCATTGGTTGACGGGTGAGGGTTGTAAAGGTTATTGAAAACACAGTAGTTTTATTTATTTCTTTTTGGCAGGCGGCTGGGATTAGAGTTGTGGGTTCAGGAGACGTGCGGTGATGGTGCGTGTCAGCGAGGCCTGTGGAATCTGACACGGCCTTCGCTCAAAGCTGACGTAACTCGGCCTCTTTTGACGCAAGATTGCCTTGTCATCTGGCACAGGCCAAATATCCATGGATTAAATGGACTGAAAAGGGGCCTGATAGAAAAGCGAAATTTTCTATAAGTCATTTTGGCAGGTCTAAGGAAGTGCATGAGTGCTTAACTGTATTTTTTATGTTTACATTTCTTACATTTTAATGCATTTGGCAGATGCTTTTATCCAGAGCGACTTACAATGCATTAAAGATACATAAAATATTTTGCTCTACCAACTGAGCTACAGAAACACCCATAAAATAAACGCAGTAAACGAACTGATGAGATTTCGCTTAATGTAATATTGATCTTGAATCTGTATATTTATAGACTGACCACTGACCGGTTATATACAGTACTGTGCAAAAGTCTTTTGCAGGGTTCACACCAGACGCGGTAGAGGCGACAAGCGCAAGTGATTTACACGGTAAGTTAATGCAAAGACGCGATTAGGCATCCTGCGGCGCGGTACGCACGAGTTGAAAAATCTAAACTTCGGCGGATTTCCCTCCACGTTAACCAATCAGGACCTTGCTGTAGTAGGGACGTGTTTACAGGAAGCAAGCGGAGTCTCAGGGGAGTCACAGAAGCCCCTCCCATGACGCAAATTTCCGCGTGAATGTCTAGATTTTCATGCGCAAAAGCAAGTAAACTCAAATGTTCAAGCGTCCAACTATGCACGAGTAGCGTGTTTTGGCCACCTCTACCGCGGCTGGTGTGAATGCACCATTAGGCCACCACCACCAGCAGCTTTGTTGCTTTAGCAAAGTTTTAATGTCCATCCATATTTATTTTTCACTCTTTTTTAAGATACAAACAGAAAATACAGGAAATATGTACACAAAATTAAAAACAAAACAATTTTCAGAACTAAATTTCTTCTTCAGGCATCCGTTAGTATTTAGTGTGTCCTCTCTTGGCACGAAACACATCTTGAGCTTTTCTAGGAGATTGAAGTCATGAAGTCATTCGATTAGAAATTAGGATTTAATTTAATTTATGTTTAAGATATCCTGCAGCTGCCTGCTATTGCTGAAGTGGAAGGGGAGTTTACCCTAAAAACATGACACTTCAACTTGTACCTTTATACTGTTTTAATACTACATACCCATTTCCTGTATTTTCTGGTTGTATTCTAATAAAGAGACTGAGAAATAATTATATATGATCAATATACAATTGCAAAAACAACAAATATAATGGTAGCATGGTGGTAGAACTGTCGGTTCACACCAGACGCGTTTCAGGCGTCAAATTTGCATCTACTGCTCGTAGTTAGACGCTTGAACATTTTGAGTGTACTCACTTCATTTGTATGTAAAAGCCACGCGTGAAATTCTAATCATTGAGACATTCACGTGGAAATTCGCGTCATGGGAGGGGCTTTTGCGACTCTGCTCGCTTCCTGTAATCATGTCACTACTAGAGCAAGCTCCTGATCGGTTAACGCGGTGCGTTTTTCCGCCTAAGTTCAGATTTTTCAACTTGCGCGTTTTCCACAGCAATGCTCAATTTGGGTCATTCACGCGAACTAGACGTGCGAATGAGGCAGAATCGCGTCTACCGTGCCACGCTAAACGTCTCATTCGCGCCGCGAGACCTACAGACGCGCGTCAATGCGTCTTTACATTGACTTTACATTGAAATCACTTGCGCTTCACGTCTCTACCACGGCTGGTGTGAACGCAGCATAAGACTTTTGCAGAGTACTGTACTTATAAAGCAAACAACTCATTTCACAATTTGACTTATTTCTTTTCTATAAGCTACATTTTTTCACTGGCACCCAGGGATCTAACATCATGAAGATCAATGAAAGGTTATTGACCACCCTTTTCAATTAGCATTATGTGTGTTTGTGATGTCTGACCTCAAAGGTTAAGAGCAGGTGAAGTACAGGCTCAGACCCAAGAGGATCATGCCCTTCTGACTGTAAATTAGAGTCCTCGAGTGCTTGAGATGAGTGTGTGTGTTCCCCCTGAATTCCCGACCTTCATTTAGAGCCGTTAAACCAATAGCTCTCCCAAAAGTGAGCATTGTGTCATTATTTACTCTTGATTCTTTACTCTAAAAATGGCAGGGTTATGTTTGATCCATAATGGGTAAATATTGGACAGAACACACCGCTGGGTTAAAATTGACATTGTATAACAACAACCCAACATTGAGTCATTTTTAACCCAGCATGTGTCCTGTCCATTATGTTTTAATTTAACGACACTGCTAGGAAATATAAAGAAACCATAACAGCAATCCATATTATGTCCTCACACCTTAGGATAGCCTTCTGTGAGGAAAAGATTAAATGTTGCTGTTTACTTAAATTGTTTATTTATGGTGCTGCTCTTAAATTTCTTTTTCTATTCTGCATATTTCATCTGGTGGTTGTTTGGTTACAGCCAACGCAAGAACCAGTGATCTATTGGCATCACAGATCTTTTTTATTTTGTTGCTTTTTATTATTCAACATAAAAATAAAAGTGATTTCAGAGCTTCAGCTTTGATGTTTTTTCTTGTCTTTCTTTATGTACGCCACAGAGGTTTTTTTGGGGTAGTTAGCTGTTCCTTTAATGTGGCAGAAATACAGTATGGCATGTATGTATTGATGTGTATTACTTGCCATCATTCACACATTACTGTATGAGGTTGTTTACACCTGGTATAGACCATTTCAAAAGATGTAAATAACACTGGTCCAGAAGCACTTCCTGTTTCAGTTTTTTAACACTAGATACGTTGGGATGAAATACAAGCAACAGAACATATAGAACTGAATCAAAAAGTTAAACAAACATCTTAAAGATAAAGATATATGTGAAATAATAAAAAAACTCAGTTCACAAACTGAAACAGGAAGTGTTTCTGGACCAGTAGTGTTTACATCTTTTGAAATGGTCTATTAAGATGCATTTTGGTTGATTGGATCACAAGTGGACGATGCTAAATACAGGTGTAAACCAGGTGTAAAACGCTTTGAGGTCGTCCACTTTCAACCACATTCAGAGGTAGACGAATACACATTCGACCGAATTGCTTTTGTGGTGTAGACGCGCATGTGATTGAATGTGTTGGAGCAGCCACAATAGACCGCCTACTCTCCACCTATTTATGTAATGTGATGTACCGAGCACAATGTTGTACATCGTTTTTGACTTCTAGCACAAACACACGGTGTACAGAGCTATCTTCAGGGTTTTATTAAAGGTCCCGTTCTTCCTGTGTTTTTGAAGCTTGTCACGTGTAAAAACGCATTATTTTTTACACAACTTACTTACTTCTATAGTGCTGTTTTCACTGTCCTAAAAACGGGCTGATGTCCTCCTTGTTCTATGAAGTCCCTCCTTATGGGGATTCTGATTGTGTATTTTGTTTAGTGCGTTATGATTCAACAGCAGCTTAGCTTAGCCAGAGCCGTTTGAGCTTAGCTAGTGACTGACATATTACTGTGGGCGGAGTTTATTTAAAAACTCTTGCTTTGATGTCATTCAACCGGGAAGTTAGAGAGCTGTAGTCCAAACCGGCCGTATAAACAGCCCCTATATGACTAAATGTCAGCCATCTTGTTCAAAAGTGCCATTTTTGTGTGTGTCAGTGTCTCATATGGATTTGGGTTATCCAAAAGTCACCTGCAAAGCTCATTGATATAAAAAATCCTCTAAAAAAGACCACAATCTAATTTAGACATCATGTTGTTTCTTCTCAGTGTTATATGTGCCTGTTAAATCTTTAGCTGGTTAGTTTGGATGGCATTTTGGTCTCTGTCTGGCTTAGTTTCAGTGTTATTGGCCACTACATAGCCCCTGGTGTAAGTATCTGGCTGTTGTCCATTCTGTTGATAGTGGCCATGTTAGTGTGATGGTGGCTTCTGTGATTCTGGGACACAAAGCGACCCTGCAGCTCAGTGATAAATAGCTGACCAAAAAGGAAAATCAGGCTTAGATGTCACACCGTGTCTCTAGCCAGCTCTTAGCATTTAAAGCCACATGCATACATCTGCTACATGATTTTGACATCTTCTTAGATGTTATTTTACCATACAATAATGCTATTATGTCCATTGATCTTTAATTTTAACACAGGGAAGCATGCTGTACATGTTTGGACTGTCACATAATCATCAACAGGATTTGATCTGCTGATAAAGTTTGACTAGACCTACCTAGAGAGGATTTTAAAGGTGCAATGTGTAACTTTTAGAAGGATCTCTTGACAGAAATGTAATATACATAACTGTATTTTGAGTGCTTAGATAATGAACTGTATTGTTTTATTACCTTAGAATGAGCTGTTTTTATCTACATACAACGCAGGCCTCCTTACATGGAAGTCGCCATGTTTCTATAGTAGCCCTGAATGGACAAACTGTTTTTACAGAGTTAGTTTCATCCATACGTTTGCTGCGTCCGAAAACCCGAAATTGTTGCCTTCCGAGGCAGCATTCCAAGGCAGGAAGGCATCAAGGCATGTCTGAATTTAATGTTAGGTTTACTTCGTGACTCTTGAGATACCTCCATCATCCTGTCCCAAAATTCTATGCGTGTGTGCGCATGGGGAATGTCATTGGTCAAGCCTGGTCCAATTCGAAAAAATAAAATGGGGGCCAAGAAAGCGGCTGGAGCACAAATTTAGTGTACGTAAATGAATATTTTCACTTTTTACACCTTTTAATTGCATTCTAGCAAGAAATTTGTATTGTAGTTTTCAAATATGTAATAAGTTATCACAAAGGCGCTCTCTGTTTATATTTCAAACATGCTTCCTATGAAGTGTGTCCGAAAGCGTTTCTCTAAGATGCTTTAATGCCTCCGTGGTCAGTCATTGCCTCATAAAGCAAAAAGGCAAAAAGTCAGCCATCTAAGTTTTCAGACGCAGCCTTTGTCTGATGGTGCATTCACACCAGCCGCGGTAGAGGGGACAAAAATGCTCTAATAACGCGTAGTTGGACGCTTGAAAAGTTTGCACGCTTCATTTGTGCGTGAAAGCCGCGCGAGACATTCATGGGAGGGGCTTCTGCGACTCCGCTGAGACTCCGCTCGCTTCCAGTAATCACTGCACTACTACAGCAAGGTCCTGATTGGTTAACGCGGCGTGGAAATCCACCGAAGTTCAGATTTTTCAAATCGCGTGTTTCCCGTGGCAATGCTCACTTCGCGCGGAACGCGCCTACTGCGCCGCAGAGTGCCTAATCGCGTCTTTACATTAACTTTAACATGTAAATCACTCGCGCTTGCTGCCTCTACCGCGTCTGGTGTGATTCCTGAATTAGACAACGAAATGTTTGTCCTGTGGTGGCTACCGTAGCTTCTCATTGCGTTTCGAAATTAAAGTTGGTTTCAATTCTTACTGTTAGATGCCACAAAAAAAAACATATTTTACATTTAAGGCTTTAGACACCACCGTTCCAAAGTTTAGGGTCACCTAATTTAAAGTTACTAATTCTCTAAAAAAAGTATTTAATGTGAAGGCGTTTGGTTGAATGTTTGAAACTAGTCTTATAAATAAAAATACAGTTTTGCCAACATTCAAATTTATTGCATTACAAGTAGATATGCACTGATATATCGGCCTATAACCAGTATCGGCAGATAAAAGCTATATCATATATAGGCCGATTGTTTAAAAACTAAAGTTTAATTTGCAAATGTTTTAAATACTAAATCACCCAATAAGAGTCCAGCATACATTGAAAGTCCTTCATTACTTTGATTATTAAAATCATTTTATTTGTTCACACTGTGGTTAGGACACATCTGTTGTGGTTTTTTATGTGCCTCACAATTCTCTGTTAGTAGCATGTTAGGGCAAAGTGTGTTTACAATGGACATGTTTGTGTATTTGTGTTGACAAGCTTTTAGTGCTCACTGTATTAGCTCTGGCTAGGACATGTGTTGTTATTACTATTACAGGTTATTGCTTTGTGTGCGAGTACATGTATGAAATGCTTTAGTGTCTGTTAGTATATTTACTGTGTGATTTTTGACGAGGCAGTATATTACACACCTTTAGAAGCATGTCTGTTTGTCTTTGGTTATGCATGCACATGTCTTTTTTTAATTTTAATATTTGTAAATGCTTGTGTTGAGAGACGGATCTTTGTAGGTAAAGCATTGTTATAGTGAATATGTGTGACAGAGATGAAGTATCTCTGTAGAGGGTAACATATAGCCCCAGGTTGGGGATGGGACCCATTAGGATGTTTTACATCTTACAGACAGATGGAAGCTTTTGTGGACAAATACACCCACCATATGCATACGCATACACCTTTGCCAACATCTTTAACAACATTACACTTCCTCACAACCCTGTAAAACCTGCAGCAACATTATTTGCCACTTTGCATTTTGGATACATCCCTACATCTTATAAAAGACTGAAACCCAAAAGTGTGAGCGATGGCTATTCAACTATTTCTGCAGGCCACTTGTCCTAAGTTTCGTTTTAATCCTAATCAAACAACCCTGCCTGTACTTTCTGTAGTTTTTTTGGAGTCCAAAACCTGAATGCACAGTTTAATCTTTATAACCCACAATGCATCTGATGCCCCTTGCCAACTCACTATTTCCTATTAGCTTGCATGTTACTAGCATATTTTGGTGCTTATTAGTACTTATAAAAATAAAACAGTAACCGCTTCACCATCTTGTATCGTTTACATATCACTTGTGAATGAGTGAGGAAGCACTTTAGCTGTACGGTCGCTCTATGTGTGACTGGAAAAAGCTGCAAACAGAGCATCACATCAGCCTGATTCCCTTTAAAGATCAGAGGTCTTGATGTGTAAACATTTGAGGGAGTTGCGGTCATTTGCTATATATGGAATAGCAAAGAAGTGAATTTTTCAGACACTACATTATTCCTAAAGACTTTAAATAGCTTGTTCAGGTGTATTTGATTAGGGTTGGAACTAAACTCTGCCAGACTGTGACCCTCCAGGACCGGAGTTGGATATCTCTGCTATAAATCATAGCTTCTCATTGCTATTTGCTTGTAGAACCACATTTTTCTTTTAATTTTACTTTGAACTTTAATCTTAACATGTACATTAAGTCATTTCTTAAACACTTCAAAAATCTCTCCCTCAGTGAAACTACACAGCGTTAAACGCTTCCAGATTTCTCCACGATAGACCTTTTATCTGATCGACGCTGCTACGTTTATCAGAAATGAAATATTACATAATTAACCTTAATCTGGAGCAATTCAGCAAAATTGCAGTTCCTCAAAGCCTCTTGGCTCGCATTTAAAACGGCGATCAAACATGTAACTGTCTCCCATTAAAGGCCAGGAATGCGGCTTTAAGCTTTACTTTGTAAGTCAACCGATTAACGTGTCACGTAGGTCAGCCGTGTTTGATAAATAGTTTGGAAGTCAACGCTCTTTGCAAAGGCTGTTGTGCGAACTGCAAAGCGTGAGAAGTGACGGATGCTGATGGATTACAGGGCTTGAATGAGTAAGACAGTTTATGTGAGAAAAAAGTTGTAGTGTGAGTGTGTGTAATGATAGTGCTGCTCTTTCAGATGATGTTTATGTAAAGGAGTTCAATGAGAATTAATGTTTACTAAACTGCTAGCACCATTAACAGTGACTGGAGCATCTTTCTCCCTCCATCCTGTCACCAGCTGTCATCTTTTCTTGTTTTCTTGCTCCATCACATCTTCGCTTGGGCTTCTTGACTTTTAGCAAATTCCACCATATTTGTTATGATAGTGGCTCTTTTTTGTAAAGATCGTCAGCTTGTTTGCAATCATAAACGTTGTTCAATGCTGAACTATTTTTGAAAAGTGCCAGCTTATAAGGGTCATGCATTTGCAAAAAATGATGAGATTAAGAGCATCAAAGTTTGATTTCAGTCATTGGTTTTACATTGGTTTCAATCTCTGAAATGATCTTACTCAGTTAATATTAAAGATATCAAGGTTATATTTTCACAGAATGTTCTTTGCATTATGTAGGAGGGTCATTCTACAGAAAAGGTGGAATTCTGATGATGGAAATCTGCTTAAATGAACTTCTTTCAAAACACCCAAAACTTCTATAATAGCATTAATTAACTTGTCAAATCTATGAATCCGCAAAACGGGGAGCTTAATCTATGTTTAATTTTTTATACATTTTAGTGTTGTAGTAAATTCATACAGGGTTAAAGGTAAATGTAAATTAGGTTTGTTTTATAAAAAACATGGTTTTAAATAATAAGTACACAGTTCAATTCCATGTATGATCAAAGGGACAGGGCAATTTTCAGGACCGGACATTTAAAAAAAAGTTTAAAAAAGGAAAAAAAAGAAAATTACATAAATAAACTCTCTCATCATGTTAAGGACAGTCTATATTTATTAAATATATATCATTATGGGATTATTGGTTTAAATTAAATGATTAAGGGGTCTGCAAAAGCAAGGGACAAGCATTTCCACATTTTTTGTAGAATGACTCAGGATGAGCTTAAGTGAAAAACTATAATATTTTTGTTTTCACAGGCATGGTCACACAATTCGCTCTAAAGTAAATGCTAACACTGCCTTACGTGATGAAATCTGCTTAGACCGTGCATTGACACATGAAGATTTCACATCTGTCACTGACTGCCAACTAGATTTTCAAAAAAATCTCACAAATGTTTATTTTCCTCTGACAGACTAGAGCCCTGAAGCATGCTTGTCTATCAAATTCACCTGTTACCTTCTTCATATACAGGTGCAGGTCATATAATTAGAATATCCTCAAAAAGTTGATTTATTTCACTATTTACATTCATTAAAAGTGAAACTTGTATATTATATTCATTCATTCATTATACACAGACTGATATATTTTGAATGTTTATTTCTTTTAATTTTGATGATTATAACTGACAACTAAGGAAAATTCCAAATTCAGTGTCTCAGAAAATTAGAATATTGTAAAAAGGTGTTCAATTCAAATGACACCTGGTGCTATACTGTGAAACCTGGAAAGGCCTTTAAATGGTCTCTCAGTCTAGTTCTGTAGGCTACACAATCATGGGGAAGACTGCTGCCTTGACAGTTGTCCAAAAGACGTCCATTGACACCTTGCACAAGGAGGGCAAGACACAAAAGGTCATTGCAAAAGAGGCTGGCTGTCACAGAGCTCTGTGTCCAAGCACATTTATAGAGAGGTGAAGGGAAGGAAAAGATGTGGTAGAGAAAAGTGTACAAGCAATAAGGATAACCGCACCCTAGGAAGGATTGTGAAACAAAACGATAAAAAAATGTGGGGTGATTCACAAAGAGTGGATTGCAGCTGGAGTCAGTGCTTCAAGAACCACTACGCACAGACGTATGCAAGACCTGCTGTCGCATTCCTTGTGTCAAGCCACTCTTGAACAACAGACAGTGTCAGAAGCGGCTCACTTCTGGACTGCTGCTGAGTGGTCCAAAGTTATGTTTTCTGAATGGAGATCAATTTTGCATTTCTTTTGGAAATCAGCGTCCAAGAGTCTGGATGAAGAGAGGAGAGGCACACAATCCACGTTGCTTGAGGTCCAGTGTGTAAAGTTTCCACAGTCAGTGATGGTTTGGAGTGCCATGTCATCTGCTGGTGTTGGTCCACTGTGTTTTCTGAGTTCCAAGGTCAACGCAGCCATATACCAGGAAGTTTTAGAGCACTCCTGCTTCCTGCTCCTGACCAACTTTATGGAGATACAGATTTTATTTCCCAACAGGACTTGGCACCTGCACACAGTGCCAAAGCTACCAGTACCTAGTTTAAGGACCATGGTATCCTTGTTCTTAATTGGCCAGCAAACGCGCCTGACCTTAACCCCATAGAAAATCTATGGGGTATTGTGAGGAGGAAAATGCGATATGCCAGACCCAACAATGCAGAAGAACTGAAGGCCACTATCAAAGCAACCTGGGCTCTCATAACACCTGAGCAGTGCCACAGACTGATCGACTCTGTCACGCCACATTTCTCTAATAATTCAGGCAAAAGGAGCCCCATTGTTATTGAGTACTGTACATGCTCATACTTTTCATGTTCATACTTTTCAGTTGGCCCAAATTTCTAAAAATCCTTTCTTTGTATTGGTCTTAAGTAATATTCTAATTGTCTGAGATACTAAATTTGGGATTTTCTTTAGTTGTCAGTTATATTCATCAAAATTAAAAGAAATAAACATTTTAAATATATAAGTCTCTGTGTAATGAATTAATATAATATACCAGTTTCACTTTTTGAATGGAGTTAGTGAAATAAATCAACTTTTTGACGATATTATAATGATATGACCAGCAGTGTTGGCAGATACATGCTGATGGCATCCTTGAAGGTGTAGTTCACCTAAAATTGAAAATGTCGTGTCATTCCAACTTGTATGACTTATGTGAATCACATAAGAAAAAATTGTGTGGAGCTATCAGTACCATACAAACAGCTGTCAGTACATACTTTAAAATGTCTTCTTTTGTGTTCCAGTATAAAAGAAACATTGGAATAACATGAGAATGTGTTAATATTGACAGGGTTTTTATTTTGGGGTAAACTAATCCATTTTGTGTACAAACATGTGTGCTTAAACATGTCTGTGTGTGCTTGTGTGTATGTGAGCACTGGTGTTTGACCCTTAGTAAGTGTGCTAATGGCCTTTAAAAGCCTCTGCAGCAAGTGTCAGAGTCACAGATGGCGTAACTTACCTCGTCCCGCCTTCACAGACCTGCTGATGGAGCACCGGCTCCTCTTTTCCCTCGTCGCTCTCTCTCTCTCTCCCTCGCTCTCTCACTCATTAACACATTTTGTAATGTCTTTCCTGCTGTGCGTTTATGTGTTTGAAGTCAACAGCAAAGTCTGACACCCATCAGCAAAACCTGGACAGAGTAAAATTATCTCTCCCGCACAACCATATGTTCTAAAGGAGAGCATTTACATTTTTTGTTAGCCACATGTAGTGGCCATATGCTTTAGTTAAGTCACAGCTTCAAACATTTTTCAACTTGCTACCCTTTTACAGGTGGTAGTGGGGGGTTTCATCAATCCGAGTGCAGCATGAGTCATTAATATTTTAGTCTGCTTTTCCACAGGATGTCTGCTTTAGGGTTAGGTTTTTGTCATTGTTTAGGAATATACAAACATAAAATATTCAAGTTAATGGTTATTTACATTGTTGCACCCATTACTCTGAGAATTTAATATTACACAAAAATTAAATATAAATCTGTATTTTAATAACATATATGACATTATATTTACAAATCATTAAACTAAATTATGTGTTTGTGACATTTGAACATCTTGTCTTATCTTAAAACCAAAGTAAACAGATATTCCGTACCGAAGGTCTGCATTCGTTAAAAATGAGCAAATATTTAAAATCAATATTTAATTTATTGCCCATATTGATAGGATAGCATCTTGCAGATTTGTGCGATGCACATCTAGGACACGAAGCTCCCGTTCCACCACATCCCAAAGATGCTCTATTGGGTTGAGATCTTGTGACTGTGGGGGCCATTTTAGTACAGTGAACTCAATGTCATGTTCTAGAAACCAATTTGAAATGATTCGAGCTTTGTGACATGATGCATTATCCTGCTGGAAGTAGCCATCAGAGGATGGGTACATGGTGGTCATAAAAGGTTGGACATGGTCAGAAACAATGCTCAGGTAGGCTGTGGCATTTAAACGATTCCCAATTGGCACTAAGGGGCCTAAAGTGTGCCAAGAAAACATCCCCCACACCATTACGCCACCACCACCAGCCTGCACAGTGGTAACAAGGCATGATGGATCCATGTTCTCATTCTGTTTACGCCAAATTCTGACTCTACCATCTGAATGTTTCAACAGAAATCGAGATTCATCAGACCACGCAACATTTCTCCAGTCTTCAACTGTCCAATTTTGGTGAGCTCATACAAATTGTAGCCTCTTTTTCCTATTTGTAGTGGACATGAGTGGTACCCGGTGGGGACTTCTGCTATTGTAGCCTCAAGGTTGTGCGTGTTGTGGCTTCACAAATGCTTTGCTGCATACATCGGTTGGTTATTTCAGTCAAAGTTGCTCTTCAATCAGCTTGAATCAGTCGGCCCATTCTCCTCTGACCTCTAGCATCAACAAGGCATTTTCACCCACAGGACTGCTGCATACTAGATGTTCTTTCCTTTTTCACACAATTCTTTGTAAACCCTAGAAATGGTTGTGCGCGAAAATCCCAGTAACTGAGCAGATTGTGAAATATTCTCACCGGCCCGTCTGGCGCAAACAACCATGCCACGCTCAAAATTGCTTAAATCACCTTTCTTTCCCATTCTGACATTAGGTCTGAAGTTCAGGAGATTGTCTTGACCAGGATCACACCCCTAAATACATTGAAGCAACTGCCATGTGATTGGTTGATTAGATAATAACATTAATGAGAAATTGAACAGGTGTTCCTAATAATCCTTTAGGTGAGTGTATATTTAAAAAGCCAATATCATCTCACTCAAAACCCAACTTGACTCAATCCCAGTCATATAAAAGCAGACCTTTGTCAGACCCCCACTCTGGCGCCCACCTCACCTTTACAAGTGATCTGGAGATAGGTTTATTTCCATGAAAGGTTATGCTCAGTCTTTGGTTCTCCATGGTAACAGTTTTCACCGGGCGGTTCATGTGTGCGGTTCGAGCGGAGGTATACAGTAGCAAACCTGTCGCCTCTGTTCTCTCTGCATCTCCATATGAATCACTGAAAGACCTCTTTAATGGAAGTTCAATCATCTCGCCTTTGATTCCCAAGATGCAATGTCCTGATTAAGATGATTGGATGAATGGAAAATGGCATGAATATGTGATTGGGTCTGTGTGTCCCACCGCTGAATGGATCTCATTTTATTGTTCGTCAGTAGCACCTCTGTGCTAAGGCTCTTGTTCCGTCTTATCCTGTTTTTCATTACAGGTCTGTTCATGCATTTGATTGCATTAAAGAGCGGATATCTGGCGGGTTTGCTTAAGCCGGTCTCTGAAAGGCAACAGCATGATAATATAGCAGAAATGAAACCGTTAAATAGTGTAGAAACTGGAATAGATTTTCTTTCTGGAAATTATTACAAATAATTATAGTTATTAATAGGGATGCTCCGATCAATGCCGATTTCTACTAAATATACGTGGCTTTTGATCAGTAAGTCCTTATCGATCTGAAATTGCTGTTAGTTTGAATCGTTTATAACATGCACTTGAAAAAGCAACAATCGTCAAACATAATCATTATACATATTCTTTATTATCATGAAAAGGTTTGAAGAACAGCACTATAAATATATCCTTATGCCATTTCCTGGAGCTGCATCTCATCATAGCTGTGTGTGTATTGTTTTTCGTCTACAGCGCATTTTGAGTTTCCGCACGAGAGCGCCCCCTGGCTTTTGGATGTAGTGGCATTTCACCGTAATTCATTGAGAAGCATAGCAAGCATTATCGGCCGATCGATCGTGGCATTCCTAGTTATTAAAAATGACTATAGACAGCATGTGTTGTGTAAAGTTCAGAATGATGTATTGACACTGACAGTACAAGTCTTGTATATTCGGCATGTAGTGGCTATAACAAACCCTACTAAAATGGGGGCGATAGAGATAACTGAATGTGGTGATCTTCAGGTTACTAGATGTGAACTAATACCAACTGATGTTTTCACATTTGTGTTTCGCTTTGGATAAAAGCGTCGGCTGAATGAATGTGTTAATGAAAAAGAAAGTAGTTTACCTAAAAGAGGAAACAAAGACAGTTTACGTTAATGAAGCTTCTAGCATTGCATGAATTTAATTCTGACACAGTGTGGAACTAAAAACGGCATGAAGTTGAGCTTTCATAGCTGGAAGTGTGTATGTTCAAGTGCTTCTGTGGAGTATGTGTCAGGGCTAAGTGTAAAAAGAAGGTGCCAATTCAATTGTTGAAAATATCCTCTTTTGGTTCTTCATTTTTCCTGCCGTATACTTCATCTACAATTGCAATTTACAATTACAATTCTGGCCCTGACTCCAGACACACAAGTCTCACGGATGATGTCATAAACACAGGCTTAGTCAGGCTTGAATACTTCTGTCAGTCGAAAAGGAGAAGGACCAGATCGCACTTACTTACTGGAGGACAGGCCCATGTGAATGAAAATTCTCGGATTTTAGTTTCTGTAATGTTTACACTGTACAGACATTTCCAAAGCTCCAACCGCCCTCGCCATGTCCTATTATTCCAGTAAATGTCAACCCTGCTTTGGCAGAAAATAGTTTTCTTGTTAGTACAGGATCAATCTTAACCCGGCAGACATCACGAGCTTGAAAAGTTCTTCTGAAATGTCTGTACGTGCATGCTTTCTTTTCTGACATTTCTTCACATCGTCACTCAGAGCTCCACCTCACTGTAATTGCGGGCCTTTTTTTAATGAGCATGTGTCTGACATCCATCTTGTCAACAACATCTCATTCCTTATTGTCAGGAAATTGAAAGCTCTGTGAGAATAAATGTTCCCATATCCCTTAAGAAATCATAATCTCTCTCAAGAACCTGTTATTTCCTATCATGTTATGTCAGTATAAGGTCAGTTGTCTATGGGAGCGTCTACGCTTGCAGCAAGGATGGTGCAGATTTAGCATTTTTGGTTAGTTTAAATGAGAGATTAGTCTAGCTGTAGAGACATCTGATGGTTTTCCATTTACTGTATTTCTTGTACTGAGCATATGATCCCATGATGTGACCAAGATATATGAATTCATATATGAATGCAGATGGTTTTGCGTATGCAGAGGTCAGTGGTTACAGGTGAACAATGATTAGTTGGTCTGTATTGCAGATTTGTTAGGTTTGGCCATTTCACAATAAAGCAATGAAGCTTTATTGGTAACCTCACATCATATGACTTCTGCTTCATAGAGTTCCTAAATCAAAAAGTTGGAGAGCAACAAGGTCTTGCGAGACAATCCCAAACGTCTAATCTAATTTCATAATATTATTTTAATTTCTGTACTACACTATTTGTGATTTACGAAGCAGATTGCCATTAAGGGCAATGTAAGAATGGTTGTAGATATTTCATAGCTGTAGCAAAAGCACATTTTGTGTTTTGTTGCCTTTTTGGTCTGTGTTTTCAGTCTCTGAAGGCTCTGGGTTTTTCTTTGCTTGTTTTAATGGCTGTGGAAAGTGGGGTGATTATAGCTGAGGATGATGGTGTAATTTGTGCCATTATGGTGCTCTGTGGATAATGCGATGTACACGGCAAGTGCTAATGAACACGACAGATTACTGTTGGGCCATGTGTATGATTAGACCTCACAGGTTTACCTTCACCTACACTATAAATTGGGGCAACAGCCCTGACCATGTATGTGCACGAGTCTGTAGAAGAGCTTTGGAAGCCTTGCATTGTCACAATGTCAAATACTGTTGACAAATAAACTGAAAAAGATTTGATATGCATATTTCAGTAGCACTAGTAATGTTCTAGTTTAGTTTTTTAGTTTAGAGCTTTATTTATCCCTGTGGTGCAATTAGTTAAGGCTCTTGTGGTGCTTCATAGACAATATCTTCAAACAAATACATGTGGAGTATTAAGAAAAGTTCTGATTACAATTATTTTATTATTATAATTATTTTCCCGCTGTCTGTCTATCTGTCTGTCTGTCTGTCTGTCTGCTCATCTGCCCGCTCATCTGCCATTCCGTTTTTCCATTCATCCTTCCACCCATGCATGTTATCTGTCCATCCATCCATACATCTTATCTGTTTTTCCATCTATCTATCTTTCTATCGTCTATCTGTCCATCTGTTCGTCTGTCTGTCTTTCTGTTTGTCTGACTGTCTTTGTCCATCTATCCTTCCATTCGTCCTTCCGCCCATGCATGTTATCTGTTTATCTCTCTGTCTTTCCATCTGTCTATATCTTCGTGTGTCTGTCCATCCATCCATCTTATTTATCCATCCATCTTATCTGTATCTCCATCTAACAATCCATCTAATATATCTTTCTATCTTCTATCAATTTGTCTGTCTGTCTGTCTGTCTGTTTGTCTGTCTGCTTATCTGCTCGTCCGTCCGTCCATCTGTCTGTCCTTCCATTCGTCCTTCCGCCCATGCATGTTATCTGTCTATCTATCTGTCTTATCTGTCTATCCATTTGTCTATCTTTTTGTGTGTGTGTCTATCCATTCATCTTATTTATCCATCCATCCATCCATCCATCCACCCATAGTATCTGTTTTTCCGTCTAACAATCAATCTATCTATCTTTCTATCATCTATCTATTTGTCCGTCTGTCTGTTTGTCTGTCTGCTCATCTGCCTGTCTGTCCGTCCGTCTGTCCTTCCCTTCGTTCTTTCGCCCATGCATGTTATCTGTCTATCTATCTGTCTATTCATCTGTCTGTCTCTTTGTGTGTCTGTCCATCCATCTTATCTCTCCATCCATCCATCTTGTCGGTTCTTCCATCTAACAATGCATCTATCTATTTTTCTATTGTCTATCTATTTGTCTGTCCGTCTATCTGTCTGTCTGCCCGTCTGTCTGCTCATCTGCCCGTCTGTCTGTCCGTCCGTCTGTCCTTCCATTCGCCATTCTGCCCATGCATGTTATCTGTCTATCTATCTGTCTATCCATCTGTCTGTCTCTTTGTGTGTCTGTCCATCCATCTTATCTCTCCATCCATCCATCTTGTCTGTTCTTCCATCTAACAATGCATCTATCTATTTTTCTATTGTCTATCTATTTGTCCGTCTATCTGTCTGTCTGCCCGTCTGTCTGCTCATCTGCCCGTCTGTCTGTCCGTCCGTCTGTCCTTCCATTCGCCATTCTGCCCATGCATGTTATCTGTCTATCTATCTGTCTATCCATCTGTCTATCTCTTTGTGTGTCTATCAATCCATCCATCCGTTCATTTATCTTATCTGTTTTTCAATCTTACAATCCATCTTTCTAT
Organism: Misgurnus anguillicaudatus; assembly: GCF_027580225.2. Taxonomy (NCBI): domain Eukaryota; kingdom Metazoa; phylum Chordata; class Actinopteri; order Cypriniformes; family Cobitidae; genus Misgurnus; species Misgurnus anguillicaudatus. Next base: position 14,756,740 of record NC_073353.2, read on the forward strand.
CGTCTGTCTATCTGTCCGTCTGTCTGTCTGTCTTGTACGTCTGTTCTTCCATTCGTCCTTCCGCCCATGCATGTTATCTGTCTATCTATCTGTCTATCTCTTCGTGTGTCTGTCCATCTCTTTGTGTGTCTGTCCATCTTATCTATCCATCCATTCATCTATCTATTTTTCTATCGTCTATCTATTTGTCTGCCTGTCTGTCTGCTCATCTGCCCGTCTGTCCGTCTGTCTGTCCTTCCATTCGCCATTCTGCCCATGCATGTTATCTGTCTATCTATCTGTCTTATTTGTCTATCCATCTATCTCTTTGTGTGTCTATCTATCCATCCATTCATCTTATCTATCTATTTATCCATTCATCCATCCATCCATCCATCCATCCATCCATCTTATCTGTCTTTCCATCTAACAATCCATCTTTCTATTGTTTGTCCGTCTGTCTGTCTGTCTATTTATACGTGTGTCCATCCACCCATTCTTCCATCTATTTGTCTGTCTCTCTGTCTGTCTGTCTATGTTTGTCTGTCTCTCTGTCTATCTTATCTGTCTCTCCGTCTATCAATCCATCTATCTATGAATCTATCGTCTAACTACTTGTCTGTCTGTATTTTTGTGTGTCTGTCTCTGTCTATCTATATGCATGACCGACATTTTTATATTCATGGTATCATTTTTAAGTATAGGTTACTGGAGACAAATGTAATGGTTTGAAAGATGATAGTACCTTATAAAGATATCTGCAGTTACATTATTACTTTCAAGTGTATTTAATTGTTGTAGAGGAACCCCTCAAGCCGTCTTAGTTACTTCTGTTTTGGGCAGAAGGTGGAAGTACATACTGTAGTGGACAAAGTCTGCTCTTTTCAGGAACAAATGTCTGAGTCTTGTTGTCCCAAATGAAGAAATCTGTGAGGAGAAGATAAAGGAAAGTTCTAGAAGTTTGGTTGGGCGAAAGAGGTTTTATGGTGACCAAGAGCAGAAGCCAAAGCTCTGAGCAGGGGGTAGACGTTCTGCTCAGCAGTCTGTTCCAGTGTTCATCCATCCCTCCTTCCTTCTGCTTCATCCACCCCCTGTACAGATTCAGACAAGTGTTTCCCTCACCTCCCTTCTGTTCTCCCTCTGTGCATCTTCTATACCGTGAGCAGATTGTCTTCAATCAACTCTATGGCTCAAGATCTGGTCAACAACATCGCCTTGTTAAAGTGCATGAACATTGCCAGCCCCTGACATCCATTTTAATGTGCAGTTGTCCTCAACAACATTCAGGACCGACACCGTAGAGTCTCTGTACATAATTAGCGGGATTCTTGGTTGAGAGGTGCGATGAAGCTGTAGCTCATCGACGTGCCGAAAGCCGATAATGTATTCACGCGATATGGCTGGTGCTATAGCGGTGGGAGGTTTGGCTTCAAAAGTACAGACAGTCGTGGTGGAGACAGCTGGTGCAGATGTATCAGGCATGTCACCACATGGCCACGTTCACACCTCAGGAAAACAAACCAGCCTTTGGGGTTTTAGCCAACGGTCCTTGACGTTCACGACTGCTGTATTCAGACTTCAAGTCCGTACGCTCCATAAGGTCTTATTTAAAGTAGAAGGTCACATGCATGTGCTTAGTTTAATATGTCCGTCAGTAATAATCCATAACTTTCAAGCACCTGTCTTGGTCTCTGAGCCATTAGAGGTTAGACAAAGGCCAAAATGGTAGAGTCTACTAAAAAGTGAATAGATGAAAGGGGCAGTTATGTTCCTTTGGAGGAAAATAGACCCCATGCAATTACACCCTGAATGGCAATCATCAGGCAAAGAGGTATTGATTGGCATCCTCCACCATTACTCACCCCAGATGCTCAAAGCAAATCTCACCCAAGATCTTTCCCACAAAAGGTTAAGCACTTTTTTAAGAATGAGAGTGAGTGGTCAGCATATAGACCTTTCATGTGTTTCTAATTGTGTCTATAGCAATGTTCTCAGAAATCAATCTATGGGTGGAGTTGATCTTTCTCTCTTTCTTCTGGTGTAGTGGAGAGTTTAGTGGGCCATGGATCAGATCCGGATTTGAGCGCTTGCTTCCGGACCTCGGTGCTGAAGGCTATTTGTTTTAAGATTTGCGGCCCCAGCCTTTGATCTGAGTGCACTTACCTGTCCCGCCTCAGATCAACACAGGAAATTAACATCAATATTTCTGTTTTATCCTCTAGGTATGTGGCAATAAAGCAGTCCATGCCATTGAGTCAGACTTGTGAAGAAAACGCTGAGTAGAAGAATGCTTTTAAAAATAGATTGGTTAGCAGTTAGCACACATGGTCTAGACAAATTTGGATATATTCTTAGTAAGACCCTCATTCTGCAAGCTATTGCAATTAATAAAGTTGGAGGTCTTGCGTATGAATGGTTTACCAAAAGATTTTTTACACAGAAATGAGTCCTGCTTGTGTTGAATAAGGTCTGTTTGTGTTCTTGTAGCTCAAGCAGTACAAAAGGTTGGTGGTTCGAATTCTGGGAAACACACATATTGACGTACTGATGAAAATGTATAGCTTGAATGCACTGCAAGTTACTTTAGATAAAAGTGTCTGCCAAATGCATGAATGTTATGCTGGGTGCACACCAAAAGTTTTTTTTTACATTTTCATGTGATAAACCACAAACATGAGTATAAAAATCCTAGATTTAACCGTTTTTGGTCCTATAGTATGTGGTGTGCCGTGATGTGTCAAAGACAGCGCACCACACACCAACAGATTTTCAACCAGAGTCTCGACTGTGAACACAGGAAATCTCGTAAAATCTCGCGAGACTTTAGAATAAGCATGGCGGACGATATACAGGAAGAAATTTCAGTGATAGTGTTTGGAATGGTTTTCACAGAAAATTCAAGGGAAAAAAAGTATTTGGGTGAAGTCGTGGAGACAGCGGGAGTGTGTAGAAGTTGCATCAACTTCAGTTTGTGCTGCGCCATGACTGCTTCCGTCTTCAATCATCTCGCTTTCTGATTGGATATTGTTTCATTTCACGTGATAATCTCAAGAGCGTGCACGCATTTGTCCTCAGGGTTCCCTCCAGACATTAGGATTTCTGGTCGTAAATATTAAACATGTTTATGATTCATGATCGGGGCGGCTCAGATGTTCTTCCGATCAGGTTCGGACACTCTTAACACACTTCACACCAAGGGAAAATCTGATAAAATAATCTGTAGAACAATCAAGATTGTAGGAAGGGGGGAAATCTTGTGTTGTGTACCCAGCATAAGTGTATTTGAACTTGAGTGCACTTTAAGCTGGGTTATTTTCTACCCAGCAATGGGTCAAAAAGGGATGAACCCGACTTATTGGGTTGTAATTTAACCTATGCTAGGTTGTTTCAATTCAAAATGCTGGGCTGTTTTAACCCATGTTTGGATGAAATATGAACATTCTCTGAGTTAACTGAACTCAACAGGTTGGGTTTGTCCCTTTTTGACACAAAGTTGGGTTGAAAATATCCCAGCATTTTTTAGTGTGTGTCCTAACGGTCAACATGGGTTTGAATCTGCTCTGTGTCATTTCCATAAACAAAATGTCTCTGTTGTTTTTGCCATATGTCTACTTATAAAAAACTACAGCCTTAGAAAAGGTGCTAAACTGGTTCTTAACATTTTCAATTTTTAAGACTGTACTTCATAATCTAATAATAAAGTAACAAAATGACCAATACATGAATGTAAATAAAATAAACAGAATTTGGTTTTGTGGAAATGTATCACAAATACACACATTTTGGATAAGCCATATGTGGTTTGTTTTGTTGCATAAAAAAAAACTGTTTCATTCTGATTGAAGTGTCAGGAGAATGTTGAACGGTGACTGATTAAGACGCCATGCTGTACTAACAATCAAAAACTACAGGAATTAATGAATGGTGGCACGCTGTGTGTGTGTAATCCAGGTCAAGTCCCAGACCCTCCAGTCTCTTTGTTGTCGTTGTTTTCTTTCTTGCTACTGTGCCCTAGGGGTCTTTTTGGCTGTGTGAACACAAGTGGCCCACATTACTGTCAAAAACAGGCATGAATATCTGCTATTGAAGTGTAAAATTACTGGAAATCACTGAATATGCCATTCAAAAGCCTAAGAAAAGGTTAACAGACGTTCTGATTTGTGCCAGGTTTATTTTGTATATTTTGCACTGATTTTTTATTTTGAGTAACTGATTGAGATTTAATTTAAGAGCTATTGATATTGATAAATGGTGGGGTATGAAGAGAGCAGAATGGGGTCTTTTGTGGCCCCTGGCATCTGTAAGTTCCCTTCTGGGCCCCCTGTGCCACTCACACACACGGATACCCCACGGCTATGTGTGTGAGGCACTGAGATGAATCTCATCACTGAGATTTCTTCCCCTTTATTCTCTATTGACGTGCACATGTGTGGAACTTCCTATAGCATTTATTTCCTCTGAATGAGCTGTGTCCACCTGGCCCTCATCTAAACCTGCTGTCTTCTTTCTCTTTCATGCACTCATTATCTGATCTCTTTTATCATCTGATCTCTTTCATTCTTTCCCCTTTTTTAAGATGTCCAGTGGATCTCAATCTTTTACTTCTATCCCTTGCCTATTACCCACAACAAAATTGAAATGCCCCTTAACTTACAATTTCTACTCAATAATATATCTTAGAGCTTTGCATAACTACACAGATGTGTAATCATTAAAAACAATAACCAAACACTAGGAAACTGTTTTAGCTTATTTTAAATGTTTGTTTTGTCATATTTTAAATAATTTTAAGTCATTATAAAGGGGGTCGCACACCGTCTGGTGGCAGCTGTCCGCTGTGACTATGGACGCTGCTCAAATCCCTGCCGTGCCACAGAGCGCCACTCACATAGTTAAACCTTAAATAACATCATATTTGTCCCAAATCGTTAACGATTAACATAGGCTGCACATTGTTTGACTAAGCTTGCGCTATTTAATGTGCACATCCGGTGTGCGATACCTGCGAGTAGTCCTACACGCGACACAGCGCTTCGTGCCTGGTGTGCGACCCCCTTAAAGCTCCTTTGGAAGTTTGCTGAGGACCCCTTATGTGGCCCCCGACCCCTAGTTAAGAAATATTGCACAACAATAAATTCGATATCTCTTGGCAATCTGAAAAATGAATGCCAGCAATTTAACCAATGTAAAGTTTTTATAATTTCAGCCAGGGATCCCACAGGTAATGACATTTCTGGTATATCATGGGATTTTAACCTCTCGACGTGCACTAGCTCGGAGGCGGGATGACGTCAGTTTTTTTTAACGCTGCTAACAACATCTATATACCCTCCTGTCTACAAACATTAATAATATAAACATTACTATACATTGTTTAATAGGTCTACGGGTTTAGCATCAGTGTATGGTATCTGTTTTGAGATACAGATGCTTTAGCATCATAAATGTAGTATTTTGTGACAGATGTCCAGATGACAATATGCAAAATATAAACGGGACTTCTTACCTTTGTGTTGATATAACGATCGCGAGTCAAATCCAGTCTGTTTCAGATGTGTGAATAACTCACGAAAACCCTCTAATAGAATACATCCAATGACCATTTTTGTCCACAAATGCGTATATTTCGTGAAATATAGATATATTGTCCATTGTTTACATCAGATTTCACATGAACGTCTTGTAATAGAATATAATATACAATCTGAGGACTATTTACGTTGTAAAACTTGTATATGAGATTACACTCGCGTTCAAACCCGCGTTCAAACTTTGTTTTAAAAAGTAGGTAGGAATATACCCAAACAGTGCTGTCAAATATCGTGACGTCATTTGACTTTCTCATTCCTCCAATGACTTCATGTAAAGTATTGATAGACAGAACGTGTAGCCAATTAGATAACGAATCCAACGATCTTTGTGTGACGCTTTATTTCCTGGTGTGGAAACTGCATTTTATATGCTAACATGAATGTGTATACATGTAAACAAAATACTTTTTATTTGGGGGCTGACTGGCACTTAGAAAAGGCACTAGTCTTACAAAAACCCTATTGACCTCAAACGTGAAACATTACTTCTTTAGACTTGTGGCTTTGGCATCATTGCATCTCTAGGTTTCACACACATATTTATCATTAAGATTTTTAGTATTAAAAAAGATGTTATGCAAAAAAAAAATTACAATGTACTTCAGCCTCTCTAACTTTTTTAATTTTTAACTTAAAATAATTTTGAAAATGAAGCCCAAAGTGTATTCTTTCTAATCATACCAATGCATATACTCTAAATGATTTAGTAAAAACAACCCTTTTAGTGAAAGTAGGTTCATGGTTTGGGCCAGTGTGGGGTGCTTTTCAAGAGGTTAAAAGTCTTTTCCAGACATTTAAAGTCAGGGAATTTTATATTTTTTGTCCCAGTCATGGAATATCATGGACTTTTGTTTTTTTGCTTTAAATTTTACTTTCCATTTATCAAAATGTAATCCGCTTGTTAACTTATGACGTAAGAAATACCATTTCTGGGTCCAAGCCTCTGCTGAGTACAATTTTAAACAGCTGTTTATTGGCACTGTTTAGTCATTTCACACATTTTTTGTACATTTTTATAAACTTACAGTGTACATTATCCAGACTCACGGCATTCCGGACATAGGTCATGAAAATTAAGCTTTGTAGTCAGTGAAAGTCAGGGAATTTGACTTAAAGTGTACACCATTTGGAGTCTTTTAATGGCTAATAAACTTTTGTAAACTACTATCAACAAAAGTTTTGGTTTTAAAACTAAATTTTCTCATGTCTCACAGTGCCTCTGCTCCCTGATGATGATGATTCTTGCATGGTGACAGTGACTGTTGCAGAAATGTCACACTGTTGTTTCTGGTTATTCGTCTATGTATCGGCTGAACAGATGGGCTGGCAGTCTCGGTTCCCACTTCTCATCCCACTGCCCTGTCAACCCCCACCAGCCGTGCACTCGAACCCTGTACCAGGGGTGCCATTAACCCGAAACCTGCCCTGCTCCCCTTAGTTTTAAACACTGTTATTTTGCTGGTCTGCAGAGCGTGGACATCAGAAGCTTTTTTCTGGGCCTGTTTTATGTAGGGTACTGAAAGAGACAAGTTATATAGATCTATATATACTATATATATATTCTTTCTTTCTGTCAGACACGGTTGGCTTCCTCTAACATCAAACTCTAGGGCCAGTCTGCCTGTGGAGATTTTACTTTTCTCACCAGTTACCTTTGCCTCTTGAATTCTGCCTGTATATAATACATGGTTTTTAGGTTTTTTTTTGGGTAAAATCCAGTAGTTTTCCTCATCATTTGCACATAGATGTCTCTTTATTTTTGGAGTTTGGACTGTATTGTTTTTATTACCTTAGAATGAGCTGTTTTAGGGTCCCCTTACATGGAAGTCGGTGCTATTTCTACAGCAGCCCTAAACGGACAAACTATTTTACAGAGCGCGTTTCGACCCTACGTTGTCTCAGACGACTACATGTTTATCCTGTGGCAGCTACCGTAGATTCTCTTTATGTTTCGAAATTGAGGTTGGTTGCAATTTGCAATCTCACTGCTAGATACCGACAAAAAACCCAACCGGTGCGTTTCCCGAAAGTGTTGTTAGCCAACTACTGTCGTAAGTTTCGTCGTTACTGACAAAGTTAAACGATTTGGTGTTTCCCGAAACCATAGTTCAAACAAACATTCGCAAGCTGCATCGCAAACTTGTGTGGTTTGAACGACAGGTCAGTGGCTGTCGTTAGAAGCATCGTTCCTTGTTATTATCATATGTAGACTTACGTTGATCATGCTTTTGAACAAAATAAGCAAAAAACACATAGCACAATGTATATCCATCATTCTAAATATATTAACATTTTATTTCACGTCTTAAGGTTTGTAAACAGAATTAAAGCGCTGCATTTGAAACTGCGCATGTGCGGAGAACTACAAGCTTTAAGACCCTGAGGAATCCCTGGGAGGAGTGACGTAAGAGGGAACTTGAGCGTAAATTAAATATCTTTAAAATAAACAACAGATAACTAAATCACGATAACAAAATCAGTCTTCCGATGCAATATGTTATTTACAGCAGTAATCTGACATTAAATCGATTTGCACAGATTAATTAGTACTTCACCTCCCACATGACATCATCAACTATGTTGTTAAACCAAAATGGTTCAAACGACGAATGTGCGACAAAGTTACTATGCTTTTGGGTCATGACAAGGTAGTTCGTTTCTTCAACTATGCATCGTACTATGTTGGTTCAGCAGTGAGTTGCGTCGTTGTTTGGGAAACACACCCTAAATCCGGGACACCATTCACTTCCATAGTATAATTTTTTCCTACTACGGAAGTCAGTGGTGCCCCATAACTGCTTGGTTACAAACATTCTTTAAATTATCTGATTTGTGTTTAGCAAAACTAAGAAATGTATCAAATTTGGAATAACTTGACAGTTAGTAACGATGATTATTTTTGTTGGGGAACTATCCTTTTAAATTTTGTTTAAAGTGTACCAGCACATGATGCAATGTAAAGGCTATTGGCTATTTTAATCATTTTCAAAATCATTTCCACATGCAGTTTTTTATAAAATGTGGAATTTATTTTCTGTTCCCCAATCTTTTAGTTTCCTCTTTTAAAAGAGGAGTTATTTTGGAGGTGTAAATGTTTAATTCTGTGTATGAAATAGTTTTGTGTATGTGTGTGTTTATGCTAATGAGACTACAGAGGAAGACGGCGAGCTGTGTGTCGCTGTTTCTGTGCTCTCCTGTTGAATATTTAGTATTCACTCAGCCGCTTCCTCTAATTACCTGAGAACATGCTAATGAATTCATCAGAATCAGCTGCTAATTGGCCGTTTGAACAACCCAGACTCCTTCAGAAACACGTCTGCCAATCAGAACGCTTGGCCTCATTCAATGATTCCTTATCATTTATGCATTGTATTGCTATGGATAAGGTTTTTTTGCGTTTTCCCCCAAGCCTTCCTTTGTTAAAGACCATTTTCTTAATAGCCTAACACCCACTTTTCGGGCATTAACAGCTTGACGTGTCAGGAATGTTCATTGGCTAGAGTGTATATTTTTCAGGCCAGCTAGATGGTACTTAGCACAGCTCTGTTCTGATTGGCTCATTCAGTTTCTACAACTGGCACCCATTAAGCTGCTATGGTAACCAAGTCTCATTATTTCAGCGGTGCCCTGTTGGGAATGGCAGACAGTCGGAAAGGTCAGGATGGTGACATCACCTCAGCCGGAGCTAATCTTATTTGGTTTGTGAATCCTGCTGTAATATGACTCCGCTGCCAAAAACGGACAGGAAAACAAAAGAGGAAGAGAAATAAATAGAAATTTTCACTTCGCCAATTTGCGTTCGACCTTAAAAACATGATTCTTCTGTGAAGACTGTCTCATCAGTTTCGTAGTGTCTTCAGACTTGTTTTCTTTGCTTATGAGTTGCATGTGTGTGTGCACGTGTCTGTTTATGAAAGTGTTTTCTTGCATATTTGTGTCTCATTGGAATAGAGCGTAATGAATATGGAAAGGCGGTAGGGAGAGATAATTAAAGTGGAGATGGCTTTGCTCTGGTCTGCAGGTGGCTTGAAAAACAGTTTCTGTTCACCAGAAATCGAAACAATCTCGCTATTAAAGGAAAAGTTTACCCAAAACTGATATTCTGTTGTTTACTGTATTATTAAGTTAATCAAGTCAGATGTAGCACTTTTTTACAATGTTGCATTGCTTCAAAGCAGCTTTACATGAAAGCTGAAGAAAAGAAGCCATAAAGAATGGGAATGTTATTCAAATATAGCATGAAGAATAGAGTATGAAGAGCCAGAGTTGACTTTCTTCAACTTCAGCTGTTCAGAGCGCTCCTGCAAAAACACGTGGCACGGCAGGCGTCAAAAACGTGAGGCGTTCGGCACTGCCCATAGAAAACCATTCAAAAAAAAGGCGTCTCCCACTGCCATAAACTGGTGGGTTGACAGGTATGCTAATAGATAGATTATAATCATGCCCAAATGGAATCCGCGCCCGCAGATTTCTGTGGATTTAATGCGCGTCATTGCTTGTGCATTTAGCAAAAATACCGCGGTTTCACAGTGTTCCGGTATTGCAATTGCAACACTACAATTTGTTATTTTTAAATGCCTTTAATGCCTTTAAATTATAATATGCTTTCAAAAAAGATATAATATTTTCGTAATGTATATTAAATATAAACATCAAATCAATCACATGATTTAATAAATTTTGTATAAATACAGCTCATACCTTGGAGACGGTATTACAGAATGTTTTAGTGGTTTTGAAACCTTGACTGTTTAAAACCTCGGTATACTGAAACCGGTAACCAGCCCATGCCTATTTGTGAGCAGTAGCCATCATTGACAAGCACACTTAAACTGTGACCATTTTTAATTATAGAGAGCACAAACCACTTAATAATTTAGATAAAAATGAAACTTACCACGGATGTAAGGAGATCTCAATTGACTCTGTCGTCTATGTGACGCGACAGTCAGCGCTTAGCACATTATCATTTCAAATCCGTTTACAAGACGAATGCTATATCCTGCTATAATATATAACACTATAAACAATAATATATGTCATTTTATACAAAATATAATTCTATCTTGACATGCACATTATCTGGTTCATGTTGGTCCAGTTTAATTTAGATGACTCATTGATGTGGTGTATTCATTTTCATTGTACGCCTTAAAAAAGTATTTATTTTAGATGAAATTTTGTCATATTTACAGCTTAAATTCTTATGATTTAAAATCATTCTGCAGAATTCCGCAGATTTTTCCAAAGAATTTCCGCAGAAAAAGCAAAAAAGTCAGCCAATTCCGTCTGGCCCTGATTATAATCTAATAAAATAGTATATACTAATTTTTAGTTGAAACGACCCTTAAAAGAAAAATTTCAGTGACAATTGTTATTTTCCATATACCAACCGAATACCAAGATTTTAGAGCATACAGAAGGGCCAATGCGTGACTTAAAGGGACACTCCCCTAGAGTTAAACATTTGATTTTTATCCTTTTGGAATCCATTCAGCTGATCTCCGGGTCTGGCACTAGCACTTTTAGCATAGCTTAGCATAATCTATTGAATCTGATTAGACCATTAGCATTGCGCTAAAAAATAACCAAAGAGTTTGATATTTTATCCCATTTAAAACTTGACTCTTCTGTTGTTACATCGTGTACTAAGACCAATAGAAAATTAAAAGTTTTGATTTTCTAGGCAGATATGGCTAGGAACTATATTCTCATTCTGGCGTAATAATCAAGGACTTTGCTGCTGTAACATGACTGCAGCAGGTGTATTGATATTACGCATTGCCCGAAAATAGTCCCCTTGGTTACTTTCAATAACAGGAGACTATTTTCGGCTGCTGCATAATATCACTATTGAATATCAGCTGAATGGATTCCAAAACAGTAAAAATCATACGTTTAATTCTAGGGGATCTGGAAAAAGAGCATATTTTCAAAAAACTGGAGTGTCCCTTTAAGAAGATTTATATGATGGAGAATAGAGCATATGGTGTGTTTATTTTTTTCTTTGTGTCCACATATGAAAAGTGTAAACGTTGTTCAAACTTTCTATGTGTTCATAGAAATAAGAACATCATAACAGCTGTAATAATGTAAATGATAACAGAATTTTTTTTGAATGAACTATTCCTATAACAGTAAGCCCTTACTTAAAACACATACCCTTACCCTGTTAACAGACGTTTCCTGAGCTGAAACATTTCCAGCAGTGATTATCCTTTTCACTGTAGTACTGGGTTTAATCAGTGTCTGGGAAAGTGGCCTGTAGAGTTTTACCCTGAAGCATTTTGAGCTTTTTCAAGTTTCTCTTGCCGCCTTTGTCTCTCTGTCTTGGATGGATGTGAACTGCCTCTCACCCCACATACCATCATATTCAGATCACACACAGTCGGGCCCTGTGGGTCCTTTTTATCGGCACATTGAAGCTGTGTGTGTATGTGTGTGTGCGCGCGCAATCTCATTGTGTTTGTATGTGTGTGCTGTTGATATTTTTGTAAAACACAGTGGGGTAAAAGTCTGAGTACACAGTGAAAATCAGGGTTTCAAAACCGCATTTTAACCTAAAAATAAACTTTGTTTTAAGGTTAAGAAAATTGAAAACATATAATCATTTTGATGTAAACAAACATAAATATTTAGGTTTCAAGTTTTTGCCAGGCCAAAATGATTGACAAAACTATTTTTATATCAGATTTTCTCACTTTCTTTAAAACACACAAATGAAACATTGCTTGGCTCCCTCTTTGATAGGGTTGTGTTCTTATACAAGACGTCTTTACGACAGCCTTAGATGCCACATCCTCGGACCCTCTGATACATATTGGCCATGGCTTGCTGTAAATTTCAAGCTGTATTCTGATTGGCGGTGCAAAAACCATCAGACACAACTAAACAAGCTCAAAGTCTTAACCTCCTAAGACCTGAGCTTTGGTTTGGCTTGTATTTTAGATTTCTTCCAGCTATTTGGGGTTAGGAATAACCAATACATATAGCAACCAAATATTTTTCTTTGAACATGAAGGAATATTATTGTCCACATTTGTGTACAACAGGTTCTAGTTAGACAGAATTAAGTATTATAGTACAAACAACAAAAAATGTGATGTCCACATATGTGGACACACCAGGGGTCTCATTTATAAAACTGTGCGTAAAATCCTTACTAAAAGTCTACATACGCACAAAAGCCAAAATATTAAGACTTATAAAACAAAGCATTGTTCCCTTTATAAATCACAGATCACCTGAATCATGAAAAATCCTCAAATCCCACCCTAGAAGCCCATTCCCATCAAGTTTGTGTTTTTATAGATCACAACAAGATTTGGGTGTGAACCAGCAACGCATGTTTCCAGCCCTGTTTTGTGCGTATGCACACTTTATTAAATAAGACCCCAGGTCTTAGGAGGTTAAGGATTTATAGAAAATATAGGGTTTGAATAGGAACCAAACAAAAAAATCACAAATTAAGCATTCTCAAGTGAAGCTGGGACACATGGAGCATACCATATTAAGCATAATATGCAAGTAAAGTATACACTTTAAAAATGCTGGCTTATTTTGAACCCAGCTCTTGGTCAAAAAATTATGAACCCAACCTTCTGCGTTGTAATTGAACCTATGCTGGGTTGTTTTAACCCATTGTTGGGTCAAATATAAAAAAATTCTGAGTTATTTTTTTTTGTATTTTTCACGTCTAGCGCCCATAGAGGCCACAAGCACCGCAGCACTGTCGCAAAGGAAAAGAAGACAACTCTTTAGGTCACAAAGTCCGAGGTGTACCTTCCAGCATGTCATATGAATATCATTTCATGGGTTTTATTTTTTTCAAATGCCAAAAGATCGCGTAGCTCATGTTTACAAGCCAGTTGTAACGGTGGTCCCTTGGTTAAAGTTAATATAAAAAAAATCCTTCAAGAGGAATCAATCCCGGGTCGCCCATGTCGTAGATCCGTGACACTACTACGACGCCACAGAGTCGCATGATAGAAGTCACTCTCTACACCCCCAAGTAGCCTCCAGCAACATTCACGTTCAGAAAAGAAATTATTAGTCTTCAAATGCCAGACAGGACTTATATATATATGCAAGCAATATAACATTACTTACTAGTCCAAAAGCATGACGGCCAGTTCAGCATCGATCAGGAACCCCTCCTCCTTTTTTAGTTCACCCCAGCGAGGAACGCCGGACCAATATTTTGATCCTCGTCCTTCTTTTTATTCTGTCACTCCCCCGTTTTCTCTTTTTGGTCTCCTCCGACAAAACCTTAGGTTTTTTATTTGGGTTGCACCAACAAGGATTAAATTAAGCAGAGTTTAGAGCTGACCTAGGGTTTGTTGATCTCAGTTTAATTTTAATTCGAGTTGTGTTGCACCACTTAAATTTAAACACAGATTAACAAATTATAGATTAAAACTTTAAACTGTATTACAACCTGTGTTGAATTTTCCGGTGTAATTAAACAGCAACAATGTTGACGTTGTCATTCAAAAAGGAAATAAACAGTTTATGCAAAGGTAATGTAACTTTTGTATTATAAATCACCTACATACACCGGTAGGCTAATCTAAAGGTCTGAATCTTTTAAAACAATTAACAGATCAGGAAATATTGTGACAGGAAATATCGCAACGCTCAGATATTGTGATATAATGAACAAGATGTGTCGACGCATTTGTCATGAAGCGCGACCGTGTGTCCGTTCATTCACTGTCCTTCTTCTGGCTGGAGCGCGCGTGACAGATGAGAAGCACACACGAGCATCGGTAGCTGTCACTGGTGCTGTTAATAATCTTTTTGAGCCGCCAAACTCACTTTGTTCAGACGTTATACTAAGCGCATCTTTGAATAGCGCCACCACGCTCGTGGTATGTGTTTCTAATCATTTAGCCAGACATTTAATTGTAAAAAAACATATTTAAACCTCCTCATATGCAAGTTTAAAGTTAATCCCTCACTGAGATTTAAAACAGAGTTTAATGTAATGGAGCAACAGGATTAAAGATAATGTAGGTTTACTGTAAAATGTAAACTTGGATCAAAATGGCAGTTTAAATTAAAGCCTGATTATTTTTAAACAGGTTTAAAGTTTGGTGCAACAGAATTATTAAATAAGCTTTAATTTAAACCAGATTTAGGCATAATCCTTGTTGGTGCAACCCACCCATAGTTGCTGCTTCAGCCATGACAAAAACATCAGGAAAATAAATAGTTGCGCTCTCACGTCCGAATTTGAAGAAGTAGAGGAAGTGACGTATGCCATAAAACAGTCGAATTTTGTAGTTCTTTTTGTGCTCAGGTTACTACCCGAAACCTCAAGTTTAAAAGCACGAGTATAAGCGATACAGACCCCGTCAGGCTAGCGTAGACATGTCATTCAACCTGTTTTAAGACGTTGTACCATCACAAGAGTCTTGAAAATATATTATGAAGGTTGAAAAACTACAAAGTGTCACTTTAAATATTAAAACGAATATAACTTTTTTATCGTTTTTTACATAACCCCATTCTCTTGTAATGTTTGTGCTATATTTTGAAGTGCTTTTTGAACTTTGAACATTGATGAATATGTGTGTATCTGTGTAAAAGATGGTCAGAGAAAAAAAAACTTTTTCACTCATCTCACCTCTTCAGAAGAAAAGATTTAACTGTGAACTGAGTCTTTCCCCCTCAGGGAAAAGTTACCTTGAGAGGATATGGATTTGCCTACAGCGCTCAGAGAGAAAGAGAGAGAGAGAGAGAAAGTGAGCAAAATCAAAAGGGAGTGAATTAGCGGGCAAATGTGAAAGACATTAGGCTTTAACTATAAGAGCAGGTAGCTTAATTAGACATGAAGGAAATGAATGTTTGGTACAGAGACAAAAAGCTGTGATGTATTTCTTGGTAATAATCAGCACAGTTTGGCTTCTCTGCGTGTTTCCACCTCCTGTCGCGTTTACTGCCGCGTGATGAATTTAACACTGAAGAAAAATCAACAGCCCTCTGTTTCTCAGTTAGGCAATTTTACACGTTATTTTCATAAAATGTTAATATTCCAAATTTAGCAATGCTTGAATTGGCTGATTTTTTGGTATAATATTTTGATTTATGCTTTAAAAAAAGCATTTCATTTGCATATGTGACATGTTTGTTAGTTGTATTCATTAAATGTGTGACAGTTCAATTCTTTGCCACGTTTTCCATCATGACTGAATAATGGTTAAAACATTTGTCTATTCCTCACACCGTGACCACTCCCCCTGTAGTACTAAGACTGGTTAACTGACAGCCTGTGTTTGAAGTGTCTCTAAACAGCTGAAGCTGGTGGTAGGGTCCCCAATGACAGCCTAATTATTGCCTTTATTTATCCATGTGCCGGTTTCGGCTCAGATTGGCTTCCTCTTTGATAGTGTCTGCTCTTCCCGATAGCTTAAAGTGAGGGATTGTGTTGACAGACACGCCTTTCTCTGATGCATCTATACTTCTGGTCACACATATCTTCAGGAATCTAGTCGGCACATCCTCGGACCCTCTGATGCATATTGGACACAAGATGGCAAGGGATTTCTGTAAATGTCAAGCTGTATTCTGATTGCCTGGTGCAAAAAAAGCAAAAACCATTAGAGACACCTGAACAAGGGTTTGAATAGGGTTGACTGTACTGTAATCTCTGCAGGACAAAGAGTTGCTTTAATAGCCCAACTTTAGTCAAAAGTGTCCAGCACAGCGAGATTCTGACATGTTTTGTGTTTTTCATTCTTCTCTGCGCAGACTTTGCATAGGCATAAATTATTCACATGCATTGTATTGATATATGTTGTGTCAGAATGCATTAACGGCGTGTTACGTGTTAATGTGAATGTGAGTTTTAGCGTTCGGGTCTCGCAGGACTCGATCTTAATGAGGCAGCAGAATAGATGTGCGGGAACCGCGTGCCAAAGCACTAACATTAAATAGCTGCAGTCTAATAAGATAAATACAGTAATTAAGTTATGAGAGTGCTGCATCCACGCACAAATGCGCAGCCAGAGGACATACAGTAAACCGTGGGATAGCTTGTCCTTTCTCATCTGGTTCTTTACATTTAGAATAATGCACTCCTGTGCTCTGAGAGCTGGCTCTTATTCAGAACCGGTTCCATAAATAATTAAATATGCTGGAAGCAGTTTTTAATGATGTTTGGTTATAACTTTGTTGTTAATGTTGTGTGAATTGTGAGTTTGCAATGTGTATTGAGAGAGAGAGAGAAAGTGATTGAGCACAACAAAATAATGAAAAGACAATAAGATGACACATCACGCATTGTCCTGGAAAACAAACATACACAAACAAATGACTCTTCTTAGTTGGTTCTTTTTAATGAATCACAAAACTATTTGGCTAGAGTGGGTCTTGTTTACTGAAAGAATTGCATTTGTCATGTCCGACATGAAATTCTACCAAAGTTGTATATTGTCATGCCCGATGTGAAATATAATATAGTACTGTTTTTGAATTATGTGAGCTTGAAAATCAATGCAATTACTTGTTGTTTATATGACAATATGTAATTAAAGATGCGCATTCAGAGTTTCTCGTGATAAATGTTACTTTAATTAATCCGATTTATAATCTGCTTTGTTTGTAAGAGTTTCTGGTTTTGATTATTTGCATACAAGGGTCATATACTAAACAACATTTTCTGATATGGTTATGTTTCACATCATAGAAGACAACATTAGTCATGTGAACCATGTGCCTCACTTGTCAAATATGAGCCTGACTTTTTTGCTTTTTTGCACTATTTTCATCTTCTAGGTTTAAAATCTAAATCAGGTTTGTGATATGACGATGTACTATACAGTAGTACACAGATGATGCATCAGTGTCTCATAATTATTCATGGGACAGCGTGTTTTTATCCAATGAGAAGATGTTTTGCTTAATTTTTCATTACAGCATGTGAGGTGTTCACAGGTCAAAACCGTTTGTTTCTGTGGTATAAGAGGATACGTACGTTGCATGGGTTTTCCCCTGATGCTGTCAGGGCTAGACTCGGTTTGGCTGCGGGCAGTTGGTTGGCAGGCCATCAGCTTCTAACACATACATTTTTTTTTAGGAAAGCTTTAAGAATTGGAGACAGATGGGCTTCGACCTTGCTCATGAAGGCAGTTTGCATCTAAGCAGGGATGCCGTTTGATGTCTTGCAGTATGATGTCCTGCTTGGCTTTAGTTTTAATAAAACATTCATTATGTAAAGTTCCTTTATGTTTTGTAATACCGCTGTTGCAGCATATGATTCGTCCACTTTTCACCGCATCCATACCCATTTAAGTTGCATTTTTCGAAACGATAGTGAGACTGGAGATGAAAGAGGGAGCATTTAATTCAAGAAATAGGAAGAAAAATTTGTAGAATTAAAATCCTGTGAAAAGTAGTAGTGTTTTAGGAGCAGTTATTTTTGTAAGTAATAGAAGAATTACCACTGGTTACAGTAAGGAACTAAAAACATTAAAGTCAGAGCTAGAATTTTTACATTGCTTATGATTCCCATCTGTTCTCTTTAGTAGTACACACTTGCATACTTACGGTTTTGGTTACAGTTATTACCTTTATGTTTTTGTCGGACTAAATAGCAGCTTGAATGTAATCTTTATATCAGTGACTAAACATGACATGTTTTTTCATCCATGACTCATTTGGTCAATCTGTTTCCTTTTGTGTATCCGTGGGAATGTTGTAAGATCAGGTAGATGTGCTGAGTGAGTGTTTTTGTGATATGTCTGAGTGGACAGAAACTGTTAAGAAAGCTCTGCATTAGTCAGGACTGATTACACAAATAAAACTGTGTGTGGTGTCTCACCTGTCTGATGTCTACCACTTCTCAGGTGGAAGTCTGTGAAACATGTGTGTGTATGTGTGTGACAACCTGAATACAGGGTGCAGAATTAATCGGTATAAAATAAAATGTACCGCACCTCAAACTGTTGCACCGAATGTTTGGCATCCTAAACTATTCGCCCAAAAATAGCAAAAAAGCATCTCTCTTAGGCACTGCCGACATGCTTGCTGCAATTACTGTTTAAAGCGTGCGCGCCTTTCACTTTACCCTGGTTGCTATTTGATCATGAAAAACATTATTGTTCGGTTAAAAAGCCTTTTCATTTCTTTTTTGCTATTTTCTTCCAAATTGTTTTGTTTGCCGAACATTCTGTGCATCCCTAAAGTAATAGGAATGACGCCTGACTTAGCCATTGGCAGGTTTGGCAGAAGGTAAATATTGGCCCTGCATTTAACAGCTTATTACAGATTTGATACAGTAAACCTTTAGACACTTGTTGGATAAACTCATGCAGATATTCTAACACTTTTTTCGGTTTGTTGAGAAAACAACTTTTTCTAGTGGCAGTGGCAGTCAGTGACTTGGCAACCGCGTGTGTTGGTTGGACTCTGTTTGAAAACAAGCGGAAAGATCGAAGCGCTGGTGGGCGGTGAATCATCCACCCCGCTTATGCTCTGAATATCAGGGTGGAGGTGGAACGAACGAGGGAGGTGTTATGGGCAGAACTGTGGATTTGAATGTGGTCTGGGTGGCTAAACCCCACAGACAGGTGTGAATCCCCTTTTTATTACACCTTTAGTTTTATGGACTTTGGGCTTCTATTGTTTTTTTATTAATTTCAGTGTGATCATTTGTTTTTGTGTGTATTTAGTTGTTTGGTGTAGTTATTTTTTTCTCCTAGGGGGTTTTTCAACCCGGGGAGGCAGCCTTCTTGGGCTTAACTTAGCACCCTCTTCTATACGTTACATTATACGCTCACTTATAATGTTGATTCATAGCCGCAGCAAATTTAGCTGCTTATGCTATCGTGTATTATGTTGTGCTATCTGTCGATTTTCTGTGCTTTTCACTGCTTCTATTAATGTAAAGCTGCTTTGAAACAATTACCAATTGTGAAAAGCGCTATATAAATAAAATTGAATTGAATTGAATTATTTGATTACATTTACATTTTACACATTTGACAGACACTTTAATCCAAAGCAACTTGCAGTGCTTTACAAGGTACACATTTTATCAATATAGCCCTTTTCAAACAGACATTACGTAAAATACACAAAAGATGCACCCGGGATTTGTCCGGGATCGTTTGATTTTTGGTTCATTCACACTGCCTATGATTTTCCGGAATCTGTATGTGATTCTACACACATAACATAAAGATCCCATGAAGACACGTGAAGTTTTTAAAGGGATAGTTCGGCCAAAAATGATATTAAACCCATGATTTAATTACCCCGAAGCCGTCCGAGATGCATATGTCCATCATTTTTCAGATGAACATATTTTCAGTTATTTTAGAAAATGTCTTATATCTTCCAGCTGCTAAACAGTAAAGTTACAAAGTCCAGTTCCTTCAAGCCCAAAAAATGTGCATATATCCTTCCCCAAAGAAATCCAAACTGCCTCAGGATGACAAATAAAGGTCCTCTGAGAGCAATCCGTGCCGTGTTGTTGCAGAAATATTCACATTTAAATATTTATAAACGAAAATAACTAGCTTCCGATAACGCCGCCATCTTAGACTGTGGCCGGTTGCATAAAACTTTAAGACTAGTCTTGAAAGTTAGTCATGATTTTTTTTCTTCAAGACTGATCATAACTGTTTTAAGTATGTTACATAGAAAGGTAGATTGGTCTAATTTAAGTCCAAATAATAAGACTGATTAGCCCTAACTAATTGCTAGTTAGTCAGAATCATTCTTAAGACGTAGTCTTAACGTCACAGCTATGTTTATACAACCGGCCACAAGAGAGAGTATTAGTGTAAAGTACGCACTTGACTTAGTAATGTATGACAAATGCGGAGGGTGGGGGCACAGTGTAGCAGCAGAAAAACCTCCGTAAACTGCGTACGCTCTCATCTTGAATGCGGACGCGACTAAGATGGTTGCATTACCGGAAGCTAGTTATTTTTTTATACAATTTTAAATGTGGATATTTCTCCAACAAAAGGGTACGTATTACCCTCAGAAGGTCTTTGTTTATCATCGTGGAGCCGTTTGGATTTATTTTGGGAAGGATGGATGCACATTTTTTGGACGTGGACCCCATAATTTTACGTTTGATTAACTGCACGATCTAAAACATTTTCTAAAATAACTAATAATGTGTTGGTCTGAAAAATGATGGACATATGCATCTCAGATGGCTCCGGGGTGAGTAAATCATGGGTTAAATATAATTTTTGGCCGAACTATCCCTTTAAATTCCTGCACTTGGTAGTTTTTTCTCTGTATCGTCTGAAGGTTGCTTATCATCTATTATTTCTCTCTCCAGAAACCACTTGCAATCATTTTTGTTTATGATGAGACTATAAAGGAGTTCATGGGACGCTGTTCTAGTATGCTTCATTCCAGTTTGCAGACATTTCTCATCGTGAATGTTAATGTGCATTTAAAACACGGGCATTTTTGTTTATTATAAGCTCATGAGTGCGTGACATTTCTTGTTGTGAATGTTGATCTGCATGTAAATCCCTTATTTTAAGGAGTTGAACCATAACTTCACTGTTGCAATGACACGCGTGTCCTCACTGAGTTTTCTGGGAATGTTATGGTAATGTTACTTGGTCCTCTTTTAGGGAGCGATCCCAAAACATTTACTGTGTTTGTGTTCACACAAAAGTCGTTCTGCCAATTTTACAGGTATTTTCTGGAACCAAAGTGCTCTGTGAATGAGATTTATGTGTGTTTCCTGGGATTGAACCCACACATTTTGCAACTTCTTAAACTCTGCTGCCACTCAGGGCCAGAGTTATAGACTTTCGAATACAAAAAAAATAAAAAGTGCCTTTTTATTTTTGTGTTTTGAGGACTGATAACACATATAACCATGTTTAGCACTTTCAACAGCGTTTTATGTAATTTCAAAAGATTTCCGGTAAAACAATACCAAACTTTTGTATGTACACCTCTGCATATGGGTATGGGAGGCTTTTGAATTTGGGTAGGCCAAATCCAGGCGGAAATCCCCAAAATAACCTCAGAGCGTGACTGCTACACCAACAGGAATCTGTTCATTCATTTATTCGTTAATTTGTTAATTCATTCTTTTGTATGTTCATTGCTATTGTTGTTTGCACCAAAGCCTGTGATAATGTTGTGTGTTACCTGCAGGACTTTTTAAAACTTGCATTAATTGAATAAGTAATTTTCACGTAGTGATCATTGTGTGCATACACTGTATTGGAAGTTCATAATAAGCAACCCCATATACATCAGCCTAAATCCATGCAATATGTGGAATATACATGCACAAACAAGTTCAATGGTGTGATTTCACCAGTGTGTGTTTTAGATCTTACACATCTCCCGGTGTGTGTGTGTGTGTGCCTCTGCTTACTGTGACATTGATACAGTGCCTTGACGCTCTATGATGCGGCGCTCGGCTGGGCGGCGGTGGCTTTCGTACACAGGCACACATGAGGAATGACCTCCGGTGAGTGCAGAAAATGGAGACGGGTGCAGGACTCAGTCATTGGTGCAGAAATGATGCATGTTAACAGAAGATCTCTACTGACTGGTCTGGTCCCTGCAGTGATTTAGGAACTCCCCAGAGTACACACATACGCTATAGATAGTCTCTACTCTGTTTTCCTAGATAAATGTGATTTGCAAACAGTGATCATTCATCGGATCTCTCTCTTTTTCTCTCTCTCTCAGATTTGGAAAGAAGAAAGAAGAGAAGTGCAAGACGGATACAAAAATGAATGTGCAGAAGCAGATGTCAGAAATTCTGAGTGAGGAAGAGTTGGAAAGGATGAAGGAGGAAAGAGAAAGGTGAGATTGATAACTCTTTCATCTTATTACATTGCAATTCAAAGACTACAAAACGTAGTAAGCTGCCTTGCTATGGTCTACACAGCCAGCTGTCTTCTGGACCCGGGGCTTTTATATCTCATAAACAGATTAAGATGGAATATGTGATGTTCATACGTGGGGTTTGGAAAGTACCACTTGTTATTATCAAAAGCTTATCAGACTAACCAAAATATGTATTGAACTAATAAACAAGGACCCGAGATATGTAAACGTATGGCACACAAATGGAATTCATTATAGTGTACAAATCTCATAATAGTAGAAACTTTGGAAAAAAATAATAAGCTAATATAATATGCCAACCAATACAAAATACATGCAAAAATGGGTAAAACTGTTTAATTTTTAATCAGATTGATCTTTTTCATTGATACATTTTTAATTATGTAGGAATTATAATCAACATTTCTTTTGAGTTATCTGTTAGATTTTTCCACAAATTGTGGAAGTGTATTATTTTCCGGAATCTGTGCGTGCATTCACACACGTGCCGTAAAGATCGGCTAAAGACATTTGATGTATTTAAAGTCCTGCACTTTTTTGTTTGCTTATTATCCATGATTTCTCTTAACTTCTTGTTGCAATGACATGCACGTCCTAACTACAGCACGCCCCTTATGACATTGTTTCTGCCTCTTGTTCACACAGAATGAATATTTCGTCAATGTTACTAGGTTCTCTTTATGGGAGCGATCCTAGAACATTTATGCAACGTGTTTGTGTTCACAAAGAAGCCTCTCTTGCAACTTTATGGACATTTTCTGGGACCAAAGTGCTGTGTGAATGGCATTTAAGAATATGGCCAAGCTACCCAACTGTATATGTTTATAGGCACAACCTTTCATCTGATGAGCATGTGTTTTTAGTTAATTTTTTACGAATGTTGAGCAACAGCTTTCAAGGAAAGTTGACAAGTTGTGAGGACATCAGAAAGTTCCCAAACTTTTTAAATTGAAATGTAATGCAAAAGAAAAACCCCGGGGGTAGAAGCCAGTCGTTGTAAGGTAAAGAGAGTGACATCTGTCATAAGCATTTCAAAACTGGCCGACAGTGCTGGAGTTGCTGGTGAATTCGGTGACTAAAGCACATGGTTGCGTATTAGTATATTAAATTCATATGCAAAATGTACAGACTTTCATTGTGGCCTTGGCTGGGCTAACAAAAGAATATTTAATTTACACCATATGTATTTTCTCCATCATCCATATATGTGTGTGTATACACTATATAATTTGAAAGCAATGATAGGTCACACTAAAGTAAACCACACAACTGTACCTTTTACAGACCAGAGTATGAGAGTGGATTGGAGCGGCAGCAATTCCCCCTCCGCATTCAAAGCATTTTATATTCACTCCACCTCTGCTCCAGGTTCTTCATTTTTTGCTACTTGCTCACTTCCCGCTAGGGCTGGGCAAAAATTTATATATTTTTCGATTAATCTTTTTTTGTGTTTTTTTTTTACGTGGTCGATTCAAAATCGACTCTCAAAGAGCAGAATAAATTTTTCTTTCAGATTTATTTCCGCAAACATTGAACGTAAGATTAACGTTAATCTAATTACTAGTCTTCTTCACTAGATATCACCCTCTTTTTTGCCTTGCGCGATGTTACCAATGAGCAAGAGGCGAGCCTGTCATTCATTCATTCAGTGCTTAAAATGGCGGTTTCAGGTGCTTCATCGACATTGATGCCACTTTCACATAAAAAGTCAGAGATTTTGCAAGCAAGATGACGACAATAGTGTTGTGGCTCTTAATTTCTTTTTATTAATTATCCACTTGTAAACGCTGTTCGCTGTTCTTTTTTATTAATATAGTATTTGTATTAAATCTTTATTTATTAACGTTGAATCGAGACTCGAGTATAAAAACCGCCCAGAGAACCTGAATCGAAAATTGAATCGAGAATCGAAATTGAATCGGTCCGATAGCTTGTGAATCGAAATCGAATCGATCTGGAACATCTGAATCGATACCCAGCCCTACTCCCCGCTCCCTCCTCATTCGCTACTTGCTCTGTTTGCTGCATGGCAGAAATTTGTGTCTAAATACTTCTTCACTTTAAATGTTCAAAGTTGTTTTAAAATATCACAAACCTCTCTTCTAAGATGTATTAAACCATGTAAAATTATGTACAAAAGTAGGAAAATCTGCACCTGACCGCCACGTTGAAGTATGCTGCTTTTAAATGAACATTTATTTAGTTATTGTGGCTGTCACATACATACAGCGCTTCAGACCTGATAAATATCGCATGCCAGGCACTTGAAACATATTCACATTTTAGAAATCTAAATTTCCATCATTAATTATTTATTGCATCCAACCGCAAAGAATCAGAATGTTATTTTTATTACTTAACCCGCCTGACCCGCTGAGCAGTATCTGTAAATATTACGCAATGCATGCATCACTACCATATATATTAAATTTCTGTTTGAGGACAAATTAAATCAATTTCCAAATAAAAACATTACATAAAAAATAATATGAGCTTGTGATGGAGCGGTAGTGGAACGAAAACCCAAAAGTTCTGACTTTTAAAAAATCCACTCCTTGCTCATGTCAAAATCACACCCCCATGGTCAGGTCAGGTTTTTGGGGCGATATTGAGCAGACTTTGCTTCAGTCAATATGTACTAGAAGGTTCATAGTAGCATAATTACTCTGTATACTATTTATAACACACTTAACGTCAAATGCTGCCTACGTAGACAACAGAACCACAAACTGATTAGTGCTGTTTGAAACAGAGCTAAACACTAATTATCTCCATCTCTGCATGCTATGTCTTTCTCGCATATCCGTATTTGATTTAGTTCAGTTGAAGTCATATGGTGCTTGTAGATATTGTCGTAAAGCAGTTTTGAGCACGCACAAGATACAGTGACAAATTTAAACTCCTCTGTGTGTTAGAGAGGAAACAAGGCTCGAGGGAGGCCATCTCATCCCCGTGAGTACATACATGTAGCTTCATCTCATCAACCTAAAGCATTATATACACTCACCTTAAGGATTATTAGGAACACCTGTTCAATTTCTCATTAATGCAATTATCTAATCAACCAATCACATGGCAGTTGCTTCAATGCATTTAGGCGGATGGGCTACAACAGCAGAAGACCCCACTGGGTACCACTCATCTCCATTACAAATAGGAAAAAGAGGCTACAATTTGCATGAGCTCACCAAAATTGGACAGTTGAAGACTGGAAAAACATTGCCTGGTCTGATGAGTCTCGATTTCTGTTGAGACATTCAGATGGTAGAGTCAGAATTTGGCGTTAACAGAATGAGAACATGGATCCATCATGCCTTGTTACCACTGTGCAGGCTGGTGGTGGTGGTGTAATGGTGTGGGGGATGTTTTCTTGGCACACTTTTGGCCCCTTAGAGCCAATTGGGCATCGTTTAAATGCCACGACTATCTGAGCATTGTTTCTGACCATGTCCATCCCTTTATGACCACCATGTACCCATCCTCTGATGACTACTTCCAGCAGGATAATGCACCATGTCACAAAGCTCAAATCATTTCAAATTGGTTTCTTGAACATGACAATGAGTAACTGTACTAAAATGGCCCCCACAGTCACCCGATCTCAACCCAATAGAGCATCTTTGGGATGTGGTGGAACGGGAGCTTCGTGCCCTGGATGTGCATCCCACAAATCTCCATCAAATGCAAGATGCTATCCTATCAATATGGGCCAAAATTTCTAAAAAAATGCTTTCAGCACCTTTAGGCAGAAAAATGGCAGTTCTGAAGGCGAAAGGAGATCAAACACAGTATTAGTATGGTGTTCCTAATAATCCTTTAGGTGAGTGTACGTGTACAAACATCTGATAGATATCTCAAAAAGAACAGATTTCCTTATAATCTATATTATAAATGTAGTTATAAGATTTGCAGTATGCACCTTGGACATTTCTTAGCATGTGACGAATTGCAGATTTTGTAGAAGTGAAAACATGCATATGGTGTAGACGTCTTGGCAATGTACGGTATATCTGCTTTGGGTGCTCTTCTCAACCTGGTAGAATAAAATATAATTTTAACCTCTTGACACGCTCTAGATTAACCGCGGTATGACATCACTGTTTTTACACTGTTAACAATGTCTATAGGCTACTGTCTACAAACGTTAATAATATTAACATTACTATACATCGTATAGCATCAGAATATGGTCTGTTTTGATATAGAGATGCTCTAGCATCATAAATCTAGTATTTTGTGACAGAAGTCTGGATGGTATACAGGTTTGTAACAAAATGAGAGTGAGTTAATGATGACAGAATTTTTATTTTTGGGTGAACTATCCCTTTAACCAGTGGTTTTCAAACTGGGGGCCGCGAGTTGATGCCAGCGGGCCCCCAGTTTTATGACATTTTATGAAATACATTAATTTATCATGAATTCTGTGTAATTAAACCTAAAAAATAAGGTTACTAACCAAAAGCACTACTTTTTTGTAAAATTTAATGTTTTTTTTTATTAAAATGTTGAGTTTTAGAACAGTTTTTTGTCACAAATTTTCTTTTGGGGGCCGTGAAGGAATGCACCGTACACAAGGGGGGCCGCACGCTGAAAAAGTTTGGGAACCACTGCCTTTAACTAAAGTATGGCATTTAATAATTTTACATGGTCATTATATGTTTGTCTCTTCCTGGACAATTTTCATCTAATTATCTCTCTAGGACTGACAGCTTGTTGCGGTACACTATCAAGATTATACAGGACTATATTTCCCCTACATCTCTTGTTGTGTTTATTCTGTCAGCGGACAAGGGGGATGGATATATTTAGCCGAGATGCAGGGATGTTTTGCAGTCATTATTTTGTGTGGTGTTTGCCGAGGCTTATTTGGTCTTGGAAGCATGTGAAGTGTGAGTCGGAGTCGTGCTGTTCTCGCCCATATGCTGCGGAGTGGCATTTGTTCAGAGAGAGACTTTATTGACTGAGCTTCCTGTGAGACACAGAAAAGGAAAGACAAAATCAGCTGGTTGGGCCTGAAATCTGTTTTTTGACCTTTTTGGGTTTATTGTATTTTTTGTAAATACAATTCAGGTATGCGGATATGTTTTCTGTGTTTTGCCTCCTTCTAAATTGGCTCAGTGCCTTGGGTGGTGGCAGTTAGTGAAGTTTACCGGCCCTGTTACTTTTTCTCTTTTAATTATGTTAGTTTGTATTATAGAATCAATTCAAGAAATCAAAATGAAGGTCAGATCAAAAACAAATTTTTTTTTAAACAATTGATTTCCTCTGTGGCAGAATTGAGGCCAAGCACCAGGAACTGAGGGATCGGCAAGTTCGAGATCGTTTTTCCCCACCTGACGTAGAAGACGACGACCATGATCCAAACTACGCCCGTATCAACACCTTCAGGGAGCGCGGCTCACCTTCTCAGCCCATTTATGGTAACCGCAGTCCCTCCCCACAGAGACCCCCGATGCCAGTGTCACACAGCAGAGATCCGTCCACAGAAGACCCTCTGGATGGTCTGTATGCCAAAGTCAACAAACAACGAAGCCCACCAACCCCTGCAGCAGACAGGTAAGAAGCCTGTTTTTTTTATTTTTATCAAGTCACTGTAAATTCTTGATTTTGATACGTTGCAATTAATGGCTATGAAGTAGTTCCAGATCTGTTGACTGCATTACAAGTTCAATATCACTTTGCCAAATTGTTTGAATTATTTCCAAACACGGTTAAAAAATGGTCAAAATATGTACCCCAGCTGTCACTGGGGCAGTACCCTAATGGTAAAGGGAGTAATATGATATGGATACATTTCATTTGAGATACTAATAGGTATCTTCTTTTAAGCACTCTTTGGTACCAGTATGTACTTTCGAGGTACAAATATGAACACCTTAGGTGCGAATGTGTACTTTTTGAAAGGGTACATTCCCAGTGCCAACTGAGGTACATATTTTATCAATTTTTTTCTGACAGTGTACAGTATGACTACCATTCAATTATGAAAAAGGCACCATACCTGATATATTATGCTGCTTTGTGTCACATTAGCACTTCAGGTTGTGTATTATTTTCAATTATTCAGAGGTCCGCAGTCTATCATCCTTACATATCTTGTCTGCAGGTTTACAAGGATCTCAGCATTTTCTGTTCAGCATAACAAATCATGTTTTATCATGCTTAAGTCATCACCTGCATTGCATTAAGGTTTTTTTGTGGTAACATTTAGTATGGGGACTTAGTATGGGGATCTTCAACCTTTAGCAAGTGGACTATTTGCTTGCATATTACTAGCAAATTGGCTGTTCATTAATAACTACAAAGCAAATATTTATGCATGACCACATTATTCATCCCTTAATCCTAACCCATACCTATCTACACTTAATCTCTACAACTACTGTACTACGTACTAATAATCAGTAAATTAGGAGTTTATTGAGGCAAAATCTGTAGTTTAGTAGGGGTAGAAATGTGACGCGATCTCTTGCGACAAGATCTTACAAGTTTAAAGGTGAGGTGGAGGTGAAGGTGAAATGCTGTCTCGTGATACCCTTTTACAGTGCGTGCATTATATATTCTTGTTTTTTTTACTACATGTGCTTTTTTGTTTGGGTTTCCAGTAATATTTATTTGGGAACTCATATAAAGTCTAAGATGCTTTGTGTTTCTGTTGACCATTCACATGTAAAGTGTCTCAACAGGTTAGACCTGTACTCTGAGTTTACATGATTTACTGTCTGGACGATCTTGCTCAAGAATATCAGTGCCTGTATCATTTCTATTGTAAAGACTTGGACAAATATTAAAGGGGACATTTCACAAGACTTTTTTAAGATGTCAAATAAATCTTAGGTGTCCCCAGAGTACATATGTGAAGATTTAGCTCAAAATACCATATAGATAATTTATTTAATTAACATGTTAAAAGTGACACTTTGTAGGTGTGAGCAAAAATTTGCCATTTTTAGGTGTGCCCTTTAAAATGCAAATGAGCTGATCTCTGCACTAAATCGCAGCGCTGTGGTTGGAAAGTGCAGATTAAGGGGCGGTATTATCCCCTTCTGACATCACAAGGGGAGCCAAATTTAAATTACTTATTTTTTAACATGCTAGCAGAGAATGTTTTACCAAAACTAAGTTACTGGGTTGATCTTTTTCACATTTTCTAGGTTGAAAGAAGCACTGGGGACCCAATTATAGCACTTAAACATGAAAAAAGTCTGATGTTCATGATATGTCACCTTTAAAGATTTAAATAAATTTAAATGTTGTTTTGACAAAAGTAAGCTTTTTTATCTAAAACTATAGCAAAAAAAAAACAATAGCGAGTCCGCTGACACCTTCTGCAGGCATTTGTTATAATACACAATGCTGGCTTTTATACATGTTAATATTTTTTTATAAAACCATGTGTTGTTACCAATTATTATTGCATCATCATTATTACATGTTATTTTAAAGGTTATTGCTCACTTAGGTCTATTTTTTATTAAATATCAAATTACTTCATTATCAATTAGCAAAATAATTTTAAGGGACAGTACTAGATTAGTTAAAACATTTCAAAATTATATGATTTCAGTTTCTCATTCATATATTTTATCATTGAGAATTTTTTAAAAAAGTGTAAAAAATCTTGTTCTCGTGAACCCAATCACGTGTCGTCTCTTGTCTCATCTCGTGGCGTAAGTGTCTCGTCACACCCCTACAGTAGTTAATAGTGAATATGTGTTCCCCATACTGCATTGTTACTGTTATTAATAGTGCATTAATAATAAGTGTATTGAGTGTTCGAGTAGGTGGTATTACTAAAATCTACGGTGGCCCTGAAGTGCAAACCACAACAAATAATTACTAAACAACAACAACAACAAATTAAAAAACAACAAATTAAAAAAACACTACAACAAATTAAAAAAACAACCACACAAATTAAAAAACACTACAGCAAATTAAAAAAAACACTACAGCAAATAAAAAAAAACACTACAGCAAATTAAAAAACACTATAACAAATTAAAAAAACACCACAACAAATAAAAAAACACTACAGCAAATTAAAACCACTACGTTTGGGTCATCTGTAACATTCATGTTTGAAAAAATGCGCTACAGGAAGAATACCTTCTAGTTCAAAAGCCGAACTGCAGTGTCGTCCAATCAGCGATGTCTCATGTTGCCCACTGGTACCTACCTCTTCCGGTAGGTTAATGTAGTTGTGTTTTTTAATTTGTAGTTGCGTTTTTTAATTTGTTGTAGTGTTTTTTATTTTGTAGTTGTTTTTTATTTTGTTGTAGTGTTTTTTGATTTGTTGTAGTGTTTTTTTAACTTGCTGTTGTGTTTTTTATTTTGTTATGTTTTTTAATTTGTTGTAGTGTTTTTTAACTTGCTGTTGTGTTTTTTATTTTGTTGTAGTGTTTTTTATTTTGTTGTAGTGTTTTTAATTTGTTGTAGTGTTTTTTAATTTGTAGTTGTGTTTTTTAATTTGACGTAGTGTTTTTTTTAATTTGCTGTTGTGTTTTTTATTTTGTATTTGTTTTTTATTTTGTTGTAGTGTTTTTTAATTTGCTGTAGTGGTTTTTAATTTGCTGTAGTGTTTTTTTATTTGTTGTTGTTTTTTAATTTGTTGTGGTGTTTTTTAATTTGTTGTTGTTGTTTAGTAATTACTTGTTGTGGTTTGCACTTCATGGCCACTGGGAATTTAAAACAAATGGTTTATATATTAAATAATGATCTGGTAATAAAGTAATTTTGATAAGTCTGTGAAATAAATGCTTAAAAAAAGGATAGGTACTTCAAATTAAGTATAGGTCTGCCATCAAAGCAAAACCAAAACAGATACTGTAGTTCAGCTTCAATTTCTGATTCAGTGAGCCATGTTCCAATATGTTATAAAACAGATGATATAGACACACCTGTTAGCAAACATCGGTCGAAATCTATATTTATGTGTTTCTCTTAGTATTGACTTGTTTGCCGTGTAGTTCTCATAACCTTAAGACACAGAAAGACACATGTATGTACACCCAGAGGAGACTATGTGGTTCTCTCTATTACTCTGACATTGATTTTCTCACTTCCTTCTGGATGGGATATCTATACAGTTACTCATCCCCCATGATTGTGCACCACAAATGTATTAATATTTTCTCGGTTTGTTTTCCCTTATGACATTTTATTCAAACACTTTTTGCTAAATATGTATAGCTAATGTGTTACAATCACAATGTTCTCCCTTCCCCACAAAACACACTAACACAAAAGGCATTCTATATGAAATAATAATGTTACATAATTTTACTTGTATGTAGGCTCATTTGTAGGTCATATATAGCTGAATATGTCCTAAGCAACCTTTAATTTATTCGTATGAAAGTCATTTGCCACACAGCAACAGAAGATATGCTTTACAGATATAGCAGCTCATTATGGATATATATGTGTCATGTGCATCATAATATGACACATTGTGTGTGTCAGGTGTCTTCATCTCTTACACCTTCTGGCTTTGATAAACACAACCTGCTCCATCCCTCAGCTTTTAACTTTTCGCCCTCCGCCAAGGTTTCGAGTCCTAATAACGCTGCATATTCATTTCCGTCCTGAGTAATGGAAATGTTTTAGATTGAATATTCGCTGATAAGCTGCTGATGGGCAGTCGTGAGGTCGTGAGTGAGAACATCATCAGTGGCTCCGGTGTCGGCGTGAGAAGCTCTCATGTCGTTTGAAGAGTTTGTTAAGCGGGGGAGCTGATCTGTCATACGGCTGATCTGTCTGATTTAAAAGCGTCCTGTGAGAGTCATTAAAACTGCTCGGTTATTTAGACAGGCAGTTTAACACGCAGTCTGCTGCCCACCGCTGTCATAAAAAAAGAGTCTCTCAATATGTGCAGTGGCTTATGGGTATGTGTGGTCATTGCTGAAGTGCAACAAGATTGATGATGCTCCAACTGCTTTTTTACTTTATATATAAATTGTTTAAGGACTTATTCAAAATAACCCAGCATTGGGTAAAAATGGACGAACACAACAGTTGGGTTAAATTAACGCAAACATTTTTTATAAAACCCATCATTTTGAAAAAAACAACAACATATTTTGGGATTAAATTACAATGCGTCGGGTTGGATTAATCGCATTTTGACCCATTGCTGGGTTTAAAAAAATGAAATTGCGGTAAGGGCATCATAGTATAAAACACATCTACAGTTAAGGCGGGGTGCATGATCTCTAAAAGCCAATGTTGACATTTGAAATCACCTAAACAAACACGCTCCTACCCCAATAGAATCTGGACCTTCTTGATAGACACATACGCAACGCAGGCAACGATGTTGGTTAGTAGACACGCCCCTTACTGCTGATTGGCTACAAGTGTGTTTTGGTACTTGGCCCAACTCCCTTTTCCAAACCCACCTTTAACCCCTACAATAGTGCTGCCAGTATGTTACCGTAAAAATACAATGAGTAGTTTAATAGTGTAGCAGTTTATATTTTCAGTTTATATATGTTTATATCTTAAAGGATTAGTCCATTTTCTTAAAAAAATCCAGATAATTTACTCACCACCATGTCATCCTAACTGTTGATGTCTTTCTTTGTTCAGTCGAGAAGAAATTATGTTTTTTAAGGAAAACATTCCAGGATTTTTCTAATTTTAATGGACTTTAATGGACCCCAACACTTAACAGTTTTAATGCAGTTTAAAATTGCAGTTTCAAAGGACTCTAAACGATCCCAAACGAGGCATAAGGGTCTTATCTAACGAAACGATTGTCATAATTGACAAGAAAAATAAAAAATATGCACTTTTAAACCACAAGTTCTCGTCTTCCTCCGGTCCTGTGACGCGCCAGCGCGACCTCACATAATATGTCATCACATTAAGAGGTCACGGATGATGTATCAAAGCTACGCCTCAGTGTTTACAAGTGTGGAGAAAGAGGACCTTTCCGACGTTGTTGTATGTGGAATGATACTAATGAATGTTTTGTGTCAGTTTATTGTTTAAAATGGTCCGCAAATGTGCGTTTCATATATGTGACACGTGAACTTTCTACGTCATTATGCAATAACGTGAGGTAGCGCTGGCTCGTCACACAACTGGAGGAAGAAGAGAAGTTGTGGTTTAAAAGTGCAATTTTTTTTCTTGCCAAAAATGACAATTGCTTCTCTAGATAAGACCCTTATGCCTCGTTTGGGATCGTTTCGATTCCTTTGAAACTCCGTTGAAACTGCATTAAACGTGTTGGGGTCCATTAAAGTTCATTAAAATTAGAAAAATCCTGCAATGTTTTTCTTAAAAAAACATAATTTCTTCTCGACTGAACAAAAGAAAGACATCAACAGTTTGGATGACATGGTGCTGAGTAAATTATCTGGATTTTTTTTTTTTTTTTTAAGAAAATTGACTAATCCTTTAACATATATCAGCGCCATTGTTTTGTCCCAAGATGCACACCAGTATTGTTTTTTGTATGGTTTGATTGTAAAAACGACTAAAATGTCCTAATATAATTAAGGCCTAGTCCTGGATTAATCTGAACCCTGTCTGGGAAACCATCCCATAGTGTTAGTCAAGGCTTCTTGCACCAGAAGCAATTGTAATTTAGTTTTACAAGACCATTTTCTAGCCCTTCTTTGACCCTTAAAATTAGGTTTCTCAGTTTACCCCATCATTTTTGTATGATTTAACAGCATTTAAAAAATGCACTTAAAATAGATGAACGTATTTAATCTTGCCTCTCGTTCTGCTTGTACAGTACAGGCAAGCAGAGAGCCCTACTGAGAGAGATTGGATTGCAGCTGAATGTTCAATGATATGGAAATAACAAACAATAAATGGACTTCTAAAGACACTTTTAGTAATGCGTATATATCTGTATGTAAATGACCCCTGTTATGATCAGCAAACCTATTTGCATTTAAAGACAGTCATTCATCCGGGCAGGCAAAAAATATGAGCACACGGGTCATTTGTTACTAAGCTCACATTTTTAATGTCTGTGACCAATAACACGTTTTGCAGCTTAGGTTTATTAAAAGTCATTGCGGAAGCTTTACATTGTGAATTAACTTGTCTGCCTGATACATTATTGTTTGAAGGATTAAGAAAAATCATTTATTCTTACATAATAAATCAAATGAAATTGCTGCTGCAGTGTAGGAACGAAACGCTACGTGCGATGTTTATAAAATGTTTCATTTTTTTACTGTCTTGTTTCAAAGCACCTTTGGTCCTCTCGGCTGCTCCGGTGCTGTTGCCTAAAGCGCAAACTTCACTCGTGGATTGATTTCGTCTCTGTAGGAAAGACCCGAGCACAGCACTGCCTACTCCTGGCAAATCTTTCCCAAGCAATTACGCTTGGTGTGGTAGATGTTTTGAACCAGTGGGATAAATCTGCAGCTACACAGTCCTTTATTAGCGTTTTGCTTCAGTTATAAGACTATGAGGATCTTCTCATCTCAACATTATATTCGCGACTCCTCGTAGGGTCACCGGAAATGCAGATGGGGTTGCCAGCGATTTCTGTAAACGTATAATCTTATTTATAGTTGTTTTGTTACTTCATTTTATAGCTGTAGGGTAGACGATATATTAAATATGCAGGTTTTATAGCTCAAATGCGAGCTACGGAAGACAAAAGGTCCTTATGTTCAAAACAGCTTAGTGGAGGAAGACACAATACTTCTTTTTAATTACTTTATATACAGCATCTTAAAATCTTGGCTCTTATGGTGCAAAACGCTGAGAAAGCAGTGAGACGTGACTAAAATAGTGAATAGTCAAGAAACGGTACAGTTTGTTGTTATTTTTAGAAGTTAATACGATTCTGAAGTAAATCTTAATTCGTTTTTTGCACATCTGTGTTTGAGTTTGCAAGCATTTTGGAAATGGGTGCCGATCAGAAAAGTTTGAGATTCATCTGCTGATTATCTTCAATGCACAAAAAGACTCTGTCCTGTTCTATTAATACTCAGGTCAGGCTGTGCCCGCATAAACCCACACGCTTTTAACACCCAGATGCCAGCCTCTCAGACCATCCATCTTTCCTTTCATCTGAGGTTGAGAGATGGAAAGGCAGGCAGGTGAAGGACATGGGGAATGCAGTGAAAGAAAAGAGTGCGGGATCCTCAAAATGCTCCACATGAGAAGAAGAGAGCTTGTGGGTTTGGGAAAGCTATTTGGCTTTGCTTGTGAGAAGTGGGGACCACAGCGATCGGCTCCTTCAGCCCTGAAGAGCCCCACTGCACTCAACACGAAAAGTTACTATAACAACCAGAATCTCCAGAGCTCTGCTCCACTCCAATTAAAAAATAATCATTGTTCCCTTCAGAGAAAAAGGGTTGGGAAAGAGACAGGTGGCTCGGTTATCTGCACAGGGGCAGCTGGGTTCTTTAGAGAGCTTGAGACAGGCAAGCTTTACTTCCACATCTCCAAAAAACACTTTTATATGACATTCAGTTTGATAAAGAGGACAGTGAGGTCTCCAAGGTTGCTCGCTCTTCGCTCAGAGCCCCACTTTGCCGTATGAACAGCGTGTCTTGTATGTATCCGCACACAAAAGCCTCACGCTGCCCTAAGCAAACCCTCCACCAAACCTTGATGTTACCCTGCCAGGGTCGGTCCAAAACAGTGCACAGACCCATCAAGAGCTACTCCACAGGTTACCAGTGTCCACTCCAGTCCTCCATCATCCGCTATTGTGCCCAGATACTGTACCTCACTGAAAGATTTGGCCCACATAAAAATGCTCCACTATTAGAGCTCTTTCCCCTCCTTCTACGCTTTCTTGAGGCCTCTAGCGCAGCCTCGCCATCAAAATAATTATAGAAATCACTAGATGGAGAAAGAAAAGCTTTTAGTGTTGGTTGTGTGAGTGCTGGAGTGCTTTTCTGCCCGTTAATTAATCAGCCATTCTGCTGAGCTGAATGAGAGCTGCAGGCGCACTCGGCTGCTTTTAAAGGGTGCCAGATCTCCCCTAAGTGTCTCCCCGCATCTGCGAGCCCTTCTCTGCGCTCGCATTGCTGCTGTTGTCTCTTTATTTCACCGTATATCACCAATGAGAGTTTAATGGGGTTTTAAAGCATGTACTGTATGTTATTTTCATGGAAAATGGAGTAAGCATCTATGCCACGACTAAATGGCACGTAAAATGAAAAATTTGCGCTAAAAGTATTTGCACCTTTCACTTTTTAAAAAGTTTATAATGTCTGTACATATTTCTATGCATTCAAACAAATAAAGTTTGATCACTTTAAGTCTTGTTTAACTAAACGGCATAAAAGTTAAAAACTGCACTGCAAAAAAATATTTTCAAGAAAAATTTATTTTTGTCTTGTTTTCAGTAAAAATATTAAAGAGTTCTTAAATTAAGATGCTTTTTCTTGATGAGCAAAATGACCCAAGAAAATAAGTCTAGTTTTTAGACCCAAAATATCAAATTTAAGTGATTTTGAGCATTAAACAAGCAGAAAAATCTTCCAATGGGCTAAGCCAATTTTTCTTGATTTTTTCTTGAATTTAGTGTTTAAGAAAAATGTTCAAGATTTTTTTGCTTACCCCATTGGCAGATTTTTTTTTGCTTGTTTTATGCACAACATCCCTTAAATTTGATATTTTTGTTCTAAAAACTAGACTTATTTTCTTGGGTCGTTTTGCTCATCAAGAAAAAGCATCTTCATTTAAGAATTATTTGATATTTTTACTGAAAACAAGACAAAAATACTAAGAAATGTTTTTCTTGAAAATCATTTTTTGCAGTGTGGGCGAGTTATTGAGAAGATACACAAATACCGAAAGGTACACAAATTTAAGGTCTGTCGCCGAGTCATATAAACTTTAAGTAAATGTCTGTATGTAGTTTTCAGCGGCCTCTAGCGGTGATGTTTCAGATTGCAACCAATAAGTTTACAAGCGCGCGTGCTCAAACTCATGAGCGACGGCCAGACTGAGATGCAACACATCGGAAAAAGCACCACACAACATGCTGGAAACTCAGGTAAACTCCCACTGCAACGTTAAATTGTTATGTGGTGTTACATAGGTACATTTACGGTAAGATAACGAAACCGGTTAGTGAACTACACTGAACAATTTCAGTATAACAGGAAATCCCGGTATACACTGTGCTATTTTAAATAGTCCTTTAGGATTGTTGCTTGCCACACTGTGTGATCGATATCGTAGTTAAGTCCATGTCACACTGTATAATCTCAGTTTCCATCAATGTCAGACTGTACGAGTTTAAAGGCTTTTAAAAATCGCGTCCGCAGTTTTACGTCATAGATCGACGACGGCTGGGCAAACACACGCTAAGCTAAGGCTAGCAAACTGAAACAACATCTAAAAACTAAAGCACAAAATCTAAATATTTACATGTTTTGTAGTAATGTTAGCTTACCTGTCCAATAGGAAGAAAGCCAAATCCGGATCCGTTTTTATACTCAAAACAAACAAAGGTTTCTCCATAATTCAAATGCCCTGCCGATGTTAATCCGTGATTTTGTCCAAAGTTGATCCGATTCACGTTTGGCCTTACGAGCTTCAGCAGATCATTTTTTTCTTAACAATATGTGGAGTTTGTGTTGGAGTCAGTGTTGTGTTATCAGACGCGTTGCAGTGTCGTCGCTGTTGAGTGCAAAGTCAGTAGACGAGGCGAGGGGCTTCGGGAGCGCGCATGCAGGCGACGTCACACACGGTACTTTCACAAAAAAATAGCAAAACCCGCAAAGTGGATCATTTTAATGTGAGATTACAACCCCTTCACACACAGGCAATTGAAAAGGGATTAGTTTAAGTAGAAACACTGCATACAGCTCCTTTAAAACAAGCAAAAAAATCTGCCAATGGAATAAGAAACATTTTCTTGAAATAAGTTTACTTTTTTCATAAACGTTTAATTCAAGAAAATGTTTCTTATTCCATTGGCAGATATGTTTTTCTCGTTTTAAGCACAAATTCGCTTAAATTTTGTATTTTGTCTAAAAACTAGACTTATTTTCCTAGGTAATTTTGCTCATCAAGAAAATACATCTTAATTTAAGAATTTTTAGATATTTTTACTGAAAACAAGATAAAAATACTAAGTAAAAAAGGCATTTTCAGGAAAAAGATTCTTAGTATTTTTGTCTTGTTTTCAGTAGAGATATCTAGACATTTTTAAATTGGGATGCTTTTTCTTGATGAGCAAAGCGACCCAAGAAAAAAAGTCTAGATTTTAGACCAAAAATATCAAATTTAATTGATTTTGTGCATAAAACAAGCAAAAAAAATCTGCCAATGGGTTAAGCACATTTTTCTTGAATTTAGTGTTTAAGAAAAATGTTCAATATTTTTTTGCTTACCCCTATTGGCAGATTATTATTATTTTATTTTTTTGCTCGTTTTATGCACACAATCACTTAAATTTTATATTTTGGTCTAAAAACTAGCCTTTTTTCTTGGGTCGTTTTGCTCATCAATTAAAAGCATTTTAGTTTAAGAATTTTTCGATATTTTTACTCAAAACAAGACAAAAATACTAAGTAAGAAAGGCATTTTTTTCCAAACAGTTAAACAACTGACCTACCCACTGATAAAAACAGTAACTAATTGTTTATTGTCCAGAATTGTACTATATACCAAGCCTGTAGAGACGTGTTTTTTTTTTCTTTTTAAATTTTACTGTGCTTCTTTGTCCAGGATGGTCAGAGGTGATGTGAATAGGTCTTTAAAGACTGAAACAAAAAAAGAGTGAATAAAGAGGAAGTTTCTTCTGGGTTCTCTGGGTCCTCATGATTCATCTGGCTTAATCTGCAGAACCGGACAAGTGCTACTCGTGCTTTCCGCCCCTGAGCTCTCAATACATTTTCGTTCTGCATTTCCTCCTTTCATATTTGTTCAAGAACTTCCTGCCTGTCACTCATTGAAGAAAAGCAATTCCGCATCTCTCACCCATTGAAGCACGTACGAAAAAAGCCCACATGCACTCAAACGTGCACGTGTGTGCGCCGCGCACAAAGCATTCACTTAGCGGTTCCTTCTAGATGCATCTTGTAGCTTAGCAACAAGTCGGGCCACCGCATGCTGTTCGTTCTGTTTTTGGAAACAGGCTGATGTGAAAGCTTATTTCTTAAAAGCAAAAATCTCAGATGGCTTTAAATTATATTCACCTCATTATTCCATCTAAACTTGATGGAATCGACAGGAAAATGTTTTACTTTCCTGCTGTTTTTAGACCTTTTTGCGGTGCACAATTTTAAAATGGATGGGTTA
Source organism: Misgurnus anguillicaudatus (assembly GCF_027580225.2). NCBI lineage: Eukaryota > Metazoa > Chordata > Actinopteri > Cypriniformes > Cobitidae > Misgurnus > Misgurnus anguillicaudatus. The sequence continues at coordinate 14,796,399 of NC_073353.2, forward strand.
GGATACAAGACTTGATTACCATCTTACAGTTAGACACAGATTTGCCTACCCAGCATGCACTCTGCGGTACGGAAGCTGAGGCGGTGTGACTGGTGTTTTAATGAAATGGTCCAGGCAAGAATCGAGCTTCACCTGCCCGACTGTGTACAAGAGGACATGGGAGGGGTCGCCAAGCTTCGATGGCCTGTCTAAATAATGTTACACCCGCCAAAATATTTCTAATTATTTCTTCAATTGCAGATGGCATATAAAAAGTGCCGTCACTTCTGGTTAGGCAGCTCTACAGCCGGCCTGTCATTGTGGGCTATCTTTTGTTGTCAAATTTCATTTCTGAAAATGTCCACCAATTAGGGCACGGAAAACCCGACGCTAAATTATTCAAGGGGAGAGTTGTGGGAAATTGATAGGTCCTTTCCTTTCCCTGTTCAGGCGCGGCTGTGACTGTTAGAGCATCCGGCGTTTCTGGATCTTGACAATTATTCATCTTTCTAATGGGTATAAGTAATGCAGGTCATGTTTAATCTGCAGGTCAGGGTAATATGGTTCGACTTGCATCTGATTGGAAGAACTGTAGAATGGTTTTTGGACATTGAATTATTATAATGAGAGATGTTAGATATAATGCTGGATCCGGTGGTATAAACATCTTAGACTAGTCTTCTTATAAGTTAGTTATTTTTTCTCCAAGACTGGTCATAACTTTTTTAGTCTGTTACATATAAATGTAGATGTGAATATGAAAAGTAAAACTGATTAGTCCCAATTTCTAGTTGGTCCGTTTTAAAGACACTCTTAACTTGGCAACTATGTTTATGGAACCGGATAATGTTTGGTTAAAATAGCATTGCAATCATGCTCAGATACGCAATATAGTAACAGCTATGGTCAGCCGATAGATAATGGATTTTACCTATAACGATAACTAGGTTGGTCCGTAGTTGTTACCGATAGTTTTTTTTTTTTTTATGGATACTGGATATTAGTAATAAAACAACAAACCATGAATTAAATAAATATGTAAATAAAAATAAATTAATAAATATTGAATGAAATACTGATATGAAATATTTCCACTGGTAACATTGAAATTGTGTGTGTGTGTGTGTGTGTGTGTGTGTGTGTGTGTGTGTGTGTGTGTGTGTGTGTGTGTGTGTGTGTGTGTGTACCTGGTAATTATCATGTTGTGATCACCAATTGTCCCCACAAAGATAGGAATACCAGTAAATTTGTGACCTCATGGGGACATTTTGAGGTACCCATGAGGAAACAAGCTTATAAATCAAACAGAATGATGTTTATTGAAAATCTAAGGTGGCAGAAAGGTTTCTGTGATGGTTGGGGTTAGGGTTTGGGTAAGGGGAAGGGAAGAGAAGAGAATATACAGTTGTATATCCCCACAAAACATGGAGTGTGTGTGTGCGCGTGCATGCGTGTACGTAGTCTTGTACTTTATCTGCTTCTGTTTTAACACTTGATGATTATCTAATCAAAATAACAAAATATGTATTGCAGTTATAATAAAAAAGACTGAAATCTTAAAATATGCAGCTTAGCCAGATAAATGTGGATAAATCATGGATAAATGTAACCAGCTGGATATAAACTAATGCAGATCGATAGTAATAATCATGACATTAAACATTTGGGTTGGATTTATCTGCGTGTATTTTTGTGTAATTTTTGAGGTACTACTAATATTATGGTAATGTCAACACTCTAAGAAAGGATGTGTTCATTTTAACACATTGTTTTTTGTTATCCTATTTAACACATTATGTGTTATTTTAACACATTATGTGTTATTTTAACACATTATGTGTCATTTTGTGTTGATTTTGAGTTCAAATAAATAAAAGGGACAACACAAGATGTGTTAAAACAACACAAAGTGTGTTGTTCCAAAAATAACACAGAGATGTGTTAAAGGGGCCATGGCATGAAAATCTGACTTTTTCCATGTTTAAGTGCTATGATTGGGTCCCCAGTGCTTCTATCAACCTACAAAATGTGAAAAAGATCAACCCAGTAACTTAGTTTTGGTAAACCGTTCTCTACAAGGACATAAAAAAATAGGTAGTTGAAAATTGGCTCTCCTTATGATGTCATAAGGAGCTCTTATTATAATAATACCACCCCTTAATCTGCACTATCCAACCACAGCACTGCCATTAAGTGCAGAGAAAATCACAATTGAGTTTTAATTGCAACAAATCACCATCGTTGTGATCAGTGTTTGAATTTCATCAGCTCATTTGCATTTTAAAGGACACACCCAAAAGGGCACATTTTTGAACACACCTACAAAGTAGCAATTTTAACATGCTATAATAAATTATTTATATGGTATTTTGAGCTAAAACTTCACATATGTGCTCTGGGGACACCAAAGATTTATTTGACATCTTAAAAAAGTCTTGTGCCATGGCCCCTTTAAGTTAAGGACAACACACTAGATGTGTTGTCCTTAACTAGACACAAGATGTTTTATTTTAAGACATTCGTTTTAAAAGTGAACCTTGATGACAAACTTAGGTCCGCTGTTGTTTCTTTGCTAATGCAACATCTAGTTAGCAAATGTATTTCTTTATAATGATATGAAGCAACGGACACAACTCGGAACAACTATCGGCATGGATTTTTGCAGATAGCCGATTGTTCCACCAATCGATGCCGATTAATCGGTTTTGTCTACACAAAACACCTGTTTACCAAGTTAATGTGTTTATCACTTTGCAGCACCCTTGGAAGCCAACTGTTAATGTCACATGTTACTTTGGTTATCTGATGTGTTTTAGGCGAAACAGGATATTCAAAAGGAAACAAAGGTAGGGCAGGACTTGATTTTATCCATCAGGACTTTATTGGATTGTGAGAAAGCAGTTACATATCAGAGTTGAGTCAGGTAAATGGACGGATGGGGTTTACCAAAATGTAATAAGAGTTTTTGACATTTCATTTACAATTTTATAAAATATTACCAAAAAAAATATTTGAACAATGTGCAATGATAAGTTGTCCAAGAAATGCTTGGAGCTTCATTAAAGTATTCTGTTGGGTTTAACATTTTTAGCAGATGGATTGCACATAATATGCTACATTAAATAACTTCTTGATGAAGATTTGTTTTCCTAATCTTTGGAGTAATAGCTATTCATAAAAGCAATAAGGCCCTTGAGATTGTACAATCTTGTAAACATAGTCTGCGCTTTTAAAATATACAGCACGCAATATTGTGTAGCATCTCAAAGGTTGCGGGTTTGAGTCCCAGGGAACAGGTACCTATAAGTCGCTTTGGATAAAAGCATCTGCCAAATTCGTTGAAAGTTTGTTGATGTAGCATTGCTTCTTGCACCCAAATGTTAAAACACAGACTTCTTTGCGTCCCCAGGGTTTTGGTGTTTAGTAAATTCAGTTTATAATGTCTTTTTCTGCTGGTTTCTCAGGTGTACTTACCCACTCGAGCTCTTGTTCTTGGCCTGGGGTAATATGGTAATAATGTGTGTTAAACAGGCATGATCAAGGGTGCTTGACTGGAATTGATTTTTGATTCGGGAGCGTGTGATTGACAGAAGCATGCCGATTATCAAGCAGATGAGCTTCTCAGAATCAAATTGCTGGATTACATCAAGATTCCCCAGACGGGCCCTGAGTGCGTTTCACTCATTGGGGTGTGTGCGTGAGTTAAGATTTTTGTCCCGTTCTGTCTTTCTTTTTACAGCACTGGCTCTTGCGTTTGACAGCATTTCTGTCCAATTTCTAGGATGAAATATTCAATTGCTTTGTTTGAGGTGCTTACTATTCTGTCTCCACCGTCCAAAGCAGACATGACTATTGGATTTATGTGCCACACCCCCACTCCATTTAAAGCAACATTTATCCAGCTGCTAAGATCTTCTGACCTGTTTTTTTTTTTTTGGCATAAAACCATTAAATCACAGAGAGACCATGCACGGGGTTGTGTCAAGACTAAAAGGAATAGCTTATCCAGAAATGAATAACATGTGATTTACTAATCAAATCTGCAATCTGATTTTATTTCAGATGTTTGACTCTTCTATCGCTGTTTTCATCTGAAAGAAAATCATACAATTCGGAAACAGACATGAGAATTAATGAATGAATACAATCAAAACCGATTTTGGTTTTTTAGGTGAACTGTCTCTTTAAGAAAGGGTTCCTTGGTTGTTATTAATGACTCTATTCATTTAGTATCTCCTATCTCTTAAGCGCCATAGGAAGGCGGCCAACTACCCAGTCACTTGAGTATGAAATTAATAGATAAAAATCTCAGCTCTTGTTGTTTTGCGGCAGAACACTAAATTTCCCCCTCGCCGCAGTCACACAGACGTGGCGCTGACCCAAGGGAATCGATACCATTGGCTGTAGTTAATGCCGTGCTCCCCTGCCACTGGGAGAGAGAGAAAATAAATATCTTTACCCTTTATTGAACTTTCTCTTGTAACGCTGCTGTAGAATGAGCTTCTGTGAGCGAAAGAGCAGAGTGCAAATTAAGCCTTTCTTAGTCACCAGGTGCTGTGGCTCAGCTTATCGGAGGAAATGCTATACGGTGAGGCAGTGCCCTTATTTGATTCCCACTGCCGCCCGCCTCCTCACACCAAACCATGCATTTTCCAGCTACGAACTGAATGCAAAACAAGAATACTGTGTGCTACAGTGTACACTTCACTACAGAATGTTGTCCGGGTTTTGTTTATTTATTTCTTTATTTTGCATATTTACAGGATTTTAAATATAAACATTTTAATTTACTTACCCTCATGCTATGCCAGATATCTATGATTTGCTTTATTCAGTTGAACACAAATAAATAATTGTATAATAATTTTGTATACATTTTATTTATTATATTTTATACAATTTATTTTATATTAAGATGCTGTCATGTTATATTCCTATATGGGGGTCAACATTGCAAAGCTCCAGAAAGGAGATACAGTACATCCATAGTAATCTGAATGACTTTTTATTTGGTGTCTATTCAAGTGAAACAATACGTTTGTGAGAGGAAGTGATGCATATTTTGAGCTTATTTAGCGATCGATACGTTGAGTATTTATGGAGGCATACAGATCACTGTGCTAAGTTTAAATATGGCAGCACGTCGATAACTTTAAATATCATTGGTTCTCACATGTCTCATGATAGGTTGTTACAGTAAATGCATGTTTTGTCACGAGACAGGCAAGAATGATGAGATTCGACATTATTGACATAAACCACCATTTTTATCAATGGATATGTATGACATGCATGCACTCGTTTCATTCTATATTTAATTTTTTTCACATTACAATACTAAAACTCTGGCATAACACAAATGTAACTGTGTGATTTATGTTGTGACTAAAAGCATCCAAAATAAATCAAAACTCTGTTATATTTTATCATCTGAAGTGCCGTAACCCTTTGCCTAGAAATTGCAAAACCGTACTCGTGTCAATTTTTACTTTACGATGTTTTTTAAGAATATTGAAGGAGTTCACATTTAATCTGGGCTTTTATTGGCTGCTTTTTCGTCATTTTTTTTTTTTTTAATGAAGTTTTAGTTTTCTTATAACAGAAAATAATCTGTTTGGCACAGGTATTTTTGTCTAAGTAATTAAAAAAGGCTGGGTTATTTTTAACCCAACATGGGTAAATATTTGACAGAACCCCATCTGGGTTGTTGTTATGCAACCATTGGTTATAATAACCAAGCAGTTGGGTTAAAACAACTCAGCATTAGGTCAACTGTTACCCAGCGGTGTGTTTGGTGCAATTTGGTGTAAATGTTTTCATTTTTGGAGTGTCTTTAAAGCCCAGATGTAATTTTACCCAATAATATAATAAAGCAATAAGCCCCAAGAAGCAGTGAGTTACCAGTGCATTTTATAACAGCTAAGCCCCCTTAGCTGTTATAAAATGCACTTTAACACCACTGCTTCGTGGGGCTTATTGCTTTTATAAAACGGTTACTTCATATGCATAGCAGGATTTCATAAAACAAAACATATAAATTGGTATTAGTACAAATATTACTCTTCCACCAAACAAAGTAGTTCCTCAGAATCAAGTGTGGCTGAAACAGAGCGCAGTTCCCAACCAACACAGACGCAGCAAAGACACAATAAAAATATGATTAAAGACTGTGGTGTTTAGTTTCATAAATCCACATTCATCTAATTTATACATGAACAATTATATTGTATAACTGTTGAAGTGATCAAATATGCTTGGAAGCATGCTTGAAGAAAAATTATCTTCTTTAAATAAACATAAAGTATATCAAATGAAAGAACAGCCTCCACTGTCAAAAACAAACCCTGTTTCATCCTACCTTCATATGCTTCATATCACTTATCAAATTTTCAGCTAAACGCTGAGATAATTTAATTTTTGTGAAGAACTTTTGTAAGAGATCAGATTCAGAGCCTGATTAAAACGTACACAGTGTTTTTTGTGTTGAGTGAATGCGTCAGTGTTTAAGTTGGGTAAGATCGCCACCTAGTGGATAATAGCGGAAATATGGATTTGAAATAGAAACTCCTCAGGGAACGTTTTCTCTTTATTGACGAGATGACTGAACAATATTTATTGACATTTATTTGGATATCGCCATTAATTGTGCAATTGTAGAAAATTAAAAAATATGCTTAAAGACTGTGGTGTTTATTTTCATAAATCAGTACATAGCAACATTGGCGCAGTGATACTTATGTAATGCGGTCTGAACCGTGGTGTTACCGGGGTATTTTATCACGGCTTAGAACGTGTTTCAACCAATCAGAATGAAGAACCAGAACGGGCTGGTTTATAGACCCCTTCAAGATTTGTAAACATTGAATGACTATCGGGTGCGCACGCAGCATGGGGTCAAACTGTTCATACCATTTAGGCTTTCTAGTTTAATCTAACAGGGCTGAAAATGATGACTTACCTGAAATGAAGTGAGCACCACAAACACAAGCCTCTTTGATCTTTGCATTGTCCCAGTCTGCATGTTTAATTGCTTGCAGCCACAGATGTTGTATTTTTTGTTTTTGAGATTCTGCAGGAATCCCGAAAAATTTAACGGCAGACCTGATTAGAGCTGAAGATCTTTGCCCGAACCCGACGGGACCCGTCGGAACCCGACGGGCTCGGGCGGGTTCGGGCTTCATTTCTAACATTTTACACGGGCTCGGGGCGGGCTCAGGCTTCCGCTCCGGCTTTGTGAGGTAAATGAGCAGTCAAGTTCAATGGCGCAGGACCGCGCTGAAGCCATTTATTTAATAATTTTCCTCATCAAAAACATGTAGCCTAATCTTGGTGAGTAAAGGTTTTTCAATGTATAACTAAATATTAATTGAGTCTTAAATACATAATTTAGACAAAGGATATAGACTGATGTTGGCAGTAATGGAGAGAAGTGCCGACGCAAATCCCACGGAGCCTTTCTCTTAATTTCGTTATTGCCAAATACCCATCTTAATTCAGAATGTATTATCTTAATTTAATTCGTTAAGAAATAATATTTTTTATTGGCCTATTTATAGTGTATTGCATAGGCCTATTTAGAATGAGATGTTACAATGTTACAGATGACTTATTTTATTTCTTTGTTTCAACTTCCAAGTTTGCGTGTAGATTATTAGTAATGAATAAATAATGTTAAAACCTGTGTAAATTTCTCATTCTTTACAAAAGCTGTGTGTGTGCGCACATTTAAATAATGTCGGGCTGTAAACGGGTTCGGGCTTTTAAAAAGCTGTCAATCTAAATGTACGTTCGGGTTCGGGCTGCATTCTGTCGGGCTCCGGTCATTTCGGGCTTAATTTTTAAGGCCCGATTACAGCTCTAGACCTGATGCGATTTTTAAAGCCCACGATGCAAGTAGGCATTTTTGACGATACGATTTTGACTTTAACCACAGCAACTCAATCTGCTATAATGACTTTTCTGACCCCGACATGCGCAGTGGGAACCACATGTGACGTGAACTGTGAAAGGGTCTATAAAAAAATGTTTTGCATAACTTACCTGACAACTAGCGTTTGAATCCAGTTTAGGAAGTTTTGCTTATGCTTTATGCACAGTCAGGGTTGCCAGGTCTGCGTAACAAAGCCAGCTCGATGGCCAATCAAAAATAGCCCTTATGCCAAACACCAAGACTACAAATATGTCGCTCCCATACCTAAAAATACATATTTTAAATAGGTCTGCGCAAAAAAATGTCATGCATGTTTTATCAGTAAATTTGGTTCGGTGATTAGAAGTAAATCACCATCAGATGCTTTCAGATGGAGGGGCATTTACTATACAGAGCCGTAGTTCACCGAGAAGCTAGGCAAAATCGCAGATTATCGGAGTCGATTTCTCGATTATGAACACGATTTTGCCTAACTTCTCTGTGAACTACGGGTCTGTGTAGTAAATGCCGCTCCATCTGAAAGCAGCTGATAGTGATTTAATACTAATCAAGGAACCGGCTTTACTGATGAAACACGCATAAGAATTGTAGGCGATTTTTTGCAAAGCCCTAATTTTAAATTAATTTTATTTTTTTATGCTTAACACACATTCTTCTAAAAAAAAAAAAAACCACTATACAAGTGATAATAAACATATAAATATGATCATCATGCCTGCAGATGAAAGATGATCCTTCCACCTTGATCCCGTAGACACAAACAACTCGCGGCAACAGTTTGAAAGTAGCCCAATTTCGCTGGAAAAACATGGACTTGGCCACACTGTGCATAATATACATTCTGAGTACTGCAAAAATAGTTTGGTTCAGTAGTATGATTTTTTTGAACTTAGCCTTAGCCCCCCCCCCCCCCCCTTTCCCTTCACCCCTGTTTCATGGCCTATAGCCATATTAATGTCAGGTTCCCTCTGTGCGTGACCAGCTGAGTTTATGATTATGTTTGCGACTGCAGGCTATGTGTACATTCGGGGGTGATCGTATGTGCACTCGTGTGTATTTGAATGAGAGTGTGCGCGTGTGCCTTTGATTAGAGCAGGCCCCTTATTAAACATTGATGGTGTTATTCATTTGGAGGGTGAACAGTGTGCTCAGTCAAAATGGCAGCAGTAATTAAGGCGTTCTGGATATGATGGCTGCATGATGGAGTGTTGAAAGCATAACTGTGAAGCTCAGACGCTGCAGGGGAAATTATTTGCTTGGGTACCACAGGCTGAAAATAAACGTACACACACGTTCTGTACGCTATGAAGGGGTGGGTGTATATGTAGTCCATTAAATACTCAACAAAAAACAAGCCTGCTTTATCGTGGGTTTTAAGAGCTTTATACATGTATATTGTAGCTGGAAGATGCATTGTTTCCACATGATAAAGATAAGTAAATGGATGCTGTAAATGGGAGGTTTTGACAAAAGATTTTAGATTATATTTTGTGTTTTTGTATAAAGAAAATTTGTGATTGACATTTTACGTGTTTCAAAACAATTGAGGTGAGGTAAATAAATTTTAAAAGCACATATTCCATGTAGTCCCAAAATTTGAGCTCATAACTACAATATTAATGATAATAAAAAATAATAAATCTTAAATAAAAATATATATATATATATATATATATATATATATATACAGCATGTTATTGATCATAACACTGTTAGGACACAACAGAAACTGTTGAGTACCAATATATGCTTGTTTATTTGCATTCAATATCATTCCTTATAAAATGTGTATCACACTGATGTTGTCCTCGTATCATTATCCTTAAAAAGGATTTATTCAAGACTTCAAAAAGATGTTTTTCCATTTTCTTGTCAGCACCGATCGGCAGTTTTTGAGGCAGGTCATACTGATATCAGCCTATTGCAGACAGCATTATTGCCCCCGCAGGATTTTATGCAGAACCATCACCCTCTATTGAGGCCAACTTCAATTCAGCTGTAAAAGGTCATAATATTTTATGTATTAGTATTTTATGGCCTTATTCACTGTTCCGATCAATACGAGATTTGGATCAAGACGTGCATGCGATTTCATCTCGCCTTTCCTTTTCCTCTCTCTCTCTTTTTCTGTTCTGTGCCTCATAAATTGTGTAAAGTAGCCGTGAGGGAGTGTGCTGGAGAGAAGATGGATGCTGCCACACATTCCCGCTCTATTCTCTTAGCTCTCCAATCAGTGAGATTGAGAAGGGAAAAATCGAGGTGTGGTAGCGGGGGCATACCTCTGCATCTCTCCCCCTAGATGAGCTGCTGCCTTCCTGACCTGCTGCTGTCCACCCGAATCTGTTCTGCAATGCAGCTCTCTGTTGCTCTGGTTATTGGGGTGTCTGCTCTTGTTTATGTGGTCGTGTTTGTATGGGTGAAGTGAAATGTGAAGACAATGTGACACTGCATTCTTCTCATTCCAACCTCTGTAATGTGGTTGTATTATTTAGGTTGGCAGAAACGTACACAAGGAGGAAATTCAGTTAAAAGTTGGTGTCTCTTTGAAATTCTGCTGACTATATGGCACGTTCCACCTGCATGTCTACTCTCATCAGAGTATTTGTGACCCATGTCTGTGAAAACCCAGCTGAAGTCATTTTTTGTTTTTATCCATAACATCATCCTACATAATGTAAACATTATAATGATAGCTTTAATATTGACTGAGAAAGGTCATGCCAAAGTTTAAAACAAGATGATTGAAATCAAACTTCAATGCTCCTAATCTCATCATTATGCTGCGTTTACACCAGCCTAGTGTAAACCCACCAGACTAGGCGTCAAAATCGCTTCTAGCGCGCCTAGTTTGCCGCTTGAACAGTTTGAATGCATTCGCGCGTCTAGAGCGAAGTAGACATGCGGAAAAAGCAAGCATTTGATGCGCGTCAGAGGCGAAATCCGCTTCTTGTGGGAGGGGCAAGTGCTATGCGGTTGTCTGTTTGCAAGATGGCTGATGTTGAATTTGGTCACCTTACTATAGGGGGAAAATAGTTTAAAAAACGTCGGGAATTGCCGCGGGACGATAAACGTCACATGACTCAAAAGTGAGATGTGTATTTAAAACTTACCAGGTTGACCAATGTCCTCACTGACACTCTTCCAAGAAAGGTCCTTTTTATTCCTGTCTTTATAGAAATAAGAACTTGTATCGTATAGCTCCGTGTGACTGCTCAAGCGTTCCTACATGTTGAATGAGTGACTCCGGGTGGGACTGCCGCCACAGCAGCAAGCAGGCTCCTGATTGGTTAACGCGGCGCAAAAATTCGCCAAATTTCACATATTTCAACTCGGGTGTCAGCCGCAAATTCGCGTCAAACGCAAAATGCACAAAAGGCACCATTCGCGGGAACCGCGCCAGATGCTCAATTTTCTGCATTCGCGCAAACTAGAGGTGAGGTGGAAATCGCGTCTACTGCGCCGCCCTAAACGCATCAACGTCAACGCATCTTCACATTGACTATACATTGAAATCACTCCCGCTTGACGCCTCTACTGTGGCTGGTGTTAACGCGGCATTATATTATAAGATTATTTATTCATATCACACATTTAAAACTCACAGTGTGCACTGCCGTCTTCAGGCTCACAGAATCACCGACAGCAATATATTAATAACTTAAAAATCCACGGCAAGTAAGTCCATGTCGGGTCATCTCGGATTTTGTTGTGGAGATAAAAAATAGGATCGGGTGTAGTTTTGCATTATAATACAAGTATATATTAGTTTTTTGTTATTTCCCCTTGGCATTTGAGATCGGCTGGACTCGGAAGTCACTAGGAAAGATATTTGTTATCAAGCCGGAGCACCAATGCCTTACTAGTAGGAAAAAATGTAGCATTTTTTGTAAAATCAACATAAACATAGCATAACTGTGCTCTGTCTCTATGTTAATTTAACTTAAAAAATTCAGTTTCAATTTCAACTTGTTTTCTAAGTTATGTCAACATATCAGAGGTCAAAACTTAAAATAGTAGGTTGAATTGACGAGCAAACCCAAGTTGCCGCAGCTCAATTGGTAAAGCATAGCTCTTAAAACACCAAGGCCATGGGTTAAATTAGCTTGAGGCTGTTTACACAGAATGTGTTAAAGCTGCGATTCTTTTAAAATAGCTAAGGACCAATCAGCTGTGAGCTTAAGGCTAGACTGCTGTCCACTAATTTGATTTGACAAGCAGTGCTGATGTATAGTGATGATATTTGAGCACTTTAATATTTCACTCATTGTATCGTATGGCATTTCATAAGGACCGCTGGTGCATGCAATTGGTTTGATTTGTATTTTACTCCATAGAACTTTTTTTTCAGTAGTGTGGTAGCCAATTGCATTTAACCCATCCCAGTGAGAAGTGAACCTACGCACAGCAAGTCATGAACACACAGAGCCCGGGGAGCAATTGGGAAGACGTGTCTTGCTCAAGGGCACCACAGGAGCAAACTCCCCATCCATGATACTCGAAATGGTGACAAGCCAGACCTTTCTCAGTGAGCGTCCTTGTGTTTGAGTTTTTGCATAGGCCTATTGCTTGCTTTTTTCATGTCCCCTGTACAAAAACAAGGGTGTACGTGTGCCTGAGGGTTGCAGCTATCCGGACTGTTTCCCACAGAGTCATCCCTCTGGAATGCTGCGCACTCGCGCCGTCTGCTTAACAAGGTTTTAAAAGAGATGTTAATTTGTTTTGTCTCAATCTAATCCCTTAAGTTCTTTTCTTTTTGTCTCTGTCTGTTTCTCTCTCTCTTTCTCGCCCAGATAATCTGATTGGTCTGGAACCTGAAAAAAACATAAATTGAGTTTCGGTGTTCTGCGCGTGTGTCTGAAGGGAGAAGCCAGGGAATTTCAGAGAGTGGTCAGTGTGCACTCGTTTTTGATGAAAGTGCTACTCGAGTTGTAGTTTTATTGAAAAAAAGCAAGACTGTTTTGTTCAGGGAGAGGTTCCACTGTTTTTCACCGCATGTCGACCACTGTAACCGCTAATTTACACCTAACTGGCTGCAATGTAGAGCCCTGCATTTCAGCCCGAGCCCGACGGGGCCCGACCTGTTTACGCCCTTCGGGTCGGGTTTCGGGCCAATTTTAATGTCACAGCAGATCCGCGGGCCGGACCTCGGGCTTATTTAGGCTTCTCCATCTTTTTATAGTTTTCAATTTAATTAAAATAATCTTTTGACAGACATTTATAATTGCAAAACAAACATTGGAAGATGTTTAACCTACCGCATGAGTCCGCTATGCACAGCCACACATTTACAATGCAGCTGTTTTAACAGCGTATTTAAACAGCAGGACCTTCAGCGCACCAGGAAAAATTATAAATGGAGTACTAGATTAAAACCTTGGATACTGTACATAATCTATGCAGACAGCATCCAAGACATAATCTATTAAAGACTTCTCCCTGTATTCATTTTGTGTAAGAAGGCTGTGTCTTTATTTCTTGTTTGTGTATGGATCGACTTTTTTTTATTAGTTTAACTGTTGGATGGATACATGAATGTTCTGTGGTAAGTCCTTACATGTAAAAAATGTATATGCAAAAGCGAAGTTGTAAGATAAGGTAGCATGCATGTTTATTCTGTTTCATGTTTATTTCGTTTCGTTTTGTATAGCCCTTTTTATTTTTTTATTTCTGCACCCGTTGCAACTGCGAGCAGCAGAGCAACCTGCCTTCGCTTTTTAAAAATAGTGTGTGTTGATAATAAACGATTAAACTAACATTGTGATATGCTGAAAATACTTATTTTATATAGTTGTTATTATAGGCAAGTGAAGTGTTGATTTGAAAGGATCAATTCATCAAACATGTCGTCAACTTGCTGTCGGCCGCTAACCACTAGTTATCATAAAAACTTTAACAAACAAAAACTGCTCTAAAATGTAAATAAAAAATAAATATAACTATTTTGCCATTTAAAACAAAACTGAACTGCTTTAATTGCTGCAAGAGTACAGCTGTACAAGCTGTGTAAGCAGTTATTTTTTGCTATTTCTTTGGATTTCTTTTGCAAAATCTATGCGGAATTTTGCAGAACGATTTAAAATGTTTTAAAATGATCTGAGAGAATGTGCGCTGTGAATATTACAAAACAATAAAATATTATATTTTATATATATTATATTACACATTTTATTAAAGGATTACCCTGAATTAAACTGGACCAACATGAACCAACAGATAATGGATAATGTGCTGTCACGACCATAGTTTTATATAATATACATATATTACTGTCTACAGTGTAAGATTAAAAAGAAAAAGCTTCTCATAATGAATGTAGCATATATAGCAAGATAATTTCATCAGTTTAACAACACAATGTATATATATATTTATCTTGTAAACGGATTTGAAATAATAAATAATTGTCGCGTCACGTAGCAAGAGAGACGATAGAGATCTCATTAACTTCTCCGCAGAAAGTTTTATTTCAAATTCAAGTTTTACATATTAAATAGGCTATTAAAAAGTTTGTGCTTCTCTCATAAAAACCTCACAGCAGACAGCACAGAGATCTACTCACAAACACACGCGATGCAGTGACTATATCTGCGGACACAGATTCCTAATGGGGAGAATTAAAAAGTTCGGACTCGGGTCGGACTCGGGCTGAGAATTCTGTTAGCTGTCGGACAAGGGCCGGGCTAGGGCCTAAGCGTCTCGGGCCAGGGCCGGGTCAGGGCCTAGATTTTTGGCCCGTGCAGGGCTCTACTGCAATGTGCCGAGTTGAAAGTATTTTTCTTTTTCTCGCCGAAGTGAACCGCAGCCAATCAGAACCCATTTGATGTTTAAAATACATTTGTGGTGTGGGATTTTGAACCAATGAGATGTGACTGTGGGCATGTCTACTTGGCACAATGCTGCAAAAATAGAAAAGTGGTTAACAGCGTGTCTTGATGCCAGATGGCTTCAGCTGGTTAGGACGAAAACTAGGACTGTCGTGACAGAGATGTGATTTATCACATACAGTGCTTTATCACATCTTGTACTTCTTTTGCTGGGCTTTCTCTTACTTGCAATGTTTTTTACCGTAGAAATAGTTTAAATTTATGAATTGTATTTCTCTTTTTGTTTTTCTCTTATGATTTTTTTTCCCGATTAATAAAACTTAAAGAAATCAACTAATATGATAAGATAATGTAGTAGTTTCTCATTTCACTTTCAGTTGTAATGAAGGTGGACTGCGGCCATTGAGGGACTTAAAGTATAATTCACCCCAAATTATAAAATTCTGTCATCATTTACTCAACCTCGTGTTGTTCAAAAAAGAGTTTCTTTCTTCTGTTGAACACAAAATAATACATTTTGATAAATGACAGGCACACAGTTGACAGTCCCCATTGACTTCCATAGTAGGAAAAACAAACACTATTGAAGTTTTTTGGATAAACTATACCTATACACACACCAGTGAGACCAACAAGTATATTTATTAACATTTACATTCAAAATGTATGCGTTTGGCCTATGTTTTTCTTTTTGGCGTTGTGTTCTGTGGAAATTGAACCCACAACCTTTGCTTACCATCTGAGCTAAAGGAACACATTAAGGGGCCGGTCACATTTTGCGTCTTTTTGCACGCAAGTTTGTTATTTTAAATGTGGACATGTGGCAAGCATGCTCAAATAAAAAGTGACATGGTCACGGCACGCATGAGGTGTGACCAACAAAAGTTGAAATAAGTATTTCAAATTTTCAGAATGCAGCGTCCACACTAGAGGTCTACTCGGATCCAAAGAAATGTACCCGAACCCGACATGCATAAAAATTTTTTTAAAGAAAGACCCGACCCGAGATAAACCCGAGAAAATTAGACCCGAGTCCGACCCGAACTAGTGGCATTTTTGTACTAGTTTTTGGAAAACTCGACTGGACCCGAATGTAAAAGGCACTGACCGACGTGTGTGCTTTTTGCAGACCCACACGCAGCAGACAGAAAGAAACTCCGGTGGCCTCACAACCAATTTGACGAGCTGCTCCATGTTTTACTTTGTTATCTGACTACCACACCAAGGTAACTTCTAAAATGTACATTTAAAATTGACTGACATAACTGTCTCAATGAAAATGAACCTACCGCCAGTCACACAATGTCGCAAGCGCCCTTGGCAAACAGATGACAGGTTTAAAAAGGACATTTATGCACACACGCGAGAGAGTTCGGGTCATCTCGGGTCCGTTCAGCAAAAACAGATTCTTTTTTTAAGTAATTTTTTCGGGCCATTTTTGCCTTTATTGGATAGACAGTAATTACGGAGATGACATGAAAGTATAGGGTGAAAAGAGGGTTATGGAATTGGCAAAGGACCTCAAGCCAGGATTCGAACTCGGGTCGCCAGAAGTGTGTCTGCACCCTGTGTTGAAACACCGTCCACAACACCGTCGGCTCCGGCAAAAACACATTCATTTTAAATTACCCGAGACCCGATGCCGCTATTATTGTACCTGGCACGTGTCCGAGGCACATGTTAAACACGAATCGGGTCTCGGGTCTGACCTCGGGTTTTCGGATCTAAGTGGACCCGTGAAGACCTCTAGTCCACACCGCAGGTCAAGGGACAAGAACCAACCAATCAGCTTCACCCTTTAATGTATCAACATTGTATCATGTAAACATTGCATCATTCCATATCCAATCAAGATGGAAGAACAGCCGATCATAGGTGTACAGGGTTACCCAGAGCTGTACGATCCATCAGGTGGCTATTATTTTGAGACAAACAGACGGATGGAGGCGCATTATTGAATCAATGGAAAGTGCAACTCATGGTTGAACATGTGAAAAGCCTCTAAAACATTACTGAAAAGATAATGACCAGGTTTTCATTTTGGGATGAACTATTCCTTTAAATGATGATATCGTTCTGAATCTTTGTGTGTGTGTGTCTGATTCCCGGCCGGATCATAAAGGCAGTTGATTATTTGTCACTGTATTGAGTCATGTCTCTGACTGCTTTAACTCAATAATCTTCACCCCGTAGTTTCTGATAAGTGCAGATGATAGAGCGAGAGCCTCGGCCGGCACACTAAAGCCTGACTTGTGTTTAAGTGGCTTTAATCTAGACATATCAGCAGCCGGATGTGCTTGACTTTTGGGTTTTTAGTATCCATCACCATAACATGGTAGGCGTTAACAGGTTATTAAGAGTCATTATGGAGAAGGTGTTGTGGATGTTTTGTATGTATGGAATACTTATGTGTACTCTTAATGACATTGATCAGTAATGTAATCGCAATAATTGCATGACTTAATTTTTTCAACGTTAAACCATTTGACACTGACTCTTTTATTTCTATTCCTCTTAAACAGACAAAGTGACCTAATACTTTTGCACAGTACTGAACCTTAAATTCATTGCAAGTCACTTTGGATAAATGCTTCAGCCAAATGCATAAATGTAATGTAATATAAATGTTATATCTAAAGCGACACTTTGCATGGAGTAATCTGAGCTAAAATTTCTTATGTACCGGGTATCATAGAGTGGATTGTTCACTTGGGGGTTTTAAACCCGCAACCTTTCGCTTACAATCCAGCACTAGCGAAATATTAAGTGGATTGTTGTTTTTCTGCAGCAGTATGGAGCGTATCCAGCAGCTGAGGAGGGAGTATCTCCAGGCCCGTAGAGAAGGAGCAGCTCCTGCCTACGAGGATGTGGAGGCCCGGCGGAGAGGGCCAGAATATGAACCGCACAGAGTAAGACATCAAACCCACACACCACCCAAACCCGAAACTCTCAGACCTTTCTCTTGATCTGAAATGAACGCTTGCCAAATGCTAAACGTACTTGCATTTGCTTTTGCTAGCAAGTCAAATGGAGTTACTCGCAAGTGCCTGGTTACTTCATAAAGAAACAGGCTGAACTACCGTGTATGAATGCCAGTCTGAACTTCTCTGATAAACTTAAATAGGAGCAAGAAAAAATCTCTCAGATACTACCATCAAATATACAGTTTGGACCTCTTGGCATAACTCTCGAACAAAACAGATTAATTTGTTTTTGCTTATAACACATAGTAATTCCCTTTTGTGCAAGATCAATTGTTATACCTTTCTAAAATTCAAATGAGCTAGTGTGTTTGTTCAAAGCCACGGTATGTACAATGAAGCATCGCGGCTATGGGATTAGAGAGGCAGATCGAATTAAACTAACTCCAAACAGCAATCACACAATCTAACAAGCCTGCTCATTAAGGACGACACTGCATTTATTCGTTTGCTCATCTGTGCTTGCGTATCTATTTATTCAGCACTAATTATTTAGTGACTAAAGGAAACAAACATCGGCTACGTCAAAGCAAAACAAAGTTATCAGCATCCGGTTTTGCACGAGAACAAATGCGTGAGCATTTTAACACATTGAAATGGATTTTGAGCTACCTTCGGGCCTGCATCATAGGAGCAATGATTATTGCATATAGGCAACATGAGAGGAATCGTCATATCCTGTGACACACACACACACAATCTTAGTCAAACATTCACACGCCGCTCCACACCCTGATACTGTGACGTACTTCACCATGGATATAACTACTCTTCATGACAGACACATTATGGCTCTTTTCTGCTCTTAGATTTGGCCTTTTTATGGGTATTGTTTTACATTTTTCACTTCCTCAAGGATGTTCATGGTAGAGAAGAAATAAGAATAAGATTTATGGTCTGTTTTAAAATCCTAGTAAGCTGCCTATGTAGGCATCTTAATTATGCTGCATTCATCGAAACCTCCTTTGCGGACAAGCCAATCCCATAATGCACTGTGATTTTCAGAAGGAAAAAAATATTTTATCCAATTTGTGTGTGCACGCTGTATTTTTTGCTCATTTGAATTTGTGCCATTAATTTAAGATTAGGTTAGCATCAAGTTCTTAAAGGGATAGTTCACCCAAAAATGATTTACTCACCCCTCATGCCGTTTGAACCACTGATGTCTTTTATTGTTTTTTAGAACCCAATCGCAGATTTTTTTTAAAGTGTAGTTTGTAGTTTTTAGGTTACTATGAAATTGGATGGTGACCACCTCGGTCCCCATCCACTACTATTGTAACCAGTAAACTCTTCAAGCTTCAGAATGACCCAAAAGTGTGTCATATAAGTATCTTTCTTGTTGTGGATATTGCTGTTGTTTTAGTTGTTACACATTATTTAAAATTATTTCACGGTTCGTTGGCCAGTCATGACATTTCCAGATTTGTTTTGTAAGGGATAATGTAGAGGCAGCCGGTAGTTATTGGGAAATAAGCCCCGACAGTGTGATCAGGACCCGAAGCGAAGCGGAGGGTCTTGTATCACACTGAAGGGGCTTATTTACCGGATAACTACCGGCTGCCTCTACATTATCCCGCTTATTACACGGCTACTTGCCACATAAGAAAAAAAACTGGACATGAATATGAATTTGAAACATTTTATTGGCATATTTGTTTTAAATTAACATTTTTATTCTTCCGCGAAACTTTGCACAGATGCATAAAATGATCGTAATACCTTATTAAGATCCTCTGCTTCATACTTGTCTGTCTCCATTTTTTTTTCTTTTAGCCAGTTTTTGAGAAGTTTTATTGCCCATTCTGTATTTTTTTGTGTGTTGGCTTCGTAGCTGTCATGCTCTATTTTGTCAAGTTCAGTCTCAGTAAGCTCTCTGTGTCTTGTAGTTGTTCGTTTTTCTATCCACTGTTTAAATGTTTTGTTTTTTCTGTACATGTTAAAATTAATGTCCAAATTTTCCATTCTTAATTGTGGTTGTCCAGTGTTTTTTCACAAGATAGCGCCAAACAGTAATCTTTATTGGCGCGGAGCTATTTTACTCGTACAAGTAGTACCGGCTATGCGTTATTACTTTGGAGCGGTTATTATTTGAAAAGAACGAACCTGCAAATGTCTCAACTGACCAATCAGAATCAAGCATTCCAGAGAGCCGTGTAATAATCTTCGATAACAACCGCTCAAAACTAATAACACATGGTAACCTGGATGCTGCAAATCATTTTAGGTACAGTTTACTATTACACAAAAATTAAATATAAATATGTCTTTTAATAACATATATGAGATTATATTTATAAATGATTAACTAAATAGTGTCTTCGTAACATATGAGCGTCTTTTCTTAACTTAAAAACGAAAGTAAACGTGTTTTCCTCGCAGAAGGTCTGCATTCATTAAAAATGAGCTAATAAATATTTCAAATTAATATTTAATGTTCCTTACCTTACTTATGAGTTAAATAGCTGTGTAATAACCAGAATAATTTTCAAGCAGCCAATTGTATCGCGAAATAAGACCCCTCAGTGTGATACAAGACCCTTCACTTTAAGCTGGGTACTGATCAGTGATGCGCGGGTTGATCCGATAAGAGCGGGTGCCTGCGGTCACCCACGGTTATGAGTCATCCAAAAATATTTCTAATGATATTCGGGTTGCGGTCGGTCGGGTCGTTTGAAATAAAGATGCCAATTAACTATTGTAAGAAATTACTTATTTAAAAAATGCGGGCAATGGAGCGATTCAAATTATAAAAAAATTTGCGATCCAAGTTGCGGGCGGGTTAGTTTAAAATGTTGGTCGGGTACGGGTTGTTTATACATTGACCTGCGCATCACCGGTACTGATCAAACTGTCGGGGCTTATTTCTGCGATAACAACGAGTTGCCTCTAAATGATCCCTTACGTAAACATCCTAAAACCGACTAAACAACAGTTTAGACACAGAAAAGAGTGGCAAAACTTTATAAACAAATCAGCATTTGGGTGCTGAAGAATAAAGAAAGGCATTGGGGGTTCAAATGACATGAGGGTAAATACTGACAAAAATTTTATTTTATTTTTGGGTGAACTATCCCTTTAAGTCAAAGATGCTGACATTTGTTCTGCTATGTTGTTGACTTTTTTTTAATTGGTAACTTTTGAGGTTGTATAAGTGAAGCGAAGTTTGACTTGAGAGGATTTGTTTTATTTAACCGACCCGACTGCAGTCAGATTGGGTCAGATATTTCCACTAAACGGTTTACACACAGTGCATCTCTATAGTAAATGTCTTTTGTCCCAATGAAGGACACTGTTTATGTTAAGAGTTATAAAGTTTACACATTGGTTCCAGACTGTTTTATCATAAGTGTTTTGTTGTAGGGTTGGATTTACAGAGTGTATATAGATGTTTATTTAATGACTGTTTAAGCATTTTAGTGCCTGTGCTGTAGTGACCACAGGTTTATGTGTGAAGATGTTTCTGTTAATTGATCAAAAAACAGACAGGACATAAATCTTCATTACTGCATTCTGCTTTCAGACATGACAAATCTGAGATCTCTTCTAAAACCTAATAGAAACTTTTGTACGATTTTTGGGTCTTTCACAGGAGAAATATCTAAGACGCAGGAAACTTAAGCGGATAACTTAAGCCCTGATGTCTAGAGATACAATTGAGATATTTAATCTGTAATATTTCTTATGGAAGAGTGTAGCTTCCACAGAGCACATGAAACTTGAGACTCACTTAATAGCAGCCAGTAAGATATTTTATGTTTAATTAACACACTTGCAGAAAAAAAGGGAAAATAAGGTACAAAAGTTGTCATTGTGGTGATACTTTTTCAAAAAGTGCACTTTTACACCTAAAAGGTGCATATTGGTACCTCAAAGGTACACACTGGTACGTTAAAGGTACATATATGTGCATAAATGGTACATATTAAGACCTTCTTAAAAGGGTACCATCCCAGTGAAAACTTTTGTATTTTTTATTCTATGAGATTGCACTGATGAGGACGTGTATTTTGGATAAGTGAGATGTATCCCTTTATAAGGATCAATTGTATCCTTATGTCTGTTTATGACACAGTATAAGGAGCTTTGGCTGAAAGCATTTGTCAGATGAATACAGTATGTGTATATGGGAGCACTTCATATAGATATGTAGTTATACTTTTTGTTGCCTGCAGTGTCTAATGTCTAGACAGGCCATTTAACCCGGTGAAAAATTTAAGCCAATGGTCATTTGTTTTTAAAGGCCTCTCTTAATGGAGTCATTCATGAGATTGTCACTGATGAGCAATGGAGAAGCGTCTGAATACCATTCAAAAATGTATATAGTAGTCTTGTGACTTTTGTTTATAGGGCCTGTAAGGCAGATAAAGTTAGTATGATAATGCTACAATTACTACAATACTCCTGTGATCCAAATGAGGAATAAACATCAGCAGAGAGAGAGAGAGAGAGAGAGAGAGAGAGAGATGCAGTCCATGAGAAACTAACCTCACAAATCTGTCAGAGCCTGTATCACTCTGCCTGCCTTCCTCTTAGGACCAGCCGAATGCTGTTTCCTTTCCTAAACCGGGACATGATCCAGATCTCTCTCCAGCACATGTCAACAGCTACATCTTCCGAATACACACACACACAGGCACAATGTCAGAAATTCCCCAAAACATACACACTTTTCCAGTAACTCATTTCATATTCTTTTTTTCCAAGTTACATTTTCATAAACCCTATTGCCAGCAGTGAAATATTTTTCCCTGAAATACTAGAAGAGGATTTTTTGCTGGATTTCATTGCATGGGCGCCGTTTCTTCTTTTGTGGTCAAGATGCGGTCCCTTCCTCCTGTGTTTTCCCATTTTCCTTGCAGGTTTTTGACCTCAGATTCCGCTCATGGTAACAGTTCTGCAGACGTCAAGGTTGATTTGGGCATTAGTGAGACAGGATGTGATGCGATCCTTTGATGTTGGCTCTGAATTCCATTATGAATTCAAAAGCGAGTATTAAAATTAGCAACATGGTGTCATGAGGCACAGCCGAGGGCTTTAACAGTGAACTGCACCGATTATGATCCTGTCTTCTGGAATGACTGTTCTTCCACATCCCCCTGACTATTGTCATCTTTTCCTTTCTGGGAGTTGTACAAACCACAGCGCTGACGCAGAAAAAAAACTTGGGGAAACCCTAATTAGTCAGCTAATTCAGAGGTGTCCAAGAGCCACCCTGGTGCCTGTTTGTTACTGTAGGGAGTTACTGTAAAAGCCAGAAGTTCTGGTTTAGCTTTCCTTTTTTAATGTCCAGTCTCATTACTCCTCAAAACTAACCTCAACGGCTGGGTTTAAATCCTTTACCAGGCGGTAATTGATGTTGATTGACCGTGTAAGTAACTCTCTGCCTTACTCTGGTTATGGATGTCATTCTTCCTTATTAAAGTATGTATCTTGTGTAATTATATATAGCTTTAGTCCATCTGGTGAGTTAATAAAACATCGTAGCTTTATTTGTATTCGTTCCAGCCTCACTCTTTCATTGGATAAGGTGAATGGTTTAGCAGAGATTTATTGGATTTAAACACAGGCCTTTCCCTTTGCTGACCTTCTCCAAGCTCATACGGTACTTTAGTGATGTAATGTCACATAGTTTCAGTATGTAACTTGCAGCGAAGGAAAAAGGACATATTTTCATTATAAAGCGGCATTACACATGAGCACATTTTTAAATGACAAATAGTACATTATATGTTCTTTACCAAATCCCACAACCGATGGCCACAAGACCACAAGTCCACATCAAGAGCAATATATGATTACACACATGAAGTGAACCATGCAAGAGTACACAGTCACCCACAGACCACCCACCACAACAAACCTACACTTTAAACAGATCATGTTTCAACAGTTTGGGCTTAACAATATATTTATAGATATAAGAAGTCAGCGCTGTACGGCCGGTACAACAGCTTTCTTTGAATTTGTTACGTGTTTTGGTAAAGGGTTTCACTGTTGGAGCTAAATTCAGGGGGCTGTTTTGATTTCTTACTCATCAGTAGTGGAAATATTTATCTGACTGGCTCTACCGACGCCATGGGATTACTTCGGTTAATGAAAAAGTTCATAACATAAGCTTGATTTGTGAATTATAATTTGCTGTGTAGGTTCCTGGGGTACTTAAAAGTATAATTAAACGTGAAGTGTGTAATGCTTTGGATGGTAAAACACTTTCTCAGATGTCGTGAATACTGTCTCACTGGCACTGTCATAACATCTCCCAAGACAGCAATACAGGCTCACTAATACTTTGAGTTTGGACGGGCTCTTTTTTGACAGAACAGTGGAATGGGATTGTTCGGGAAACATGTTTCAAAACAACTGTTTATTTACATTTTAATTAGTTAAACTAGTGGCCGTTACACATTTTATCTTAAAGGTCTAGTATGGGTTATTTAGCGGCATTTCACTATAGAAATCCATCACAGAAATTCAAATGGTTTCCATTAAAATACCAATAGGAACCATTAGCTTTGACCATTTAAAACACTGCCAAATTCATTTTTGTAGTGTGTTTTGGGACATATTCCAGTAGGATTTAATGCCCCCACTAATAGAACCCAACACATACCAGTAGGGACCCACAGAGACCATTACAGTTTCCATTACAACCAATAAAATTCCCATTAGAACCATTAAATCCAATAGGATTTCTATGATTGTTTCTATTGTTATTTTTAGCGGATTAACAGCTCACCCCTCAGTTTTAAAATGCAAAGAGAAGCTACAGTAGCTACCACAGGACAAATATGTCGTCATCGGATACAACGTAGGTACGAAACTCCCTCTATAGAGCAGTCCGTTTAGGGCTACTGTAGAAACATGACGGCGACTTCTATGTAACCCCGGATTTCCACTGACTGCGGAACGGCTGCGGATCCACTGCGGAACAGCAACGGAGTCAATCGGATTCCATTCAAGTCAATTTTTGCCAGATGCCGGACAGCTCCGCAGGGCGGAGCCATGACTATATTGTGTGATCATACCTGAATTTGCGAGATCTCGTGTCATGATATGGGTTGGTCCAGCAAAACGTCATAATTTAGCGTCATAATGGGTGGAGACAGAACTAGATATTGCGCGATCATCACGATCAATTTGCGAGACCTCATGGGTCCTCGTCACTTCAGCATGCAGCCACTCTGCATCAAATACGGACCTGGTGGGTATTGGCGGACGGCGGAGTGCGGAGCCGTAACACAGCGGAGCCGATCTGCAGCCGCTCCGCAGTTGGTGGAAATCCGGGGTAAGGGGACCCGCGGTGTATGAAGAATAAAACAGCCTTAATACACCCCTGATAATATAGTTATGTATATTACATTGCATTTCTGTCAAGACATCCGTCTAAAAGTCCCACATTGCACATTTAAATTTGCAGTAGTGTAGCTTTACTTTGTTGTTTTCAGTGACTGCATAACTTATTCTTTCACCTTGACCTCAACCAAAATGGCCACCCATGGGAAAGCCATTGAACTCCACGCTAATTTGTGTGGAGTGATAATCTACCCTCTTGATCACCACATGGCTATGATGCGATTAGATGGCTGGATAATTCATTTCCAGCCTGATTTTCCTCTTAATTGACTTTAATGGTCTTTTTCTCTGTGCTGGCAACTGAGGCAGTAAAACAACCTGCTGTTGTTTCTCCAAGTTTCCTCTGCCACATATAGAGCAGCCTTTGTCCTTTGTATCAAACTTGGGCTTAGACCTTCAGGATGTCATCTTTTCACTTCAACTTTAAATTGTTATAAATGTTTTACTATTACTATAAATGTTTTACTATGTTTTACTATACACTCCGAGTCCAAAGCCTTCTAGAAGAGGAAGTATACGGAGAAAAAAATGTATAATTGACACTTACACTATTACACACACACTGCTCCAGATATTTTAAACATTATACGTTCTTTCGACTAATATAAATTCTTTAGAGCCCTTGTAAAAGTATTGCTATTGAAGGTAGCTAGATAATTTCAGAAGGTTATGGGCTAGGAAAACACCATTAAATAATTGAGAGCACATGAAGACGGTGACCCACTTGATTACAGTTAAGAGACTCACTTGTTATGCCTCTAGTCTTTAGGAAAGTTCAAGTGATGTCATGTTTGTGTTGGAGATTGTGTACCCAAGAGAAAGTAGTTGGAATATTACTGCAATATTATGTCTTTTTTATTGCTGTGTTCACACCATGTTGTAATTCCTATTTTTTCGAGGGCTCAACTCGAAGCCGTTCACGTCCTCGGACGGGACATGGATATGCATTTCTATAGCAACAGTACATAAAATACATGATTACTACATTTATTTACATTTTTATGGTTCTGCCAAATAAGGGATAATGTATAGGCAGCCGGTTGTTATCACAGAAATAATCCCTGACAGTGTGATCACGACCAGATGCGAAACACGGATGTATGTTGTCTGTACATTTTCACGCTTATTACACAGCTATTTACTTCATAAGTAAAGGTAAGGAACATTATATATCGATTTGATGTTTAATATTTGAATTGACCTGTGCCCTTTTTTTCTTTCTTTTTCTTTTTAATTATTATTACTATTTTTTTACTTACTTATTTATTTTTCATTTATTGTTAGTTATTGTTTTTACTTTATTGCCATTTTATTTATTATTATTATGGTAAAAGAGATCTAACTATTTCATTTTATAATATTTTTGTAAAATATTGGGATAATTTGTTGCATCTCAATGTCACGAACATACTATTTGGTTTAATTATTTGTAAATAAAGAGTTCGGTTCCAAAATGCGATAAACGCCATTTTAAAAAATTGAGTTACTACCAAAATCAGTATTGTATCAGGTCAGTATTAAAAAGTAAATTCTTAATTTTACGCAAAATCCAATATCCGCCATGTTATTCTGTCATCTTTCCTCCCTTTTTTCCCCAAAACGCGATAAACACCACTCCTCCTTCTCTGCAGAATGAAATAAATCCGCTCCACAAATTACAGCGCACCATTCTACGCATTGTAAACAACAATGGCGGCGCGTAATACACACGGAATCCTAGTTTTCCTCATCTACTTTGTACTTCGTGATCAACAAACAAACAAAAACAAAATAATACTTTGATGGCATTGATAGACCTGTGGTGGTTTTCTGTGGCAAGGAAGAAATGTAAGCCACTCGGGCAACGGAAAAACGACAGCTGTTCTCACACAACAGCTTCTGTCATGCTAACACATTGACCCCAGGGAATCTTATGAAAAACTTTCCATTATTTTAATCGAAGTCAACAAAAATCGAGCAGGACCAAAACATTTTACAGCTGATCGCTGTCAAAAAAGTTCAGCGACGACATCCCAAGAATGACAGCGCAATGACAGCGTTACTAATATGACAAAGTAAGTGTTTTGATTAATGGCATTAATGTTTATTTTTTTAATCAGCGTATACAACTAGTCAACTAAATGAATATAACATGGCAAAGATGAATGCACATTTATATACTGATTCAACAGATAGCATTTTGAAAAAAAATTGTTGTGGATTTATTGCATTTTGCGAAAATAAAAATAAAACAGTTTTTATAATAAATCTTTAAAAAATATTATGGATTTGAATTTTTTTATGTTTTTATAACCTAAAGATGTTATGTGAAAGTTTGTAACAGAAAATAGTGGTTTTCATCTTGTCACTTTCTTGGTAAAGAAAACATATTTTTACAGAAATTAGTCAAAATGAACTCTTCAAATATAATGTCATGTGTTATTAAATATTTATATTTAATTTTTGTGTAATATTAAACTGTACCTAAAATGATTAGCACCATTCGGGTTACCGTGTGTTATCAGTTTTGAGCGGCTGTTATCTGGAAATAAAAACCTGCAAATATTGCGACTGGCCAATCAGAATGAAGTATCCCAAGGAACTGTGTAATAAATATTGCATAACAAAACACGCATTAGGTAACAATAATAACATAGCAAAAGTGGTGCCACATGAGGTTGCAGGGGTCACATGGTCAAATCATAACTCTTAGTAAAGTAATTTACGAGCTTTATGAGGACATGGGTGCTTTTAACATGTAAAATCTTGTAATTACAGTACTTACGATATGGCATGAATGGATCTTTTATTGAACCTAAACATGACAAACAGTTTTGATTTCAGTATTTGGACTTTCCCCATTTAAGCAAATAGGAGCTAAACCTTAATACCCATTATCCAGAAAAGTATCCAGGGGTTTTACTGAAATGGCCACCATGACGTGTTTCCATCAAGTGACTGTCGTAACTCGCCCCCAGACTAAACACTTCTATTTTTAAAATTCACCCTCAGGTCTAAGCTGTGACCTATCAGTTTATGTGCCCTGACACATACAGTACAGTACCAACCCAGCTTCCCAATCTTCTCACCATCAACTTTTTAATAGTGCTTTCATTTATCTTTATTAATTTAAGGCAAAATAAACCATAGAAGTACTAAGTGATAAGAACGGTAGCTGACAAACTTTCCCCTGGATTATAGCATACATCCCCTAATCCGTTTCAGCAGGCTTTGATTTATCTCAGAGAGAATTGGACGTGCACGGTTTAATTCCCACACCCCTGTTTATAGTGTTGGAAAGCATGTTATTTTAACACCGCGCTCTGTCTTCACTTGAAAACTTCTTACATCACAGCCCATCAGAAAACAAGTGATGAAGACAAATGCGGCTTGTTATCCTCTCCTTCTGTCTTTTTCTCTTATCTGGAGCTTTGGGGGCAGATGTCGAGCCTCAACAAACCATCCGATGATGATGTAACTATGTCTGACCAAAGGTCATGACCTTGCGGATATTCATTACCTTCTCAGACAGGCCTAATGGGACTCTTTTCCTGCCTCACACGACTGGAATGTGTGTCTAGCGCGGCGGCGACTATCAGCCGGCTGGTGTGATGGTGTCTCTCGCTCCGACTGACCCGGCCCGTTTGTCTGATGCCCATATCTGTGGAGTCTGAGCCCTAGACATGCGTGAAGTAATGACTGACTCTCTTATTATCGGCATTAACACGCATGGCTGAATGGCCGGGTCAAGCACTCCACATGACTTCATTATCACAGGGAGAATGGAGAGCATCAAAGGAAGAGAGAAGGTTGTAAAAGACTTTCTCCAACGCTCCGTTCACCGGACCCCCTCCATCCCGCTCACCTTGTCAGCCTGCGGGTTATAAGAACCCTCAGTGGGTTTTCAGGTGTGGAATGAACTGCCGTGATTTATTGGTGAAGGTGAGCTGGATGCTGACTCAGGCGCAATGTCATAGCGCTTCTGCCTTATCTGCTGGAACAGTCACGGCCACTTAGGATCAAAGTAGGGTCTGACTCACGATAGCTTCAGATAAGGTTTTGATTCGCCCCTTGGACATAATTCACAGAGGTTAAAGCAATGCTGTTTCTCATAACACACTGCCTCACAGTTTGTGTAGGGGTTGTGCAAGACTGCACAACTATTTCTGACACTAGCTGATGCCGAACGATGTGTCGACCAAATGTGAATCATATGCTGATTTGGTGTTTGCTCATGAGGGGACAGAAAGAGGTCAATTTCTCTCCAAAAAGTGTCTTGCGTGTGAAGTGAAAAAATGGTCCCAAGCTGTCACTGGGGCAGTCCTAATATGTAATATGTACCAGAATGTACCTTTGATGTACTATTATGCACTCTTTGGAACCAATTTATACCTCTTTGGTACTAATATGCACTCTTTAGGTGGAAAGTGTACTTTTTGAAAGGGTGCTGACCCGGTGATGATTTGTTTTATCCTTTTTTCTGACAGTGTTTTCTGACATTTATGCATTTGGCTTTTATCCAAAAGCGACTTATAGTACATTCAATCTATACATTTCTTTAAATAGTGTTTTCCTTGGAATCTATTCCTTGCCCTTTGCAATTGCTAAAGCCGGGTACACACCACAAGATAATTGGGATGAATTTGGGACGATTTTCCCCCTTACCTCAATCCGATCATCTTTGTGGTTGAACCGATTATCTTATCAGATTTTCCTGTGGTGCCAGGTGTGTTTAAGGACAAGTTCGGTATTTTACACTTAAAGCCCTGTTTTCATAGCCTGATGTTGTCATATTCAATTCTAGTCAGAATTTGAGTCTGATACCGCTCCATTGGGCTATGATTATGAGGCGTGTCTCAACCGAAAAATGCCTCTGCACTCAATTGAATAGACCTATGACCAATCAGAGCAATGGAGTGTGTGACGTATGTTGAAATGATGTCTTTTGCAGCCTGACCGAACTGCTAGTTATTTCGCTACAATGACACTAACATTGTGATTATACCAACGGGCTCGTTATAGTTGTGCGTAGGTCCTACGGCGTAGCCGCGACGGGGTAGTTTCCGCGTCGGTTTTCATTTATACTTTTGCGTTGTCCTCCGCGCCGACGTGCAAACACACGCGCAAACCGCTGGTAGGCAGTATCCACGCGTGTAACCACAGTAGCAGCGAAGAAGAAGCTTGGCAAGTTAACGAAGAAGAAACAGCAACTTGTTGTGCATGATTTGAGAAGACCAGCAATGATGGAAGTAAATAAACAGTGACTTTTGTTGCAGTTTGATTTAAATCACTTCTCAACTTGGCTCATCTTTGTTTTCACCGTCGCAAACGGAAATGCCTATGACGCAGTTTTTTTACCTGACGGGAGGGGTTCTGGTGGACCAATCACAGCGCTTGCGGTCCGCGTAGAACTGCCGCGCTGTTAAAATTTCTGCGAGGTGCACGTCAGGCTACGCAGAGCTACGCACAGGCTATGGATAGCCTACGGCGTAGAACTTACGCACGACTATAAATCGCCCATAAGTCTGAGTTGGCGAACATACATCAACACCTACTATGTTTACCACATATCATTTATATCACAACATTAAGTATTTACTAAGTCATACAGTAAAACTATCTCTTACCATTTGTGCATTAGTTGAACTTCTTCCACGACGATACCCATTACGTTTGCTTGAAAAATATCAGAGCCTAGCATGTCCCTCCACTTATTCAGCAGCCACGATTCCGGGGTTCCGAAAAGAAGCTGGCAACGACCGCTAATTATATCCATCTTGTCGTGCACGACGACTTGCATTGCCAAGATAGCCATTTCAGTTGCTTCTTTTACTTGGTCCTCCATAAGTGCGACCAACTTTTGCCGAATCACTTAGAAAGGACGGTAAAAACATCTTTCCGATCAGCAAATGCCTTGATCGCGTTTCTCTGTTCCTCTTTTAAAATCAATGCTCTGTCGATATCTTTTAGAACAGACTCAATGTCAGAATCCACATATCTGAATTCTACAGCGGCAGCCATTTCATTGTAAATAGATTCAACACACGCGCTCTTTGGTGACGTGGTTGATTATGTTACTGTTGATCATCTGTCCATCATCGTATAAAGCCCTGGAGCAATCCTTCCTAAAATGCATTAAACTTTCGTTTACAAAGACGTGAAACTCACCAAGTGGTCAGGGTTGTTCACTGATATGCTCACCCAAAAATCGCTGCAAAAGATGCTTTCCAGCAGGTGTTTTACCATTCGTTGTAAACTTGTGGACCTATTTTTTCAAACGCCTCACACACGTACATTCTTCCGTTGAGAGCTCCAGCCCAGTTGGTGGCGAAAATACACCTTTGCCAATTGGAAGAATACAAACAACTCAGTTTCCGGCAGCGGAGTAATAACGTACCTCACAGCAGATCTAATACAAGTCAATGGAGTTGGACAAAACCTATGTTAAAACCTGTTATCATAGTTCCAGAGCAACTGGAAGTTCATGGAAGAGTCTCCCCAACCAATTCCTCCTTCATAATCTTTGTTTCTTTTTGTTCTTCCTGCTGCAAATGAGCACTCATGCAATTTTAATGGCAAGCTTCTAATAATCCCAGTCTCACATGAGAACTCCGCTCTTGCAAGCGTGACCTCGAGTTGTTTCCTTCGCGTCACTTCTCGCGTGCGTTTGGTTGTGAGATGTAGTTTGCAGACCAGGACAAAGTTGTTGGCAATTCTTCCTATGGTAAAGTCATGCAGGGTGAAACCCCCTGTCGCCAATCCATCATGCAATCTGAAAACAGCAGCGACTGAAAGCTACTCTAGATAGTCACGCAGTGGGAAAAGATCTGTGACCCGACTACTTTGAAAATCATGCATTCTGAACTCGGCATAAGGGAAACATACAAAATGTGCAGAGCAGTGGGCCTCCAGGAACAACGTTGAGAACCACTGTTCTCATTGTCTCATTCTCATTGTCTCATTGGCTCCACACTTGTGGATACGAGCCACAGTTATTCGGTCATATCGTAGGAAATAGTCAAATGGTTTCAATAGTTGTTTTATACTTTGTAATTTATAGTTTAGCATCATAATTATGAGGACAATAACAGATACGGTCTGTTTTGACATTTGTTATTGGTTCCAGGTTTACCCGAGTGCTTCCATATGTCAAAAGTAATCCACACAATGTTTCGGTCAGTCAGTCAGTTGTTTCTCATCTTTGCTTCCTATTCAGGGATATTTTGGGGAAACTGCTGACGTCTCTAAGTAAGACTACCACCGAGAAATAAATAAAAAAAGGCCTTTGTGCTTGCGTATTGTTTTAAATTGAAAATACAACATAGGGACCACAGTCTGCCAAGTAATAATTTAACTTGGCCAGAGAACAGTGCAAGTAAATGTGAATTAATTAAGCTTCAGTTTTTTTAGCACATATCCTCAAGTTACAAAAATACCCAGAATGGTAATGTTAGAGAATAGATGCTTTTAGGTTCTTTAAATGGCAGTGATGGGGAAAAGCTGTTAGCTAATATTTAGACAATGTCCTGTCAGGGAAATCTGGGATGCTTTATTTATTTTCTTTTAAGTCATAACGGAATTATTAAAAAGTAATCTGTGTCTA
Organism: Misgurnus anguillicaudatus; assembly: GCF_027580225.2. Taxonomy (NCBI): domain Eukaryota; kingdom Metazoa; phylum Chordata; class Actinopteri; order Cypriniformes; family Cobitidae; genus Misgurnus; species Misgurnus anguillicaudatus. The sequence continues at coordinate 14,829,051 of NC_073353.2, forward strand.
CTCTAGGAATGCACATGAACTTTAATAACTACATCAGCAGAGGGAATTTCCTATTCATTCTTACTTTTACTGATGGAAAAAAATGAAAGCGAACAATGTGATGTTCTTTTGCTGAACAGGATGTAGTGCTGATCTCACATTTATGGCTAAAGATTTGCTCAGAATGAAATATTAGAAGCTAAAAGAACATACCAGACAGACAAAACATCCCAGAAAAGCTCTATAATTTTCCAGCGGAAAATACTGACCCTGAGTCAGACATACATGAAGGCAGATGATTAGTTCAAGGGTTGTTGTCCAAACCGCTCAAGACATTCTCAGGCATTAAATGCTTTATTCTGGATACTCTGGTGTTGAAGACACTCCCTGAAATAATCTTAAAATGTGTTTATTTATTTTTTGAGAGACTGACTCATTCATTCACTGAATCTTTTGGCCATTATGAGCTTAACTTACACTGTTGAGTTGAACATAATATGCTTATTAAAGATGATCATGGCTGTAAAACTAATCTAGTTCATCTTCAGATTAATTTTTCATTTTTAAATTATATATTAAAAAAATAAATATTTATATTATATAAATATTTATATAAAATATTTTTAATATATTATATTTATTTATATATTATTGATGCAATGTAATTAATATATTTCATGGTTGCATTTAACACATGCAAACCACTGAATATTCAGAAAGTGACATGATTTGTCAAGTATGGTAGTATGGTCAAATGTGACCACTCCATTTAACCTATTTCAGTAATTCACACACACAGTCACAACCTTTCCGGCCGTAAGACTCACTTTCAGGAGTTTCGCCATGTTGACCCATATAAAAACATACAGTAACATGATTGCATTTAATACAATTATTTGTTCGCATTCACTTTCAGTTTCAAGTTTCAAACAGTTTATTTATCCTCAAAGGGGCAATTCACAATTCAGCTTAAGAAAAGCATTAATTTACATTGGGGATGGCATGAGGGTGAGTAAATTATGCCCTTCTCTGTCCTAAAAAAATACAGTTCAGCCTTTTTGGAGGGCAAAACTCTTTTAGTACAAACAAGGTGTGATAGTGAGTGTATAAAGTTCTCACAGCCATTAAAACCAGACTAAAACCATCAGGCTTTTCACAGACCCAACCCGTTTATCCCAAGCACCAGAGTGGCTAACCCAAGCACTTTCCCTGGCTCGTGAGAACATGCTGCATGCTAATCTTTGCCTGATTAAAGGCTGGGTCCGAGTTTTGATTCGGGCGTGGGCCCTGTCACGATTACAGGCCGTGGGATTGTAATTCACAATGCGTGTTTAGATGATGGTGGTGATAAGACACATGGCTTGTCGCATGTATTCTTGGCCTAGTTCGACTGGAAATGAGATATTTGCTTTTGGAGTGATATGATTTTGCATTTGGTGGTTCTTCTCCAGATGTTTGTGTTTACTGTTGGAGAGTAGAGTTCCTCTGTGGTTTCTGTCCTCTAGGAGAAGTGGTCTGGAAGTGGAATACAGATATGGAGGAAAACACAGGAACAAAGGGCACGGAGATGAAGATGAGAGAGCGGAAGGAAGCCAAACCAAAAGGCAGTGAAATACTGGAAACAAAACCAAATGAGACCAAACAAGTCCAATGAGTTGAAAGCTGGAGGCCTCTCCTCTCCAGACTTTATGCCTTAAAAGGTCAAATTGGGGATAAGTTGATCAGATGACTGTCTGAGCTGAGAGAAATGCAGAAAAAGAGACAGAGGCATGTGTTCTGTAATAATTGAAGAATTTTAATTGGATTATCATCTAGTTTGACCTTACTAAGCTACTTGTCTGTGCTTTGGTGGTTGAGGAATCTGCTGCCATCCCAGGAAGATCACCACACAGTTACTGACCGAACCACATCGTGTATTTAAAAGTTTGCTTTGTTAGCTGCTTTTTTGGACCACCCAACGTCTTGGTTTTATGGCATTTATATTTACAGTACTTTTCAAAAGTCTAACCATGGGTTCACACCAGCCGCGTTTGAGGCGTCAAAATCACGTCTACCGCGCCTAGTTTGCTGCTTGAACAGTTTGAGTTTACTGTTCAGCGTGAAACCCGTGCGTACAATTCTAGTCATCGAGACATTCACACGGAACTTTGCGTCATGGGAGGGGGTTCTGCGACTCCGCTCTCTTCCTGTAATCACGTCACTACTAGAGCAAGCTCCTGATTGGTTAACGCGGCACGTTTTCCGCCAATTGAAATCACTCGCGATTGACGCCTCTACTGCGGCTGGTGTGAACGCAGCATAAGGCCACCATGCCACCATTAGAAGTGGATATCAATTTCTATTAGAATAGAATACAACCGGAAAAAGGAGGAAACGTGTATGCAGGAATGTGAGAAGTGCAATACAAAGTTACAGTTTCAACAAATTTTAGAGACAAAACCTATTTTAGTGAAGGTGAACCAATAGAAGAGTGATTTTGTGATAATTGTGAGGGTATCACAAGCACCCCTCATTTACTGACCACAGGGTTTTGGATGGGGGTATGTGTATGTAAGAGAGAGTGAAGGTATGCCAGTGCAGTTCCAGTGGCTGTTTTGAACTCAAGCAATAACTAATTTTAAGCAAGCCCTGTATAATTAGGCTACTTTTGGGGTCACCTGACCCTTTGCAGGCACACACAGGGGCTGTTTTTGTTAGAAGGCTGTTGTACTTTATTTGCAAGAGTGTGCTTACACTTCCAGATGCTTATTATTGCCTTTTTGCTTAAATAATTGAGACAAGAATGCAGTGCTTTATTCATTCAGTAAGCTCAATCCAGTCAGTCTCACGATTCTTGGGTTTGCCCTGTTAATACAGGTCAGTGGTGAAAGACAGCACTGTGTGCCATTGGCTTTCATCAGCGGCAAAGTTAGATCTGCGTTCGATTATAACCGGGACTTGGTGAATCCGCTGCGGGGGAGAGAAAATCACTTATGAAAACAGAAGCCTCTATGTGCAGGCTGCAGTGCGTTTCTAATCTAACCTCCCCATGGCCCAAAGCGGCCCGCTGCCCGATTCCAATCAACACGTCTGGGGAGCTTGTGATAACCCTCAAGCCCAGCACGTGGCGCTCTGCACCAGGGCTTAGAGTACTGACCCACACCTCATCAGCCATATTTAATCTTATTATAAAGTTCTGGCTCTGGCTTTGGCCCTCATGGGCCAGCACAGCTACTGGAGATCTGTAGAGAGTCTGGAAGCTTCCATACATAATCATCACCAAGCTATCCAAGCCCCTTTTGTGGTTGCTGCTCACAAATGTAGATTTGTGAAATGGATGTAGGGTTCCTCGAAACCTTTTGAAGATTATACTTCGTTTTGCTTTCATTTCCTTGCTAGTATATTTTCTAACACCACTGCCGATATGCGTAGTTATTTTTCAGCATAATGTAAATGAAATTGGTTTTAGTGTTTGTAACCGAGTTTGTCTCAGTCACAATTTAAGTGCAATGAATATTTGCTTGCATAATCCCAAAGTGACTCACATTACTTTAACCTATTTAATTTCCATTGAATGCTTGGGTGGGACATATTAAGTGGCTCCTCCCGCTTTTAAATAGCTGGAATATAATTTAAAGCTGAAGTGCAGAATGACGTTATAAAGAATTGTTGATCTGTATTGCGAAAGTCAGAGATTTTAAGTTTTGAATGCATATATCTTCTAAATGTGAGTTTTGTCAGTAGCCCTTTTTACACAGATTACGGAAAATGTGTTTGGGATTGTTTGATTTTTGGTTCATTCACACTGCCAATGATTTTCCGTAATCTAGCGTGAAGATCCCGTAAAGACACGTGCCATATTTAAAGTCCTGCACTTGGTAGGTTTTTTACACAGCCTCTGAAGTTTTTTAATTATCCGTGATTTATCTCCCGCAAAACCACGTGTGTGCATTTTTGTTTATGACAAGACCAAAAGGAGCGTGTGATGCGCTGTTCTGTCATGCTGGTGAATGATCTCAGCTTCAGCGCGTATAGTGACGAACTCCCTGATCTCTGCTTCAGTCCAGTTTGTCGACATTTCTTGTCGTGAATGTTGATCTGCATTTAAATCCCTGTGTCAGACTGCTTTCTTTATGGGAGCGATCCCAGAACATTTACAGGACGTGTCTGTGTTCCCACAGAAGCCTCATTGCTAATTTTACGGGCATTTCTGGGAACAAAGTGCTGTGTGAATGGAGTTAGTATCTTCGACCACACACATTTATATACGTTAAAGTCTGACCAAAAGCCAACAAACTTTAATCTTGATTTTGTGAGAACTTTTAAGGATTTTTTGGAACCAGACAACTTGCAAAATAACCTTATATGATCATTTATATTTTTGAGTACACTCCTAAAAGTTGCTTCATGATGCCATAGAAGAACCATTTTTTCTGAATGCTTCCATAAAGAATTTTAAACACCTGAAGAACCTTTCTATTGAAAGTTCTTTTTAGTTACAAAAGGTTCTTATAAATTGTATAAAGGTGTAAAAGAAATGGTTCTTCTAAAAACCTTGAGGAACCAAAAATTTTATTTCCATGCCATCGCTGTAAAGAACCTTCTAAGCACCTTTTATTTTTAAAGTGTAGCGTCATTGAGTTTGATGGTACATGATTCAAGTCTTTTGCATAGATAACTAATTCTTGATTCATACTGATTCATGTTCATCAGCTTTCTTTGTAGCAGACGTTTTCATTCTCTAAATCGTCCAAGCCTGCATGAGGATTTTATTCCCTTTCCTTTTATTTTCCCATACCCTGCTGCAGTCTCTTAACTCATCCATGTCCAGCTCAAGGGTGGTAATGGCTGCTGCAGGCCAGTCTAGCAGAATCAGAAGGTGAGTAGCTCGATACACGGGAGGAAGGAGTGTGTAATATCCACAGAGCATTTCACTCGGATCCGTCTGCTGCTCGGTGTAATGAGAGGCCCGAAGCCCCAGCCTTTCCTCTCATTTACCGAGCTGAATAATGATGGCGCTCTCAGCCTGAGCTTCATCTGAGCCGTAACAGCATCACACCCACAGCACGCTCTCTCTCATTCTCTACCCGCATCTCAAGTGAAGAAATGAGGATTCAGGACACGGGGACTCCTCCGTCTTTGTTCTTTTCATTAGGAAAAAAATCTTCCATTCGCAGAAGGTCACTGTTTCCAGGAGCTCAATTGGACTTTCATGTTTTTTTTAAAGAGTCAAACATTAGTCTATTTCTGCAACCAGTCACACATCAAATATGTGATATCTTTTGCCATTCATCTTCTGTCTGTATAAGTCGTGTTATTCTTTATTAGGTGCAGGGTTTCTTCCTGTGATATGTCTTAGTTTTTTATGGGTCATTTTTTCAAACTATTTTATGAACGAGTTTTGAAGTAGAAAGACTTTACATGCTAATAATGTGCTACATCTTAAGCTTAATGGACCCTTTTCACACTAACGTGTTCATGAGGCATAAGTCGTCACTGTTGCGTAAACACAGCTATGGCGCTGCTGAGGTGTATGTGTCTTTTATTTTAAATAAAAGCAGTATTTTATGAGGTGGTAAAATGATAACAAAGCAAGAAAGATTTGTCAAACTCTTTGTAAAATTTGTAGTAATGCTTAATGCGTGAGGAAATATCATTATATCTATAGAATATTTGCATTGTTAATTGTCATTGCACTCATGTACATAAAGCAAACGACACCGGTTTTGTAAAATGACCTCATGATAGCATGGCCATATTTTTCATGCTGTTCTTCCGTTTACACTCACAGTTGGTGCCACTGTCTCTTGGTGAATCTGTTTCAAATTAAGCCAGTCCTGACAAAACAGACGTCCATTGCACGTGTGCGCTTTCATCTGGAAGATGACGTTTTTAGACTGTTCGCTCATCTGCCATATGCAGCTAAATCGTTCCCTGTCAGATGTTAGAACGTCATTAAGCAGATGTTTTCATGACGTTTGACGTTGATTTGTATACGATATACGACACTCAAAGTAGAACACAATGTGATTTCGAATGTTTGTATCACTCAGCACTGGGTCAAAAACCTACACTGAAAAAAATGATTCATTGAATTTACTCAATTTTTTAAGGTAAGTGGTTGCAATCAATTTATTTAAGCTACATTTTTGACCCAACACTGGGTTTAAAATAAACCAGCATTTTAGTGCTATGCTTTTTGAGAAATTACTCCAATGTCCCACGTATTGTTTAATAGTCCATCGTTGGTCAGCTAATAACCTTTTTCTGTTTTCTCCCCTACAGAAGGCATTTTTGCAAACAGTAAACCTTTGATAAAGATACTGTACAAACAGAAATAGATAAACATGCTTCATATTTGGGTTTCCAGAGGGACCTTGTTAATGGTTTATCAGGTCGTAGAAAAGAGAGAGTGACACATGGACAGGCTGTTCAGTCAGCCCTGCTGCTAGAAACAACATTCTGGGTTTACCATAACAGTAATCAAAGTGCAAACTTTTAGAGAGGGCTAGTATCAATGTCTTAAATGCTTTTGTGTTAGCAATAATTGGTGCGTTATTCAGAACCCTTGAAATCAATTCAAACTCTTCAAATCCTAAATTGAAATACAATCTGAGGATGCATAGGCACATTTCAATGGCTGTGTGTGTGTATCTGACCTTACACGTGGACCAGTTTGCCTTGTATTGACTCAGTAGATGCTCCATTGGTTGTGCAGTACTTGAGTAATCTCATTGCATCGATTGAATCTTGGATCACTCAGGTCAGCTTTCACTCGAAACAACTGAGCTGTTATGTTGGCATAAACTGAGATTTAAAAATTTTAGCGGATAAAATTCCCTAATAATAAAATGCTAGCCTTTGTTATGAAAGTTTGTTTTAAATGTATGCATTTGGCAAATGCTGTTATCCAAAACGACTTAGGGGGGCTGTTTACAACTATTAAGAGGAGTTTTGGTTGATCAGATCACAAGTGTAAACAAGGTTGCTTTTGTGGTGTAGACGCCAATGTTTTTTCATCGGCCTTGACTTTTAGCGCGAACCCACAGAGTTTGCGGTTCTTGGCTGCTCTCCGCCTTTTTCATTTTCATTTTGCATGCAAGTTAAAGTTGCAAGCTTATGTTATTAATTGCATTAAAATATTTGAGAAAGCCCTTGCATATCCATGTACAAAACGTTGCACAGCATATTTACTACAACACAAGCAGCGGTACTCTCACATTATATTAGTGTGTGTCAAGTTTAATCCGCCGAGTTTTTGTGACTCGCCCATAGACCACCCCGTTGAAGTTATCAGGACAGAAGTGGTCGAAAGTGGACAATAGAGTGGATTAAACACCAGGTGTAAACCGACATTTTTGATCTTATCTTAATTTCAGATATAAACAGGGCCTTACAGTGCATTTTTCAACATATTTTTTACTAATATTTTTGTCCAACCCTTGACCTTTTGCATTGCTGATGCAATATTCTTCCAGTTAAGATACAGAAACTGTTTTGGTTTAGTTTGCATACTCTATGAGTATGACCAACTTAAAGGACACCTATTATGCAAAATCCACTTTTGGGCATAATGTGTGTTGGCTGTGTGTGAACACAACCACAATATGATGAAAAAAATCCACCCGCTCCTTGTTATTTTTATTTTTGTTAAACCAAAGCAGTCTCATTGGACATGCCATTTTATTCTATTATCAATGTGAGGTCACATTGTTAAAGCCCCACCCACTTACAGTTTTGCATTACCATTGTTTCCACCATCAGTGAGTTGTACTATGCCCACTAGATAATATTGTCTCAAGACTGTATTAATCAGATGTATTTGGACTGAAAGCACTCACTGTCTGTTTGTAAGCAAGTGAGGAGCTGTAGCTCATTTGCATTTAAAGGCACAGACATTAAAACAGTGCGATTTTCCTCCCACCCAAATTGGGGCATTTTGGACATACTATAATAATCTGTTTTTATTATTATTATATCATCTTAAACTAACAAATACTGAACTATCACAAACTTTTTATTCTAAAATGTCTTGTTAGTGTACCTAGCACATATTCACGAGTCAAAGACCAGCAATACATTTGCTTCTGGTTGTTTTCATCTGCCCTTTCTTGCTCCCTGCAGCAGTCTGCTATCTATGACAGCTTCTACCCAGGACAGCTGTGGTCAGCTGCATTCCTCCATAAACTTTCTGCTAATTGGCCTGCTGTGGGTTCCTGGTGTGAGTGTGACGGTTCACTGGTCAGGTCTGCCCCCCACCTCTTAACAAATTTACCATCTACACCTCTCTGACCCCCTAACCCTCCAACAGTGAGAGTAGAGATCTTACAGACCTCCTCTGTACTTAAACCCAGTGGAGTCTTGCTCAGTGATTCGTGCCTGGGTTTGACCTGTATCATTTCTGGGGGGCTTCACTAGATAGATTAAACCACTCCGTTGAGCCTCAGGGGAAGGAGGGAGAATGGAGGTTTGCTTTGTTGAGGCTTTGGTTAATGAACATTTTGGAGATCTGGGATTGTTTAGGAGAAATGAGGGGTGCAGGTTACATCTGCATCTGCAACTTCAAAGAGTCTAATGCCACCCAGAGTTCAGGCATGCAGGAACCTCAGATCAGTCATAACACAAGAAAATCCCTTTCCCCTTTATCACCTGTGCTTACTCTGCTGGGTAGTTACATTCCGGGTTTGAGTCACATATGGGCATTACTCTGTTAATTTAAACCAACGGTTGGATTTGTCCATTTTTACCCAACCATAGATTGAAACAACCTAGCATTTTTGTAAGAGTGTAGCTTAATACTGTCTTCCACTGAATCCACTTCTTGATTGTCCAATTAAACAACACTGTTTAAAGCAGTTACTTTTAAAGGTTATTTTAGTCTCAGTTTTCAACATTGTTAAAATTGGGTCCCTTTTTAAATAGTACTTTGGCGGTACCATAGTCGATAATAGTATCAGGTGTTAATATCATAGTGCTTATGATTAGCATATTCATAATAATAGCATGATATTCCCAAGTTGCTTAAACACTGTCTTTATATGTGCAAAAATGTTAAGAACAATAGATGATTTTGTCTGCTATCCTCAAGTTAATTTTGTAATGTTTCATTTTTGTTTAAGGAGTCAATCTGCTGCATTTTCAGTCATCTTACAATTACATGTATGCATTTGGTGGACACTTATATATTCAAAGTGACTTTTAGTGCATTTAAGCTATACATTGTATCAGGGGGATTGAACCCATGACCTTTGCAATGCTAAAGCAATGCTCTACCAGTTGAGCAACAGCAAAGATACTGCATATAACAAGATTGAGCACTTTTATAACTATGTGAGACAATGCAACCCCCAATATAGCTGCTGTGGCGATGAAAGTCCCGCCTTCCAGTTAAAAGAACCAATCATCAATCGATAAAGACTGATGATTCTCTGAGGGAGGGACTCCATAAATAGTCACATGATGATATTTTCAACCTGTGTGTGTGTGCGCAGCTGCTAAAACAACTTGAAATAGTTAGTGCAATTTCAGCTTAAGAGACAAATATTATAATACAGTTGATGTCAGATTTAATTGTTGGTCAGAAATATGGTGTTGCACACGATTTTTAGAGACATCTGTTTTTCCCTATTCAAGTAAATATGACTATGGTTGTGTGACTTTCCTAAAGCGACTTTGGCCAACGGTAACACATCTATATGGACAGATACTATATGGACAAAAGTATTAGAATGCCCTTTTATAATAAACATTTTTAACTATTCTAGTTATTTCAAATAAAATATAAATATATTAAGGCTATACCTTGCAATATCATACAATACTATTTTTAGGAATTTTATTTCCATCTTTGTTCTGAAAGTCCATCTCTGTTCCAAAATGACTATCCTCTGTGTACAAGTCATTGATGGGTTTGAGTGATGAGTGTTTGGCTCAAAGCTGCCAAGTCATACCAAAGGTGTTCAGCCGGGTTCAAGTCTCGGCTTTATGCAGACCACTCAAGTTCTTCCACACAAGGCTCTAACTTGTTGAACCTTGCTTTCTGCCTGGGGTATTGAATAGAAAAGCTGTTGCTATAAAATTAGAAGCAAGTTCTCTAGAATATAATTTTATGCTGTTACATTAATAGGGACATTTCACAAGATTTTTTTTAATTTGGTGTCCCCAGTGTATTTGTGAAGATTTACCTCAAAATATTATTAAGATCATTTATTATAGCATGTTAAAATATCCACTTTGTAGGTGTGAGCAAAAATGTGCCGTATTTGGGTGTGTCTTTTTAAATGTAAATGAGCTGATGAAATGCAAACACTGATCACCATAATGGTGGTTTGTTGAAATTGAAACTCAATTGTGCTGTCAATATATATATATTTTTTTTGTGCTGTCAATTATTTATATGTGCACTAAATGACAGTGCCATGATTGGATAGTGCAGTTTACGGGGCGGTATTAATATAATGACATCACAAGGGAGCCACATTTCAGTGACCGTTTTTCACATGCTTGCAGAGAATGGTTTACCAAAACTAAGTTACTTAGGTTTATAGAAACACTGGGGACCCTATTATAGCACTTTAACATGGAAAAAGGGAGATATTTATGACATGTCCCCTTTGGTCCATAACTGTATTAAAGCAGGTAAATACTTTTGTATATACAGTATAGTGTATATAACATAGGTAAACATTTAAAAAGTGTGGAGGCATTACACTTTTCTTGTATTTTTAGAAATTTAAATCTGAGTGTAGTTCTTCTCAGCATATCGACAGGACCATTCTAATTGAGACGCTATTGCTCTCCACATTTTAAAAAGACTAAGCATCAATATAAGCTGTTACGTACTTACACGTCTGTGTTGTTCAGTACCATCCTAAAGTCTGAAGTATAGTTCGTTTCTTAGGTGTACGCAAACGTGTTGGACGCTTACGCGTTGCAGCAAATTTTAATACCTCTCCTGGCCTACATGCTACATACTACTGTGCATGCGCGACCTACGTGTACAAAGTATGCACGGATACAGAAATCGGGCCGTGCTTGTACAGTGCACACGTACTCTTTTGATGATGAAATCTGCTTACTGTTCACTGCATCTCACCTATGCGTTGAACTATACTTGAAATACTCCTTCAGTTTTTCTGCCTGCGTTCACCATTAAATGGCTTTTAGTAATGGACAGTAATGCACCTTAACGTCACGCTGCTGATTGCAGCACAGCTGAATGTCAGAGTCTAACCCCGCTTAGTGTCAGAACTCCACAAATTCACAGCGAGAGGGAACACACAGTAATTATCCTTAAAGACCCAAGTACTTCCTCTGATGCCTTACAAATGTGGACTTTTAGCTTTTTAGCACTGCAGCTGTGATTTACATGTCAAGAAAGTTACCTTCCTATTATACAAACATAATAGTTTGTTTTAGGTTCTTTAGTTTATTAGCAATATATTGTCTGTTGTTAATGTAGTATTTACATGGTCGATGATATACAGTATGTGTTTATGGGGAACACGTATAGTGAAAATGTATACATGTACTTCAAATGCACCGTAAGTCGCTATGGATAAAAGCATCTGCGTACTTCATAAGGGTACTGCCCCAGTTTTGGGTGAACTATCCCTTTAATTCAACTTTTTAAACGTAACACTTTGTACCAAACGTCACCCATTAACTGGGTTATATTCGCAATAATACACAGCTTTTATTTTACTCCAGCTCATGTCTGTGTTACATGCAGGTGATTTTAAGATGTAGACAGGTAGGATTTGGTTGTAGATGGCTGCAGTGGTGGGTAGCTGTGGGAATTGGTGTTGCACGGGGTGCTGGTTCGAAACCAAGTGTTCCCTAGCAATCATCTTCATGTGGCAGAGAGAAAGAGGCATAGCCTCCATCCCATTATACCCTCATCTGACGCTGTCTGCCAAGCCAGCTGCTCCCCTATCACACACACAGGCATCTGGACACATGACCAACACACACACACATCTCAGGTGCGTTTACACATGAGACCAAATATATAGCTCTCACACATTCACTCCAAGGCCGAAGTTCAGACATAATCACATACATTTGTGTGAACACTTATTTAAAGTATAGTAAATGTTTAAACTGTGGTTGGTCATTTAACATGTTAAAAAATCTTGGTAAGAGATTTTTCTATCATTGAAACAAGCTTGAGGTACCTTTAATCTATCCATAACAACTATTGAGTTAAGACATAGCTGTAGGTTATACTGATACGTGTGCAAACAGGATAGTGCTATCGAACCATATCCACACATGTACAGTATACCAATAAAGCCTAGAGGTTTCTGTTTGTAGAGAAATAAACACAATGTATAAACTCCGTGATTTAAGGGAAGATGTATTTCACAGGGCCAATCAGATTTCAAATGGTCTGGCTTTTAAAAGGCTTTTGCCTTTAAATTTGCAGGTTGTCCTTGAAAGTGCTCAAGGTGGACGACCGATAAGAGAGAAATGAGGAAAGTGTTACAGAAAAGGGGGTTTAAGGACTGGAGATAATTTCTTTAAGCTATTGCCACCCAGATAGCACCCCCCCCCCCCATTTTCTAGACTTCCCATCTTGAAAGTTCTTGGCAGGGATTATGAGAACAAAGGAAGGTAAATTCCCAGGAAGAGCAGAAAATTGGTCCAACTCTTGGAGAATGTCAGCGAGCTAGAATGAAACGTCCGGTTTGTGTTTATGGGTTCCTAAATTATCTTCAAGGAACCTTGGGCTAAGGGCATACACATTGAAAAGATACAAATAAAGAAGAAGGTCAGTTTGTTCCAGGTATCCAGTGGCACTAAGTTTTGCTTTCTTCCGCATTACATTTCTAATCTCTCCGGAGTTGCCATTTTGAAAAGAAAAGCAAGATGAAAAAATAGACATGGGAAGCCATTAAAAAACATCATTTGTAATAAGGACTTAGTCATTAAAAGCAGCATGCATTTGGTTATTGACCTTTAATGTGGTTAATTGCCTGGGTGTCTGAGACTCAGGAAATGTGACATTTCTTATTTTCCTTTTTATCCGGCTTTATCCTGAAAGGATTTGACATTTCAAATTAAGCATTTACTCGAGAGTTTGAATTGCGATTTGAAGATCCATTCTCTGGCAAACAAACAACCCCTTTAAATCACACACACACACACACACACACACTCTTTTGTTATTGCTCTATAATACAGTTATGAGATTTGAAATAATCATCACTTTCGGATTCGTCTTCCCATACGCAGTTACTCCGACTCGGAGAGAAAATTTCCATCTGACAGTGTCGAAAGCTCTCAAAGCTATTACCCCAGGTGCTAAAATTAAGTAAATATGAAAGAAAGTAAGAGAAGAATTATTCTTATTACACATGAGAGCTTCAAGACACTTCACAGAGGTCTTAAAGATAAACCTGTTTCCCTAAAACTATACACACCTTCACACTCAGTTGTATTCGCATAGACTTTTTGACACCACATAGACACTCACATTCCCTTCTGTCCTCTCACAAACCCACACGTTCACTAATATTCATATGGACATCCCTGAGGTGTCCGTGACATTTTAGACCAGGATGAGGAGGAGCCAGAAATAGATTTGTTCTTCCAGTCATTCCAATAAAAAGTTGGATTTTGAAGGATTTTTGAGATCCACATCTTCTCCGGCCTCTTTACATGTATGCCCAAAAAAGAAATCGCACTGATGTGATTTTCTTCTTTCATGAAACAAAAATAAAGCTTATTTTCATACATGAAATTGGTTACTTGACTTGGCATTTCAAGCTTAAAAATGCTTAAATAAAAAAATGTTTATATTTCTACTACTTTGTATATCTCAAAGCCCTAATGAAATTACAATCCATTTTTTTCCTTTTAATATAAATACATTAGACTTAAGAAAATACACTATATTGCCAAAAGTTTTGGGACACCTGCCTTTATATGCACATGAACCTGAATGACATCCCATCTTAATTCATTGGGTTTAATATGAAGTTTGCCCACCATTTGGAGCTATAACAGCTTCAACTCTTCTTGGAAGACTTTCTACTAGGTTTAGGAGTGTGTTTTTGGGAATTCTTCTAAAAGTGCATTCTTCTGTAAGGTCAGACACTGATGTTGGACGAGAAGGCCTCACTCGTAGACTCCAATCTAATTCATCCCAAAGATGTTTAAGGCCACTCAAGTTCCTCCACATCAAAATCGCTCATCCATGGCTTTATGGACTTTGCTTTGTACACTGGTCCCACAAAGTTGGGAGCATGAAATTGTCTTAAATGTCTTGGTATGATGAAACATTAAGAGTTCCTTTTACTGCAAGTGATTGGAAAACCTGAAATCAATGATTTGAAGAGGTGTCCCATTTGGCAATATAGTGTATATTAACTGGTATGGTCCAAGACACTGACAAAATTCTCATACAGAAGATTCAGTATAAGTATTCAAAACATATACTTTGGCCCGTGTGCTATAAAGGTCTAGAATTTTTATGACATCACCAAATGCTTCAATTTGTCATCAAATTTTCTGTCCAATCAAATTTAGATGCTGAAGCGTCCCACCCTCTACATTTTGTTACTGTACGTCTTTGCTGGAGTGTGCCATAAATCAAACCCTATTGGTTATTTAAAAAAAGGGGAAGGGTCTTCTCGATAGCTCCATTCTGACTTCCTGTTTCAGTTAAACTGATTCACCAAATCAAATAGTGCTGAACATTCTGAGGCACTTCAGTGGACCTTTAAGGTGGCCTATATAACCCATAAAACATTTTCTCAAGAACATGCAAACAACTGAAAAAAGTAAACTTTACGATAACAAGCAAACGACAAGTGCCCAATCACGTTTGTACACCTCAAGCGTAAAGATTGAAGTCATCAAATAGTGCACATGCAGCACAATGCTCAGCTCAACTGATGGATTCTTTGCGGAGTGAGAGCGAGAAGTCACTGCGTTAGCTCCCGCTTTCTTGCTCGCAGCATTCACGTCCTAGTTAAAATCAATGCACCCTCATTAAAGAAAATTATGAAAAATTAAAGCTATCAAATAGATCTTTTTGTTGCGGGGTAAGAGTCTATTGGCCGTCACAGTTGCTGCCAGCAGGAACGGCATTCAGGGACGGCTGGAGAGACTTTGTTAAGAGCCTTCACTAATTAGGGTTGGAAACTGATGGCTTTTCACAAGCCACAGCAATTACCGCAGTAAAGGAAAGCGCCGACTAGAAGTGGACTTGAATGAATGAGTTTGTTTTTCTTCTTTTGCCTCGTGACATTTAAAACGAGTTTGAGCGTAGCTCACTGCGATCGAATGAAGGCGAGAGAGAGTCGAGGAGGACCAAAGGTCAAATGCAAAAATTATCATTCCTCTTAGTGTCACAGGAATGCCGCACCATTTAGTAGCTTACTTGAATTAGTCTCGAGTCTTTGTGTTCGGGATTGTACGCGTTTCACATTGTCTGTTTTAAGGGCCAGGTGCTCTTTTCAAAGAAGATGACCCAGGCTGACACAGCCACAGGATGGCTACTTTTGTTCAGAAAGCCGGTTGGCGCTCGAGTCACCAGCTCTTTTTATCATCTTAATCTAAACGCTCTGTGACCTCGCAACGCTGGGTTTTGGAAAACAAGAACTGTATTCACGAGCAAGATTCAGCTGCTGTTACAAAACACATCCATCTGCTCTACATGGGCTGGGGTTTTATTTTGCAAAGATGAGAGATTTTCATTGTGAGAAAGGCTTGCCCAATTTGTGCCTGTAATGGGTGATCTATTGGCACACACCTCATCAGATCTTATTTCCTCAAAATTACTTCTAAAGGTTATCAGAAATTAAAGTCAAACATTTTCTGGGTTCATTTAACCCAACAGTTGGGTTCGTCCTTTGTCGAGGATCTAGTACAGATTTTAAGTACCTTTGTCTTAACCAAAAGTCCATGCACTTCAGATATAAAGGACATTTGCATTAAAATTCAACCTGCCGAGTGGGATTACCAAACCCACTCACTTTCTCACTACCCAAGCAATCTCATGTTCCCATACAGTGTCAATAAAAGTGGCAAAAAAAACTTCAAGCAATGAAGCAGCTGTTTCAAATTAAAAAATCATCGTCTTCAACCGGGAGAAGATCTCAGCTCATTATGTGATCATTGTTTCATCCAGAGTGCATCTGAAAGTTTCATCTGGCTTTGTGAGCGGTGTAACCTTGCTGTCATTTCTCCTGTAATTTATAAGCAGGTCTTAAGCATATTTTCAAAGCTGCATTAGTGCCGTAGCGGCCGCTTGACCTTCTCCTCCTCTTAATTAAATGACGGAGATCCTCAGTGCAATGCTGAGCTCACATTAGCCGTCTCTGGCCCTGCGCTGGGCCGTTTCTCCTGTGAGGAATCGATGACCGGGTGAGAGGTTCTTCTAATCTATAACTTCCATCACTTGTGCAATGGTAGCACTTTGACTAAACTCAATTAACAGTCAGAAGAGGGCCTGTGGTTATGGCTGATTGGATGTTGGTGGATGCATTGGAGTGAGTGTGTGTGTGTGGATGGGAGTGCTTACACACCGACGGTATAGATGTGCTCACAGTATTGCTTAAGCTATGCCTTTTATGATGGACATTTATTACAAACTGCAAGCTTCTGATTCATTTCATTCCTTACATGTACTTACAGTACTAGCTTTGCATGTAAAACATAATGCATATCGCAAAATTAATTTGGCCATAACATGGAGTAAGAAATGTCATTATTATGAGTTGCATGTTCATGAATGATTGAGTTAAAGGAATTGTATACCCAAAATGTAAAACTTTATCATTATTTATTCATTCTCATGTCATTAGATGACATTTGCTTAGTCAGAACCATTGATCTATCTAAATGACTGGATTGCGCATGACGTCACAATTGTGAAGCCACCAAAAGTTTTCTTTACTTTAAAAGTTACTTAAACTTGCTTAGAGAAATAATGGTGACAGTGTACCTTAATGTCAAAAAACTTTATTTACACCTGTGTCATTAACAGAATGCAGCAGACACACTTACCTTAACGTTTTCTATAAATCCCTTATCCTGCCCGATGAAAACATAAACATTGCAAATTAACATCAGAATTAACAATTCATTTAGGTACACATATCCTAAACTTGTGTGACTAATACGCTGTAAATCGGGTGAATTTAGATCAAGATTTTGTATATAAGTCAATGCGCGGCCTCTGCCGGTTGTGAATACCAAGATGGTCACTGATACGTTAACGGTACATTCACGGGGCGTAAGCATTGGCGCTTCCCATTCACTTTTAATGGGTGACGTCATGCGTGGACCGTCGGCGCCGCGTCACTGCCGTTGCTTGCAGCAGAAATTGAGCATTTCTCAACTGTTCAAGCAGCAACGCATGCGTCAGCCAATCAGATTGCCTTATGCAAATAACCTAGGCAGAGCCGGCCAGTTACGTTTATAGAAGACCGGAACATGTGTAGCGGCCACTGTGATTGGCTGTTGGCCATGCTTCAGACAAGCCTTCCATCAAGCGTTAATGATTCTGTCCCGTGTGAATGTACCGTAAGTGTTCTATGCGCAATTCAGTCATTTATATAGATCAGTGGTCCGAACCCAAAAGCTGAATTTTTAAAAAGTGTTGTTGTGGGGTTTATGGTTCCTATAAACTATGGTTACCTCCTTAGTCACCATCCACCCCTATAGTTACCTTTCAAGCTTCAAAATGGCCCAAAAGTGTTAAATAAATCACTCTGCTTGACTTTCTAAGTGTCCTGAAGACATTCACTCCTCTACTTTCTTGTTGTGGAAAGTAATGATGCCCTGTAGAAAGGGCACGTCTGCATGAAAGATGGTACAAAACAAATCTAAAGTAGAGGGTAGAAAACAATTTTTGGTGATCAAATCTAACATGGAGTATGGTTATATAAAGCTTATTGTCAATGATAAAGCTTATTGTCAACGTAAAGACAATTTATTGCTTGTTTTGTTAAAACCATGCACAAATTAATCTTACACACTGTAAAAAGAAAAGATGCAGGTAAATTTATTTAAACTTAACTATTTAGTGTTTTTATTTGTTTGTTTCTGACTTGCATGACAAAAGCTTAAACTGGCAATGCAAAACGAATATAGGACCATAATAAATGGGAGAAATCACAATTCTCTAAATTGCAGGTGCAATAATTAAACCACTGCTTTTTATAGAGGCATTTTCTTTTTTTATTTTGCTTTAAAAACACACATGCACTTTAGTAATTTAATGTATATTTACATTGTTGTCAGATATAGGTAATTCGAAGTATGTTAAAAAATGGTAACCTGATGCTGTTACCAAGTTGCCACAGAGTGAACCTATTTACGCATACTTTTGTTATGCATTTATCATTGTGCCAGATCCATCCTTTCGTGCTCGATCACAGATTGAGAAATATCCTTGATACATCCTCCCGGCTCATGTCTTCGTCTCTCATCACGCCTCTCTCACTCCCAGAAGAAAGTTGTGCATGTTTGGAAATTCAGCGTCTAAATTTATTTGACCAGCTCAGAGGAATAAATGATTGCCCTTTGGTTAGCGGCGTGTCCGGTAATGCACTTTCTCTGGAGAAAGTGATCAGATGTCTGAGCATAAATAATGACTGGCACTTGCGCACTGGGTCCTTATGGTTAACGAAAGTCTTGAGTCAGCTGAAAAAGTAGCAGAAACTGTTGATTTTTCATTTTTCACCAAGGCTTGTCGTTTTGTAGAGGAAAAGCTAGATCTTAACAAATTGCAAAGGTGCTGGATTTTATTAGCTGTCTGCAGTGTAACTTTTTCTTCCTTGAGTTTTTATGTTACCCTGTCACAGACTGTGTCTGAGTGTGATGGGGTAATGGAGCCTATTTATCAATTCGGATATTAATATCACCCCGCTCTTTCGCATGCCGGAACAGGGTGTCTTAGATTAAATATGACCTGTCACAAAATAGCAGCATATTTTCAGAGACTTAGGGCATTTCAGACTATATACCCACCATTCTCAGTAAAAAGGCACAAAAGCTGTCACTGGGTCAGTACCCTTTCAAAAGGTGCATATTAGTACCTTAAAGGTGCATATTGGTACCAAATGTATACATATTTGTACCTTGATGATGCATAATAGGACTTGACACCACTCGTACCTTTTTCTAAGAGTGCAGCACTGTATTTTCTGTTGTCATCTATGCTATACTGTTGTGTGGGTCTTTTGTTTTACATATAGATAGCAAAACGATGACAGATTTGTAATAGTAGATGCATTTTCATTGGTTTATATTAAAATGCTCTCAAAGGGGGACTTGACCTGCGACCTTTTTACATCAGAGGCAAAACTCAAAAGCTTTATTTTTACAATCAGATATTTTTATTCATACTCGTAAATTTGTTACATTATGAAAGAAAATAGATCACAAATCCATTTTACGTTTCCTAACTTTCAAAGTCTGCAGTTTTGGTCTTGTCAGGGATGAATACGTCGAAATAAGTTTCAGCACTGGTGGATCGGGGCAACCGGAGGTCCAGGTAATGGTGCCTATATGGCTCACGGGTTGTGCACAGAGCAAAGGGTTGTAGCGGACGCCTTACGACGGGCCGTGTCAGTCTCTTCCGCCTGAATTCCCCTCTCATCTCTCCTCTCCTCTGCTCGGCACGCCGTGAAATGGCTTTCTGTAGGCCATTAGCTCTGAAGTAGCAGGGACGAGCGGGACAGAGGATACAGAACCCCACCGCGCCGTCCCAATGGCCTTCATTACGAAGCTTAGCCCTCACACACATCACCCAGCGGTTCTGTCATTCAGACACCACAGTGTTTATTGCTGCCCACCATCACCCTGGGCGGAGTACAGCAGGGCTCAGATTCTCGTACAGTCCGCTGAGTTTTTACTGTCACGCTTTGTGCACATTTTGATGTCTTAAGTTGGGACCAAGGCGAAGAGTTTTTTTCCTTTTGATTGTTGGATCCTGAAAGAAATTCACAGGAGGGTTGTGAAGCTACAAGATGTTAGAGGACTGAAAGTGGCTCTGGAAATGTATTTTGACCACAAAACCAGTCATAAGTAGATCGGGTATATTTATAGCAAAAGCCAAAAATGCATTGTTTGGGTCAAATTTATCAATATTTTTTGTTAGAAAATCATTAGGATATTAAGTAAAGATCATCTTCCATTAAGACATTTTGTAAATTTCCTTCAGTAAATATATCAAAAATGTATTTATTAAAAGTAGGGATGCTCCGATTGATCGGCCACCGATCAGTATCGGCCGATAATGGAATTAAATGACTCAATCGGTGCTCGCTAAATTTGCTGATCTCATGAACCGATCTTTCTGCTTACTTTTGTCATCATAGGGATCCTGAGTGCGGCTGCAATCAGAGACATTTTTTGTGTAACGCAAGCATTTTTACAATTTGTTCCTCATGTGCAACGTGCAGATTTGGATTTCTCTCTTAGCCTTACAGAGATATCTGTATTTTCTGAGGACGCGCTTGACCGGTCAGTGCGACGCGTCTTCACATTCCCATCAAACAGCGTATACAACACATCTACAGTATCGCGGACAATTGCATCCTCATGCCAAAAGTTTATTATTTGCATGCGTTTTAAAGTTTTGACCGTTTAGACTTTCTTTTTCCTCAATTCAATTCAATTTTATTTGTATAGAGCTTTTCACAATAGGTGATTGTATCAAAGCAGCTTTACATTAATAGAAGCAGGGGAAAATACAGAAAAATCAACAAACAACATAAGTAGCAAAATACAGCGGCTATGAATAAACTTTACAAGCGAGCGTATTAATAATGTAGCGTATAGAAGAGGGTGCTAAGTTAAGGCAATGTCGGCTGACTCCCCGGGGTTGAAAAAACTTTTTTTAGCCAGGAGGAATAAAAAAGTCCTAGGAGGAAAAAACCCCTTGGATATATATCAACTGTACATATATGTAAACGGATGAGGAGATTAAACGGGTTCCACCGGTTGGTCACCTGCGGTGCGCACACACAGCAGCATGTCATCAGTGCACGTGAGCAGAGCGATCTCTCTCACGTCTTAAAGCTACAGTAACATAATTAATCTCTCAATAAAATCACTCTCTGCTCTTCACTTAAGAATTGTTGTACTTTATACGAATGCAGTTAACAGTTACAGTCATCAAAGAGCTTGCATATCTTCAAAGAGCTTGCAGTCATCAAAGAGCTTGGTATTGGACGATCACGAAGACAACAAATTGGTAATCGGTATCGGCTGCAAAAATCCTAATTGGAGCATCCCTAATTATAAGTAATATGTCTTGCTAAGGACTTATTTGGACTACTTTAAATATGATTTTCTAAAATGCTGATTTCTTTCGTCTTCAGCCCCGGACGGCCCGGCCCAATTTAAACCCTGCAGATATTACAATATTAAACCAAGTGACATCTCAACAAAATTGATGTTGTACCTTTTCCTAGAACTGTCTTTAGTTTTTGGATTTATTTTCCAATTATTTTGGAACCAGATGGTCAGAGAGTGATTTTAATGAAAGTATAAAGTTTTAAGTTGACAAAGTTGTCTGAGCATGTTATCCAGAAATGCATTTCACCAGAGTAACAAGTGGCTTTATTTCATTTTGAACTTGTTATTTATGTTGCATGTTGACGTTTATTATTGCTCATTTTAGCATTCTGTGAATTGTTTTGCTTAAAAATATTTTGCTTGTCTGACTTTTGTTTCAAAGTAACTGCTTTGAATTTGTACACTGACACATAAAAAGTACAATACAGTACATTGGTCAGTGTAATATTAGCTATAGTTTAACCTTTCTAAGAAACAAATGCTTAACATCTGCTTAGTAAGGGAAACAAGCAAGGTCACAGCCATAGAGAGAGATGTGAACCTTAATATTCCACATAAGCGTTCCTCATAAATCAATCATTACGTCACATTTTGACACATATTTACGAAGCGCAAGTTCAATGTATCGATATATTATTATGTAATTAGCATCTAAGAAGGTTGTAGGTCACACAACATAACCTTAGTCAGGAGAGAGAGAAAGAGAGTATTCTTCTATGAATAAACTCATTTATTAACATTTAACAAGTGCCATTTGCAGCCTGACTGGCTCGGGCAAAGTCGCAGACGAGAGTTTGCACGGTCAGATCAGTAGATTTATACAGTGGGACATCTTTAATGAGGCCAAAGGTGATGTCTGTTTGAGGCTGTGAGTCAGCAGACCCCACCCAGCCCTTTCATACCGTTATCCTCCACCTCTACCCTCGTCGCATTCATTTGTTTGTTTACTTAGTCCCTTGGTGAACTGTAAAATCTGATTTCATCTGTCTGTTTTACATATGCATGAACCTGCGGCTCAGAGCACAGGGAGTATATACACTCCAATGGGAGACCTCTAAAGCCCCCTGCGCGATCACACAAATGAACTTATACACACCTACTCGGATATTCAGGGGTTTCACAAATATGTGAAAATATGGCATATGTAACCAGTTTGTTTTTACAACATTACATTTGGGTGATTCTCATGAAATCCAGCGTCCATTCTCATGAAATCCGTGTCCAGCATCAGCATTTTTAAAAAGCCCTTGAAGCCAATTACTATTTTTTTTGCACATATAAGATTAAGGTCTGAACTTACTTTAATCATTATTTTTAAAGGATTTAAAAAATATTTCCTATAGAATTATTTACATTTTTTAGATCATCATTTAAAAAATATCATTACCGCAACATATTACATTAAATATATGCATTTACAAACTCGTGTTTCGGTAATGAGAACTAAAAAGTTGTCTAGGTACTATGTCAAACAAAATTTTTATCTGGAGAGAAAAAATAAGAACTGTTTACCTGGTAGCCATCTTGAGTCACAGTCAATTATGTCCCTTCCAACAAATCTTTTTTGAAAATGTTAGTTTATTGAGGGCTTAAACAATGATTGAAAATTGTTGCGAGGATGAGAACATTTTTCTTTGACACATTTATATTCCTTATTATTGTCTCTACATTTAACAATGATCACCATATACCACATGTTTCTTTACTGTAAAAGTTTATAGTATAACATGCACTGAAGCTTTTGATTTTTTAGATTTTTTTATTTATAAATATTTCCATGTAAAAGAACCCAAATCCAGTCAAAAAAATTGGTTTGTATGATGTCATTTGAAATCATGTGCAAAATAGTACATGAGAGATGTTTGTAACTGTATGCTTCTTATTTTAATACTCTCACTTTTTATCAAAATATTTCATGACACCTCATAAGTCTGATTTCGAGAATCACCCATTTGCATTGTGCATTCATAAAGTCTGGGACAAAATTAATGTATTGGTGGGTCCCCCTTCCTCAGGGTCTACAACAACTATACCAAAAATGGGCCCCATTTGTCACCCAAGGACCCAGTATAAAGTTCCCAGTTGCTCCATTGTCAGCAGCTCAGCCTACATGAAATGACTTTATTTGTGTTTTTAATGTTTTCTTGGTTACTAGCATTGTTATCCAGTGTTAAATTTTATCTGAATCTCCTGTCCTCTAAACGGTAAGAATCAAGTCACTTCCCAGGTGGAGTGCTGTCGATATGCCGGATCGATTCCAGTCAACGGTCATAAGTTCTTTATATTCATTGCCACACAACCATATCAGTAAAATTTCTAAGCAGTGTCACAATAGAGGGGTCCTTGAACTTATTTAACAGACAGTCCCCCACTATAGTAACCTTGGGGTTAATTGTCTTATCAAGGGCCACAGTGTTGATGGCTCAATTCTTACTGTAATCGCACCTGTGACCATGCAGCTTTAACTGCTATGCCGTACGACTTTTGTTCAGACATCAAATCATCTTCGCAGTTAAATGATGGAAGTCTTCGTCTGACTTCTGCTAGACGTTTATGTACCATATCTGTCAGCATAGTGAGGTGTTTGTTTCCTACCCCAGAGTTTTTCCATTTACTCCTGATTGGATGGTTTTTGGTCAGCATGGATTGGCAGCTACTGTTCAGAGTTGAAGCGCAGATGGTAAGAGGGCAGAGTGTGGACACAGCATGGTGTGAATGGGAGGGCAAAGCCAAATTATGAAGCGAATCACTGCAGTCATTATATTGGAGCAGATCTTGCCAGATATTGCTCTCTGTTAGGACTCATGAAATAGGTTTCTATACCAAATACCAAATACTTTGAAGCCAAGTCAAAAAAGAAATGATGTCTGTTACTTTTGGAGATAAGTTCTCTTCTTTAACCTCCAGGCACATAGTAAAGATGGTAATCTTAACTCTGAACTTCATCAGGATTCAAAGAGAGCCAAATCTCTACTACAGTGTACTTGTTGAGGTTTCCACATCTCATGTAGTGAAGTCACAGACGTGTGATTGAAACAGAGGACTTTTTTCAGGCTTCTTGCTCAACTGGCTTTTTTCCAGGTAATATGCGCCTGTCCTTTCATTTCGTATATTGAAGCCCTGAAGACAATTCGGTGTTCAGAGATGGAGAGGAGAAAAATGTGGCTAATATGTAGGCAGTATAGGGCAGCCATTATGAGGACAGTGGAGAGAGAGGTGGCGGCACAGCAAGCCGTGTATTTAAAATCAGCTCATTGAAACAGATGACACAATTTCACACATATTGCCCTCGGAAAAGAAGCCAGTTTTCCATAATGGCCTCAACCTTCATCTGTCAGGCCCCTGCTAAATCTACTGGAATAATTTTCTCATGGATTATGTGTCAGTATTCATCATTTATTAAGTTGCGTATATGTGTCAGGGTACAATTCTCGCAGTGCCAAGTCCCAGTCATTTTTCGCTTTCTTGAGTGAAGAGGGACAAGATGGCAAGAAAAAAAATATTAGATGTAAGAAAGTCTCTCCAAAATGAATTTGCTGGTTTTAAATGACTTTTATAAGAAATAAACTAATGGACTTTTGTCTCTGTTTCGACATTTTTAAAACAAAGTGAATTTGCTTCAAATGCATTGTGTACGATTATTAGACTTTGTTTCGGGGAACTCATCTTTTTCGTATTCCATTGGCAAATGTTTTTCCCCTCATTGTAATCATTATTTTCATTAAATTTTGTTAGATTTAGGCTCAAAGAAGAATAAAAGCCTCTAGCTAACATAAAGTCTTTAAAAAAAGTCCTTTTCCAGTTACATTTATTTTAAGATATTTACTGCAAAACAAACCGTATTTTTGATAACAGTGTAAGCAGTTCTAGTTTGAAGAGTCAAGCTGAGATGAAACAGGAGATGCTCTTAAATCTGCATGCTGAATTTGAAAGATTTAGCTCTTCTTTTAAAAGATTGCTCATTTTGTTAATGTAATGCACACAGTTAATCTGGATCTTCGGGATTGAGTCAGGCTTAGTCCAAGACTGTTAGGCTCCATCCTGTTTTCAGAAACATAATCTGGGATCTGGTTTCTACCCCTCCCCATGTCTCCCAGTACTAAATCCCCAATAAGCAGCCTTTGTGAAAAACTCACACTGGTCTTTCATGGGTTTGATTACAGGTCACAGCAGGTATTTCAGGGGGAAGGTGAGAGTGACCGGATCAGTCCTGCCCTGAAATTACAATTGAGTGACTTGCTTGAGTTGTTAGGTTATATCTAATAATGAGGTCTACAGTAATCTGTCATAACCATAATAAAAGATCCTGTCTAACTGGAATTGGTGTTGTACACAAGAAATAGCATGAATTTAGGTGGAAAACTCATTTAAAAATTGCTTGCAGACAATCAGTTTTTTATCTATACTATTTTGTTTTTTATCTAGTTTATTATATCCTGTTAGACCTTACAGCATCTAATTTTGGGTTTAGTGGCAGAATAAGAGCATGTAGATGTAACATATATCTACATTATACACCACAGACAATTATTTCACAATTAGTTTCACTAATGTTCACTTTTGGAGAAACATTTCCAATAATCATGGTTCCCACTGTAAGTCAAATGTCAAATTTCCTGACTCTTCCCTGACTTTCACTGACTAAAAAGCTGAATTTTCATGAACTATGTCCGGGCTACCCAGTCTCCTGAGGATGCGTATAAATAGCACGAAGTGTAAAACTCTTGCAATACATACACCAAATTCCACTTTGGCGTGCATATGATACGCAAGTCCTTCCCATTCACTTAAACGGGGCATCTTTTTTTGTCATTTTATTTATTGGTTTCTCAATTTTTTTCTGTTTTTTAAACCATTTTCGCTTGAGTTTAGGGTTAGATTTCAGATTTGTTTAAGCAGGTTATTTAATATACAGGTTTCTCCATGTTTTTGTCCATATTTAAGCCATGGCCGCTTGGAGTTGGGGTTAGAGTTGGGGTTTGGGTTAGGATGTCATTTTTATATAACAAAAAGTTGTTCTAACCCTAAACCCAAGTGAAAATGGTAAAAAAATAGCAAAAAAATTGAGAAACCAATAAATAAAACGACAAAAAAAGATGCACCGTTTAAGTGAATGGGAAGGACTAGCGTATCATATGCACGCCAAAGTGGAATTTGGCGTATGCATTGCACGAGTTTTACACTTCGTGCTATTTATACGCATCTTCAGGAGACTGGGCTCGTCCGGGATGCAGAGACAAGTGGATGACATAGTGATAAATGGAAACAAAAATTTTAAGCAACAAAAAAATTCCTGATAGTCTCAATGACTTGGACTAAAAAATATAGAATTCCGTGACTTTCGATGTCTGGAAAAGACCTTTTAAAATTCCATATTACAGAAATTCCATGACCTGTGAAAACTCTGTGCCATGTACAGTATTTTACACATTTTCTTTGTCGTCTTTTATATCTAAATGTTCTTTTTATGCCTTTGAGTCTTTTGTCTTTACTAATATGTATTTATTGGAAAGGTGCTTTTGAAGAGTGCTATAAAAGTAAAATTGAATTGAATATTGACTGAGTGGTGACTGAACATATAGCTGTACTATATCTGAAGTATTTGAAGTGTTTTAATGAAAATAGTCCCAACAAGTGTTAACAATCTACTGTGACAGGCATGATATAAAGACTCCAAAACGCAATAAATCTATTCTGACTAATTTGGGTAAAAACGTGTTTTCTATACAAAGAAAGTTACAATATGAAAACCATTATTTTTTTACAAACTTTCACATAGCGTCTTAAGGTTATAAAAACATACAAAATTAAAATCCATTATTTGATTTTCAAAGATTTATTATAAAAACTGATTAATCCCTGACAAGTTTTTTTTTTTCAAAATGCTACAAATCTATTAAATCAATATATAAATGTGCATTCATCTTTGCCATTTTATATTCATTTAGTTGACTAGTTGTACACACTGATTAAAAAAATAAACATTAATGTCATTAATCAAAACACTTACTTTGTCATATTAAGATCACTGTCATTGCTGCGGTTATACTTGACATCGTTGCTTAGCATTTTTCACAGCGATCAGCTGTAAAATGTTTTGGTCCTGCTTGATTTTCATTGGCTTCGAGTAAAATAATGGAAAGTTTTTCATAAGATCCCCTGGAGTCAATGTGTTATGACAGAAGCTTGATGCCACCTGTGAGAACAAACAACAGCCGGCATTTTTCTGTCTCCCAAGTGCCTCTCGCGTAAATTATTAAATTTTGACGGCTTACGTTTCTTCCCCGTCACAAAAAACCACCACAGGTTTATCAATGCCTTTAAAGTATTATTTTGTTTGTTTGTTGATCACGAAGTACAAAGAAGGTTAGGAAAACTAGGATTCTGTGTATTCAACGCGCCGCCATTGTTTGTTTTCCACGTGTGGAATGGTGCGCTGTGATTGGTTGAGTGGATTTATGCATTCTGCAGAGAAGGAGGACTGGAGTTTATTGTGTTTTGGGAAAAAAGATGACGGAATAACAAAGCGGATATTGGATTTTGCGTAAAATTAAGAATTTACTTTTTTTAATACTGACCTGATTCAATACAGATTTTGTTTTTTATGACATTTATCGCGTTTTGGAACCAAACTCTTCATATCTTCCATTATTTACACTTACTTGTGTATTTGAAGTTGTTTTGTTTTAATAGTTGACTGCCATTATTAGCATTATTGGCATTAAATAATAATTTAACATATTGGTCTGTATTGAGACTGTTGATGTGTTAAGTGCTGTTTAATGTATTGTGTGAACTCTTGCTCATTGCCACTGTACTCTTTTCTTGTTCTTCACCAGATGCCTGTGAGAAACCCTGACCCCAGATTGGCACCCCGTTATGAGGACGTAGAGCGACAATACGCCTCCCTGCCCAGGTAAGAGCATCTGCTCCTCAATCCTGCATCCTCTGTGACAAAATACAGACGGATGGATGAAGGTGTAGAGACGGATAAGACAGAACCAGTAACTCAGACAGCAGATAATGTCAGCCCACAGTCAATGGTGCATTTTGTACTGAATAATCTGATAATCTGGCTAAATTAGCTCAACCTTCATGAGAGCAAACTGATGAAATAATCACAAGGTAGATGGCATCAGAGTTGGGCTGTACTTCCATTGTCATGCAAGGAGCACATACAGTAAAACAAAGCAAACTGCGGTTGGTTGCTTCACATATATAGTAACGACCAGACGGTCTCTTCTTGTCTTAATGGGCAGTACTTGGCCAGAATGACCCTGGTTATGTGAGAATAAAGAGCAGGTAGTCATCTGTCTGTCTCTCATGCGGAGCTAAATAATCCTCTTTAAGGCATATAATTAAATCTGGAGTGTCTGCCTTTTGAGACGCTCCTATCCTGGGAATTCACCTGATCCTCTCCGGGGAGACGGCCATGCGGTCGCAACTCTGTAACCCGATCGCACGGGTTACAGCACATTTCTAGACCTGCTTAAAGTTACAGCTGCCTCCGCGGCTCTCGTTCTGTCTCTCCGTGTTTGCTGAGCCTGATCGACCGTTGCGACCAACGCAAACAAACACCGAAGCTACAAGCGCACAGGCGTGAATGTTGGCTCGTAAAATCTGCAGCCTGTTTGCGTTCCTCGATCTGTATAAACAGCGCTGGTGTTAGTCTGAGGGTCACGGCGTATATGTTTGGCACATGTAGACTTGTTGGGATAAACAATCACAGTCAACGGATAAGTGATCACAGATCCTAGCGTTTGTGCCAGATAAAAAAATCAAAATGGGATAAACTTTGAAAGTGTTGGTGTGTCATTTGCATCAACTGAATTGGAATAAAACCTTGAAACACTTTTCAAGTATTCATCACTTTCCTTGCAGCATTATTACTGCTGTGAAGCAAGATTTCAGACCTTCAGCATGAGTTATCAATACAGATTTTAGTATCAAGGCCCTCAGGGTCTACTTTCAAAGCCAATTCGATTCAAAATATCACTCCTTACCCGTTCTCCAGATCCATTAGGGAAGTACATATTTTTCAGTGCCGAGTCAAAAACGTAACTCCTGGCTTACAAACTCTGTGCTGAGGTCATGCAGTTGGCTGAAGTTTGTCCTGGTCAACCGACCCGACATCTCCTCTATG
Organism: Misgurnus anguillicaudatus; assembly: GCF_027580225.2. NCBI lineage: Eukaryota > Metazoa > Chordata > Actinopteri > Cypriniformes > Cobitidae > Misgurnus > Misgurnus anguillicaudatus. Next base: position 14,858,470 of record NC_073353.2, read on the forward strand.
TGTATGTGTCTAATTATAACCATTAGTGCATTGATACACCCACTTATTACCCAGTGTGCTCAACGCGGGGTCAGCCAATCAGAAGGTCCGTTTACCACCTGCCTCCAGATTATTGGATTAACAGGGCGAGTCAAAGTTGTGTTTGGTTCTGTTGAGGCTTTCATTGGACAGTTTTAGTGATAATTAGTTGATGAATGCACAGATGGTGGCCCGTTTCGATGAACTCTGGCCGAGAGGAACATTATTGGAAGTACTTGCTTTGCTTTGGTGCACAGATCAATCATACTCATTCTTGCTAACCCCATCCTTCACTGTCTGACTAATACTAACCCAGTCCTTTCTCAAGAACCCCCTCATTTCCCGTTTCTCCCCAAGGACTCCCACCCGCACCCCTCCCAATTCCACTCGCTTTGGATTTTCTGCTGGTGAGCTTTCTCAGACCTCTTCAGACCAGTGTCAATGGTAACATTGTTCGTTCTGCTTCATAAAGCGGTTTGTAGGGTGGAAGAATAGTTCAACCACAAATGGATACGTACCCTCAGGTCATTATAAACCTGTGTGACATTTTCTACTGTGAACACAAAAGGGGGCATTTTGAAGAATGTGCTTATTGTTTATAAATTTTCCCCACACTGTTGGGATTAATGTGGACTTGAGACAAAAACAGGCAAAAGCACCATAACTGGTTCATACGACGGGTTGTGCTATATTACAAGTCTTCTAAAAGAATAGGATAGCTTTGTGTGAAGAACAGACTGAAATGAAGTCATTATTAAAATCTTGATAGCTGCACTAGCTCTGCTTGATTTGTTACTGAGAGTTTATTAAAGATTTATGAGCGATGCATTTTTTTGAGGGATATTTTTTACAGATCCAGTTCTTGAGTTAAATCAGTTAGGCCAGATTCAAAGTTTGGTTTCTCCTACTCATTGTTTATAATCATATGTTTCCATGTCAAAAAATAATGTATTTTTGTCATTTTATCAAGAAGCTTCTCGATGGCTCACCATGAGATACTTTTAAACAATATTGTTGGAGTTCCCTACTTCAAAAAGATGTTTTGAGCTAATTTAGCATAGTTGTGTTTTTGTCTACAAAACTAATTGCAGACAGTTAAGCAGACGCCTTAAGGTATTTAAAGAAAAACGCTTCAGTCAAGTGATGCTGAACTGTTGACTGGTGGTGTATCAGGTGACAGAAATTAGCAAGTGAAGATTTTCAGTGAAAAATAACTTAAATACCAAGTTCTTACTCACACAAAACAGTCATGTGATTTACATGAACAGTTCTTTTATATTTGGCAGACACTTTTATCCAAAGTGACTTACAGTGCATTCAGGTTTTACATTTTACATCTCCACATTGTGTGAAAATGTTCGTTCCCTAGGCTCAAACCCTTGACCATTGCGTTGCAATCAAAATATTCAATCACTAACTGTGCGTTCACCGGCGTGAGCGTCAAAGTTACCGGAAGTCATTAATTTCAATGAGAGCTCAACTTTATGGTAATGAGCTATGAGTGGTTCGGCAGCAACCAATTGAAAGGCGGAAACGTTCAGCGGCAACCCATTGGAAGGCAGAAACCTATTGGTTGCTAAATGCATGACAAGAAATGCATTTGAGCATCAGAGCGTCGACTACACTTTATCTATAGCAGCGTTGGCCGGGCAACCAGAGCGTTTTTTGACGCTCACGCCGGTGGCTGTGTGAATGTACAGTAAGCTACAGGAACATGCTATAGACGGTTTCAGCAGAAACAACATAAACAAACGGCTTTCGTGGAACAAATCTAACTTCTGGTTATCTCCGCAAAAGAATCAGTAACAATAGTCGGTAGTAGTTTAAAGTAGTTTATTTCTGATAACAAGCTAAATAAACAACAAGTTGATTACCTCAAAAACAACACTGAGCTATCGTTACTGTGTAAAATGTGTATTATATAATGTATAGGGGAGAGTGGGGCACAACATAACGCTTTTTCGTTTTGGCTCAATCATTCAAAAAATATTTGAGTTTGATTAATTATATGAAGAGTTTCGTTGCAAAACGAGATAAATCCATTTTTTTACATTTTTGTCAAAACATGTTTATATGTTATCATGTTATTATTTTGTTTTATGGTGCTAGTTAGCTGTATTTTTTAAGTTATGAAGGTTTAAATCAAAACAAACCAACTGCAGTTGCCTTGAAAGTAAGTGGAATGCACAACCAAAAACTAGATTTCTGAACAATTAACAAAACGGTGGTTATCTCGTTTTGCAACGAGGCTCTTCATATGTTTACACAAGCAACACACACATCTCTGCTACAAATGCACATTTGAAGTTTGTTTTTAGTACTTACCATTCTTGGACAATCACACCAAACATGACAGAAGTGCAAACGTTATAACTTACCCCATAGGTGGGGTTAATTGTAACAGGCAGGGGGTTAATTGTAACACCTGCTTAAAATTAAGTTTGCAGGAAAATATTTCAATACTAATTTGTCTATATAATTGAAGTGGATATTGTTTATATATCTGTCTATAATAGACAGGTATGCACACTGTATTCATTCAATCTTTGACGTGACCTTATTCAATCAATATTAACTCTTTCGCTGCCATTGACGAGATATCTCGCCAATCAAGAGAAAACGCTTCCCTGCCAATGACGAGTATTTCTGTCTTTCCGCAATACCGCTACTATCCACCAGGCGGCGCCCTTCCGCAACTTTTTAAACCCGGAAGTATTGCCCTATGGCAAGCGGCTGCATGTCCGTGGCTGTTTTAAAAATCGCTCTGAATGGGATCTCTATGAAAAGTCCGTCACAAAAATGGAATAATCTCTGCTTTTTGCTCAAAATGTGGTGTTTTTACAGAAACCTACTCATATTCGAAAGCTGATTACAAAAGAACTACTGAAGGTAGGATGAAACGTTTTTTTTTGTTTGTTTGTTTGAAAGCAGAGGGTCTGTTCTTTCATTTGGTATATTGTATGTTTATATATTTAAAGCAGAACATTTTCTGAAAGGCATTAAACTTTTGTGAAAATCATGAAAAGTGCTGGCAACTTTTTTTTTTTTAATGCTGGCGGCGAAAGAGTTAAAGATATGAACAAAAGTAAATTAGACATACAATTTTTGATAAGACAGGCACATTTATTTTGTTGGAAGCCAGCAATCATTAGTGTGTAACCAATTTAAAACAATGGCAAGAATTATGCTAACGTTAGCGGTTTTCATATCGTAAGTGCTGAGGGGTTAGTTGTAACACAGCGTTACAATTAACCCCGTTGGGTCAAAATATTTTCAAGCCCACCAAAAAAGTTGTTAAGAGCTGCAGACATATTTCAAAACAATGCTATGTTTTAGTTAGTCTCGCGTAGCTAGACCTTCAATACTGAAGTCTGGTGTTTTTCACTGCTTTTTCTGGACAAAGCCCGCCCACAAGCTGTTTGACCGACATGTCAAACAACCAATCACAGTTTGTTTCATCTAGCATCACGTTACGGACTCCCCACAATAAAGAGCCGGTTGGCAACAAGTCAGTTATTGAAATAACAAGCCGCAACCGAATACCATTTAAATAAACAACATTACTAACCATAGAACAACATTGTGCACTTCAGCCACACCAATGAGATGTTTCTGTTAAATATCTGTTTCAAGCATATCTCTTCACTTTTTAACACCTACAAGCAATTCAGGAGAACTGAACTTTCTAACTCCATTAACTGCCTCAAGCAAAACTCTTAGATGTCTTTTAGAGAGTCTAGGCCACGAACTTTGCATATTTTTGAGAATCCAATGTTTAGCTGATCATGATTACCGGTCATTATTATTCACGTGAACACGACTGATTCTCTTCCTCAATGGAACATCAGAGCGTTGTTTTCCAGGGACCGAAACTAATCGCGACACTCGCGTCTCCTGGAAATCCGGTTTATTTCAACCAATCAAAAGACTTCGACATTCCCACAGGGTTTCCAGGAAAGTGTACAATAAACATCGACGTTTAGCCAACATTCTGTGGGTGTGAGACTATGTTTTAGGGAACAAGACACTGATTAATATGACATAACATTGGTTTTGGTATCTTACACACTCAACCAAAAAAAAAAAAATTATGAAAAAATGTACTAACATGCCACCAAAACACTTGTTCATCAATAACTCAATGGAAAAACATTATACATTTCCAATAATTTGCGGGAGATCATTTTTTGGCAGCGTGAAAATACCGGAAAAACAACTATTAGGACTCTATTGTCAATTGTTATTGATGCTTTGCAGAAGTCTAACATTTTAGCCACAAAGCTGTTTCTTTATGTTGTTGCCGCTTGAAACCATCTATACGTTTTTGAACGGCTTTAATAATATTTATATGGTACTTTAATGCTGCTTGGAAAGTACCGTAAAGCTTATGCTTCTCTTAAAAACATCCATTTATTGTAATTGCACAGTACAAAAATGCAAGACGTGGGTTTTGGCACAACATTGTGAATTAATGACACAAGGTTATTTCTGTGTATTTAAGTGGAGTATTCCTTAATTTGGTGACTTCCTAGCCTGTATTTGCAATCTGAATGAATTTAAAGTCTGCTATTGTTGAACTTGAAGACAGCTTAAAAAGACTGTGGAAACAGTTTGTATAATTGTGAGTAAATTTTTCTCATATCTTATAGATTAGCCAGCAAGCTGTCAGTTTCTAAGCTAAAGGTGCCAGAAAAGCACTCGTGATGCGGGAAGAAGGTTACATTTGATCAGAGCTCTGAAAATAAAGCCATATTTTTATTGTTCTGCCTGTTCAATGTTGCCCTGGCAACCAACACCCACCATCTGTGCTAAGCTGGACCTCCTAACCCCATCCTCAGATTTCACACTTTATCTTCTTTGGTTTTTTTTCTATTCTCTCGTCTTTCTCTCCTTTTTACATGAGTCTATTTTCCATTCTTTGATGTTTGCGATCTCATTCAGGAAATCAGGTTTTCTTTCCGCGATTCACAGTGAAATTCTATGGCCTCCTTTGGGGGGCATCGGTTTGTAAATTGACGTTGATGTGTTAAAACCATGGTCCATTTATGAGTCCAGCATCTCCCACAGGTAGGCTCATAGGTGTCCGACAAGCTGTGAACCGCAAGCTTCTGGCCGGACCAATAACAGGACTGCCACGCAAGCGTGACTTCAACTGCGCAAACCTCATTTAGCACCATTCAGCCCCAGCGTCCATTACCGTGCCGGGCAGGTAGCAGATGGAGAATATTAAGCTAATGATTAAATGAAGCAGGCGGAAATTTTTTGATGGTTTCATTTGCGCCAGCAAATGTGGTCAATCATTACTCATTCGGCGCACAGAATTCACTTGGAGGTATTGGAATAGCCGGGCGTTTGGCACCGTTTCTCACGGCCGCGCTTCAGAGCGGGAGGTATTATTCTTAAGAGGTGTCGAACCTTGGCATTCTCAGCCTGAGAGTCATCAGCAGAGAATCAAAATCTACAGATCTATTTCAGTGCGAAACCACTTAACCGCCTGACTCATCTTTTGAAGGCGTGTTGTTCCCATCACGTACCTTACATACAGTTCTCACACAGATGCCTATTCATGTCACACACTCAGAGCTGAGATTTGTAAAAGCAAAAGTTCAGCTGCTCATTTTCACTTGCCTTTTGTAAAAAGCGGCTGCATTGCCAAACGTCAAGTGGTGAGCATGAATCATCCAGGTAGCCAAATTTGTATGTATTGCAATTATAGTTGGCAAAAACAGTGGGAAGTCAGTGGGTACCGTCAACTATGTGGTTACTATCATTTATCAAAATACCCTCTTTTGTGTTCAACAAAATAAAGAAACTCATGCATGTTTAAAGGGACACTCCACTTTTTTGAAAATAGGCTCATTTTTCAGCTCCCCTAAAGTTAAAATCTTGATTTTTACCGTTTTGGAATCCATTCAGCTGATCTCCGGGTCTGGCAGTACCACTTTTAGCATAGCTTAGCACAATCCATTGAATCTGATTAGACCATTAGCATCACGCTCAAAAGTGACTTTCACTGCAGCGGGCACAATGATATTACGCAGCGCCCGAAAATAGTCCCCTTGGTAACTTTCAATAGAGGGGACTATTTTAGGGAACTGCGTAATATCATTGCGTGTGCTGCAGCCATGTTACGACTGCAAAGTCTTTGATTATTACGCCAGAATGAGAATATAGTTCCTAGACATACCTGCCTAAAAAATCGCAACTTTTAATTTTCTGTCGGTTACACAATGTAACTACAGAAGAGTCAAGTTTTAAATAGGAAAAATATCGAAACTCTTTGGTAATTTTTGAGCGCGAGTATGTTGTTGAAAGCAATACTGTTATCATCTGTTATGACACCGCCAACTACTGGACTGGCATGGATAATGCAGCGTATTTAGTAATTGTTTTGTTTTTCTGGTTCCATGTATAAGTGATCATTTTAACAATGTTGGGGTCTAACAATGGTAAAAAAGTTAACATTTTAAGTGCATTGTTGTTGTGTAAATCCCGCTTAAGGTTCACGGTGTAGATTTTTAGCGGCATCTAGGTTGTAAATTGCATCCAACGGCTCAGTTCACAGCTCACCCCTTACTTTAGAAATGCATAGAGAAGATACGGTAGCCGCCACAGGACAAACATGTCATCGGCTGAGACAGCATAGTTACAAAACACGCTCTCTAGAGCAGTTACTGTAGAAACATGGCGGTGACATCCATGTAGCAAAACCTGTGGTGTACATAGATAAAACGGCTCATTTTGTAAGGTCTTTATACACCACTGATAATATAGTTATGTATATTTTATTGCATTTCTATTAAGAGATCCTCCGAAAAGTTACACAATGCACCTTTAAGTGTCTTGAAAGAGATGAATGTTTTGCTTTGATTCTCCGTTTCCAATAAAAGTCTGGAATTTCAACGAAATAATCCTGCCTGGATTTATCCCACCATTCCCCTCTCAGTGGGAGCCTAACTGGTGTTATATGACTGTCAGGGGTCAGTAGGGCACGTGTTTGTGTATGTGTTTGTGTGTGTGAGGGTAAGGTGCGCCGTTCCCGGGGGCAGCTGAATAAACAGCCCTGCCCTCAGATGCTCCACGGTGTCACTTTTTCAGCCAGGTGCACTACGGGAGACCAGCACTGACCTGATCTCAAAAACATGGCACTCGGTTCATGGCAGCTCCTGCCTGGGAAGCCAGAGACATTGCCTGGAACATTGACAACGACTTTACCAGGATCCTCCGGATGTTTGGTTGTATTGTGTCAAAAAAACGATCAGCAGTTACAAACTCTTCAGGCGAAGAGCTTTACAACCAATAAACATGATTGTCCACATGGAAAACACAGACAACAGGATAGCAGACGTTCAGTAGACACTATTCACCAATCACATTTTGGAGTTGATGTTCCAAGCTGAAGGTTTGAGGAGAGAGCATCTGGCTTTTGCGATGAACACCTTCTGTTTTCGTTTGCATCCCTCTGTGGTGACGGGTGGCGAAACCGTTTATCATTTATTATTTCTAACCGTATACTATACTGCTCTTTTGTTTGGGATATATATGGTTAAGGAGTCATCATAAAGTCTCATTTTAGGAGGGAAACTTTGTTACCGCAGAGTTTCATAAGTACTTAACTCGGTTAGGAGGCTCAAATGAAGACAGCAGCCTCTTACTTTGTGGTTAAACTTCATGATATGAAGATCCTGAGAAACTGCAGATGTCTCTGCGTATAATGTGGCGGCTTTATGACTGCCATTGCCGTTTGAAACTAATGGTAATAGTCTTGAAGAATCATTTTTCTTTTCACTATGTGATTGAGACCTGAAGGCAGGTTTTAATATGGCGCTCGTTGTTCATTCGGTGAAAAGAATAGATTTATTTTAGCAATTTAACATTGCTGTATTCTCTCACAGGACAAAAGCTGAAGTCAGGAATGTGTAAATGCAATGCTATGGCAATTTGTACGTATTTTACGAGGGGGCGAATTCTAATTAATTTGTATGACCACATTTGTACATTTTTGTACGATTCGCTTCTGCCCCTATGACGTTGGGGTTAGGGGTGGAGTTTTGTTATTGTTTTTTTTTATGATAATCAAACGTTTTTCTGGGACTCACTTTGAAGGAATTATGCCTCAATTATAAAGGTGTAAGAAATTTATTTGCAGTATTAACTGTACTTACTGAGATTGATTTTCAGGTGTTTTACTCTATAGGCAGGTTTTTCTAAGATAAAAACATACACTCAAAACATTTTTTGCATTTTTTCAACCCATAGTTGGGTAACAACCACCCAGCATAGGGTTATTTATAACCAAACAGTTGTGTTTGTCCATATTTGACCCAACTTTGGGTTATAACAACCCAGCATTCTTAGAGTATGGCATGTTTTTATTTATATAAAATAATAAATTATAAAAACGGATGTTGTCTTTAATTTCGAATTAAAATTATGTTCACTGTAATAAAAGATTTGTTGTTTCAACTTCAAAAAATAAGTGTTTGTGCTGCCTTTTAATTTTGAGTTAATTTTATTTAAAAATATTAGTTAATGAGCACCTATTGTCCAATTCATGTTTTTACATTTTCTTTGGTGTGTAAGTGTGTATTAGTACATGTTAACGATATGCAAAAAGTACAAACCCCAAAGTAAACGATGACGTGAGTTATCGCTCCAACGTAAATCTCTTTTCTTGGACTCCAACAAACACACAAATTGTAGGCAACAGTTTACTTCCTGAGATTGGTGATGTAGACAAGACCGACATTATCATAATTCCTCCCGCTTGGACTCACAGCCTGTAAGTTAACTTCTGTTAGCATTGCATTATGAATGAATCTTTCAAACATGGTAAGAAGCGTCACATTTCCTGCTGACGTCAGAGGTATTCAGGCCAATCACAACGTACAGATTAGCTGGCCAATCAGGGACACAGAGCTTTTCAAATCCGTGAGTTTAAGAGAGTGAAATCTGGAGCTACAAAAATGTACGGTATGTGGAAAATAATGTGTTTTTAACCATAAACCACGCAAACACATTGTATTATACCAAATACACAAAATAACGTTGTTTTTTAGCAATGAAATAGGTGCTCTTTAACTAAAAAATCTTTTTAAGTTGAATTAACTCATACATAAACATTTTAAGACAGCACTTACCCTTACATTAAGTTGAAACAACAAATCTTTTTTACAGCGTACAAATTAGGTCTAAATAATGCACAAGATAAACAATACAACACAGTAAAGGAGCTCCTTTTTGAATATTCATTTAAATAACTGATCCCAATTGGATACACAACACAGAATGGTGTCTATCATTACAATTTTAATGTAATCACTGTTTTAGTTTTTTCATCACGTTCGGTGTTTGTTCAGTGTTTTCAGTCCTGAGGTTTTATGTTTTCCCATGATGAACCACTTCATATTAACTACACATTCAACAACAGTCACCACTGGCTCAGTGAATACAGATATGACAGCTACAGGTCACAGCGGAGTCTACAGAGGCACAAACTCATAAATCAACAACATTTTTGCCCCCACATCTGGGGAGTTCTTGTCACTTTCAGTGGCATTTTTGCCCCAAGCGTTGGTTAAGTTCTGACCTTCTATTCATATACGCCATAATCATCCAAAATAGCTCTATAAATCTTTATAATTGTTTGAATATGTGGTAGTTTAACAATAGAAAGTCTGTGTACTCTTTTGTAATGCATTTTTCTTTTCTATGAGCCTCAATTTGATGAATTTGACACAAATTTGCAAATAAGTCATTTAATGTCTCGTCAGCCGAACGATCCGTGCAAGGTACACAAAAGCACAACGCACTAAACAGACAGTAACAGCATCATTTTCATTCATGCCATTAAATACGCTGTCTACTTTGACTACTAAAGCCATGTCTGGTGAAAACAGCTGTTCCCAGCTGTTGAGCCCACAAAATCATTTAAATAACTGCAAATCAGGAATGTCTTACAATTCCCAAACGAGACCCAAAACCAGTTGCATAGAGTCTTTAAACCAGAAGGGAAATGCGTCCCTGTAGGCCACATAGCACCGTAGCATATTTAGTTCGAAAAATTAAGATTTCACAGACTGAATACTACTTAAACAAGGCCTAATGTTTCAAAACTCCTTATCTTGTTCACTGATCCTCACACAACACAATCTCAGCTCACTTGGTTTGCCAGCTTTCCCTTTCATTACAGAAGACATATACGGGGTTAAAGTAACGAAACTGGCTCGCTACTATACAATAATGGTTTCCAGTCCTCTTGCCTCCGGTGTCCCCAGCTGTTGATCGAATTCACAGAGGAACATTCTTTACCCCACCAGACCTCCTGTGTGAAACTCAATGAAACTCAGCGTCAAGAAAAGCGAGAACCACAGCGGAGGTATACAGGCTTTGTGTTTTGTATTAGCCTGCGAGAGGACGATACGTTTGAGAGAAGGAATGATTAATTGTTAATGTTCTGGGCGTAAACAAGCTGGCAGAACCAGGTGCGTGCGGCCACCGCATGAGGTAAAGCTGATAATCTCCAATGGTAATGATGATTTCGGCCTTTACTAGCCTTCGGTTTACAAGCGCACACACTGTAGATGCGTGCTGCTTGTGACATCATCGAGGCATGTGCTTTCTGACTGAAAAAAAAAGGGGTCAGTAGGGAGTGTGTGTGCGCCGAAACGCCCAACTGTCTTGCTGGTTGGGTGGTCACGGATGCTGATGATTTTTGAAATGCTTGCCTTCCTGCCCTCCAGGTCTTCAGGAAACCCTCCTTTTTGTGCACCAGACGGGAGCGAAACCACAGCAAAAGAGCGCTTACAGTTGAGACGCTCGGCGTGTAACACTATACGTTAACTGATGGACACATGTCCTACATGTACATACTGTAAGGTAATAGGAATGATCTGGAAAGTCAAACAGAATGATCCCACCTCCTTAAGATATGTGGCATGCCAGGCCTGTTACTGATACTTGTCTGAGGTATGATGGGAATGAGAGGTGTGACCGCTGATTCAGCAAAGGGGACGGCCACGTTGCCCCCTATCTGGTTTTGTCTCTCTGGTTCTCATGGACGTCTCTCTCAACGTCATTCAGGTTACAGTAATATAACTGCCAACTAAAGCCACTGGAACTCGGCAGTGCATAAGCCGGAAAATGCGAATTGTGCTATGAAAGGCGATCCGTGCTGGAATACCATGGATATACTGTTTCCTTCCTAATCAGCCAGCTTGAGGAAACCAGAGATGGCCAACTGTCTGCCTCCTTATTACCGTCTCCAGGGACCTTGACCGCATGTCATCCCCTGTCCCAGACGTTGTATTTGCTTGCGAGAGGAAGTGTTTAAATGTTTCTGTTGCACGTCTATGGAATATCATGCTTGTCTCAGCACAAGTGCCATGAAACACAGGATCATGACACCCTCTCTCTCCGTCCTTCCCTCCTCTGCGTGGTCAGATTACAGTTAATATATTCTGTTATCTGTTCTACCTTTGGCTCTGTATTCCTACATTTTAGTGCTATTGCTACAGATCAGGATTCCCAAGCTTTGTTAAAAACTGAATAGGCTGCATCAGCATCCATCTAAAATTATACCTCAAGCAGCAACTCACTCCACACAAATCGCATTTTTACTCAACCACACATGACTAGATGATCCTTGTTTACTTTACCGTCACTGCTTAGTTTTATAATAGACATTTCCCTTAATTTTTTCCACCATCTTGGAAGAAAATTTGATGGAGGCGTAGTATCAGTGAACACATGCAATGATGCATGAGATCTTGGCTACCCTGCTGTAAAAACAGATTGAACCAGCCTAAGGTGGTTAGCTGGTCCAGACTGGTCTGTTTTGATGGCTTTGGAAGGGTTTTGGACTCTTACCAGTTGGTTAGGCTAGGAGACCAGCTGGCGGGTTTGCATTTTATTGCAAATACTAAGCAAGGCTTTCTCTGCTGCTATTACAGATCCTAAAATAAATATGATTCTTTTCACTAAGAAAAAGCTTCTAATGAATTTGAAAGTTGGAGATATTCTGCAAAATGCATGTCCAACCCTGTTTCTGGAGGGCACCTCTCAATATTTTAGTTTCAACACACCTGTCTCTATTTTTTTTGAACAGCTTATAAGTGTGTTTGATTGGGGTTGGAGCCCTCCAGGGACAGGATTGGAGATCCATGTTCTGCATCAATTACTGAATTTATCAAACAGGACCGGAGGGTTGATTTTTCACTTCAGATGCCCTTTTGCATTGTTATAGCAACTTTTCCCTAATATGTCAGTTACCTTAGTATTGAAGTTCAACCTGGGCTGGCTGCAGCATTTACTCCCATATCTGCTTTTTATCTTCAGTTCAAGTTCATAAATGCTTTTGCAATGACGAAACACATCTTTGGTAGGGTAGGTTGGCTGTGGGATGTCCAAATTTAGCCCTGTTCATCAAGAAACTGTGTTTTCCTAATTGCAGGAATCACTTTCAAGTCCCAGACGTGCAATTCACAGGCTGCCACTGTGTAATTTACGCCGTTTCCCAAAATGATGACTTGGTTAACCAAAACTTTACAACCATCTCTCCAGATCCTAACTGCATGCGTTTTTTCTTTCTTGCAGAAGACCACCAGAAACAAATGAGTATCCAGTACAGCCATGGGCTGGGCACAGGGACCCTGCACACTACCCAAACCCACAGTCGGGCTACCACCCCAACTACCCCCCCAGAGATAACTACCCTCGCTCTGCAGACCCTCGGGTTGACTCTGGGTTCTATCATCCTCCTCCGCAGCAGAGGGGTCCGCTTCGGCAGGACGTGCCCCCTTCTCCCACTATTCCCCCTAGGGTCCCTCGGTACGACACCATGAACCGCGGCGGATACCGGAACACCAGCCCGGAACGCTTTGCGTACGGAGAGGCGCGGCATTCGGACCCGAGGCAGAAAAACCCTATGACTGCAGCTGTTTAACCTTTTTATTACTTTTCCTGTGTACAATGTTTATACTGTAAGCACCAATCATGGATATAGACATGTTTTACTAACAATTTCATATTCTCTGTTTGTCTGCCAAAGCTACATCTTTGAATTGTAATGATGCGGTGGTCATAGGGATAATCATTAATGAACCCTGCTGCACTTTTAAAGTGTTTCTTATTTGTGCACCTGTGTATTACTTCTATGTATGCGTGTGTGTGTGCGTCAGGATGAATTATGATCAATACCACTTTTATTAACACGATACTATACAATCTTTACAGTAAAACTGTGAAACGTACATAAATGTGTGGTAAAGAGTTTAAAGATGAAGGGTGTTGGGTACGTTTGAGCACTCCGTATGCTTCTTGAATGAAGCCTTACTTTTCTATGACTATTTGACTCCACATGGTCACCAGTCAATCGCTTTGTGATCCTGCAAGTGAAAGACTTTAATGTTGAATGACACTTTATAAGTGAATATCAGTAAGTCTTAAGTATTTCTCTTACGTGACACAGTACAGCCTTATGCTTAAACCGTCCCATATGTGACTATATTATATAAACAGAGAAAGATGAAGAGAATGAGCTTGTTTGTCAGGAAGAGGAAAGGAGCGTCCAAAGAACCTCTGACACAGAGGAAGGATGAGATGGGGCAGATCTTTACCCCATCAGCCGTGAATCTGGGCTTACAGCGTTCCCACCTGAAGCCACACCTATCACATTTTAACATTTGGAATGAGCCGTCGTATTAACCTGCAAAAATAAATTTGAATGTTTTGTACTCAAATTCTAGTTTAAAGTGTTTATGTATTTTTTCTATATACTATTTCACCTGTTTAATAATTACTTTTCTACTTACGGTACAAAAGGCCCTCTCTGCCTTCAGAGTTCAGGTTAACATGCAAGTATTATTGACCGTAGCATGTAATAATCACGTCAAACACATATGTAGCTTTTACATAACTAAATGATTTGTGCACCTAGTATCAGTGCTTACATTAATACCATGTAAAAAAAACTTGTCTTTTGTATGACACATTTACAATAAATATGCATTTGAAATAATGTGTGTCCTTTTGATATCTGCATAAACGTTCTTTGATTTAGTCATACTGTACCATACTGTACCTGCATGTGTGATCGTAAACGGGTTAAATTAACACACTAGTAATTACCAATTAGGATGAAGAGGTGATATGCATGTGTGATTATGGCCTAATTTCTAAATTTGAGATGAAATTGTGCCTGTTGGAGAAAGAAGAGTTGTGAGTTGTATGTGATAATTACAAAGGCCGCACCCCCCATTATCTGCTCTGGATTAATTAGAGCTCTGTGCAGAAGAGGAATACTAAAAGAGAGACATTAGGAGATATCACAGCGTTTGTTAAAGCCGCACCACAGGCATCACCAAACAGAATAGCAGAAATGAATGACTGTTTTCACAAGTTGCTGTGTCAGGCCATTTGTATATGTGAGCCTGCCTGCAAAAACCCAGCTAAAGTCATGATACATAATATTATCCTACATAATGTAAAGAACATTCTGTGAACATATAACCTGTCTTTAATATTGACTGAGTAAGATAATGTCAAAGATTAAAATGAATGAGTGAAAAGTTTACTTAAATGCTACTAGTATTATTATTAAATTGTAAGACTGGATTTCACAGACAGGGACACATATACACTCTGAAAAAGCCTGGATTGTTTCAATGCACCTAAACCTATAGCCATTGTTTTAACTGAACCTAGAAAATGTCCATATTTGACCCAGATGTGTGTTAAAACGAACTAGCATTTTATTTTTAGAGTGTGCAGAAATGTTAAAAGCATCACATCACATCTATGAATAAGCTTGCTTGCTTAGCTGTTCCTGCGCATTAAAAAGGTTAAAAACATCAGCATAGCATTTACTACATTACAGTCTAAAGCAGAGGTCAACCTTTTTCAGACGAAGGACCCCTTAGGGAGATAGTTAACCCAAAAATGAAAATCCTGTCATCATTTTCTCACCCTCATGCTGCTACCAACCTGTAGATTAGGTGACATTGGAGTAAAAAAAATCTAAAGTTCAGTTAAATGTGCTCACGTGAAACTTTCGTGTGTGCACGTAAAACTATCATGTGAGTACGTAAAACTTCCGCGTGCGCACAAGAAACTATCCTGTGCGCATATGAAACTATCGCGTTAGCACCTGAAACTATCGCGTGGACACGCAGTGGCGGAGCCAGAGTGCTAGTTGGGGTGCCACCCCTGTTGCCAACCCCCTGAAAACATTACACTGTTTGATTGTTTTACGAACATTTCTCAAATCTCCCAGCGGACGTGAATGCAAGCGTGCTGTTGCTGCTACACTTTTCATTAGGCTTGTTTGACTTCATGCGGCGATGCAAGAACCGACAGTCGGTTGACGTCAAAGTTCCGCGAGAGCGATTAAAAAGCAAACTCCTCCGTATGATTTCGCGAAACGCTCTCGCGGTACTTTGATGTAATCTGGCTGTCAATTCTTGGAGAGGGTTCGATTATAATTTCAAGTCATCTGAAGCCATTCCATAGCTTAATGTGAGGGACAGAAGTCTATCATTACATTAAAGTTTACGGAAACTCGTTCCCTCCTCCCTTAACATAACATGTCTAGACTTCTTTAAGCAATTTTCCTTGTGTTGTGAAATAGGCTAGACCTCAATATACTCAGATGTTGTCGTAATGTATTACTTTAGTATTTGTATTATTAGTAACGGTGTACTTATGGTAAATAATAACAAGCAAATTGTTCCAAATTGTGGTTTCTTCGTGAGGGGTGTAACCAAGTTTTCCTTTGTATAGGGACAGCAGTATGAAGAGAAAAAGCGATATTACCAACTTCTTTCTAAAGAAGCAAAAGTCAGGTGCAGATCAGGGCCAAACAGATCCCAGTTGTTCTATTTTTGCTGTATACTTAATGGGTGATTCTCACGAAACCATTGAAACACCACGGCACTAATGATTTTAGCTTTAAAATGTGTAATATAGTAACATTAAAAAGCATCAGAATTAACACAATACTGTGTTCTACCTTGCACAATGTGTGATTTCAACATAAGAAGTTATAATTGTAAATTTTATCTCATTTTCTGCTGAAATTCTCATTACCGCAATGTGTCCGGCTGTGTTTGAACATGCGTTCTGTTGTAATTTAATCAAATTAACACAAAAATATTAAGAAAAAAAATAAATGGATGTTTTGCTAGACTACTTTATATGACAGAAAAAATATTTACTGAATATTCATGTATAATAATAATGAAGAAAATTAGGAAAATTATGTGTCCATGCCTGATGTTCTCATCCTCCGCAACACTTTTTGAGAACAGTTTAAGCACACATACAGAATTTTAATAAAGTTTGATTTTGAGTGACCAAGCACATGGACCAGTTACTTCAAGATGGCTACCAGGTAAGATCATTTTTTTACAGTTAATTTGAAATATTGTCTTGTCAGAATGCTTACACAACATTTTGATTATCATTACCGTAACAGATGCTTATTAAATGTTAATTTAATTAATAGAAGCATAATACTTTGATTTTAAATGCATGTGCAGAATCTCCAAATTATGTTCTTTCAGGTTTGTCATGTCATTTTGTAAATATGTCAGTGTTGATGTTTTCTGACTGTTGCGGTAATGAGATTTTTTAGGACTAATTTTTTTAATTATGTTACAAAAAGTGATAAGTAAAATATCATGATAAGTAAAAGTTTTTAAATTAATGTTCCCATTTACTCCAGACTTTGTTTTTCAATGTCTGGTGGGAAAAAAAGTAAATTTAAGCAATTTTTACATTTTCATGCTTGACATTTTTAAAACCAAGTTTTCGTGAGAATCACCCTAATACATATATAATTCTGTGTACATTTTTGGAAAATAAAGAACTTTAATTTAATCTATATACATTTTGTGGAAAATAATTTATTTGTAGTGTAATTGAACACTTTTTATATTGAACCCCCAAAATAATACCTTGCCCCTCTTTTGCCACCCCTGTTTTAAAAGTCTAGCTCCGCCACTGTGCACACGTGAAAGAGAAAGTTTCACGTGCGCACGTGATAGATTCATGTACACACACGATAGTTTCATGTATGCTCGCGAAACTAAACGCGATAGTTTCACGTGCGTACGTGATAGTTTCCCATGTTCACGTGATAGTTTCACGTTTGCTTTATGTCCCCTTAGAGGCTCCGTAGTATTAGTCCAGGGTTTATTAAACTTTTTTGGTGTGTGTGGCACGGTGTGTACTGTGCATCCCTTTATGCCCCAAAATGTATGACATAAAACTTTCGAAAACTTAAAATTTGAGTTTAAAAACATATTACAGTATGTAGAGCTGTTGGTTAGTAGCCTTTAATTACAGAATTTATGATAAATGAATGTATTTAGTTATAAAACTGCACCCCCATTCTCACAGGCCCCCAGTTTGAGAACCCCTGTATTAGCTTATGAATGCATTTTTGTTTCATGCATAATTTAAATTTTTTCTATTTTTGGAGGGCCCCCAGCAATACCACTACGGTCTTCCAAGGGGTCCCCACCCAACGTTGAAGACTCATGGTTTATAGTATTTTAGGCACAATAGTTGATGGATTACCTATTTCATGGTTTGATCCTGCAACCTTACCTGTTTGGAGCCTTGTTGTCCCCGCAGTGCCATCCCATTAGGAATCATCAGTGCAGCTCTTTGAAGGCTCTTCTTTACTCATGTAAATTACAAGCTAATTATGTTCTTTTTCTATTATTCTCCTGTATTTTTTCGCCCCCTGACTATTCGTTTCTTTTAATAGTTTGTATTTTTTTCTATCTTTATTCATTTGTTCTTGTGTATGGATGGCTCATTTCTCTCAGAGTACAACGATGTAATTGCACAGTCGTTTGGCTCTCCCAGAATTCATTTGGGATGTGTAATTATTGAAAGTTATTATTAGGCAAAGTTTTAATTAGCATTTGAGGCCGTAGCAATTATACATTTCCATTTAGTGTGGCTGCGCGCGCTGTCACGGCTGACAGGGGGACGGAGGTCTGGGCTGCATGTTTTGGTGGCGATGCAGCTCTTATATATATGCTGAATGGGTCTTTAAACAGTGGGATTAAATTATTATGCTGTCATTCACACCACACATTCAATGGTTTAGTTCTTTAACACGAATCATTACTTTGTTACTAATTTATTTTGATTAAATTAGACATTTTGTATATCTTCTATTTTGTTTATTTTTCTCTAGCTTCACATTTATTCCTTTGATAAACACATTTATGTGTGTTTTCAAATGTATGATCACATATGGTTATTATTGACTCTTGACAAAACGTTAAATGCTCTTTTTATATTAGAAAAGCTATATTTTTTGTATATATTCTTCCTCGCTCCCAACTCACCATCTATCCCTCTCTCTCTCTCTCACTCATTTATCCAAATTCAATATCAAAAAAGTCACTAGTTTGAGTATTTGCAACCCAAGCAGTTCTTTGGTTTGAAGATTTTATCTATGAAACAGCATGAGAGTGGCATTTTGTGGAAAACTGCTGAAATGTACTGGTTGAAACGTGCTTTAGATTGGTAAGAATGTTGTTTTCTTTCTTTGTAAGTGTGTGTGAATGCATGCTGGGAGTCTGATTTATGATGGTTGTGACAGACAGTCTGGAGTTGTTTCCTCTCGTCCCTCTGTTTGAGCTTTAGAGCTTAACGGCAGCATAAAGACGCTCATTTAACATTTCCACAGCTCTGAGCGAACGTCGCCAACGGTTGTTTTGTACTGTAGTTACTGGTGCTTAAAACCTCACATTTGTCTTTTGTGCGATTTTAGTAAATACAGATGCTTTCAAAAGCCCAGATCAAATCGACTTAACACTGATTCCTGAGGAGTGGGACAAAACAGGCAGTGGAAATAAAAATAAAGGTTTATGCATTATTAAGTTCTTTTGGATTAATCTGTTGTTCAGCTGTGCTCCGGGTTGACATATGGTTGTGATACAGAATATACAAGCACAATTCCTTTATAAAAACATATAAATTCTGCCACAGCCTACAGCGTGTGACCTTGTTAAACTTATATTGGGTAAAATATGGAAACAGGACCTTCAAAACAAAGGCTGACATTAATATGCCTGATTTTTAAATCTGCCTGTGAAAACCCAGCTAAAGTCATTTTTATTGATTTATTGTTTTCTACATAAAATCATCCTGCATAATGTTAAGAACATTCTGTTTAAATATAAACTTGATATCTTTAATATTGACTGAGTAAGGTCATATCAAAGATTGAAATCAATGTAAAACTCTTTCAAAAAAAAAAAAAAAAGAAATCAAATTAATTAAAAATATTATGTCAACAGGTTTCCATGTACTGTTTTAAGTAATCTCAACAAACAATAATTTAGTTCATTTTACAAAAGAAGTTTAAGTAAACTTAACTAACCTTAGTAGAGTCAACAAACAACAATTGAGTTAATTGTATATAAAAAAAATAATGACAAAAAAATTAAATAATGCCATTTTATAAACTTACTTACTGACGTACCTATTTAATGGTGCTACACTTCTGCAAGAGAGTGCCAGAACAACAATTACCCATAATACACTGCAAAGTCCTCAGCAAGTCTTTATTGGTTTTATTAATCTGTTACTTTTATGCAACAATGTTATGTTGGCTGAATAAATAATTTTTAAGTAAAGCTGACAAGACACATTTTTTTGTTGAATGAACTAGATTAAATTAAGTTCACACTGTTAAAAGGGTTATTTTTTTAAGCAATCACAACATGAAAGAATTAAGTAAAATTCGCAAAAGTGAAAGTTCATTTTTTTGAGTAATATTATCAAAATCATCCAATTAAATTGTGTAATTGTGTTAAAACATTTCAGGGATCATCTATATTTAATTTTACTACTATTTTGTAAACTAATGGCAGGAAGTTTACACTGTTATAAAAAAACTTAAAAATGTAAGTTACCTGGTTGCCTTTAAGTTTTGAGTTCATTGTCAATGTTGTGTAAATGTTTTGTAAATGTTGTGTCAACTAATATTTTTTAAAGGGATATTTCACGTTAAAATGAAAATTCTGTCATCATTTACTCATCCTCATGTTGTTCTAAACCTGTATGAATTTCTTTTTTCTGATGAACACAAAAGAAGATATTTTGAGAAATGATGGTAAACACACAGCATAGGCCAGGGGCGGACTGGCCATCTGGCAGACCGGGCAGTTTCCCGGTGGGCCGACGTACTTTTTGGGCCGATCCATCTCATACTATTTTTGTCTGAGCAGCCCAGTTAGCGTCTTTTTTTTCCTAGACAGACCGGCCCACTGACATTTAAGCAGCAGCCCATTGGTTATTTTTTTTAAACGACATTAAGCTGGCCCAATGACGGACCAGCCCAGTCATTGTCCTTTTTTTACCCTAAATAGACCGGCCCACTCACATTTAAGCAGCAGCCAATTGGTTATTTTTTTTAATGACATAAAGCTGGCCCAATCACCGCTTTGGTCTCTGTGCAAGCGAGCGTGCAACGTCGGTCAGTTCACTCAAGGGAGGTGCAGAAAAACTGCGCGACAAAAAGAAACAGACTCTTCAGGCAGACGCTGGAAAATAACACAACTGTTTTCTTCAACTCGCGTCGCTGGTGATGATGATGATGATGATGGTGGCGCGTGGCACTGGCAGCACCAGCACGCAAAATGTCAGTGAGGAGAGGGAGAGAGAGACGAGGGAGAAGTGAGTTGCGGTAAGCAGAACTGCTTTCAAAACACAAGTTTAGATAGATACCCCTTGATAAAACCAAGTCAAAAACACACAATTATGGTGATAAAGCTGCAACAAAATAATTGCACTCTTTGCTCTGTGACTACAACCCAGTCAATATTTGACGACACTTGACCATTCGTCAATATGTGACGCGGAGGGTATACCTTTCGCGTCATTTTTTGACGAACTGGGGACTTCAATACTATTACGTCCGTTGCATTCTCTTCTCCTATTTTCTTACCATTTTCGCGTCGGTTTAGGGTTAGATTTACATAATGACATCCCTACCCAAACCTAACTCTAACCCCAACGCCAGGTGACAACTGTTTCTAACCCCAACGCCAGGTGACAACTGTTTAATTTCGCGTACACTGTTTAATTTCGCATACACTGTTTAATTTTGCATAATCTAACCCTAAACCGACGCGAAAATGGTAAGAAAATAGGAGAAGAGAATGCAACGGACGTAATAGTATTGAAGTCCCCAGTTCGTCAAAAAATGACGCGAAAGGTATACCCTCCGCGGCACATATTGACGAATGGTCAAGTGTCGTCAAATATTGACGACATGGGGTGAGACTGTGTTAGTGACTACGAGAGTGTATCTGATTCGTAGATTTTTCGTTGATTGTCTGTTTCAAAACGTGTCATTTCTCTTCAAGCAAAATCAAACAATCCAGGACATCTGCTTACAGACAAAATATATGTTTATTGTATATAACAACACAATTGACAGATAATGTTAAAAAGCTCTATTACTGTAATCACACAAGTTTAGTTCAGTGAATGTAGTAGTGAATACTTTCCTGTAAGTACTGCAAGTAATAATCAGTTTTTAATATTACTGTAAGCAGCACTTGTATTTTGTTAAAAGTCAGCAATTCAATGGCAAATTTTGCCAATTGCACCATCTCTGGTGTCCTGTTCTTCATCATAGGGTACTCTTCATCTGCCTCTCAGACTGTTTACAATCCACACAATTGGTAAAGAATACCATTAGAAAAAAGCGTGTACAATTTTGAGTTGTTGTGTTTGCTTGATGACAACTGAGTTGTAGTTGTGTTCATCTTTAGCAGCCTGCCTGTGTTTAGCATTTATAAAACAAGTTCATTGCAGTGTAAAATGTGTGTTTTACTCAGAAGTTTGTGTAGAGTTTAGCCAAAAGAGTGCATGACGAATGTGTTTAGGCCGCTGTGAATTTGGTTCAGAGATTGGGGTTTAGTGTTTTAGCAATTCAGAAAAACTGTAATCAACATATAATATGACAGTTAATCAGATAGGAATATTTTTGTTGTGTTCATTATTTATTATAGGCTACGGTGTGTAGTGAATAGTGTTTTTAGGACCTAACAAAAATGTTTACAAATGTTTGAAGGATGAAGCTTGTTTAAGGATTCATGTGGATTATACAGTTTTACTGCATTAATAAATAACACGTTCTAGAAGTGTTTGTTGTTTTATGGAATTGGAGTTGCTATTGCTTAAAGGCGTGCAAAGATGGGTGGTATTTGTAAATATATGTAGTGTGGGCCGGTTTGGGCCAAAATGCCAGGGCCGAATTTTTGTCCCAGTCCAGCCCTGGCATAGGCCCTATCACACATCCGGTGCAATATGTGACGCAAGTGTCTTTTGCTAGTTTCAACCCAGCGCAATTATCATTTTCACGTTTAGTGCCATGTTGTTTAAATAGCAAATGCATTTGCGCCCTATGTTGCGCCCATGGGCGTTCTGGTCTGAAACAAGGTGTGTTCAGGCGCATTGTTAGTGCGTTGCTGTTTTAAGGCAACTAAAATAGACTATGCCATTTACCAACTACAACCTGGTCTAAAGTCTATGACGCAATAGTATTTTTGTTATTTAATGAGCGTGTTTAATATGCGCATATAAACGGGACGACAACACGGGTTTGCTTATCACATACATGAATGCGCAGCAGCACAAAAACGCTTTTAAATATGAAAGATTAAAATGTAAAAAAATATTATTGAGTCTCTTGGACATAAATGAGGACCGATTATGAGACGTTAGAGGCGCAAAGAGCTGCTTCACCTGTAGCCTGGTAAATAAATGCTTTGCTTTAAACAAATGCATCTGTTTTTAAATCTATTTTAAATGCTTTCCCATGGATTTATTGTATATGATGACTTTGTGCTTGTGGATATGGTGAGATGAGAACCTTTTTTAAATAATGCTTTAAAAAGAAACATGACGCTCTCCGAGTGCTGAAACTTTTCGGCTCTCCCCATATTTTCAAATTATTTTATGTGATTATGTGTAGGATATCAATACATTTACAGCAATTAAAAGCCTGCTATTTTTACTCCCATGACTAAAAGAAAATGGCTTTTAAAGGGTTTAATCCAAAAAATAACAAGTGAAAACAACAAAATTGTTTAACATTAATCTTAATTGGTGGTCTTCTTCCTCAGCTTAGTTTTTCAGTTTACAAACTCCGTTATCTAAATAGGGATTAGACATAGCGCCAGCGCAACTGGCTTTTAAATGGGGGTGAGAGATAGGATTCTCATTGGTTTATTGCACGTTACACCGAAAACATACCTTTTACCCCCTTACAAGAATAGGAACAACTCTTTTTGACCCTGCGCTCGGCGCACAAACCATTTTTCCTGTCATTAAATTAGCAAAAGTGGAATTGAAAATGCCCATTATGACCGTGCGCCACAGACTTCCATAGTAGGAAAAATATTTTAAAAGTATTGTGATAAATGATGAAGAAACTAATTTGATAAATGATGGTAAGCACACAGTTGACAGTACCCATTAAAATCCATCTTTTTTTATTCCTACTATGGAAGTCAATGGTCACTATCTGCTGTGTGACTACCATCATTTTTCAAATATCTTCTTTTGTATTCATCAGAAAAAAATAAATTCATACAGGTTTAGAACAACATGAGGATGAGTAAATGATGACAGAATTTTCATTTTAAAGTGAACTATCCCTCCCAAAAATTTAAGTCAACCAAATTTTAAGTTTAACTATTTTTTACAGTGCATGTTTCAAGAATCCCTAGTAAATAACAGAGATCCCTTCTTTATTCCCTCTGGATTTAGACTCCAGACCTTCTGGAGATATTGAAGACACACGGTCAAAATTGAATTAACTTAAAATTTTAAAGCAACCAGGTATCTTACTTTTTTTAAGTTTAACCAACTTTTTACAGTGCATTTTTTAAGAATCACTAGTAAATATCTCCTAGATATTCCTTCTTCTTTATTCCCCCTGGAGATATTGAGGACATGCGGTCACGCCGTCGACCCCATACAGAGCTCATGCCTGAGTGTAAAGCAGTGCTGACAACAGTATCACTGATACCACAACCCTGAAAATGTATTCCCCATGAAGGTCACAGGCAGAGTATTAAGATGCCTGCCTCAGCCCTATTAAAGCACAGTTGCATCTGGCCGGTATAAATTCCATTTCCTGTCCTCGTATCAGTGTAATGGTGCTTGCAAACACCGGAGCAGCTGTTTCCCTTCTGGCTGTGGTTTTCTGCCATACCCACTCTTGACCCAGACATATTTTGCAGAGAGGAATAGCCAGAAAGCAAGAACGAATCAGAGCTTGCGAGAGAGAGAGGGAGTCCTGGCGTAGTTTTGTTTCCCTCTCTATTAGGCCTTACAGCAATACAATATTCCCTTTGTCTCCTGAGGTTGGCCCACATTCCAAGAGTGGCTCAGGGTTGTTGTGTTTTTTACTTCCTGCGGTCAGACTGCGTGCCAGGGGTCTCATGACACAGGTTCACCCAAAGCTTCCTGTAGGTCACAACAAGGCCTGTAAACTCTTGAGAGAGTATTTGTCAAATGCTGTGTTGATTCGGATAGCGAATTATTCGCAAATGGTCTTGAGCTCGACAGTAATGAGGGTAAAAATATGATGTCTCTGTTCTGAGTGCACGACTGTCTTCGTGTAAACCCGGCTGGTGCTTTCATCCACGCTGATGCTATTTGTGAGGGAATTTGTAAGCTGATTGCAAAAGAGTCATAGAAGCAAGTTTCTTCATTCACTTGAAATGCAAAGAAATGGGAACAAATTGACCTGCATTCAGAAATCAAGACGGATCTCATCTGGTTTGTTCTCGTCTGATTCATTCTTTCAATCAGTTAGTTCACTCTTCTCCTCACCCTCCTCCCTTCGCATCTCTGGCTGATTTTCGGGCTGATAAGCTTTTCATTTAGCTGTTTTAGTGTTCTGGTGGATGTTTCTGCTTTTCGCAAAATGTTGACTGACCCACATTCTCTTTCATACATTTTACATGTTAAAGTTAACAATGGCATTTAAATAGGAACATACAGTAATGTTCTGGGAACAGTCAGTTGTGAATGGTCAATGATAGATGCAAATTTCTTTCCTGTTTATTTCCTATTCAAACAAGAAGTTGGGGCACATACCTGTATCAATAGACATATACTATCTAATAAAAACCAAAAGTTTTTGTTACAAACCTTTTGCTTGTTATTACATTTGTTACCTCAATCAGTGATGGATGTTCATTTACATTCTAGAGAGCATTTTATAAATAAAACGTGGGAAATGAATTCTCAGTAATCTTTATATGCATGGGGAAAATTGAGAGTAATATCTTTGACCTTTTTAAGAAAAATGTAATATAATATATAATACCTATTATACATAATGATCATTTATTTATGCACATGGCAGCTGCTGTTATCCTAAGGCACTTAAAGTCCTTTCAATCTATATTTTATCATTTGTGTATTCATGGGAATCAAACCCATTACCTTTGCCCTTTATATTTAAGCTACATGTATTCATTTAGCAGACTTTTTTAGGCATACAAATGAGAGAGCATTAAACATGTTGCACAAGAAGCAAACAATAAGCGTGGTTTAAAAAACTATATGGACACTCTCATAAAAAGGTACACTTGACGGAAGTTGTCACTGGGGCGGTACCTTTTCAAAAAGTACACTTTTGTTCCTAAAGTTTGTTCCATATTGATACCTCTGAGGTACATGCTGGTACCTTATGGCGCTTTTCTATTGCATAGTACCCCACGGTTTGATTTGGGTCATGTCGGGTCAGCTCACCTCACTTTGGCATGGTTAGCTTTTCCATCGAGTTTAGTAACACTTCGGAGTGGGAGGGATTATAGGCGTGTCGTTCTATTTGCGCTGCCTACTGCTGTGACATCATACAAGTGAGAGCGTCGTTGTACATTTACATACATTTATTTATTTTTCAGTCTGCCACAAAATTAAAATTGACCACCACAAATAGATGTTTGTGCATCACGTGTTTCACAACCTCTGTCTCAGTTTCTGTACAAACACCTGTGGCATCAGTCGACGCGCTCCGGTTAGCCTCATTTAAGTTGCATTTAAGCATATATGTTGATGTGCGCATCGCGAATGTGCTGCCACAAACTGCAAGTCTGGAAAAAAACATGTATGGTGTTCCTGATTCTCAACCTGTGGATGTTTTTCATCGCTAAAAAAGGAGTTTGGGAACTTATAGCAGAGCACAGATGACAACATGTTTGCTTGAGACAGCACAAGCTAGCATGAAGGTAAAGCTTATCTTTTACATGATAGCAATGATGCTGGTAGTGATGAAATCACAATCAGACCAATCAGTGATCTACAGTGTTTTCGCCTCATGTTTTGGTATCAGCTCAGCTTGCTTGGAACCCCAACTGAGGTGGTACTAAAAAAAGTATTGGGTACTACGTACTGCACCCAGTGGAAAAGCTCCCAAAAGTAAGCTGACCTGACCCAAACCGTGGGGTACTATACAATGGAAAAGGGCCATTAGTGGTCCATAATGGTACCTCAAAGGTACAAATCTGTACCTAAATGGTACATAGAGTATTTAAAAGAGGAACTATATTGTATGGCGTAATAGCACTTTTGGGAGTACTTTGACTCACCTGAAAAGTCCGCTCCCCTTCTCACTCTCATAATGGGAGAGGGAGGGTGTTACTGCGCCGAGTCGAAGTACTCCCAAAAGTGCTATTACGCCATAAAATATAGTTCCTCTTTTAAATCCGCTTAGAAAAGCGCTACGTTTTATTTTGTACCACCAAACTTGCTCGTATAACTTACTCGTCTTAAATAGGAAAAACGTTGATGTGTTTGGTCACTTCTAACTTTATCTCTAAATGGTACCATTGAATGAATGGGGCTAAGCTAAATGCTATCGAAGCGTCGCAGCGCGCTCCAGCGCATATGTGCACGCACACAGATGATAGAGGGATGTATCAACAATTCTTAAGGTAATAACATATTTTAATATTGAAAATGAGTAGACTATTCCTTTAAAGTAACATACACAGTTATTTACACGATATACAATAGCATACAGAACATACCTGGGAGGCTGAATAAATTAACACGACAAGCCAAATCAAGTCAAAAAGGTCCCAAAGTCATTCCGCAACACTGAATCCATTGAATTACATAAATACAGGAGCAGCATAGAGCGGACTCTCGCGGCTGTAGACGGTAATGGTGTCTTTTGGTTTATATGAAATAATTTTGACGGATAAGTCGCACCTGACATCAAATTCCAGGACCCGCCAAACTATGAAAAAAGTGCAACTTATGGTCCGGAAAATACGGTACTTGTGTTCTGGGCATCATGCAAGACCCAGCAAAAACCCATTCACTCCTTCAACTCAACTTCAGAGAAAAAATGGTCAAAAGGTCTCCCTTAGCTATCACATAGCTATCATATTCAAAAAGTGCATCTAGAGTTCATAAAAGTACCTCAGAGGTACATACAAGTACCAAATGTATACAAATCCATAGCAAACGGTACACATTAAGGCATTTTAAAGCAACACTATGTAGTTTCCATGTAAAAATGACTTGCAGCTCCCCCATGTGGTTGAAAAGCGCAACAGTGCTTGGGATCAGACACTCTTCTGCATGCAGGGGGAGGGGCGGGGCTGTGTGCTCTACCCTCCACCGCCACTTTCAGAGAGTGCTTGTTGCAGCTAGGAGGCTACTCAGATTGCAGCAACAATACAATTTGTCCAGTTAAAAGTTGTTCTATCACTGAAATAATTTTAGAGACATTATTTAAAGGTAAAAAAAAACTACGTAGTGTTGCTTTAAAAGGGTACTGCCCCAGTGGCAGCTTTTTTGACAATTTTTCTGACCTTGTACACTAACATGTAGATGTCACTAAACCTTGACGTGGACTTAAATCCAGAAAAAGCTTTAAAGTGTAGAACTAACTGCCTCTTAAAACCACAAAATCCTGTATCTTGGCTATTATTTCTATAATCGTAGCGGTCAACTGTGTTTTATTTTGTCGGGAGCCTCTGTACAACTGGAGCATCACTACACTAACTGGAGCCTGCAGCTAATTGCTTTGTTTTTGCACCCTGTTACTGCTTTCTTGGGAGCATTCTCTCTGTTCACCCCGTGCTTGGATCTCACAATTACTGTCAAAAAGGCATTCACTTCCACAGGAAATTTTCTTTAAAAAAACGCTTGGAATTTCTTTGGCTCCAAGTGACAGTGTAAATAGTCTGCGCAGACATGTGCTAGTATTTAAATGGTTTTGCATTAGGGAAGCCGAAGTCTAATCCAAAACCACTGAAGTGTCCAAGCGGAGTGATTTGAAAAGGCAAAGCCATTTAGATCTGCTCCTCACAGATACAGAGCGCTTGAGCGACCCTCAGAGAACTCGCAATTTACGCCGCTGGAAGATCGCTTACATACTTCACACAGCTATTTGGGTGAGAAAATGCAGAAAAGGGGATTTTCCGCCACACGTAATTTACGGCCTAGATTACCTACATGTGTTGTTTTGTGGTGGCTCGTGATAACGGAAAAAAATAAATATTTAAATATATATAAATACGCAAAATTGAGGAAAAATGCCTCCTGCAAGTTAAGCGCAGTTCAAACCGCAGCAAGAGAGGAAAGCAGAAGATGGAGTCGCCGTGGCAACGGATGCTGTTGATATGTTGCCGTGTGGAAGCCAGATGGCATGAGCCTTCGCCACTCATCACTCTCATATACTCTCATCGCACAAATCCTCTCTGTTAGTGAGTGTTGTTTTGCTTGTTAACTGTGTAAATTTAAATACACAAATACACTTTTTTGTTAATACAGGAGAGAAGCAGGACTTGGGAGTCAGGGCAGTGTTTTCAGGAATATCAGTGATGGCAATTGCCAACTTGTAACAAACAGTTTCTATGGCAACCTCCCGTGGAGTCAGACTTCACTAGCCGGATTGGCAGATGAGAGAAGCCGGAATATTGGCCTTTGACAGTTTTCCTCTGGAATTGTGTGGTGAGCTCATGCTGGAGCACTGCATGGAAATATGAGTAAATATTTCAGGAATACAAAATAATTGGAATTTTAAAGTTTCAAAGTAACTATTGTAAACTATTCAACTGTATGTATTCTCTAAATAAATAACATTTTATGGGTTTTGTACAAAAAAGATGCCCTAAAAGAGGTCATATTAGTACCTCAAAGATGCATATTGATACCAAATGTATACATATCTCTACCTAATGGTACAAATTAAGACCTATTTAAAGGGTACCCCCCAGTAACAGGTAGGGACCATTTTAACTAGTGACCAGTGTAACTAAACAACCAAATTTTTTGATCTGGCACACTGAGAGACATTCCTATTAATAAAACCCAAACAGTCAATGTAATATTATAGTCTGATATCCATTTGCTTTCATTGCAAATTAAGTTAAGCTGAAAATAGGTCGTGGACACAAATATTTGAGAATTCAGCATCACTTTGTTTCATAACCAGGCTTTAGGAATTTTACTGTAATGGGTGTTGAAGTGGACAAATCCATTTACCTGACTCATCTCTTGACACCCTCTCAAAGAGATAAATATACAACCAGAGAGACGTACATGAAAATCCCCTTACAAACAATCAGACAGTTGATGTAAAACATAACATCTGCCGTTTACACAGAACATCTTCATCTTATTGTTGACTTAGAGAGTCTGTCGGTGACAACATACAGAACTGTGTTCAAGTAAATGTAAACAACATGACACCCTGCACGGCAATGCTTATGCTCGCTGGCGTCTCTTTTTCCTCTGACTCTTTCTCTCTCATGCTAGCACCACCCGTCTCTCCTGCTGTCATCGTATGTTTCAGTTAGTGGGTCTGAGTAGGATGTATTGGGACACAGTTTATCCTGGATCCCCGGAGATGGCCCATATGTCTCTGTAACTCGCAGGGAAGTTTATTGAACTCGGGCGTCTGCACACGTGAATCTGTTTTCATCTAAAATCTTTGACAAATAATTTAAACAAAATTTGCAGTGTGGGTTGGCACAGAAAGTATAGAAACTACTGTGCTTCTTTACTTTTGTCAGAAAAGAGAAATTTACATTTCAAATAATGTAAATTCAACTTGAGTTACAGCAACTCATCACTTGTCAATATAGTTGAAATGACTTGTAAAGCTAGTTGATTAAACATAAAAAAGTAAGTACAAAAATATTTTTTTACAGTGCACTTTTATAAAATAAAGGTGCTTAAAAGCAACAGCAATGCCTTAGAACATAGGTCACAAATAGGCGGACTGCGGTCTAGACCCAGAAGCCTTTCTATACGAACCTGGACCTAGAGCCAAAACAAAAGGATATGATTTAAAACCTGACGGCGTGACTATTTTACCGTCGCAGCTTTTGTAGTTTTAGCGTAGTGGTTTTGCCGATCATAAAACAGACACAGATCAATTGCATTTAAACATTGCAAAGATGAGAGAGTTGGAAAAAAGTTACACATCAAAAAGACTTTAAGAAAAGTAACCAATACATGTAGAAAACAAAGGGAAAGAAACAGATGACTGAGCCAGGGAAGACAGAGAAAGTTGAGAAATAGTCCGTCTCGCTCTTTGGCACAGAAAGGGAGAGAAACAGATGAGTGAGATGGAGAAAGGAAGAAAAACAGATGAGTGAGACAGAGAAAGAAAGAAAAACGGATGAGTGAGACAGAGAAAGAGAGAAAAACGGGCTAGTGAGAAAAAGAAAGAGATAGAAATGTACGAGTGAGATGGAGAAAGGGAGAGAAACGTAAGAGCGAGATGGAGAAAGGGAGAGAAACGTACAAACGAGACAGAAATAGGGAGAGAAACGGACGAGCGAGAAGGAAATAGGGAAAGAAACGGACGAGCGAGATGGAGAAAGGGAGAGAAACGTACAAGCGAGACAGAAATAGGGAGAGAAACGGACGAGCGAGACGAAGAAAGGGAGAGAAATGTACGAGCGAGGCGAAGAAAGTGAAAGAAACGTATGAACGAGACGGAGAAAGGGAGAGAAACGTACGAACGTAACGGAAATGGGGAGTTAAACGTACGAGTGAGACGGAGAAAGGGAGAGAAACATACCAGCGAGACAGAAATAGGGAGATAAACGTACGAGCAAGATGGAAATAGGAAGAGAAACGGACGAGCGAGATGGAGAAAGTGAGAGAAATGTACGAGCGAGGCGGAGAAAGGGAGAGAAACGTACAAGCGAGATGGAAAAAGGGAGAGAACAGTACGAGCAAGACGGAAATAGGGAGAGAAACGGACGAGCGAGACGGAGAAAGGGAGAGAAACGTACGAGCGAGGCGAAGAAAGGGAGAGAAACGTATGAACGTAACGGAAATGGGGAGAGAAACGGACGAGTGAGACGGAGAAAGGGAGAAAAACAAACGAGCGAGATGGAAAAAGGGAGAGAAACATATGAGCGAAATGGAAAAAGGGAGAGAAACGTATGAGCGAGATAGAAATAGGGAGAGAAACGTACAAACGAGACGGAAATAGGGAGAGAAACGTACGAGCGAGACGGAAATAGGGAGAGAAACAGACGAGTGAGACGGAGAAAGGGAGAGAAACATACCAGCGAGACAGAAATTAGAAGAGAAATGGATGAGCAAGATGGAAATAGGAAGAGAAACGGACGAGCGAGATGGAGAAAGTGAGAGAAATGTACGAGCGAGGCGGAGAAAGGGAGAGAAACGTACAAGCGAGATGGAAAAAGGGAGAGAACAGTACGAGCAAGACGGAAATAGGGAGAGAAACGGACGAGCGAGACGGAGAAAGGGAGAGAAACGTACGAGCGAGGCGAAGAAAGGGAGAGAAACGTATGAACGTAACGGAAATGGGGAGAGAAACGGACGAGTGAGACGGAGAAAGGGAGAAAAACAAACGAGCGAGATGGAAAAAGGGAGAGAAACATATGAGCGAAATGGAAAAAGGGAGAGAAACGTACAAACGAGACGGAAATAGGGAGAGAAACGTACGAGCGAGACGGAAATAGGGAGAGAAACAGACGAGTGAGACGGAGAAAGGGAGAGAAACATACCAGCGAGACAGAAATTAGAAGAGAAATGGATGAGCGAGACGGAAATAGGGAGAGAAACGGACAAGTGACTCGGAAATAGGAATAGAAACAGACGAGCGAGATGGAAAAAGGGAGATAAACGTACAAGCAAGATGGAAATAGGAAGAGAAACGGACGAGTGAGATAGAGAAAGTAAGAGAAATGTACGAGCGAGGCAGAAAAAGGGAGAGAAACGTACAAGCGAGATGGAAAAAGGGAGAGAACAGTACGAGCAAGACGGAAATAGGGAGAGAAACGGACGAGCGAGATGGAGAAAGCGAGAGAAATGTACGAGCAAGACGGAAATAAGGAGAGAAACGTATGAGCGAGACAGAGAAAGGGAGAGAAATGTTCGAGCAAGACAGAAAAAGGGAGAGAAACGTACGAGCGAGATGGAAAAAGGGAGAGAAACGGACGAGCGAGACAGCGAAAGGGAGAGAAAAGTATGAGCGAGACGGAAATTGGGAGAGAAACGTACGAGCGAGACGGAAAAAGGAAGAGAAACGTACGAGCGAGACAGAGAAAGGGAGAGAAACATTCGAGCAAGACAGAAAAAGGGAGAGAAACGTATGAGCGAGATGGAAAAGGGGAGAGAAACGGACGAGCGAGACAGAGAAAGGGAGAGAAAAGTATGAGCGAGACGGAAATTGGGAGAGAAACGTATGAGCGAGACGGAAAAAGGGAGAGAAACGTACGAGCGAGACAGAGAAAGGGAGAGATATGTAAGAGTGAGACGGAAATAGCGAGAGCAACATACGAGTAAGACGGAGAAAGGGAGAGAAAGGTACGAATGAGATGGAAAAAGGGAGAGAAACATACGAGCAAGACGGAGAAAGGGAGAGAAAGGTACGAACGAGACGGAGAAAGGGAGAGAAACGGACGAGTGAGACGGAGAAAGGGAGAGAAACGGACGAGCGAGACGGAGAAAGGGAGAAAAAGTTCCAAGCGAGATGGAAAAAGGGAGAGAAACATACGAGCGAGACGGAGAAAGGGAGAGAAACGGACGAGTGAGACGGAGAAAGGGAGAGAAATGGACGAGAAGACGGAGAAAGGGAGAGACGGACGAGAGAAACGGAGAAAGGAAGAGAAATGTGTGTGCGAGACAGAAATAGGGAGAGAAATGTACGAGCGAGACGGAAGTAGCGAGAGAAACGTACGAGCAAGAGGGAGAAAGGGAGAGAAAGGTACCAACGAGATGGAAAAAGGGAGAGAAACGGACGAGCAAGACGGAGAAAGGGAGAGAAAGGTACGAGCGAGACAGAGAAAGGGAGAGAAAGGGACGAATGAGGTGGAGAAAGGGAGAGAAACAGATAAGCGAGACGGAGAAAGGGAGAGAAAGGTACGAGCGAGATGGAAAAAGCGAGAGAAACATACGAGCGAGACGGAGAAAGGGAGAGAAACGGACGAGCGAGACAGAGAAAGGGAGAGTAATGGATGAGTAAGAAGGAGAACGGGAGAGAAACGGACGAGTGAGACGGAGAAAGGGAGAGTAATGGATGAGTAAGAAGGAGAACGGGAGAGAAACGGACGAGTGAGACGGAGAAAGGGAGAGAAATAGACGAGTGAGACGGAGAAAGGGAGAGAAACGTACGAGCGAGACGGAGAAAGGGAGAGAAATGGACGAGTAAGGAGGAGAACGGGAGAGAAACGGACGAGTGAGACGGAGAAAGGAAGAGAAATGTGTGTGCGAGACAGAAATAGGGAGAGAAACGTACGAGCGAGAAGGAAATAGCGAGAGAAACGTACGAGCAAGACTGAGAAAGGGAAAGAAACGGACGAACGAGATGGAAAAAGGGAGAGAAACAGATGAGCGAGACGGAGAAAGGGAGAGAAAGGTACGAACGAGATGGAAAAAGGGAGAGAAATGTACAAGCGAGATGGAAAAAGGGAGAGAAACGTATGAGCGAGACAGAGAAAGGGAGAGAAACAGATGAGCCAGGCGAAGAAAGGGAGAGAAAGTGAGACAGAGAAGTTGAGAAAAATACAGAAAATGGGAAATTCAAGCTTTTCCTCCCTTTATTTTATTTTTCTGAATTTAAGCACTTTTTTAAATGCGCAATTTTCACATTTTATTTATTTTCTTTTATTTTGAAATGCAGCCCTACTTTTATTTAGTTAATGAGATAACATTATACATAACTACAGTCATACATTTATGTTCAGTTTTATGTTACGTGACAATAAATATTGTCAAAAAGTTTTTTTTAATTGCAGTTCATTTAATATGAGAGTCAGGTATTGATTATGCAAATGTTGATACACCTACTAAACTATTTATATATACATCACACAAGGTTAGACATTATGATCTTCCAGGCCTTTGCTTTAATACATTTTCTCTAACTGGAACTCTTTAAATTTTAGTTGAATACCCCTGCCATAGAAGAACCATTTTGGTTCCTCAAAGAATCATTTTAATTTTGGGGTGAACTATCACTCACAAAACAAAAACAAATACTTTTTGGCCCACTGTACATGTACATATGTGTCTACATATCTCTGTCATTACGTACTGATGAACCCTGAAACCACACACACAGAGAAAGAGAGAGAGAGAGAGAGAGAGAGAGAGAGCTGTCTTCTCTGCAGTTATAAATTGAATGTGTAATTTCTCACTGTGCTGTATGTTTCGCTAACACTCATACCCATGGTTTGAGTTCCTCATGTTTCAGGGTAATGCCCATGTGGGATTCGTCTCTGTGGAGCGGATCGTATGGCCCTTCTGTGATGTGAGTAATTACTCCTGAGCTGTGAGAAACGATTATCACCTGGCCACCGATTCTGTTTCAACATCTCTGGTGCCCTATATATATGTGCAGTTTAACCCCTTATGCCAGTTCTGTCTCCTGCTTTTACTGGTTTGCTCTTTCTTCACGTTCTATAGAGAATCAGGCAGATCTCTGTCGCTCCATAGCAATGCATATACCGTCTGCTGAGATCTATTACCGGGTGTTTGGTTACTTTAAAAGCCATTGCTAATGCCCTTGAAACATTCCAGGTTTGGAATTTTAAACAAACATTGCGCGTAGAGAGCGCACGAGTGCAGTCGTGGTGATATATGAGGTTTCCAACAGCAAACACGCTGAGAGTTCTCCAGCACCTCTCCAGGTCTCATTAGGGCTGAAAAATGTCACCCTCATTAAAAATGCAATTAGACTTTATTGAGGTCTAAAGTAAAAATAAACGAAGGGGTCATGTTTATTTTTTTTACTCTCACCTCGGACATTTTTTCAACGCTCAATAATTTTCTCAATTGGATTTCCTCTGTTAGTGTGCTTTCTTTCCCCAAGTGCCCTCTGCTCGCTTTATCACTTTACTAGGAGACTGAATTATTCTTCACTAGTCAAATGAATAGAGACCTGCATCATTTGTAATCTTAAAACATCCATACTCCTCAATTCATTTATGCACAGTGTCTTTCTACAGGTTGCATGCTGTTTTTTGCCTTCTTTTTATGGTTCATTTGGTTCTATCACTTCTGGCTTGCCATCCTAAATGTGACATTGTCTATATGGAGATAAGTTATATGAGGTGATCGTTTTGTGAAGATGATCAAAGTATAACTTTTGCTTTGCAAAAATGATACACTGAAAGAAAATGTACAATAAATGGTCCCTAGCTGTCATCGAGGTGGTACTTTTTCAAAAAGGAGTTCATATTACTACCTCAAAGGTACTTAAAGGTGCCAAACAATGCATTTATAGAATGTATGTGACTTTATTAAGTGCAAAATTATCCAGAAACGGTTTTACATGTTCATTTACAACCCTATGATTTGAAATGGTCTATTATTAGCTTATTTGAAAGGGTCATGAATAATACACTGTAAAAAAATTCTGTAGAAATTAGTGTTACTTGCAGTTGGTTGCTGGTAACTTACCGTAGATTTTAAATGTATGTTATTTACTGGCAAGAGATTGTTCAAAGTTAAATAACCTTTAAATATTAACAAGTCTTTAATATCTTTACAGAATAAAACTATACAATAACAGCCTCATGCAAAGCATTCTGGGAACCAGAAATCATCATCAACCTTTTTTGTTTTTTGCTTCAGATTTTGTTTCCAGAATGCTTTGCTTGATGCTGTTATTTAAGTTTTACTCTGTATAAAGACAAAGACTTGTAAATGTTTAATGTTCATTTAATTTTGAATAAAATGTTGCCAGTAAATAACATAAATTTAAATCTACGGTAAGGTACCGGCAACCCACATGCAATAACACTGTAATTTATACATAACTGTACCTGTATGGTACATATTAGGACCATTTCAAAGGGCTACCATCCATAAACTGTCAGGGAAGTACTTCAATTTGTGGAGGAAGACAGCCATGAAATTTGCTGTGAATCAACAGTGTACGTGCTAATGTCTCAGATCTCCTCCCAACCTCATTTCCTGTCCTGAGAGAACCTGGGCACTTCTGTAGTCAGCTGAGGAGTATGTGTCTCTCTCTGTCTGTCTTATCTCACAGCCCAGTCACAGCCTCACACACAAATCGCTTTGCCCCATTTGAGTTTTCAGGGAAGGGCTGAAAAAGACACACTTAACTCGACAAAGTTGTTTTTTCTTAAAGGAAGCGTCTGTTTTGCCCTGCAGGGGAAACAGTACATTTTACTTGGAATCAAATTGATTGAAATAGTGTGTAAATGTTTCTTGCTAGCTCGGGCATTCATATGTGGTGGTCAGTTTCCCATACAAGCATAATCACCCTTGTTGGCTTTTATGGATGTTACCCACATCATGGTCTGCTCGATCTCATTCCATTGCTGGCTGTGTAAACCCATCACAGGTGATGAGATGCAAAGGCAGTAAAATGCACTGGCCGGTGTCCAGTTTGAACCAGTACAGGGTCCAACTGGGCCTATTATACTGGTATTTCTGCTCCATTGAGCTGCCAGGAATAACATCAGACTGTGGTTCGATTTATATTATGGGAAAGGTCAGAGGTCATAATAGTCACGATTCCACCTTTGGGCATTTGGGGATATTGCATAAAACATTGCTGGGATGAAAATAGGAATATAAGCATAAATTCTGAAAATATGTGCATAAAAGATATGTGCAAAAACTATGATGAGAAAAAAAATATTTTGTCAAATATTAAATACACAGCAAAAAATGATTTTCAAGAAAACAAATTTTAGTATTTTTGTCTTGTTTTCAGTAAAAATATCTAAAAAATTTTAAATTAAGATGTGTTTTCTTGATAAGCAAAATGACCCAAGAAAATAAGTCTAGTTTTTATACCACAAATATCAAATTTAAGGGATTTTGTGCATGAAACAAACAAAAAAAATCTGCCAATGGGGTAAGCAAAAAAAAATCTAAATTCAAGAAAAATTTAAACAAAATTGCGTACTCCACTGGCAGATATTTTTATTTGTTTTAGGCCAAAAAAATCAATTAAATTTGATATTTTTGGTCTATAAACTAGACTTATTTTCTTGGGTCGTTTTGCTCATCAAGAAAAATCATCTTAATTTAAGAATTTTTAGATATTTTTACTGAAAACAAGACAAAAATACTAAGAATAATATTTCTTGAAAATCATTTTTTTCCAGTGTAATGTCAAATATTAAATCAATGTAAAATCAATGACTGAAATTAAACTTTAATTCTCATAATCTATTAATTAGATTATGAGACTTTAAACCGATTGCACATACAGGGTCTAACTCAAGTGCCCTTTCCAAATAGTAGGCCCCTCTCTCCGTAAGCAAGATGGCATGATCACATTTATTATGTTTCGTCTGATTGGCAAATCATTTATTATATATGAATAAAGACCTACGATGGCTTCTCCTATTGTAGCAACCACAATTTTCTCAGTAATATTTTGCGCCAATTTATTAAGAAGTTACGATTTTGTTGCTAGGCAACACAGGAACTTGACACTTTAATGAGGATGTGCATGTCATGTGTGCATTTATAGTCATTTTACAAGGCCTTTGGACATGGTTCATCCAATCGGATTTAAGGGTCAAAATGATCTGTTACAATTTGATATTTATTTGATACACAACCGCAACCAGGAGCGTTTTATGGGTGTCATTTCATAACCTCCAGTCTGTGCAGCAATATTTACCATCACTATCCTGAACCGCATGTGGGTCCTTTCCCCTGATCTAAGATGTTAAATCCAATGTTAAATCTTGTTGGGATAGGAATATGGCCCAGATGGGTCATTCTGTAATCTAATAGTCTCAGCTGCCCCCCTGTACCTCATCTAAACATCTGCATGCAGCCGCACAGCAATCTGCATAAACTAATTACAGTTAATCACATTCAGCAGATGAGACAGCTAGAAAGACCTTAAAAAATATCTCTGTGATAATAACATTCATCTGGAATTGATAAAGAGAAGGGCTAGCCCATGATGTTTGTGTGTATGGGTTAAAATATGTTTAGTTTTAATTGCTGAAGGGAAATTTCGTTCTGTAGATTGCTCCCAGGTTGCCCTGAGTTCACCATGGCAACACCAATCAAATGATAAAGTGAGTATTAAAAATCAGCCTCAGTTTCCTTGCCATTTTAATAAGCATCACGTATACCGCTGAGGAAAGAGGAAACCCACAGCTCTTCCTGCTTTTCTTAAGTTGTGTAGTGCCTGTGACATTTCTCAGAGATATCTCATATAACCTAAGCATTCCCTGCGCATTCTTCTGTTCATTTTTTTATATAACCTCCACCTAGAGACCAGCATTGTTGTGTTCAAAACAAATAAGAATTAAACTATGAAACTAAACTCATAAAGTGTCGCGGCCCCAGATCAGAGAGTGCACTTACAGGATTACATATCTTTGTTGAGAAGTTTTCATATCCTCTCTTCAACCTTGTTGGGAATAAAATAAAAATAGTTATGAATTCGAAAAGATTCAGCTCTTTCCAACAAAAATTAGAAAATGAAATGTGGAAAATGGTTAAAATTCAGTTGGAATGTGGCACTACATGTTGCCAGTTTCTGTGGCTTTGTTTGTAAAGTATTCTCTCATAGTTTTTCTTTGAACTTTATCCCTTCCTGGCCCAAAATTAACATAATCAAATTCAATTCAAATAAAAAATAAATTAACAGAATAAATAAATAATATTTAAGTCTACAATGAGGTTATGGTCTCAACAAAAGAAAGGATATGGTTAAAGTTAAAATAACTTAAAGGTGACAGAGAATGAAAAAAACTTTTTACCTTGTCTTGAATAACGGTAGTCTACCCGCATTCGCGAACATACGAAAAGTGCTAGACATTCCGAACATCTTTGTTTCGTATAAATTCCTCCTTTAGAAATGTTGTCCAGAAAATGTCCCAATCTGAACAACGAATACATATTACGTAAAATGCACCCCCCCCCCACACTTTCATTCAATTCCCTCCCCTTTAAAATAATTTGCATACATGCAGACTCTCGCCTCCAATGGGAAGTAAATTGCAGCACCAAAATTTTGGTCTGTCCATGTTCTAAAAACGGCGAAGTTTACATTCTTTTGTGTAGCAAAGGCAGCCAATCAGTGTCAAGTGCTTGCATTTCATAATGAGGTTGCCAGTTAAGCCAAAAGGGACGCCAAATAGTTGCAAAACCACACGTTTAAATTCCCTAACACTAATATAGCTTTCTGAAAAAGGTTTTTAGGAAGCTTCTAAGGCATTACAGACCCAACCAAAATTGTGTTGTCTACATTTCACATCACAGAACAAGGATAAATACTCCATTTAATCAGTCTATGTCACCTTTAAGCAAAGTTTGTTATACTTAAAAATGTAAAGCAAAAATGTTTACAGTGCACACTTAAAAAAAAAAAACAGAGCTGCATGCAAGTTTAATCAAATTTAAGTTCTTGACTAATATTCAATTGACATAACTTCTAAAAAGTTGAAAATAGTTAACTTAATTTGTTAAGTTAAAGTAAAACAAAAACTTGATATGATTTTTTTTACAGTGCAGATGTTTAAAATACTCAAGTATTTTTTACTTTGCTTAAGTACATTTTTGTAAAAAAGTGTTTTTCTTTGGCAAACTTTTACTTAACTATTCTGATGCATAATGTTGTACTTTTCACTCTACTACCTTACATAAATACGAATTGATTTTTAATACTTAAATACATTAAAAATGTTATACTTTCTTACATATACTCAAATAAAACTTGTTCTTTTTTACTTTAATTTTTTAAAAATGTTTTTAAAAGTATTAAATGATATTTAATATGAAATAAATGGAATAAAAAGTATACTGTAGGGGCGGTTTCCCGGAGAGGTCTTATAGTCCCAGACTAAAATGCTTGTTTGAGCTGCCTTAATTTAAAAACACCTTGCACTGACATATCTAAACATATCAGTGCCATTGTTTTGTCTCAAGATGCACACCAGTAATGTTTTTTGTAAGGTTTGTTTGTAAAAACTACTTTAGTGGTGGTTCCCCGGACAGGGATTAGCTTAAGCCAGGACTAGGCCTTATTTTAATTAGGAAATTAACTAGTTTTAACAAATGTGCCTTACTAAAAACATTACTTGTGTGCATTTTCCGGCAAAACAAAGGGCACTGATGTATTTTAAGATATGTCAGTGCAAGTTGTTTTCAGTTTGGACAGCTCTTACATTTATTTTTTGTCTCAGTTTGTTTCAGAATGTAGTGGTTAAAAGAAAAACACTCTGAATATGTACAGATAATTAAAAAATGTATT
Source organism: Misgurnus anguillicaudatus (assembly GCF_027580225.2). NCBI lineage: Eukaryota > Metazoa > Chordata > Actinopteri > Cypriniformes > Cobitidae > Misgurnus > Misgurnus anguillicaudatus. The sequence goes on from NC_073353.2 coordinate 14,899,244, forward strand.
TGAATAAAGTAAAAATACTTGAGTACTTTACACCTCTTGAAACACAACAGTCATGGGTTCGATCCCCAGGGATAAGACATACTGTTTCAAAATTTGATTGAATGCACTGTAAATTGCTTTGAATAAAAGTTCCTGTAAAATGTTTTTTCAACGAATAGTTAGTGACAAGGTGTAGGTACAGAAAATCTCACTTCCTTGTGCCGCCTCAGTGCTAATGAATGCATAATACATGCTTTTCCAATTGCTGACCACTTTTAACTTCAGAAAACAGAACTAATGCTGATCAAAAGAGAGAAGGAGAGAGGAAGATTAAACCAACTCTTTTTGTTGGAACAACTACAAGAAAAAACAAAGTCTAAAGACTGTGACAGATTGATTGATCATCGCCCTAAGATTGCTGAGACTGCAAAGAAAGCAAAGTTTGTCAGATGTGACCTTTCTTTAAGTTTGGGTACCTATTAGCGATTGAATTTCTGAATAGTTGATTTCAATACCTACTCAACACATGCTGGTATCTTTAAAGAGGCGAGAAAAGATTTCATGTGCTTTCCATCCTAAGACCTTCGACAGATTGTAAACTGGTAAGATAAGAGATCTTTTTCAAACACTCGCTGACACAGACGTCTCTGTTTGCCTGTGTATGTCCACACGGCAACAGATGAATGACCTTTCTTTCAAACAAACAGGATCCTTGACCTGCCTGGTAAACATGGTCGAAAATGAGCTTTTTTTATGGTTTTCTTATCTATTCCAGTCCACCCGCTCCAGCGTCGCCCAACACACATTGCTGAGTGTTGCGTGTGTGTGTGTATTCACGTATGCCAACATTGGTTGGTACACAGAGCCTTATAGTCAACATGAATACAGCCATTGATAACAAAACACAGGCGGATGTTGTTCAAAGCTCCCTGCCGCAAAGAAAAAGACTCACGGCACACATGTTTGGCAGTAGGTCCTTCAAGTGCAGTATGAAAAAAGTCTTTTATTGCTGGTTTTGGCTTCGGTCACAAATATCGTGCAATGTTTCCCGCTCCAGGCATTGGATAAAGATAAGTGAGCAGTTAGGGTGTGTTTGGTTTCATTCTGACACATTAAGAATTTGTCTTTTGGACACATAGCTTACGAAGAATGTGTAGATTACATAAAATAACGCATCAGCATTCTGCAAACGTCTCATATGTCTTCATTGATGTAGTCTGAGTTTATGTGGGGTTGTGTGTTGTTGTATTCTGCATTACTAAGCTTCTTAAAGGTGTGTGTGTGTGTATATCTCCAGTCTAAAGGAGTGTATCAACACTTTAATATTCCAGGATAATTCTCCCCAAATATCTCCTCTCATACGTACCACCAAAATCCTCTTAACGTTAGTCAGCCGCGTTTATTCCCCACATTTCCTCTCCTCTATTTCTTTCCCTTTTCCCTTCTGTGTTTCTCAAGTGAAGAAAGAGTTTTCTTTTTATAAATTGTTTGTTTGTGTTTGTTTACATAGATGTGGTTGTTTAGCCGCAGATCAATTCTAGCAATGCGTTCTTCGCGTTTTCTCTGAGGGAAATCCTCGGTCTCTGCTGAATCTCCGACAGATCAGTTGAATGTCAAGTGCATATTGATGCACCGCGGCTTACGTTCTTCTCCGGAACAACCGCCACCATGACATTTTCTCACGCAGGACTATAATTGACTTGTTAGAGTTGCTGTCGGTTGCGCAGGTGCTCACCTGGCGAGGTCAAAACCGAGAGGTCTGCACCATCCATGCACGCAACAAAACTAAGCATCAGTTGCATAACGGTGCGCACAAATGAAACAGGAAACAACAGAGACGCTGTGTCCAATCAGAGCTCTCGGTGGAATCAGGTAGGCCGTAGGGGTGGCTGCTGCAAATTAAGCCTGTAAATTCCCCATCATTTAAAGCCGGACAGATTCCCACGCACATCCGTTTAAAGTTCATGAATAATTTATGTATAAACACTCTGTAAATATGTACATCAATATCCGACGCACGGCTCGCACAGCTTGTCAGCATGATAAAATGAGGCTTTTCAAGGTGCCCGTTTTGTTTGTTTATAGCGGGGTGGATGCACTCTGGGCTCGGAATGGCACAATAATGAAGGAGGCTCTTAAATTATGAAACAAAAGACGGTGTGCATCAATTAGTAGCCATTTACACACACATGCAAACAGCCTTGCCATGGGTCTCGTCAAAGAAAGGATTTGTCTATTTGTTTATGTTGTTTACACCTGTGTGTTATTTCACTGTTTCTTTAAGTGCGTCTTAGCAACTACAAACAAAAGAGACGCTTGATCAATTAGCCGCATTAAAGACACCATCACACCTCTGCTTGATATTCAAATGATCAAGTATTTTTACAGTAAAGGGGTGTTATTGCCTTACAGTCTTTATCTCTATGTGTTGATATAGTAGGGGGTGTGTTTGTTACTTCATCTGATCACTGTGAGTGTATGTTTGGAGGCGGGTCTCATCACTGATAAGGGAAGGCGCTGTTTATTTTTTTGACCCTGCACCCTATAGGTGCTCAGACTGATAAGGGTCCAGTGAAGCTTTTAACATGCCTGAACCTCATGGGCTGTTTACATAACACAATAACTAAAGACTGAGGACTTTAGTTTTTGTTTTGGGTAGTGCACTTTTTTTTTTTAAATGACACCATTATTGCAATTTGGTATCTCCAATTTACATAACCTGCATGTTTTTGGCATGTCGAAGGAAACCAGGGTATCCAACCATACCGTAACCTCATTCAAACAACACTTTGTTCCCAGAAAATTTCCATAAAATTGGCTACAGTGTAAATACAAACATGCACTGCAAAAAATGATTTTCAAGAAAAAAAAAAGTATTTTTGTCTTGTTTTCAGTAAAAATATCTAAAAATTCTTAAATTAAGATGCTTTTTCTTGATGAGCAAAACAACCCAAGAAAATAAGTCTAGTTTTTAGACCGAAAATATAAAATTTAAGTGATTTTGTGCATAAAGCAAGCAAAAAAATCTGCCAATAGAGTAAGCAAAAAATCGTAACAATTTTTCTTAAACACTAAAAAAAAAAACATCTGCTTACCCCATTGGCAGATTTTTTTTGCTTGTTTTGTGCACAAAATCACTTAGGTTTTATATTTTTGGTCTAGAAACTGGATTTATTTTGTTGGGCCGTTTTGCTCATCGAGAAGGAGCATCTTGGTTTGGGAGTTTTTGGATGTTTTTGCTGAAAACAAGACAAAAATACTAAGAATTTTTTTCTTGAAAATCATTTTTTGCAGTGTGTCCTGTAAATAGGGGTGTCACGATTCTCAAAATCCTTGATTTGGTTACATTTTCGATTCTAAGGTCATGATGCGATTCTCGGTTCTTTTACTTTTTTTTTGAAAGCACAAAAAATGCTATGCCAATTTTAGACTAGACTTTTATGAAATATAATATCTGACCTTGAACCCGAAGATGCCCTGCCATGTTAGTCGTGCTGCCAGTGGAAAAATATGATACACACACATACCTGATAAAACGAAACTTCCTGTCAGATGAACATTCCTGCCAATACTTGCACCTTAAAAACATGCTTTTATTACCGTCAGATGAGATTGTGAGACTATACCCCAATAGTCATGTTGGCAAGACCTTGCCACTTGGCAAGCTGACTGAACGTGACATGGGGGCGTGGCAGCATCAACGATTCCATTTTTTTATTCGAAGTTAGAGGTTGTGACTTAATTTCGATCGAAATAGTTCGATTTAAAATCGAAATCGTGATGATCTTACCCATAAATGTTCTGGAACCGCTACAATAAAGAGGACCTAGTAGCATTGCTGTAACATTCACAGAAAGCATTCTGTGTGAACAAGATGCAGAAACAAAGTCGTAAAGGGCGTGCCATAGTGAGTGGCGTGTCATCACAACAAGAAATTACGGTATAGCTCTTTGACACAGAGATTTAAATGCAGATTAACATTCATGACGAGACATGTCTGCAAACTGGACTGAATCTGAGGGCATTCACCAGCATGACAGAATTGCGCATCACACGCATCTTATGATCTTGTCATAAACTAATATGCATGCAAGTGGTTTCAAGAGGGAAATCACGGATAATATGCAAACTTCCGACGCTGTGGAAAAAATTACCAAGTGCAGGACTTTAAGTATGCCACGTGTCTTTACGGGATCTTTACTGTGTGTGTGAAGGCACGCACAGATTCTGAAAAATCATCGGCAGTGTGAATGATCCAAAAATCTAATGATCCTGGAAAAATCCCGCATTTTCTGTGTATTTTCCGAAATCTCTTTGTGAAAAGGGCTGATGGCATAGGGAGAACTTGCAAACTACACACAGAAAGGCCACCTAGCCGGGGCTCGAACTGGGGACCTTCTTGCTGTGAGGCAATCTGCTGTGCCGCTGGTATTATATATTTAATATCTGACCATTTTCTATGATAATCTAGAGATGAAGTCATGTGAAGTTCTGGAAGAGAGTAAGGGTGGGTGTCATCTCTTCATTAATTTTGTGTCATCTGTAGTCTGGGTTGAATCAATTCAGCATAGGTTCATTTAAACCCAATGCTTGATATTTTACCAAACCATGGGTTGACCAACCTAGCATTTTGTAATTGTGTAGCATTGTTCACTCTTGGATAATTATAAAAAAATCTTCCTAATTCTGTCCTGATGAAAATTTTGGAGCTCAATAAGACGGATGGGAATAAAAAAGTGTTTGACTAAGTATCAAAAGCCAACCAATCAGAACACACAACTGCAGAAATAGGAAAGGCATGTGAGCGCAATGTATGTTTATGGCTAGTGCCAGTGTTATATTCCACTTAGTGGTGTTTGTTAAAATACAACCCCCATCCCATCCCCGACCCATAACTGAGCCCAGTTTCAGCCTGAGGGCTTTAGTAATTTACCGACAGCCATTTGTCTTTTGTCTGCCTTTTACAGCACCGTTATAAAACTTGTGGTGTTGCTTATGTCATAAAAGAATTGAGTTAAAGTGTACAGAGGTGCTTCATTAATTCTTTTGTGTCATTTTGTGAAGCTTGCTCGGACACCGCGGTAAAAAACAAAGACGTGGTGGAATTACTGTCTGCTGTTGGTTTCCTGAGCTCATCAAGCCCTCATTCCCTCCTTCAGATAAATCAGACCTCATTCAGTCCATGTATCATCTACCTGTCAAGCCCCTCCCTCTCCCCTGACACCTTTTCTTATGGAAAATTACTTTCACTTCTGTGGCGAACAATACTGCTGTTCCTGCATCTGCCTCTTTCTCTCACTTTTTGAGTTGAATTTGCACCCGACAGACATAGTTTTGTGAAGAGATAATTATGGCTTATTTTGGATGTTTGAAGAAACAGGGGTTGCTATTTAACGTGAAAGGATCAGTGGATTATTTTATATTGAGTATTGAAATAATATTTTTACAAGAACGTTTTTTCTGTGTTTTTTCTCCGGATTAACTTATTATCATAGCACCCATTTGTGTTGAACATTTATTTAAAGGTGAACCTTGTAATTTCTGCACCGCTCATTAAATTTAACATTTAGACAAAATGTTAAATTCTCTGTCATTTGTAGTAGAAATGCACAAATAATAACCGGTAATAATAATGTTTTTTGAAATAAAGTTTTTGAACAAGTTTCCCAAACAAGCCCTGTATTCGTTCGACAACCCAAATTTACTCTAGTCAGATAGGGTTAGGCTGAATGCTGTGCTCATTTTATGTGATTTACTGTTTTCTACATAAAATCATCCTAGATGATGTAAAGAACATTGTGTGAAAACTAAGCCTTGATATTGACTGCAGGTCATGTCAGAGATTGAAATCAATGACTAAAATCAAACTTGTGTCATAGATTATGAGGCTGCATATTATGCTAGTAGGACAGGAGAAAGTAAAAGTACTCAGAAATTAGTTCCACTTGCACTTCAACTTTATGGTCCACATGATCTTCTCTGTCACACACACACACCAGTACATCAACATCACCATTACTATGGAAACCACTATCACCCCCCTGCTTTCTGTACTAATAGGGGGACATCAAAGCGTGTATTCAGAAGCTCCCCAGGTTCCCTCCTCACCACCCTGATTGTTCCTGAATCTATTCACTGAGCCCTCCGTCCACACATCAAAGATCCTTTAGCCAATAATGTGACTATTATGCTTCCTTGCAAAAGAGCACAAAAGCAATGAGGATTTAAATGGATTTATATCAGGATCTCTCTCTCTCTGTGTGTCTGTGTGAGTTTATTTGTGAAACTGTGTCTGTGTGTGTGGAATATAGATGCTATATTTTTCCTTAATGCTAAATCCTTAAGGTTTGTTTATAAAGCAACAGGTGAATAGTTCATCACTTTGGGTAATGATTGTGTTAAGATTGTTTGTGCATTTGTGCGTTTGTTTGTATGCACAGGTGATTAAGTGGGTATGTGTGCTATACCCATTCTCATCAAATGCATATAAATTTTGCATGCATACAATACGCCAGTCCTTCCTGTTTACTTAACCATTTCTTTTAGTTTTATTTTATGTATGTTTCTCAAATTTTTAAAGCATTGTCGCTTGTGATTAGAGTTAGATTTGGGATTTGGATGTCATTGTATGTGTAGTTTTTTCCCCCATATTTTTTCTCTATTTTTAAGCCATGCTTGCTTTAAGTTGGTGTTAGAATTGGGGTTTGGGTTAGGATGTCTAAAATGTAACAGAAAGTTGTTCTAACCCCAATCCCAAGCGACAATGGTAAAAAATAGAAAAACATGAGAAACCAATACATAAAATGAAACGAAAAGATGGGCTATTAAGTGAACGGGGAGGACTGCCGTATCATATGTATGCAAAATTAGAGTTTGATGTCAGTGGCGGCCGGTGACTTCTTTTTCCGATGGCGCTCGATACGAAGTTCGTCACAACATGTATGTAGCCTGTCATGCGTGTGGTTCCTTTTTTCAAAATATGTGTTCTGCGCATCGAGAGATCCTGTGTGCATCATGTGTTTTGTCAAAATAAGTGCCTGCTGCAGACGCGTCTAAAGGGTTTATGATAAAAGAGACACTCAGGTTTGTCAGATACTCGCATAATCTCATGCATAATCAGAGTTTGGTGTTAAGGGAGTGTCTTGCATTTTGGGAACGTGAGCGTCTCTTTTATCATAAAGGGTTTTGACGTGTATGCAGCGGGCACTTATTTTGACAAAACACGTGATGCAGACAGGATCTCTCGATGCGCAGAACACATATTTTGAAAAAAGGAACCACACACATGACACTCCGAACACTTATTTATTAATTAGCACCCCTCAGATGAGCAGTCACGAGCCGCCACTGTTTGGTGTATGTATTGCATGACTTTTAATGGTGTACAATTTATATGCAATTCATGAGAATGGGTTGGGTCTTTTATATGGAGTATTTAATAACCCCTAAGGTACTGGGCACTAAGGTATGACAGGTATTGATGTCATTACATTATGTAAGGGACATTTATTTGAAAGAAAGCTAGCACAGCAGAAATAGTCACTCTATACATCTTAAGTGTGGCGTCAGTATTCATATACATACACTGTAAAAAATACTTTGCTGCCTTAAATGACTTGGATTTACAAGTCATTTCAACTTATTATTATTTATCTTGACTAGAGATGAGTTGTTATAACTATAGGAAAAAAGTCAACTTCATTTTATAAGTTGTAACAACTCATCTCTTGTCAAGATAAATAATAGTAAGTTGGCATGACTTAATTTTAAGGCAGCAAAGTATTTTTTACATAGTAGTCATAAGTATTCATATGGCTTAAGTATTCACATATATTAGGTGCCACCAGATGTCTAGATCATACAGTAAGCCAGGGGAGACCAAGGTTCATTGTAACACTTTTTGCCTTAAGGTTTGTAACTCAGTAATTGGTTTCTGCTGTTTCTCAGATTTGTATGTATTATTCCCACATTTATCGGCAACAAACTAAGGTTGTTTTGAAATGTAAAACTTTCTTCCTGCTCTATGTAAATTTGTATCAAGTACAAGGAGTGCTGTTGTTACAATCTACCCCAATACAGATGTGATTTGTCACAGTAATAGAAAACATTGCTTCAGTTTAGAGTTAACTTTCAATTGTTTCTCAACATTTGTTTTCATAAAATACTGAAACATAGGCTAAAAATTCTGAAAAATTAGTAAAGTGGACATTTTGGGATGAACGTACAGTACTGTAGGTTTATGTGCTGTTTTATTTTGTTCAATTACTAGTAGGAGTAGTATATTTAGTAGAAGTAATGTTACAACCCTCCCTGTCTGCACTGTAAAATAAATGCAGCATGAAGTGTAAGTCAGTTCAACCTACTTTTTTAAGTTTTGCCTTGTGATAAGTCGACACAACTTAGAAAAATAAGTTGAAATTGTTTAACTTAATTTGTTAAGTTAAAGTAACATGTTGATAGGATCATTTTTTACCTGTACAATTTTTTTCATCAATATTTCTTACATTTTTTTTACATGTAGATGAAATATTGTGTAGATATTAAAGGCGCTCTAAAATTTTTTGTTACATACAGCAAACATCTCCTCACTATCTGCTTGCTGCCTGTCCGCTGATCAAACTGTAAAAAAACGCGATCTCTGTAGACAGCTCAGGCTCGACAAACGGCAATATCAACATAGTGGCCAAACCTAGCACAACAAAACATAACAAAGTGTTCTAGCCAATAAACGACAAGAAGGATTTGGGGGTGGGGGTTGGGCGCGTTCATGAAAGCACGGACGGGAGAGGGAGGGGGAGGCGTTAGCTACGCTCCGTTTGTTTGAAAACAGTTCAAACATCAACAGGAAGTGACGTCGCACACTATTCGCTTAGAGAGCCTTTAAGTATGAAACACTATATTATTAACACGATTAGAAATGACAATATAATTCAATATTTAAAAAAAAAGGAAAAAATTTACCTAAAAACATTTACTTTTACCTCAGATATCTGTTGAATCGTTTTTACAAACGTACAACTGTCAGCTCATGAGCTTGGTGGTCACGTACAATAGAAATGTCAGCCCTCTATAATTTCGGTAACACTTTACGATAAGGTTTGTATTAGTAATGCATTCATAAATGATTTAAAGTATAAGTCAATTTTCTTAAAAAAAAAATCCAGATAATTTACTCACCACCATGTCATCCGATGTCTTTCTTTGTTCAGTCGAGAAGAAATTATGTTTTTTGAGGAAAACATTCCAGGATTTTTCTCATTTTAATGGACTTTAATGGACCCCAATACTTAACAGTTTTAATGCAGTTTATAATTACAGTTTCAACGCAGCTTCAAAGGACTCTAAACGATCCTAAACTTATCTAGTGAAACGATTGTCATTTTTGGCAAGAAAAATAAAAAATATGCACTTAGTTTCAACCCACAATTTCTCTTTTTCCTCCAGTTGTGTGACGAGCCAGCGTGACCTCACGTAATTGCGTAATAACGTGAAATGGTCACATGTTACATATATGTAACGCACATTTGAAGACCATTTTAAACAATAAACTGACACAAAGACATTCATTAGTATTATTCCACATACAACAACGTCGGAACGGTCCTCTTTCTCCACACTTGTAAACACTGGGGCATAGTTCGATACGTCATCTGTGACCTCTTGACGTGATGACGCATTACTTGAGGTCGTGCTGGCGCGTCACAGGACCAGAGATAGACGAGAAGTTGTGGTTTAAAAGTGCATATTTTTTATTTTTCTTGTCAAAAATGACAATCGTTTCGTTAGATTATACCCTTATGCCTCGTTTGGGATCATTTAGAGTCCTTTGAAACTGCAATTTTAAACTGCATTAAAACTGTTAAGTGTTGGGGTCCATTAAAGTCCATTAAAATGAGAAAAATCCTGGAATGTTTTCCTCAAAAAAAGTTTTATTTTTTCTCAACTGAACAAAGAAAGACATCAACATTTTGGATGACATGGTGGTGAGTAAATTATCTGGATTTTTTTTTAAAGAAAATTGACTAATCCTTTAACTAACATGAACAAACAATGAACATCGTTTTTTCGCATGTTAATTCTTGTAAATGTTAGTTAATGTCAATACAGTTATTCATGTTAGTTGATTGTGCATTAATTAATGTTAACAGTTACAACGCTTGAGTTTATAATTGTTGGCTATTAGTAAATGTCAAAATTAACATGAACTAAGATTAATAAATGCTGTAGAAGTATTGTTCATTGTTAGTTCATGTTAGCTAATGCATTAACTAATTGTTAACAAAAACAGCCGTATTGTAAAGTGTTACCCTAATTTCTACATGATTAAACTGGTGGTCTTAACACTGCCCAATCTCCCCGTTTTCTGAGCTTCAAGCAAAACCTCCGATCTCGCCATATGCCTCCAATAATCTACAAAAAGAAATCCAGCATGCTGTCAGTGTAGCGCCAGACTGTGAATGAATATATTTTGTTAGTTTAGCTGAGGTCAATAATCAATAGCTCTTCATTTCGGTAAGGCTATGATTTCCTCGCTGCCTCACATTAATCACAGTCTAATTCAATGAGTCTTTTTATTTCAAATATGGCAAAGCCAGAGGAAGAAACAACGATTAATCACGAGTGATTAAAAACTATTGCTGCTATTCAATTTTCATCTTTCCTTCAGTTTTGTACCTCACTTTTTGTGACTGCTGGATGTCCAATGTGTTTGTTTGTATTTGTGGGTATTGAGGCAGACAGGGGATTGTGATGGGTAATGGGATAAAGTAAAGGAGGGGGTTTCTGGGAAAGCAGCAGATGTTGACCCCCTTGTCTCCATCTTAGTTTGTCGGAGTGACGCTTCTCAATCAATTAGGCTGAGTTAATCAGTCACTCATATCAGATACTCGGTGAACCGTATCACTGACACTTCAATGCCAAATTGAATTTGAGGGCCATGCACGCATGCACGCACACACAAACACACACACACACACACACACATACACACACAATTACCATCATTATCTCTTTTTTCAACCTCAGACAGTCACTAGCACCTAAACTATATATCAGTCTTTGCAAGCACACATCATATTCATAAAAAACATATCTCATTAATACTAAACCAATTATTATCTTAAACACTCTTTCCCCTATCTTTTCTCTTCCTGTCTTTATCCGTTTTCTATATGCTCAAAGAGCATTTGCACTCATTTCAAACAATGCTGTTTAGTGATTCATCACTTTAAAGTGCTCTTTTATCATGCACTATCTTCTGTTGTCTTATTGTCAATAGAAGTCTTTCCACCCCTCACTGGAGAGTTTAAAAAGATCCAAAGGAATGAAAGCTGGGCCTGTGGAGGCCTTTAAATACTACTGTAATGTAATTTAAGCTCTAAAGGAAAACACCACATACATTTTACAGTAATGCTCTGTGTATTTTGGCGACTTACACATCTGGACTTTCTCTTAAGTGTGTGAAACTTTGCATATTAAATTTCTAAACGTGAAAGTTAAGGCGAAACCGAGCACAACTAAAACAATCTTTATGTTAAAATGCTAATTATCCAATTTATTTTCATTTCAATCCAGCTGTTAGAATTGACACCTTGTTTTGTAATGTATCTCAGTGATGAAGGGGCTGAAATAAAGAACAAGGTAAAACTCTATGTGTTTCAATTACAGTTCATATCATATAAGACGCGGGAAAAAATGACCTAACAAGAGAAAATGCAGATGTGTGAGGTTTTGCTTTCATTACTCAAATTAATTACCCAAATGGTGACTCGCTATGGGATGAACCCACATTGCTCAAACACATTTGATGCATTCATATGACGTTTCATTTATTACACAATTGTATGATTGCTATCTGGTGTTATACAGTGTTTTCTGCGTGTTAACTTTTGATAAATCAAATGTGTATGATTGCACGGCATCTCTCTCATAGCTGTGCCTGGGGTAATGCTTCAAATATTAATCTCAAACAGTAACGCACAATCATCAACTTCCCTCATTTATACCCATAACTCAGAAATATATTACAAAAGTGCTGATATTAAAGCACTGTCTGCCTTCTGCATTGATATATGTTGTGAAATAAAACTCTGCTGGCAAGGGGTTTTCAGCCTAAATAGTTTTAATGTCCGAACTTTTGCAGCTAAGAAGGCACAATCAGACATATTAACCTCTTTAACTTCTTTGTGTAATGAAACTTAAACCTTAAAGTTTACCAATTAAGTGTCTATCAGGGATACTTTATCTGTTTAGTCCCAGATTTTTTCTTCTTTCTGAGCTCTGCTCTTAATACTTTTGTATGTAAAGAGAGCTTTGGATCTAATAAAGGGGTGAAGTGCCTAAAGATCCTGCTTGGTTCTTATATAAATATATATAAATATTTTTAACTAAAAACTAAAAAGGTTTTATTCGTTTTTGGCTGTTTATTTACATGGCAAGTGCGTTTTGGGAGCCTGAAAATGCGAATGTTTGAAAATGGGTTTCAAAGTTTTTAAAAACCACACTATTATTGTCAAAACCGTGAATTCTTGAAAACAGTGATGTCATGCTCATGCGTATTACGTGTTCACACCTTGTGTGACATCACTAGCTATACTGGTCTGGCATGCATAATTATTAAGCATTTTAGCCATTTTTTGGATCTGTGTAAATGGGGAACATTTAAACATTGTTGTCAGCAAAAAACAAAGGAAAACATTTTAGATCAATGTTGTCACGTATGTACTCTTAAAGGGACAGTTCACCCAAAAGTGAAAATTTTGTCATCATTTACTTACAATGTAAAAAAAATCCTTGTTGCACTTATTTTTTAAGTTTAATCAACTTGAATTTACAATTATTTAAAACTTTTTGACTAGTGAGAAGTTGCTATAAACTATGAAAATAAAGTTGACTTAGCTTAAGTTATTTCAAACTTTATTTTTAGAATTTATAACAACTCCCCACAAGTCAAGAAAGTTTTTAACAGTTAACCCATGATGTTCAAAACCTTTATGAGTTTTTTTATTCTGATGACTACAAGATATTTTGATATATTATGGTAATATCACAGTTGACGGTACACTGTAAAATCTTTGCTGCCTTAATTTTTTTTTGTTGAATCAACAAATTTACAAGTCATGTCATTAACTATTATTTATCTTGACAAGAGATGAGTTGCTACAACTTATGAAATGAAGACTTTTTTCAACTATATTTTATAGGTTATAACAACTCATTTGTAGTTATTACAACTCATCTCTAGTCAAAATAAATCATAGTTATTTTAAATGACTTAAATCTCTGTTGATTCAACAAAAAACTGTAAAAAATACTTTGCTGCCCTAACATTTTTTGTTAAGTCAACTCAGATTTACAAGTCATGTCAACAGAGATGAGTTGTCACAACTTATAAAATAAAGTTGAGAAAAGTCAACTTACTTTTATAAGTTATAACAACTCACCTGTAGTTATAACAACTCATCTCTAGTCAATATAAATAATAGTAAGTTGAAATGACTTGTAAATCCGAGTTGATTCATCAAACATTTTTAAGGCAGCAAAGTATTTTTTACACTGAGTATACTGACTTCCATAGTAGGAAAACAAATACTATGGAAGTGAATGGGTTCCGTCACCTGTGTGCTTACCATTTATGATCAAAATATATTTTGTGTTCAACAGAATAAAGAAACTCATACTGGTTTACAACAACATGACAGTGATTAAATAATGACAGAATTTTCATGTTGGTTTGAGCTATCCCTTAAATCTCAGTGCTATGTAAGAGAAACAACTGAGATGTTACAGAGATGTGACTTTTCTTTCCTATTGGTAAACACATCACTCAAGGGGAGTTGTTGTAGATATGTTGTGCTATAGGAGTGAGTAGGGTGCAGGATTGGAGACTTTTAGTGTTTGATCACTGTCCCATCACATTCACTGCCCTGTGTGCTTGTCTAGATCCCAATCAGCTCTGCAGGATTCCACAGACTCTCTTATCAGTGTTAGAAACCCTGACCTGTAACCCCCAGGCTTATCAATGACCAGTGTTTGAGATGAGAAGAACAACCCCACCATCACACCTAACAGTGATTGCCATTATAGGCAATGAGGGATCTCACCCCAGGCGTTTCAATTACAGTGTGAGTGTATATGGTTGTGAGATAGTGGTGTTTTTAAAATTGTGTAATTGAAACTAAGATTAGGCTGTATGGAAGAATGCGCTTGGGGAGTTAATGCACCCCAGGCACTTTAACTACTCTTTGTAGTTATATGACAGCTCATTTAGGTCTTTCTAAATAATTGTGTGTTGTTTATGTCAGGAGAGATGGGTATATGCGGTTATAAAAACAATTTAACCCAAAGTTTACACACATACACCAAGCGGAGGTTATACTGAGAAATAAGCTATTGTGAAGGTAATTAGAAATTACTGAATATCATTTGTCATCTTGACGAATCAGTTTTAAGTATCGTATTGTTATTAAATAAGCATGTCTCTCTTTCCTCCAGTCCACTTTGTGATTTAACTAAACCTAGCTTTTTATTAGGTACCAACTGTGCATAGATAATAATCTGTCTCTATGCAAACCTACTGGTTATATGCTTTTGATAAAGCACAAACTTACATTTTAACGTTTAATTTTATCAATAGGTTTTATTCTGTTTCTTCCATGATCTGGCAACATTTCAGTCCTTCTCCTTTGGCAGACACCTGCCCCCTCATGGTGCAAATATGAACTGCACCAAAATTTCCAAGGGTCTCCTAAGTTCAAACATGAGGATCCATGTGGGAAATACAGTACAGAGGTCAGGAGTTTGATTATTTCGTTGTTTATATTAATGATGATTATAATTGCATTAATAACATGCATTGCGACGATTGCTCGTTACAACATAAAAACAGACAATGAAGTTATATTCTAATTGTTATAATTTTCCAAGGTACACAATGGCCTCCAAGCCCCTCTCCTATCATCCTATCAGACGCTGGTAAGTAGGTATTTCTTCGAGCTGGTTTAAATGAATGTGAGCGCATAGAGACGAAAAGGCCTTGTGGGAGTCGGATGGCTTTGTGGATAATGAGAACCACAGTTTCCTCCACCACTATTCTTCTGTATGAACCCCAGGACACCGCTTCAACCTGCAGTGATAATCACGCCAGAGGCGACCACAGCTGACACGCTGCAGTAAATAAGGAAATAAAAGTCCGCTCCTGCAGACACCCGTGCTTAAGATCAACAGCGTTTGGATTTAGGTTTACTGCACCCGGCTCAACTTCGGTATACAAACAGGCAGATCAGAGAGGATAGATGTGATTACTGGTTTTGGATGTTTATGTGTGTGGGCAGTGGGCGGTGGGTGAAATGGAGAAGCAGATATAACTCAAAGACTCGTCTGAACATGGGGATCTGCTGATGGCTTCTGGATGTTGTCGGTAAATAGGCAAAGGTTCGTTTTAGCATTAAAGTGTCTCCCATGTACTGTTGATATAATAATTTACTATTCTGCTGTGGAAAAGTAAGTTATGTTCATTGTAAAAACAGTTGAGAGTTAATAACAAGATGCGTGTTTTTGTATGTGTTCAAAATGGTATGATCTTGCATGTTTTAAAACACTCAATGAGTGATCCCCTTAGGTGAATTAAGCGAACCGTGTGTTGATAAGAGACCACTGTAAACACTGATAGCTGTCTATGTACACGCTTATATTCGTAGTAAACAAATTCTCTGCTTCCACTCCCGGCCTGTCTATCACCAAAAACTGTCTGCCCCACTTTAAGTGTTTCTCATCCAAGTTTGACGCGGTTGCCCATTCCAGCTGTGCCGCGTTATTTAGCTCCAGGGCTTTGCTTAGCAAAAGTAATTGGATCTGGGTGTAAATCTATGCAATACGTCCAGAAGTAAAAGCAGCAGTAGTAGTTGTAAACAAGCGGATGTGTCAGCATCGACTGCTTTTTGGCTCGGGCAGATCTTGAAGTGGAGTCAGATCTGGGACATCTGCAGGGACTTTCCTCTTTCTGACCACGGAGCTTACACACACACGCACATTTAACACTTTACCCGTGAGAATAGGAGTGCGGATAGCCCCGATCCCACATACAGAGGCCCAACTGTTCTTCAGGCTGCCATTAGGTTTTAAGATGGACGATCACAGGTCTGCTGTGGGTCGAGGTGCGTGCGGACAGCATGGGCCAGGCCTGTCGACACCTCAAAGGGGAGCTGTTATTCTGCACTGATCCGGGACCAGCCCTCGCTATCCAAACTCTGACCTAGGCCATGATAAGTGAAACAGTAGGACTGGTCTGAAGACGCTGTAAAAGCGCAACCTTTATCAAGTATTACCGTTGACAGGCACAAGGCCCTAGGCCAAAATCTATCTCCAAGAGATAAGGTGGGATGTCATTGTGGTGTCAAGCTGATCTCATCGACTTCCGGTCCAGTTTTGGGAAAACAAATATTGTATGTTTTCTGTTCCCATTTTTCTGAATACAGTGAAGCATGTGAATGTGACTGTCAGCATTGTCAGACGACGTATGACACGACACATGACCAGTCATCTGACTTCAATAAAACGCGACCTGAAACAAGGCATCAGAGAAAAAACTTCCCTGTGGTTTCTCTGCCCGCCTGCTGTTTCAGTGCAGAACGTATGCTGAGCGTCTGCAAGATGGTTAAAGCAAAAGTTATTTTGGGCTCTGCAGGGTAATGCTGTGTCATTAAGGACACTTTAGTTATAGGGGGCGTATGGGGCCCTCATTGGGTGGATCAGAAGAGATCTATGCATACAAACAGAGCTAAGATTTCGGATTCCTCAAATGGAAATTGAAGCTTTGATGTATGGTGCGGTTGGTGAGGTTTGTTTTCTCTAAATGCTACCCTAGCAATGCACCCCAAAGCCCAATTTATATCATATATGCATTTGTGTTTACATGCTCGGGTTGGGAATTACAGGGAGCTAGACTTCTCAAATTTGATTTCCATTATTTTCTAAGTATCCCAAAGAGCTGACCACAGACTTCTGCCTTTTATTATTTTTAAACTGTGATACGTGTGGGCAACAGTGCATCAGTTATGAGGAAGGAGAAACAAACTTTTGTTCCTGTCAAATATCCGTTTTAAGGAACGCTCTGTATTTGACTCTCATATCCTTATTGACCTTTCTTGGTTTGCAGAGGAACGCTTGAATTAATTCAGTGCCACACGCGTACTAATGCGTGGCTCAAAACGCGTCTTCACTTTTACATTTATTTACATTTAGCAGACCCTTTAATCCCAAGTGACTTTAAAGTTAAAGTCAACTAAAGGGCGCGCTGCACAACTGCTCTGTTTTAAGCATCAACAGTGCATCAAAGAGTCCATGTAATGGCTTATAATTACTGTAATTGCAACAGTTTCCTTGTGTTGTTTTTGCTATATCTATTATTGTTATCAGTTCACCACTTTCAAGAAACTCCAGCTTGTGGTTTCACACAGCCACGAGCGTTAGACCAGTCCGCGTGGCTGTGGGCTGTTTCTCTCTCCTCTCCTTTTTATAGCTTAACTGCAGGACTGAAGCGAGTGGCTCGTCTTTAATCAGAGACTGGAGAGGCGGGCCGAGGTGCTGACTGTAATGCGATAGCGCGCCCGTCCTTAATGCTATTACATCCACATGCTGCTGCTGCCGCGCTCAGACGCGGAGACGCGCAGTGCCAAACGAGCAGCGTAGAGACGGAGCCCGGGATCTCTATCACAAGACTTCACTTACGGATTCGCTTCACGGAAGATCTGATCCCAGCTGTAGCTTTCTGGCAGTTTTTAAGTGTGAGACAGAGCATTTGGTAGTGGATTGTGAGGGAAGACGCTTCATGTCAGTTGGATTTTGAAGACGAGCGCAAGCCGCGCGTACTCACTCCGCGCTGCTGTAGCTGAGGAAATCAAGGCAGTGGTAACGCGCACAGGCGGTTATCAAAAATATACTTTCTGTGTGAACTTTTGTGCATGAATAGAAAGTTGTTTCGTTTTATTTAAGTTTTTTTGTTTTGTTTCCGTGGTTGTTGCTTTTGTTTAGGATTTGAAAGACAATGTTTCGGAGATGTTAAGCAACCAAGTCTGGGTTGAAATTACAAATTTTGAAGCGTGTCGAGAAAACAAGACATTGTGATCAGACTCGAGTCTCAGTGGATACATTTGTGGACAAAATCATTTTTAAACAACATCTGAGGAACTTGAAGCCCTCAGTATTTTGCCTTCACACGCTGGGTGACATTCACCCTGAAAAGATGGATTTATTCACACAGCTCTGTGGATCTTTAATTTTCGTATGTTTATCAGCAGTTGTTTATGGAGCAGACGGTAAGTTTTTTGTTTTATTTGTTTAGTTTTCTCTAATTCTGCACATTTTGCCAATTGTAGCCTACATTTGTGATTTTTAAATTAGTCCAGATTTTGGAAATATTCATCTTAGTGTCATTTTAGACTATTCTTTGTGTCCTTTTTCAGTTAATCTAAAAATTTAAGGTGCAATAGGTTATCGGTCTTTAGATTTGAAACACCAAACAGCAATGTCTCACATTTTAATTCAAGATAAATTAGTTTAAAAAATAAAGAAATAGAACGATACAAACAAAATAAACGGGTAAACCAACAGCAACATTAGGCTCCAACGTGTAGTTTGTGAATATTTTAAACAGGTTTTAGTCTGATTATGAGTAAGAGCTCAGCGAAACGGACAGTCTCATCCCCGCAAAAGGAGACGCGCGCTGGGCACGAGCTCAGACTAACCACCCATGTCATGATGAACCCAAAACCCTTTTATTTCAATACTTCTTTACATTTTCAATCTTCTATAGGGGCCACTACATATATTTTTATAAACTGGCCCTAAGATATTTTCCCACAAACAATCCGGAGTAAATTGCAGTATAATTCTCTTCAATGAGCTTTCATAAACGGGCTCTCTATGAAATACAATTTATTATATTTTTTAACACCCATTTATGAAACAGTTTTGCAGTACAGACTACACAAGTTACTCATAACCCGTCAGTTACTGGTGATTTTCTGTCATTGTGCCTCGTGTCATGGTTATTTAGTCTTGACGACTGTATTTGTGCCGCCGCGGGCAGTTGAAGCGCCTTCAGGGACTCTCATAAGGAATATCACTGCAAATACACTAAACAGTTAACGCACACATACACAAATAGACTATAACTTGTTTGTGTTTACGCATCTTTGTTTGCGTAATTGTATTAAATATTTAAATAGTCTTTTTTGGGATTTTTTTTCGATCGTGAAACCTGTTTTTCCTAATATTCAGGTAAATACGTTTTCTTGAGTCGTAGAAAACTCCGACTAATAAAATTCACTAAACCAGTTATGAAAGCGCAAACTTTTATCAATCTTTAAATAAACACATTAAGGTTAAGCACAGACGTTACAGTATTGAACTGGTGAAGTGATATGGTAGTTTTGGCACAATATTTTAGACGGGACTTTAATGAATAAAAAACTCTAATTTTTTTAAGTATGATGATTTATATACTGACTGAATACGTTTATATTCGTGTAGTATTGTAGTATGTTAAAAGTTTTTATCATGTAATACGCATTACAGATGCATAGATAATATTCTTCTTTAAAAAAAAAATTAGTCTACTTTACACAAAATCAAAACCTAATTAGTTTTTCATTGATACCTGATAATGCAAATACTTTAACAATGTCACATAAAACGTGTCATCTGATATAAGAAGGCTAGTTTGTCGGTCTCTTTGTAATGTTAGTGGTTTCGTCTCTATACTGTATGTGCTGATGATATTTTCTCTAGTGAGGTTCTTCCGGGCTACATTAAGCTTTATTTTAAAACCAAATGTGGATGGCGGTATTGCCAGACACAACAGATCCACATGGTGATCTGCACCTGATCCAAGAGGAAAATCTCCACAGGGGTTCATCTAAAAACCCAGCTATCTCTCCAACACAACAACAGCGCCTTAATTAGTCCAGTTAAGCTTCAGACGGCTGGATCAGATGGATGAATAGTTTAGAGAGAGAGTGAGCGAGCGAGAGAGAGAGAGAGAGAGAAAATGGCTTAAATATCTACTGCTGGGCTAATATCTACCGCTCAAGCCCTGCTAAAGTGAGCTGGACTCAGCAGCTGATAAAGCACATGCTACATGATAGAATGGATGAAGCCTTTTATTCTGGTGTAGACAAAATGTAATAAGACAAGCTCTTAGAGTCTCATCACTGTGATTAAATATCTGCTATTCATCAGCTGATGTTCACTCAATGAAAATGAGAAACCGTATTGACTCCTGCCAGTCAGCCGAAGATATTTTCCAGCTCCTCTCCCGCGGCAGCCTGCGTAAAGCATGTGAATCTGCAGGTCTGAGCCGGAGAGGAAACGTGTCCACATGCGACACCATATTTTCCTGGTGTGCCTACTGGTACGAGTTTAAAAAGCATGTTGTCCACCTGCGCCTGGAGGCGAAGCTGCGATTGATTACATGCTTACGCAGCTGTGCAGACACACCTGACCACCTGCAGAGCCTCGCCAGCCGTCACCACGCTCCAGAGAAAGCACAGACCGCCGGAGCAGACTCGATGGGTAGTCTGCCCTCACAAGGGTGCAGTACACGTCAGTCTCACGATGGAGGCCGCTGCGTGTCGTGCTAAATTTCGGGAGGAATATGTGAGCAATTCTCTCCTGGCACTGGTTGTTTTCTGTGGCGTACGTACGGAGTCAATGGGAATCTCTTTAAAGTTTCATCAGATCCCTGCTAAGCCCATTTGTCATGTTCATTTTCTTCTGTTCGGTGCCCTCAAGCTTATTTTGTTCCATGTGCATAGCTTTGGTTTTTTGCAAAGTTTGTTAACTTTTTTTACATATGAATATAATTATCTTGTCTTTTAGGTCCACACCTTGTGTGTGTGTGTGTGTGTGTGTGTGTGTGTTTGTGTGTGTAGAGTTAGATTTTGTACAGCAGCTCCTCCTTTGAGCCTTGTGTTCTGTTGACACTGATGAAAGACAGATGTTAGGATTGGCAAGCTGTGTGTGTGTGTGTGTGTGTGTGTGTGTGTGTGTGTGTGTGTGTGTGTGTGTGTGTGTGTGTGTGTGTGTGTGTGTGTGTGTGTGTGTAAGGAACTCAGTGTACCACAATCTGAAGGTTTGATACCAACACCACCGAGAAAACCAGGGCGATGCATACCATGCCTGCTGAGTAATCACTTGTATCTCAGTGCCCATTGTAAAATACGCCACGTCTCCGTGGTTCTGGTGAACCATACTGCCTTGCTCATGGCATCAGTAACCCAGTGAACCACTGAACCTCACAGTTTAAGCAGAAACAAATGCGTCCATTTGAATGACGGGCCAATTAGACCACATATGTTTTTGTAATTTGTAATCAGCCTGAATGGGATAAATGTACGGAATCGCCGCAAACAACAGCCATTATGTAAATTACTGCAGTTTGTTGTCATGTCTGCTTAGTCTGTTGCACCGTTTTTTTTCCCTTTACCATCTCTTGTAATGGGAAATATTAGCACTCTCTCAGCAGAAAATGGGCCTGTAAATCAACTAAAAGAAGGTCAGATATTTGTATTCGTGCCAGCAAACGCACAGGCACTCGTTCACTCAGTCTCGTATGGAAAAGTGCTGAAACAGTGCTATCAGGATGAAATTCAAAACAACCAAGAAACACATAAATAATGCAGCTCTATTCTCATTCCCCCACCCACCTGCTCAGCACCGTTTACAGTTACTTATGGTCCTAAAGCGAGGGGGCCGGCGGCGGGTCTACCCACCGGCAGCATCCTCAATCTTGCAAGAAGTGAGGCGGGAGATACGTCTAGTATTCGAGGAGTAAAGAGGCGCTGAGTTGCTCGACTTGACAAAGTGCCGACACCCGGAAGCTCTGACAGACTGAGATCTGTTGCGGTTGTTGTGTGTACTCAGCAAAAAAGCAAGCTGACTTGGGTTGTGTGTGTGGAATAGTGAGTATTTGTGTGTAAGGGAGGATGGGAGGTGGTATTGACGCGTGCAACAATCAAAGCTATTGATTGGTTCGTGGAGATTTGATTTTGTGAATCGAATGAGTTCTGTTTGTGAAAGTAGAAGATTTGGTTTCTATCGAGCACTGATGAGAACAGTGATGTTCTGCTTTAGTCTGGATTGTGTGTTATCTCAACCATAACGCTTGTTCAGTGGGAAAATACTCCAATCCTGTTGCAGTGCCGCGAGTTCCAGTTTATCATTCTTTAATCTCCCCAGACCGAAATAAAAAGTTCACTGGAAAACACATTAAATGCTTTTTTTTGTAAAATCTTGGTTTATTTTGTAATGACTAATGATTTTTCCTTTTCTGGAAACATTTGTACAGGCTTCCATACAACACATAAAATAAAATTCGTATTTGCATTCAAATCTGTTAAAAAGCTGAACCATGTTATGGAATAAAACTTTGCTTGTTTGTTAAATTTTTTTGCATCAATTACGCAGATAATTTGCCTTTTAATAAAATTAATTTAGCAAAATTCGTAACTTCCATCCATGTTTGCTGCACTGTAAAGCCTGGTTTGTTTTTTATGTGTACGTTTAGTGGGGAACGCACAGTCTTGCTTTTATTTGACTTATATGCATTAAAGGTTTATTATACTTCTAAGCCGTAGCCTCTACGCCGTAAGCTACGTGTGTTTTCATTTATACTTTGCATCGTTTTTCGCGTCGACATGCAGTTACCCATGCAGTTACACATACAAGACCACTAGTAGGCAGTAACTACGTGTGTAACTCTCAATAGCAAATCAGCAGCCGAAGAAGAAGCAACTTGCCCATTAATCCCACAAATGAAGAAGAAGCTTGTGTTTAAAGCCCGGGATACACTGCTAAATTTTTGTCCTCTTATAAGATCATTACCTTATCACACTGTGCGACACGTATTGTTAAAACTCGGGTACGAGAGGCATATAGACTGTATGATGATGACACGGAAGACGGAAGCTTTGGCGGGAGCGTCACACATTGCGCAACGTCACCAGCATGCGCTCGTGGTAAACAAATACCGGAGCGCAGGTCTTAGCAGCAAACACACTGTGTGGTAATCATGCCAAATTTCTGACACTGTCAGAAAACTATCGTAGGCTATCTTTGGACGCAAGACCGGGAAAACGTCCGTCTTTGAACCTCTCTCACTGTACAACATAAGACCACCGATGGAGAGCCACGATCACAGAAATCGCGACGATAGTTTCACGATGGTAATCTTTCGTCTGGGACAGCCAATAATCGTGCAGTATATCCCGGGCTTAAGATGACAAGCAGTGATGATATAAATAGACAGCTAATTTTGTGATTGGTTCCTTATTTCAGGGGCAAAAAAGGTCCATAGTTTCCATGCTAGACTTGCAGCGTGAATAAATTTGCGCGCAAGGCAGCATGGGGAAACCCAGGCAAGTTAAATATCACATCTCAAGCCCATCTTTGTTTTTACTGTGGTAAGCGGAAATCCGTATGAGTAAATGCAGATATTTTTGACCTAATGGGAGGGGTTCTAGTACACCAATCACAGCGTTTGGGGCTGCCTAGCATTGACACAATGTTACATTTTGGGAGAGGTGCATGTCGGCAATGGCGTAGGCTAGCTTTACACACGCATGCGCATTGCGACAAATTGCAACGCCTTTCTTGGCCTTCATACTAAATACTCGTACAACCTTCGCGTACAAATTTCTGATGACCAAATTTGTACGCTGTACCACTGTACACTGACCCTCGCATACTCTTAAAAACGTGACTATACTACAGCCTTAAATCATGGACAAGACCATCAAATTGGCAAACAATTGGCAAACAAAACCAAAATTGCACACACGCGCACACACGGGGTGTTGACTTTGGCCCATTCACCAGGGCTGCATACTGCTGTGATAGCATGTGGCAGAGACTGTAGATGGATAGGCTCCTTTAGGAGCACAGACACAATAATTCATGAGGCCACCTCACACAGCAACACCACACTACTGCAGTACCTGTTTCTCTCTCTCTCTCTCTCTCTCTCTCTCTCTCTCTCTTCTCTTCTTTCTCTCTCTCCTCGGAGCGGAAGTAGATCTCTGCACTGTCAGACCGGTTCTGTGAAGGCCCAGAGTTTAGAGCAGCAGAACACCTTCTAATGAGACCCGTCAGCCGACACCGCACACACACATACAAACACAACCGAGCAAACCCAAATCATTTGAGAAAGTGTTGAGATGTCATGATCGTTCAGTTGCAGCCTGCAGGAGTGTGTGTTTCGGTGTTGTATTGTGCCAACAGCACACAGGCGAACCTTTGAATTGAGCTGCTGATTGGCTGTTCAGAGCTAGATTTGTTATTTTAGTCAAGATTGCATTATTTTTTCTTGTTTAATGGTACTTGATTTATTATTATTTCCTGAAGTGGACCTTGTTTCCTGTTCCTAGCTGCGCATATAAGTGGAGGCCAGCTGGGTTTTAAATCCAATATAGTACTGTACACACCACGCTGTCAAGGTAGGTTTCCAAATGTCACTGCTTGAAATTCTGCTGCGTTGCGGGCACCTGGTGTCGCTCCCATATTTTAAATATTTGACATTGAATCGTGTTAGATCAGAGGTGAGTGGGTTTTAGAATTAGGATACATTTTAGTTGCAGTGTGCATTTGAATGCAGCGTGAATACTGAAGGTGTAAGAGGGTGCAAGTGTCTTGTTTTCCATCGGTGAGAAAGAGTGAATGAGTGAGAGATCAAGCGTGCAATACAGATGAGTTGTAATTGTTCACAGAAAGTAGCGCGGAAACCGCCACAGACCTCAAACTGTCAATCAAAGTTTCATTTTCTCTGAACACTTTCCCAGCGTCCCCAGTGGGCCACTACGTGTGACGTTGAAACGTCAACTTTGTGCATGTTGGTTGCGGTGCATTTATATTGAATTTCAAGTAAAGGCACAATCCATGTTGGCATATGTTCGCCGGTGCTGCATTGTTGGTTTACAGTAACCACTAAGTTTTGGAACAAAATGTGTCCCATTCGCTAGACAAGACGAGTTGTTTGACTTTGATGAATGTGAAAGATCTGAATCTTTCAGCATCTCCATACCTTAAACATTCATGCGTATCCTTTCCGTGAACATGTCTGTTCGGTGCAAGCTGACATCATAACGCTCTACTGGAGGTTAAACAGCTGTGCCTCCATACTACGATGAGAGCAATAATTAATGAAAGCAATATCAATTATTTGAGCTTTGGGAGCTCAGGGGTTATCCTAGAAGAAAATGGTAAACACAGGCACGGGAGAGAGGAAGAGAGCACTGTCTGTTCATTTTTTCCCCTTACAATAAGGGATCTTTGTGGATGAACATTGGACAGCTCACAGCATTGGGTTGACCTTTAACCTCATGTGGACACGCTTCCTGTCAATGAATAGTTTGCCCTGTGTAATAGAGCAGTTTTTATAAAGAAAGACTGATAGTGATGCTGATTGTGTCCTAATGTTTGCAGATTGCTTGCCAATGATACAGTTGTTTGCTAGATGTTGTATATAACAATGTATGGCAGCTAGGGTGTTTTCTGATTGGTCGGTTTGTGCTGATGCGAAACAAAGGGATTGGATCATATTGAATTTTTACGATTTAATCATTTGTGTGAGCCACAAATGTTGCAACTCACCTTTTGTCCTTCTTTGTATTTCTGAGTGTTTGTTTGACTAGAGGAGTTGATATTGAAAACCTTTGCTAAGATGTGAATTGTTATATTGCTTTATTTTATTACCCTTGGGTTTAATTGATTTATGTAATGTAATGTTTAATGGCCTCTTATTGTATATTTGAATCCATGCATTTGATGAAGTAATGTTAGGATTGGTGGAAATTGGGTATTTAAAAACATTGTATGTAAGCCTGATATAGGTCAGTGGATCGAAACATTTTCATTAATAAATAATCTTTGCAAGTATGGGTAGTGTGCGGGGTCTTATCTTTTCTTGCATCTCACCTTTTCACCTTTCATTTCCACAGAGCCATGTGGTGGTCAATTGGATGCCAGTGACGCCGGCTACATCACTACGCCCGGTTACCCTTTGGAGTATCCACCCCATCAGAACTGTAGATGGATCATCACAGCCCCTGAGCCGTCTCAGCGTATCGTCCTAAACTTTAACCCTCACTTTGAACTGGAAAAACTCGACTGCAGGTTAGTAATACAGTATGACATTTTAAGTGCAAAGGCTGTGTACATACTGTACAACAATCCATGCACTACAAATAATGTGTTAAAAAATGAAAGTGTGCCGCGTCCATCTAAAGCACTGATCTCCAACATGAGTCTGTAAGTTGCCCGCCAAAGCACATTCTATTAACAGCCTCAATTTTACTATTTATTTATTATATATTTTTGTATAAGCTTGGCTTATTTTATGTATGATAACATTTTAAACACTGATAAAACAAAAAAAAAATGTTATCAGAGACTATAAATAGCTCCCCAGTTTTATCCATTATGGTAGCTCTTACAAAAAGGTTGGAGACCCCTGATCTAAAGCTTCCTACAGTACATATAACAGTCAATATATCAAAGGTGAGTTATATTTCCTCTGACACAGTTGAAGATGTCTGTTTTTTGGCTATGGGTCCCAGACATCAAAGCAGATGGAACGTGAAGAAGAACAGCAAATTATTCGCTCTAATAAGGCTGTATTTCATATACCCAGGGCAATCATGCTTTTTTTAATGAACAAATTAATTCTGCTATAACTCATAATGCCTTTTTCTCAAACGATAAGATTTGGAAAAGACTGCCGAAATTTCCAGTCTCGCCTAGTGATTATTGGGAGCCTTCCCATAATGCTTTCCCGAGTCTGGCTCTAGAGTCGACATTACAAACGCTCTTCACTTTAATTAAATATCCAATAAACAAAGCTTTGACACGCGTTTCTGGGAATCATGTGCAGGCTTAAGCTCAAAGCATGTATTTCACTGGCAGCTGTGCCCATTCCTCCCTCTGTTGGACAGCAGCAGAAATGCATGGAACGTGTTCAAGAAATGCATGGCACATGTTACACAGAAATATACAGGATGATGCCGTCAAAGTTTTGCTTCACTTTCACACTTTGGGTAGGCTTGTTTCATAAAATAGGACAAATTCAGGGGGAATTAGCAATCACAACTGAAGGCTTTGACGTTTGTGAGTCGTGCTTTACAAACACTTCTCGGCAGAGCCACAAAGTCTGTCACAACCTGCCACTTCAAGCTCTCTCACTCTTTTCACTGAATTTTGCCCTCTGTCCTTTCGGCATTTATTAACATTTTGGATCCATTAATTATACATAGAAGTGTTTTTAAAGAGTGAATTTTGGGAGGGCTTTTGACATTCCTTTGTTGATTTAAGCATTCATTTTTTACAAGCTTTTGTTGAAAGTCGCTTCTCTGAGCACTTTCATTGAGAACGGCAACACAGAGAGAGAGACAGAGAGACAGAGAGACAGAGAGAGAGAGAGATCAAAAGGAGGAGACAGGAAGGCTTGATATATGTTTCATTTCCCCACTTTGCTCCCTCCTTGGTGGTTTGTGCATGGCACAGTAGTGTTGTTATTTTTGTCTTTATTCTTCCTCTGTCTCTGCTTGTATAGCAGAAGATGTTGTACAGTAAATTACATCACGCATTTTATTGCATGCTTTTCTCTGACTGGGATTTTTTTCACTTGCATTAGTAAACAAAGCTCAATATTGCTTAATATTGTTGTTAGTAATTCTTAGGCTAACATCCTTACACTAATAACTAGAGATGCACCGATAAATCGGCCAATAATCGGTGATAATCGGCTTTCGGCTGATAGTTTAAAAACAGCTAATAGTTATGGCCGATATATGGTCGAATTTAAGCTTTGTGCAGTCCCTCCAGAGAAACGTGATTATGCGATCGCATGATATAACGCATAATATATGGGGCGCAAAATATGCGGGACTTGCATGATTTTATAATCCCTGCATTTTCGTAGCAAAAATCCAACCCATTCTCACCAAAAAGCGTACAAATGACTTATCGTGCAATAGATACGGCAAATCCCGATTTTGCGTGCATATGATACGCCAGTCCTTCCCATTCACTTATATGGCGAATCGTTTCGTGACGTTTTGTTTGTTGTTTTCTCGTTTGTTTTCTGTTTTTTTTACCATTTTCGCTTGGGTTTAGGGTTAGAACAACTTTTTGTTATATAAAAATGACATCCTAACCCAAACCCCAACTCTAACCCCAACTCCAAGCGACCATGGCTTAAATATAGATACAAACATAGAGAAACCTGTATATTAAATAACCTGCTTAAACAAATGTGAAATCTAAGCCTAAACCCAAGCGAAAATGGTTTAAAAAGCAGAAAACAAATGAGAAAACAATAAATAAAACGTCACAAAACGATTCGCCATATAAGTGAATGGGAAGGACTGGCGTATCATATGCACGCAAAATCGGAATTTGGCATATCTATTGCACGATAATCACACTGCGTGTCATTTGTGCGCATCTTGGTGAGAACGGGTAGCAAAAATCATTCAAGAATTTTTTTTTGCATTTACCTCTCACAAGCGCAGCAATTTTTGCAAGTTTCCACAATTTCATCGCATAAAATTGCATAAATATCCCGCATATTCCATCGCATTTTTTAAGAAAACGTGCCGCAAGATCAAGGATTTTTGCCCGCAACAAAAAAATATTTTCTGAAAGGACTGTCTGTGTATAGAAAATTTAAAGAAACATCACTAGTTTAATGTTCAATATTAATGGTCATTACATGAATGAATAACATGTAATGTAATATTCAGAATTGAGTAAATGCAAGTTAATATAATCACCTAACTATCAGCATCGGTATCAGCAGATATCAGTCTGAATAATTGGCTATCGATATCGGTGCAAAATTTAATATCGGTGCATCTCTACTAATAACATGACTTTTTTTCTGTGCCTGTACAAAAAGTCACTGCCTTGTTTGGATGGTTCCTAGCCAGGACATTTATATGAAGTTGTTGTTGTAGTAAGCCAAATGAGCCCCCCCAAATGTCATTTATATTTTCTAGTGCACAGATATGGCTTAGGTTGCATCTTTTAAGGAAGCCTATGGGATTTGAAAGTACTGGCAGCCTTTCCTCAACAAGCCAGATATTTGAGGTTTGATTTATTTCTATAGCCTCCGTAGTGTGGGAGGAGTTACAAGTCAAAGTTTAATACTTAGGGGTTTGTTTAAATCCCTAACCCTAAATATGAGCAGTAGTGATAGTTATGCTTGCCTTAAGCTCACAGGATCAAGAGAGACCACGTTTTGCTGTAGTGAAGGAGAATGTAAGCTGATCATAGCTACCTTACATTTGTATGGTTTGTTTGGCGGTGAGAGGAAAATTGGGTTTAAATTGAGCTATAAGACCTTGGCAACTATGCTGATAAGGGTGACTACAGCAATATAGGCTCAGCTGATCGCCCCCTTGAACCTGTGCTCCCACTCTCTCTCTCTTTCTTTCTCTCTCTCTCACTGTGAAGCCCTGTAACCGTCTCAGCCACAGTTATTTACAGCCTATGATTTCACTCTAGGTACAGCTACTTTTACAGCTGTGAATTCTGATCTGTGTGCCTTACAAATATACTAATTATACGTCAATCTTTACTGTACAGTACTACAGGAAAATACAATCAAGATGTTTTTTTCCCTCGGCCAGGCTGTCAAATTTCAGAGTATCGAGCTATTTTGGAATCCAACAAGATCCTAATTTGTTATTGCACAGTAAACACAAGTCTTTAATAAACAACTCATAAAATGATCTATCCATTAGCACAAACAAACAAACACAGCAGCCATTTGTACAAGTATACAGTTGTGTTTTTCCCATTAGCTTCAGCAGAGAAAACAATTCTCAAAAAGACAGATGTCATGCTGGAGAGATTTTAAAACAAAGTTTTTGTGAGGTGGACAGATAGTTTAGTTGTGTTGCCGGGACTCACGGAGGGATAATAACAGACGCTGAGCAGTAATAGTGTACCACTAGTGTAGACTATACAAGCATTCAAGCCCACCCTAACAACAGCAAGGGCCATTAAACTCTACAGTAAGTGTATAGTATGTTAATACATGGCTATGTCTAAGCAAGAGTTAGATGTACTTAACCAACTAGATGTTTTTCGTTTGATTTACTTAGGGTGAACATAGACAGTATTCATCGGTGAACAGGATGGTTATGCAAGTTAGCTTGGACTAGCATGAAAACTGTTAGCTAGTAATTTCTCATAGGAATACATAATGCAACTTCTTAACAAATTCTTTATCTCCTTGTTCTTTTAGCGGATGTTTACAGCATGTTATGGCCCTGGATTTGTTATAAGATGTTATCCTTCACACATATTGTGGTTAAGACACTTTAACAACAATATTTATTTGATCTAAGGTGATCCTGAGGTAGTAACAGCTCAGTATCATTTTATTGGACACGAACTGGCTCCATTGACAGCTTAAGCACCATACTTAATTTATTTAACCTGAATCACTTTCTCTGTCAAATATGATTATGCAGCTCGGAGATCATATCCAGACAAACCTCCCAGTACTGACTGACAAATGTTTATGTTCACACATGCTAAAAACTGGCTGGACTTTTGGGTTTCCTCATGAAGTTTAGTCTGTCTCTCTGCCACCACACCCATGTTGTCTGTCACATTGTCTCTTACTTCTTCCATTTCCACTGTTTTGACTCGCGTAGACTAGCATATGAAATGCAACGAAAGTAAATGTGACCCTGGACCAAAAAAACAGTCATAAGGGTACATTTTTTAAAAATGAGATTTATACTTTATATGAAAGTTGAATAAATAAGCTTTCCATTGATGTATGATTTGTTAGTATAGGACAATATTTGGGAGAAATACAACTTTGTTTGAGGGTGGAAAAAATATAAATATTAAGAAAATTTATGCTATTTAAAACATGATCTTTACTTAATGTCATAATGATATTTGGCATAAAAGAAAATATCATTGATTTTGACCCAATGTCAATGTATTGTTGGCTATTGCTACAAATTTAACCATGCGACTTAAGTCACAAATGATGAGTGATCTACTTTTGTGGTCCATTATTTGGATTTGGAAAAACCTGTGGAGAAAATGTTTTTTTTTAGCTTACAGTTGTGTTCAAAATTATTCAACCCCCAATGCTGTTAAGGGTTTTAGGGAATTTAGTGTACATTTGTAATTGTATTCAGAATGAAATCCTACAATGACTTCTTAAAGAACCATATGCAACTAAAATGACATCAATTGGTTTTGTAATATAGTAGTAAATGTTTTTTTTTGTGAATTCTTCATTGACACAATTATTCAACCCCTTAAAGAACTACCACTCTGAAGAACAGAGGTTCATTGAAGTGTTTTCAATCAGGTATTGAAAACACCTATGGATGTCAGGGAACAGCAATAAAGCCTAATAAGCACCAATTAGGCAGCTTTAAAATGACTGTGATACTCAACTCCTTCTAAACATTTACTGGTGTGGTTACAAACATGGTGAAGTCAAAAGAATGGTCCAGGAAGACAAGAGAAGAGGTGATTAATCTTCACAGGAAGGGCAATGGCTATAAGAAGATTGCAAAGATGTTAAACATACCAAGAGACACCATAGGAAGCATCATTCGCAAATTCAAGGCAAAGGGCACTGTTGAAACGCTTCCTGGTCGTGGCAGAAAAAAGATGCCAACTGCGACTGCTGTGCGCTATCTAAAGCGTAGAGTGGAAAAAAGTCCCCGTGTGACTGCTGAGGAACTGAGAAAAGATTTGTCAGATGTGGGTACTGAAGTTTCTGCTCAGACAATACGGCGCACCCTGCATACTGAAGGCCTCCATGCCAGAACTCCCAGGCGCACCCCCTTGCTGTCTCCAAAGAATAAGAAGAGTCGACTGCAGTATGCCAAAAGTCATGTGGACAAACCACAGAAGTTTTGGGATAGTGTTCTGTGGAAAATTAGAACTGTTTGGGCCCATGGATCAACGCTATGTTTGGAGGAGGAAAAACAAGGCCTATGAAGAAAAGAACACCTTGCCTACTGTGAAGCATGGTGGGGGGTCAATCATGCTTTGGGGCTGTTTTGCTTCTGCAGGTACAGGGAAACTTCAGCGTGTGCAAGGTACCATGAATTCTCTTCAGTACCAGGAGATATTGGATGACAATGTGTTGCAGTCCGTCACAAACCTGAGGCTTGGGAGACGTTGGACCTTTCAACAGGACAATGATCCCAAGCATACCTCCAAATCCACTAGAGCATGGTTGCAGAAAAAAGGCTGGAACATTTTGAAGTGGCCATCGCAGTCACCAGACTTAAATCCGATTGAGAACCTCTGGTGGGACTTAAAGAAAGCAGTTGCAGTGCGCAAGCCTAAGAATGTGAATGAACTGGAGGCTTTTGCCCATGATGAATGGGCGAAGATACCCGTAGATCGCTGCAAGACACTTGTGTCAAGCTATGCTTCACGTTTAAAAGCTGTTTTAACTGTAAAAGGATGTTGTATTAAGTACTAAGATTGAATGTCACTTGGGGGTTGAATAAAACTGAAAATGATGTGAGCACAGAAAAGACATTTGTGGTTATTTCATTATAAATGTTATGTTATATTTGTCTGACCTACACATGCCTCTTTGATGTAATTGTAAGCAGGATGACTGAATGATCAAAATCAATGTCAAACCGGCCAAAACAATCAATTTCAGTTGGGGTTGAATAATTTTGAACACAACTGTAAATAGGAAAAATATTTTATTATTTTTGAGCGTGATGCTAATGCTAATGTGCTAAGCTATGCTAAATGTGGTAGCGCCAGACCCGGAGATCGGCTGAATGGATTCCAAAAATGAAATGTTTTACTCTAGGGGACCTGGAAAATGAGCATATTTTCAAAAAAAAGTGGAGTGTCCCTTTAAGAAGCCTAGTGAGAATACAATTAAAAAGCATTTAGAAAATCATCTAAAATAGAATGGTGAGTGGTGACCAGTTATGTTTGTCACTCTCTCTTATTTACTTTCATGTCTTACTCTGTCCTCTGTCTTACTTTCCATCTCTGTCTCTTTCTTCACTTGTGCTCGTTCGTTCGGTCTGATTAAAATGAGTCATTTCCCAAAGCACGGCCCGTTATTTTACATTCCCCCCTCACTCTCATCAGACTTAGATGAAGTAAACAGTGTTGATAGTCCGACCACACCGCTGCTGCAAACGCTCCCTCAACAGCATTTACAATGCTCTGCAGAGACCACACCATAGATAGCGTTGAATGTGGGCTTACTAAAGAAAAGCATGGAGACGTTGGTTCCCTGCTAAACACCAAGTGAGCTATCTCAAACAAGACAGGCTGATTTCCTTATTGAACATTCAGGAGCGTGCCATAAATGCTGCCTACATACAGTAGGCAATTGCTAGGTTTTGAAACCATTATTCCACAAAAGCGCCAGATGAGTGGGAAAAATAGGAAGGGATGAGCATAGGATTTTTCCTCTAGTACTAGTGCCTGATAATGTGGTGGAATCCAGAGTGGCCTTTCATTGCTCTCTGCCACAGCAGGTAGATGACAAAGACCAGATGCAATTTAAGACAAGCTGATGTATTGGAGTTTACAGGCAACAGCTCAGAGTTTACACAAGAGAGATCATTGCATGAACTGTCATACCGACTGCATTCTGATTCACCAGATTGTTGCACGCCTCCTTGGCACAGCATCAAATGTGTCCCGCTCCTAAAAGTTATAAATAGATAATTGTGGAATAAATAAAATAAGCATGGGTTGATTTATTATGATATATCTGTAATGCAATCAGCAGAGCTGACATGGATATAGAAACAAGGCTGAGCAGGTTAAAGTCATGGTTCTCTCTTTCTCTATCACTTTCATCCTTATCTTTTTCTCCATCCGCACTCGCCTTCTCCTCCCGCAGGCACTGTATTCCAGTTTTTGATATTATCTAATCAAAATATTAATGCACAAAAATGCATATGCCATATGATTTCTTTCTGGGGATTGTCACTAGAACAACAACATCCTTGAGTTCATTACAAGGAGGAATTTATGCTTTACATTTATATACTAAGTTTAGAGATTATTTCACCTAATAAATTATAACATTACACAGTACCAAACATAGCTTGAATTGAATGTAGTTGGGGTGTGTTTTCTCTAACCTTTCTCTTAAAAATAAAGTTTTTTTCAAGCAACGCCATAGAAAAAACATTTTGGTTTCCAAAAGGACCTCTTATGTCAAAGGGCCAATGCTTTCTTTTTATGGTCTGCAAAACTTTAGGATTAGGGTAGGTTGTGTCTGGTTGTTAACCTTAACAACCAGACACATTTTTGAAAACTTTTTTTAAGGTTGCATAGTCTTATTTGTGGTTCTCAAGAAATTTGACCTGTCCATTGTTGGCATCTCACGAATGCTGTGCACTTTGCTGTCATACAGTTTGCATGGTAAAACCTTTGAGATTCATTACACAGATCGTTGGAATGCTTGATTCTGATTGGCCAGTCGCAACATTTGCAAGATGCTGCAAATCAGGTACAGTTTAATATTACACAAAAATGTAATATGTCTTTTAATACCATATATGACATTATATTTACAAACGATTAAACCAAATAGTGTGTTCATGACATTTAAACGTCTTATCTTATCTTATCTTAAAACCGAAAATAAATGGGTTTTCCTCGCACAATGTCTGCATTTATTAAAAATGAGCAAATAAAATTTTTCAAATCAATATTTAATGTTCCTTACTTATGAGGTAAATAGCGGTGTAATAAGCGGGATAATGTACAGACAGCCGGTTGCCTATACATTATCCCTTACTAAACACCTCCTAAAATGTACATTCGATCAGGGTCAGGCGAATCCGATGCCATCTCAACCACGCAGGTCTTTTTTAGACTTATCAGTCGACCAGTCGTTCAGTTGCCATCAACACTGGTGCTCTGTGACATTGAGGTTTTGTCATCTATAAAGGGGGAGATCCGAACTGACGATAACCCGAGAGCATTTTTAGCCTCTCAACTTCGGCTACATGCAGAGCTGCGATCACAGACCCTGTGACACCCCACCGTTTCCAGCTGGAGGCGGAGACATCTGCCTTTGTTCCTGCGGTACCCTCACAAGGGATGGCAGTGAAACTATGTTAACTCAGCATGTAGGCACTGGCCTCTTAGTTGCTGATGGTTGGCATGAGGTTCTACTAAGGAAATAGTTTTACACAGCAGTTTTTCGGCGTGTGTTTTTTTCCGTGACAGATTTGACAAATGAACACATTTGACCACACAGCTAGATATCCTCCCGAGCGAGGCGAACAGTACAGGATGATATCATCACTCTGTTGCTCTCCCCAAGGGTTCTTCTGATCAATGTGCGTTTTCCTCTTGTAATGAAGAATCAATGGATGGTGTGAAGGTGGACTGGACTCAGGGGGTCAGGCGGGACGTATCACATGGCTGTTATGAGTGTTATGACCATTATAGGGTTGCTAGGCTTACAGGGCATGTATTCAGTGAAGTTGGTTTATAAAGGAATACTTCAGATCTTTTTTTTGATAAATGACATGCTTACAATTTTCTCAGAAATTTCGGAAGGCAATATCAACCCCCATTCTTTTCGTTCTCTGCCGTTTGGTTTTACGGCCGAGCAAATGGCCGATCTGAGCGTGGTCTGGGAATTCTCTCAAACAAGCAGTTAATATTTTAGAGCCAGTTTAAGTAGTTTAATACTTCCGCTGGGTAAAACTGAGGTTTTTATGCAAAACCCATGATTACTTACTTTTGCTCAAAGGATGAGAATCCCTGGAGTGAAGCGAATCTGCAGATGTTTATTTTTTAGACTTGCATATGTTTTTGGATATTTGCCAGAGTATCTGCCCATCTTTTATTGGAAGCTAAAGAAATTAGTTAGATTTAGAGTTGACACAAATCAAGCTTTTGAAATGCCTGTTAAAACATTTACAGCCGGGTCAGAAATCAACAGGGATCAAGGCAAATGTACCACAAATTCTGTGTGGATTTATGTGTTATTAAAACAAAAAATGCAATGAATAAACACTTTTCCCTGAAAAACTATTAATTAAATAAGCATTTATAACTTACATTGCTCAGGCAAACATGGAGCTCCGCCCCCAAACCAATACTTTGGTGGTTGAGCCCCCATTATTTTAGTCCATCAATGTCAGGCTTTTCTATGATCTTAGTATCTCAGAAATGCCAAATTTCACTTTATAAAAACTGATTTACAGTATTTTGCTGTCAAAGCCTTGTGTCACTAAGAACAGGGTTCCCTTGAAAGTTTGTGAATCTGGGGGAAAATTCAAGGCCCTGGGAAGTTGTTGAAAATATACATACAAAGATACAGGTCATTGAAAGTGCTTGAATCTATTTTATGCAAGAAGTTTTCTGGAAAAAAATCCATATAATTCCCTGTTGTGTAGGATAATGTCTAGGGATGCACCAATATGGAAATTTTGGCCGATACCGATAACCGATAACTCTTTATATTTGGGGGGCAATAACCGATATATATATATAGGCCGGTAAATATTCATATTATTTTCACAATGAAAAACTCCCAGACCGCGGACATCTTGTCTTTGCGCTAGACTAGCTTACTCTTCTTAAGCCCGCAACACGTGTCATCTTCGTGCTATGTCACAGAAAGCACCAATCAAAACTTCACATGGCCAGCAATGAGCAAGTGAAGTGGTTCAACAAACCAAAATAATCCATCATTTATCGGCTTTCATTTATCGGCCTAATTTTGCTATCAGACCGATAACCGATAATATTAAAAATAAGCAGTTATTGGCCGATAACGATATGTCGGCCGATATATCGTGCATCCCTAATAATATCATAAACATTTTAGACTTTTAAAAACTAGTGCTAAACTGTTCGCTTTAAATGCTTATATGTTCTGTATGCGAATGTTGATTAATACCAAAATGCTTTTTTGCATAGTTGTGTTTGACAAATGAAAACGTCTCGGGTAACGTATGTAACTGTTGTTCCCTGAGAAGGGCACGAGACGCTGCGTCTCCCTTGCCATACTTCCTGCGTCCCTGTAACGCCGTCTTTGGCAATATTTCAGATAGCGATATACTTCTTGGCTCCTGCGTCACCCTGTCTTTGTTGTTATGCCTCAACATTTGTTGAATTGGATATACACATTTAGACGCACTTACCCCGGATGCATCCCCAAAGTGTCACCGCAGTGACGCAGCACGAGTTCCCTCGAAAGGGAACTGTAACAATGTATCTTTCAAAAATGTAACACTATGTAACCTTGTTCTCACTTGAAATGTGTCCCCACATTTAGTCCTTGAATTTGAGGTGTTGGACCTGGAAAGTCCTTGAAAGGTCCTTGAATTTGAAGTTTACTAAGGTGTGGGAACCCTGTAAGGATAAATGGCTCATCTGAAATCAGCAAGAAACTTTTGATGCTTGACTGCTATGCAAGTGTGAAAACATATACTGCCTGATAGCATTAAAAGACACTTGAAAAATAACAAGCTGCTCTATGTAGGAGGGGAACATATGCATACTTAACTACCTTGGTAAAAAAAACTCGGGTGACAAAGCCTGTTTCTCTTTGCACTGACTGGTGCAAAGTAAAAGTGAAATAAAGCAAAATTAAAAGAAAAGGAAATCAGTCATTGACCGAAAATGTTTTAGTGCACATTTACGTTTTCAGCTTTTTCTCTCCAAACACTATTCAGTACTAAGATCCATGAAAATCTAATTACTTTTGCATCTGCAGCAGCAAACACAAGCCAGTGTTTGTGTTGATTTTTGCTGCTCATGTGACTGTAATGGCCCTGCACAGCATGTGTTCTCAGTGATAGGTGAATGGGCTTTTGTAGCAGGGTTTATATCTTAGTTAAATGGTGACGGTGACGAATCAACCAGTTTAACAGTCTCAGACAAAGAAAAACTCAAATCAAAGCACCTAAAAGTTTTATTTATATAATTGATTTATAGCAGAACAGATGCGTTTGTTTGTGTGTGTGTGTGTGTTCTTGCTTTATGCACATTGTAAACACGTTAAAAACATTTGTGAGGACATTTTAGGTGGTCCTCATCAGCCAAATGCCTTTTTTTAATCTATTGATGTCTGCAGGTCTGTACCAGGATCAGGACTAGCGTTGAAAGATGGTAAATCTCCTCATTAGTCTGGTATTAAAACAGTGGATGAGATGTTCTAGATGATAGTGGAGCAACCGAGTAGTTGAAGGCAGTTGCCATTGTCTATGTGAAATGATCCAGTGAAATGATGTCTCTCTCACTGTCTGTCATGTTTTCATCCATTATCACAGAGTTTATTTTAATGTTGAAGGAAGAGAATGACAGGCAGTGTGAGATCAGGTGATAGCAATGAGGAGTGTTGTATAAATGTTTGATTGGAGAGTGCTTGGCTCTTTTAGCGCCCAAGATAAACTTCTCTCTTCTTCTCAAAACAAAGGTCCAGCTCTTTTTCACAAAACCAATGAATCAGGATGTTTATATATACATACATGCATCTTTCATATACACATCCATATCATATACACATATACACATAAGAAACAATCAAACAAACAGAGTTTTGAAAGTGCAGAGGTTATACTTTTTATTAGAGGTCGACCGATATGTTTTTTTATGGCCGATGGCTATATTAAATCAAGCTGTATGGCCGATATGAGGCCGATATAAAACAAAAATTATCACAGTAAACAAGAGACAAACAGAAAATTAGTGTAAATAATAATAATAAAACATTAGTTATGCATAACATTTATAAATACACCCTTTTAAAGTACTTTTTACAATATTAAAATTTTTACAAGACATAATAAATGTAGATCTGACATCTTATGGCACTGTTTGAATAAGTGTGTTAAACTAGTGTGGTGTTGTGTGTGAAACAACATAATGTCATGTTAAAAACATACCTGTCAAGTTTTGGATTTGAAAATAAGGGAAATTTTCTGGCGCTAACCGCGAGCAGTCCCCCCAACCCAAACAAGCTTCAATATCCCTTACATTTTAAGACTGGTGCTATAGCCTAAATGACAACACAAAATGGTATAAGGGGTGTCAAACTCATTTTACGCTGAGGGCCGGATGGTAAATAACGGCACGATGTGAGGGCCGGATAATTTTTTTAAACCTTAGTGTACTGATAATTGTGTTAAAATTAACTAAACAAACTAAATTAATAGCAAGAAAACTGGTGAAACACAAAGCTCTGTGAAAACTACATTTCATAAGTCACACTCATACTGTACAATACACACAAATTTGCATCTGTCCAAAACCCACTGGCATTAGGTTAAAAAGCCTTAATTTAACTTCTTTTGCATTATACCTTAATGGCAAAATTATTTATAAACCATTCACTTTTCTTTGTAATGAGAACATTTAGAAAATGAATATGCATATAAATATATGATGTGTTACAATATTACTAGCATTAACTTAGAAGTGATTACAAGTGATTATAAATGGGAAATATAATAAATAACAAGAATTAAAGTGTGACAATAAATATGCTATATGATTTACCTGCTGGCTTGATAAAGCTTTGAATCCACGTTTGCAATGTTGAACTGCCTTTACCAGCCTCCCTTTCCGTTCTCTGTCTTTATTTTGTGAAGGCATTGCATTGGTGGTTTTTTTTGTCTACAAAGTGTGCCAACAACAGCATATTTAGTGTTTATATTAACTTAGATCTGATCGGGAACATTAAATCCATTAGACAAGCAATAATACTTAGAATGTGGTTATTTTGTTGTAGTTTGCTTGCTAAGTTGCTAGCACTTTTAGAACACCGACAGCAAATCATTACCGGAAGAAATACATAAACAAACTTCCAAATGAGTAATTATCCGGTTTAACAACTGATATAATGTAATAAATCTACCTGTTAATGCAATGAACTTCAGAAACTGTCATCTTCGCTCTCCAGGGAGAGAGTGGACACAGAGATGCTGCGGAGCGGGCGGAAAAACACGAAGTGGATTAGCGGAATCTTAGTGGATCTTTTGCGTGAGGCTAGTGACAGAGCTCAGATAGATTGGGGATGTTTTTGTTACTCCGCCCGGGCTTAATTATTTTGTAATAACGGAGGTTAAAATACGGGAGATTTACGGGAAAATACTAATACGGGAGGACGGCGGGAAAGGAGGGTAAAATACGGGACTTTCCCGGCCAAAACGGGATACTTGACAGGTATGGTTAAAAAGTGAATAATGAATGGTCATTTTACTGTCTGTCAGACTTTGGCTTTACATTGAGTGACTCTTTTTTATTAGAAATATCAAATTTAAGTAATAGAAAATTTACTGGCCGATTGATAAAAATGTAATGGCCAATGGCGATTAAAAAATCCAAATATCGGCATCGGCAGTATTGTCCTCACTACTTTTTATACAACATTGTTTCAAACTTTGCTCAGATTTGGTATAGTTCACCCAAAAAATTTATCATAATTTACTCACCCTCGAGTTGTTCCAAACATTTATAAATTTCTTTGTTTTGCTCAACACAAATGAAGATATTTTTTTAAATGTTTATAACCAGATCTGGGGCATCATTGACTTCCATTGAATTGCACTAATCACCATTTAAAGTTCATTAAAACCTTTCATAAAATTCTTAAACAAAACCCATTCTTGTCTTACACTGTCAAAAATAAAGGTACAAACTGTCACTTTGGCAATACCCTTAAAAAAAGGTCCTAATTACCATTTAGGTACCAATATGTATCTTTGAAGTACTAATATGCACTCTTTGGTGTACTTTTTTGAAAGGGTACTGTCCCAGTGACAACTTTTGTACCTTTATTTCTGAGAGTGTAGGAACTTTTTGATTCACTTCAAATGTTGACTAGTGTATTTTTTCTATTATGGAAGTCAATGGTGCCATAGATCTGCTAGAATTTTTATTTTTGGGTAAACTATCCCTTTAAATTGAAAGTTTAAAATCAAATAATAAGAGATTTTATGATCTATGAAATATCTTTGCTATCCATTCATCGTATAGCTCTATACTTTTACTGTATGCCAACAATTGTTTTTTCTCTTAGAAAATGTATTTTTAGAAATAACAACAAAATGATACTAAAACAAATTACAACTGAAACTCCATTAAGCAGGAAAGAAACCTTTTTCTCTGCGGGAATACATCACGCTCAATGAATATGTCAGAGCAAAGGGAACATCGTCTCTCCTACTCGAGGCTCATTGATTTCTTTGTCTGTGCGTTTGTCTCGCAAGTTGCAGGAGTGTTTAAGACCGTGATCCTCGGCTACAGATGCTCTAAGAGCCCATAGGCTTTTCGAAAAAGAGGTTAAATGAGGCACAGCGTGCCTTGTGGCGTCACGCTTTGGTGTCAAGCACGATTCTACAAGTACAGCTTCATAAAACTAAGCCTTATTAACACGACAACACTGTGCTAAGTAGCAGCACTTTTTACATCTCCGTGGCTGCCAGCTGGACTCAGGTTTCTTTCTTTGTTATTGTATTTTAAAAAGAAACTCTTTTTCATGTGTTATGCTATCAAAAGAGAGCAGATAATACACCTGTCTTTGTATTTCTTATTGTCTGTGCCTCTTTGAATAAAAGCTTTTTGCAGTTTTAATTACTTGTCATTAGGGTCAAGTTTGAAAGGTCTATAATGGAAAGAATCTATTTTGTTCAGCCAGCCAGAACGTGTTAGGTGTGTATAATTGACATCATTCCATAGTTAATTGAGATCAAACTCCTTTTAATCACAATCCCATTGTGCATTAATGTTCCCTAACAAGGCAGTTCATATCCAGAGACTTAAAAACAATTCAAGTCAAAACTCATTATGTCAAGGACTTATAATGCCATCCATCTAAAACCTTCAAAAAAGACTTGCTACTGCCAAAACTCAAAGTAATGTCTACAATGTTGGTGTGCCATTTGTTGTTTATATGCAAATATCAAACTATGGATAAATCTAAGCGACAATCTGGTGCCCGGTCCCTTTCACATGATAACAGACGTATTTGATCTTCTCATAGGTACGACTTCATCGAGATCCGGGATGGAAACTCCGAGAACGCAGATCTGTTGGGGAGACACTGCAGCAATATCGCCCCCCCTGCGATCATCTCCTCAGGCCCTGTTTTGCACATCAAATTTGTCTCCGACTACGCCCACCAGGGGGCGGGCTTCTCGCTGCGCTATGAAATCTATAAGACAGGTAAGCGTGTGCTACGCAGCTGGATGTAATTCATCATAAACAACACGGTGTCAAAGCCTTGCCAATCTTCCAGCGTGTTTGAAGAAAGAATCCTCTGTTCTTGGGCTTGTACTAACAC
The DNA here is from genome assembly GCF_027580225.2 of Misgurnus anguillicaudatus. Taxonomy (NCBI): domain Eukaryota; kingdom Metazoa; phylum Chordata; class Actinopteri; order Cypriniformes; family Cobitidae; genus Misgurnus; species Misgurnus anguillicaudatus. Next base: position 14,941,569 of record NC_073353.2, read on the forward strand.
ACAACGTTTAAAGCAAAGAGCGGTCCACTGAGCCTGCAAAGATCAGAGACATATGATTTCTGTGTTGATGGAGCTGTCTCCCTTAACACGTATTACAAATTTTCCCCTTCACACAGGAAACATGTGCCTCACCTTTTCTTTTATCTACCCGGACTGCAATGTGTCAAATCCCACCTGCCTGAGAAGTGTTGATTGGCTTTTGTAAATCGGAGGGAAGGGTCCCAATTGGTCAGTGTGGTGTCATTGACAGCCTACTATTTTTATTACTTGGTTGAAAGGTGTAGATTCACTTTGGAGGGAAATCCTCGGATTGGTGAGTTTAGAAGCAGGAAGACACGGTTGCCATTTATGACGAGTTTTAAATGTTTTATTGACAGGCGGGAAATGTGGAATTGCCTCATTCAATGTCTCACATGTCATTCTTTTTTGCATTCGTGAAATGCATCATATGCAGTATCTCTTTATTATATTTGTAAATGCCTCCGGAGCACCCTGCTTAACTGTAACCACCTATTGGTGCATTTTAACAATTTCTGTCCCCTTCACGGAGTCTGTTTGCAATGCACCATCACAAATTCAGATCAAGGCGGCCGCTGGCGGGCTAAATAAACAGCACAGAGAACGTCCCTTGTTCCTTTTTCAACCTTCCTAAAGTATTCCGGGAATGCCTCTTTAATTGGCCCCTGATATATCGTCCCCTGAGGCCAGCGACCGGGCAGATGGGGTTACAAACACAACATGTGTGATGCTCTTTTCTCTTAGCTCCCCATAGTAGTAAACTGGAATATAGAGTTGGAGCAGCTGTCATGAAGTTGGGGGGGGGATTTCAGGGTATAGGCCGGAGAGGAAGTGACATTTAGTGGTTCTGGGAGACCGAAACACAATAGAGAGTGTTTAATGAGATCTACCAGGCAGATGAAAAGCCAAGCTCACTCATTAGTGTGGACAACCGGCACTAAGAGATATCAGCGAACACTTTAGCGTGAAAAGATGCGGGGAGTGGAGGAGGAAGTGATGACATGCCACCCCACAATCCCTTGAGTGTGATCTGATAGTGTGAGAGCTCCATAGCAACCTGGCCGACACAGAGCAGAGGTACAAACTGTGATGAACGCTATCACGACGGCAGGTCGCCGGGTTTTTTTTAATCATAAACAAGCAATAATGATGACACCCGTCGGCGTGTGGAAGCTGGCAGTTGCCATGGCATTAACAAGATCTCATTATACTCAGAGGATGCGTGTGAAAATGTGTAGGAGTGTGTGTGTGGATGCATGCTGGTTCAAGCACAAAGACAAAGGAATTTTTGGACCGTAATGAACTTGAGAAAGTATGCGCGCCAATGTGATTCGGTGGTGTATGAGGATTCGTTCCATCACGACACCTCGAGACATCACCCACATAACCCACATGCTCATTGTTAACACACATGGTCAGACACAATGATGGACATATAGGGTGTCAAATATGCTAAGCCATTAAATGTTTAACTTTTTTAAAGTTCTGTGTGACTGCTAACTGATCTTTGGAGTTCATTCAAACTGGAAAAATAATAATCTGTCGTTTTTCGTGTGAATGAGAGCACAGCCACGCAAATTGCCAAAGCTGATAATTATACATTGGGCGGTTATTTATTTTCCTTGGAACTTCCTTGGAATGCATTAAACATTAACTTTAAATATTATTATTTTAAAAAAATAAATATATTAATGAATATTTATATTAAAATAATCTTTATATATTAATAAATTGACATTAGCCTGGACTTTTTCTCACAAAAGAAGTAAAAATAAGATGAAAGAAATAGAATTTAAAAGTAGAAAAATTCTACACAACAACATCAGAGATTAAAACAGAGAGACCCTGAGTGTTGTTTATTTATATTGGTGGGAGTACTGGACGTGTCCTGGCGTGGTCAGAGTAGTGTTCTCTAGCGCTGATAGGAATCTTGGGTAAATACACAGCCTGAAGGTGTGTCCGCCTTATGTTGCACAGCCTGCTGGCAAGAAACACTGCATCAATTCCCCACCTCCTGCTGCAAACAGGAAATCACTATCTAGTCGCCCTTGAGCCGCCCAACAACTACCTGTACCACTAAGCTCTGGGATTTCAACCCCTGCCCTTGAGAACAAAATTATGTGTTATTTCTCTAGCTACAGTATATGGAGCTTTGACCATGACTTGCGCCTTGCAGACTGAATGTGCATAGTAGGAAACACCCCCAAAACAGACATTTGTGTTCATGTGGTCAGAAGTAAGTAACACAGTGACTGTAGGGATGCATAGCGATTAATCGCGATTAATCTATAGCAGAATAAAGGTTTTTGTTTACATCATATATGTTTGTGAACTGTGTATAATAATTATGTATATATAAAAATATGCACACATGCATGTATAATTTTAGGAAAAACGATATATTTATATATTAAGTATTTATATATATAATATAAATTATACATAAATATACAAATACACATGTAAAAATTTCTTAATATATATATAAATATATATATGCATGTTTGTGCATTTATCTATACAAAGTTATTACACAGTTCACACACATAAATGATGTAAACAAAAACTTTTATTCTGCTATAGATTAATCGTGATTAATCGTTATGCATCCCTAGACTGTACTCACTGTGTTACCTCTGAACCTCATTCATAGTAACCCATTAATTTACATAACCGTGCTTAAAACCTAGCGATTCAGGCGTCACAGTTCGTATGGTCCATTTTTTACACGTATGCGAGGGTCCGCGTACAGTGCGCACGATGCAATTTTCGTCAATAGATCAGTGCGTGCATGCTGTACGCGCACAGCTAGATTTATTTTTAAAACCTTTGCATGCATTGTGTCTGCAGGAGAATGTAGTATTAAAGTAATATGTAGCCTAGAAGATGCATTGCATTTTGTCGCAATGCCCATGCGTCAAACATCTATGTACATGCACTATACTCTGGGCTTTACCGTATGAAAGTTTATCAGAACGTCCAAAAGTTGTAGTGATGATAGTATAGAAGTGCATGTTAAAACCTAATGGATGGAGATACTGCCCTTGAGATGTTTTTCTACATTTGTACATGCACCAATCAGATCACAGCTAAACTAAATGTTTTTTGAGAAATCAATTTGTCAAATTAAGGTCACATTTCATACAAAAACAAGTTATGTCATATATATATTACACATTGAAAATTAGCTTTTTAATGACAAATAAGACTTTCTACGCAAATTCTTATGATTGTAAAGCATCTGAATGTTGTTTAATTTTTGTGCATTTTTATTTAAATGTTCATTATACTGATATAAAATAAATCAATATTTATTAGACTCTCATGACTAAATTTGAACTGCAGGACACAATAAGGACAGAGACAGTCAATCTACTAATGTAAACTTGAACGAAATATCATACTGTACATGCTCACACGAACATTAAAACGTTCATATGAACACACTGCTGTCATGCCACAAATCCTCACAGACACACATCTACATTATTACTTGCGTGTATGGTATGAAAGCATAGACATAATCATGTAAGCACACCACCCACATACACTATAATAATCTCTCTGTTCACTCATCCATGACCAACTTTCGTATTCTACCCAGCAACGCTGCTTAAAAACAACCCCCTTCCATTTCCACTCCGGACACAGACGAACCCAACCACGCTCGCCAATCCAGCCGCTGGCCCCCAACGCATGACCCAGCCATGGCTTTCCGTCTGTATACTGCCTGTTTTTACCATGCTCACAAACGTGGATTAATGAGAGAGAACAAAAACGCTGATGCTGTCACGGTCACTCATGCATACACACTGTAACCCAGTACAGTAGAGGCTCAGCGGGGATCCTGCAAACTGTCTGCCCGTCTGAGGTAGCGTGAGCATGAGGGGGTCAACGCGTGACTCGAGAGTCTCATAAGCACAAATATATACTCGGCTGTACACACAGACTAAGAAGCTGGCCATTATAAAGCAGAATAGCTCCACTGCGAATTTGCCCCATGTATGTGGGTAACACAGCACACCCAGTCTGGGTGCTTTCAGTCGTGTGTTTGCACGGTTTTAATGCGTTAGGGGTCAGAGCAAAAGAAATTGCAATGACAAAAACCCAACAGATAGCAGTGAGATTGCATTTGTTATTTTTACTCCTGTTAAGTTCGTATAATGAATGACATAAATAACTATCCACATTAACTGAATGTATGTTGTTACAGTATAAATGATATTTGTGGCAAGATAAAAGTCATAGTGGTCACCATAAAGACCTAAACTTCCTCTCGTGTGAGATTTAAACTTTTTAATTGCATTTCTGCTATATTTTGGGTCTTTTAGCGCTGGTAATTAGGGTGTTATTTGGGGGCTGTCAGTTTTGACAGGGATAAGACTGCTGCATCATTGTGTTATGCAAAGACGTGCTGGGAATTGTTTAGACATTTCACCCATACAGACATGTGTAATGAGTTATTTATATCATCGGCGAAAATATATATATATATATATATAGTATGCGTCTGTATAAGTAAGAAAAGCATTGAATTGTTAGACGTGCACAAGCAGGTGATGGTGTACATGCATGACTGTTTGACCAAGGATGTGAGTCGCACACATACACAAGCAAACACACAAAGGCCTTGAACAGATGTAGTGTGCTGTATTAGTGCAGACAGTGTAACATTAACCGGTCCTGCTGTCTCTTTGTATATCAGCTGCCAGGGTGCCAGACAGGGCCAGATTTCCTGTGTGCTGCCCACATTGAGGTGTTGCATGAACAGAGGCGATCCTACACCCCATTTAGGGAAGGTTCAGGCCTTCTTGTCTATCATCTCAGCTCTCCCCTAAACATTTTTCATTAATTCGACTGTCAGCACCCTAATTTGTGTGATTACGTCAGCCTCCCTAAAAAAATGATTGTTTCCAAGTTACTTCCATTTTGGTACAATCACTAAAACAAAATGCAGTCAAATTCACTTCTGTTTCTGATATGCAAGAGTTTTAATACTGAGCCTGCAACCTTTGGCACTCAAAGCAAAACTAAATTACCACTAAATCACAACATCATTCAATCTCCTTAAGAGCTCAGTTCCCGCAGGCTGAAATCCTAGAATCGCTTGGGTGCATGAGACCACTTGCATGTGTCTGTGTGTCTCCTGAGTCTCAGGGACAGGCTCGAACCCGTCCCTCATGGGGTCAGTGACCTGTCATTAAGGGCCTCAGAAAGTACACTGCTCTGTCTGTGACTCGAGCGCTTTAAATAGATCGCTATTCATTTTGCAACGGGACTATTTATGTAAGGATATTTCTTCTATGGGAGAAGAGGTGGCTCGCATGAATTGTGTGTGTTTGCGTTTTACTGGGTGACAGGAGGTTGTTACTAAATAATTTATTAGCAAACTAGTCTATATGCTATCCATGATGTGTGAACTTATATGTAAACAGTATATGCACTATTAATTTATCCGTTGATTTGTTCTAAGATGAATTGGGAATGATTCATAATGCATAATCAAAATTTATTAAAGTATTATAAATAATTCTGTTTACAGAAATAAACACTAGCATTGTAAAACATTTATAGTATGCTAGACAATGACCACTGTACACTGTCAGGTACACTGTAATAAAAAGTTGGTTCAACTTAAAAAAAATAAGTTAACTGCTGGCCTTAACATTTTTAGTTAATTCAATTAAAAATATAACATTTTTACACAACTTTTCTAATATTTGTAAGTTGAATTAAATTTAAAGGCAACCAGGTAACATCAGATCAGTCATGTTTTTATACAGCCTTTATGCCAAATCTTTACAAAGAATTTGGTTAATATATACCGTAAATAAATGTTTAAATGTATATTGGCGATTTAAGGACGAGTGTGTTCGTGAGAAGCAGTTGTCGCTTTCCGGCGGCACGAATTCCCACGCAGCTGCTCAGCTGAATCTCAAATAGTTAAAGCGTTTGCGTTATTGAAAAGTTAAGCATGGATCATTGAGCGTTTGTTCTCTGATCCCCTTACTGAGCCCACGCCACCTTTTCCAAAACCCTGTCAACATCTTCTCAATCTTTCTCTTCCTTTAGCTCTCTCTCTCAACATCCCTGTCTTCTGCACTTTTATTTTGTGAAATATACGTTTTTCATATCGGGACCAATAAGATTACGGATAGGATATCATGAGATGTCATTTGTATACCAGATGTGTGTGTTTGTTAAGGAGTGTGTGTACACGTCTGTGCATCAGTATGAGTGCAGTGACTGAAGAGATGGCATTACATGTTAATGTGGTGTGTGTTGTGTCGAAGGCTGCCGGTGACTTGATGGGTAGGACATGTTTGCTAACGCCAAGGTGAAGCATGACTGTGCATGTGTTAGCAATAGCATACAGAAAACAGGAGCGTTTATTATACAAAATTAGTATTAATAGCCAGGCTGAAATCCAGCACAGGTTCCCTGTACTACCTTAAAGAGATAGTTCACCCAAAAATAAAAATTCTGTCGTCATTTTCTCATCCTCATCTAAACATGTATAACTCTCTTTTCTCTGATGAACACAAAAGAAGATATTTTGATGAATGATGGCACAGCATTGACTTCCATAGTAGGAAAAACAAAATGATGGGATTCTATGGTTACTGTCAACTGTGTGCTTACCATCATTTATCATTTATCTCCTTCATCATTTATCACAATACTTCCATAATATTTGTTTTCCTACTATGATAGTCAATGGTTACAATCAACTGTGTACTTACCATCATTTATCAAAATATCTTCTTTTGTGTTCATCTGAGTTTAGAACAACAACCCTACTCAAGTCAATGCTACTTTATTAGACTTTCACATACAAACATCCAGTATGAGGAACCATAAACGCTGTGTTTCAGACTCTTGTGGTAAATAAATATTGACAGCAGCTCCAGGGAATGGAAATCACTCTTATTAAGCACTTTGCAGATGACGGATTTTTCTGTAAAGATTTAAAGCTTCGCTTTGATGAATGTTCCTATTTTTGCACACATCAATATTTTTTTCTCAGAAATCTAACCAAGTCCGAGAATGATTCGAGTAAGGAGTAAAGCAAAGTAATGTGCTTTTACCACCACTCCAAAATAAGTGCACTTTCTGAACATTCTGGTCAATACAAATTTCTCTCTCATACGAGTCTCCTCATGTCTTGCACATACACAAAACTGTGAAGCGAATTCCCTAAACAGCTTTAGCCCAAAAAGCGTTTCATTCACTAACCACCCACAATCCAGTTTATTCAGGCACTAAATGTGATGAAAAACACTGCATGTTATTTATATTAAACCACTGACAGTTCATGGTTAGCAAACCCCCCCTCTTCATTTTTCCCATTTGTCTCTCCACAGGCTCTGACTGTTCCAGGAACTTCACCAGTCCGTCGGGTGTGATAGAGTCGCCTGGTTTTCCTGACAAATATCCCCACAATCTGGAATGCACCTTCATTATTATCGTTCCACCTCACATGGATGTCACTCTCACCTTTCTGACCTTCGACCTGGAAAACGACCCTCTGCAGGGCTCGGAGACCGAGTGCAAGTACGATTGGCTGGAGGTGTGGGACGGCCTGCCGCAGGGTGAGTTTAGACGTTCGTAATCCTGAAGAATTCCATGTGGATTTATAGTTGGGATTCGGATTAGGACTGCGGTATTCCAAAGTCCCGACCACCCCGTGACTTTAAGAGGATTGCATTTCCCATTTCCCTGTGACCTCATTGTCTGCTTTGAGATCAGTATGTCGTATGTCTGCCATACATAATTTGTTCACCTAATGATTTTAAATCCACATACCATGGGACACTGTCCGAGCCATCTGGTTAGTTTATCCACCAGTCTATTCAACTGTTCATGGTTACCCTGTGACAAGCACAACCTGTCCATTGCCCACTGTGCTGGGTTTAAAACTCAGGCGCATCGCTGTTGTGCTGTTACTGCGGCTGCCGCTGGAGCTATTTTAGTTGCCGAGCGTTGGCAGATAAAAGCGGAGCCCAGGGCTTCTCTTTGCCTTATCTCCGTCAGGCGGGCCAAAAAGCCATGGTACCCATATTCTTCCACTCAGAGGGGTGGAGGAGAGAAAGGATGGGGGTAAGAGCAACCATGGTAACCTTTATCAGCAAAGCGAAAATGGGGCGTGAATAACACTGCAATTGGATTTAATCCCTGTCTCGAGTAGAGCGTAGTGCAATAGTCTGTTTCCCCCAGCTGTCTTATTAATGCTTCAACCCTAATACTGCATATGGAAGGGTGGTCCTCCACCTCTTTTGCTTTTAATCAGATGCGCAATGACTGCAGACTATGAAGCATAACAGTACATCAAGGGGGTTTACAAAAGTTGACACTCAGAGCAGCTTGGTCTACTCCGTCAATACCAAGTCTACTTGATGGTAGTCCAGCCAATCAAACATTGAGACCAGCCTGGATTAGATAGTAACCATTCTTATTGGCTTGGACTAGATAGAAACCATAACTTTTACTGGATTTTACAATGGGTTAAAGGAAGGATCTCCCATGTTTGATGGCAAGCTCCAATGCTGCGTACACACCAGATGTGAATTGAACTATTTGCAGGAGTAGATTACATACAAAGTCAATGCAAAGATGCAAATTCGTGTGGGCCATGCGAATGGCGCGAATTGGGTGGCGTGATTGCCATGAACATGCGCTACAGTAAATTAGCCTTAAACATGTCTTCCATGCAAGTTTAAAATATTCAACTCAATCAGAAAATTTGCATTAAAGTTGAATCCCATGAGTAATCTAGAGCAAGGAATGCAATGCCTCGTGTTTGGTGTGTACACACCAGAAGCGAATTTAAGTATTTGGGCGAGTAGATTAAGGGCCAATCTCATTTCTCTGTCTTACCCCTTCCCCTTTGTCTTCGTCTTCCCCTTGCCCCTCGAAACCGAGTAAAGGGGAAAGGGATAAGACAGACCGCTTGAACATTTTATTAAAAGTATCATAAAACATGAGTGTCATAATATAATCTCAATTAAACTGCAGAAAATAACGTTACTTTCATTTGTGCGACTCCTTGACAGTTCGACGTTCATCAATAAAACATCTTGATGCCGGCTCTCCTGAGATATTCCTACGTTAACGTTTACCCCTCTCTTTCAAGTGTGCTCCTTATCACACTTCGTTTCAAGGGCTATGTATCCCTACGCCTTGGCCCTAGCCCTAGCCCTTGATCAAACTGAGAATTGAGACACCACTTCGCCTCACATGAATGCGCAAAACCGAGGTGAAGGGGTAAGGGGAAGGGGTAAGACAGAGAAATGAGATGCACCCTAAATGCAAAGTCGATGCAAAGACGCGAACAGACGCAAATTCGTGCAGGGTGATGCAAATGGAGCAATTTGGACGACACAATTGCAGCGAATCCTCGCTATATTTGTGTCAAACGCGTCTTCCGCCCAAGTTGAAAATACTCAACTGAAGCATAAAATTAACATGACACGAAGCTAAATCCCATGAGTAATCTAGAGCAAGGAATGCGATGCTTCGCTTTTGGTGTGTTCGTTAACTTTTAGATCACTTAGTTAGCAGTCCAATGGTTGTGGGTTCAAACACAGATAATATGTAGCTTCAATGCATTGTAAGTCACTTAGTCTGCCAAATGCATGACGTGCAACTGTAGAATGATATTTCTTATTATTTGTCTTTTGATTTTGGGACAGAACATCACCTGGATATATTTTGAGATTTACCACTAAGTAGGCAAGATTAAAGCTGTATACACACACACACACACACATATATATATATATACCCTGATCAAAGCAGTTTGCTATAGCCACCTCAAATTATCATCAACATTATCAAGAGCGTGAATAAGTTATGTTAACCAGCCATTCAAGAGCACTTGCCGTATTAAAGTCCTTTCCTCTCCAAAAGAGAAGAAAATCAATGTGCATGATTGATACAAAGCTATTTCACCCATCCAGACCCCTGTGTATGTGAGAGAAATATAGAAGATGGATTCATTACTGTGAGATAGTGGCCCCTCTACAACATTACAGCCTGACCAAACTAAATCACATACATCTGTTGACAGACAAACCTTTCAGGATTCAGAGAGGTGCTGTTGTACAGGCTGTAAGCATATATAAAGAATAACCATTGTAATCTTCAAAGGGGCCAGTTTACATCCAAACACTGAGAAACCATTTCCCATATTTCATCTGATCTCCAGCACACATGCATATTGAATCCATCAGGGTTTAAGTTTGTCAGCGAAGGATTTCACATATTAAAGCCAGACTTCCCCAGTCTGTATCCAGGCTGTGTTATATTATCATGTCATACCAAGAAAATTGTCAGGCATTTTGTTGATATATAGTTTTCTGTCTCCGCCCGTTTGATATTTTTATAATTATGTGTTTTGCAGTGGGACCTCTGATTGGACGCCATTGTGGTACCAAAATCCCCTCTGAAATACGGTCGTCAACAGGTATCCTGTCTCTGTCCTTCCATACGGACATGGCCGTAGCCAAAGATGGCTTCTCTGCCCGCTACAACATGACAGCGAAGGAGGTCAATGACAGTAAGTGGCCTTACTTCTTTATTCTTGCCCCTTGGGTGTCATACAGTATCGGTGAAGCTTTCAATCTATAGCTGTAAAAGCTCATTTTAAGTAGTTAAATTGTAGTCAAGATACCCATTGCTAGTTACACTAAGGAACAATATAATTTTAGTCAGCCAACAGATGATATAACTCATCTTTACAATCAGAGGGCACATAAAAATAGACATGAGTTACATGACACTGAATTGAACTGATTGAACTTAAAGAGACACTGCACTTTTTTATATATATAATTATTTTATTGGATTTTCACTGTAATACAAAACGAACAAGACATCTCACAAAAAAAACACGCGTCTCAGATTTTTAAACAAAATATTACTAACCCATACATAACAGATTAGTGAAAAAAAAAGGGGGGGGGGTATATGAATATAGCAGAAAATTTAAATTTCTAGACATTTAGAAAAATACCATGTTCCTTGTTGTATAATTGGGCGAAGATGAGGTTCCATATAGTCCAGATATAGAGTCCACACTTTATAAAACATGCCTGTTTTTTTATGTAATACATAAGTAAGACGCTCTAGGGGAATTTTTTCAAAAATTATCTTATGCCAACCTTTAAGTGATGGAGACTTATCATTAATCCAATTAAGCAAAATATTTTTTTCTGGCAGCAAAGGAAAGAATATTATACAATTTCATGTTAGCAGATTAAACTATGCATTTATTACACTCCTCTTTAAAAAGAAATATGCTCATTTTCCAGCTTCCCTAGAGTTAAACATTTGATTTGTACTGTTTTGGAATCCATTCAGCCGATCTCCGGGTCTGGCGGTAGCCTACCACTTTTAGCATAGCTTAGCATAATCCATTGAATCTGATTAGACCATTAGCATCGCGCTCAAAAATAACCAAAAGGTTTTTATATTTTCCCTATTTAAAACTTGACTCTTCTGTAGTTACATTGTGTACTAAGACCGACGGAAAATTAAAAGTTGTGATTTTCTAGGCCGATATGTCTAGGACCTATACTCTCAAATCTGGCATAATAATCAAGGTCTTTGCTGCCTTAACATGGCTGAAGGAGACGCAATGATATTACGCAGCACCCAAAAATAGTCCCCTGCTATTGATAGTTACCAAGGGTGCAGTTATCAAAGGTGCACTTGAAAGGTACCAGGGTTTAAATAGGACAAATATTGAAACTCTTTGGTTATTTTCGAACGCGATGCTAATGGTCTAATCAGATTCAATGGATTATGCAAAGCTATGCTAAAAGTGGTTCCGCCAGACAGATCAGCTTTTTTTATTTGTTAAACACAACATATTTTGATAAATAATGGTAACCACACAGGTACTCGTATTTACTTCCATAGTAGGAAAACAAATACTGTGGGAGTCAGTGGGTACTGTCAACTGTTTGCTTGGTTTTTAAGTGCATACTTAAGATGCAGTAATATGTTTTGTAATATTAATTGAAAATGTTGTTTGTTACTAGAAAATATTTTTAAAAATAGCAGAACAGTAGTCGTCAAATTCGTAAAAATGTTTTTAGTTTACTATTATCACAACTTTCCCGGCTCTGCTATCACGCTGTTTACTTGCATGTCTTTCTTATATCAAATTCAAGAATTTGATTGTAATTAAGAAATCTCTCTTAACCTTTTCCTTAGACTTCCACTGCAGTAATCCTCTTGGCATGGAGTCAGGCCAGATCAGCGAAGACCAGATCTCTGCATCATCCAGCTTCTATGATGGCCACTGGTCTCCAAAACAGGCTCGACTTAACTACCAGGACAACGCTTGGACGCCCAATGAGGACAGCAACAAAGAATACATACAGGTGAGGTTCTCTCTCGCTTTGTCGTTCATAAGCACTCATTTCTATCTCATTTTCTAATTTTCAGTGTGTCTACATAAAAATAAATAAAGCCAGGATTCAGTTATTGTTGTTGTTCCTCAGGGATAGTCTTTATAATAGTCACATTTAAAGCTTTGTGAGCTATTGTCTCTGTTGTGAATTTTGTACAGTTTGTGTTTACACTTCTTTAGCAGTTTAAGTGGTTTGTGGATTCTGTTTGTGTCCAGGACTCATTACTTCTGATATTACATTTAGTGCTCTGTCGTATTGGTGTCAGGACACTGCTGACTTGTAGGCCTGTGGTAAAGCTCACGGTTGTTTTGTTGTGTTAACACCTAACATCTCATCCTCACTCTCAGAGTCCACGGTCCAAACATCTATCTTGACAAACAGCTGTCGTAAATGCCAACATGCTCGAGGACCTCTGCTCTGTTGTGTGTCTGTGGATTTAAAGTGACAGGGCTTGGTGTATATGTATTTTTGGTGTATATGTGCAGTTTTTATTCTTGCACCATTGATATTCATCTATCATGTGAGAGGTGTTAAGTATAATTTATAAAAGGGGTTGTTCACTCAAAAATGAAGTCATTACTAACCTTTTGTAATACATTTTAAATTTTGGGTGAACTATCCCTTTAAGAGCACTACTATGAGAACATACTGCAACTTTCAGAACTCCAAACTTCTTCCAAAACCCAATTTAATATTCTACATCAGAGACTGAAAATAAAATGTCAATGGTGCCTATTGATTAGAATCTGTGTAAAGTTATATCCATTGTTTAAAGTGATAAACACTTTAACTCACACAAGAAGCTGTTTTAATACTGAATAATTCATGTGAGTGCTTTAACATAACCACTTTCCTCTTTCTAAAGAAACTGGCTCATCATTTTATTATATTGTATGTGCATCACCGCATGCACAAGTTCGGTATTTAATAAAATGATTTATTAAAATCTCTTTTCTGCACCTATCAGCATTAGATGATAGATGTTTATATGTGTGAAACCCAGACTTTTTTAACACTCCTTCTGCTTGTGTGGCATTTCCATTGATACAGTCTTTATGTTTCTCTTTATTTCTCTTCATGTATCTTTATTACTCTTGCTGGGACGTGCTAGGCTGCATCATTCTCTCTCTCTCTCTCTCTTTCTCTCTCCCCCTCTTCTCGGCACAGGGGTTGATGATGCACAGCCCGCTCTGATGGTAACAGCCAGTTGATTGATGAGGGTCCTTTCCTAGGAATAAATAGTTAGCAGCAGTCCAGGGTTCTATTGATTTTTTGTCTAGGTGTGTTTCTCCGTGGCCCTAAGCAGCTTTACAGACGGTAGTGTGTGTGCGTGCTTGTATCTTTGCGTGAAAGCCACACCTGTCTTTCTGACAGATAACAAACGTTGCAGTTTTCCCGCTTGTGTTCGGATGACATGCCGCTGAGCGGCGAGCGCCGAGGATCATGGGTAACAGCCCTCCTCTAGGACACGAGCTGAATGCCTGATTATAGACCTCGCTGCAGTTGAGGCGGGGCAGCAGAGAGGCAGCTCTCATACCGTAATCATCATCATCATCATCATGGGGGGCAGGGTACAGTGAGCAAGGATGGGCGATAATCTGTGCGGAGGGAGTTGAATGAAGGTGGTTAGTATCGATCAAAGCTGAGGTGATTGATCTTAAACCCCTGATAACACCTTTGGTGCCGCCCATGTTCTGAGAAGCTTCGTATTCCCACAGCTCTTTCCCTCTTGCTTTATGTTTTATTCCCGTCACACCGCCCTCTCATTGCTTCCTCTCCCATCTCTTGCCCACCACTTACTCATTGCTAGTTATAGCGGCGTTTTTTAATAAAAGCATCACTGTATTGATATTGTTTACTTGGGGTTACACATAAATAAATAAAAATACTAACCAGGCAGAATGTGAGCATTTCAATGGTTAGCAGTTTGCCTGGAAACACCTGCGTGATGTGATGTAGTCATAGCCAGAATATACAGTATTTTAATATTTGGTATTTGCTGATTTAAAAACCTAGCTTTAAACAAACACACATGCACAATTTCGCTGCTACCCTGGATAAACAAGCTATATGCATTGTTTTCACAATGCTGTTTTCTTTAGGAAGCTAAACAAGCTGAAATTTCCCTCACAAATAACAACATACATTTTTGGTGACGATGATTTCGTGTCAGCTCTTGGTTGGTGTGTGCGTGCACTATTTCAGTTAAAGTGCCCATATATGGACTTCCACTGTACTTTCTGCACTGAAATTGCCTATAAATGATACAGGTCAGTTTCCCGGACAGGTTTTAGTTTAATCCAGGACTAGGCCTTAGTTATATTAGGGGATTTAAAGGCGGGGTGCATGATTTTTGAAAAACGCTTTGAAAAAGGGAGTCGGGCCGAGTACCAAAACACACTTGTAGCAAATCAGCAGTAAGGGGCGTGTCTACTAACCAAAATCATTGCCTGGGTTGCGTACGTATGGGGCAGGTCAATCAAAAGAAGGTCCAGATTCTATTGGGGTAGGGGCGTGTTTGTTTAGGTGATTTCAAATTTCAACACTGGCTTTCAGAGATCATGCCCCCCGCCTTTAAGTAGTTTTTACAAACATATCTCACAAAAACAATACTGGTGTGCAAAACAATGGCACTGATTTACTTTTAAGATGTGTCAATGCAAGCTGTTTTCAGTTAAGAAAAGTCAAACAAGCATTTTTTTCTTGGACTAGACTTTAGCCCTGTCTGGGAAACCGCCCCAAAAAGCAAGATTGTTACGTATTAATCTTTCATGTTCGAAAAAAACTTTCCAAAAATCTGTCACACGTTAAACTTCTTTTTTGACACTTTGCCTACGTTTAGCATATGGTATCCAACTTTTAAACGGTGTTAATAAGTGAGAATACATGAAATAGCTTTAGACCTCAACTTTAAGGTATATTTTTTCATTTTTATCTGTACCTTTTTCCCTTTAAATCGAATCCACAATGTTTGTGCCGCTAACGCAGCGCTCTACCAATTAGGCTACAGAAACATTTTCTTTGTGACTGAAAAAAGAAAACATTTATTTATCTAACATGTCTGTCCTCTTTTTTAGGTGGACCTGCATTTCCTGAAGGTCTTAACGGGCATTGCCACTCAGGGGGCGGTCTCCAAAGAGACACATAAGTCTTACTTTGTCACCACCTTTAAGCTGGAGGTCAGCACCAACGGAGAGGACTGGATGATCTACCGCTATGGCAAGAACCACAAGGTAGGATCACTGGAAATGGCACGTTTGGGAATGTGTGGGTTGAGGAGATAATCAGAAAAAGAGTGAGAAATAGAGAGAGATGAAGCTGTTGGTTTGTTCTCACCCTTCCTGTGCTGGTTATTTATCAGAGATGTGTGAAGTTTTGTCACACATCTGTGCATAACAGGAAGAGCTGCATGTGTAAAACTCTGATTGAGATGTTAATTAGCTTTGAGAAAAGACTAGAGAAACAACTAAGATGACATAAAGGTGACATCTGTGATTTTATTTTATTTGTTTTTAGACTGGAATATGGTGTTGAGACTTCATTTTGTCATCAACCACACTAGTCAACCAGCTTAAACAGCAAAGTTTTGCTGCTGAACAACATAGTGTAATTATGTGTAACTAAAACTGGCTCACCAGCTGGTCAAGCACCTATGCAACACAATCCAATATAGCAGCTTAATTTTCAGGCAAAATGGGGAACTATTCGGGACAAATTAACAAAAAAAAAACTTGTGTAGCAGAGTAATGAAGAAAGGGCAGAGAACAGAGTGATTTATATATAAGTGAGTAATAAAGGCCTGTGTAAAATAAATTAAAAAGCATTAGGCCACGCCTCCTGTGTGGTACACACCTTTCATCTTTTTATTAATCAAACCCTTGGAAATCCTGTTTGGACTTGATTACTTGACAGGGGAACATCTGAAAACCAACGTTAGCATGATGATTTTGAAAGAAGCTGAAAAAACATTAGCAGACGCCCAGATACAGTATGACCCTGAGCACCGCCAACTGCTGTTAGGATCTTTACCCCCTGCTGGAATAGCATCTAGCTTTAATCTCTGAGCTTGGTGCTCCCTTAATGTGCGCTGTGTATTTGCAGCTTTAGTTTCAGTTAAGCTTAGCTTTGTTAAGAAGTCTTACTGGAATGAAAGATACGCACGCTATGGGAGCTGTGACCAATCAGTGTCTATTTGGGACCTGTACTATTTAATAATGTGCTATTTATTCGAATGCCTGGAAGAAATGTATTTTATGTTGGCAGTTATCTTAAAATATTTTTTGTTGGCAGTTATCTAGAATTTTTTTTACGTTGGCAGCTATGAGATGCACGATGCCTCAGCCCAGCAGATAGATTGTCTGTCTGGATGCTTTGAGGCATGGCTTTTTTAATATCACCAAATACTGTAATATAGATTAACCGGAAAACATGTCAGCATTTAAATAAATATGTAAATCTGCAATACAGTTATACTGTATTTTGCATGCATCTGCCATGTAAAGAGACAGGTTATTATTTTTAGAGATGTGTGGTGATGGTTTAGATTGATAGCACCACTAACGCTGCCATCAGTCTCCAATGATGGAGGTGTGTGAGTCTCTGGTCCAGAGGACACTGATAGATTATGTGTGTGTGTGTGTGCTGAAGAGATCCATTTAGGATGTGGGTTGATAGTCTCATTGTACGTGTCTGTGTGTGTGGTTTGGAAAGTGTGATATCAGCAGTGTTGAGCTTAATTTCTTCCTTCAGTCTCTGTGGTGGTTCTGTCGCTCCTCTGCCAAATTACCTCCAGACCATTCATTCAGCCAGAGCTAAATCAGCTCTGATAAGATCACATGGACACCATCTCAGTTTAATACCTGAGTGAGCAGTCGTGCTGTCTGCTGGTTCACGTGCAGCTACCTTTTAAAGGCCTGGTACTATACTTTATTTTTTATACGTACACGAGGGTTAGAATACAGTATACAATGCAAATTTTGTCATCAGAATAGTATGCGGGTACCATTTTCGCTGATTTTTGTTTGGTCGCACATGTGCATACAGGAGTGTTGTAGTATGCACACCTTAGAAAAAGGTACAAAAATTGTCACTGGGGCGGTACCCTTTAAAAAAGTACACTTTTGTACCTAAAAGGTACATACTGAATCCTGTAATGGTAAACATTGGTTCATATCTATACCAAAATAGTACATATTAGGTAATTTCTAAAAGGCCTGTCATGATGTTGATGACAATTTTGGTACCTTGGTACCTGAGTGTAGTCCAGGAAAGGTTTTGCAGTTTGTCGCAATAAGCATACATTGAATGTATGCATACGAGTCAAATAAGTATACTTTGCTGTGCATTTAACTGTTGAGGGGATGCTCGTGTAAAAAAAGTATGCTTGAAAGTATGCTTGGACATTTTGGGTGCATTGTATCTTATTTAAAAAATATATCACACAAATAGCTTTTCTTGTGTAAAGGAGATACAGTACATAAAGATATACTGTAAATAGTCTTTTTAGAAGTTAGAAACATCTTAATATTTTCTAGTATTAAGAAAAATAGAATATATTTTTAATCAGCTTTTTTTATTCTGGGTAAAAAAATCTGAATATGATGATGATGATGGATCTTAGAAGACAACAAAAATCTCATATTAACCAATGGGACCTTACTGTAAAGTCTTACCAAATCAATCACATTAAAGTCACATTTAACAGTTTAAGACATTATTGCATTGCTTACAAATAATAACTACAAAACACAGTTTCAAGTATTTTGTGTGTTTTTTCCAGGACAGTGGTGATGCCTTAAATGCTGTCTAGTTAGGCAACTCGCTAGGCTTAATAACAACAAGTCCCTTGAAAATCATTGTAAACATGGCATATACATGTACACCCACAAAAACATGTGCATACACACCTAGTCCCAAAACTACAGTCTTTCTCCCCTCTCAGAATGTATCTGATAAAGTCATCAACATCATGACAGGACTTTTTTTTTTCAAAAATGTCAAATTGCAGTCATGTCAAAAGGTCTCAATCCCTTTCCACTGGAGGGGAAAATAAGCCAGTCTCTCATAAGGTCCCACACCTGCTATTAATGACAGTGTGACAGTTTTAACCAAGCTTAAGCATTGACTTCATACTTATGAAGGTCTGGTAAATTCCTTGCTTGTTTAACAATGCCATCAACACACTCTTAAGGGGTTTATATAGAGAGAAAGACCATATGGTATGTGTATTAACAGTAAGGCGAAACAAAAGTGAGTGTCGTCTTGGGAGATGACATGGGGCTGGACATAAAAACAGCAGCCTGGCAGCTCCGTCCATCTCCTGTGCGTTAAATGGAGCGTTTTGTATAATGTTAGACCCCAGAAAGACCCCAGGAGCAATCCTCTGTGCTTTTGAACTGTTCAACTGAGGTTTGAATTTTTGTGATGTCATAGAGAAGAGGAATGTGTTCATTGAAGTTTACAGATCTGTCCATACAAACATAAGTACAGTTACCCGATTGTATTGTAGCGGTGTATATATGGTTGTCATTCACTTTGACAGATGGCGGTTTCAGAGGGAACATTTGCACCTCTGAGGTTCATAAAATGTATTTCCAATTATTTTGAGTTGTGATTTGACTTCCAAGTTCAGTTAAAGAGACAGTGTGTATGTGTCCTTTCTGCATTGATATCAGCATATCAGCTTTTTAAAGAGATTTAGTTTTATATGAATAATAAATAATACATAATTTAAAAGTTTAAAGGGACAATGCACTTTTGTATTGAAAATATGCTAATTTTTATCCAGCTCCCCTAGAGTTAAACATTTGATTTTTACAGTTTTGGAATCCATTTAGCCAATCTCCGGGTCTGGCAGTACCACTTTTAGCATAGCTTAGCATAATCCATTGAATCTGATTAGACCATTTAGCATCGCGCTCAAAAATAACCAAAGAGTTTCGATATTTTTCCTATTTAAAACTTGACTCTTCTGTAGTTACATCGTGTACTAAGACTGACGAAAAATTAAAAGCCATGTTACGCCAGCAAAGTCCTTGGTTATTACGGTTATTATTTGGTTATTTTTGAGCACGGTGCTAAATGGTCTAATCAGATTCAATGGATTATGCTAAGCTATGCTAAAAATGGTATCGCTAAACCCGAAGATCGCCTTTCAGTTAAAATAACCAATCATCACCAATCGATAAAGACAATTCTTCGGCTTGCCAACCTGTGCTCATGTCCAGAATGCTGAAACGATGATAAATAAAAGTGTTTTTAGCACAATTTGCCATATCAGGCCATGCAAGCCCCCACCCCTCTTTTTTTCTCTCTCTCTCTCTGAGCCCACACTGGCCTGCAGCCAACTGAAGCCAGGCTGCTCTGTCAACATCTTCATCTGGGGCGTGGAGGTGTGGGAGAGAGCAGGAGAAGGCCAGACTGGGGTGGAGAGAGTAATGACTCGAGCAGAACTGTGATTGCTGACCACATTTCCCAGCGGCCCCATCACTTTGAGGGAAAACTGTATGGAAGAAAGCCAATGCAAAGCAGCCAGAGATGGAGGGAGAGAATGATGGGCAGAATGAAAGACCGAATACAGAATGATGGAGGGACAGGGGAACATAGATCTGTCCTATCTGTCACACAACCTCCTTCATCTCCGGTGACCCTGCCGTGGCCATGTGGCTTTCCATAACCCTGCCCGAGCAGCCAGGCATCTATATGACCACAATTTAGTTCTTTTTCTTTCTCTCAGTCGATTATATTAAGAGAAACAACTTCTCACATGGGTGAGTCTTGGTTACCAAGGCTGCTGTGTCTTTAGATTCTAACCTTAAAGGTTTTGCTTTGGGCATGTTGTTCGTTTTTTAGCAGTGGGCTCCTGTGCTGTGGATATTTGAATTATTTATATCCATTTTTTGGCACTCCTCGCCAGGAAGCCCAGTTGGCCAGCGCTGGGGCCCACATTTTACCTCTTGAACGTTTTCTGTGCTGACAGGTTCCTCGTTGTATAATATATATCAAATTCTCGACTATTTTTAAAAATAATTTACATTGCTGTAAATCTTCTTTCACCTCATTGAATTCTGGGCACCTCATTGAACTCATGGCAATTCGTATGTGTTTTACGAGGTGGCTAATTCGTATTAACTCTTTCCCCGCCAGAGTTAACTCGTCAATGGTGGGGAAAGAGTTAATTTGGACAACCACATTCATACATTTTTGTACGATTTGCCTTTGCCCCAGTGACGTTGGGGTTAGGGGTGGGGTTTTGTTAAGTATACATTTTTGCACGAGATTTGGTCTATAAAGGTAATTTTGCCCTTCATGACAACTGTGAGGGGGTTGGATTTGTTTTGTTACTCACTACCACTACTACCACTATCGAACTGGGTGGGTTTGGTTTCAGTAGCCAGCTACTTCAGCTTCACCCATGTCCCTCCTATTTGCCCATTTTCGGTTATCCGCAAGTAATGCGCTGTGACGCGATGCCATGATGGCGACGGCAGTCCCTACCAACTATTGGTTTCAAAAAAGCTCTTCACGAACGTATGGGTGACGTCACGGACACTAGGTCTATATTTTTTACAGTCTATGATTCTGATCAAACAATTCTTTGATCTTTTGACGTGTAAACAGAATAAACAAATGACACTAAATTTTGTTCATATGTCATAAATTTGCACATGCGTATCAGAATGCTTTTTAAATTCAGACTTTTTTAAACGTTGTAAAACCATGGTTATTTTTTGTAAGGATCAGTCTGGTCTGCTTGCACTCACTTAAGACATAACAAACAGTGTTTACATTATTCTTGGTGCCATGCAGTCTAAACTGATCGCGCCACAAGGTCAAAACAGTATCGTCTCACGTTATCAGTGTGTCACGCAATAAAATGCATCTATTCTATGCAGTCCAGCTGCGCAGATAATGTTCAGGACTGTAAGATTTACTTGAGCGCCACATTTTCATTCTCTTATAAACAACTTCAAATTTATAAAATTAACATTCTCCAGACATTCTCTTTTACCAATTGTAATCAATACATCAAAAAACATGGTTATGTTTTTAAGGAAAATACTAGATATGTATACATTTGTATCCAATACTTCTCTGCCGTGTCTCACTGACACCAGCTCAGTAAAGAGTTCATAGTTAATATTCAAGAGGAAACACTTTCCTCACAAGAGTCATTTCTCAAATATGGCATGAAGTCTGGGAAAGACCAAGTGAATGAATGAGATAAGTGCTCACTGAAAGGAAAAGAGCAGACTGCCTCGCAGCTATTGCCCTGCCTGCAACCCCTCTCTATGTCTCTCTGTACAGGGCTGGTGGTTCGGATGTTGTTGATGTTATTTACTTCTGATGCTGTAGGTGTCTAATGTGAAGATGTTGGTAATGGCAGATTTGCAGTGATATGTGTTACAGTGATCATTATTGATATTTGCAAAAATGCCGTTTAATGGCTGGTAATAGACGATTACAGGGGGTCAGTGCTCCCACCATTGGCAAATGGGACCTATTTTTCGCAGACACAATGTTAAGCAATCCCGCGCACACCTGGTAACTCTGTAGTGAGTTTCTCTTTATTGTAGTAAATGATTTAGAAATGGAAAGACCTTAACTGTAATGTTTTAATAAACCAAATCCAGACGGCCCTTTAATAAAAGGAAAGTTATTTATAGTGTACTGGTATTCTCACAAGAACAGCACAAGATGCAAAAGAAGTTTCTCGTGGGCTAGCAGACTGAAATAAGTTCTTCATATTCAAATATTTAAGACAACACATACTGTATTTTAATCCCTCCTGAAAAAAAAAACCAGGAGCAGTGCCATAAGCAACATAATATAAGTACCGCATGCAAATACATGATTCGTGGTTGATGTAAAATATCCATTTGTGATAACTGTGGGCACACATGCACAGCCTGAGCACGCATCAATCACAGATTACACCCAGACTGCATAGTGAACATGCTGTGATAGAAAAGTAAGGAGGAGAGATAGTGAGCGAGGGCCATGAGAGGTGGACTTGTATCAGTGAACGGGAGGTGGCCCGTGACAGCAGGCATGACTGCACTTCTACTGTTTCAATGCGGGGGTCTGTCATTACCAGCACCTGTGCGTCTGTCAACACAATGCCAGTCAAGAGCAAATGAAGCATAGAGATGCAAAGACAACATTAGCAGGTGTGTATGTGTGAGAGAGATAGAGAGACCAGTGGGGGTTATAACCAGGACCCAATTTTGAATATTTGAATATATATTGTATATGTGCCCCAACCAGTGAAAAGAGAGCTGTGATTTACTGTTTTATACATAAAATAGTTTTACATATATTCTTATATAACCTTTATATCTTTGATACTGACCGAGTAAGGTCATGTCAAAGATGCGAAATCAATCATACAAAACTTTGATGCTCCTAATCTCATTTTTGGATTATGAGACTTTATCCTGGATTTCATAGAGTTACATATTTCTAATGGGTCATTAACTTCTCATTTGGAAAATAGTTTTGTTCCAATGAATTAAATTCTTAAATCTGCCTCTCGGTTAAGACAGCACCTGTCTTAATAACACAAACCTATTGTGATTCATGCGATTCATTGTGATTTTGTTATTCATGTTCATGCAATATTTCACATATGTGACAGCACATGCTACTCCAGAGAGAAAAACTATGGGCATTTCAAAACAACTTCTCATGCAAAAATATTTTACCGAGGTAAAGTTTGTTAGAGGTTGCGTGAGTTGAAACAAATGTTTTGTTTTTTAGACGATTTGCATGTATTTGAATTGCAACCGTCACTGCAACAGTCACATCATTGTACTTACAATTTGTCTGACATCCTTTATTTACTCACCAAAGATCATTTTTGCTCACAAGTTGCGTGTTTTGATTGGATGGTCGGCTGAAATGTGCCTCCGAGAATTTGACTCCACCTCCCTTTATAGATTGAAAGCTTCTGTCAAAGCCCAAGACCTTATGCCATTTCTGTCATTGCTCTTACTTCTCCACTTCCTCCACTTCCTCTGTCCTAGAGGACCAGAGGGAAATCACAGTACTTCAACCTCATCTTAGCCTGTTCCCTAAAGTCCACACAGTAATAGGAATGTTCAATCCTGTTATGCCTTTTTGGATTCATCCACACATTTTTTGATCATTTTGGCATTTTCATGGTTAATACTCTTCCCTTGTATTTGAAAGTTCACCCATAATGACCAGTAGGCCTTCTGACCCAAATTCTAGGTGATGCACATCTGCTGGTTTGTTATAATAGACTCATTTCCCAGTTTTCTGCTAGTCTGGATTTACCAGGCTGGCCAATTGGAAGCCAGAGCTGACAACCTCCCAGTTGATAAGTAACAGTGTATGAAATGTAGATTTTTAATTATTCATAAAATGTAAGGTATGCTTGCTAGGTTGCAAGCATGTCTAGGTGGTTCTAAGGTTGTTAGTCGAAACCATTTTTGGTTCCCTAAAGAACTTATTAGTCAAAAGTTTTTAAAAGATGAATTTCTTTCTTACATTTTAATAATCTATCTGTGAGATCATGTAGCACCTTTATTTTTAAGAGTGTATTTTTTCATCTGGTTTAAAGTCTGCAAGACAAAATCACCCAAATTCTTACAAAAGTGATAGCAGACCTCTCTTCTACAAATATTTTAGGTAACATTCATGCGTTAGCTAAAATATTTGCAAATGCATTTAAAGCAACACTAAAGAGTTTTTTTACCTTAAAATAACGTTTCCTAAAAAGTTTCAGTCGTTCATCCACTCGAAACAGGGTGAACGGCACTTTCACATTCGCTTTGCAGCACTCTATCGGCCAAAACTGCACTAAAGAAGTTTCCAACCGTCGGGTTGCGCTCCTGTAGTTCGAGTGAAACTACAAAAACTTGCTTTATGGCAAGAATCATTAGAATACGTCTACAATCCAATCAGAGCCAGCTTTGCTGCAGTAGGCTAAATTATTTATGACAGTGGTAATGGACAATTCCGCTTCCAACCTGTAGGGGGGGCAAAGAGCAAAAACTCTTTAGTGTTGCTTTAATTTTAATAAATGTTCCTCTTGACCAAGGGCATGGGCTGGAAACATCTCACAGATCTCTGAATGTGGTTGGTTTTTTAAGCGCTGGGTGTGTGTCATGCATGTCACTAAATCGTGAGAAATAGGACTCTCCCATACACCAAAGTTGTGATATATTACACACTGCTCGATCCCAGTTGTCTCAGACACACACACACAAACTGCTTGACTCTCACATGCTGTGCTGTGCTGAAGAACTTCACAGGGAGAGATAGGGCAAGGTCACACACTCCATCATGAGGTTATTAAACAAAAGCAGATTTCAGTGATGCATGTGGAAACTTCCTGCTGACATCAGCTTTACTTGCTTCTTGTTTCCTCTAAAACATCTCTCTGTTCTCACACTCACATTTCTGCTTCACCTTTTCTTTGCTCTCTCATTTCGCCCTCTGGCCCTAAATGGCTTTTAACTAACCATATATACAATGATTAATAACCACAGGTCATCGGTTCAGAGTTTTCCTTTCTTTTATTTAATTATCGGGCGATTTACAGAGTGTCAAGTGTGTCATTTTTCTTGCTTCTCCTCATATTTCCGTGTGTTTAATCTCTTCCTGGACTGCGAAAGCATGGCTAGCACAGACCTGACCCAGGCCAGCTGGCCCGGATGTCATTGGATCCAGAGACAGGTCAGGTCCTGGGGGTCCAGGCTTGGTTTATGTGCAGTAGAGCGAGACTTGTCCTCTTCTGTCCTTCTCCTCTTTCCCAGTTCCTGTCTCTGGAGACAAAGACTCTGACACTCACTTACAAGTCTGGGGAAGGAGGAGAGGTGGAGATGCTATCAAAGCTTGTCATCTTGTCCATCCTCCTCACCATCCCAAGACGCAGTGCTTGAAGCACATGACACATCAGTTTGATCCTTTGGCAGTCGCCTACTGGAAAATTATCGATCTGACCTGCATAGTCCTGTAAACAGTGAAACACAAGGGGTTACTAATAATTAATGTCTAAATATATAGAATTAAACTAATCTCAAAATTAGATTATTATTTATGATGTCTTGATCTCCAAAGCAATCTGAGGCAAAGTTGACTGCATAATAAAACATACTGAGAGCAGCATTAAATAGGAAAGCAAGCTCCAAGCAATAAAAGTTCCCTCTGGAGCACGCCCAAAAACATGGCCACGTTTGATTTTATGTGTTTACACAAAGACATTTAAGCTCTTGAGTGACAATTGATTCTTCAAACATTCTCACACTCAGTCTCATATCTGTGGTCTCTTACTCATCCTAGAGGAAACAGCATTTAATTTATGACCTAAGCGAATGCATCTGTGTATGCAGGGTGGGTGTGTGTGTATTTTTACAGGCGATTCAAGTGAAAATCTCACTTGACCCCAGTAAAGAACCTCTCACTGTGTGAGAATTTGTTTGTTTGTGGGCTTCGTTTGTTTTTGCCAAACGAGAGGTCTTTGCCAAACCACGTCCTGAATACTCATAAATCTCTCTCTTTCTCTTCGCAGGTTTTTCATGCTAATGCAGACCCCTCAGAGGTGGTCCTGAACCGGATCCCTCAGCCTGTCTTAGCTCGGTTTGTCCGCATTCGACCGCAGACTTGGAAGAATGGAATCGCTTTGCGCTTCGAACTTTATGGCTGTCAAATCACGGGTCAGTAAAACTCACACTTTCTCTGAGTTCACACATGATCGTAAACATCCCTTAAATACAGGGCCGCCATCAGGGAGGACAGACGGATATTTTGCCCCTGGGCCCTGTGATTAGGGGAGGCCCACTAAGGTCTTGTATAGCATTGCCTTCTCCAACCAACTTGGTTCTTCAAGTCAATTCAACCTACTATTTAAATGAAATTGTTTAACTTAATTTGTTAAGTTTGCTAGAGCCTATTATAAAAAAGGTACAAAAGTGACTCCTAAAAAGTTTTCTCTCTAATCTGATCGCTCATACACTCAGCAGGGTAACACATACTGTACGTGACAAATATTGTACCAGACTCCCACTGTGTCCCTGTCAAGCGAACTCAGATCTGTTTATTAGCTCTCTTTATGGTCCTGGTTGAGTTTGGCTATTTATGGAGATGGGGAGATAGCAGTCATCTAATTCTGTTAGCGTGTCCTGCAGTGGACGAGGGAGGTGAACTGCTTTGCACTGATGCTATCAAACACATCACACTCCATCATTACGTTATTAAACAGTGATTCGCTCCTATTTTTGTAGACACTGAGCAAGACAAATATGCTTTTAGAGATGGGGCCTTTTTCAACACTGACACAAACAATGTATGAAAACGCCATTGGCCTTCTTATTAGACCTCGGGGGCCCCATTGTCCCTTGGGCACCCAGCCCGGAACAACCCTCTTTCAGCGAAGCATGGGCTGCGCTTCCTGTCTTTACCCTGAAAGAGTGATGATCGGCTCGCGGGATATCCGGCAGTGCCAGGGCTATAAAGATGCCCGCGAAGCCATTGATCAAGCTGTACTGTTAACCCTAATCTGTGTTTTACTGCTTTTGTCTCGGAGTATGGGCGTACCTTTGGGTGTAATATAAAGAGAGATTGTTAGGATGGGCTCCAACCAGATGCTTAAGCTTGTTTGCTTTTATTTTTTTGTTTGGTTCTGTGTTCAAGCCATGAGCCAAAATCAATCATTTATTTCTGGTAGCTTTGCTTTTGCGCCGGTGTTTTGGGCTGAGTGGGTTTGCTTTTAACTCTATAGAGGTGAACACTTGCAGAACCGGAACGCGAAACTCTTCCTGTAATAAATCCCACACGAAAGCACCCACTCAAGGGGATATGCACATACAAACACAACCACACACGCTCTTGTTTATTTATTATTTACTCCCATGCCGCACTTATGACATAACAACATAAAACATTGATCTCACCAGCCTTAAAATGTCAATTTCTCTTAGCATCACCATTACTCATCCTCCTGTTTAACGTTCTGTTCAGATGCGCCTTGCTCGGAGATGCAGGGAATGCTCTCCGGTCTCCTGCCGGATTCCCAGATCTCCGCTTCATCCATGAGGGACATCCACGGGGCCACAGGTGCAGCCCGGCTGGTGGCCAGTCGTTCCGGGTGGTTCCCCAGCCCAGCGCAGCCCGTGGCCGGAGAGGAGTGGCTGCAGGTGGACTTGACGGTCCCCAAAACCGTACGGGGTATCATTACGCAAGGGGCTCGTGGGGTGGATGGCAGCTCCAGCGCAGAGAACCGGGCCTTTGTGCGGAAGTATAAACTGTCTCATAGCTTGAACGGAAAGGACTGGAGCTACATCATCGATCCTAAGACCAATCTGCCAAAGGTTTGTAAATTTATACCTGAAGTAAAAGTTAAAGAGAATCAGAACAAATATTTGAAGTCATTTCAAAGCAATTTTAGATACTACCAGCCGGTCAACCTGATTTTGATAGAGCATCTTAGTCAGGTTGGTTAGACCAATTTGAACCAGCAAAAAACAAACACAACATGGCCATCTTAAATATGATTTGCTTTGCCTCTTTCAGCATGAAAGGCTCTAAATGAAGAACATAACACGAGAAGAATAAAGTTAATTAACCAATCAAGCAAATTCAAAGATTGTGGGTTTTTGAATAAACAGTTCACCAAAATCAGATTATTACCAGACTCATTTTATTCCTTCCTCTTCCGTCTTCGCAACCAAGTATTTCACTTCTAGATTCCCAATCTTCCACTCCGAGAGCAGAATTCAATTATACTGTGTGAGCTTTGATAACATTCCAGTGAAATCAGCCACAGTCGCGTTAATTAAAACCGGAGCTGCGGAGCTCTGTCAGAGACAGAAATCTGGAGAATATCTATTAACTGTTCACTTTCAATCACTCAGCTCTGCTAAAGTACTTTTGTGATCCTTCTCCTCTAGATTTTTGAGGGAAACACGCACTATGACACCCCAGAGATCCGTCGCTTCGATGAGATCGTGGCCCAGTATATAAGGGTCTATCCGGAGAGATGGTCCCCTGCTGGTATTGGAATGAGACTGGAAGTTCTGGGTTGTGACTTGCCAGGTAAGATGTTACGTATTACAAGGTTTTTACCATACACAACAGTTGTTAGACATAACCAAGACCGCCTGTTTAACTGGGAGCATTGTCCTGATGACAGAGGGCCATTAATGACTTCATTGGCTGTTGATTTTAACCATGGTCCTATGGGGGGCAGTAAAGATCTTGTAGGGGATCTGTGGACAAATTCATAAAACATATAGTATTATCTTTACAACTGTAACGATATTTAGTACCGTTCAAGAGTTTAGAAACACTCACTCATATTTTTCCACATATAAAAAATAGTTTTTAAGGGATTAGGGTAACTAAAAGCATCCAAAGTAAATAAAATCAAAATCGTACTCTTGGCATTTTAACAAGCAAGCAGCTTCTTGATGCTTGGAAACTTGGAAACTTTTCTTGGAAATTGAATGAGTTCACTATTGTGGGCTCTTATTGGCTGCTTTTCTCCATTATTTGTTCCAATTCACCCATTTAAAATGATCATTTTATCTTACACCTTCAAAATCAAAGATTTTTAAGATGATGAGAAACATTTCATTTGTGTTTCTAAACTTGATACTGTAAATGCATTTATAACCATGGACCCTGGATTTTTTTTATGATTTCCTCCATTGATGTATGGTTTGTTAGGATAGGACAATATTTGGCTGAGACACAACTATTTGAAATCTGTTGGGTGTAAATTTTTTTAGCAAAATGCCTTTAAAGTTGTCTAAATAAAGTCCAACACATATTACTAATGATAAATACATTTTTATATATTTATGGTAGGCAATTTATAAAATATCTTTGTGGAACATGATCTTGCTATACCCGTGCGACTTATGACTGGTTTTGTGGTCCTGGATCACATATTATATTGTATATTACACTAAAAAAAATGATTCATTCAATTTACTAAATTTTTTAAGGTAAGTTGTTGCAATCAATTTATTTAAACTACATTTTAAAAAAGTTTTTATTTTATTTATTTATTTTCAAATTTTTTGTTTAAATGTAGCTTAAATAAAGTGATTGCAACCACTTACCTTAAAAAAATTTAGTAAATTGAATGAATCATTTTTTTCAGAGTAAAATTCATTTTTATGACGTGCTAACAGGTGGGTGTAAGTTATTTTACAACGGCTTCAAGTGTGTGTCATCCAAATACATTTTAGGGTTTCAGACCTATCCATTTTACACTTGAAACTAAACACATTGCCCACAGCTACATAGCTAGCAAAAAAGCAGAGCGGTTCTCTGTTTGTCAGCTCCATTTTACTTAGAACTGTTTTTGTCCCCGATGTCCTTAATATCTCCTCCTACTGAATCCTTCACCTGTCACAGCATGACGATCAGCCGATCGGACACATGGCTGCTCCCTGTGGAACGGTCCCATGCTCCATAAAGCACAAGGCTGTGGGGCAGTGATCGACAGGCTGTCCTCATAGCTCTGTGTCTTCAGGAGCGCCAGAGGCTAAGGAGCATTAGAGGAGTTCCTAGAAGGAGGCAGAAAGGAAAGTGTGGGTGGAGGCCAGGGGAAGCCTCGGGGCTAAGTGCCCAGCTTTATTAGCGAAGAAAAAGAAAGGGAGATGAAGACTAAGATGGAGTACTGATGCTAGCTCAGGGTTATTTGGTGGCACTTTGCAGGCAGAAGATGTGATCTGGCATGAAAGCTTCATGTGTCAACGTGATACTGGCACAGGTTAACGTCGCCTGTGGGCCGTAAATGAATGAGAGGGAAAGATCAAGAGAGAGACGGAGAGACTAAAATCAAGATAAACATACAAGATGGAAGAAATCAACGAATGATCAAAGGAAGCATGTAAATGAATAAGGGAAAAAACGACTGCCGGGTGATTGTATTTGTGTACACATGCGGTAACGTTTGCGTGAGCTGCTGGGGGAATGCGAGAGTTCGCGATGACAGCGTAGTAAGGCTTTACTGAGTACAACTGCGCACCAGATGTTGGAAACGCAGGAGGCTCGATATACCCCACTCACTGTCGAAACTACAATGCCAGTTTTTAATCTTCCCACTAAATCTAATGACAAACAGACCTTGAGACACGCTACATAGAACCACACATAAACATACTTTTATAATGACACATTCTTTCATTTGTTATCACATGTGGTGCTCAAAAAATTGAAATCTGGTTTAAGCATGGAAATAAACAAAAGGATTTTGTTAAAATTGTACAATTTTAGAGGAAGTAAAGTATTTAAAGGGATAATTCACCCAAAAATGTAAATTTTGTTATCATTTATTTACCCTCATGTTGTTACAAACCTGTATAAATTTCTCCTGGATAAAATTCCTATTCTTTTTTTGCTTCTGATTGGTGGTTACAAACATTCCTCAAAATATCTTCCCTTGTGTTCATCAGAACAAAACAAATGTATACAGGTTTGTAACACAAGGGTGAATGATGACAGAATTTTCATTTTTGGGTGAACTATCCCTTTAAGAGTAATTTAAAAGAAATGAACCGCATTAAGTTTTTAGGAACGTCCTTAAATCAAGCTGAGATACTGTAATGTTTCTTTCTTTTTCTAAGCACAACATCACAATGGCTCATTTGTTTCCTTAACATCTGTTTCGCACATCCACGGTGATCACTACCAGCAATGTTCCTCAAAGGAGCCGTTTGACAACAAAAAACATACAGAATGAAATTCTGAATGAGATCGTCCTTATTCAGCTGCCTAAAGTACACTGCAGTGACTTTATGTGGTTGTTTGCAGCTGTGGTGCGAGTGATGCAGGGGCCGGTCTGCTGTTGTTCTGATTTCGAGGGGCCGTGGGGATTTTTGGAGAGAGTGAGATGTTAAATATTCACAGGGCTACATCAGTCTCACTCCAGTGCGCTGAGATGTTTACGCCAATCAAACATCTGCCACAGTGTTCGTGGGCATCCGCTGACCCAACACGCACACAAAACCATGTATTATAATACTGTATAAGACACAATTTATAATATGCTTTTTGGTGGTCAAATACTGTATGTGTGTATAATCACCACCGACCCCGTTTCCTAAATAGCTGAGCTAGTGACCAACTAAATGTGCACGTATTATTCACAAATAATTGCTCCAGTAGGCTACACAAAAACAGTTATCATATATTCCAAGGTCATGTGCCAGAGCTCCTGTCATTTTGAGCTATGGCTAAGATTTTGTTCCACTCCAGAAGGAAATCCAAAGTGAGGGACACGAGAAGAGAAATAATGAATTGATAAATAAATGAAAAGAGGCGTGGCAGACAGACCTTGTGCGAGCAGGACCGTGAAAGACACACAGAGGCACTTTAGATATTTCAATCAGACACCCTTGTCTATTATTCATTACCGGACTGAGCTCCACATCAAGACAGAGGTGCCTGCCTTTGGGAAAACAGAGAGATATTGAAAGAGAGAGAGAGAGAGAGAGAGAGAGAGACAGTGACAGTGACCTCTACTGGGGGTAGCCTGTCTCAAAATCGCAAGATCTAGAGGTAGACACTTTTGCACCAGTGTAACCCTTTAAACTGGGCTTGCTAAGACTTTCTTTCTTTTCAGCATTTTTATGCCAATAGATATTTAGGACCTGAGGGATTCTGAGTTATTTTGCATCTTTGAGCATGCAAGTAGAATATATGCACAACCGGCACAACGTCATATAATGTCTCTGAACAGGTTCACGCCCACTTTTGGGGGGAAAAACAAACTAGACTTCCCATTGACTTCCATACAAAATAGTGGAACAAATCAACGTTCATACACACTCGGCAGGCGTAAATAACTTAAGAAATCACTCAGATTAAACATGTTGAGTAATTATCTGTCCACCCTGCCTGCCATAAAGCGCCAAAGATACATTAACACATTTAATTTGGTCAATATAAAAACATGTCCCTTTCATTCTCAGAGCATCAAGTTTTTGTAACAACGCTCCCAAATGGCCAGAGGTGTCTTACCCGGACATTTACTCGTACCTCATCGAGTCAACAGGGAAGCCAATGAATGATTTTACTTTGTATTTAAAAGTTACTTAGTATTTATATATTATGCCTTTATATTTAGAGTACTGAGTGCACTTTTATGTCCAGCCATACAACTATTATAGCCTTAGTGATATTTCAAGCAATCACTGGGTAGTGTTGTTACACAAATTTGACGCTGTGAGAATGAAAGGGACATGTTTTTATATTGACCAAATTAAATGTGTTAATGTATCTTTTGCGCTTTATGGCAGGCAGGGTGGACAGATAATTACTCAACAGGTTTAATCTGAGTTATTTTATAAGTTATTTACGCCTGCCGACTGTGTGCGAACGTTGTTTTGTTCCGCTATTTTGTATGGAAGTCTATGAGAAGTCTAGTTTGTTTTCCCCCAAAAAGGGGCAGTGACAATTTACAGTCAAGTTCCCGGATGTGCCGGTAGTCCGTATAGCATTATTATTGTTAGATTTTATTAGTGGAATCTTAACCTTGTCTGACAGTTTTGAGGGTTCAGTCCTGTTCTGTGCAAGTAGATAATAGCTGTGCATGTGTGAATTTTGCTTACATAGACATTAGCTGTCGGCTAAATTCAGCAAGTGCTTTAAAATTCACTTCTGAAATGAATAGCGTCCACCTATAGCCCACACATAGCAAAATGAACAAGAATGCCACACAACTTAGAAAGTTAGACCTCATCTTATGAAAGCACACTGATAATTCAAATGTGTGGGCGGGGCCTCTGTCTGTCAAATGCACAGTGGGTGTGGTTTCAGACACAAAGGTTTATTCTTCTTGTTTACCTGGGGAGCTGGATGGAATTTTTTTGTGTGTCTTCCCATCTTTGATGGAAAGGGGTTGGTCTCCTCTCTGCTCTGTGACCCGACCTTTCACTAAAACTTGAGTGGCTGGGTCTCTCTCTATCGGGATGGATGCATTTTAAACCGAAAGAAATCAACTCTCTTCTTTCAAGTGAAATGGCGCTTTGAAGTTATCATCCACATGTTTCTGTTTAGCATAACCCCACAACCAACGCTTACACACAGCCCACATGTCATTCATCATATCCACCCAGTGTAAATATTTACACTGAGCTCCGCTCCTTTCCGCCTCTTTTCCCATACAGCACATGTCTTTCATGCCCTCCGTGAAAATGCATGCCAACTTCTGCTTTTACCATTTACAGTAGTTTCCTCCTACTGTAAATCTCATATACCTCATTTGATCGTGGCCCATCTGGCAGATTGGCGAATACCTCGAAATTGGTAGCCCAGGATAGATTCTAAAGTCTAAACCTTGGAATGACCTTCTTTAGGTAACAGAAGCACATTTTAAAATGTTTGTGACAGATTCACTCTCCGCATTGCTGTTTTTGTGCCGCACATCTCCGAATAAAGATTGTTTTTTGGAAATCAGCGCTGTTGTTTGAAGCAAGGTTCTCTGAGGACATCTGATGTGAATATAAATACTGAATATTTCTGGGCACGCTGAGCTTCTTTTATATCCATCACCTGGAGATGATTTGTTGGTTTAACTGAGCTCGGGAGAAAAGTCCTTATCAAGGGCCAAGCAAACAGACCCGCCTGAACCCAGAGTGAGTTGGTTTTGGGGAATTCACTAACTCAGCGATAACACGATAAACCTTCTGTTGTAACTCTGTATTCAAAAGACACAGAGACAAAGGCTTTAATTAGTTCAGTGCCTTTTGTTATTGAATTCTAGATGCCAAAAAAGCCTTGTTTCAAGTTTAAAATGTTTAATTAGGTTGCCTATAAATAAACGTCAGTGTTCGTGTGTTTCAGAAAGCAGGTTTGCTATTTAATTTTGCGTGGTTGTGTACTTGAACAAGCAAATGTTTTAATTTCGTAACCTTGCATCAGCTTTTCATTAGCACATTCACAGTTTCTTATCTGATCTGATTCCTGTTCTCTGTTTGTTGGTTTCCACAATAACAAAAACAGATCAGCTTTGTTTTTCTCATAACATTGCATTGGCTCAGGATCTCACTCAGGCGCTGAGGTACTGTACTGCTTGTCTATCTGCCAAAATTTACTCCGAAGCTTTCAATATAATTGAATATTGTTCTGTCTTGCTAAGAAGATGCTGAGTCAGAGATTTGCCAGTGTTCGACCCTGCCAAGGGGTGGCATTCACTATGCGCTTTGAATGCAGAGGTTTAAAAGAAGTAAATCCATCAGGTGAGGGAGAGTGACCACAAAACAAGGCCTTGCTACTATACGTCTGGTATTTCTTTGAGACTTTGAAAGATTTCGTTGGCTTAATCTGTTATCAGGCTGTGGAGGAAATCTTTATGAAGACGCCTAGAGAGTTCTGGGATCCTGATCAATTTGGGTGCGTCAATAGAACCTTGAGGCATACTGGGATTTTTATGGAAAAATCTTTAGCTGTTTTGCCCGGATCCATGGCGGAAGCTTTAGGTAGCGGGACAAACCAGTAGTAGTAGTAGTAGTAATAGTAAATAGTGCCATATAAAGATAAATGTTAGGTTTGATATGCATTGTAAATAAAATATTAAATCAATTTTATTTATTTTTTATTTAAAAATACAAATGCACAGTCAACTATGGGTGTGATTTGAGCCAAACAAGTATAATTTATTATCCGATTATTGATCCTACTGATATTTTTAAGTGCAGTACACTGTAAAAAAAAGTATTTGTTGGTTTAACTTAAAAAAGTTAGTTCCCAGTTTGCTTTCAAATTTTGACTTATAAATATTTGTTTACTCTTAAAAGTTTGTAAAAATTGTTGTGTCCACCAAAATTTTAAAGTAACTTACTTTTTTAAGTTGAACCATCTTTTGTAACAGTGCGTAATATATATATGTATAAGCATTGGAGATTTCAGTTGTTCCCCACACTGTCAGAGATAAATGTACAAAAGTTGTCACTGGGGTGGTAACCTTTTAAAAGGTCCTAATATGTAGCATTTAGGTATAGATATGTACCACTGAAGTACCAATGTATCTTTAAAGTACTAATATGCACCCTTTAAGTACACATTTGAATGGGTACTTCCCCAATAGCCTCTTTCACACAGTAATTCTGGTAAATTAGCATGAATTTACCAGAATGAATTTACCAGTAAATACAAAAATGTGCTGTTCACACACGCAGTGGCATTCAGTTATTTTACCAGTAAGACATCATTTACACATCAGTATTAAAATACCGGTAAATTCGTTGAGAAAGCGGAAGTACCTGTAGCACGCAGCGAGCTCAGTGTTGTATTTGTAAACAATCCACGTCGTTCATAACCACGGTCCGTATTTTGTTGTTTTCACGTCTGTGGTAAACAGTCGCGAAGTTGCTCATGACCAAACAACATTGAATGAGACGACGTCAAACCGAAAATGCGTTTTTAAGAACAGTACTGTTTGCACTTTAGGCTTCACAGAGGGCGTGCTAAGGACGTCGGCAATTCGGCGGTAAGCTGTTTTAAACAACTTTGGTTAAGAAATGTGGACGTAAACTTCAGGTGTGCTCAACTTTCAAGCAGCATGTGTGTGGAAACGTCAGTAAACACTGCGGGGGTAAACGCGTCATCTGTTTTAAAACGCTATGATTGGCCCGAAGCTGTAAGCACGGTCTGACGTTGTCCGTTCTAAATGCCGGTAATCCTATAATTTTCGTTCACACACAGCGCTTACCGGTAAATTACTGGTAATCTTACAACCTGTCTTACTGGTAAATTGGGAGCACTGATTTACCGGAAAGGTTCTGTTCACACATGACATGTTAACGGCAATTTACCAGTAAATTACCAGTAAAGACTGTATGTGTGAAAGGGACTATTGACAGCTTTTGTACGTTTATGCATTCAAGCAAATGGGAGCTAGCAAAACGGCTGCCAAAAGAACTGACTTGTCTGTGGTTGAGTGGTTTCTGTCAGTCGTGTCAGGTCTTTGGGAACGTTCCTGGACAAACCGTTGTATTTCTCAGACACTAGCTGTTTATTCAGCTGAGACACTTGTTTGTTTACACCCTTGTGTCGACAAATTCAGCACCGCTTGACCGCCCTATTAGCACATCTTTAAATGAAATCCTCCATGTTAGATGACATAAGTGTGTGATTTTATCCAGGTAACATGTATTAGGGTAAACTGCCCGCTTTTACTACAGAAAGGTGTAGTGCATGAGGGAGGGCTCTTAGTTCCGTACATCTAGGACTTCCCGTGAGGTTAATTGCATTTGTAAAGGGCAAAAATTAATCGAGTTTAATGTCAGAAGCAACCAGCTGGTGCATCTCTTTCATGTACCCACCCGCTTATAGAAATTAATAACTTATCAATATTACAGTAGGCTCTCCTTTTTATGTTGCACTGAAGTGTCTACATGATTAGTGTTACGCCACTCACGTATTTGCCAATTAAGCCGGGAATTGTTAAGAGTAATGACATTAATAAGTTTAAGAGCTGACAATCATTGCTCATTTACGCCTTGTTGTCTCTAAATCTTCATTGGCTCGATTCCCCGCAGAGAAACCAAGAGAGACGAAACGGCTGATTTAACATTTTCTGTCATAACAAATTATCACGGCGGAAACCACGGAGGAGCGCCGTAATCAGCAATATTGAAAGTTTTGTTGCTGTCTGGTTTGTTTCATTTCGGCCAAAACCTCTCAGATGGTAGCTTTATCATCGATGATAGAGAAAGAGAGAGAGAGAGAGAGAGAGAGAGAGAAAGAGAGAGAGAGAATCATGGAAAATAGCAGTGGTTGAACTTTTAAATGCATTGTGGGTAAACTGTACATTAACAGCAGCGGTCTGAAGTGTAATGGCAGCTCTCTCTCTCTCTCTCTCTTTCTCTCTCTCTCTCTCTCTCTCTCTCTCTCTCTCTCTCTCTCTCTCTCTCTCTCTCCAATTAGAACATTCAACAGTAAATTGTTTTCAGATGCCCAGAATACTTTCCAGATGTGGTTTTGTAATATTTCTGTTATTGTTAATGCAGTGTCTGCAATGCGCTCCATGCATACATTTTTAATATGGGTTGTGTGCAAATGTGCCTGGTGGTTTTGGAAGCTTTTTCGGGTTACAGTTTCTGTGATTGATGTATTTTGCCTTGGCATGTTTGCTTGCACGATACATTATGGGAGAGAGACATATCTAGTGAATGTGTCCATCATTACTTAAACTTTGTGTGTACATCATTCTTGTTTCTAAAATGGCTTTTTATTTCCTATTAGAGACTACAACCATTCCAGACACTCCCACGCCCACTCTGCCAATTCCGGAGGAGACAAGTACCGCCCACAAAATGCCAGGTAACCAATCGAAACACCTCGCAAGTCAAATATATAACTGCAGTGAACAAACAGGAAAGAGTTTTTGCCATACAAGAGCAATCAGCACATCCAATCAGATAAATGCATTTGTCTCAGATTAGCAGTAAATAATACGAATCTCTATTACAGAATTAATGTTTGTGTATATAAACAAACATTTTAGCATATTGCACAAACACTTTTATTGACAGTAATCTGCTGTGCAATTGCAAACGTACTTTTCCCTTCCCAGAGCTCTAATATCACGTTCCCACCCCTCCATTTGTACACACTTATGTTCAGATGAGTAGAGGCTCGCAGCATGAGTGCTAACATTATGCTAACTAGCATAGCGGCGTGCTGCTGAATGGATCGTTGACGGGGGCTCGCTGACTGCCGAGGTGCAGCTCTCCATGTAGATGAGGATGTGCCGGCTCTGTCCGCATGTTAACACAACACCAGCAGCAGCGCGCCCGATCTATCACATACAGAGAGACAGGAATCTGTAGAAATGTAGTGAGATGAGAATCTATGTGTGTGCACATACAGTGAGCATTCGTATATGGATTCATGTGAAGCTGTGCATTTTGGAAAAGCCTAAGCATGTAATCTTATTGTTTTTCTCTTTGTTTCTCTAGCTCCCACAACTTTCTCATCTCTGGGTGGCCTGTGTGACTTTGAACAAAGCATGTGTGGATGGACCCATGACCCCATGTCTGATCTGAAATGGTCTCTGTACAGTTCCTCTAGTCCTAGTCTGGACCTGACACTGGGATCTGACAGTAAGTTCAGCCTTATAGAAGATTTAACATGGCCAACACAAATAACCTCTTCAAATATGAATGTAAACACAAATTTGGAAAAGGCATTGGGAAAGCTTACAGAAAATCCTTGTAATGAGTTGATGCTTATGCAGACATTTCCAGACCTTCAATTGCCCTTGGCCTCTTTCTAAACACACACACACATATCGTCTTATAGTCCATCCACCCATCCCATTACTGGTGCGTAATTAATGTGAAAGCTGCAATCTGGGAATACTATCCGTCACTCTCTCTCCACCATCGTTCCTCTTGTGGAAGTTAGTTCATTTCTCCATCCCTGAGCTTACCTGACCTTTATAAAGCCTGTCTGAAATAAAACGACGAGTGCTTCGCAAAGTAGCCTACAGTTCACAATGTCCTTGCTGCTTTCTTGCCTTGGGAGGTTGTTAAAACAGTCTTGTTCTGTTTTCCATATGTAAGGTTTTAAAGAGAAATCCAGGAATAAAGAGGAAAAATTCTGTCCTGTTTTAACTATTCCCAAACCAAATGCACCCTCGAGCCCCAAGATCAAGTCTTTTCCATTTCTTCACACACTCTCTGTTTAACACCAATTCAGTCATTGCACATTCCTCAACTTTTCCAACTAATTGTTCAGAGACCTCAAAATCTAAAACATACATGGGCATCAGGAGAGGACAACTGGGAATGTTGTCTTAGGCCCTGTGATTATGTCGGGTCCGATTTATTTCGTTTATTACTGTACTTTTACACCAGAACACACTATAACTGTGTAAACCAGGACTGGGCAATTGCATTTGCAAACGTGCAACATTTTTGAGTATGTTTTAACATCCCTGGACAAGATCTGCTCAATTCATTCACTTTACAGCCGGGGTAAATCTTGTAAAATGATCCAGCATCATAGATCCCATGGCTCCTGGAGAACCGCTTGGAAAATGTGTGCACTCCAGTGTACTTCCCAGGAAATGGGAAGGGGACGAGATATGGTTAATATGCAGGAAGACTAATTAACTCTAGATGTATAAGGCTCCACTTAAAAACAATAATCCCAGAAGTAGGTTTTCTTTCCCTCCAGATACCTTAACCCATTCTAAGCAGTCTCCAAGCTGCAGAAAGCGTAATTAATTTTCTTGTATGTATACCCAGCATCAAACAGAGGAAATTCTTATGCATTATTTAAATGGGCCTTTCCTACAGGAAAACCAACAACAGGCTGATCTGATTGCGGTGCTGTATATTCAGTGAGCTCAGAATAGTAAATGTGTCAAAGTAGGACAAGCAGAATGAAAATTACTGTGCTTTCTTTCTATACATCAGTGGAAGTTGGAAGCAGGAATCGCTGCGTTCGTGCTATAGATGAGGCAGCGTGAATAATGATGATGATTTCTGGTGCTATGCTGTCCAGTCAGATCACTCATAAAGTGTTTGCCACCCTCCTCCTGTCTTCTCCACTTTAGAGGTCTTTTCCGGTCTCCTCTTCTTTTTCATTTTTATGTCAGAATGGATTTTCTACACCTTTCTCTGTTTAAGAAGAAATCTAGTATACCTGATTGTTTATTTATCACTCGGCAAACATAAAGAATGTACCAGAATGCTCAATGTTATGTAGTAATGTGGAAAAGGGAAGCTGAATTAAATATACAGTAGCTTTCTGTAATTTAACTTAGTTGGAATGTTCATTTACATTCTTGATGGTCCTGAAATAAGATTTATATCAACATGCGTTTCCCAAAAGCATCGTTAGCTAACTATGGTCGTTGTTACCATTGAACTCTATTGGTAACGACAGAACTTGCGACCATAGTTGTTTTTGGGAAACGCACCCCAGGTTAACATATTTTGGGTTAATGTCATCTGATTGTATAGTAGGGTTGCATATTGTCCCAACCAAGCACGACTGTAATGTCAATCCACTCAATCTCAGCCAATCACAAAATTTTTAGGGTCAGTTTCCCAGACAGGGCTTTAGTCTAGTCCAATACTAAAATGTTTGTTTGAGCTGTCTTAACTGAAAGCAGCTTGCACTGACATACCGTAAAATATATCGGTGCCTTGATTTAACTCATGCAAACCAAACCAGTAATGTTTCTTGGTAAGGTATGTTTGTGAAAAACGGCATATATGTCCTTATATAACAAAGGCCTTGTCCTGGATTAATCTAAACCCTGTCTGATAAACCGAACCATAATGTTTAATAGAAAATTGGGTGGAGTAGGATTTGATCCAATTAATTGTTTGGGTGGGACCACCCAGCCCAATACTGAGACTTGGTTAGGAATAGGGTTAATATTATACAGTGGCGGCTCGTGACTGCTCATCCGAGGGGCACAAATTCAAAATATGTGTTTGTTGCGTCATGTGAACCGTGTGCATCACGTGTTTTGCCAAAATAAATGCCTGCTACACACGTGTCAATACCGTTTATGATAAAAGAGACGCTCACGTTCACAAAATACACGCAAGACACTCACTTAACACTAAACTCTGATTACGCATGAGATTATGCGAGTATCTGGCAAACGCGAGCGTCTCTTTTATCATAAACCCTTTAGACGCGTCTGCAGCAGGCACTTATTTTGACAAGACACGTGATGCACACAGGATCACTGGACGCGCAGAACACATATTTTGAAATGACGAACCACACACGTGATGGGCTACATACATGTTGTGACGAACTTCGCATCAACCACTCTCAAAAAAAGAAGTCACCCGGCCGCCACTAATATGATGTCGATCAAGGAACATGCTGTACTTGCAAAATACATGGTCACTATAAAATTTGATTTGTTTTGAAGGCTAGAGGGTTTCCCCAGTCAGCACTTCAATGCATATCATTATATTCATCACTGTTCCGTTGTTTCAAAGTGTGTTGATGCATTTGCATCCTAACCCTTCTCAACACAGATTCTGGAAACTTTCTGTACGTGGAGGCGGGTCTAAAGTCAGAGCCGCACCGTGCACGGTTATTGAGTCCGGCGGTGGGACCCGAGCGTCGTCCAGTGTGTTTGCTCTTCTATTACCAACTGCGGGGAGAAGGTCAGGACAGCCTGCGAGTGCTGCTCCGTGACGATGAACAGGAAGAGACCCTGCTCTGGGCGCTGAAAGGAGACCAGGGGCCCATGTGGAGAGAGGGCCGCACCATCCTGCCCCAATCCCCTAAAGAATATCAGGTACATCATGCTACTGTTTGTGTAACAGACATGAAAAAATTATGCAGCTTGTTGAGGTCTGCTATGTTTTCATAATTTTTTGCGGAAAAAAAATGAGGGACCTAAGTTATAATTAGGAACACGCATATCATGGGGTTGGAGCCAGTAAGCAACCCCCTATAGTAAGCATCACTCAAATAAAAAGACACTATGAGCACTACAGTCAATATTATCATGGATACTGTGTGGATTTTAACTTACAAACCTTAAATCTCTTACTTTTCTCTTTTATTTGCCAGGTCGTCATTGAAGGATTGTTTGAACGTGGCAGTCAAGGGCACATCTGGGTCGACAACATCCATATGAGCACCAGCATAGAGCTCGAGCAGTGTACACGTAAGTATTAACATCTGGGTCTCTCTTGATCTCTGTCACCCTGTCACCTGTAATTTCTTTCAATTCAAATGCCATTGGCAGGTATAGCAGAAAACCTTGGCATCAGATCGCACATTCTGACCATACCGACACATTCCCTGCCCACCGCTATATTTTACCAGCCATCTATATCCATTCAAAGCCATTAACTAAATTAATCGAACGAAAAGCACTCTTCAAGTGTTGGCTCGCACAAAAAGATGAAAACTAGGCCACACTCGCCCTGTGGGCTCTGATCCCAATCTATGTTTCATTAGTTTCCTTTCCATCTCCGCTCCTATTTGTAAACAGCGCTTTCCAGAGCTATGGCAGGGAATAACTGCAAGTTTTCACGAAACAGACGTTTTTGCCACACCTATCACTCAAAATCCTTTACTTTACTGTACAGTATAGTTAACCTGTATTTAGACATTGATCCACAAAAATAGTCATAATGTTACGCTGAATCAAGAGCTGTCATACGTTCGCTCACGTACACACTTCTGTCGCAAGCCTCGGGTTTGGGACTTCTCTTATCAATTAAAGCTGTTCGGATTTGTGCGCGCCAGTCCTTGCGTCGCTGCCAAATCCGTCCCCTGTTTCTCCAGTGTGTTCCCTTTAAAAGCGACTGCATTCCAAAGATTCTCAACTGGCATTCAGTTTCTTTGGCATTGTGAGTACAGAGCAGTTTGCCAGATGACACACGGCCCAATCCTGTTCTTTATCCATTTTCCTATCTTCTATTTTTCTCTTCTTTTTTTTCTTTATGCCTCCCTTCATCATTTCAGACAAAATAATGGCCTTTAAAAAAGATGAAGGGTTTTATGGGGAGGGGACTTTTACTTATAATTTTAATGGTGTAGATAAAGGCGCTGCAAGTGATTTTTGTGCAGAACTTAAAAAATAGGTATCCTGAGTCCCGGACTGGTAAAATAGCAAAAAAGAAGCAAAATAAGATATTGTTTAACTAATCTGAGGACTGCCTGTCAGTCATTTGAGTGTTCAGATTGGCCAACATAGTTTTGGAGGGCGGGGCCTGGAGAAAGTGGGCGGTCTAATTAACTGGCTGAGTTTTACTTACAGCAATTTCAGCGATAAAGTTTTTTATATGGTTTTTAATATAATATTCATCACACTTAGTCACGCGCGTCAGAAATCCATCTGGAGCAGTGTTATTTATGTAGATATATTTCCGTTGTGCCAAATTGTATTTCACTCAACTTATTATTTTTTTCTTATTTTTCAGAACCCTTCGCAGCTTTCCCTCCTGAAATGACTGGTGAGTTTAACTTACATATTGTCATTTACTGTGCCAATATTTGTGCTTCCTGCTTGTTGCCTAGCAGCTTACATCCTCTGAAGGGCTCTTGATAATCATTATATATTTTAAGTCACATTTTACACAACAAAAGGTTATTTCCAAGTTTGCGACGATAAAGAAGCAAAGCTATTGCCGCTTTGTGTGTCGAGTTGTGAGTTCAGTGATGTTGGTGCTTCGATGTCAAACCATTTCCATCACTATCATTACTGCCATATAGATATTTGGAGCATGGGCTATATCCCAGCATGCATCTGCACAACGTGTGCTGTTTCATATGGTGGCGCCATCATGCTAAACGTCAACAGTGACATATTGATTCAGTAGGCATATTACGCCACATATGAATACATTGCATTGTACCAAAGGAAAATCACATGAGATCTTGTACGTTTCCCCTTAAACTATTCAATGAAGTGTTCTGGTGCTTAAATCAGTGGCTGATTGCATAAACTTCTTAGACTAGTCTAACAAAGTTATCTCATTTTTAAAAGTTCTTTAAGATTGGTCATTACTTTTTGAAGCCAGTTATGAAAAGGTAGATTAGTCTAATTTGAAGCCGAAAAGTAAGACTGTTAGCTAGTTTGTCAGATTAGTTCTTAAGACAAAGTGCTATATTTATGCAACTAGCCACTGCAGATGTTTTTGAGAAAAAGACATTATGTCAAGTGGCTCCCCTGGAGTTTTTTGGATTGTTTAGAGTAGACGACATAGTTTTCAACTCAAACTTAGTTTTCTTAGTTTTGTAAGTTTATTTACATGACAACAACAATTTGGGAGCCTGAAAATGCGAACTTTTGGAAACAGGTTTCAAGTGTTTGAAAACAATACCATTATTGCCTCAAAACGCAAATTTCTGAAAACTGTGACGCATGCGTATTATGTTTTTAGACATTATGTGGCATCACCAGCTACTGGCCTGGCATGCGTAATACAGGATTCATTGTGGTTGTGTAAACATACTCTTAGACGATTTAGTCAATGTCCCAAACTAGACTTAGATACAATGTTTAATTAAATGCAATTTTTCCAAGATATTTTTATTCTGATATGTCTCTCCCATTTTCGAGCTCTATAGTATATTTTCCACTTATGTGGCACTACACAGTTATTCTGACAAAATCATTAAATGCAATTAGATAGCAATGAAAACAGTAAAACACTAAAATTCCCCGAGCATTGCACCGGTGGTGTATGTGACCTGCTGTGCTGATGGTTAATGTTTATTCCC
The DNA here is from genome assembly GCF_027580225.2 of Misgurnus anguillicaudatus. Taxonomy (NCBI): domain Eukaryota; kingdom Metazoa; phylum Chordata; class Actinopteri; order Cypriniformes; family Cobitidae; genus Misgurnus; species Misgurnus anguillicaudatus. The sequence continues at coordinate 14,986,208 of NC_073353.2, forward strand.
GACAGCTGCATGATCGTGGCCAATAAGATTCAGCCAGCTGCAGTGAAATAGTCCCCCATACACTTTGTTTTAAATGATTGTGGTGAACCACACACATTGCGCTCCAGCCCAGTAATCATATATTCCTTTAGTAACCACCGTCCTTTCTCCAAATTAAAGCTGAAACTATTCCCCGCGCAAGTGCGCAAGATTCATTTCCCAAAGGTGGACTTAGTATTCCTAGATTGCGTGTTTACAAAGAGACGGGAGAAAGATGCGACAGTGGGTAAATGAGAAGTGATCATGTGTGTATACACGTGTGTCGGGTGAGCAGTTTCCATGCACTGATGGGTTGAGGTTTCTGGAAGTTTTGGCTTGAGGCAGATGAAGCTGGCACAGATCCATGCATGCACGAAAACAGAAAGAAAGACTACAGAAATGTACACACACTCATTCAGTATACTTTCACATTTGGTTTCAAGCGAAATTCTGTGAGGACCGCTGTAGTTTAATTTAAGTATCTGAGCTCTACATCATACAACATCTGTTCACGCCCCATAAAACACATAGATGCACCAAAAAGACGTAGTCGCACCTATTGGCTCACACACGAAACCCGCAAAGGGGCTGTGGACAGGCAACATGCATGTGCATCTGCGTGTCTGTGTCTGTTTTGTTTGTTTGCGGCACCAAGTTAGAGCAAAATCACAAAGTAAAATCCAAGATGGCTTGAAGCTATGCAGTCTGCATGCCTCTCTACCCCAAGCCAATTCTTCTGTGTCTCTCCCTCCACCAGGGGAAGCCTTACCTGGCTGGAGTGACCCTACTGTTGACACCACTGTGTCCCTGCAGCCCATGCCCACCTACTGGTATTACGTAATAGCCGGAGGTGGCGCCCTTTTCCTCCTGGGCTGCGTCACGTTGGTCATGGTGCTGTGTTGCCATCGCTACCACCTGGCGGCCAAGAAGAGCCAGCACTCTGTATCCTACCAGAGCACGTACACGGGACAGTACGTGGGGAACGGCCCCGGGGCCCTCGCTGGATCCGGGGTGGAGCCCATGTTAACTATTCGGTTAGAGAAAGAGGAGCCCTGTTCTCAGTGCTGAACAAACGCTGATGTACTGCTGTTATATAAAATAAATAACCAGACACAAGTTGTGCACCTTAAAGACTTGAATTGTGTTTCTGGTGACGAAGATGCCAAACCGACGGAAGTGAGCGGAGAGCACCAGACGTATAAAAGTTGTCAACTTCTGGGTTTCTCTTTGATTCTTTTGTGGAGATTTAGGGCTGTGAGAAAGAAGATGTGCCATGCAATGGGACATCCAGACAAAATCCTGACTGACAGGCACTCTGCACCTACTTTCCTCCAGCTCTGTGGAAAGAAAGGCAGGATGGGAACCTTACTGTGCAAAGCTCTAATCTCCTGTTCAGGGCCAATCCTATTGTACAGTCAAGAGAACTCAGGAGCATTGCCAAATTTTGAGGAAAGCTTGAGAGATTGAGAGAGAGGAAACTTGCATGTGTACTTCATCTGATGTGCACACATAAAGACTTAAGGCTCGAGGAACTGACGTGTGACAGGAATATTCAAAGAGACGAAGCATGAGTGTCAAAAAATTGTCACAAATCCGCTGTTATTCACATAATACTGTATGTGTGGAAAGATAGAGTCTCCATTATGTAAAACACGTAATATACTGCGAAGTGCTCTCCTATGAGGACAGGTCTTTTTATCTTTCTTTCAGAGCTTTAGAACAGTAAGGGACCTTTAGAGAAATGGATTTGGTCTTTATTCTTCAGGCGGATGTCTGAACGACCTGTTTGATCTCCTCCTCGCCATTAAATGAAACGAAGGAAGCTTCTTAAAAGCATTTCGAACGCTGTTCTCCTTTTCTGAGAATGCATTTGATTATCTGTCAATATGTGTCTATATATAAACTCTACTTTTTTGAAAGTCAGCGGGAGATTTGGCTACAGTATGTTTTTATGCAAAGGTCACATGACCCTGCCTTAGCCAGCCTACTCTTCTGATGGCTGACTAACCTACACAACACTGGCCTTAAGACGCTTCAGTGGCATTGGGCTGATTTGAGCCGATTACTGTTCATGTTTATTATTTAATCTTTACATATTCAACTCAAATGAATTCATATTTGGATTGATAGATCGGCACAGGGCCTTAACCACAATAGACACTGAGGGGGACACGTCCCACTCCCCAATGATCAAAAATAGCCAATTTTTTATATACATACCTATAGTCCTGAATGTTTTGCCCCCCACCCCCAATGTTTAAGTGTGGTTACGGCCTTGCAATGTGATAAAGTCAGCTTTATTTTTATAGTTACATAAAATATTAAGCAGTGTGTGTGTTTGTGTGCTGTCCCCCCTGAGATTTTGAATACACACATACAGTCTTGTTAAAGAGAGAGGAAAGCTTTGTTAATGTGCCAAATGTCATACGGTGCTAAAGCACTTGGCTCGCTGGTTTTGCTGCAGGGATGGAGTTGAGTCGGCACATTGGCCCTATACCTCCACACTTAACATTTATAGCTACAGCCCATTTCTCCGTCCACTTGATATAAAGTCACGTACAGGTGCTGATGTCTTACTGAATTCATAACCAACACAACTTTATTTTATATTAGGTGCTTTTTGATGTTTTACTGATAGGAACCTTTATAAAGCGACAAGGGGTAACCACCGAGTATTTGGACACTTAAGTCACACTTAAAAATCGATCAAAATATTTTTTTTAATATAGCACAAACATGCTACCATTTAATGCCGAAAATTGATTTAAGTGTCGAAAAGTGTCTGAATACTTTTGGTTGTAACTTTTTGTGCACTGGTCACTAATGAATCTGAATTCTTGCAAAACTTTAATTTGCGTTTTATTTGCATTATATGCATATGACAATCTTGCTGCATATTTTTCTTTTTTTTTGTAATGTACGAAAACATATTATATTTGCAGGACTATTCTTCAGTGTACTTCAAAATAGTTTTCATCTTTCATGTGCTGCTTGAAACGCAGTAATGTACCTTTGAATTGCAAAACATGCCGTGGTCTGAGATGTTTTGTCTGGGTACGTATTGTTCAATGTTGTCCTCTTTACTTAACGAACACACAAAATAGGCACCATAAGAACACGGAATGACGAAATATATTTTCCTTTTACACACAAGGAGGCTTTGTCCATTACCAAAAGCATCTGTCAGATTTTGGCTTCATCTAAAGCGACAGAGATGAAAGAAGAAGAAAGTAAATCCCGATATCTTGTTTTGTTCTCCATCTGGCAATAGGTGAAAATAATCCCCCATCATGGACATCCCGGTCCTTTCTCCCCCGTTTATCTGCTCTTCACGAAAGAATGTGAAGGCGAGATCAAAGAAAAGCCTGCTCCAAATATAAACCTTCTCTGCTAGATCTAGGGTCTGAAGGGTTTGTTTGAATTACAAAAGCACATGAAAGATCTCAGCAGACAGCTAGAGAGACACCTGACCTGGTAGGCCCATCATGCCGCATTGTCTCCACTCGTCCCACCTAATCCTCTATACAGGAAAGTGTGTTCAGGAATCACGACATTAAATATTCTGAAAGATTGCGGTTTTTGAAGGATCGAGTCACGTCGCTTATTTCTCCCTCATGTTTAAGGTAAAATTTAAGAATATGCTACAGAGTTTCTGTGGCATACAGCTGAATGTATATCATCGCTAGTGTCTGAATTGTCTTGTCTTGTCTTGACCGATTATCCTCGCACACTTGTTGTGGTTCATCTTGATCAAGATGTATCCTGGTTGTTCATTATGCCTGTATGATTATTAATATATTTAACTTAGACTAAGTGATCAGGATCCTGTGCTTTATTTTTTAGTGGGAATGAATGATTTAACCCGGGACATTGTTTTGTCATTCATCAGTGTTTTCAATTTACTTTTTAGGCTGAGTTGCTAAAAAATCAATGTGTCAGCTGATTATAATATATTTTTAAATCGACTGATATTTCTAATTAGGTAATGCACCAGATTACATTTTCTGAAGTCTGTCGTAAGCACTTTTCTGTTGCCGTCCCTCAAAAAATATGAATTAGCAGAAGCACTCTGGCCAAGATGATGTCCAAGAGCCCGGCTCTGGTAGTATCTGCACAAACTGCATTTGCTTTCACCGCTTTAAGAGAATAAGAAAAAGGCACGTCTGGATGCCTCTGGTTGTATATTGTACAAGTTTCAGACATGTCATGATTGGTCACATTTTTGATGTTCGTTATGTTGACATTATGCTTCATTTGCATCTGTATGACTTCTGATGAATTTATGGTCGTGTGCACTTTTTAGCTTTTGTGAATTCAGGGCTTTGACCCGAACCATGAATATTAGCTCCTGTTTCATTTACAATGCAGCTGAATGTTTTAATATATACAGTATGAGATATATTTTAGCCTGAATTTCATGGTCTTGGAAATGTTGTATGGAATGTTACAATAAAGTGATATTTTTCTACAAACCGCAGTGAGTTTTTTTTAATGATTTAATATTGTCGCTTGCATTCACACTTTTAAATCTACAGCTATTTGTATGCAAATCAAATGGTGTGATTTCTCTTAACCGTTTTGCAAGTCACACTTTGTACATTGATATTGTTTTTTGAACAAAAATGCATATAAAAAACCTGTTTAATGTACTGTAGCCTCGACTGAAAATAATGAGGTGTTTTATTTCGGTTGTGTTTGTCTTCCAAACAGAGCGAAGACCAGAAGACCTTGGAAACAATCGTCTGTTCCATGGCGGAGAACGAATTGGTCAAGGTAAATCTATTTATCAACCTTGTATGTTATTAAACTCAACCATGGGCATCAGAAGCCAAAAAAATGTGGGTGGGTCAAAAAAATTTAGAGTAGATGCCAGTTTCTTGTATTCTGGTGCCTTTTAATTAAACTTTTATAGCCTAAAAACAACCTTGTTTTGCCGCGGCCTGGACTGCATGAAAGTAGGCACATTTTCGAAAACACAAGTTTAAATTATGGACTCTAAATAAGGCAAATGGATTGGATTTGAGGAAGCAGCAGTGTGGAAGTCAAGGCTGTAGCTAAAACATGTAACGGAGTTTAATTTATTAGGACATTCCTCAACTGGAATGGATTTCATTGACGGCGCTAGACATATGCGCTAAATTAGAGAAAAGTGAGTGGGTTCAATATCATTTGTCTTGTAAAGTGGGTGGGTCTTGTCTCAACCACATGCAATGTTTTAACGCCCATGAACACATTTTGGATTAGGCCTGTTTTAGACCTTCTGCTCAAAAATACACAAATGCGAATGCTTGGCAAACAAGCATACTGTCAAAAATAAAAGGTATAAAGTTGTTCCTTTTTCTGTCGCTGGTACCCTAAAAGGTACCTTTTTGTACCTTTATGGGTATACAACACATTAAAATGTTGAACCTTATAAGGTACAATATTATACCTTAAGGAACAATTTTGTACCAGTTAAATTTTAGGGGTACAAAACAGTTAACTGTACCTTTAAAAGGACCAGTAATGTACCTAAAAAGGTACAACATTTTATTGTATATACCTGTAAAGGTACAAAACGGTACCTTGGGGTACCACCCCAGCGACAAAAAAGGTACAGTTTTGTACCTTTTTTTCTGACAGTATATATGTGAGGAGCTTAGATGCAAAAGCCGCTAAACGCCACATTCGTCAAAAATGGGATCATGATATATTAACCAAATGCTTTCGGCACGTATTACATGTTCATCAATTAACATTGATTCAGATCCGCTTAATCCTGGCCTCAGGCCATTGAGAAATACAGGCAGAATCCGATAAACGCCACATCAATTTTTGGCAAAGCCCTCTAAATGCATATGAAGTGCAAAGATGAATGATGATGCACGAAACGACCTTGGTTCACATTTAAACTTCTTTTGTGAGTACTTGGACCTGAATACAACCTGAAACTTGGCAGTCACATTGATCACAGCACCCCAAAATGCCTGGTTCAGCTTAATTTTTAGACTTGACTTTTTAGATTTTTCTAGAATTTAAGATTTTTGCCAAAAAGCTTGCGTGCACTTAGAGGGTTTTGCAGCGAAAATGACTAATATTTCAATTACTGACTAATAACATTTTCATTGCCATTTAGGTGAAGTTACTCAATATATATAATATTATATATTTATTTAGACCACAATGTTTCTTAATTAAAATCCATTTTGTTTTTCTTATTTTAAGGTTTCCCATTCCCTGCCTGGACCACGCCCAACCCCTCACGAGAACCTCCAGTGACACGGATCTCCGAGAAAGACAATGCCTGGCTCTACTCTTTGGATCCAATCCTGGTGACCATCATCGTCATGAGTTCCCTTGGCGTTTTGCTGGGTGCGGTGTGTGCCGGACTTCTGCTGTACTGCACCTGCTCCTACAACGGCCTCTCCTCCCGCAGCACAACCACGCTGGAGAACTACAACTTTGAGCTGTACGACGGCATCAAGCACAAGGTCAAGATCAACCAGCAACGCTGCTGCTCCGAGGCCTGATGGAAACCGATCAGGAGAGACTGATGTGACTGTGTGCTTTCTCCGTTGGCCCCTTATGACTCCTTTTGATAGGTGCCGGCTCAATCCCAAACTGTGAATGGACCTCATGGCGCTAACGCGGGGCATAATCTGACCGCGATTGTTGAAGGATCACTGGGGAACAGACGGATTCAAACCAGATTCCCTTGTGGAGTGTGAAAAATCAACACATATCAATCTAATGACTTTCCTCTTCATAAAAGAACTTCAAAGAAATGTTTATTGTTATAGATTTGTAAAGAAAAAATACAGTCTATTAAAGCTTAATGGAAGTTAGAAGAGAGAGGTACTAGGACTAGAAGACGGATCGCTTGTGAAGTCTCGGCCTCCATTTCGTGAACCCTGTGGCCTAGAATATCGTGGACGTTTGGTTTAGTTTAGACTCGTGTCTTTTTGCTGATTGCTTAAGTTCCCATCCTATTATTGTTCGTTCAGCAACCGTTTCTAAAGTGTCAAGCGCCTCTTATGAATGTTTTCTACTTGCGTTCAGTCTGTTTGTAGCAGAATGTTTTTGTTGTGGCCATTAGTTGACAAGGAAACAGTGTTTTACATTCATAAAAAATCCTTTACAGAGTAAGTTAGAATGAAGTATCAGGATTGCCTGTTGTGTCTCCTATTTTCAGTTTTTTATTTTGGACTGTTTGATTTATGAGCATAGAGTGAAAGACACTGTGCTGACAATTTTGAATTTTATTGCAACCTATGGATTGCTAGGAATCAGAGCCACTGAGTAAAGCATCTTCAAATCACTCTTCAAGCTGGCTGAGCTACTTTGGTGAAGGAGTTGGAAAATCCCCAAGCCACTTTCATGTACAAACAATCAAGCCTTAAGCAAACTATTTTGGAGGAGAGCCATTTCGAAACACCAGTTCTTGGGTTTAAAGCCACTGGGGTCTCGGAGGAACCAGGCCTTACGCTTTTTCTTTCATTTCACCTGTCTGTTTACTCCACAGTTTATTTTGGGCTGTTGAAAATGAAGGCTAACAAGACCAGGTTTGGCGTAAACCTGGGAGTAAGGTGAAAATTTGACCATGTTTTCGCTTCGAGATGAAAAGACCGCTAGAACAACTAAGCACGTATGGGAAATATGCGTGAATTTCCTTATTGTACCTCAGACCGGCCTCTCGCTCCCTGGAGCCACACTGGGAGTCCCGTTGACTTATGGGTAAGGGGAGGGGGCTTGTCTTATTAGGAGGTGCAGAAAGCAGTCACAGATATGGATTGCTCAGTTGTTGGGGAAGAGAGAGAGAGAGACATAAAGAAAGAGAGAGTGTTTATTCAGCTCTGTTTTCATTGGACTCTTGTTGATTCTATTCCAAGTGCCTTGGAGCTCTGGCCCTGTTTAGGCTTTGCTGCAGAGCTGTGATAGTATTACCTCGTCTGTCTGGGACAGGAGGCCAACACCAAAAGAGATGGAGATTCCGGCACTGGTCAGAACATTAAAAAAATGTTGTTTGTAGACTTTGTACAGAAAAAGTTCTTTTTTATTGTTATTATTATTATTATTATTTAATAAAGTCTGAATAACAGTTATTGGAGATTGGTGTGAATTATTTATTCAGATTATGCATGTTCCGATTAAAAATGTTTGTATGTAACAGTATGTACTAAATTCATCATTACCTGTAGCTGTCTATCTATCAATATGTCGATCTATCTGTCTGTCTATCAATCCAACCATCTATCTGTCTGTCATTCTGTCAGTCTAACAATTTGTTGATCTATCAGTCTGTTCATCTGCCTGCCTGTCTGTCTGCCCATTTATCGGATGGTCCATTTGTCTGTCTTTCTATGTCTAGCTATGTATTTGTCTGTCCATCTGTTTATTTGTCTATCTGCCTGCCCGTCTATTTATGAGATAGTCTGTCTGTCTGTCTATTTATCGGATGGTCAATCTGTCTGTCCCTTTATATATCTAGCAATGTATCCGTCTGTCTATTTATCTATCTGCCTGTCTGTCGGACGGTCCATCTGTCTGTCTATATATCTAGCTAGTTGTCTGCCTGCCTGTCTGTCTGTTTATCAGATGGTCCAAATATCTGTCTGTCCATCTGTCTGCCTGTTTATATATCTAGCTAGCTATGTATCTGTCTGTCTGTCTATTAATCTTTCTGTCTGCATGTCTATATCTAGTTAGTTGTCTGCCTGCCTGCCTGTCTGTCTGTCTGTCTGTTTATATATCTAGCTATTTGTGTGCCTGCTTGTCTATTTATGGGATGGTCCATCTGTCTGTCTGTTTGCCTGCCTGCCTGTCTGTCTATTTATTGGTTGGTCCATCTGTCTGTTTATATATCTAGCAATTTATCTGTCTGTCCATCTGTCTGTTTATCTATCTGTTTGTCTGTCTGCCTGCCTGTCTGTCTGTCGGATGATCCATCTGTCTGTCTATATATCTAGCTAGTTGTCTGTCTGTCTGTTTATCAGACGGTCCATATGTCTGTCTTGTCTATATATCTAGTTATGTATCTGTCTTGTCTGTCGGTCTATTTATCTAGCTATCTATCTGCTTGCCTGTCTGTTGGATGGTCCATCTGTCTGTCTGTTTATATATCTATATACATATCTGTCTGTCTGTCTATTTATCCATCTGTCTATATCTAGCTAGATGTCTGCCTGCCTGTCTGTCTGTCTGTTTATCAGATGGTCCATCTGTTTGTCTGTTTATATATCTTATTTTGTATTTGTCTGTCTGTCTGTCTGTCTGTTTATTTATCTATCTGTCTGTCTGCCTGCCTGTCTGTCTGTCAGATGGTCCATCTGTCTGTCTGTCTATATATCTATCTGTCTGCCTGCCTGTCGGTCTATCTGCCTCTCTGTCTATTTATCAGATGTTCCATCTGTCTGTCTGTCTGTCTATTTATCTATCTGTCTGTCTGCCTGTCGGATGGTCTGTCTGCCTGTCTGTCTGTCTATATATCTAGCTATTTGTCTGCCTGCCTGTCTATTAAGCAGATGCTCCATCTGTCGTTCTGTTTGCCTGCCTGTCTGTCTGTCTATTTAGCTGATGGTACATCTGCCTGTCTGTTTATATATCTAGCTATGTATCTATCTGCCTGCCTGCCTGTCTATTTATCGGATGGTTCATCTGTCTGTCTGTTTGCCTGCCTGTCTGTATGTCTGTCTATTTATCTGTCTGCCTGCCTCCCTATCTGTCTGTCTATTTATTGGATGGTCCATCTGTCTGTCTGTCTAGCTATGTATGTGTTGGTCTGTCTGTCTGTCTGTCTATTTTTCTGTTGGTTGAGAAATGCACTTACTATTTTGCAAATTTCTCTTTTGAGATGAGAAATGCTTCAAAGCAACTGAGAAAAACTGTAATTTGTCTCTCTGTCTGTCAATCTAGTTATCCATCTATTAATCTGTTGGTATATTTGTCCTTCTGTCTGTCTGTCTGTCTATATATCTATCCTTTACATTTGGTCTATTGTTTTCTACTCCAGCTCAACTGAGTTTCAATTCTCATCGATCCTGCAGGAAAAACTCAAATAATGGTGGTGTGAATTCCACATCAAGTCCATTTTAGTCCCATATGAGTTCAGCTCGTCTCAGGCGATCCATTGAAATCTGGTTGCAGTCTTAATTCAGCGCCTGACACCGCTGAGCAGCTGTGCTGCGGGGAGACGGTGGTGAGTGGAGCGCCACCGTTTTCAAAACACTGTCAGTTTATAGAGAGCCATTCAGACTGGACCACACACAATCCAATTAAACACATTCAGTCCATACATGGAGAGAAATTCAACAATAATGCTCCTCCATCGCTCAGTGCTTTCCTTTAAACATACTGTTGTGGTCTTGTCTTTCACTTTTAATATAAACATACTAAATAATGAGCACAGATGCAGAAAGCAACATAACAAATGAGATATCTGGTTGTGTATACATTCATAGCTCTAATGTTTAGAGCAGCTTGCTGTGGATCACGGCTGAACAGTGGTCCCATCTGAACTGGGATCAATGAAGATACAAGAGCGCATTTGTTTGTTTGTTTGCGTGTATGATGTTGTGTTGATAAATGATGCTTGCACATAATTATTTTGTTGTGGATTCTGACAGCCCGCAAACCAAATAATATTATAAAACGTCAGTCATGTGGCTCGTTCAGGAATGTGCTGACATGTGGATGCCTGCTATCTATCCTCATTAGCAGTAATGCCATGCACGTTTGAGGGATGCAATTCAGCATCTATCAACAATAAAAATGTGCGGTGCAGAATTAAGTCTAAATGTTACAGAAGTCTTTGCTCACTCAGTTTTGTGGTTTCTCTGATAATTTTGGGTTTGTTAAGGGAGCTCTGGTTTTGGTTTCTGTTGGTTTGGTATCTACAAAGACCCTCAGCACTTTTTTTACTGGGAGGGGCTGTTTTTCTTTATACTGTAGTTCCTTCTGAGCAAGCTACATTCTCAGAACAAAGGTAAAAAAGTTACAAAAATTGTCAATGGGGCAGTACTGTACCTTCAAAAAGTACACTTTTGTACCTAAAAGGTACATATCTGTACCAAAATGCTACATATTGGGGCGGTTTCCCGGACAGAGATCAGCTTAAACAAAGATTAAGCCTTGGTTTAATAAGGAAATATAGCTATAGTTTAACAAACATGCCTTACTAAAAAACATCACTTGTGTGCATTTTAAGGAAAAACAAAGGGCACTGATGTGTCAGTGCAAGTTGTTTTCAGTTTGGACAGCTCTTATATTTAAGTCTAGAACTAGTCTAATCCCTGTCCGGGGAACACTGCCCCGATATGTTTAAAATATTTTCCTAAGATTTTGTCTTTTTTGTAAAATCATTCTGAATTTTACACCAAAACCACATCCCTCTCATATTCAGGGTTTGGACTCATTATAATCATATTTGAGGAAAATATCTCTGATCTGAAAACATCAGATCTGATTTTTCTGATTTGGAAACCCAAACACTGCATTGTAATGTGCCATAAAGTGTAACATTTACATTCACTACTGTTCCTTTGTTTGAGCTTCTGACTCATTTTTATTTTTAACCCTGTCAGCTGTGAAAAAAAAATGAAACACATGGGTCAAAAGTAACACAACAGAACTATGACCTTGTTAAAATGTAACTCAGGGTTCCCACGGGTCCTTGAAAGTTTGTGAATCTAGGGGGGAAAATTCAAGGCCCTGGGAAGTTTTGAAAATATACATCCATAGATACAGGTGATTGAAAGTGCTTGAATCCATATTATTCCCTGTGTAGTGTAGGATAATATGATAAAAATTCTAGCCTTTTTAAAAACTAGTGCTAAACTGTTCGCTTTAAATGCTTATGTCTTCTGTATGCGAATGTTGATTCATACCAAAATGCTTTTTTGCATAGTTGTGTTTGACACATGAAAACGTCTCGGGTTACGTGTTGTTCCCTGAGAAGGGAACGAGATGCTGCGTCTCCCTTGCCATACTCCTGCGTCCCTGTAACGCCGTCTTTGGCAATATTTCAGATAGCGTTATACTTCCTGGCTCTTAAGTCACCCCGTCTTTGTTTTTAAGCCTCACCGTTGGTTGAATTTGATATACACATTCAGACGCACTTACCTCTGGAGGCGTCCCCAAAGTGTCACCGCAGTGACGCAGCGCAAGTTTCCTCGAAAGGGAACTGTAACAATGTATCTTCAAAGGTAACACGATGTAACCTTGCTCACACTTGTAATGTGTCCCCACATTTAGTCCTTGAATTTGAGGGTATTGGACCTGGAAAGTCCTTGAAAGGTCCTTGGATTTGAAGTTAACTAAGGTGTGGGAACCCTGGTAACTGCAAACATATTTTGTCACTTATCTTTGCAAAAAAAGAATTAAATTCTATTTTAATTTTAGTTTCATCAAATGTTTCAAAAGCAACCCGATAATACAAACTTGAATTGTTGAGAATAAAAATTTGAAACAATAAAACAGTATAAACACTATGAAAAATGAATTAAATGACCATAATATAAATGTTCAACATAATGCAACAGTATTAGCAGCAAGACAAAAGAAACAAGTTTTATTTTTGTCCTGACAGGAACTCCTGACATTTATTTTTAAAAACTCAGAGGAGTCAAACTTTAGGATGTGTTAGAGCACTAAATAACATGTAGATTGATCAGTAATGTAACACATGAAACAAGAAACATTGTTATTAAAAAATGTACTTACCATAGTCGAAAACAGCTTTCTGGACATTATCAAATAAAGTACACATGAAATACATTAAAATATCAATTGTACTACAAGATTGTAAAACATTATAGATTGTTTCTTAGATATCCTCACAACACAGTAGCATCTTTCTATAAACAACAAAATTATTGAAAGTTGGATGAGATGGTTCACTTATATTGTAAGTATAGATTTCAGTCTGGTGTGTGTTCTGTATATATCTGGTATATTTTAATGGTCTGGGTAAAAAACCTTTTTCCATTGATTTTTCCTGCCACATATATAACTCTTATATAATTTGTTCTGATTTTCTTACCAGCATGTAACATTATCGGTCAGGATAACAAGATGCAAATCATTTTCAAAACATCTTTGCTCGTAATAAAAATCTAGCTGCAGCTAGGCAGTGCATTTGTTGTGTTGTCTTGATGCCAAATGCCAAAAGTAAAGTTTGAAAAATGCTCTTAGGGGTCTGGTTGATATAAAATGCTGATAGGAACAAATGTTTTTTTACAGGCTGGCAGAAGATGTGTAAAATCATAAAGGCATTTTAGGGGATTCAAACATCTTCCCAGTGACAGATGGCTGGAGCCAAGCAAAAGTGACAAGAGACCTAAGTGTGTCTGTCTTACCCATTTTAAGTACAGAATATGTTTGTGGTACTGAAACTTTAACATGATTTGCTATTCTCCTTAGCACAAAGGAAGATATTTGTAATTAAGCACTTGACTTAATAAAAAAAATACTAGTTAATGGTGATCAAAAACGTTTTGGTTACAAACATTGCTGAAAATATCTTACTTTGTGTTCAGCTGAAAAGAGAAATGTTTTGTAACAACATGAGGGTAAGTAAATGATTACAAGAATTTTCATTTTTGGGTGAACTATTATTTTTGGTCTGACTGTGCAAGACATAGCAAAAAATATAAAAAAAAAAACATGGCAAATCCAAATCTTCCATTTAAGACCAATCCTCCATGATTGTAAGGGTTTGTGCCTTTTAAAAGGCAATACTTTGACTCCTATTGCCTCTCTGCACACTGAATTCATCTGGACTGGAAAATGTGATGAAAAGGAGATGGACTGTTTCAAATTTTTGTGAATAGATTCCACACCTGCTTTCCATATCTTCTATTTGATCATGTTTCAGAATGTTGTTAAGAAGGGAGCTTTCCTTCGGTTCCTCTGTAAGATATTAGAGCTACGCTGACCTTCTGTCCAACTATGTTCTTGTTTATAATCACACCCATAAAGAAGAAAAACACTGATGACATCTCTTTAAATAGTTTAATTATTAATACACAGCCAATTATTCCTCCTAGACATCAATGAGAATAAATGGAGCGCAAGCTGAAAGATATTTATACAAAAAGTATGTACAAAAGTATTATTAAAGATTTCTTTACACATTTCTACATTTTACACTCTAAAAACAAATGATGCTAAATAGCACTAAAAGTGGTTCACTGGCTCGTAATCATAGAGGAACCATTTTAAGTGCTATATAGCACCTATGTAGCAAATGTGTAGAACCATATTGTGCTATATAGCAGTAAAAATGGTTCCCCTATAATTACAAGCTTTTAGTGCTATTAAGCACCATTTTTTAGAGTGTTTTTTAGCACCAATTTATCCAAATCCAGGGTTTAGAGGGCTCACTGATGTCAATGAAAAGGTTATTAATAGTCAGTAATTGAAATGCCTGATTTTCACAAATGTCACTTTAATCATTTAATTTGTTTTGGCAAAAACCTCCACTTCTAAAAAAATCCACTTCTTTGGACAAAACCTAGGAAATAGTTAACTAAAAACATTGCAAATAATTAAAGTAAGAATATACAAATAAAAAATAAATCATTGGGAGGCGCTCTGATGCTTGTGACTGCCACATTCAGGTTGTATTCAGGTCCAAGGTCCACTTTAATGTCATCCATCTGTCAGTTCTTACGGCGCCACAAGCAGCAACAGTAATTGTGTTGATCACGACACTTGAGAATGATCTCCGACAACTTTCATTCAATCACAGACCTCTTCAAGCACAATCAGTATACATTTAAGGGGGTCAAATAATACAATTTCATGTTTTTTATATAGTGATTTATTAAGCTGTTTGTGCATGTATAAGATCTGCATAGTTACAAAGTTTGGTCTTAATTCTGAAGAGATCGCTGCCCCAAGGCATGTCAAACTTTGAATATTCTCACGCTTCTGATTCACAGCCTGTAAGTGTGTTTTAATTAAATGAAATTACTCGCCACCATGTCATCCAAAATGTTGATGTCTTTCTTTGTTCAGTTGAGAGGAAAATATGTTTTTTCAGGAAAACATTCCAGGATTTTTTTAATTTTAATGGACTTTAATGGACCCCAACACTTTACAGTTTAAATGCAGTTTAAAATTGCAGTTTCAAAGGACTCTAAATGATCTCAAACGAGGCATAAGGGTCTTATCAAGCGAAACGATTGTAATTTTTGGCAAGAAAAATAAAAAATATGCACTTTTAAACCACAACTTCTCGTGTTCCCCCGGTCCTGTGACGCGCCAGCGCAACCTCACGCAATATGTCATCACGTCAAGAGGTCACGGATGACGTATCGAAACTATGTCCCAGTGTTTACAAGTGTGGAGAAAGAGGACCGTTTCGACGTTTTTGTATGTTGAATGATACTAATTATTATCTTTGTGTCAGTTTATTGTTTAAAATGGTCTGCAAATGTGCGTTTTATAATGGAACATGTGACCTTTCCATGGCATTATGCAATTACGTGAGGCTGGCTCGTCACACATCCGGAGGAAGACGAGAAGTTGTGGTTTAAAAGTGCATATTTTTTATGTTTCTTGCCAAAAGTGACAATCTTTTTACTAGATAAGACCCTTATGCCCCGTTTGGGATTGTCTAGAGTCCTTTAAAACTGCAATTTTAAACTGTATTAAAACTGTTAAGTGTTGGGGTCCAATAAGGTCCATTAAAAAGAGAAAAATCCTGGAATGTTTTCCTCAAAAAACATAATTTCTTCTCGACTGAACAAAGAAAGACATCAACATTTTGTATAACATGGTGGTGAGTAAATTATCTGGATTTTTCTTTTTTTTTAAAGAAAATTGACTAATCCTTTAAAAGCATCTGCTGTAAATTAACAAACTATTAATAAACCTATGTTGGCAAGGCATAAGAGTTATAAATTAATATTTAATTAGGAGATTAGCTATCATTTGACAAATGGCTTAAATACACAGTATACACAAAATCCGCACTGCCGTGGCAGGCCATTTTTTGTCCCGTATTTTTTAGAGTGAGAAAATTGGCAACTCTAACCACAAGGGAAAGTTGGAATGTAATTCACTGACATTTTACAGTAGATCGTCTTTCATGCACTTTGAGGACTTTGCTAAAAAACGACCTGGTGTTTAACGGATTCTAACAATGAACTGGAATTGAGCGGATTTAAAACTTCAGTTAATATCCTCATCTTATTTTTGACGAAGGTGCTGTTTGTTTTTAACAGATTAACAGGTAATTTCTCGTTTGTTTCTATTTCTCCCAAGCAATTTCAGGAGAAACATCTTAGTTGAGGTTAAGTTAATGCTGAAAAAACACAACAGACAACTCCATACAGTATCATAAGCTATGAAAATGTTATGGTAAGCAATCAAATTCCTTTGGGTTTGCTCTCAATATGCTGCAGCTAGAGTTTCACAGCTTCTGAAACATATCAACACTGCATAGCTTAGCTCTAGCTCGTGTAAATATCTATTTAAAAACCTAATTTACAGTCATACATTTTAACAAAATTAAGGAACAAAGAACTTACACTCAAGAGAAACAAAGATAAATCAAATGGTGTCGCTTTAATATGTTTCTCATATGACGTTAAATAGAGAGCAAACTAAGCGTTATGCTCCAATTTTACAGGTCTAAAAATGAAAGACCGCTATAAATCACACAGCAAAGACTGCAGATAGCAAAGTAAGAAATTTCAATACAAACCTAAACTCATCAAAGACTCAAAAGCTACACTATAAAATGATAGCTCTCTAATCTTATTGTGTCCACACCCATCTTGCTTGGTTCTATCATTCATCCTTATAATGACTTTTAGGAGAAACCTCTGGATTAAAGTTAATACTTAAATAAAACATAACAGAGAGACATCACGTGAGCTATACGAAAGCAACAATGCAATTTTCTCCTGGGCAGACCTGCGTCCCATCGGAGCGAGGAGACAGTTGGCGCTGTTTGCCATTAAGGTTGTTTAAACGCCATAAGTGGGATGTTTGGGTTGATGAAAGCTGGTTTTAGCCGCGTCTCGCTGCACAGTCTGCCGCCGTTGAGGTATTTGGCAACAGCATGCAAATTACTGCTAAGATCAGACGAGGCTTCATCCATCTCGTATTTCCCTTTGTGCAGCAATTATGTTTCATAGCCAGGGTGAAATTAACACCGCACGTCACGTTGATTCTGTAGCCCTGCATCTCTGGGTTATTATTCCTCCATATGTAAATGAAGGTAGGTTAAAATGCCCAGTCATATAACTGTTGGAAAATTAAAGTTGGCTTCTTCCTGACACGCTCCGAAAGTCTATCTGACTCAGCCGCCTCCACCGAAATCAAATTACATCTCACTGAAAATCATTCTCTGGCTCTTTCTTCGCAATGATCGTTTTGAAAGTAATTATTTGGGATGTTTTGATTGTTTTCTATTGTTGGTGGAAGTTTTGGGTTTGGTTGTCGTGGGAGAATGAACTTTATGAAATATGTTTATATTGATGCTGTAAAAGTGCCTTCATCGATAATGATGTTATAAATCATCGTTGGTGCTTATTATCTATTCAGCAGATAATCAAATTCATATCTCACTGGGAAAAATGACAATGTTTGTGTATGTGTATCTGTGTGTGTAAAAGATTGCAGCCTAACAATGAAGATCGGGCTGCTTGCGTGTGAAAATTTAGATCAGCTCTTTAATTGCAGCATGAATAATGTATTGTTTTGTTTTGTTAGTGTTACCTTGAGTGTGTTGGCTTGGACATCAATATGTTTCTTCAGGGGAGGAAGAAAAGAGCAGGCTGAAGTCAAAATGGCTGGAAGGAAGCAGAAACATATTTCACTCTGCAAAGAAAAATTGCCAATTATTTTCTAAAAAGAACTAATAAAGAAATTATTGTCTTTTGAAATGCAAACTTTTGACTGATGACTAATAGGAGCTATAAGGAGGTATGAATTCTGTGTGTGTGATGTTGTTAAAAGCTGCTAAACTGATGTTGTGTTATTGCACATGTGTACAGTATTCTAACTAGAGGTCTACACGGAAGACCCGAGACCCGAAGACCCGGGACCCGACCCGGGACCCGTACGGGTTCGGGTCTATATTTTAAATGATCAGCCGGGTCCGGGTCGGGTCTCAATCTATTACTTCGGGTCCGGGTCTGTTTAACATTGTGGTAATACCCGAGGTCGATCGGACTCGGAGAACACACACTCACATTTAAATAAAATATTTCTCCAGCAACAAAAACTTAGATGAACTGTCGCATACATTTTTTCTATGACGCTTAAGTTGCGTTAAAAAGTTTATATTTGGTTGCTCTAACCAGGCAGCTAACGCGCATGCGCTCTTGTAATGTTTCTCTGGCTACCAGTCAGGAGCTTCTGCAGTGAGACGCAATGACTTTACCTTTGACAATTGGCTATTTTATTTAGAAGGCGGGACCTATTCCGCCGTACCGCGCATTTTGCAATGACGTGACTTCTATAATTTTTATAATAATATTATAAATTGACCGTCTTGCTGTTATATCTAAAGTTTTCGCGACTCTGCTCAAAGAGCACAGAGATGATAGCAAAGTAAAGCTAACGAAAGCAGCTATGACACTGAACGAGCAATCGTTATTATAATCCAAATGGGCAAACATTATTAAGCAAGTTGACCCGATACACAACAAAGTGGACTTTTAAAGCTGGAATAAGCATTAAACATTTCAATCGTCAAGAGAGGAATAACATGGATGGAACTTTCTTGGAAATAAGGATTGTGCATCACACACAGTCAGGTACAAGGAGGGAGAAGACTAACTTCTAACGTTATGGGTAAGACAAAAAGTTTAGTTTTCGCTACTTGTTTATTGACTTATTAATAACATTTAGCTAAAGAATATTTGCCGGTCGGGTCTGTGTCTTCCCGGACGGGTTCGGGTCCAGATTTTAAATAATAGACGGATCCGCGTCGGATCCGGGTCCAGCTTTTAAATAATAGACGGGTCCGGGTCGGTTCCGGGTCCAGCTTTCAAAACAACAGACGGGTCCGGGTCGGTTCAGTGTAGCACATTTACGGGTCTGATCGGGTTCGGGTAGGAATTTTTGGACCCGTGTAGACCTCTAATTCTAACACAAAACTCAATAAATAAACAGAAAAATGCAAGAAAACTTTAGAAGTATGTAGCATCGACAGCTTTACCGTTGTTTGTTTACTCAACGCCTTCCCGTTTATACATCAACTGTCCGTTGCTCTCTCTTGTCACGTGGCTTGCTCAAGTTCAACCACTTATATAGTTTAGCCTACTATTGAGCAGCTCCACTGTTCCCGAGTTTCAGCCATGTAAATAATAATAATGAAAGTTAATATAATTCAATCATAAATATAGGTTTTTAATTCATATTGACAGGTGCAATAATTGAACAATATATTCTGCTTTCAATGCTAACCTGACTGACAACACATTCTAACCAGTTAATCTGTCACCCGACAACAGAGACAGAGACGTTAATCTTCTGGTAGATTTTACCGTTAAACAACTTAAAGGTCACGTTCTTCCTGACCCATTTTCTAAACCTTAGTTAGTGTGTAATGTTGCTATAATAGCATAAATAATACCTGTAAAATGATAAAGGTCAAAGTTCAGTGCCAGGCAATATATTTTCTTTAACAGAATTCAAAGCCTACAGCGAATGGCGGGTTTGGACTACAGCCCTCTACTTCCTGCTTTAATGACGTCAATAAAAGAGTTTTTGACTAAACTCCGCCCACAGAAATACGTCAGTCACCAGCTTTGGCTCAAACGGCTCTGCTAAGCTAAGCTGCTATCGAGTCACAACACATTAAACAAACTACACAATCAGAACTCCTTACATATTTCTGAAGGAGAACAAGGAAGACATCAGCCAGTTTTGAGGACAGTGAAAACAGCAATATAGAGATAAGTAAATTATTTTTTATTTTACTTGCTAGCTCATATACTTAATTACACAACAGTTCTTTCTGGTTCTCGAATCTGATTGGCTAAGACCTGTGCGATATTGTGCTGATATCGGCACTGTAACCGCTTCACCTTTCGTATCATTCCGCCACCTAGTGAATGGAGGTTCTAAGCAGGCTCATCTCTGAATGGAAAAACACAGACGCCCTGTTTTGAATCACTCTCCGTTTGTCTCATTAGTTTACTAGCTCATAAATCAGTCTGTGAATTCCCAATCGGAAGTTATTCCGTCAAAGATCAGCGCTCTTGGATGTTACGTTACAGTTAATGGGAGAAATGTCTTGTCACATCGTGTGGATTATTAACACTTGGAAAGAGGAATATAAACACTCGTTTTTTTTCTGGAGCTATATTTCTTATCAGAACGCGAAAACACCGTGAAACAGCAGGTAAGCACCGCAGCTTTTAAATGTGGACATTGATCATTTACTTTATCGTGACCTGACTATTAAAACATGTTATGAGATATGGCCACTGGTATATTTATAAGCAGCATGCAAAAACATATCTCTGACACTTATAAAACACAGTTTTATATAGTACTGACCAGAACAAAGTTTAATAATAATAATCGAGTGCTCGTATCACGTTAAGAATAAATGAGAAAGCAATAGTAACGTTATACAAGTAGTTTTATTAACTTTTACCTCGCGCCAAAACAATAACAACACAAAAGACACTAAATATGAATTAAAAAACAAGTAATAGTTTGATCATGACACCAAATACTGCTGATTTGATCTCATTTTGACGATCATAAACAAACAAGGCCAACATGAGAGCCAGGGTATCTATGTCAGAAATGTAGCCCAGAGAGGGCGGTGGTCAGCGGGGCGAGTGAACACTGATGTCCGCTCATGCTTTGGTTCTCATTCGTACCGAATCTCACTAAGCAAACGTTCAAACAGGCGCTATCTTTACAAATCGACTGCAGATTTAAATATAATACATATACATTCTCGACTGAACTAATCTTAAAACTACACTTTGTGACCAAGAAACGGTAATATAAAGTAAAGGGTTTTCCATCCATTGAGTTGTTATGAGCTTCAAAGGAGCCGAAAGTTTTACCTGTCATTCTGGCCGCCCTCAAATCCGTGGCGGAAGAAGTAGTTCTCAAACAAAGAGGCTTTTAAAATAACTCCGTTGTTGTTTTCTAGTTTTCGTTTTTCAAACGTGTGCCGTCGAACTGTTGTATAAAAGCAATATCGCTCTCGGAGTCGTGTGATATAGCCTGCGGCCTCGTGCCTCTGGCCTAATATATAGAGCTATATCACACTCCTACTCGAGCGATATTGCTTAAGTAAACTATAACTAATTTTAATAGGTTATATTTTTAACACCATGTAATTTTTTGAGTGTGTGATTTCTTTACTCAAGTCTGTCTTTAAAGCATTTACAACAAAGTAAGAAAAAGTTGATTGTAAATGTAATGGTTTACAGTAAGGAAAATATATGTTAAGAGTATGGTAAAGTTAAAAAAAATTATTTGTGTATATAAAGAAGAGAAATCTGTATTTGTAATGAATTTATTAATGCATTAAACATGTTTGGACTTAGTTTTAGTGTTTCTTTTTTGTTTTTACACCACCAAGTCATGGTGCCACCAAATTGAGGCCCAGCGCCACCAGCTGTATAACTTGGTGGCGCCAGTGCCACCTCTCTCAAATGTTAGTTTGGAGCCCTGGATAGTGGTGTTACGTACATGTATTTCTGAATTATTCTTTTAAGTGAACAACTTTGCATCTTTAATATACATTTCCTTATATTTCTCGTTCACTGAATTTTTTTCCCTCATTGGCCATGAGAGCTTTAATGATTTGAATAAACTAATACTATCATTCAGTGTCCCCTGTCTGTATGTTAAAACAATGTAGGGTAAATTAAGGCATTGAGATGAATGTTAGAATTGTCCCAATCAACCTAAATACAGCCTACTGGACTCTAATTACTGGACTTTTCTGAAATAATATTATTATTTGTCAGTATGGCACATTCAAGTACACAATGACACTAAATGACACCATTTTAATTAAAAAAATATTAGAAGTCTAACACGTGTTCTCACTTAAATAGCTAAGTAAATCTGATTATGTCCATTAAATTATACTAAATATAACATACTTTTAAGACAAAATTGTGCCAAAAAGTTAGTTAAATGGTAAAAAATGGTGAAAATGTGTGTGTTTTATAAAAGTTTATTTTCATTATAATATTGCTGTATCCTTACTTAAAATATAAAATATAAATATATAATAGATTTGTTTTCTACATAAAATCATCCTACATAATGTAAAGAGCATTCTGTGAGAATATAACCTTGATATCTTAATATTGACTGAGTAAGGTCTTGACAAATTCTAATAATGTGAAATTCCAATCTCATAAATAAATGATGAGACTTCAGCCTGGATTTCACATGGGTCACTGTTGCACAATGAAATGTTTGTTGTTAATGCATTAAATAATATATTTAAACCATAATAACTTATGCTTGCTAATGCAGTTTAGTGTTGCTAATGGTATCAAAATGCATTTAATTATTTGCTTATAATGTACAGTGTCTGTAAAAGCTTTCACAGTATATTGATTTGTTGTATGTGCCCCCAGTGACACACAATTTTGTTTTATAGATATTTAAAAGGCCTTCACTGTATTAAAACCAGCTTGAAAGAATAGCCAAGGATTGAGGAGCTCTGTGGCTGGAGGTTCATTCCCTTGGCATAAGTTAGTTAAGTGACCAGAGTGGCTTTTGTTCCTGCAGTATTAGCAATGCAACAGGTCATGAGTTCACTTATAAAACTTACAGGTTGAATTTACAAAAGTCATTTTAAATAAAAGCATCTGCCAAATGCATTGTTATGCACAGAGAAAGAAGCTCTGAAAGGTTCAGCAGAGTTTTGATCTTGGATTCCTATATTTTAGCCCTCATATTACTGTACATGTGCACACACACAGACCCCTCACCCAGCACTTTCCCCTCCATTTAATGGGCTTATTTTTAACATTCCACTGCTTCGGCATGGCCATAGGAGCGTAAGAGGAAAACATTATCGTTACCCAGAGGGCGGCTTAGCCAGTTCCAGTGGGTATAGAGGGGTATCATTACCTTTCCTTAACGCTCTCAGGTTCATTCAGTGGGTAAGCACTGCGAGACACGTTTTATCAATCACAGCCTATTGAAGACATTAGTCAAGCCTCCGTGAATGTGTGCATGCAGGTGGTGTGTATTGCATGAGTGTTTGTGTTGGTGTGTGCTTGTAAAACATAATGATAGCTCATGCACGCACCTCGGTAGCTACAGTATATTAGCGAGGACCACTGTGTGTGCGAGATGATTGTAATAGAGCCTGTAATGGCATATGAGCTCTGTGGTTCGGTTCGCCCTCTTTCCATCTCTGCCTTGGTCTCTGTGGTGGTATCTCAGTCAGGGAATGGAGCTCTGTAAGGTCCTATAACTGTAAAATAACAACCCTCCCTGGAGCAGGAATTATTGACAGCCTCAGCTGCTCAGAGTAAAGCCCACACACACATGCATACACCGACTATTGCATGTATGCGTATGAACCCATTAACTTGCATGCTTACCTTCAAATTTGCACATGCAAATCCATGTCACATGCAGTGTGACCCCCAAGTGTTTAGAAATTGTTGTTCATCCATCCATCTGTTTTTTTTCAAACCTGCTTGTCCTCTGTAAGGTCACGAGTTTATATCAAAATATTGGGCCACAAGTGACATTTTATAGTTTAATATTTAGTCGACAAATACTTTTTTGGACTGCTGAATATTATCCAGTGGCTTCATGTTTACTGACTTATGCAATAATTCCTGTTGATATGCTGAATGTACCACCTTTGTCTTACCACAGGTGAGTTTACACACCAAACACCACCAACAGAAAACAGCAGACACAGAGAGAGAGAGAGAGAGAGAGAGAGAGAGAGAGAGAGAGAGAGAGAGAGAGAGAGAGAATCAATGTATTTTGGGAATGGACTCTTACAGCTCTCTCCAAAGCTATAGCCTCTGGTAATCTGGCTTTGAAGTCTGCCCGATTGTTGCAAGACAAAATTCATTTCCTCCCTGTTGTTTATAAAAGTTAATGCTGACAGAACACCCATACTTTGGGTGGACACACAAATTCACTCCTTTTTCAATACCTTACACATTTGCTCATACAGAAATTACCCACTGTATAATCACCATTCATTTACATGCTGTAGTATGTAGTGGGGCAGAATATCATTGTCATGTCCTTAGCTTCATCCTGATCTGTAAAACCAAGCTATTATTAAACACCACCAGATGTGTGCAATGATCTCGCTCCTTTCCTCTTGTGTTTTCCGGTGTGATAAAGCAGCAGGCAGTAACAGGTTGTTTTTCTACACGAATTTGTTTTTGTTTCAGATGTTCGCTCCACAGAGAGATCCAGGTGGATCCAATGCTAATTAAGCTCCTGGGTATTCAGTACGGTAAGAGCAGATGACAACAGCCGGTCTGTGAAAGCCATCATCAGTGGCTCAGATAGAGAGGAAAGTGATTTATCGTACACGCTGTGCGTAGATGTGGTTTTGTTGTATAAAACTGGAGTACAGTAAGAACATGTGGAAATGTGGAGATCTTAGTGCTGCAGGACTTCTGAGATGTTCCTCTGGGTTACCTTTCTCAACAGGACTGATACATGATTGCTAGGGTTTCTGGCTGATATGTCGTGCTGGGAATTATCAAATGATTTGAGGTCATTTTTGCATATTTTAGATAGATTTTCATAGGAATATGCTATTTAAAGTAATAATTAAGAATGGAGACTCTGCTTTAGTTCTTATATTCACAGTTTCTTGAACAATGAAATAATGAATAATGAAATAAATAAATACAGACCAGAAGTTTACTTTGGTTCAGGTGTGTAACCGCAATGACACGCTTGCGCCTGATGAAACCGTTTATATTAAATGTCTGTGTGCAAAATGCATATGTGCAAAAATACTTTAAACACTTAAAACCTTTAATAAATATAAGTATGTATTTAGCTGAAACAAGTTTCTTGTCACTGTTTTAGTATTATAAGTTGTTTTGTATTAATATTATTCTGTTTCTTGCATATATTTCTAAGGTTGATTCATTTAATATACTGTTGGTTAGTTTCACCTACATCAACGTGTCATATTTTCAAAAATGAATTAATATTTTTTTTTAAAGTCAGAAATGTCTCATGGTACAAATGATGGTACAAATGATCAGTTTAATGAGTTTAGTAAGGTTATGTTAGTTAAGTTAGTTGAAGCTAGTTTACTAGTTAATTTAGTTTACTTATTAAGTTTAATAAACTAACTAGACTAACTTAACCACTTTTACTAACTTTAACCAACTTAACTAACTAGCTAACTTTACGTAAACTAAGTTAACTAACTAAACTAGCTAAACTAACTAACCTTAACTAACTAAACTAACCTAAACTAACTTAAGCTAAACTAACTAAACTAACTTAACCTAAACTAACCAAGTTAACTATCTATAACTAACTTAACTAGGTGAAATAAACTAACCTCACTTAACCTAAACTAATAAACTTAACTAACTAGATTGACTTTGCCTAACATAACTAACTAAACAAATCAAACTAACATACTTAAGGAAACTAAACTAATTAAACTAAATTTACTTAACTAACTTAACTAACTTAACTAACCAACTTTAACTTTACCTAGATTTAGTTAAGTTAGTTAATTTAGTAACTTAATAAACAAACTTACCTTAACTAACTAGACTAAATAAACTAAATAAATTAATGAAACTAATTTAACTAACTAAACTAAATTACTTAACTAAACAAACTTAACATAACTTAACTAATTTAACTTACTCCACTAATAAAACTAACTAAACTAACTTACCTTACTTTACCTAACTAACCTAACTTAACCTAAACAAACTACACTAACTAACTAAACTAAAGAAACTAACTAAACCAACTTTAACTAAACCAACTAAACTAAACCAACTAAAATAAAATAACCAAACTAAACTAACCAAACTAATGAAACCAATTTAACAAACTAAACTAAATTACTTAAACAAACCTAACCTGACTTAACTTACTTAACTAATTTAACTTACTCAACTAATAAAACTAACTAAACTAACTTAACCAAAACCATCCAACTTAACCTAAACTAACAAACTAACCAACTTAACCTAAAGTAGCCCACTTAACTAACTAAACCAACTTAACTAACTTCACCTAAACTAACTTAACATAAACTAACTTAACTCAACCTCAACTAACATAACTTAACCTAACCTAACTTAACATAAACTAACCTAACTTAACCTAAAATAACAAACTTACCAACCAACTAAACTAACTAAACTAAACTAAGTTAGTTAGTTTAGTTAGTTTAGTAACTTAATAAACTTACCTTAACTAACTAACTAGACTAAGTAAACTAAGTAAATTAACTAAAACTTAACCAACTTAACTAACCAAACTAGCTAAACTAACTTAACCAATTTAACTAACTAAACTAACTGAACCTAACTAAACTAATTTTAACTTTACCTAACTTTAGTTTAGTTAGTGTAGTTAATTTACTTAGTTTAGGTAGTTTAAGCTAGTTTAGTAACTTGACTAAACTAACTTACGTAAACAAACCTTACCAATTTAACTAACTAAACTAATTCAACCAAATTAACTAACTAAACTAACTTCACTAATTTAACTAACTCAACTAATAAAACTAACCAAACTAACTTTACTTAACTTTTGTTAAGTTAGTTTAGTTAATTTACTTAGTTTTGTTAGTTTACATTAGTTTAGTAACTTAACTAAACTAACTTAACCTAAACTTACAAACTAAAGTATCTTTAACTGACAAACCAACTTAACTAACTAAACTAACTTTAACTTTACATAACTTAACTAAACAAACTAAACAAACTTAACTAGGTAAACTAAACTAACTAAACTAACTTAACCTAAACTTACCAACTTAACTAACTAAACTAACTTTGCCTAAACTGGCTAAACTTACTCAACCTAACTAAACTAACGTAACCTAAACTAACCAACTTAACAAACTAAACTAACTTTACTTAACTAAACTAACTTAACTAAACCAACTTGACCTAACTTAACTATTTATGTTAAGTAAAGTTGATTAAGTAAAGTTAGTTTAGTTAGGTAAGTTAGTTTACTTAGTTTAGTTAAATTTAGTTAGTTTAGTTGGTTGAGTTAAGTTAGTCTACTCAGTTCAGTTAGTTAAGGTAAGTTAGTTTTCGAAGTTAAGATAAGATAAGTTAGTTTAGTTAGGTTAAGTTAGTTTAGTTAGTTTAGTTCATCTAGACTTTCATTCGTTTATTCATTTGTTTTTTGGTCAACAAGCAAAATTCTATTTTGCACATGAAAGGATGACACTTACAGGAACAAACATACAATTATGCACCTGCATGTACACAAACATAACCTTAATAAATTGTATAATTACAAAATCATTTAAAAGAAAAAACAAGCATCATGCAGCCCTGGAAGACCAACAGGCAGATGACATCAAAGCCCAGCGAGAGCCCTGTTTTGAATTGATATTACACATGGTTTAAGATATGTTGAGATATGTAATATATAGTAGGTGAAATTCATATGTGAAGCAAGTAGTATATCCGAATTCACAGTAATCAAAAACAACGTGCTGGGTGATAATTCGATAACGATAATTTTACCAATATAACTTTTCGATAAACCAATAACGACAGTTCGATAAGTGATTGATAACGTTTACGCACTGTGTGTAATGTTCCGCAAGCACTTCTGGATGACTGAATCACGGAATCCAAACAAGGAATTCTGTGTAATGTTGGACGCGCAAACAGGGTTCGTCAAAGCCCGGAACACAGCAGACAAAATAGGTACAGTATACTGTACTCTCTGTCCGCCTTGCACACGCACACATCCGCACAGCTTTAAAAGTGTATTTACAGGACATTCACAAATTCAGGAAACAGCAGATCCACCACTGCAGTGAATACACTGTATGAGTGTGCACTCCCACAGTAACATCCATTTATTAACGTGTGTAGCTCGTATATGTATAACACACCCGTGATCACTGAACTACGTTTTCTTTCTTGTTTAAATGAACATAAACAGCTGGATGTTACAGAGTATATTGAAACTTAAAGCAGTCTGTCTTGGGTCTTAAAGTGACAGTAGCCTGCTGCTTTCTGTGTCAAAAATGTTAATTTTATAAGAAATATATTTTCATTTAATACAGATGCCTGAACATTAAAACAAGATTTCAGTATTTGTATTTGTCATGTTCTGAATAAAAATAGTTTAAAACCACTACTAACTGTCTGGTTGTCACAATTTTCATTCAGGAGCAAAAATCTGCCTTTAAATTTGACAGGAATAAAGATTTGTTACTTAAGATAATTACCGATATCGACTGATATGGAAAACATTTTCTTAATTTTTTGGCCATATCGCCCATCCCTAATCCAGATAAACTACTTCTTCCAGCTAGATTTTTCAATGTGCAGTATCTCAGTTCCCTAAACATAGTAAGTTAAGACTGTGTAAATGAAAATAAACAGATGACTAACTTGTAAGACTAGTCTAAATTGTTAATGCAACCGGCCAAAAACCTAGGGCTGCTCTGTTCTGAGTGGAAACGAAAATGCATAGCAACAAAATCAGAACACCATCATCATTATGCCAATCAGTAACAACATCGTATCATCACGGCATTAAACGATTCCATTTTAAATCACGTAGAATTTTGTTTTACACTGTAAGAAAGATTTGCTAGTCACCATCTGCAAATCAAAATCCTTGAGTTATAATCCACTCAAAATCCATCAGTTATGGTTTATGCAGGTGAGACTCAGCCCCCACACTCTACTATATATTACAATCCATGGCAGCAACATCAGCCTCCTAAAAACTCTTCGGTTGGCTTTCCTGTGATTTAAGCTGGCTTTGATATATGTTTGATCCCATCCAAGCATGTGAAGTAACTTATGGCCTTTTGACTGCAAAAATCTCTGAACTCCTAAGTCTAAGTCTTGCTTGCTTGAGTAACCCAGTATGGCTCCTGCCTAGCAACAGTGAGCATACGGACCACAGAGATGGATTTTATCTTGTAAATCAACACATTGCGTTGACCCAGACAGCCAGACAAAGAGGATCATACGACAAAATCTGTCTGGTCATTACGAGGAACAAGGAAGAGATTAAAATCATTTGAATAACAGCAGCTGTCAAAAATCAAACATCGCAAAGCAACAGAAAATAAAAGGAACATTGATAATTTGGTCTAATAGGTCTGTAGGAAAAGAATATAGCAAATTTTGTACATGCAAAACTTGTCTCATATGCAAAAAAGGTCAATATACTGTATGGGCCATGCCATTTAGTAAAGGACTAGGTCATTATATGAAAATGTGCCTCTGATATGCTGTTTCAGGACAGTGTGAGCAGAATAACATGGCTAACTGTGGCTTGTTAGCTTTCTATTGAGATGAGTAAGGGCTGCCGACTGGTAGCTCCATTAAACTGTCGTATAACAACAAGAACACATCTAATAAATAGTGACACCTCAGTAAACATCTGAAGACAGAGACCTGCACTTTCTCTCATTGTATACCCAGTGCAAGACGCTTGAAATCAATTCAATTAGATGAATAAAGGCCTATATTAAAAGATACAACTATGCATGCAACACAAACAACAGGGTGTGTGTGTGTGTGTGTGTGTGTGTGTGTGTGTGTGTGTGTGTGTGTGTGTGTGTGTGTGTGTGTGTGTGTGTGTGTGTGTGTGTGTGTGTGTGTGTGCATACCATTTGCTCCTGCAGTATGCACTCCATTAAACACATTTAATCTATTGGGTGAAATCCCTAAACAGTTGTAACAATGCTATGCATGTATTTTAGCAGAAAACTGTTGTGGTATGAATATTTAAATGAGGACTTTGTGATTCTTCTCACCACAAACATGTTTCCTTACTAGATATTTTTATCATTAATCAAATCACATATTGATTCTCTGGGGGAGGGGCTCTATACAGAGTCATGTGAGGCACTGGCCAACCACTAGTTTAATCATAATTTAATGAAAAGAAACAAATAATGTAAGGTTTAATTCTTGGTCAAAAATATGTTGTTTAATTGTGATTTTAGCAAGCGATTTTAGAGATATCTGTCTTCTCTATAATCAGTAGTTATTAGGGCGTTTTCACATCTGTAATTCGGTTCATTTGGTCCGGACCAAAAGCAAAAAATTATACATTGTAACTTTTTTAGCAGATTTGGTTCCATTTCACACCACACTGATTGCTCTGATCGCACCAATTGAAACGAACCAAAATTCTGTCATGTGATAAGATCACCATCACTCATTGGCCACATGTATTTGAAGGTATTTCCTAAACGGCTTCACGATTGGTCAGAATCAACGTGCGGGAAATTCCAACGGAACCCCCGGAAGTAAACAAAAGAAGGCAGACACCATGGACAGACGGCTGCGCGCTGTAATTATGTCTCCGTGGTTGTTATACATAGTTTGTTTACAGCACTCTAGACAAACTGTTCATTTTCAGAATGAATCGCGGATGCGGCTTGAAAACAACGTTTTAATGCACTACAAACGGCGAAGACAAAAAATTTCCGAGGCTCCGCCCGCACCTCCTCGCAACTCCAGGTATGTCCGCGATTTGTCATTGTGCTAATATTGCTAATAGAAACGGTCAACAAACACTTCCTCATCCGATAATGCACTGCGCAGTTGACTACGGCAGCTGGTTTAGTCCAAAATGCGCAGTACTTTTGCAGTTAGGTCAGTTCGATCTCGGATCGTGTTCTCACCACAAACGAACTGCTCTAGAGTTCGTTTGAAAGCGTACCGAGACCACCTCTGCAAGCTGGTCTCGGTCCGCTTGTTTGGTCCGCTTTTGGTGCGCACCAGAGTTCGATTGCTGCATTCTCACCTGCCCAAACGAACTGCACCAACTGAGCAATCGAACTCTGGTACGATTCAATCGAACTAAACAAGGCAGGTGTGAAAACCCCTCATGACTGACATAACGGCCCGGAGGCATTGCAAACATGGCTGCCGAGTGGTGTGACTTAAACTCAAGCTGTAAATATCCAACACTATCGGCAGATACAAGTATTTCTCAGTGTATTCCTCCATGTGTGCCTGGGGGAAAACTTTTGTTCCTTTTACGTATTGTACACCTTTGGTCATCATACATGTGAGAGGGGTGGAGCTATAATGATAAAACCATAATATTGTTTTATTCGCACACTAGCTGAATACAGGTAGCCGTAAGTATGCTCCATTATGGGGCAGTTTTTGTGATCTTAGGCCTGTCCCCTCTGAGATTTCAGTTGGAGGTGAAAGAAACATTTCTGACAATAGGTGGGAAAATGAAAGGAAAACAGAATTGTTTTAGCTTAAGCAGTGACCTCGCTTTTGACTGGATGATGCCCATGCGAAATCTCATTCGCACTGTACGGCAGAAGGCAAGCCTGAGAATATGAAGCCTTTTGAATTGATTTTTGCTTCGGCGCTCCTGTTTGTGAAATAACTAACAATTTGAGTCAGAATGTCATTCAGGTCTGAGTTTATTGTGTGAAATGTATATCAAGCAGACTAGTGAGGTTTAAGTGGAATATCATTCCTGTGAGATTTGTTTGATTTGCAGGTGGAAATGTGGCACTGGAGGTGGACAGGTCTTATGAACTAACGCTCACACATACTCATACTGTAGATCAAAAATACCAGCAGAGGATGAAAGGATGGACATACAGCTGGATATGAACGATAAAATATTCCCTCACCTTCTTTCATACATCTTTAATCCAGCCTGGATTGACTGAAAGGTGAAGGTAATGTGGCAGTGCTCAGACTGACTGAACCAATGATTGGGGGTGAAACAGGAACAGTGGACAATGGTCATGATGGTGATAGTGATGCTGGTGACAATGGTCATGATGGTGACAATGGTAATGATGGTGACCCTGGTCATGATGGCGATAATGTTGGTGACTAGGGCTAATGATTATTTCAGTAATTGAGTATTCTAACGATTATTTTATTGATTAATCGAGTAATTGGATAAAAAATATTTTTATAAAGAACAATTCTTAATATATAAGAGAAAATAATACAATTCTTTTAAACAAATACAATTTTTATTGCTAAAATTGCATTCATACAGACTGCTAATCTATTAAGCACAACCCCATTGTTTTCAGTCAATAGAAATTTTATTATAAAAATCACTGCACTGGCACTACAGAGGTTTAAAATTTTGTAGCAGATGCCAAAAAGTATAAACAACAACAAAGTATAGCACCTGTTTAAAACAACAACCACAAGTGAAGTTCATTACATAACTAGACAGGTCAGGTAACTGGAGGACATCAATGTAATATTGTAAAGTTGAATATTTTATGACCATATTGTTCAAAAATGAAATTAAATAATACTATGGCATAATAAAAGTGTATTAATAGTATAATAGTATTTAGTACCCATGAGAAGTATGTTAAACCGCAAAACTTATTCGCTGCAGAGAAACGCAGAACAAGAAGATGACATTTTCCATATCACGACTTATGCCTGAATTTTGCTTCGGAAATATGATAAGGTTTTACATGAGCTCACTGCAGTGAGGAAACAAGATTCACGATCAAAACAAAGTGAAATAGTGCTGATCCATTGATAAACATAACCTCTCTTACAAAGTTACAAACACACACAAGCAAACAACCGGCTCTTGTCTCACGCGCCAGTCGAGCCTGCAGTGTGCATGTGATAAAAGTTGTGTGAGTAACGATGTTTCGTGTGGAAACACATTGATCCATCTATAATAAATGGATATTTTTTGTATTCTAATTATTCCAGTTACTCAAGGAATCGTTACAGCTCTAATGGTGACAATAATGATGATGGTGATAGTGTGATGGTGACAATGGTAATGATGGTAATAGTCATGATGGCGACAGTGGTCAAGACGGTGAAAGTGATAATCATGTAAAGATAATGATGGTGGACGTAATTATGGGCCCTGAATAAGGGGCACTATTCTTTCCCCAACAGATTTCATAATTCTTAGGGAAGCCATGCATTTTCTCTCTGTTCTTACTGTGTTTCAACAATAAATTAAGGAGATGCATTACTTTTAAAGGTGCCATAGAATAAAAAAACTGTATTTACCTAGGCATAATGAATTATACGAGCTCTGCACATGGTAATGACATAACGTGAGCATTAATTCTCGATTGTTTCTTCCTTTTTATGTAAACCTCGTGCATGCAAATGACAGCCGGAAAACAGGCCAATCTCAACATAACACCGACTGTGATGTCACAGTCGAGATGTATGCCCCCAACATGTTTACTAATGTGAGCTACTGACATGAGCCTCAGAGAGAGCAGAGCCATGCAGAGCAGAGTCCTGTACGGGTCCATTTTTGGAGACCCGCTCCTGCCCGTACCTGCATAGTTCAGCACCAGATCCGACCCGTCACCCGTGATAATATCAAAATTAAATCTGCACCCGCTCTGACCCGTTAATATTTGGCCCGTTACCCAACCCGTACCCGCACAAGCATAAATCACACACACTAAAATCATTCCAATTAAAGTGCTTTATTTTTTATCTCGTACCTTTCTCAAAATCACAACAGCGTCATGAATGGGCTAATGAAACAGGCTAAGTGCGTTTTGTTTTGCGCCATTCAAGTAGACTACCATCGGCACAAATGGAACCTGATAACTTTACACAAATAGACCTATTAATGAAAAAAAAAATGAAAAAATTCAACCTACCTACACAACCCCTGCTGTGCTCCTAAGTCTTGTCTCGAAATGCTTCCTAAGAGAAGACGTTCCCAGCTTCCAGCTATCAAACGGCAAAACTTTATGCAACTCTGCAAGGCTCGCTCCAACTAGGCTATGAGAAGCATCAACAAAGGTCGCACTGTCGCAGTGGTGGTGACGTGTCATATATGTCATATCGTTGTTGCGTGTGTAATGGTAATTTAGACATACAAATATTGCACATATTTTCATTTGCGCTACTACCTGCCCGCATGGAGTTAATTATCTGCCCGTGAATTTTAGTAATGTCAAAATCAACCTGTTTTAGACATTTTTATGCGGGTACCTGACCCATTGCAGGACTCTGGTGCAGAGCGAATCAAGAGCTCAATATTATAATTAATGACCCTTCCAAATAGGGCAAAATAGACTTTTTATAAAATAGATTTTTGCACTTAATAAAGTTACATACCTTATATGATAAATTGTTCTTTGATATTTACATAGTATTTCAATGCATTCTTTGGCACCATTAAAAAAAAGTATTGCAGAAATGTACTGAACTGATGGTCATATGCGTTTGAGAGAATATATTTCTAGTCTTCTTGCCAGCCCTGTGTCATAAAACTTGCTATGGACATAAAGATTAGTTGCCTCCAGCCCTTCCACCAAGATCAGGAGGCACAAATCCATGCTTACACTCCCCATTGATCTCCAAGTTATTTGAGGGCATCTTCTCTCCTCAGAGTTCATACCTTTACTTTCTCACTAAGGCTATAATACCATCACAGTACAGAGACACCATGCAGAATCATCACAATTCAATGATCCAATATCTTTCTCTGTGACTTCGTTTTGAAATGTAGGCCCAGAAAATAATTACTTTTTGTATGCACGTATAGGCACGTTATGTATGTTTATAACATCTCCTAAAATTAAGATTCTTCTTTTCAATTTATTGTTTCTTCTTACAGGCTTCCTCGCGCTATCTCTGATGAATTTGAACAATTACTTTGGCACGTCTTATATGTGACTGCTTTATCCCATTGCTCCATGTGCTGTACGCTAAATCCACATGGCATCTGACTTATTAGCCTCTTTGGTTTCTTATGAGCTCTACATTTCACTGCAGCTCACCGCCGAAACATTTATTAAGATCTGCGCAGCACGCTGGCACCGTATGCCATCGAGGGGGTGGAAGGATTAACAGCAATGGAGCTACAGGTCTTAATTTGAGAGCAGATCGTCTTTATGTTCCCCAGCGTGTGTATGTGTGCACGCTCATACAGAGAAAGTGTAAGTGTATGTGTGAATATGTGAGAGACCCCGAGGCTTCATGCTTGTTTAGGTGTCCATTAGCAAATACAAATCTGCATGTAGCTCACATTAGTGGCAACTGACTCGTAGATTGATGACACAATGCAGTCGCTTTTTAAATATTTATATCTGCAGGCCAAAGAGGGCCGGTACGCGTCTGCGGAAAATAAAGGGAGCGAATGAGCGAGAGAGACGACGGCAGACTTTTCTCAGGCCAGTCAGGATGGCGGGAATAATTCACCGTTCCGGCGTGTCAGTTCTTCAGCTCTGTCGCTTCCAGCATCTCCGCCCCCCTTTCTCCTCACTCCTTACACGGCGTTCCCTATAAAAGGGATTTTCACGTTTGTGAAAGCGCTGCTATGGATGCCTGGAACAAAAGATAAAGAGTCATGCCGTTTTCACCTCCTCTTCATAAAACAAATTTTCGAGAAGCCAACAGAAGAACTTTTTATGTTTTTTTTTTGTTTACTGTGGCCTGGCTTGAAGTTCGCAAAGACACGGCCTGCACATAAGGATAGATAGAAAGCCCCATCTGCTCTCTCTCCTCCCTACCCTTTGCCAACGCACCTGTCTCTTTCATACTGCTAAACCACTATTCTTTACAGATGGCTATATCAGGAAGGCATCCTGCCTAACATTAAAAGCAAGGTTTCGCCAGAATGCTTTGCAGTCCTGCCATGTGTCTGTCTTTGAGTCAACCTACTGACTCAACAGATCTTGTGCTGCCAGCAGACATGTTTGTGATTTTGAGGTAATTTGTTTCCCATGGAGAATCGCTGAGGCCAGTGCACATCCGTTTTTAGCAAAATGTCCAAGAAAATGGCTACAGTGTTCTGTGTTTTTGTTTGGCTCCGTGTTTCTTTTAGGATGTGCCAGACTGAACATAATACCAGAGATTATACACATGAAGATGTGTATATATGGCAATCTCAAGGTCAAACTGGATCTTACAGAAGCGTTTGATGGACTCACAGGTGGTCTGGTGAGATTAAGGACATATCCCGAGGTAAATGGAAGGATTTGAGCATCTACACTTCTCGGAAACCATCAAGGATTTGGCTCACGATGCAACCTTTGTGATACTCTTGGTATACAGGAATTTAAGAGAAATGCTGTTCGCTGGGATGCAAAAAATGTTTGGCTTATCCTAAGGAAATTTCCCAGTCACTTCAAACACCCCCATGATAGTTTTGACCACATGACATCCTGTTTGTCAGACAATATGCAGCAAAAACACGTCACTCTCGCGGGACTCGACTAATTGTTTGGATGGTGTTCATGTGTGAAACTCGACTTCTCGCCACGTCTGGCAGCTCTGCAAAACACTCAACTGGGACTCTGCAGTCGAGCTCCCCAGAAACGAATGAAAATAAGCATTTATGCATCGGCCCTCAAACAACTGCATTTAGCATAACACTGCGACACTAGTTCATCTATAAATATTCTGCATGCAAGCGAACAAACAACAGAATGTGGGAAATGTTCTCATATTTAATGCATTAAAGTAATCAATTTATGTTTGTGAGTGTAGCTCCTTGGGTTATTAATAAACCTTATTATGCTTGAGTTATCTTTATGGAACTAACAGGTGAACAGACTTATTCTTCATCTTCCACTTATAGGAGATGGATATAACCTTGTGCCATTGAAAATTGTATACTGGACAAGTCTGCTGCATAATAAAAGCCTTGTACTGTTTATTTGATATTACCCTTACATGCCGACTTGGACCTAAAACGTCTCTCTTACCAAAAATCCCTGCATTGCATTTTTTTTCAATCCGTTCAGGGAGTGTCTACAAATGAGACAGGTCAATATACGTGTCCACGGGGGGCTTATCTAATTTAAAATGAATCATAGTTTTTGACTACATGCTGTGCACCTGAGGAGAAATGACATTAGAGAGATAGAGAAAAGGTCTGAGATACGCTTTCTTCACTTCAGTCAGGTGGCTTTATTATAGAATATGGATATTGTTAAAGCTGGTTAATCCTTGCCTGAGGAAGGGCAAGCAGACAGGAGGAATTTTACTCGGTCTGTCATATTATTCTCAGTCTTCTTTCATTTTTAGTGCACTTAAATCTCATTTGTGGCCAAGCCTGGTCTCAGATTTTTTATAAGTAACCCTTGCCGCGGGTGACACAGAACATAAAATCATCCACAACTCATTTTGACCGTCTGAAAAGACAAAAAAGATCTTCTTCCTTTTTATAGTTTTATTACAGTAATAACTTTGGAGGATGAATTACTGTGTAAGCCATCACTTACAAAAAATTAACCATGTTTTTTGTGGTTACCATGTTTTTTTGGCATATTAATTACCATTGGCAAAACCATGGTTTTACTACAGTTAGCACTGTCAGAGAAAATTGACAAAAAAATGGTCCCAAGCTGTCACTGGTTAATTTTGTACTCCTTAAAAAGGTCCTAATATGTGCAATTTAGGTAAAGATATGTATACATTTGGTGCCAATATGTCTCTTTGAGGTACAAGTTTGCATTCTTTGGTACCAATCTGTGCCTTTGAGGTCCTAATATGCACCCTTTGGTACAAACATGTCTCTTTGAGGTCCTAATATGCAACCTTTGGTACCAACATGTCCCGTTGAGGTCCTAATATGCACCCTTTGGTACCAATCTATGCCTTTCGAGGTCCTAATATGCACCCTTTGGTACCAATCTGTGCCTTTGTGGTCCTAATGTGCACCCTTTGGTACTATCTGTGCCGTTGAGGTCCTAATATGCACCCTTTGGTACCAATCTATGCTTTCGAGGTCCTAATATGCACCCTTTGGTACCAATCTATGCCTTCGAGGTCCTAATATGCACCCTTTGGTACCAGTCTGTGCCTTTGAGGTCCTAATGTGCACCCTTTGGTACTATCTATGCCTTCGAGGTCCTAAAATGCACCCTTTGGTACCAATCTGTGCTTTTGAGGTCCTAATGTGGACCCTTTGGTACCAATCTATGCCTTCGAGGTCCTAATATGCACCCTTTGGTACCAATCTGTGCCTTTGAGGTCCTAATGTGCACCCTTTGGTACTATCTGTGCCGTTGAGGTCCTAATATGCACTCTTTGGTACCAATCTATGCCTTCGAGGTCCTAATATGCACCCTTTGGTACCAATCTATGCCTTCGAGGTCCTAATATGCACCCTTTGGTACCAATCTGTGCCTTTGAGGTCCTAATGTGCACCCTTTGGTACTATCTGTGCCATTGAGGTCCTAATATGCACCCTTTGGTACCAATCTGTGCCTTTGAGGTCCTAATGTGCACCATTTGGTACTATCTGTGCCGTTGAGGTCCTAATATGCACCCTTTGGTACCAATCTATGCCTTTCGAGGTCCTAATATGCACCCTTTGGTACCAATTTGTGCCTTTGAGGTCCTAATGTGCACCATTTGGTACTATCTGTGCCGTTGAGGTCCTAATATGCACCCTTTGGTACCAATCTATGCCTTTCGAGGTCCTAATATGCACCCTTTGGTACCAATCTGTGCCTTTGAGGTCCTAATGTGCACCCTTTGGTACTATCTGTGCCGTTGAGGTCCTAATATGCACCCTTTGGTACCAATCTATGCATTTGAGGTCCTAATATGCAGCCTTTGGTACCAATCTATGCCTTCGAGGTCCTAATATGCACCCTTTGGTACCAATCTGTGCCTTTGAGGTCCTAATGTGCACCCTTTGGTACTATCTATGCCTTCGAGGTCCTAATATGCACCCTTTGGTACCAATCTGTGCTTTTGAGGTCCTAATGTGGACCCTTTGGTACCAATCTATGCCTTCGAGGTCCTAATATGCACCCTTTGGTACCAATCTGTGCCTTTGAGGTCCTAATGTGCACCCTTTGGTACTCTCTGTGCCGTTGAGGTCCTAATATGCACTCTTTGGTACCAATCTATGCCTTCGAGGTCCTAATATGCACCCTTTGGTACCAATCTGCGCCTTTGAGGTCCTAATATGCACCCTTTGGTACCAATCTATGCCTTCGAGGTCCTAATATGCACCCTTTGGTACCAATCTATGCCTTTGAGGTCCTAATGTGCACCCTTTGGTACTATCTGTGCCATTGAGGTCCTAATATGCACCCTTTGGTACCAATCTATGCCTTCGAGGTCCTAATATGCACCCTTTGGTACCAATCTGTGCCTTTGAGGTCCTAATGTGCACCATTTGGTACTATCTGTGCCATTGAGGTCCTAATATGCACCCTTTGGTACCAATCTATGCCTTCGAGGTCCTAATATGCACCCTTTGGTACCAATCTGTGCCTTTGAGGTCCTAATGTGCACCCTTTGGTACTGTCTGTGCCTTTGAGGTCCTAATATGCACCCTTTGCTACCAATCTATGCCTTTCGAGGTCCTAATATGCACCCTTTGGTACCAATTTGTGCCTTTGAGGTCCTAATGTGCACCATTTGGTACTATCTGTGCCGTTGAGGTCCTAATATGCACCCTTTGGTACCAATCTATGCCTTTCGAGGTCCTAATATGCACCCTTTGGTACCAATCTGTGCCTTTGAGGTCCTAATGTGCACCCTTTGGTACTATCTGTGCCGTTGAGGTCCTAATATGCACCCTTTGGTACCAATCTATGCATTTGAGGTCCTAATATGCAGCCTTTGGTACCAATCTATGCCTTCGAGGTCCTAATATGCACCCTTTGGTACCAATCTGTGCCTTTGAGGTCCTAATGTGCACCCTTTGGTACTATCTATGCCTTCGAGGTCCTAATATGCACCCTTTGGTACCAATCTGTGCTTTTGAGGTCCTAATGTGGACCCTTTGGTACCAATCTATGCCTTCGAGGTCCTAATATGCACCCTTTGGTACCAATCTGTGTCTTTGAGGTCCTAATGTGCACCCTTTGGTACTATCTGTGCCGTTGAGGTCCTAATATGCACTCTTTGGTACCAATCTATGCCTTCGAGGTCCTAATATGCACCCTTTGGTACCAATCTGCGCCTTTGAGGTCCTAATATGCACCCTTTGGTACCAATCTATGCCTTCGAGGTCCTAATATGCACCCTTTGGTACCAATCTATGCCTTTGAGGTCCTAATGTGCACCCTTTGGTACTATCTGTGCCATTGAGGTCCTAATATGCACCCTTTGGTACCAATCTATGCCTTCGAGGTCCTAATATGCACCCTTTGGTACCAATCTATGCCTTCGAGGTCCTAATATGCACCCTTTGGTACCAATCTATGCCTTTGAGGTCCTAATGTGCACCCTTTGGTACTATCTGTGCCATTGAGGTCCTAATATGCACCCTTTGGTACCAATCTATGCCTTCGAGGTCCTAATATGCACCCTTTGGTACCAATCTGTGCCTTTGAGGTCCTAATGTGCACCCTTTGGTACTATCTGTGCCATTGAGGTCCTAATATGCACCCTTTGGTACCAATCTATGCCTTCGAGGTCCTAATATGCACCCTTTGGTACCAATCTGTGCCTTTGAGGTCCTAATGTGCACCCTTTGGTACTGTCTGTGCCTTTGAGGTCCTAATATGCACCCTTTGCTACCAATCTATGCCTTCGAGGTCCTAATATGCACCCTTTGGTACTATCTGTGCCATTGAGGTCCTAAAATGCACCCTTTTGTACCAGTCTGTGCCTTTGAGGTCCTAATATGCACTCTTTGGTACCAATCTATGCCTTCGAGGTCCTAATATGCACCCTTTGGTACCAATCTGCGCCTTTGAGGTCCTAATATGCACTCTTTGGTACCAATCTATGCCTTCGAGGTCCTAATATGCACCCTTTGGTACCAATCTGTGCCTTTGAGGTCCTAATGTGCACCCTTTGGTACTATCTGTGCCTTTGAGGTCCTAATATGCACCCTTTGGTACCAATCTATGCCTTCGAGGTCCTAATATGCACCCTTTGGTACCAATCTGTGCCTTTGAGGTCCTAATGTGCACCCTTTGGTACTATCTGTGCCTTTGAGGTCCTAATGTGCACCCTTTGGTACTATCTGTGCCATTGAGGTCCTAATATGCACTCTTTGGTACCAATCTATGCCTTCGAGGTCCTAATATGCACCCTTTGGTACCAATCTGTGCCTTTGAGGTCCTAATGTGCACCCTTTGGTACTATCTGTGCCATTGAGGTCCTAATATGCACCCTTTGGTACCAATCTATGCCTTCGAGGTCCTAATATGCACCCTTTGGTACTATCTGTGCCACTGATGTCCTAATATGCACCTTTTGGTACCAAGGTGTCCCTTTGTGGTCCTAATATGCACTCTTTGATACCAACTTAAGCCTTTGTGGTCCTCAAATGCACTCTTTGGTACCAACCTGTGCATTTGAGTTTTTTTTTGTTGTAGCAATACCATAGTAATTTCATGGTAATTGTTTAACAATAGTTTTTTTAACTGTAGTAAAACCATGTTTTTTAGGCATCAAAATGTGAGAGATTTGCATTGATTGTTGTGTATATATTATGACAAAGTTGCTGTTGAACCCTTCAAAATAGATTATAAAGTCCATCAGATCTCTAGACTAGACACTATTAGCTGTGTCACCTACTCTAAACTGTCGAATTGTCACATCAAATGACCTGCAAAAAAGGCTGCAGCTTCTTTCATCTCTCTTTCTTTTAGGTAATCGACACTCAGTAACGGTTGTTATGGAAACAGAAACTGGTAGCCACTTTGTCACAGATGAAGAGTACACCAGGAAAAAGCATGGTGTGGGTAGAAGCTGTCCTTTTGTTTTACATTTATCCGAGAGCGCTTTTTGATATTTTCCTCATGTGGTTGGGATTCGGATGTATGTGTGGAGAGCTCATCCTTGATCTGTGTAATGCGAGAACCCTCTGCTTGGAGCGAAAACGCTTCCGTGCTTTTCGTGAGTTTTTAAGGCAAATTGAAAAATCGTGAGAAATAATGTCACATCAAATTTTTAGAACTATGAGGATGTGAGCAAGCCAAACACAGATATAAGAAGAATGGCAGCCACTTGTCTTTAAAGCAACAACATGCTGGGAACTATCTTTAACACAATGGAAGTGTCAGCATCTAGACATCACAACCACTGTCCTGCTGTTTGTTTGTATCTCATGAGTCTAAATGAAATCCTGTCGGTTTCATGCAAGGTTTTGTTTGTTTAATGTTCATTTGTGGTGCTGAGAGACATGCACATTATACAAACACTACAGGAATATCCTCCATAGACTTTCTGATCTAAAGATAGGCTGACTGTATGTACTCATTGAGGGAAAAATAACTT
This sequence comes from Misgurnus anguillicaudatus, assembly GCF_027580225.2. Lineage (NCBI taxonomy): Eukaryota > Metazoa > Chordata > Actinopteri > Cypriniformes > Cobitidae > Misgurnus > Misgurnus anguillicaudatus. The sequence goes on from NC_073353.2 coordinate 15,028,555, forward strand.
GTGATTAGACATACATGCATGACTTCCTATATGTTTTGTGTATTACCTGCTGGGAATGAGTGGGTCATAGGTGAAAGGCATGGCATAGTGTCTGGGTGTCGTTTCTGTGGTATTGTTAAAAACATGGTTGCTTATTATGCTGTTGTCAGATATGCTTCATATAGTGGAATTAAATCTAATAAACAGGCCCTTGTGCTTTATATGCATCTGTAATAACTGTGGTAAGCTTTGAAACGGTATTTACACATATCTCATACTCAGTGATAGTGTATTTGTCCCCATTCAACCATCTTTAAATCATTTTCACTGATCCATCTATTCTTTATACATGAAGTGCTGGAGACTATCCCAGCATATTTTGATCCGTAAGCTGGGAGATGGCAGTAACAGCTGTGGCCACTTTATTACAGGCCATCACAGATGAAAACATTTACACATAAACCTAAAGATAATTTAGAGTCTGAATTTCATAAGGGATGCCTGGTTACGTCCCTTTTTGGCCCAAATTTGGTTTGAAAATATCCCAGTGTTTTTTTTTTTAGAGTACTAGACTACAAGTAGCTTATAGATGCTAGTATATAGTAGTATGCAGTATACTGTAGAAATTACTACACTTCGTTAATCTATACTGTGGTTAACTACGTAGACAGTAGTGTCTTAATTAGACACATTAAAACTTTAATTAGACCTTATACTGGATTCCAGAGTCACCAGTCACATGACCCAAGATCTGGATAAAAAGGCCATAAATATTTACAATATCTCTACTACACTGCCCCAATGTGAAAATATTCATTACCAAGACAGTAATGAAGACTGACATAAAGCTCAAAGCGCCAATCTCTCTCACGGTTGTCATTGCAAAGTTATTGATATTGACATACTGAAATGTGCTCCTCAAATGTCACCCTGGACGTTTCAAATCGCAGTCGTTTCGAAGGCGTCAAGGGATAAATAAACAAATCAACCGGATGGATAAATACAGACGAGATGGCCCACTGTGTATTGCATTGTTATTATGAACGGGTGGAATTCAATAGCGTCGTGGTTTTGGCGGGCGGAATGACAGCGGTGAAGCACGCGAAGGGCGCGTGCATCAGCAGCAAACAGCAGCCAGCCAGTTTTATCGCCATCAGCCACGCGGGCACTGCCAATCAACGTCACGCGGGGGGGATCGGTTGTCACTCACTGTGACTGACAAGAGCTGCGCAGAGTTGCTGTGGTAGCAGCTGGAGGTTCGGGATGAAAGGTGGGGTGTCTGCTCAACAGAGTCCAGTCTGGTGCTGGCCAGACCTGACGAACGAGTGACACACATGAATGGACCGTCTTTTAAGAGTCTGTCCTGTGGGGAACTGCTGGCATTTTATGTGGAAATGAAGTGTCAAGCTTCTTTTCAGCACAGTGGGGGACTTCGACTGTAAATAATTTGACCGGTTAATCTGGTGAAAAACCTCTTAAAGTGCTCAAAGGCACCACGGATGTCTTGGATTTCTGCCTGATATTTGTTTATTTGTTTATATTCAAATTAATAATTTATCTCTATGTTTTATATTGGCTCAGCAGGCCACTTCATCAGTTTCAATAGATGCACATGTGTTGCCGCGGTTACGCGCCTGGCTCGAAGTTAGCTTCTGGTCTATGCTTGTTTATCGGTCTGGCTAGCGACTAAACTGACCTCAGGAACAAATATGTTGTGGAAAATTAAACTGTTTTGCTTTCCAAAAAGACGATGAGACAGTGAGCATGGATCACCGCTGTGCGGATTTGGCAGTCAGGCAAGAATTCAAGCATCTGTAGTTAATATTGTATATCTTAATTTCACATAGTAATGTTAGCTTAGTGTAATGGTTGATAGTTACTCTTATTTAAGTATATGTTCTACAAATTTATACTTTCTTGAGTCTTTAAATACATAGCTTTTACTTTGTTACAAGAATCTTTTGATACACATTTCCCGATATCGAGTCAACTGATGGGAATCAAGACATCGCCAACATTTATACAATTCTGACTAAAATCTCAAGTGATATGGAGGGAATTGCAGAGATATGGAAAACTACCACATCGGTGGAGGCTAAACTATCCTCGTTGATTACAAGATATTGTTTGTATTTAAAATTTGACTCTTCTGTAGTTACATCGTGTAATAAGACCGATAGAAAATTAAAAGTTGCGATTTTCTAGGCAGATAAGGCTACTGTAGGAACTATACTCTCATTCTGGCATAATAATCAAGGACTTTACTGCCATAACATGGCTGCAGGAAGCGCAATGATATTACGCACTGCCCAAAAATAGTCCCCTGTTATTGAAAGTTACCAAGGGAACTATTTTCGAGCAATGCGTAATATCATTACGCCTCCTGCAGCCATGTTACGGTAGCAAAGTCCTTGATTATTACGCCAGAATGAGAATATAGTTCCTACCATATCTGCCTAGAAAATCGCAACTTTTAATTTTCTGTCGGTCTTAATACACAATGTAACTACAGAAGAGTTGAGGTTTAAATAGGAAAAGCATCAAAACTCTTTGGTTATTTTTGAGCGCGATGCTAATGGTCTAATCAGATTCAATGGATTATGCTAAGCTATGCTAAAAGTGCTACCGCCAGACCCAGAGATCAGCTGAATGGATTCCAAAACGGTAAAAACTAAATGTTTAATTATAGGGGAGCTGGAAAATAAGCATATTTTCAAAAAAGTGGACTATCCCTTTAAGTTATACTGGTGTGGTATTTGTACTTGAGACAGTGACTCTACAGTATTTACATTGAAGGAAGGCTACATGTAAAAAAACCTAAAAATAAATAAAATAGTTAGTACAGTATTAGTGTGGACCCTTAGGCACTACTATAGCACTTTTCGGCAGTTAATTAGCATTTTAAGTGTAGCTATTTGTTGTTTCCCAATTGTTGAAATTTTTCCCATGTGGTACTATTGCAGAAAGACAGGCTAATTCATAGTTCATTGTCAATCTCACATGAAAACTATCTGTTTTTCCAGCAGAGCAGATGTGTGATGAGAAAAGAGCTAGTTTCTTTTGGGAGACGTGCTCCACCCATAGCTGATGAGAACAGTTACTTCCAGCCACCCAAAATAAATCATTAATTAGCCTGAAAGTTGCATACAAATAAACAAACAAACACATCACACTTGTCCTCCATCTTTTCTCTCTTGGCGCCCACAAAAGTTTTTGGCCTTAACTTTAGTGAGTTCTGAATGGAGTCAGATGGCTCACTTGGGATCAAACACACACTGGTGATAAATGGGTATAAAGCTAATTTGCAGTCTTTCTTTCCTCTAATTACCCACAAGCATTCTCCTGTCTCCATCTCCTCAGAGAAGCATCTGACTCACAAACAGTCATTATGGCTGTAATCAGTTATTGTCCTTCTAAAAACACTAATTTTTTTAAGATGATATATCTAATATACACAGATAGAGTTTTTCTTTTGTCATTTTAACAACCCTGGCACAAGTATGATTTCATGTGGAGAGAATGGGGGTACAGAGAAAATGCATTACATTATCTGTTATAAAGGTTTCTGTAGACTTAGACTGCCCCCCAGTGACTCACACATGCATTCTTCATTTCTGAATGAACCCCTTAACAACATCTGTAATATCTGCTCAGTAGAGATTTGAGTTTTGGCAATGTCAGAAAATACTTTGTGTCCTGAGTCCTGACTCGGTTTGGTTACAGAAGGACAGTAGTGAGCAGTGGCGGCTGGTGACTTGTTTTTTTTTAGGGTGGTCGATGCGAAGTTCGTCACAACATGTATGTAGCTTGTCATGTGTGTGGTTCCTTTTTTCAAAATATGTGTTCTGCCCTTTGAGAAATCGTGCGCGCATCACGTGTCATGCCAAAATAAGTGCCTGCTGCACTTAAAAAGGGTTTATGATAAAAGAGATGCTCGCGTTTGCATAATCTCATGCGTAATCAGAGTTTACTGTTAAGGAACTGTCTAGCGTGTATTTTGGGAACATGGTCATCTCTTTTATCATAAACGGTTTTGACACGTGTGCACCAGGCACTTTGTTTTGACAAAACACGTGATGCACACAGGATCTCTCGACACGCAGGACACATATTTTGGAAAAGGGAACCACACACGTGACAATCCGAACACTTATTTTGAATTAGCACATCCAGTCACGAGCCGCCACTGGAAGTGAGTGACAAAAATTCTTCAGTATGCTTATATACTGTGTACAGTATATAGACAGTTTCAGCAGTAACAACATAAACAAATGGCTTTTGTGGAACAAACGTAACTTCTGGTGAACACCGCAAAAATCAATAACAACAGTCCTTTAAGAGTAGTTTATTTCTGAAAACAAGCTAAATTAACAACAAGTAGATTACCGTAGTTCATATTTTATAGTTAAAGCATATCAAAAACAACACTGACCTTTTACGTCATTCCAGTTGCCTGCCGCCATCTTGAGTACCTACCGAGTACCAGTAGGCTACTGACAAGCATTGTCTAGCTTGCTACGATTTACGGCTTTCTCATCTTTTACTGTCTATGATTTTTACGGATATGGGAAATGGCTACGAAAGACTACATTTCACACCTCGACTGTCATGAAAAGAAACGCTACTTTAAAAAAAATCTTGGTTAGGGTGTGATGCCTACTCGATCCCTGATGCGTTCTTCCAGCCGCTGTCCGCTGCTACTGAACTACCACTATTTTTCAACACTAAGAAGGCACGACACCACATGAAACTTTGCTCGAAGTATCCTGGATCTCTACACATGAACGCGAGCATTGAGAACATTGTTTGTGTACACAGAGTTTACTTAAAAGAAAGGTTTTGAACAACTGACTTTGGCTGTTATGTTGTCCGCTCGCCATCTTTGCCAGACATAAAGAATCGATTTCCGAATGCGAATGAATGAATCTCATATGAAGCTCCTTTTTTAACTAGAAGGTCAATATTGTTTTTCACTTGCGACAAAACAACGAATTATCCGTGCATTTGAACTATGCTTTAGGAGCTATCCATCTTTACTCTCTTCCCTCCTTTCGTCACATTCGGAGATCGATACATCTTGACTGGGAAGATGGCAGCGAGCGGACGCCAAAACAACCAAAGTCAGTTATTCAAAACCTTCTTTTTAGTAAACTCTGTGTACTCAAACAATGTTTTTAATGCTCGAGTTCATGTGTAGAGACAGGTGATAATTTAAGCAAAGTTTCATGTTGTGTCGTGCCTTCTTAGTGTTGTAAAAATTGCAATTTTGATGCTCACAACATATTGAAGCTAGCTACTAGCTTCTAGTTCTTTTGCGACCACTTTAGGTACTCAAAATGGCGGAAGAAAAGTTTGAGATGTGAGTGACGTCAGCTGATATTCATAAATATAGCCTACTTCAAAGGTTTACCATGCTTGTAATTAAAATAGCATATTATATGATTGTAATTGAGATGTTCACCCAAATGCAATGGCACAGCACCTGCAAATAAAATGCTCTTGGTTCTGTGAACTACCCTTTTAATAAGAGTGGTTCACTTTTTATCACCTACGGTAATGCGATCTGAGATTGGACAACCATGCAGAAGCCTTTCCTGTACAATGACAATCGCACAGCAGATGTATGATCACAATCACAGCTCAATGGACATTTGACTGAGATAAAACGTTTCCTCTGTTCATTCTGAGGCACTTTAAATTGGATGTGTTAATAAGAAGAGATCTTATCTGTCTGTATACACATTGTGCTGGACAGTTCATAGACTCCTGATAGGAGGGCCCATTGTGCTCGGCAACATCACAAGATGTGATAAGATCGTGTCCTGTGGCAAAGCCCATAAAGCACCAGCAGACCCTGTAGACTTAAGTGAACTCTGAATTTATGTCAGGCGTTTGCTCTATGTTATCTGTGACAGACTATTGTTTTTCAAAGGTGAGAGGATTTGGATGTTGGTGTATGCATAACAGCAGAAGGGTAGAAGAGGCATGTGGACTCATTGTTTATTTGAAAAAAAAAATGGATTTGATTTTGAAAGACTTTGTTCATGCCCGTTTCAGTTAGACCACAAAGGCAGATGAAAGAAAACACACCAGGGCAGATGGGGAAGCTTTCACATTTTCTGACTTGGCTTATTGATCATTGGACATCATGCAGTGCTCAACGTCTTAGACTGTTTAAAGAGCATTTGTTTTGAGAGGGGGGCAAAGTCAGGCTTTTTGCTTCTACAGCCAGCAAATGCTCCAGCAGGACTCCCCAGTGTGAAGTTCTTTCTGGAACAAGGCTGTAAACAAACATTCATCCATCCTGCTTTTATAAGACCACAGACACTTTTATTACATATTCGTCCTCTCAAAAGAGTATGTACCTCCTTTATCTGTATGAGGTGTGACCTTTATGTATGTGGCTGTAATGTATGGTCCATTCGACAAAAATCTGATTGTTAGCTAAATATATTAAATTTTAGTATATGATTATTGTCTTTTTCCAGGTTTCATGGTGTTTTGTGCACTTAACGTGATGAAAAACGTTCGAAAGTTGGCCCTGGCCCATATGTCGGCAATTAGGCATAGGCGAAGGTTGGTATATTGGCGTGAAAAAAAACTGACTCTTTGTTACGGAAACCGCATTTTCTCCCTTGGTTCGGTTTGTTTAGGCATAATGTGAACATGGCACATATCCACGGCAAAACAATCACTCATAGACCGCCTAACTGAGGTAGTCTCGGCCTAGTTGCAAACAAACTTTGGAGCCGTTAGGTATAAGTGTGAAAGCAATCCAACCCAAAGAATCAATGAACAGGCTATGTTATTGCTTTTTTAACCATGAACATACCTGATAGCTTTTTGGTAACAAATTCTGGTGAGCATGCTATGCCATTCAAAACCAAAGTGCAACTGTTCTTTATAAAATGTCTTCAAATTGCTCTTCTCCACAATATGTACATAGTAAGAATGTTTTCTTGCCTAAGTTTTGATTCTTGGACAGGGGACACCAAAAAGCCACAATAATCCCACAAAGCTGCTGTCTGTCCATCCTCACGCATCCGTAAATCACAAAAAATAAACAGATGCACTCTGACCAATTAAAGGAGAGTTTACTCGCATGTGACTTGTAATACAATTTGGTCCATTTGTAAATATTGTCTCTGTCCGAAACCACCTAATTCAGGCAAGTACGTAAGTACATACTATTAGGGCATAGTACTATAGAAGGCGAATTGGGATGCAGCTATAGACCCCTTCAAGGTTTGTAAACATTGAATGACTATCGGGTGCGCGCGCAGCATGGGGTCAAACTGTTCATACCATCCAGGCTTTATAATTTAATCTAACAGGGCTGAAAACTGATGACTTGCCTCAAATGAAGTGAGCACTACAAACACAAGCCTCTTTGATATTTGCATTGTCCCAGTCTGCACGTTAATTGCTTGCAGCCGTAGATGTTGTATTTTTTTTTTTAGATTCTGCATGAATCGCGAAAACTTAACGGAAGACCTGGTGCGATTTTCACAGCCCATGACGCAAGTAGGCATTTTTGACGATATCAAATAATACGCAACTCAATCTGCTGTGATGACTTTTCTGACCCCGACATGCGCAGTGGGAACCCCCTGTGACGTGAACCGTGAAGGGGTCTATAGAATCGAAAAGCAGTAGGCGAAAAGTACCTGGATGACCTACTAGCCTACTTCCGGCAAGATCCCAAAGTGTTTATTCACTGAAAACAAATCTCCAGTTGCACATGATTAAATCAAGTTTTCTTAAAATGAAATGTATTTTAATTTATGTTAATTTCATTTCATTTTAAGAAAACCTAATTTAATTATGTTCAACCGATGTCCAGATGTTTTTTTTTTCAGTGTTCGATGGACACTTTTCTATCCTGTGAAGAGGAGTTATCCAACAAAGAAGACGACAGAGGGGCGTTGTTTGATTAAAAATGCCCGAAAGCCTTAACGCGGCTCTATTCAAATGCAAAAAAATAAATTAAACAGGCAAATACATATGAAGAGTTTGGTTCCAAAACGCAATAAATCCATTTTGACAAATTTCTGTAAAAACGTGTTTTCTATACCTAGAAAGTGATAAGATGAAAACCACTATTTTCTGTTACAAACTTTCCCATAGCATCTTTAGGTTATAAAAACATAAAAAATTCAAATCCATAACTAGATTTTCAAAGATTTATAATAAAAACGAATAATTTTTTCCACAAAATGCAATAAATCCATGACAGTTTTTGTTTCAAAATGCTAGAAATCTATTAATTCAATGCATAAATGTGCATTCATCTTTGCCATTTTATATTCATTTAGTTGACTAGTTGTACACACTGATTAAAAAAATAAACATTAATGTCATTAATCAAAACACTTACTTGTCATATTAAGGACACTGTCATTGCTGCGGTTATACTTGACGTTGACGCAGAGATCAGCTGTAAAATGTTTTGGTCCTGCTCGATTTTCGTTGACTTTGAGTAAAATAATGTAAAGTTTTTCATAAGATCTCCTGGGGTCAATGTGTAAGCATGAGAAACTTGATGCTGTCGGGAGACAAGCACCCGTCTCCCGAGTGCTTCACGTAAATTATTACATGTTGATGACAATCTTTCCCGTCACAGAAAACAACCACAGGTTTATCAATGCCATTAAAGTATTATTTTGTTTTGTTTGTTGATCACGAAGTACGAAGCCTGGGTTTCGGCTGCGTAGAGGAGCCCGGGGAAGACGCCGCAACCCTCGGCCTCTGCTGCGTAGAGAAGCCTGGACTGGCTCGAGCTTGGACGGACTAGTAGTGGCTGTACTCTGGCTGTGTGCTTTCTGCACAAAATTTCTGCATCAGATCAGGATATGGACGTTTGTTTGGTGAATGGTCCCGGGCAAGAGAGGTACTTTGCGCGTGTTTATTTCACAGATGTACGAGCACAAGCGCTGAGCCAGCGCGTCTGTGGAGTATACATATTGTGCAGTGGACGCATTTGTGTGCAGGATGCTGCATCTTCTTCTTTGGGAATATACGTTTGGCCAAGCACTCTTAAAAATAAATCAGAAACTGAATGAAGCTTGCTCCTGGACAGCAGCGTCCTGGATACATATTTTAGAATCCTAAACTGGAAGCGACAGCCAAATCCTGCAGGAATAAACGAACATCTGACCATAAAGTGAGTGTTTCTATTTTCTTTGTTATACTAACGTGGCATTTATGTACACAATAGCATATCTGAACACTGTTCCGATTAATGGGAGTGGCTTGCAGAGCTGTGCCTTGTGGGAGTGGTAGCTTTCAATACAAATGTGCCCTAAAGTCACATTCTGTCTTTTCTCGGTCAAATAGGCGCAAAATTCTAAATTTATGTTACATTTCGACTACAGATATGACCCATTTTCAATAAAGATTAATGTTTGATGAAATGTCCCTTTAAAGGAATACTCCACTTTCTTAAAAAATCCAGATAAATTTACTCACCCCCATGTCATCCAAAATTTTTATTTTGTTCAGTCAAGAAGAAATAAAGTTTTTTTGAGGAAAACAGTCCAGGATTTTTCTTATTTTAATAAACTTTATTGGACCTCAACAGTTTACAGTTTTAATGCAGTTTTAAAATTGCAGTTTCAACGCAGCTTCAAAGAGCTCTAAACGATCCCAAAGAGGCATAAGGGTCTTATCTAGCAAAACTCTAAATAAAAATATGGGCTGTGTCCGAAACCGCATACTAATCAGTTGGTACTGAATGAGATAAAGTACTTACTGAGTGTTAAAACAGTAGGTACTGTATAGTATGAATCCTAGTAGGATGATTGCGTTTCGGACATAGTACATCCGCCATGTTGATACATCACGTGACATATGTCGTCATCCCGTCCTGTCATACCAGTGCGAAAATGGCCGCATCGCTGCTTTCGCCTTTCTGCTTCGTTGCATAACTCTGCTCCTGGGGCATCATGGGATAGTGAAGTGTCCATCTTATCCACGCTTCGAAATCTAACCGGAAGTAGTAGGTCATCCAGGTACTTTTCGCATACTGTTTTTGAAATACTACGTATTCAGACATAGTGCTCGCCTTGCCTACTGCTTTTCGCCTACTATATAGTATGGAAGTAGGCGGTTTCGGACGCAGCAATGCACTTTTAAACAACAACTTCTCATCTTGCACTTGCCGTGTGACACGTCAGCTTGACCTAACGTATTACATAATCATGTCAAAAGGTCATGCATGCATGGAAACTACCGCTCCAGTGTTTACAAGTGTGGAAAAAGAGGACTGTTCCGACCTTTATTGTATGTGAAATGATACTAATTAATGTCTTGTGTCAGTTTATTGTTTAAAATGGTCCGCAAGTGTGAGTTTCACATTTGTGACGCATGACCTTTCGCCGTGCTTCGCGAATTACGTGAGGTCGCGCTGACGCTTCACACAGCTAGTGCAAGACGAGAAGTTGTGGTTTAAAAGTGCATTTTTTTTTTTTCTTGCAGAAAATGACAATAATTTAGCTAGATCAGACCCTTATGCCTCGGTTGGTATCGTTTAGAGCAGTGGTTCTCAAACTGGGGTCCTATTGCCTGAATGTTTTGTGGAACCAAAAATTGTTTCTTCTATGGCATACAGTACTTTTAAACTTATATATTGTGTATTACATGTATTCTCGTATATTAGATTTCTGCACAAAACTATTTTATTTCGGTTCACCTGCACTGGTTGGAGCCAACAGGTGGCTTTCTTAGAGCTGAACGCATCCTTAGAATTAAAGCAGCTCATGAAAGACTCGGCTGCCCGGATGATTCCAGATGAGGCGAGGCGTTTTGAGAGTTTGAGATAATATATACTGTACAGATGTGAAGCCTAGAAAGAAATGATCCTGGAATAGATGGAGTGATTGAGATTTAATAAACCTGATCCCCTTTTGTGTCGTGCACAGAATCGAAAATACCAATCATTTCTCTGGGTGGCTCAACTCATTCTCTCAGCCGGACTCCCTAGGATTAAATTGATTTTTACCTCCTTTTTCACCCTCCCGTCTCCTTTAAATTGCAATTTGCTGGTTCAGATGGATTACAAAAAGGAAAATCACCACAGAAGAGAGAGCGGATCTGTGCTTTTCCACTAGGCATGGCAATAAGAACTGGAGCGCACAACAAAGGGTGCAGTGAAATGAGCTGCGTGATGGACAGCACACTCTCGCTCAGCGGGACAAAAGCCCTCATAATGACCAGCTGACAGGCAGACGGCCATTACCACACACACAAAGCCACAATAAGATAAAACAGATCTGTAACTGTCCTGTCATAGAAACCAGCCTATTGTGGACTGAAAATGATAAGATTTCTAGTGCCGCTATTCTCCACTCATCCTCAACCTCGACACTCACACATGAACACAGTCTTTTTGCTTTCCCCCCTTTATTCACTCCTCCTTTGTGTAGCTTTGGAAAAGCAGACGCTTTTCTTTCTCCTTCCTCCCATGTGGGAAGAGAGAAAGCGGGGATTGAAATTGTACAGAAAAGGTCTTAAACTGTTTTTGTGAAAAGGGACAAAGCCGAAAGAAGGACTTTTAATGTTGGTCTTGCTTATTCATTGATTCAGGGAACTACACTGCGACCAAAATGGTCGCATATGCGACCTTTTGAACTGCCATGCGACCTTAATTTTTAATGGGTCGCAAATGTGCTACCTAATGTTTTAGACAATATGCTATGATTTACTATGAGCATTTATTAAAACAGAAATGTGGATTTTAAGAATACGTTTTATAACGTGCTCTGAGCCTTCAACACGTTGGCTTCATTTTGCGTGAAAGCACGTCGTGTCTCTCCCTATAAGTGTGCGTTCGCGTGCTCTCTGTTTCTCAATGAATTGGGTGCGACGCGAAGCAAGCGCAGTGTCTTCCATGTTTCTGAACTTGAGCAGAGGTCTTGAGGACGCGGGATCCGTATGGTTCCGGGATTATATTTTAAATGGTCAGTCGGGTCCGGTTAGGTCCTAGTTTAATTACTTTGGGTCCCAAGTCTGATTAATATTGTGTGTATAACCCGATTCGATCGGAAAACGGCCATGAGCGCTATCGCGCAAAAGCTCGAGTGCAGTTTCAGCATGCCTCCGGTTTCTATGCCGATGGTTCTTGTTACGACCATGCGCTGCATTTTCTTTCTCACATTTTTTAAATAATCTTATTATTAATAAACCATATCTTTTCTAAAACCATATCCATATTTAAAAAGTTTGCACAGAGATTGTAGCAAAAAAAGCAGTGCCAATGCCAAGCCCATTGCACTGAACAAGCCCAAGCTTAAGCTGACCTGGGATATAAAAAACACAAAGCAATGTAAAGTCTGTCACCGGGACTGCAAGTAGACTTTTAAATCTGAAATAATGAGTAGATTAAGCTTTTTTAATCGGTAAGAGAGAAATAGAAAGATAGAGCAGAAGCAGTAAAAGTGCCTATCTAGTAAAAATTATAACCATTATAACATCAGTCACATTTATAATCTATAGACCTGCACTGTCTATTAATATAGTATACATAGTATTGTATTATATTGAGTTTGATAAAAGGGGTCTAATTGCTTCATATATCAATGCAAAAACAGTAAGTGTTTTCGTGGTGCTTTGACAAACAGTGTCAGCTTTGTTAATGGCAAAGAAAGTTTGGGGTGGTTAGATTAATGAAATATAATGTGAAATTAATAATAATTTTCAATAAATCAAAGTATTGTGTTGTGTCACACATTAGGCCATTAGTTCTTCATCACATGTATAGTAGACCATTATTTGTCAGTGGGTAATGATTGCCCGTTTCACCGGCTACCACCACAAGTAAATTTCAGATCTGTGGGAAACACTGCAACGTTTAAGAAAACAAGAAGGCATGTGGTTTAAAAGATGGCAAGTAAAATAAAAAGCATATCTGTATGCAATACAGTTTCATTATTGTTCATTATTATCCAGAGCGCCTTAATATAACTTGAAAAAAATATGTGCGACCAAATCATATTTTGCGCCAGTAACTGAAAAAGTTGGTAGCGCAAGTGCCACCAGTGGAAAAGGTAAGTGTAGTTCCCTGTTGATTACTGTGTATCTTAAAGATTGATTTTTCATCTCTTTCCATGCTCATCCCCCCCCCTCTCTCTTTCTCTCTCTATTTAGTTTCAATTTAAGTGTGCTATATTGCCATGATAAAAACTGTACATTTGTGTTCCCAAAGATTTGCAGCTGGACTGCTAACAAATAGTGCAAATAAAAGTATTTATTATTTAAAGTATTTAAGAGTATTTATTTTTAAGAGTATCTCTCTCTTTCACACACACAAACAGTGTATTTTTTACAATCATATGGATTGCATTTAAATGCTGTTGGCATTTTTGAGTGTTCCAACAGAGTACAGTTTAATGTAAAAAATAAAAAGTCCATCTAGAGTCACGCAATTGTCAAAGAACGGCAGGCAGTTCTTGTCTATAATCAGCCACATTTGTCTTTGGGCCGGCACTGTCAAACCTTTGGCTTGACCCTAAGCTTGATTTGTGCAACTAATTATCAAAAGTTTACTGCTATGTGGATTGTGGTCATTATTAAAATGTAAATAAATCAATGTAATAGCCCACATACTTCAATGGCCTTACCCACACTGGCCTGTATTCTATCACAGCCGCAAGAAGGATGTGCTTTAATACACGTGTTTCTACTTTATAGTACCAGAGGTGCTTAATTTACCGGAGTCACATAAGTGGACAAAGACCAGTCCACAATGCAATCCAAATCAAGACATTAAAACATGGTGACTTAAAGGTGCAATGTGTAACTTTATGAAGGATCTCTTGATAGGAATGCTATATTCAATTCAATTCAATTTTATTTATATAGCGCTTTTCACAATTTGGTTATTGTATCAAAGCAGCTTTACATTAATAGAAGCAGTGAAAAGCACAGAAAATCGACAGATAGCACCACATAATACACAATAGCACAAGCAGCTAAATTTGCTGCGGCTATAAATCAACATTAAAGCGAATGTATTACTAATGTAACGTATAGAAGTAAAGCCCAAGAAGGCTGCCTCCCCGGGATGAAAAACCCCTTAGGAGAAAAAAAACCCCGGATTTTTTAGCCGGGGAAGTAAAAAAGTCCTAGGAGGGAAAAACCCTAGGGAGATATATATATATATATATATATACATTGAAACGGATATGGAGATTAAGCGGAGATTAAGCAGGTTCTGTCGGTGGTCATATAATCTACATAACTATATTGTCAGTGGTGCATAAAGACCTTACATAATGAACTGTATTGTTTTTATTACCTTAGAATGAGCCGTTTTTACCTACATACATCGCAGGTCTCCTTACAAGGAAGTCACCGTCATGTTTCAACAGCAGCCCTAAACGGACAAACTGTTCAGAGTGTGTTTCGTCCCTACATTGTCTCAGACAACGACATGTTTGTCCTGTGGCAGCTACCATGAAATTGAGGGGTGAGCTGTTGGTTGCAATTCGCAATCTCACCACTAGATGCTGCTAAAATTATAGAGGAGAATTGATGTTATTGTACTGACTACTGTATGTTCACATGCACTTAAACGGCCCTAGGAAGGGTTTATCAAAAAAGCACTGCTCTGAAACGGTGTGTTAACTTGAATACAATTTTCCTTATACTGTTTAATGGTTTTAATGGTTAACACATCTCACAGAAAAATGCACATGTAAAGAAAATGACAGTAGATAACAGACAGTTTTAAGTTGTACTTCGTTAGTCTTGCCATAAAGCAAAAGGGTAGAGAGTTCATAGAGGAGGTTAATGTTTAAGTGTGAAATTGCTGTGCTTTCAAGCGACACAAACTTAAAGTTCACCCAACAATTTTCATCATCTACTCACCCTCATGTCTCTCTAATCCCATATTAGAGAGTGCTATATAATATTGTTTTCATTTAGCTATATGCAAACAGTCTGGTTTTTCATTTCATGTGCAGCCACATCATCTAGTAATTTTGTTTCAAAATGAAGCGAATTCAACTGATGTGTCAAATCAGTCAGAAAAGCTGCATACGGTCACCTGTTACTAAACGTAAATCACATTGGATTTCTATGCAGAGCATAAATCAGTTTTATAGAGCAATCAATGAGCATTCCTTGATTTGACTCACTAGCAGAGATGGGACCAAGTCACACATGTGCAAGTCTCAAGTAAGTCTCAAGTCTGAACCTTCAAGTCTTAAGTAAGTCCCAAGTATTTTTTTTCTTGGGCAAGTCAAGTCAAGTCGAGTCACAGGCTATGTCAAGTCAAGTCCAAGTCACCTTATTATTGCAATTTTACCTGCAGAATCTGATCTTAATAAAGATATATAGAATATAAAAAATAAAGAAATACTCATGTTCAGTAAAATACATCATGGAATCAAACAAAATTATAATCTCTTCAGTTCGCGCGCCTACATTTGAAATAACGAACTTGAGCTCGCAAAAGACGTGATATGTGAACCGGCCCTAACATTGTAGAATCCAGTAATTTTTCTGTGTGTGTGTTCAGGTGGCAAACTTAGACACAGTAGCCAAGTCTCGTACCGCTCAGATCAAGGGAAGTATTTAAAAAAAAAATCAAAATTATTTTGCCCACATTTGTCCCCAACACGGTATGATGAGGGTTAATGGCTACTTTAGCTATTATTACATTAGCTAACTACCAACTAACCTTCAAATGACGGACGAAATTGGAGGTTGTCGTCTGGCTGCCCGTGATTTTAATGTTGCATGTCTTGCAACGTTCGTCTGTTCGTCTTTTGCCATCTTGTTGAAGCCGAAAGCGATGACCCTCGCTACCCCTCCGGCTGACATGTTGACATCTGTTCTAAGTGGGCGTGGTGTGCTTAAGGTATGAGAGGGCATGACTGATGATAGTGTCGTGATTCATAACAACGCCATTCTCAGCCTGCGCTCCAGCTGGGTCAACTTTATTTTTTAAAATAGTTTATATATTTTATATTCAAACTAAAAACATGATGTGATTAACACTCAAGTCATTCAAGTCATCGTGTCTCAAGTCAAGTCAAGTCCCGAGTCTTTAACTTCCAAGTCCGAGTCAAGTCTCAAGTATTTTATTTTTTGTCAATTCAAGTCACAAGTCACAAAAATAGCGACTCAAGTCGACTCGAGTCCAAGTCACCAAGTCACAAGTCCCCATGTCTGCTCACTAGGTTACACTAGTGAGCACTATGTAATAAATAGTTAAAAGTTTAAATAATGCTGCACTATGGAGTGTTTTTCCAGACAGAGCTTATCCTAGTCCCAGACTTAAATGAATGTTTGAGCTGCCTTAATTTTAAACATCTTGTTCTGACATATGTTATATCAGTGCCATTGTTTTGTCTCAGTTTGCCCACCTGTATTGTATTTTGTAAGCTATGTTTGTAAAAATTACTTAAATGTCCTAATATAACCAATGCCTAGTCCTGGATTAATTTAAACCTTGTTCTGGAAACTGCCCCATATACTGAATTAGTTTCTTCAGTAGACCCCTTCACAGTTCACATCACAGGCGGTTCCCACTTCGCATGTCGGGGTCAGAAAAGTCATTACAGCAGGGTTCAGTTGCGTATTATTCAGTATCATCAAAAATGCCTACTTGCGTCGTGGGCTGTGGAAGTCTCACAAGATCTGCAAGTTTTTTGGGATTCCTGCAGAATCTCAAAAACAAAAAAATACATCTGTGGCTGCAAGCAATTAAACGTGGCGACTGGGACAATGCAAAGATCAAAGAGGCTTGTGTTTGTAGTGCTCACTTCATTTCAGGTAAGTCATCATTTTTCAGCCCTGTTAGATTAAACTAAAAAAGCCTGGATGGTATAAACAGTTTGCCCCATGCCGCGCGCGCACCCGATAGTCATTTAATGCTTACAAATCTTGAAGGGATCTGTTGAATCTTTATTTTTGCTGCATTTTTTTGCATTTCATAATCATGATAATTCTGAGTAAAATATTGGTGTAAAATATTAAAATGCAGCCCAGATTTGAGACACAAGAAAATCTAGCTGTATTACGCTCGAAATGACCACAAGGGGGCACTACATACCAATAAGCACATCAACTGGCCATTGTAAAGCCGGTTGAAACAAAATAATAGGATTAAAGGGATAGTTCACATAAAATATTAAAAATATAATGTATGACTTACAGTAAAATAGTACAACTAAATTATGTTATTTTGTACTCATTTGCACTTTTTAAAAACTTTTTGGTAACATGTTAAAATAGTTTTCTTCTCTGGTGGCGCCCTAGCACCTGTTAACTATACTAAAAATACTTCCTTAGTACTTCTTAAGATCTTACATTTACAGTGGTGTAAAAAAGTGTTGGCCCTTTCCTGATTTTTTTGCATGTTTATCACACTTTATAACTTAACTATGGTTTAGTTTCAAGTTTCAAACACTATTTATCCCCAAAGGGGCAATTCATAGAGTTATGCAAACAATACAAACTACATAAAAAACATCATACATTAATAAATAACACAATATACACGGAATACCTATGAATCATGGTCCACTAAGAGTGGAAGCCTAAAAAAACAACAACGACGAGCCCATACCATATATAAGAATACATACGTAATTTAAATGTACAAGACTGTTTGTCTATAAAAATCATGACATATTAACCAAACGAGCCAGAGATAGTTGAGAATTTAAAAGAGAGAGGATTTAAAAGCAAAACCGATTTTGGAACAAAGGTTGCCTTCCTCCGTTGTGTCCTACAGCGTGGACAACGAAGCCGTGAGTTTGCTGTCTATAGCAACACGTGAGTTCAGTGTCTATAGCAACACCCAGGCAAACAGGCAAAAAGGGGAACCTAAATAAATATTTTAAGTACATGTTGACCGTTTTCATTGACTTCCATAGTAGAAAAAACAAATACCAAGTCAATGGGTAGTGTCAACTGTGTGCTTACATCTATGATCAAAATATTTTCTTTTGTGTTCAACAAAATTAAGAAACTCATACAGGTTTAGAATAACATGAGGGTGAGTAAAGAATGACATTATTTTTAAGATCCTCAACTATTCATTACCACATGTGACCAGTAGAGGACAGCATATTACACCATTTACCCTTTCGCAAGAAATAATGGAGGCTAGGAGCTCTGCTGATCATAACGCTATTTACAGTATCAAAGTGTGTTAAAAGAATAAAGATTTAATTTGTTTTCTGAAATAATCAGACTTATAAACAAATGTGCTGAGATCTTTTATCTGGTTAATAGCTAATCCATGATTAGGTGTTGAAGAAGAAGTGTGAGTAGTAGCAGATCTAGAAAATTATTCATGAAGACATCTAACATCAAATCACTGACTGATTATTTGTACATTTCCTAACACAGATCCTACCCATCAAGTGTCAACCAAAAACAGATTGTCAAGCATGTTGCCTCCCATAATATGTAAAGGTCTTTATGAAATGTTAGTTTTGTAAAGAAATTCACACTTTTTACCCGTAAAATAGTTGCAGATAATGAAGAAAAAGCAGCCAACAACTAAGCTTATTCATCATATATAGAAATTAAAGGGGCTGAATAAATGAGTAAATGCTCAGAGCCATAATCTAAGCTAATACAAGTTAAAAGTTTTGATTTAGATTTTTGTCAGCACAACATGGCATAAGCATTTTCCTATTTTAATGACTTTAATGATAAGGAATGAGTAGGTGTGGTCAAACTTTTGACTGGTGGTATATGCGCAAGCATGCATGTGATCTGTCGGATTGGCCCTCCCTTTCCAGAGTTCACAGTCCCTTGTTGTAGCAGGCCAGTTGGATGGGTGAGCAGCTTCTTAAACCTCTTGGTAAAGTCAATGCCCTAGGTTCACAAAAGCCAAAAAGCATCAGACTTTTACAAAAGGAACATGGGACAAAACCCAACTATGCTAAACTTCCGCAGCTCAAGACTTTGTTTCAAGTTTCTTTGTCTGGCGCTTTCATTCTTTCACTTTCTAACACCCCTATTTTTTATTCCATTCTTTATTCATTTATTCGTTCTGTATCCTATCATCCCTGTCCTTTAGTTGAACGTCGTTTTTCCCTCTTTCGGAAATTAGTGATGTATGTGTCCTTCATCATCGAAGCAGTAACAGCTTTGCATTTGGAGTCACATGAAAGCCGTGCTGGGAGAAAAGTGAGCTTTTATGTGGCAGAGAGGGTTTGAGAGGGGTAATAGGGAAGGTCACCAACCCTGCCAGTCACGATTAGGGGGCATTAGAGGCTTTTAGCCGAGTTAACACGCTAGTACAAGGGCCTTTTTGTCCACGGCTCCATCTGCCCGATGCCAGGGATGAAAATCAGTTCTCTCGCCATCCATTTCTACGGCCCCAGCTCAAGAAAGAGGGGTTTTGCTTTGGCCCTGGGCATTTTCATTAATTGTTTTGGATTTTACTTCAACCCTTCACCTTTTCTTTCCGCATTCGATTCCGAGCACACCATCAAAACGGTCATGAATGTAAATAAATAGCTCTATGAAAAGATCCATGCATTTGCTCTTGACTTGAGATACATTTTCCAAAAGCAGACAACTCCGGGATGGTTCCGGACCGAAGTCGGCAGCTCCGGTGCAGATCCGGCCCAGAGTCGTCTGCTGTCAGGGATATTTTTTGGCTTCTGACTATTTTGTTGCTGTTTTTTATCTAGTTTAATGTAAAAGTCAGTGAGATTGCAATTTTCGAAGCGCTTTAATTTTAGCGTGTTAAAGTGAAGTCATGCGTGGATGTTAAAGTTTTATTGTATGTATAATTACAAGCAGGGATGGGCAGTATTTCAAATACATGTATTTAAAATACGTATTTGAAATACAAAATAGTATTTTGTATTTTGTATTTTAAAGCCTTTGAAAAAAATGAAATGTAATTTGTATTTAAATACATTTAAGATGAGTATTTTTGTATTTTTAAAATACTCAAAATACTTTGAGCCATGCAGTCAACCAATCAGGGTGCTGTTTTCATGCATCAACTAGTTCAGACCAGACACCAGAGTTCAGGTAAGCAAATATATCTGTGCAGCTTTTAGTGGGTAATAATTGAAATGTTGGAGTGGGAAAAAAAGCAAGGGCGATTGAATCATTGGGTGTGATGTTGCACGACTGAGACAGAGTGTGGAACACTGACAAATAGGCCTAAACTTTTGACTTAAAGGAAAACCACCATTTTTGTATGTTTTGCTGTGTTCTTACCTCGGCTTGGACGAATGAATACATGACTATCTATTTTCAATGCATGGAGGACGAGCACTTTGTTTGCAACATTTCGACCTCAGCGCACAGGAGTGATGATGTTACTGCGCCAGAGGTTGAAGTGCTGCAAACTAGGTGCTCTTCCGCCATACAATATAGTTCTCATTTTTTATTCACTTAAAAATCACGTTTTATTTTGTGACACAATACTTACTTGTGTAACTACTCATGTAACAGTCTTTGAATAGGGAAAACATGGAAGTGTTTGGTGGCTTCTAAATTCTTCCCTGTGTAGATTCTAAGGAATAAATGGGGCTAGGCTAAATGCTAACACATTCATGACACGCTGTGCAAAGATAAAGTGCACATATTCAAAAAAGATAGGCATGTGTTCATTCGTCTGGGTTGAGGTGGGAGCATGGTGAAATATTGAAAAACTGTGGTGTTTTCCTTTAAAGGCCCTTTCACACGTGACGCGGCAAGTGGTGGAATCAGCACACAGTTGCTGATTTCTTTTTAGCTTTGTGCAGTTGAAGCCTTGTTTACACTTTTGCAATTCGCATGGCTCTACTCTACGGCGTGAACCTGCAGGCTCCTCAGTTAACCTACAAGACTTTTATGCTTGACGTGCTTTCCATTGTATAATTCTGTAAATGAAAGAGGGCGACTTGGAGCATGGCCGGACTTACCATTGGGCTTGAGTGGGCTTGAGCCCAGGGGCCCCGGCCAATAGGGGCCTCCGTGCCGGCTTGCGTTCGTTTGATTTGTTCAGTCGTTTTCATTTTTTATTTTACAGCCTATTCACCTTATTTTTCACGACAACAAGGGCGGCGCCATTTCGCTCATTTTGTCAACGTTCTTCCGGCCGCATAGACGATGAGCAGCTGAGGCCGTTACTGAAGGCGACGCGTTAAGCTTAAAAAGCTCACTCGAGTGCCTTATGTTTCTTTCTTACCAATTTTAAGCCAACTGAGGAACACCCTTATCCCAAGTAATGGTTCGACTACGATGTTCCGGTAACTTTAAACCACGCCGGGTGTTGAAAAGGTGGCCAGTTTCAGGTAAGCTATCTTAGCTAACTTTGTGCTCGTTCGCCTAAAGTTAGATTTGTGATGTCCGTTCTACAAATACACTTAAGATCAGTAACGTTAGTTTATAATATGCAACTATTTGAATGGTTTTAATTGTCCACCTATGTTTTTATATTTACGATAGTACAACGAGATATTATAGTGCATTGCATTCTTACAGTAGCCCACGTGATTCCTACAAGTTACTGAGATTTCAGATGCTAGACTGTCAGTTCATTTCTCATTCAGATATTGATAATGACCTATTAAACAACGTATTATTTAACACAAGTTAAAGGTTGTGTGTATAATGTTACTGTCTCTTTTTAATGCATCTCTCTCTTACACACTGTTCTGTTTAAGTATGGGTGCCATTTATATATTAATTCTTATGATGCAAGTTTATTTTAAATACTAACATAAAAATGTTTATGGTTATATTGTTTTCACAGATGCATTGATGTGATGCAGTGGACAACTGTGAGGATGATACAATCAACATGTTCCTAAACTGTGATGCAGAAACACAATGGGAGGATCCATCCGTCTCTGACCACAACTACACTTTAAAATCACAACTCAACCTGAAGCAACCTACATCTGATATGGGAAAACAATGGTGCAGTTTCCCTGACAGGGCTTATGCTGGTCCCAGGCTAAAATGCATATTTGAGCTACAATAATTTAAAAACACCTTTTACTGACATACCTCAACATATATGAGTGTCATTGTTTTGTCACAAGATGCGCACCCGTCTTGTTTTTTTGTAGGGTTTGTTTTAAAAACTAAAATGTCCTAATATAATTAAATCCTAGTCCTGTAAACCCTGTCCGAGAAACTGCTTCAATGTGTTGAGCTGGCACAAATGTACATATCTCTGCTGAGAAACAACCATCTTTGGTTCAGCTTTACAGAGGGTTGATATTGCATCCATTACACAGTCGCCAAGCACTTTACCAGTACATACACCAACAGCTTCCAGATAAACACTTGGGATCAGCTCCTGATGACTCCGATAAAGCTGTGTCTTAATTTATTGCAGGGTGGTCTTGCTTTACATGTTGTAAAGTTACATTAAACCTTCATATGTGATCAGATGTCATGCAGTGATATTAAACATGTACAGTGTGATCAGATGTTGTGCATTTATATTAAACCTTTACTATGTGATCAGATGTTGTGCAATTATATTAAACCTTTACTATGTGATCAGATGTTGTGCATTTATATTAAACCTTTACAATGTGATCAGATGTTACCTGCCATGCAGTTATTAAACCTTTACTATGTGATCAGATGTTGTGCAATTATATTAAACCTTTACTATGTGATCAGATGTTGTGCATTTATATTAAACCTTTACAATGTGATAAGCTGTTACCTGTCATGCAGTTATATTAAACATTTACTATGTGATCAGATGTAACCTCCCATGCAGTTATATAAACCTTTACAGTGTGATCAGATATTATCTGTAAGGAATTTCTTAAACCATATGTAAGCTTTGTAGATTCCACTTAAAAGGATTTAAGTCGCCTGATTTGAAGGAATAAGTGTTGGCAAGTTTGCAAATGAATTCTATCATGGTACCACATAAAAACGAAATAGTTATTGGACTGGCTAAGGTGCACAATTGCTTTTAAAAAGACGAAATCACTGTGTAAATATTGGTAGACATACTTTTAATAATTTTCAATGTTGCTCCATCAACTCCTGACAGGACGAGGTAATTAAATATGCCAGGTTACTTGCCGCGGCCGCTTCATATCGTCTAACCACGAGACGATTGATGGGACAATATAAGACTATCCGAGCGTCAAATGAAGTTTTAAACGTCCTCCTAATTTAAAAAATTTAAAGCAGTAGCGATATTTGTCATTTCTCAAAAGTTAAAGTGAACTACAAACAATCTTCTAACCACCAAACTAACCACCGAATGCACTGTGCCATATTAGCAGCGGAAGTCGGTTGACAAAATGCGGAAGAGCGAAGAATTAAAAAGGGGCGTGGCGGAATAAGGTGAATTGGTTGGTGCTGCATTTAATTCGTTAATATATGTCAGTCATCTTGGTGCTGAATATGACGCGCTGAGTTTACTGCTTTTGAAACCCAAAGATGCTAGTATATAGCGAATACGCGAAATGAGAGTCATGAATGAGCTTTACAGATAACGAGAAAGAGCAACGCGAAAATGAAGCGCTCAGTATGAAAAAGAGATTACTAGAGTAAGTATGGTCTTGTAACTCTGTTTTTTTTCTTGTTTGTTTGTAATCTTACGTGATACGCAGCAGGTATACGCAGTATACCCACTAGGAAAGGTCAAGGATTTCCGTATACCCATTTAAAAAAGCGTGAAAATACTTAACAGTGTGTGACAAACCTTTGACACTATCATTCATCAATAGGGCTTGGGCGCCGCGTTGCATTCTGGGACGTCGCGGCCATGTTGGTGGCCTCGCGAATGTAGACGTACAGCAAGTTGAACGAGGAGAAGCGGCGGAGTTGGGAGAATTAAAAGAAAGAAAAAATATGTTAAAATCCGGAAAAGGATGTGGAATTTACTGGGATACGTTAAACAGGGAAGCAGGGACCGGTATGTGGACAAAATCGGAACTATTAACGTTTAGGATCCATATGAAAAAAGAGTAAATAAAGAGCCTTTTAAGATAACAGCGTGGTTGTTGTGAGAGCACGATTTCACGCCAATCTGTAAGCAAAGTCACGTATGACCTAGCTTTACAAGTAGCTTAGTTAATGCAGCAGTTTTTGCTGTCAGCAGAGGGATAGCAACAGAAAGATAAATGTTGAAATGTTCCCGTATTTTGTGCGAGTAAACCGGGACAGTTCCCTTATGTTCAATGTTGACTTAAGCTATATAAATTAATATTCAGATGTTATACTTCACTGTCGTATATATAAATGTCATTTATATGTCATGTATACACATTACTGAGGGGTTGAGGTTAATGTTTGGTTTCCGATATTGAATATAACATAATGAAGTTTTCTGTAATCTGTCATTTTTAATGTAAATTACTTTTAATGTGTTACTTTATTATTAATACAGCAACGGTTTACCATGGTTGAAAAAATAACGACAAATTAATTAAATTAAGACACACAATTGAGAGAAAGTATGTCTATAAACAGAGCGCAGCATGGAGCGCAGCAGTAAAGGAGGCAACCAACATGGCCGCCACGACAAGTAATGACGTCACGACGCCCAAGCCCTATTGACATCTGAATCACTCACCATTCGCATGCTCCACTTGCTACTTTGGCGGGTTGAACCTCATATACAGTCGGCGATTTGATATTTGGTACATTTGACTTCATGCGGCACTGCGCGATCCGATCATTAGCCTATATGAAATCAAATTATCACGGCGCAAAAGTGACTGTAAAGCAGACGGGTGTATTAATGTGGTTCAACAACAGCCAAAAGAATGACATCAGAGTACCGCGAGAGCGACTCGAGAAATCACACGGGGAAGTCTGCTTTCTAATCGCTCTCGCGGTACTTTGACATCATCACCAAGCGGTCTGCGTAGCGCCAAATGAAATCCAATCTGCTCGCAGTCTGCAGCTCACACGACACTGTAACCAAACTGTGAAGGAGTGGAGCAGAGCTACGAAACATAACAAAATCCAGAGAGTTAACCACGCACATATGATTATGTCAACATTTAAATCATCAGTCCAGTTTATTACTTCATCTGGAGGTGAGAATGCACTAAATCATGGCCATGTTGATGTTCTGATGGTTTTTGATATAATCCACTAGCTAGCCTACTGACTGTAGTTTCTCTTTCAGCATGTTTGCTTGTGCTTAACAGAATCACAGTTTAAACTTCTGAAAAGTGTTCATTTTTATATATACGTTAAGGTTTTAATGTATTACGTTCATATCAGACGCAAAAATTAATGAATGATCATCTTCTCCACTTTGGTTTTTGGTGTCTAATATTACTGGTCTTGTCATAATTATTATATTACATCCTAAAATATTTTCTTTTCACTGCACCACTTAGGCTATATGCACAAAATACGCTTGTTGATTATGTTTATAACTTTAACATTCACCTTATTACACACCATATAATCAAAACATATCATTCTTTTCTTAAGCTAAGTCTAACACAATGATTTTAAATGTTGTTATGGGGTATTTTTTAATGCGCATGATTAATTTGGATTTGTGACATCCCTAAAATACATGATTTAATTTTAGACTGGGCTTATGTTCTGCTTTAGAGATATAGGGGCAGTTTCCTAATCAGGTCTTATCCTAGTCCAAGACTTAAATGCATGTTTGATCTGTCTTAATTTAAACACATCTTGCACTGATATATCTTAACATATATCATTGCCATTGTTTTGTCTCAAGACGCACACCAGTGATGTTTTTTGTAAGGTTTGTTTGTAAAAATTAATTGAATGCCCTAATATAACCTAGCAATAGGCCTAGTGCTAGATTAATCTAAACCCTGTCGGGAAACTTCCCTAAAATGTAGTTCTATGATATATTTTTTATTTTAGGTTGTTTACTGTATGTGCACTCTCAGAAGATAATTTACACAAGCTGTCACTGGGGTGGTTCCCTTTCAAATAGTACAGCTTTGTACCTAAAGAGTGCATATAATGGGTACAAATGTACCTATATCTGTACCTAAATGGTAAATATTAGGACCCATTTAAAGGGTACCGTCCCAGTGACAGCTTTTGTACCTTTTGTTCTGATAGTGTAGGGCCCAAAATTTATTCAAGCCCAGCGGCCTCCACCCTGTTAAGTCCTGCCCTGCTCGTGAGTAATTGTTCTCAAAACCATCAAAAAGCAGTGATGAGAGAAAGTAGTTTGCCGAATAATTTGTCAAACACTCATCTCGTGAGAAGTAAATACGTGGATTTCTTCACATATAAACTGTTTAGGTTGTTGGTCGACGACACATGAAAAAGTTTTTATGATGTTTTTATAAAACATCACTTTACTTGAATGGGTGTTCATAAGGCTGACATGACACGTGTCATGAATATGAAGGAGATTTTATGCACATTTATGACAACTAGAGCCCGACCGATATGCGTTTTTTGGGGCCGATGCCGATACAGATATTAGGGAGTAAAAAAAGACCGATAACGATATATCGGCCGATATTCTTTATGTGTATATTATAGTTCAGTATATACTACAGTATATTATACTAAAGTACTGTACAGAATACACTATATACTTTAACATAATATACTGTATATGAATAAATACAATGCAATGCAATGATCACTCACATATGTGGTGATCACTCACAAATGTGGTGATCCAACACTTATATTGATGTTACAAAGATATGAACTATAGGCAAGAAGTTAACAATAAACTTTATTATCCAAAATTAGTTGGATATCAGTGCACTAAACAGTAAACTTGACTTATTATAAATAACTTTAAAACACAAAGAGAACAAAATACATAAAACTTGCATCATTTGCAGTTTTGACGAGAACGTTATAAAGAGAAACGTATGAAGTCATTGATTAATATTAGCTTTACAGTAAGTTGTGTTCTTCACAAATTAGTTAGCCACTTACCGTTACGAAGACAATGCTTGACGGAGCACATACTAATGTACGCTATGTTTAATGTTGTGCACGTTTTTATAACACAAACCCAGGGTTCCGTGCAAACTTTAGACTTTTATAAAACTAAAGCGTCTTCGCTCCGCCTCTTTTATTTAGCAAGGGTGTAGAGTTGCGCAAGCTTATTGAATCAATTGCTCTGAAATGAGCATGTTACCTAAAAACACAAGCAGCAGTAATCTCATATAGTGATATATAAGTGCACGGCTGCGCGTAGTTTAAACGTGTCATTTCTCCGTCTCGCGTCATTTCTCCCGCTTGCGTTTTAACTCGCAAGTCGACAAAGAGACGGATTAAAAACACCAAATGTAAGCGGGAATGCGTCTCTCTTGTCCATTTATAATCCAATCGACCAAAGCGCGTCTTAATACCAGGTGTAAAAATGTTGTGAAGAAGACACTGCGTGACTGCTTCCATGCCACCTGAACTGAGAGACTGACTGACTGAAGGGAAGGGGGTGGGGGATTGAATGGTGTCACTACAGTGAGTGACCTGGGTCACCATTAGCAACCAGTATGGCGCACTCTGCTGGACAAACAAGTACTTACATCTTTCAAAAGCATTTAATGTGTTCTGTAACAAACGTTCATATCGGCGCATATCTGCGGCTTATACGCCGATACAGATATATCTGCGACATGCTCATATCGGCCGATAAAATCGGCAAAACGATAAATCGGTCGGGCTCTAATGACAACTGTCATTAAGTGTCATTTGTTCAATCGTCATTTTTATTGCAAAGATGACATTGTTTGGGATGTCTTTGTTGTGACAACTTGACATTAACAAGTACATCATAACTTGTCATGACAACTTGACATTAACCAAGACAACATAACTGACCACTTTTTACCAGTGATGCAAATATAATTTGTCATTAAAATGTCATTAATTGTTAATACTCTGTTAAATAGTTTTATAACAGCATCACGAATATTCTTCAGTTCATAATGTTTATTTGACCGAGTATTAATAATATTTGACATAGCATTAACACTTAATGACATTTAAATCACAGTTTAATGCAATGTTAACCCACAAAGCTAGGTAGTTTTTGGGTTTGATAATTTTTGTTTATGATTTATAACAAGTTGTGTTGTATTGGTTTATGTGTCAAGTTGTCATAACAAAGATATCACAAACAATGTCATCTTTGCATTAAGAATTACATAATTGGGTAAGTGACACTTGATGGCAGTTGTCGTGGACGTGCGTGGGATCTTCTTCATGTTCGTGACACGTGTCATATTATAATTATGAAGGTTTCATGTCAGTCTTATGAACACCCCTTCAAGTGAAGTGTTACCAAGTTTTTTTTCTAGTTTTTTAATTCCTTCAGGGCAGGGGAAAGCAAGAGGTACGTAAAATAAAATGAAAGTTTCTAAGCAGTTGCACACATCTAAATGCTTTTTGGCATTCATAAATAGACCCAGATAGATTTCAGCCTTATATGGCTACTTGCACTGAATCACCAATTTCACATGTATTTTGTGTATTTTCAAAATACAAAATACTGTATTTGTATTTAAATACATTTTTCTTCACATTATTTTGTATTTGTATTTAAATACATTTTTCGACACAGTATTTTGTATTTGTATTTGAAATACATTTCCATGTATTTATGCCCATCTCTGATTACAAGGAACATACACTCATAAATAGAAATATAAACCAGTAATGTGTGTTCTCATTATGTTGTTTTCTCTTTAGATCTCTAATGAGATCCACACACCCAAAAAATGAAAATTCTGTCATTATTTATAGTTTTTCATGCAAGACCAAAGATCCTAAACATGCTTCAATATGATGTTACTAAAATCACATCACTGAATATTAAGCTTTTCTCTAAATGACAAAGCAAAGACATGAGCTGAACACCAATGTACTCTGTTTTCATTATAATATTACAGTGAACCAGCTGTCTGCGATGAAGAGCTGGAGATCTCTGGCTGTCACAGTGTGCGTTTATGTCCTCCTCAAGTTTTTGAAGGGTGAAGGTGGATGAGTGCAAGCAACAGCATCTATTTAGGTCTACAAACACTTAACTGTCTTCCACCCCTCAGGTACTTTAGGTTTTGTCAGTTATCTACGCCAGTGGTTCTCAAACTTTTTCAGCGTGCGGCCCCCTTTGTGTACGGTGCATTCTTTCGCGCCCCCCCAAAGAAAATTTACGACAAATTTGTTCAAAAACGTAACATTTTAATTAGACGAAACATATTAAATTATACAAAGTAGTGCTGTTAGTTAATAGCTTTATTTTTTTAGGTTTAATTACACAGAATTCATGATAAATTAATGTATTTTAAAAATGTCATAAAACTGGGGCCCCCCGGCACCATCTCGCGGCCCCCAGTTTGAAAACCACTGATCTACGCAGTTGTGCCAGTTGCAACATGTGCCAGTTTTTACTTAGCAAATGTTAAAATCTAATTCTACTATTTCAGCTGGTTACCATGATTTTGTTGTTAATGTCATGTTGTTTGTGTCAGGTTGGAGACTATGTTCTCTTTGGAACCTACATAATCCAGCTCTACACTGTAAAAAGTTTGCTGTAATTTTGCAGCTGGTTGCCAGTAACTTACTGTAGAAGATAAAGTCTGAAACTGTTTCATGTTCATTTAACTTTGAACAAAATGTTGCCAGTAAATAACATAAATGTAAAATCTACAGTAAGTTACTGGCAGCTAGTTGCCAGTAATACCCATTAATACTGTAATTTCTACAGAAATTTTTTACTCTCCACTCCCCTACTGAAAAATCCAGCCAAGACCAGCATAAGCTGGTTTAAGGTGGCAGTAGCTGGTCTGAGGTGGTCCTCCCGGCCTGGCAAAGCTGGTCAAGCTGGTGAGTCAGCTGGTCTCCCAGCCTGACCAGCTAAGCCCAGCTAGACCAGCTTAAAAAGTGACCAAAACACAGCTAGACCAGCTTGCTACACCAGCAAAAACAGCTAAAACCAGCTCACCAGCTTATGCTGGTCTTAGCTAGATTTTTTAGAAGGGGTCAACTGGTTTACATATTTACATTACATTTATGCATTTGGCATACACTTTTATCTGAAGCAACTTACAGCGCACAAGCAACACATTTTTTATCAGCATGTGTGTTCGTTGGGTTTGATCCCCCATGTTTTTTACGCTGCCAATGCAATGCTCTACAACTGAGCTGTAGATACAGGATCCAGAGCTCATGTTTGTTAGGTACCAGATAGTTTTTGTTTGTTTATCCATTGACTTACTGTTTCACTGTTTTCTTTGCCCAAAATGATACAAAGTGCTTTTGTTGACATGGAGAGCATGTTTAATCTCCTAACAGAGGAGAAAGAGGTGAGTGGCCATGTTACAATCCCGTCTGATTGGACATTTGTTTTGTTTTTTGGTGTCAGGCGGTCTAAGTTATTTATTTATTTTTGGAAGCAGTAAGTGATTACTTATTGATTTATTTCCTTGGGTGCTGACTGAAGTTATTCTTGTGAAAACCGCCTTCCAAAATCACACAACCCTCCCAGTTCTTTTAGATTTTATTCATATGCTAATAATACTACTAATACCCTTATTTGATTTTTACCTTTTTAAAAGCTGATTCTTGAACTTGATAAGAGAAAGGCCTCAACGTTTTCATCATAGTTTTAATTTAATGCATTCTTGAGGTCTGTCTACTGTAATTTGATGTCTGTCCAATTCCAAGCTTTTCTACTATCTGGCTGTTTGCTCTGTCCTGAGATACCTACCCAGGAGATCTGTTTTTAACCTCTAGATTTGCCACTTCTGTAGGTGAGATGATGCAAATACAGAAGAACTGGGCTGCGTTCAGCCCCGACAAAACGTTGCACAACGTTTATTAAACAGAAACGGTGATGTGTTGAATGCCCTGTTGTGATGACACAAGAGTTGCAAGTACGGTAGCTGAAAGGCCATTCCTTGTGTTCTTTTTTAAATGTTTCTGAAGCCTGATGAAATCATTATAAATGTGTGTTTAATACTGTAAAATACCTTCGATGTTTCAGTCACTGACCTTGCCATCCAGAATGAAAGACAACATTCCAACTTGAACCCACTGAGCGAGCTGTCTCTTTAGTACCGCGTGGTTTACATACATCTTGCCGCTGATTGGGCCGACATTTCTAACACACACCAAACAAGAGAAAACGCATCTAAAACTTGTGCACACCGTTTCAATGTCGTTCAACCCCGAAACCGTAGCAAAACGTTGTGCAACGGTGCGAGCTTGAACATGCCCCAGATGTTCACAGAGGGGAGAATTAATACCAAAAAAAAATGTTTCAGTTACACTGCTGGGTGAGTCCTTATATGTCAATATGATAATGTCAATGACAAAAGTAGCTTACTATCCAATGTGTAGTGATGTTTAAACCAGCATGTACTGTAGTATGTGTGTTATGTATGTAAGCAATAAGGTACGATGGCCGTGACTTATTTACAATACAACACTAGCATTGAGTACCTTAAAATTATTACCAAACAATACAAATATTAAAACAGAAATTATGTGTCGGCACAACTTTAATGAGGTAACATCTAAAATCACTAAAAGCCTTCCCTCCTTTCTGAGCTGTATTGTTTTCATTACCTTAGAATGAGCCGTTTTTATCACTGCTCTACAGCAGGGGTCCCCAACCTTTTTTACACCACGGACCGCTTTCAGCTTAAAAAAAAATTTGCGGACCGGGGGTTGAGGGTTGGGGGGGGGGGTGCTGAGTTGCTGTTCAAACAAAGTGCTGAAAATGCTGAAAATGTATAACGTTTTAAACGGAAGACAGATCAAACAACCATGCATTGGGAAAATTAATAATGGCTTTATTTATAGTATATTTTATATAGACATGTAAAACCATATTTTGGCGGATAGTTTTTTTACTTTCATTGTTTCGGTTTGCCTGCCCATTTAGTCTTAATAATTAACGGTAAACGAACTTGGCTTGCTTCTCGAAGAGCAGCTCGAATCTTGGTTGGGCTCGAGCCCCACGTTCAAGTAACAGAACGGAAGAAAAAATACAGTGAAGGAGGAGAGATGCCAGAAGAATTGCGGCTGGGTGCGGAGGCACGGAGACTCAAGTTTACCATATAATGATGATTGACACAGGACAGTTTAGTTTCCTTTTAAACCTACGTTAAAAGTGTAGCCATTAAAATATTATTACTGCAGTAAAAGAGTTTATTTTGATCATGGTGCTACGATCTCTGGATAATTCTGAAGTTGTTTTACAGAAGAATAAAATAATTAGCCTACTTTTCAGTCATGTCACACAGTTTAACGTCTCCGCGTATTTACATGATTTGCGACGTACATTTGCAAATTATTCATTTAGTCATACCTTATTAATTCTTTGATCGATTGTGTTTTAGAAGTACTGTATGCTCAAACTCTGACAGCAATGTGATCGCCGCTGCGCTGGTAAAGAGAGACCGCGAGAAAGTGCGGCTCTGTACAAAAGTGGAAATGATTGATGTTATTTCAAGTCGGCTCTTAAGTACAAAATACCCAATTAAGCTATTATAAAAAAAATTCGGGACGTTCTTGCGACCCGGTGGCAACTTGTCCACGACCCGGTACTGGGTCGCGACCCGGTGGTTGGGGACCTCTGCTCTACAGAGCATGTTTTGTCACCATGTTGTCTCAGACGATGACATGTTTGTCCTGTGGCGGCTATCGTAGGGGTGGGTGAGCTGTGGACTGAGCCGTTGGTTGCAATCTCACCATTAGATGTTGCTAAAAAAAATCTACACAGTGGACCTTTAAGAACAAAAAATAAATTGTGTGTTTGCATGTTCTTTTGGATTTAAATACACACACATTTATGTATGTATTTAAGAAACATTTACTTTGTGTGTGTGTGGTATATATTCATTTAGATTTTGATATATTTTATAAATTTTCTAAAATACATGTATGTGTGTATTTATATATACATAATTATTAAACTCACAGTACACACGCACATATTTATGCAAATACAAACTTTTATTTTACAAGAGCCTGGTCTATCTCAATAGCCGCAGGGTACGCATACCCTACAGAACAAGTGTCTGTAACAACAGGCTGTCTGAAGTAATGTTATACCAGACCATCCAAGCTGTCACAGTAGTG
Source organism: Misgurnus anguillicaudatus (assembly GCF_027580225.2). NCBI lineage: Eukaryota > Metazoa > Chordata > Actinopteri > Cypriniformes > Cobitidae > Misgurnus > Misgurnus anguillicaudatus. Next base: position 15,061,546 of record NC_073353.2, read on the forward strand.
TAACTACACTAGTTATGTAAGTCGTAACCCTAGATCATGTAGCCTCCACTACACACATGACAAGATTCTAGGAATATGATTTACCGCTCCCTCTTATTTTCCAAGTAAACCTGCCTCCTGTAAATTAATCATATAGTGAGAGAGGCCTTAATAATGAATATTAGACTTGTAGGCTCTTAATTCAGTGTCCTGAGGGAGACGATGTCCTCTAGCATAGCTCGATGGGTGCTACAGTAGCTTCACTCATTGAGTGTTAGGGTTAGATCCACCAGGATAGAAGGTCACTTTGTATGGTGTTCAGAGCTGTCTGATGATCTGTTATCAGTTGAAATAGATTTACACTTGGTAGTCAAATGCATCTTTTGATTGTTTCCTGTGACCTCTTGATGTTGAGGACCAAAGTCCCTATAAGGGAAGTCTCAGCACTCAATAGTAATATTTGCAACGCCTCCAGGTTGTTTAGGTCATACAAAATCAAGGTTGTTTAGGTCAGTGGTTCCCAAACTTTTTCAGCGTGCGCCCCCCCTTGTGTACAGTGCATTTTTTCACAGCCCCCCGAAAGAAAATTTATGACAAAAACATATGTAATATTTTAACTAAACAAAACATAAAATTATACCTAGTAGTGCTGTTGGTTAGTTGGCTTATTTTTTTAGGTTTAATTACACAGAATTCATGATAAATGAATGTATATTATAAAATGTCATAAAACTGGGGCCCCCCTGGCACCATCTCACGGCCCCCAGTTTGAAAACCACTGGTTTAGGTCATACAAAATCAAGGTCTATTTATTTTAATGATGGAGACAGATATTTTTAAAGTTGCTAGCTAAGGTCACCATAAAACAACATATTTCCACCATAAATGTAAAGTTCATAAGCTCAATTGTGCAAATAAACTGGGTATGCGCAAAGGCTGGCAATAAAGCTCTCATAACACACGCTGTTTCTGCATATCTGATGTTAATCTTGAGTATATTACATCAGTGGTTCTCAACTCCAGTCCTCGGGACCCACTGCTCTGCACATTTTGGATGTCTCCCTTATTTAACACACCTGATTCAGATCATCAGCTCATTAGGATAGATTCCATGAACTGAACTGAGTGTGTCAGATATGAGAGACATCCAAAATGTGCAGAGCAGTGTGTCCAGAGGACTGGAGTTGAGAACCACTGTATTACATCCTTCATATCTCTAAAGAGTCTATAGTTTTATCAGATTTATAAAAGACAGATTAGCTCTAGCGATTCTTTCCAATAACTAACAAAACAATTCGGAAGGACGAATTACGAGCTGTGGGAGGAGCGAGTCACGAGCCAAGCAACACTTTATACAACACTGTTTAATATATGATTTACTACATGTTCAACCCATTTACATTATATGCACTTACTCGCCGAAGTCTTACTTACTGCATGCAACTCATGACCCGGTTGGGACTTTTCAACGAAATTCAGCGTTAAACAAACATACACGCAAAAACGTGATGCCTGTGACTTCTAGCGTCCTTGGTTCTCGCTCTCCCACTGATTGATGTGTGGCTGTGGTTTCTGGGAGAAGTGCCCATAAAAATAAATGGAAACGTACACTGAAAAAATTATTCATTCAATTAACTACATTTTTTAAGGTAAGTGGACGCAATCAATTTATTTAAACTACATTTAAACAAAAAAGATTAGAAATACAAAATAAAACAATTTTTTTTTGTTTAAATTAGCTTAAATTAATTTATTGCAACCACTTACCTTAAAAAATTGAGTAAATTGAATGAATCATTTTTTCAGTGTATGGCTTACCCCTGAAACGTCAGCTGGACCCGTATTCGAAAAAAACTTTCGGAAACTTGTACGAACCCTGATGAAGTGCATTCGACACAGAAATACTCAGAAACACCTACAACTGCTTTTTTGACACTTTGCCTATGTTTAGCATGAGGAAACAACACTTAAACTGTGTTAAAAGAAGAAAAGCATGAAATACAATTGAACCCCCCTTTAACAATCCATGATTGGCTCTTTATACTGGAAGACGGGACTTCCTTCGCTATAGGGCTTATTCGCAAACACCGGAAGTCGCTAGCCGCGGCCATCTTGTTGACATGACATCTGTCCTGCCCCTAGCCGCACGTAGATTTGAGTCGAGAGGAGCAGTAGCCTAATGGCTTAATCTCGTCTGTATTAAGAGAAGATGAGCTTGATTATTGTGGAACAATATCAAATAGACCCAATAGCCTTAAGTAAAGATCCGTCCTTATTGCCTGCCGTAACTTATCCGGATATTTATAACTATATCGTTCATACGGTATCCGCATTCATCATACAAGCACTGAAGCGCCGTTCACATTATAACTATAACGATAACTATATCATCGTCCACATCACCAAACAATACGTTTATGCTAATTCGCTCACGGCACTCGCGCAAATCACTTGCCTTTAATATTGCTTGTAATAAAAACTTTTGCAGATGTCCTCAACACGCTGCGTTTCGCGTAACTCTAAACAGTGAATCTAATAGTTTGTGTAATCTCTTACCTTTGGCATAACAGTTAGTTAATGTAATAGATTAAAAAGCATTACGTAGTCAATTTTCACAGCAACTGGAGGTAATCTAATGTTATAGAGCTCAGCAATGAGCTTCACAGTCATTTTAAGTGGCCGTGCACTTGAAGTTCAAATAGATTTTAATGCTATCAATGGTTTATCCTTCATCAGGTGGGAAAATCCCTCAGAAAGTGATCCCAATGATGTCGTTCATTGTATCTGTATCGTTATAGTTTTGGTGTGAGCTCCGCTATTCTGTTTAATATAAAACTATTTTCAAAACTATGTGAACGGCCCTTAATTCCCTACCTAGTATCAATGCCAGACCTATTATTATGTTCATATAGTTATTAATGCTAATTTAATAACTGTCTCAATTTATGGCAGCTTATTTGAAAGAGCAGTTTCAGCCACTGCTTACAGCTAACCATATGTGATCAAATTATGGGGACAGACTTTACTGTGAGGCATATATCCCTAACGTTACCTGTGGTAAAATGATGGGGACAGACTTTGCTGTTGGGAGTCTCTCCTTCACTGGTTCAACTCCTCTGTCTCCTTTCATGTTTTCTGACAGTCGGTATCGCATAAAAAGTAATTCCGGGTTTTTTTTGCTGTTATTAGAACATCCGTGTATTACACCACACACCATCGCGCGGTTTTATAAAAATTACACCGATAATACCATGCATAATACCCACGCTGCCTCGCTTGTCAATTGACAGACTGACCGTTTTATGTCAACAAAATGGCCGCCGCGAACATTGATGACGTAGATCGAAAAAGCCCTATAGAGGCCGTATTGAGTGTCACACTTTTATTCATTCTTTGCAATAGCACTGCATCGCCTTGTTAATATCTGTGAAAGAACCCTGTAGCAGGTGAACTTTGGTTGTGCTTTACATCATAGATGGACAATGTACAGCCAGCTTGTTGTCACAAAATAAATAACGACAGGGTGATCAGAACCCTGACAAAGCAGAGGGGTTTGATGAACATTATCTCACTTATTACATGGCAACCTGCCACATGAATAAAAATGTAGACATGAAATACTAAATTGATATATTTTAGTCGCACATTTATAAGAAACACAAACTTCTTGGAAAACATTTTTCCTATCGGCTTGAAGCAAAGACAAGTTCAAAGTTCAAACAAGACAAACATGCATTTGGTTTAATCATTTGTACATAAAATTTTATATTATGTATAATGCATATTTATATTACATTTATTTGTAAGTACCCAGGTGAGGCCATGTTATCAGTTATTTGGGAATAACAAACCTTTGAATGTCACTGGCCAACCAGAATCAGCATTCCAGAGTGCCATATGTTTATTGAAATCTTGTAGGTATGTGTAACGTGTGCTTTAAAGAAAGCGGAGAAAAGGTGAATCCATGTGCAGAAGGTGTTTATTATGTAAAATCCCAAAAAGGGCCAGCAAACAAATCCAATAGGGCAAATCCAAAGCATAAATCCAAAGACAGGCTAGGGTTCAGGGCAGGCAGAATAACAATCAAAATCCAAGTACAGGCACAGGTCAAAAACAGGAACAGATACAGATTAACAGGTTACAGATAAACAGGATGCAGGTAAACAGGTACAGACAGGTAACAGGCTGGCTTACTATTGTAATATTCAGCCCGGAACAGGTGAACAGGAAGTGACTTATATACAGACAGACAGGAAGTGTGAACTGTGACATGGCATGATGAATATCAAAATAAAAGTCAGAACAGAGCAGGGTATCAAAATAAAAGTCCAAAATACAAAAATACACAGAACACAAGTAAACATAGAACAAAACCATTACAGAACCCCCCCTCTAAAGGGCGACTCCCGGAGCCCAACAAACAAAACATACAGTCCAATAGAGGGTGGGCGGGCGGGCCAGGACCTCTTGGCGAAGGCAGGGCAGTTCTGGAGAGGTCCTGGGGCATATGGCCAGTATGGTCCTGGACCATGAGGCAGATGCGGGCCTGGGTCATGGGGCAGAGGCGGGCCTGGGTCATGGGGCAGGCTAGGACCTGGGTCATGGGGCAGGCTAGGACCTGGGTCATGGGGCAGGCTAGGACCTGGGTCATGGGGCAGGCTAGGACCTGGGTCATGGGGCAGGCTTGGACCTGGGTCATGGGGCAGGCTTGGACCTGGGTCATGGGGCAGGCTTGGACCTGGGTCATGGGGCAGCCGTGGCCCTGGGTCATGGGGCAGTCGAGGCCCTGCGTCATGGGGCAGGCTTGGACCTGGGTCATGGGGCAGGCTTGGACCTGGGTCATGGGGCAGGCTTGGACCTGGGTCATGGGGCAGGAATAGACCTGGAACACAGGGAAAGGAAGGGTCCGAGCACACTTCGGCCTCCGCCTTGGTGTCCTCTGCCTCCTCCCTGTGTCCGGGTACTACCCCCCCCAAAAAAAAACTTGGGAAAGCTCCCAAAGCCCAGGGTGGCGATGTCCCAGGTGGTGGACCAGATGAATCAGACAAGACAGGTGAATCGGGCAGGACAGACGAATCAGATGAGTCGGGCAGGACAGACGAATCAGATGAGTTGGGCAGGACAGACGAATCAGATGAGTCGGGCAGGACAGACGAATCAGATGAGTCGGGCAGGACAGACGAATCAGATGAGTCGGGCAGGACAGACGAATCAGATGAGTCGGGCAGGACAGACGAATCAGATGAGTCGGGCAGGACAGACGAATCAGATGAGTCGGGCAGGACAGACGAATCAGATGAGTCGGGCAGGACAGACGAATCAGATGAGTCGGGCAGGACAGACGAATCAGATGAGTCGGGCAGGACAGACGAATCAGATGAGTCGGGCAGGACAGACGAATCAGATGAGTCGGGCAGGACAGACGAATCAGATGAATCAGATGGATTAGATGAATCAGAAGAATCAGAGGAGTCGGGCGGATTAGGTGAATCAGGCAGATCAGGTGAATCAGGCGAATCAGGCAGATCAGATGAGTCGGGCAGATCAGATGAGTCGGGCAGATCAGATGAGTCGGGCAGATCAGATGAGTCGGGCAGATCAGATGAGTCGGGCAGATCAGATGAGTCGGGCAGATCAGATGAGTCGGGCAGATCAGATGAGTCGGGCAGATCAGATGAGTCGGGCAGATCAGATGAGTCGGGCAGATCAGATGAGACGGGCAGATCAGATGAGTCGGGCAGATCAGATGAGACGGGCCGATCAGATTCAGGGTCTAGAGGAACCTCGGGAACAACAGAGCAGAAGGCAGACCAGACGCACCACAGGGCTATGGCAAATTCAGGTAGTACTGAGTTAATGAGACATACCTCAGCAGTAGTCGATTCAGGCAGGGCGGCCATCTTGATGTCAGGTGCTGGGTGAATAATAGCCCTCATGAGTGCAGGTGTGGTGGTGATGATAGCTCTCTGAAGCTCAGGTGCCGGAATGGTGGTGGTTGTCTCAAAAACAGGTACAGGTGCAGAGACAGGCAGGATGGCGGCCATTTTGGGAACAGGCAGGGTGGCGGCCATTTTAGGGACAGGCAGGATGGCGGCCATTTTGGGAGCAAGCATGGTGGCGGCCATTTTGTGATCAGGCATGATTTTAACAGGTTTGGGCAGAACGGGCAGAACATGGCTAGGTGTGTGGTGAATATTCCCTGGTTCATCATCCACCACACCCACAGTGAACGGAGAACCACACAACAACAACGCAAAGTCAATATAATGTTCCAGGGACCAGGCAGACATATCATGGGGCATACATAAACGCAACCATTCGTCCAGAGCATTGTAGAAAACAGGTTTTAAAGTGTCTTCATCAAAATGTACTTGGTTACTCAATTCCAAAAAGTCACTTACATATTCCTCAATGGGCCGGTGGTTCTGACGGAGTGCTAACAGGGCAAAAACAGGTTTCATGTTGCTGGTGGGAAGTTACTAACCTTTCGCTGGATCCGGGTTATGGCTGAATATTCTGTAACAGGGTGTGCTTTAATGAAAGCGATGAGAAGGGGAATCCATGTGCAGAAGGTGTTTATTATGTAAAATCCCAAAAAGGGCCAGCAAACAAATCCAATAGGGCAAATCCAAAGCATAAATCCAAAGACAGGCTAGGGTTCAGGGCAGGCAGAATAACAATCAAAATCCAAGTACAGGCACAGGTCAAAAACAGGAACAGATACAGATTAACAGGTTACAGATAAACAGGATGCAGGTAAACAGGTACAGACAGGTAACAGGCTGGCTTACTATTGTAATATTCAGCCAGGAACAGGTGAACAGGAAGTGACTTATATACAGACAGACAGGAAGTGTGAACTGTGACATGGCATGATGAATATCAAAATAAAAGTCAGAACAGAGCAGGGTATCAAAATAAAAGTCCAAAATACAAAAATACACAGAACACAAGTAAACATAGAACAAAACCATTACAGAATGATGACAAAATTTTCAAAAACCCCAAAGCTCAAAATTTATCACATGAATAGACAAAGCAGTCATTCCTATTTACAAAGATACCTGGATTGTCCGTTGAGGATTGAGAAAGTTATGATATTTTAAATATTAGAAATTAGAGGGAAAACTTATATATTGATGTCAATGGAAGGTGTGTGACCAAAAACGCTGCTGTTTTTGCTTGTAACTTTCTCATTTGATCAGATATTTGCATGAAATTTGAACAGACAGTAGGATTTTGTTAGTTCTTTCAAATGAAATCATGCACATTTACTGTTTTAGTTGGAATGGTTATTTAGTTGGAATTAGTTTGTCATATTCAGACTCAGACCCAGATTTTAAAACGATGTTCTAATAAGTTCGGATGTTCTGACAGGACGTTCAGTCTGACAGACGTCAGTACCAAGATAAAAGATATATATTTTGTCACCCCTACCTTTCAGTTGTGCCCAGAGTCTAGCGAAAGCACACTGACTGGTTGAAAGTGACAAAAATTTTCAAACATTTGCTGTAAGAAAAAAAAACACCTCAGGACTGAAAGCACAAAATATCAAATGCTTCTGGTGGTTATTCTTTACATATTTATTGTAATATTTAGTAAAAAATACTGCAACCATGCGGTGAGAAGTGGATATTGCATGACACGCATCTTAAAGTAATTTCAAAGAAAAAGAAAAGGGCCGCACTTTGCATATAAAATGTATATTTATTGGCACAGACGCATTTCGGCTTTGCGCCTTCCTCAGTGTGCTTAAGTGAAGGAACATTACAAACTCATTCATATATCCCCACCCTTCCATACACCCACACAATCAACCAATGATAATGCAGTGTCATCCCATTCAATCATTCAAAACGATTAATACAATCATCACTTCTAATTTTTAACACATTATACACAGAATTTCATCAGAAATACACCAAAGTTGCTCAGATCAAGTGAACCAATACCAGACACGCATCTTAAAGTAACAAGCCGATTGAAACCCAGAAGTTCAACTTGCGTGCCCGCGATTTCATCATTGCTACTTCATGTTCTGTTTTCTTTATGCTGCTATTAACTCATTATATAAAACATTTGATGGTATTTTTAATGGTTTACAGAATTCATTCTAATTTAATTAAATTGTCATTTAACGTTTTGTTAACGGTAAAATGAGCTGCATGTAAGTTTTCGACTGAAATACCATATGTTCGTAAATATTTTGTTCATATACCTTTCACGGAAAACTGCTATAGCCAGTTATTCTGCTTTAAAATATGCATTATAGAAACAGCGGCTAATGATGCATTTATATAAACTCTTTCAGATATTTTAAATTAGCTGTCAATATCACATACATCAGGAAAAATATCACCGTCAGAAAAAAAATCTTCCCTAGTGTGTATGTATGCATTTTTTAAAATCTTTCCATTTGATGGTTATGCCTTTTAACCAGCGAGGTTTAAAGTGTGCAGTAGTGTAGTGGTTGAGTGACAGGTGGCACAGGTAAGCACCACATCATCTCACCATTTTCAATTCCTCCCAAATGTAGTCACAGTCCCTGATCAGATTTACCTGCCTGAAACAGATCTTATTACAAGGTTTTACTCCGGCCATTTCCATGCCCCACAATGCCCATGTGATCAGTATAACTCCCAAGCATAGATCTATTGTTTATATTAAAGTAAAATCATGTAAAAGTTGGTTTCTGGAGTTCTTACAATAGAAACATGAATATTTTGATGGATCGATTATATACTGTAGAGTTGTTGAGATAATAGGTTGGCTGAGATAGGTTGACAAGCTAGAATCTGTGGCTTGTCAGCAGGAACTGTTGTCACGCTTGTCAAACAAGTCATGCTGGCAGATACAAAGAGCTATGGACAAGTAAATTGTTGTATCACTCACTGCCTCATCTCCTACACACACACACATTCACAGGCTCTCCAGTGTCACATCCAATCCATGAGAACCAAAATCCAGCATTAAAACAACCGGCAGATGCAGGCCACACATTCCTGCTGAGTGAATGTGTTTGGAGCGCTGCGGGAAGCGTGAGGTACATCGGCGTCTACAGTCATAGGGAGTGAATGCTTTCTCACAGCACAGACATAAGGATAGATTTACTTTTATAGAGCAGCTGTCATCGGTTAAGTTTCTTATCCCTCACACAAGCTGCCAGATCGTACCCATTACATTCACTGGAACACTAGCATTTGGAGTCCTAAAGCATCTGCCGTCTTCCTCTAAATACCGCACAGTAAGAAGTATGTCGCTTGAAATTACATAACTATCCATGGATACGAAAATATTTATTTGAGTGAGATGCACTGTTTGGTTCTTAAAAGGCAGCATGAAACATGTTTGTGTGAGTGAAAGTGAAATTTTTGCGTTTTATGTTATGACATTAAGAAGTAAAAATTGTGTTGTTGACATTACGTGTGAATACTTCTTGAAAGCTTGACATCTTTTTTTATGTAAACTGTGTTGCCAATTCTTGCATTTACATGCAGGAATTTTACATGCAGGAATTTAGCAGATGCTTTTATCAAAGGTAACTTACAAAAGTGGCGAAAACAATGGAGTGATTCATCTTAGTGTGTGCGGTGATACAGTACAATACTATTTTCAGTTTACAAAGTTTACAACGTTTATTAGCAACACTACTGTACGTTTTAAAGGTGACATAACACATTGTTTCTGCCAATCTCATGTTAATCTTGAGAAGTATTGCATCCTTCATATCTCCAAAGAGTCTTTAGTTTTATCAGATTTATAAAAAACAGATACAGCTGTACCGTTTCTTTCTGAAAACAGTTGAGCTCCTGGGGGCGTGCCGTGGGCGGAGCGAGTCACAAGCATCACTGGATAATGCAGTTATCGCTGGATAACTGTTGATTCACTATACGTTCAAGTTGTATACATTTTATGCACTTATGCAGCAATTGCCAAAACATAGACAATTGATTTAATTTTACTTACCGCCTGTGGATCTGACTTATTACCGGGATCTTTTATCGCTGAGATCGCTCCATATTTCAACTTTAAACAGTCTATAAATCCCTCATCAAGCTGGGATTTGTTTTTAAAACATTCGTCAACGAAATACATGCACTGTTCTTTAAACTCTGGGTTGTTTGAGGAGCTAAACAAGGTTATATTTCCCTCACAACCAAAAGCACACTTCTTTGGCAACATTGTTGATTTTGTGATCTAAAAACGACAAATCTTTCGCGAGCAAGTCCAGTGCAGCGCTATGCAGCACTGGAGACGACCTCCGTAACCCGAATCAAGCATGTTGATAGGGGTGATCTTGCTCTCGCTCTTCTGTGCCGAATGCACTTTGCCAGGGTTCGAACAGGTTTCAGAAAGTTTTTTCGATTACAGGTCCAGCTGACGTTTCATGGGTTTCTATACGCATCACTTCTTTTTATGGGCACTTCCCCGGGAAACCCCGCCCACCCGTCAATCAGCGGGAGACACTAGAACTTACAAACATCACATCACGCGACACAGCTTTGTTTAATTTCAAAACTCAACAATGGCATGAAAGAAGAAGTGTGTTTTTGGATGTAAGGAGAAGAAAGCCAGCCTTATGGAAACAATGGATATAGTTTATTATCCAGGGTAGCAGCGGAGTTTTGCGTGTGTGTTTGATGCGCTGGATTTTCTGTCTTTCTGGACTTCTGTCTTATGTTGGAAATAGGCGCGTGCATATTATATAAATGACACAAACATGTATTGAATCATAAGTTAAACAGTGTTGTATAGTGTTGCATGTAGGGATGCACCGGTTGACCGGCCAGAGATGGGAATCGGACGATTTTTGCTCGATCGGCAACCGGACGTTTTTTTTCGTCCGAGTTTTCCGGAAATGCACAGACAACATTTTTATCAATCACAAACATGTCTTTTGTTTAAAAGCATTTCGAAATCTGTGCGCAGGACATTAAGATTGCAAGCTGCAATGTCTGTAAAGGACAAGTTAATCGCGGAGAAAGAACAGTACATTCACAGGGCTTTCAAGTCTCATGCATTCACTCCATGAAAGCAATAAGCTCCGGAACGGATCCGCTCCGAAGCCGGCAGCTCCGGTCTGGATCCGTTGCAGATCTGCCCCGGAGATAGACGCATTTCAGTCAGTTTACACACTCACACCTTGTATTTCTAAGAGACTGATAACTTTTCCTGCTATATACAATAAATGGATTCATGAGGCGCAGGGAAGTTATCTGTCGAGTTTAGCTGTCTTGAGTTTTTCTCGCGCTGTCAATCACGTGGGTGCGCGGCGCGTGCACGCATAGAGTGAAAGTTACAAGAGCAAGATCCGATAAATGCTGTAAATAAAGCAGGTTTCTCGAATATACTGCCCTCCAAAGGCTAAGTGCAGTATCTACGCAAACACTGAAACTGAGAAAAATGGCTTTAAAGTTTTTTACACCAGCCAGTCAAACATGTTACTGCAATTTTGGCACACACATTTCTCTGAAATGGGACAAAATTTAACCAGGAGACTTTGTCACAAGACACAACAGATCTCACAAAGCCCATTTTAACCCTTAACTCAATTTTGACCAAATGCGTAGTTACTGCGCTTTCGCTTTGTAGGGCAGTATAGCCAAACACCTGTTAAATTATGCTTGATTTATTAAAAAACCCTCCAACTGCTTTGCAATCAGAAGCTTTATCTTACCTGAAACTAACGTAGAGGCTTACCGAAATTAATGAAAGCACCAGAGATGTATTTCATTATTATTGCCATGTAGTACTGTAACATGTGACCTTATCTCTCTCTTAAACATGGCAAGTGCTGCAATCCTACTGTATATAATACAGATTTCATTTTAATTTTGATAGATTTGTATTTTTTAATATGTAGAGCAATTTATTTAATTAATAAGTCTTTTATCAGACTTACCAATTGTTATAATTTATATTTGTGGTGGTCAGTTATGAATAATAGGTAACATTGAACTGCTAGCAAAAACCTGAGAATTTGGTGGGGCACAGTGGCTCCTCCCCTACAGATGTTATCTCACGCCAAACTTTTAAATAAAACCTGAGAGCCCTGCATTTGCCACAACAAACTTGGTCAGACATTTAAGTTCTTCACCTGATAGAACACAATAGGTATCAAAAGTCTGTTGATAATGCAAAACAGGCAAGACCATCAACCCTCACTCAACCATCCATGTCATGGTCTCATTTAACCACTTATGTTTGTATTGAATGTAGCCTACTGCACAGTTACTGCTGTTAATTTGAGATGGTTACAGTTATTGTTTTCCATAGCCAAACCAAGTTTAGCTTGTTAAATACCAAATTATTGTTTTCCATACCCAAACCAAGTTTAGCTTGTTAAATACCAAATAAGCATATTGTTTATGTATACTTTCATTCTTTCTTGTTTGTTGCTTGATAAGAAAAAAAAATCGGATCGGAATCGGCCAATTTGCTCGTTAAGAAAATCGGTATAAAAACCGGCCAAGAAAAATCAAGATCGTGCATCCCTAGTTGCATGACTCATACTCTCTCTACTCGCGGTAATAACTCCTCCTCCATTTTTTCGTACGTTATCGGAAAGTTTTGGTAAAGGTAATTTTTCTTTTAGAAATCTGAATAAACTAAAGACTCTTTTGAAAATATAAATGATGTAATACTACTCTATAGGTTCTCCAGATTAACATCAGAAATGCAGAAACAGCGTGTGTTATGTGAGGGTTAATAAAAAAGCAACATTTCGACCCTACTGGGTCTTCTTCAGGCTTCTTCAGTAGGGTCGAAACGTTGCTTCTTTAAAAAAAAAAAACGTTAAAACAAGCAGTGTTGCGGACATTAATTTTTTTTCACTTTAATAGTTTCTTTTGTCCTGCCAGAAGGTGAGATGTGCACACAATTACTTGTTTCACATATAGCATTAGACATTACCTTGAAATGTTTTTAAATATTGTGAGAGACTTCATGGAATATCAAAATTGATTTATCACACTACATTTCCTTTTAAAGGTGCACTGTGTTGCTTCTTGACAGAAATGCAATATAATATATTAATCAGTGCTGTATGAAGACCTAAGAAAATGAACTGTATTGTTTTTATTAGCTTAGAATGAGTCATTTTTATCTACATACACCGCGGGTACATGGAAGTTGCTGACATGTTTCTACAGTAGCTCTAAATGGACAAACTGCTCCACAGAGCACATTTTGTCACTACATTGTCTCAGACAACGACATGTTTGTCCTGTGGCAGCTACCGTTGCTTTACTATGCGCTTCGAAAGGGAGTTGTGAGTGGTGGACTGAGCCGTTGGTTGCAATTGATTATCTCACAGCTAGATGCTGCTAAAAATCTACTCGCAGCACCTTCAAATAAACTAAGCGATGGTGACATTGAGCAGTAAATTTAGTATACAGTCTTGGAGTTGATTTTGATGTGACAGCTACCAATATACATCATGTTGACTAAACAGTTACACAGCAAATCCTGAGAGATTGTAGACATCAGTCAAGGATACAGACGTGCACACATTCGCACACGCTCTGTAAGCGAGAAACATCTGTTGGTCATTTTTTGTGCTCATTTTCAGGTAAGCGCTGGCACGGAAATAATAGATCAACTTTTGAATCCAAAGGCCTTTGATGGCTTGGACACCTGGATGTTATTTTCATTCTGGTGGTGGTCATTGATTCCACCTTCCTTGTGTTGTATTGACGCCCTTGTGTCTGCACACATGACACAACTCCGGTCTGTCAAATGAGGAAAGGGAAAATATGACTCATGAAATATCTGAGCAATTTCTCATTTACTTCACAGCCAATGAATGAGTGTCAGCTTACGAATGTTGTTACCGATAAAAGTTGAGCTTGCCGACAATCATAAAAACAAACAAGCGTCACAAATGCATGCAGGCAATATGGAGTGCAGAAGTAAGTAACACAGGAGTACCATAAAAGCTTTGTGAAATTTTGAATATAAAGGGCTGAACATGTTATTCTTCTAGGGGCTTTTGGTGGTGGTTTAAGTTGTTTGTAACATATTTTTCGACTAATGTAAGTGGCTGCTGAAGCTCATTAATCTCATGGATGGAAGCTGAGAGAAACTGACATACTGTAGTTACAGCTGACAGGCATTTACTATTGCTACATGCACGTCATGCATCAAACAAATGGCATTACTCACGTTTAAAGCTTGTTTCTGTCACGTAAATAATGTTCATTCTTTCAAGAAGGTTCATTTCCACACCCCTTTAAAAGCTTTTTAGTATGTGTGGTTTGCGTACTGTAGGTTATAAGGTATTATAAAAACACAATGCCCTTGGGTTCAAAAAGCTAAGACCGGCCTCAGCAGAGTTTAATTTGAGAGAGGTAGTTTAAAGTTTCTCAAGGTTTTTCATGTCGCTCTTATATGTTTGAGGTCAGTGCACATCAAGCTTATTTCTGCAATTTTTGGCAAAGATAGTGTACATTTATCTTGTTATACTTTGCTTTCTGTAATATTTATCCACCCCTGATACATTCCAATATATGTTAAATAAAGATTAATAAGGCCCCTTTAAAATTTTTAGCTAGTTCTTTAAATTATTTCTTCAAAATAAAGTTTTCTATCATCGTCAGCTGCAATATCATCCATCTCTTTTACAGCTGTAGCAATATAACACTTTGAAGCCCCTTCTTGCTGTGAGCCAGGGGTGCATCTGTCATATTCGCTATATGAAACACTTCATAAAACAAAGTTATTGATTGCGGTTGATTAACAGAAGGCAAGTGGTCACCAGAGACACAATCTGTTTTCAGCTCTTTGATTCACCGACTGGATCTCTTTGACCGTGGCATTTGTCTTCTCTTTACATAACAAACTTAATGACATGTATATGTCAGAAGGACAAGATGGAAACAGAAGATGGAAACAAAGGCAGGAATGGAGACTGAAGGAAAAAGACCCCTTGAACCTCTGTGTTTCTGAGGCGCTGGGCTTCATTGATGTTACGTCTGATTTAGTAAAGTACTGAGGAGACGAGACTAGAGTCTATAACAAGTCTGTGAAGTGTTAAGCAGAGCAGCATGTGAAGGTTCGTGTAAACAAGATGTTTTGCGTACATTTGGTCCAGGTTAGGCGCACATGGCTCGTTCCCTCCCAGCCTTTTTGTACCTTTCAAGTAAACGGTTGCAGCCCAGATTTCTGAACACATCTGGTCGGATATGCAGAACAATGCCTGCGCCCGGCGCTCATCGACTGGGTTCAATTGTAGCATGTTTTATGATTTGCGTATCGCCGGGTCGCATGAGTTTTTCTCATTTGCGAGCATCTGATATGGCCTGTTTTCTTCGACTGAGGGTCTGGAGGTGTTGCGCCTTGCGCACATGTGAAAGTGTTCAGGTAAAAACACATGACCAGTTTGTTTAGTGTCACAAACAATCATGTGCAAGTCGTAAAGTTGTTGAGGTAGAAAATTGCATAGCTAGCTTCACCGATGGGACACGAAACAGCTGAACTGTATTATAAAAACAACCTGGTTTTCGGGTTAGGAAGTCTGTAAAAATTGTTTAACTGCATTTGACGTACATATGGAAAGTTTGAATAAAGTGCAGTCGACAGGCACGTTTTTTAATAGAATAGAAACTACCAACACATTTTCATTCACGGTAATCTGTTTTTTCTTCACAACATTTTATTTAAATTTCACATAACACACGTTGTTTCTGCTAATCTCTTGTTAATCTTGAGCACCTGTAGAGTAGTATTGCATTCTTTATCTCAGAAGTCTTTTGTTTTATCAGATTTATAAACCGCTACTTTCCAAAAAAAGACAAGCTCTTGGAGCTACCGTGGGAGCGAGTCACGAGCAAGCTACACACACAAAACAAGTTATCCAGAGATAGTATGATAATATGATTCATTACATGTTTGTGTCATTTTCATTATATGCACTTACACGCCGATTGCCAACAAAACACAGACATTTGATGCAGTTTTACATACCGCCTGTGACTCATGACCTGGTTGTTTGATCACTGGGACTGTAGTACCGTAAGGATTAATTCAAAAATGATGACAACGAGAGTGCTGCAGTCATGGCTCCTTTGACTGTGTATTTACTCAGAATAAATATGATAACGTAACAAAACCTCATCATATTCAATTATATTCATTATACAGTATCAATGCACATTTATCTCACTGCTTTTTAACAAAACTTCATTACAGTATCAATACATATTTTTATCACTGCTTTTTTACCTTAGTGACCAGAAATATAAACATAAGTGACACTTTCCATTACAATAGAAAGATTAAGAAAATATAATTAGACTATTTAAACAACTCTTTATCCTCTTTACATGCTCTTTGCAAGAAAAACTGAATATTCTGAAATGAACACACATAAGCATCAAATATGCACAACATTACTATTTCCTCCTAAATTGAAACAAAACAATTAAATGGACAATAGCAATACAGCTGATATTTCAACGACATGGTCATTTCTAAAATCTGTTATATCTCACGTATTTGATATGTTTCATACAATTAAGGCACATCCAAGATTAATTAAACTACATATAATGCATAACCCACACCTGAAACAATATAATGAACTTTTTTATACTCTTAACAACCTCAATATATTATTTATAAAAGATTGCGGCGCTCGCGTTGAGGTAACATTAAACATGTGCTCAGGCCTGCTAACTCATGACACACTATCAATACAGTAACACAAACGGTTTTCAACACATTTAAATCATCCGTATTGCATTAAATAGTGTTCATTTTCACATAAAAGTGTCTTAATTTGCAACTACCTGTAAAGAAGTACCGTAAGGATTAATTAAAGAATGATGACAACGAGAGCGCTGCATCGATGGCTTCCTTGACTGTGTATTTACTCAGAATGAAGCGCATCACCTACTGAAGCGTGCGATGACGTCATCATGCAGGTACGTAAAAGGAGAATAATTAATCCCATAAATACGTTAAATTAAACAATTTTGTTTTATGTGAAGTACAAATTCAAAATTAAACACTATTCATGAATATAAGAAAAATAAAATGTAACACTTTTATAATGCGTTTAAAGGAAATGTAAACAAAGAAAATGTAAACTCTTTCAATATAATTACTTATATATTCAATATATAACACTCAATATCATCACTTATATTCAATACATTTAAAGGGAATGTAAACAAAGAAAATGTAAACTTGTTCAATAACATCACTTATATGTAAACATTGATTTTGTGTCAGCTCTTGGTTAGTATGTGCATCATGCGCATATGTAAATAAGATTGCATCAGCTATCTGCTGACTAGTTTTTATAGACCATTTCAAAAGATGTAAACAACACTGGTCCAGAAGCACTTCCTGTTTCAGTTTTTTAACACTAGATAAACGTTGGGTTAAAATACAACCAACAGAACATATAGAACTGAGTCAAAAAGTTAAACATCTTAAAGATAATGATATATGTGTGAAATAAAAAAAAGTCACAAACTAAACAGGAAGTGGTTCTGGACCAGTGTTGTTTACATCTTTTGAAATGGTCTATAGAAGCAGTAAAGGTGGTGTGTGTACATTTTAGCTGCATCTACTGGTGAGATTGCAAATTGGAACAACCAGCTCGCCTCTCAATTAAAAAAATTTAATCCTTCTAAAACAATGGTCTCAAACTCCCGGCCCGTGGGCCGTTTGTGGCCCTCTCTCCCCCTCTCTGCGGCCCATGCTTGCTGTCAAAAAATAACATAATCCGGCCCATAAAAAGATTTTTATTTACTTTACTTAGTTTTTTATTTGTTTGATTATTAATGTAAAAGTTAATTACAGTGAGATTGTATATTAGATTGAAGAATGGAGATTGCTGTCTGTCTGCTGTCTTATATTTACTTTTTACTTAGCCTATTCTCATCAGTGTGGCAACCTCTGTTCACATTTTTAAAAGTCTTTTTCTTCAGAATTGAAAGTTACTGTTGCAAATACGACCGGAAACTAATGCGAAAGTGGCGTCTCTCAGGATAAAAGTTGTATTGTAAGGGGACAGATGCTGTACTCCCATAAAGACCTGGCAAACCATTTGTGTTTCACATGGCTGCAGTAAGCTGTCTCTCACCCTCCCCAGTCTGATGTTAATTAGTTCATAAATTAAGGACATTGACTTTTTTTAAGAGCCAAATGAATGGGAAGAATGAATGGAAAGGCGGCGAATTAAGCACACTAAAAAAACAGGCAAAAAATAAACAAAAGGAAAAAACAAAAAAGAAAACTTCAAAGAGGGATCTAATTCGTCAGGCGTTTGAAGTGAATAGACCGAGGCTGGTTCCACTCGCCATATGGATTAATAGTCAACTGAACAGCCAGACCAAACACTCATTGCTCTCTGTCTCTCTCTCTCTCTCGCCCTGTCATTATCTGCACTCGGAGACAAAGATTTTCTTTAATGTGAACTAAGGCAAATTCTGAGTTTTCAGAATTCAAGTTTGTTTTAAAGAGGTTAAGGTTATGTTCAGTTTTTTTTAAAAGTGGTTGGAGTTGAAGCTATAGTTTTTTTTTTTTTTTGAGGTGGTATTAAAATTGTTGATTCTTTAAATGTTTGTCCTTTTAATGTGCTAAATATTTGTGTAGATAGATTCAAGTGTCCTACTTTAATGTCCAGAGTTACAAGTAAACTATTTGTAGGTTGAATACCGTAAAAATATCAACCAACCGCTTCACAACATTGGCTCAATCAATGACATGTGTTTGGGACGGAGCTATCTATTTGTCTTGCCAATATGAGGAGAGAGTTTAGGAAAAGATCACTAAGATAGCATCCCAAAGATGTGTCCATATACTATACCATAACTGTAAAAGTGCCACGTTTTTGTTTAAAACTGGATAAAGGTCAACTTTGGTTAATTTGGTTAAAACAACCAAGACTCAAAAAATGAGATGTTATCACTTTTATTAAGGTCTTTATTATCGTGCTGAGACTGTCTTGTTTTTGGTGTTATGACCTCATTTTCACAAGCTCTAATCTATGTCTACTTTAATAGAATATTGATTTTTCAAGACTTAAGATAAGACAGCTTAATGTTCCTTAATGTCCTTCTTCAATAGAATTGGCATTGAATTCCCAGGCTCTTTCATCTTTCTGTTTTATTTGTTACTAGATGTTTACCTTTTTCTGCTTTAACCGTTTTGTTTAAATAAATAGTTTACCTAAAAATGAAAATGTTTTAATTTAACCTTGTGTCAACCTTAATCTTTATGAAACAAAAAGTTTCTCTCTTTCTTCGAAAAAGTATGTCAGAGGTGCATGGAGATGATCTTTCTTTATAGACGCTTTCAGCAGTAACAAAATAAACAATTGGCTTTAGAACAAAGGAAACTTCTGGTAATCTTCCACAAAGAATCAATAACAACATATAGTCCTTTAAGAGTAGTTTATTTCTGATAAGAAGCAAAATAAACAACAAGTAGAATACCTTAGTTCAAATCATAGCTAAAGCATATCAAAAACTACACTGAGCTAACATTACGGTGTGAAATGAATGTATATAATGTTATTTACAAATCGGCTGCCAAACCTCCCTTCACATAGTGGGGATCACCGTCTCCTCGTCTTTAGAAAACTAAACATTTGTTATTTTGTTCCAAAGTTCAG
Source organism: Misgurnus anguillicaudatus (assembly GCF_027580225.2). Classification (NCBI taxonomy): domain Eukaryota; kingdom Metazoa; phylum Chordata; class Actinopteri; order Cypriniformes; family Cobitidae; genus Misgurnus; species Misgurnus anguillicaudatus. The sequence continues at coordinate 15,081,149 of NC_073353.2, forward strand.
TTTAGCCACTAGTCATTAAACAAACAGAGATCGAAAGTTAAGTTCCGTCCAGACGCACAACCATGACAGCGCGCATGCGTCTGATGAAACGTCTATAACCATAAAAATAGTGCTTGTGACTTGAGGCACTATGAATCAGGTGTTCAAGTGAACTTTCTGTCACAAAAAAAAGTTAAGTCATTATTAGTTGGTAACAAACTTTCATCGTAATTGGATGTGCGCTTGACCATATTCAAATTTGGCACAACTCTCTTACGACATGCATATGAATTGTTAATGTCAAACCTGTTTAGTTTTCCTACAAGCATGAATGAAAATGAAATTTAAGTATGATTGAGGGAATGATTTTTAACAGGTTTAGGCCTCAGATTAATATTGTCTATACAAAGCGATCAGATTCCTTCAGAAGACTTGGAATGTAGTGTACAAGTGGACTACATTTCAAACGTTTCCTGTTGTGTTTTACACAAGAAAGGCAGTCATATGTTTTGAACAACATGAGGATGAGTAAATGACTACATTTTTAAACAAAAGAACGCTTCAGATCCTGATTAGAGGTTCACCCTGTGGCCTCTGTTTAATTAAGGGAAAGATGGTAAACTATGTTGCCCTCAAATCTCTAGTCTTAGTGCTGGATGAAAAGCGAGGATGTGTTTCTGAATGATGCTGATTTGGAGGATCAAACTGTCTAGTTTAATTAGTCAGACTGTCATTTTCAGTAATGGAATCTCTGTGGTCTAAAATAAATGATATGTAATGCAGTTAAAAATATGTTAAACCTAAATACTGGAACATTTGATATGACAAATCATTGACTACGTTTACATGTACATCAATAATGCGATTATTCCCAATAATCAGAGTAAGGACTTAATGTTTACATGGCTAACCTCTTCACTCCAGTTTACATGCGGTTTTTATTTTTGGATTGTTTGCTAATGATTGTACTTATTATTTACATATAACCTAATACAGAGCACAAATTATGAACTTTTAATTGAATTACGTTAAATGACACGTTACTATGGACGTATTTCGTTATTCGGTGCTGTGATGAAAACAGAAATATTATGACAGTGCCTGTAACGGTTTGTATGCCGCTTTCACGTTATTTAAGCTGTTTCTGGATGAAGGCAGACTGCTGACAGTGAGTCATGTTGGCAGAGTTCAGGGAAAACTTCCTAATGTCAAGTTTATAACAAATTATTCACGTTTAAAGGGGACGAATCGTGAAAATCTGACTTTTTCCATGTTCAAGTGCTATAATTGGGTTCCCAGTGCTTCTATTAACCTAGAAAATGTGAAAAAGATCAACCCAGTAACTTAGTTTTGGAAAGCCATTCTCTGCAAGTATCTGAAAAAAATAGCTCATTGAAATTTGGCTCCCTTTGTGATGTCAAAACGGGATCTTATAATAATAATACCGCCCCTTAATCTGCACTATACAACCACTGCAATGCCATTAAGTGCAGAGATCAGCTCATTTGCATTTAAAAGAACACACCCAAAGATGCCACATTTTTGCTCACACCTACAAAGTGACAATTTTAACATGCTATAATAAATTATCTATATGCAATTTTGAGTTAAAGGGACACAAGGCATTTTTATGTTAATAAATCATCTTCGTAAGTCAGTATATGGTTAAATGACTCATTACCGAATGAATGAAGACTCTCTCGCCCGCCCCTACCGTCTGTAGGAAGAATACCCCACTTGCAAGTTCGCTGTATCCGATCCGGTGTCCTTCAGTCTCGCAAAGTCTCAGATATCGTGAGAAGCAGGATCACTTTACGACAAACAACACAGAGGCAGGCGAGCTAAACACGGCTAGGGATTGTTGCAAATGGCAGAGCCAGGGAAGAAGCATCGGAAACCCTTGACGGAAGGAAAACACAACTGGATTGGAAATAAGCTGATAAACTTGGTTCCGAGGGGGGAGGGACAACAGTTCGTTTTTACGACAGTGTGTTTGAAAGCATTTACTTTCAGACACTAGGGGGAGCTCGTAGAGAAATATTACGCAGACTTGCCTGGTTTCCCTTTAAAACTTCACGTATGTATTCTGGGGACACCAAAGATTTATTTTACATCTTAAAAAAGTCTTGTGAAATATCCCCTTTAAGGTGCATGAAAAAACACATATGCACTTCAGTCGCGTTGCATTCACACGGGGCGCCAGCGTTAACGTTTGACAAAGGGCGTGTTTGAACTGTGGCCAACAGCCAATCACAGCGGCTGCATCACATGCTTCTCTGTTCTCCGGTCTTGCACAAACGTAATTGGCTGGCTCTGCACTAGGTTATTCACATAAGGCAATCTGATTGGCTGACACACGCATTGGCGCTTGAAAAGTTGAGAAATTTTCAACTTCTGCCGCGAGCAACGGCAGTGACGCGACGCAGGCAGATCCACAATTCAGCTCGGCAACGCATGACGTCACCCCTTCAAAGTAAATGAGAAACATTAATCAGTCCCGCGATTATGCGATCCCATGATTCAATGCATAATCAGCCAAAGCCCGCATATTTATGTGGGGCCACATTTTTTCAAATACGCCGCACTTTTACTGCATAAATTGCAGATTGTCACATGCAAAATATGCGGGGCTTGCATGATTTCATAATCACTGCATTTTCGTAGCTAAAAGTCACATATGAAAAATGTTGCATTTACTTCACATGAGCGCAGCCATGTCCCCTGTTGCCCTGGGAACATTATGAAGTGACTTGATTCTGTATGAAACAGTTTTTGCAAGTTCCCGCAGTTTTTGCAAGTTCTGATAGATTTTACAAGTTCCCGCAATTTCATTACATAAAATTGCATAAATATTGAGCATATTTCATCGCATTTTTTAAGAAAATGTGCCGCAAGTTCAAGGATTTTTTGCCCGCAACAATCACAAAAAACATTTTTCTGGAAAGATTGATTAATGCTGGCGTCCAGTGTGAATGTACCATTATTAACTTTCATAGTAGAATAAAGAAATACTAAATACTACAAAAGTGCTTACCATCATTTATCAAAATATCTTCTTTTATCTGCCACAGAATAAAGAAACATATACAGGTTTATAACAACATGAGGATAAGTAAAGAATGACAGAATTAAAATTTTTGGGTAAACTATCCTTTTAAGGTAAGTCTTAGTTTAAATGGAAGCATCAGTCTGTAATGGAGCTCTCTTCATTCACATGAGGTCTTCATATATATGGTTAAAAGTGCCCAGTTTAGCTCTCCCTTAAAATGCGTGCCCATTCTAGACCTACTTTGTCTTGTCTCTGCTCCCCTTTATGCTGTCTGAAAGCCTTGATGTCGGCTGGCACTGCCTCACAGATTTTTCCAAAGCTTTGGATCTCGGCAGGGGTCTATCTCCGCACCCCTCCCAACAACAGACAGCATGTGAAGATTGTCACCCTGCTTTATAATTGGAGTTTCAGATCTTCAGAGCTTGGGACCCCTTCGTAGCCCATCAGCACCTGGCTCCTTAGCTTTCAAAGGCAATGGTGTCTTACAAACCCTCAGGTGGTGAAATACTTTAAAGTCTGCAGCCCACCTGTCCATGATTCACCTGTTGTTGTCCTTATGTAGACTACGTGGTGCTAGATTGTCTTTTAGATGTCCATGTTCATAATCGCAGAGAAACATGGATAGCATGGCACTATTAGTAAAAGATATAACACAATGGGGAAACTGTGGAAACCTCTTAGCTAACATTTTGTTTAAACGTCTTAAATTCAAGGCACGGTTGTCTGTTAACATACAGGTGAAGCCTAGGTGTAGTTCTTCAGGACACTATACATCTGTGAAAGCATTTGATATGGACACATTTCTGCAAGTGACCAGGAAGTACAAGAGGCAGCGGTGGCTGTGGACATTCACAATAAGATTTTGTCCTTTCCAGACGGTAGGAGAGTGTCAATATTTATAGCCGTTTAGACATAGTAAGTAAATAATAACCACTTTTAAGTCTAAGAAAATAATCTGTTGCATGTCATTATGAACTGGATATGACTTGAAGGTCGGTAAAAGGGGTCTGAAGATGAGTGGTGGAGAAAAGCAGAGATTCTCCATCGCTCCTAAAATCCCCTCGCATCATTTTGCTAGATGAAGTGAGTTAAAGCTCTCCTGATGGCTTACATGTGTTATTTGTTGGTATGTCCTTTCTCGACTTTACTTACAGGCCACATCAGCTTTAGACAGTCAAACAGAGTGCAATATTCAAGCTTCTTTTGCCAAAGTGTGTGCCAACCAATCTCGTCATGGCACACAGGTAAGCCTGTTTCTTTAAGTAATAAAAGTGCCATTGCATCTTGCAATGGACAATGTGATGATCAGCAGCAAATTCTTAAAGGTGTTGTGTGTAGATTTTTAGCAGCATCTAGCGGTGAGATTGTGAATTGAAACCAAAGGCTCAGTCCACAGCTCATCCCTCCCTTTCGAAAACGCATAGCGAAGCTACGGTAGCCAACACAGGACAAACATGTCATCATCTGACACCACGTAGTGACTAAAAGAGCGTGTTTGTCCGTTAAGGGCTACTGTAGAAACATGGCGGCGACTTCCATGTAAGGGGACCCGCGGTGTATGTAGGTAAAAACGGCTCATTCTAGGGTAATAAAAACATAACAGGTTATTATGTAAGGTCACAATGCTTTATGTAAGCAATAAGGTGCGAGAGGCTGTGCTGTGTCGTGGATAAGTGGCGGCTGAAGGGCGTTGTTAGGCACGACGCGAAGCGGAGTGCCTGCAACCCCTTCAGCCGTTGCTTATTCACGATGCAGCACTTGCCTCAAGTACCTTATTGCTTTTATAAAACGGTTACCACACAATATTAAAGTAAAAAAATATTAGTGCAACTTTCATGAAGTTAAATCAATAACAGCATTCCTTCTGCTAGAAAAAATAGTCCCTGACTGCGAAAAACAACATGGAAGCTCAAATAAAAACAACAAACTGTTCTCAGACTTTGTCTCATTATATGTTTATGTGTTGCTAAGGGTGTTGCTAAGGGCGCAGTGATATTAAATAGAACCGTTGGGTGAAGTGGTCATAGCAGTGTTTTATCGTGAATAAAGCACACCTATTGACCAATCAGAATCAAGGATTGGAACTAACCGTTTTATAAACAACACTGATAATAGTGTTATGTATATAATATTGAATTTCTGTCAAGAGATCCTTCTAAAAGTTACACAACTAATTTAATACAGCCTTTAATACAGATGATGTTCAGGCCTTTAGATACTGTATAGACTTGCCAGCGACTGCTTCAAACTCAAGGGTTTATCCCTGAGATAACATCATGTATTGATAAAAGCTTTTGTTGGATCATCTGAGGAAGATCTCAAGCATTAATTAGATTGATCTATTTGTCCTTAAGAGTCTTCAGAATACTAGTCCAAAGACATTAAGGTTAATGAAGGATAATCCCAACAACAGCAAGCATATGCCTCCCTAATGCAATAAAGCTGTGTGTGTTTGTGTAATACGGCTTTAAACACATTTTTATTATCGACATCTTTATCTAGCTTCAAAGAGGTTGCATTACATCATTTCATAAAACGATTCACATTTTTCTTGTAACAAAAAAATGCATACCAGCCTATACAAACCTTAAACTGCCATGACAAATATAAACACGTAAATGCTAAACATTTCTGGTTTTGTACGTCATCTGAAACCAAAGACTGTTCTAGTGCCCAAAAGCAGTAAGCAGTGGTGCAAACTTGTCATCTTTATGCGAAATTCGCAATTTTGGATCCAAAATAGGTCATTCTTGTGATTTGTCTAGATTCGATAAGTGTTCAGCGTGAACTTGAAGGGAGATGCTTTGCACTGCATTGCCAAGTCCTCTGCTTTTGTCCGACTTTAGATTTAGCCTACTTTTAAAGGGGACATTTCACAAGACTTTTTAAAGATGTCAAATAAATCTTAGAGTACTTATGTACAGTTTTAGCTCAAAATACCATATAGATAATTTATTATAGCATGTTGAAATTGCCACTTTTGTAGGTGTGAGCAAAAATGTGCCATTTTTGGGTATGTCCTTTACAATGCAAATGAGCAGATCTCTGCACTAAATGGCAGGCCGTCGTTGGATAGTTCAGATTTAGGGGCGTTATTATCCCCTTCTGACATCACAACAGACCCATTTCAATTAGCTATATTAAGACCCTAACCCCAGCATCACAGGGGCAAAAGCAAACCAAAAATGTTTGTGTGTAGTTGCACAAAATAATATGAATTAGCCACCTAGTAAAATATGGATAAATTGCCATAAGATAGCACTGGCATTGTTGTTGAACGGCAATACAAACTTTTTTATTTACAATAAATCCCACTATCCCACCAGAACACACATTTTTATAATGGAGTTATTTTGTGTTGACGTTTTGTGAGACAGGCAAACATATTTGACTCCGAATCCCCTATGTCCTCATTCCTTTCCTGTGAAACATTTCAGCACTCTGGCTCTTTCTAAGAATTTCTGCCCATCCAGCGTCATTTACTCTCCAGTGTGCTTTTTTTAGTTTTTAATGTCGTCCTCTCTGTGTCTCATTGCTCTCTTCTATAGAAAATTGTAAACACATCAGGATCATAGTCTGTGAGCTTTGATCCTGTCCAGCCTCTGAGACAGCGCCGTGGCTTTGATCTGTTTTGGGGTGGTGGTTCTTGGGTTAGCAATCAATAAAGAAGTCTCCGCTCTTTTGTTTGAAGATGAAGGGCAGCTGGAAGATGACCTGCACAAGGCTTTGGGTGTGAATTAAAGAAGGCGTGTGTGTGCATGGATTAGATTAAGGGGATCTTATGCTGGTACTGCTTTAAATTAGGAAATGCATTTACAGTACAGTTGTGTTCTGCTTAGTGAAGAGACTACAAACAAGGATTATGTTTTGATGTGATGCACTAATAAAAATAGGCTTTCATGGCATCTGTTTCCTGTCTGGGTCACAGCCCATAAAGCTGTAGTGTCATTTTTTGTGTGTTTCTCCCCTATATTTTATTTTAATAAATAGACACAACTACCGTAAGACGAGTTTCAAAATTTTCTACACAGTGCAAACAACGTATGGAAAGGGGGCAAGGCGTTTCACAACCTAGGTGCCACAGCTTGAAACGAACGGTCCCCTCTTGTTTTAAAATATGTATGGGGGGCAACTAAATATCTCTGATCTGTTGATCTCACACTATGTGAGGGTGAAAGGGGGCAGAGATGTAAGGGGGCGCCTGTCCTTGTAGGGCTCTGAAAGCTGGAACCAAAATTGTGAAATGTATTCTAAATTGCACTGGTAGCCAGTGGAGTGAAGCTAAGACAGGAGTGATATGAGCCCTTTTACTTGTATGGGTTAAAAGCCTAGCAGCGGAATTCTGGACTGTCTGAAGCCCAGGTCCTTCTTATTAAAGCAAATAAAAAGACTATTACAATAGTCTAATCGAGACAAAATAAATACATTAATTATCATCTCCAGCTCTGCCTTTGATACCAGAGCTCTTATCTTAGAAATGTTTCTTAATTGAAAGAAACAGTTTTTAATGAGTTGCTTCGAGTGTTTCTCCAGACACATGGTTTCATCAAAAACAACACCTAAGCTCCTGAGACTCGGTTGTACGGACGAGCCTAGGTCACCGAGATGTTGTTTTATCAGAGGGATGCTCTGCTCAGGGGGCAATGATTAAAGTTTCCGTTTTAGCTGAGTTCAACATTAAAAATTGTCATTAAGCCATTGCTTGATCGCACTCAGACAGTTGATTAAAGATGACAGTTTAAATAACTCAGTAGGCTTAAAAGAAAAGTATAACTGAGTGTCATCTGCATACAAATGATGAGAGACATCCTTAAACTGGCTGATTAAATGTCCTAGAGGAAGCGTATACAAAAGAAAAAGAATCGGTCCCAGGATAGAACCCTGAGGGACACCACTCAATAAGCCTGCAGTATCTGACATAGTCTGATTTATAAAAACACTAAAACTTCTACCGGTAAAATAAGATGTAAACCATTTTAAAGCCGATCTTGATATCCCTAATAGATCCTGAAGTTTATCAATCAAGATATTGTGGTCAATGGTGTCAAATGCTGATGTAAGGTCCAAGGTTCTGCTTCCCAGAATCTGCTGACATCAAAATATCGCTTGAAACTTTAACTAGAGCAATTTCCATAGAATGTTTTTACGAAAACCTGACTGATATTTATCAAAAATATCATTTATCTCTAGGAAAGTGGTAAGCTGCTCTGCTACCACTTTCTTTAGAATCTTAGCCATAAATGGGAGATGAGATGAAGAGTTTCGTTGCAAAACGAGATAAATAAATTTTTTAACATTTTTGTCAAAACATGTTTATTATTATGTTATCATGTTATTATTTTGTTTTATGGTGCTACTTAGCTGTATTTTTAAAGTTATGAATGTTTAAATCAAAACAAACCAACTGCAGTTGCATTGAAATTAATTGGAATGCACAACCAAAAAACGAGATTTCTGAACAATTAAAAAAAAAAACTGTGTTTATCTCGTTTTGCAACGAAACTCTTCAGATATAGGCCTGTAATTAATAGGTTGCAATGGGTCTAAACTGGGCTTTTTAAGACCAGGTTCAACAGTAGCATGTTTAAAAAAATTAGGAACCAAACCAGTTAGAAGAAAATATATATTGGATATATTATATCCCAAAAAATTTGAAGAACAGCAATAAATATATGCTTAAGCCACCCCTATTACACATCTTTATATCTCTGAAGAGTCTTTAGTTTTGCATATTATTTTCATTTTCAGAATGTTTTTTATTCTCATTTTATATTTTTGTTTGTTTCTTGAAAGTTTGCATTCATTTTTATTGGCACAAAAAAATCCATATTTCTTTATGGTTACTATTAAAGGTCAACTTGGTAAAACTTATTGAATTTTTTTTATAAGCTCTATACTATATTAGAAACAACCCATTTAGGAAACAGCAATATTTATTGTCTTAAAAACATTATCGGCCAATGCCAATAATAAAAGAATTCCAAATATGGCGGTTTTTTGGGGTATCACTGGTTAATCTGCTAGAGGCTGACTTTAATACTGCACTGAACTTCCAATTACGTTGGGACCAACTGGGGAAAGTATTTGCAAAAATGGCAAAGCAAAGTGTGTTAGACACACATACTGCTGTATGCTTTGTTATGCACTGTAAGTTGCTTTGGATAAAAGCATCTGCCAAATGCATCAATTTAAATGTAGTTCAGAAAAAATATCTAGATTTTGATATTTGGGTATTTATTGCATTAAAAGTTCTACATATAACTTTTAGATGACCACTGCATATGTTTGTGTTCTCTGATTATCCACCATCATCGGCTTCAACCAGATTCTCGTTCTTTAAGACAGAACGCAGAACAAGGAAGGTCAGTGTGTGTGGAGAGAGAAAGCCCTACTGTAAAGAAATCAAAAGCCACGACCTGTAAGGTCTTTCTCCTTCAAAATGACCAATATCCTGACCTTTACAAATGTGGAAATGTGATACCCCTCTCTATCCTGATTAAAATTCCTTGGTTCAGCAAATAGTGAATCACAGGAGACGTGTTTGGACAGACAGGGTCTTCTTCATCCTTAAGAAACCTAAGAACTGTGAGCGTGTGTGTCCCAGAGGCAGTGCTCTTCTTATCAGTAGATCTGTAGTCTTAACCTTAGGGCTGTCTGAGTGTATCTTAATTTTCCCAGAGACAGGATATAGTCTCAGCGTACGAGCCGTCCACACCCTGCCTGATCCCCCTGTCCTGTCTCGCTGCAGGCCCTCAGGTGGTACACACAGTTCCTCCTTTAAACCTAACACACACACTCAGTGTCTCACTAATGGACTTCTCTATTCATCCTGACCGTTCAGCCTCGGTGTTAACCCCATGCTCACTGTCCGTCTCTTTGACCCTTTGATATATGAGCTATGGCAACAGAGCATCCGCTACACACACTTAGGCACACACAGCCATCAGGGATGTAACTCCACACCTGGCACATTCAACCCTGACTGACACTGCGATGTAAACACAACCCATACAAGGCTTTAACCCATAGGAACGTCGTATCAGAATACACATGTGCACAGGAAGAGACTGAGGTGGGAACATCCAGTCGGGGAGATGAGGAGTTAATGCTTTAGGTGGACCTTGTGTCATCTCCAGCCTTGTCTGATGTAGCTGGCCTTTTTTTAGACCACTTCCTAAAAAAAAAGAAAAGATGTCTGCAGAATGTCTGGAAAATGTTCGGAGGATTAGTACAGGCCCTTTTTATTAATTTATACAGGAAGTCTTTGACTTTATAGTTGTGGCTTTTTGTTGCAGATTTAGTGAAAGCATCCAGAGCTCTTTCATTCTGTTCCAAGTCTTAGAGAGCTTCCACAAATGGTTGACTTGTTCGGGGTCCCAAACTTTTTTAATCCAGGACCCATCCAGACAGGTGTAATCTACCTCAAGAACCATACATTTTTGGAGATATATGGGAAAAAGTCACATTTATTTCCTTTTAGTAGAGTAGTTGGTAAAACACTACGGTTGTATTTGTTAACATTAGTTAAAGGCAGGGTCCATGATCTCTGAAAGCCAATGTTGACGTTTGAAATCACCTAAACAAACATGCCCCTACCCCAATAAAATCTCTTGATAGACCCGCCCGACACATACGCAGTCCAGGCAACGATGTCAGTAAGTAGACACATACCTTACTGCTGATTGGCTACAAGTTACTTTTGGTAGTCGGCCCGACTCCCTTTTCCAAATTGTTTGTTCAGAAATCGTGCACTCTGCCTTTAATGCACTAGCTATAATGAACTTACAAAGAACTTTCAGCATTTACCAATATATATTTTTAAAAATCAGAAGTGGTAATCAGTTAATGCACAGTGAATTGCATTATACATTTTATCATTGTGTTTTCCTTGGGTTTGAACTCACCTTATTTGCTCTGCTAACGCAATGCTCTACCACTCAGCTATAGGAGCACTAGCACATGACTAGTTAATTAGCAAAGCTGTTTTATTTGTTTTTTAGTTAGAGTATAACAGTTTGATTAACCTTGGTGTACCATAGCTGTTAGACAATTGTACTTGATGCAACTTGATTTACCTTCTTTATTTTGTAGCATAACCACCACATTCAACCCAAATTCATAAAGACTGATCTTTAGTGGCCATAGCATTCCTGTGTAGTTTCTGTCAAGCGTGAATTTGCTTCTAAAATGGAGATGCTCCCTTAAAAGACAGCTCTCTACCTCACTAGACCAGATTAACACAGATATTGTCTTTACTGAAACAATGACATAAACAAACATCACTTTATATTTTGAGTTTTGGACATATACTTAAAAAATCTTAGTTCATTTAACTTTAAAGCATAAAAAATTAATTCAACTAAAACATTTAAGTTAAATGAACTTAAAATTATCAGTACATGTTGTAAGAAATACCTATATTCTTTGTGCCTGAATATTTTGATTATAGATTATATTTAGAATAAGCACTGATAAAAACGTTAATATTTTTTAATTAAATGTTATATTGTTTTATTGTAAGTGATAATTTTGTGAAGTCACCGTTCAGGTGATCAGTGTTAACTTACATGAACCCTGTTCACATTTAATTGTAGTTTTTCTTGTTTGTTTCTGTAAAGAATCAAGTTTATTCGATGACTGATTTATAGTTCCATTTATAACCCTAAAGCAATATAAATTAATTAAAAGTTAAAGTCAGTTAACTGTTGGACTGTCAGGATCCCAAATGTTATTAAGGGTACACTCTAAAAAAACAAACGGTGCTATATAGAACCAAAACTGTTGCTTTGGATCGTAATCATAGAAGAACCGTTTTTAGTGCCATATAGCACCGGTGAAGCACCAGTGAAGCACCTGTGTAGAACCATATAGGTGCCATATAGAACCACTATAGCACCAAATAGTTTCCCTCCTGTTTCCTAATTATGTATGATTAGTTTCCTCACCTGTTTGTCATTGTCCCCTAATTAGTTTCCCTATTTATATGCCATTGTGTCTCTTGTCTTTGCCGGATCATTGTGTTTGTATGTTGTCAGGAGTCTGTCTAGTTTTGTCATGCCTGTTATTATTTCATTCTTGCCTTGTTTACCTCCTCGAGGGAGTTTTTGTTCATTAATAAAAGTCTTTTGAGTTGAGAGCTGTCTGCACTTGGGTTCATCCTCCACCATCCCTGACATGGACAGAGCAATTGATATTACAAATTATTTCAACTTAAATCAATTTAAGATTGTTATATAAGTTATATAAACTTTGCTGAATTTTATTGGAATTACTAATTTTAGGTTAAATGTACTCTTAAAATTAGTTTACATTATGTAATTTTTTAGAGCAACAATTTTCCTCCAATTTTTATATAAATTTAACTTGTCCAGGTTTACAGTGTATATGTAGGCAGCAAGCAGCTCACTTAGTTTAAGAACGTGACTTTAAATTCTTTTTGGTGTCCCTGAGCTTCCCAAATGTGTATGCTTCACTTTTTCCATCATACAACCAAGTAATTAATGCCTTGGCGAACTTGACCCTAAACCGACCCGCCCAACACTTTGAGACAATTTGAGAGAAAGCAAAGAGAGATGGTCCTGACAGTTTCATTGCCCTTAAGTGATTTCTGGAACTGAAGGGAGGCGTTCATTTGGTTTCTTTTACCCGCTGTGAGTAACACATATTTCCTAAACTGATTTTAAAGCTTACGTTTTATTAATATTTTTCAAGTCACCTACTAAATTCATGTTACTTCTTTGCAACCTTATTTTATAGTTTGGTTTACATAAAATGCATTCAGGAGCAATTAAAGTTTTTTACCTGAAAGCAGGACTTCATTTCCCACAGCCTCATACTGAGTGATGTCATTTCTCCCATGTGTTGTTTTTTTTATAAGTGGTTGTTTTCTCTTCACATTTTTTCTCTGTGTTTTAGGCATGAGGAGCTGCTTGCCATGGGTGGCCTGTACTCAGCCATTTGGCTAAAACCACAGCAAAACCCAGAGTCTGAGATCTCCGCTGAAGAGCAGCAGAGTGACTGAAGATGATGGAGCAATGATGATTTATTCAATGATGGATGAAATGGGTCAAGGGGAGTTTCAAAGATGCAGCTTGAACAATTGTAATGAATTAATGCTTCACAAAGATGTCACCGAAGTTTAATACATCAGTGAAATAGTTTGGTTGTGCTACCAACCTCTAAGCAAGCAATAACTAAGGAAACAGCATAAGTATGCTGTGTTCATTCATTTATGTTTTGAATATCCTCGCTTCCTCTGGTCACTTCATTTGTTTACACTTACACTTAGTGAATTTCTGTCGGCCCAGGAAACATGCAATGTATAAAAGTTTATTGTATTACAGGTGATAGCTTAGTAGTTCATTACAATAATCTGAAAAATGCTGTGTTGTTTTTAACCCATGGTTGTTTAAAAAAATTGATATTTTTTAGATTTATTTGTAAAGTAACAGTTGGGTTTGTCTTATTTTACCCAACCACTGGTTAAAAACAACTTAATTTTTTTTTATAGTTTAGCATGTACACTGTAAAAAGTGTTTACATATACACTATAAGTGTTATAACCATGTCAAAGCACTTTACTTATTTGGATACTCATGAAACACATGGAGAACATTTTAGGATGTTTTTTGTCTTGACTATGCGCAATGTACAAGTTAGAAAGATGAATGACATTTTAAAAGTTTTAATGGGAGACACATGCTTCACATTTACATTAAATGCCAAAGGAAAGTAATACAGTAAAGACTTTTCTTAATGACAACGTTAGCTGGTTGTTCTGTACAAGAACAAAAACTATAAACCATGTTTTGCATTTTCATTTTATATGTGCTGGTTGGTCAAGTATGTAAACCTTAAAATAAAGTCTGTAAATAAATACAATCCTTACAAAAGTTAATTTATTTAGATTATTTACATCTTTTCACTCAAAGCTATGGTTAAACACAAGGAAAGATGATCCTTAATACAATAAAATTAATTCATTAAGAACATGACACAGATATTTACAGAATAACAAACATTTATGATCTATACAAAGACAGATATTTATCTAATAGACGTAGACTTAAAATTAATTATTGATTGAAAATGCACTGCTAATGCCGGTTGTGGCTAGAAGGGATACAGCAATAGCCCAAATCTTCTTAAATATCGCTGGATGAGTGCTGTTTTCATTCTAATCTTACTCCCAAACTCTAAACCCAGCATCTGGTTAGCTGTATCCCATCTATCCAGAACTGGCAATGCCCATTTACATCAATACTATAGAAACAGCAGAAAACAGTGGGAGTCCAGAGTGAATTGTGGACCACCGACTGTTTTTTAAGAATAACTCCTGCCCCAAAATCAACATTTAGTGATTATTTACTCACCTCATATTATCCAAGACGTTTATGTCTTTCTTCAGCTGAGATATATTAAATAATACCCTGGTCATTCCTTGCTTTATAATGGCATTGACTTGAGTTCAACGTTTCGAGTAGAGATTAACCGATACAAAATGTATCTTTCGATACTGATAACCAATTATTAGAAGTGATATCTGTCGATAGTTTTAGCTTTTACTCTTTCTTTTAAACTGATGATGATTAATGACACAATTATATAAGAAAAGCTAATTTTTTAATTCGACAACTTGTTTCAAAGTTTTTTTTATAAACAAACTTGTTAGTCAAATTAACATTATTCTAAATTCTCAATGTTAAAATAGTACTTCTTGAGTTTTATGAATTCAATAACATTCAGTTAATTGCATTAATTGCTTGATTGAACTTCAAGATGGTGATGTTTTTAACACTTTTTTTACACAGCACAATTTGATGCACTTCTTGCCCCCTTTTACCTGACAAAAATAATCTGCAGATTATTTCTCAACTATCTAAATAAATTCCTTTTACCGACCGACCATTGCCCGATATATCGGTGCATCTCTAGGTTCAATGCTCTAAAAAGCGCATCCATCCATCATAAAAGTAATCCATATGAATCCAGTTAGTTAAGACATGTCTTCTGAAGCGAAACGATAGGTTTGTGAGAAAAAAAAATATTCATATTTTGACTTTTTAGCAATTATAACGCGTATGTAATGTAAATGGACAATTACGGGCCTAGATTCAAATATGGAGGCACCTAAAAAAATTAACTTGAAATCTCATTGGTTCACGAGATGCAAGGGATGCACAATTAATTAAAAAACTAATCAGGATTACAATTACAGGTGAAACAATTACATAATCACTGTGCGTTTCGACAGTATGTTTGGACACCAAATACAGCGGTGAATCAAAGATTTTAAAAAATGGATAAGTTGACGTCTCCTTTAGCCATTCGTTTTGATTTTTTTTTACTAATAACATAACTCTTATTATAGTTTTTTGTGATTTATGTTGTATTATTTCGTTTTGGATGTTTAGAATTTACCATGCTGCTGCTTCATACATTTTAAACCATCAATGTATTATCTATTAATCACCAACAATAATCGCAATTACAATATCAAGGCGAGTAATCGACAATAAGGAATTTTTGTCATAATCGTGCAGCCCAGCCCAGTCTCCTGAAGATGCGCACAAATAGCACGAAGTGCAAAACTCGCGCAACACATACGCCAAACTCCACCCCGGTGCGCATACGATACGCAAGTCCCTCCCATTCACCCAAACGGTGCATCTTTTTTTGTCGTTTTATTTATTGGTTTCTCAACTTTTTTGCCCTTTTTTTCCATTTTCGCTTGGGTTTAGGGTTAGAACAACTTTTTGTTATATAAAAAAGACATCCTAACCCAAACCCCAACTCTAACCCCAACTCCAAGCGGCCATGGCTTAAATATGGACAAAAACATGGAGAAACCTGTATATTAAATAACCTCATTAAGCAAATCTAAAATCTAACACTAAACCCAAGCGAAAATGTTTTAAAAAACAGAAAAAACTGAGAAACCAATAAACAAAACGACAAAAAAAGATGCCCCATTCAAGCGAATGGGGAGGACTTGCGTATGCACGCCAAAGTGGAATTTGGCGTATGTATTGCACGAGTTTTACACTTCGTGCCATTCATACGCATCCTCAGGAGACTGGTTAGTGCAGCCCTACCCCTATAATGTGAATGCTATTACAAAGTGAGGATAATATTTACTATTAAATATTGAAATAGCTGTGTTTGAGTGAAGAAAAACATCTTGGATGATATGGGGGGAGAAAATGAGTAAATATTCATTTTGGGGGTGGAGTTGACCTTTAATTTTGAGAATTATAAAAAGGTCTCACGAGTAGATGCACTGTGAAAATATACTGTCTGCAATTTATGAACAATGTGTATGAATTTCCATAGGATCTACTTAGACTGTGGTATATAGCTTGAAATATCTTCTCAACACTCACCATTTTCTGTTAGTGGTGTTTAAAAGGTTTTGGAGATATGGGTGGTTAGTACAGAGAAGAATGGTGGAGTCAGAGTTCTTACTTAAAGGAACACGCCCACATTTTGGGAATTTAGCTTATTCACCGTATCCCCCAGAGTTAGATAAGTCCATACATACCTCTCTCGTCTCCGTGCGTGCTGTGGCTCTGTCTGGCGCGGCCCCCGCTAGCTTAGCTTAGCACAAAGACTGGAAATGCATGGCTCCAGCTAGTATACTGCTCCCAATAAGTGACAAAATAACGCGATCATTTTCCTATTTATGTGTTGTGATTTGTATAGTCAAACCGTGTACAAATAACAAGGTGATATGAGACACAGCGATCTTTTAACAGTATACATACTGAGAACTATATTCTCTGAAGACGAAGCACTGCCGCATGGGCGGAGTGATTTGCACAACTCTGACCGAATTCTCTGCTCCTCACCAGGGGCTTCTCGTGTGCTGCGAGCGGATCGCTCCGCCCATGCGGCGGTGCTTCGTCTTCGGAGAGTGTGGTTCTCAGTATGTGTACTGTTGGGGGATCGCTGTGTCTCGTGTCACCTTGTTGTTTGTGCACGGTTTGACTGTACAAATCACAACACATAAATAGGAAAATGATCGCGTTATTTTGTCACTTATTGGGAGCAGTATACTAGCTGGAGCCATGCATTTCCAGTCTTTGTGCTAAGCTAAGCTAGCGGGGGCTGCGTCAGACAGAGTTACAGCACGCACGGAGATGAGAGAGGTATGTATGGACTTATCTAACTCTGGGGGATACGGTGAATAAGCTAAATTCCCAAAATGTGGGCGTGTTCCTTTAAATACATGCTTGCGAAGCCCAGTGTCTGCCAAAATCCATTCATGAATGAACATTTTTCATTATTAAATCATCCCTTATTGAGCTAAAAGAGGGATGCGGTGATTTGTCCTGAAATGTTAAAGTAAGTGTGAGTTGTGTTTCAGAGTGGCGTTTTCACCGTTGTTCAGTTCCAGCCGTGCCCTGTGCATTGACCCATGGAGGAGCACTCGTAACGGAGCGCTCTTGTCCCTGAGCTGAACCCCCATAGCAGGCAAGAGTGGGGAGAGGACAGCATGGGACACGCCACAGGGGACACCCACTGCGGAGAACCTAGCAAGAGAACCGAGGTTCAACATGAGGACATGACAGACGTTTCGGTCTCTTTCTGTTCTGCATTGCTTGCTCTTCTTTCAGTCTCCCATTACACAGTCTGTGCTCCTCAACAGCTTGTCTGTGTGCATTAGCGGGTAGATTGGAGGAGTGTTTTGAGGGGTTTATGAATTGTACTTGTAGTTCCTAGAGTGTTCCACTTTCTTTAGGAGGAAGTACTCCGTAACTGGGATGTCTGAAGTGTCGGTTACTGGAAAATGATAGAGGTGGTTGTAGTCCATGTAATGGAAGGGATTCTTTTAATTCCTGCTGATGTTGGATTTGGGTCGTTTTTGGTACCACAGAGCTGTGGGTAAATTCTGACATCCCATGTATTCCTTCCTGACCTCGGCCTCTGTGAGGGGGGGTGTAGAGTTACACGGAGCGCCGGCCAGAGTCACGTTCAGCAGGCCCAGAGCAGCATCACCGAGTCGAGGTATCACAGAACTCTGGTGTTAGATAAGGAGAGAATATTTTTTTCTAAATTAGTGGGGTTTCCATCCAAAATTTCCAAAAAAGAATGCCAATTAGGTGTGTTTACATCAAGTTGTTCGAGTGAATGACGGTCGTATTGGTAACCTAGTAACCAACAGTAAATAAAACAAGGCACTATTAGATAATGGAAACAGGACTGCATTTAGTTACAATTTGGCAAGTTATACATTTATTAGCAGTGCAGCTTGTAATTGCTAAACTAAATGCTGTGCACAGAAGAAGAAATGTCGAATTTTTGATGCAGGCACCAGCAGCAAGGGCATTGCGGTGACATTGAGCTCCATATATGGTAAAGACAACGACAGCGGAAACAGCTAGTTGGTCAGTCTCGATGGTTTAATGTTCGCCACATCAAAATTTATTCGCCAAATGCTTTGCTATCTCTTAATACTCGGATTTACGATGTCATGCGAGCGTAAACATTTTTTGCAAATTAAGGGATTTTTATTAGAAATTTGGTTTCCATCACTCGTTTCTTATGCGATACTTCAAAATTCACATACAACCGGGGTGATGGAAACCGAGCTGTTGTCAGTGTGGCATCTCAGTGTTGGACCTCACTGGGTACTTAGAAATGAAAGTCTTCAATAACCTCTCTGTCATCTCAACAGCTATGATTCAAGTGATGATTGCAGCCCAGTCTCACGAAATTACATACCTGTAGTCACATACATTTTTTTTCATAATACTGTCACAAATTTCCGCGTATTTTCGTGACCGTATCACTAATTTTTGTTTACGTGTCATTGTCACGTATTGGTTACTCAACTGTTTTGTCCTATTTTCTTACCATTGTCACTTCGGTTAAAGCTTAAATTTACATAAAATTACATCCTTACCCAACTCTAACCCTAATGCCAGGCGACAATGGTTTAAAAATCAGAAAATATAAAAAATAAATCAGAAAAAATTGTATAAACCAATACTTAAAATGACATCCTAACGCAAATATCAAATCTAACCCTAAACCGAAGCAACAATAGTTTGAAAATAGGAAAAAGCAGTTGAGTAACCAATACGTGACAATGTCACGTAAACACGCGATACGGTCACGAAAAAACTCAGAAATTCGTGACAGTATCACAAAAAAAAAAATCTAAAATGTACGTGACTATAGACGCTTTCAGCAGTAACAACATAAACAAGCGTCTTTGATGGTCAACGTGTAACTTCCAGTAAACTCCGTTAAGCTTAAATAACAACAAAGTCCTTTTAAAGTAGTTTATTTATATAAACAAGCAAAATAAACAACACGTAGATTACCTAGAAAACCAAAACATTTGTCAAACCATTAAACAAACAGAAACCGGAAGTAAAGTTCGGACCAAATCGCGTCATCGCATGTGCGTCCGTAATTTCGTGAGACTGGGTTATGATTGACGGCTGATAATTGGATATAACTTAAAAAACCTCTTACCTTACTGAAGTGGTCTATGACACACTGCGACGGATGCAAAGAGGCCCAAAACTCAGCTGTGTCCACCCAGGGCAGCCCATTCAGCAGCACCACATTGAGGTGTTTGAGAGATCCCATCAGTCTTTTACTGAGGGCTCCACTGTAACTCTGCTCCACAAACAGCAGCACACGACTGGCTCTGCACCCCGCCAGATCTGCCAGAAGTTCCCCTACAGAGTAACGCTCCTTTAGATCCGCCTGGAGAAACAAAACAGGATTTCTCTTATATCATATACTGCTTGTTTGTCAAATTTGATAGATTTTTCACTTTACAATAAGTTTGTATTTGTTAACATTAGTATACATAAGGACGAGTAAATTATGAGGATTTTTATTTTTGGATAAACTATCCCTTTAAGCACAATAAAGTAAAATACTCTGGCTTATGTAATTACAATGAAATACTATTGATAATAATTTAATGCTAAAATCTTTTGTGCCATTATTTGGTAAATAAAATAATTTTGTACTCTAGTGTGACTATTATCTGTTTACAAAACTTAGCAGTTGTTAAAATGAGCAGTCTTCACTTTAAGAAGCACAGCTTTCCTTTGGGAAGCAGAGCGTCTGCGGGCTCTGATCTTGTGTGGTCCTTGTCTCTCAAGCCTCTCTTTGTCACTACATCCCTGTCTGGGGATCAGGTTGTGTCCTTTGTCCCTAGAGAGTCTGTGGCCATTGTCACGAAAGGGTGGGCTTTACTTTGTGTTCTGCGCCTTTTCTATTTGCTCCCATCTAAACATATGGTCAGGATTACTGACCACCTTTTGCATGTATGGTGGGATTTTGGCAAAACAACATGAGTGTACTTATTAAAGTCAATATAATTGATTATGTTCAAGGTTTCTGGAATGACTGTATTAATGATAGATGAAAGAAGGCTAATACTCTGTTGTAAGTTAATAAAAGAACCTGTCTGTGGTTTTTATTAGATTGTCGGCTTAAGATTCTGCTTGCCTTGTTTCTCCATGAAATGTAATTTAATCTCTCCAGTCTTTCTTGTTAGGAAATGAGTACAGTCTGCATTAAGCAAGAAGCCTCTGTAAAAATATTTCTGCACAGATGGCATTCTCATTAGCAGCATTAAAAATACACTTTACTGTATAAGCGCTTTCACTTCCATACATGAGAATTAAGGGGTCATGGAGCTAACACCAAAGAGTAAAACGATTCCAAGAAATGAAACACAATGGATAGATGTGAGTTAACCAGAAGTTTGTGTTCATTGTGTAATGCTTTTATCCTTTGGTTAGTGGGCACTTTGAAGTGGCGGGCAAGGAAAACACATTGGATTCATTTACGGGAAGATAAGGGATGCTCTCACATTCCTCAATTCTGCCTATTCATTTATCACCTCTGTGCTTCCTGTAACACATTTATAGCAAATCAACCTCAGCATCTTGAACATAACATAATACAAGCTCCCAAAATCAACATGAAAGATGCTATAACTAGATTTGTGGGCCTGTCTTTGTGAAAATATATTGTTACAAGAAATCCATTATGCCCTAAAAATATAGACTTTTAATAAAACCACTAGATTGCAACCATTGTAGAATAAATCAGTGGAGTCCCAGAAAGTGGGTACTGAACCATCTTTCATTGCCAAACGTCTAGTAAATCTCTCCGTGAAAAAGCAATTTTAATCATTGATTCTTCACAGCCAAACGTTTAGTATATCCCTCCTTGAAAAAGTAATTTTAACCACAGATTCTTCATCTTCATCCTTTGGTAGTGAAAACTAAACACACACTGAAAACACAGCGTGATATGATGTACACACTAACTAGCTGTGGGCAGGTCATAGTTTTTGTTTCTCCCGGGCAAGGCTGTAGGCGGAGATTAATATGCAAAGTGTTCGTGTGACGTGGATAAAGTCAGGCAGGAGATTCAATCCATATGACGACTCATTTCAGCGATCAAGAGTCGACTCCCTACTTTAGAAGCCAATAACTTTATTAATCGTGCACTTTTTGGTTCAACTACTTTGCACATTGTTTACATTGATGGACAGCTACATGACACATTGCAATACAGGTAATTTTCGATTTTGGATCTGTGTGGCTCTTTAAAACTGACCCAATGCTGGGTTGTTTTAACCCAACGGCTGGGTTATTATAACATGGTTGCATAACAACACAACATTGGGTCATTTTTAACCCATTTTTAGAGTGTATAAATTATAAAGTTGTAATAACTTAACTATATTTTTATAATTTAAAGCAACTCATCACAAGTCAATAAAGTTGAAATGAATTGTAAATTCAAGTTGATTAAACTTAAAAATGTAAGTCCAACAAGAACTTTTTCACAGTGTAATAAAACAATGCATTTATTGCACCTGGGCAAAGCAACAAAAAGATGCAGGTTTTCGGATCTTCAACACTGCAAAGAATGCTTTATTCTGATTGGTTGAGAAATGTTCCACAGACATGTATTATTTTTTAATAAACGCACACCTAAACTGCCAAATATCTTAAAATAGCCACCAGAGCAATGTCTTAATGTCTGTGGTATGGATCGTGGTATAAGCAAAATAATTTGAAAATAATGCACACCCACAGGACCTGTTGTCAATTATTCCTTACTTAAACAACACAATATTAATGTTTTACATGCATTCAATTAAAAAATGAATGTTTGGTGTAATAAACCAATTTTTTTTCTTTTACATTGTTGTTTGTTGACTTTATTGTCATTCCTGAGGTTTGTTTTTGTTGGAATTCAACAGACACTGGACTGAAATGATGATTAAAGGCTAAACTGGAGTGGTCTCTTAAATTTTTTTCTGCGGCTGTAAACTCTTTATTGTGGAATCTTTGAAATCCCTATGAATGGACGGTCATGGTTACGCTACTGTGATTTTATTCATACGCTAGTTTCCTTGGCAAAAAAAGTTTCTGCATTAACTTTTGTGTGTCCTGTCCTAATACCTTGCAACCATAAAAATATTTGGCAGAGATGCACACACTTACAATGCCATTGTTATTGCGGTCCCAGAGTAGCATGGCGCCATCATTACGTGTGGGGCTGTTCAGGTACAAAACCAGAGAGTCTGCACAGTGCTGCTTTCTGCAGATATACGAAATGTGATTCCTGATCACCTCTTTCTCTGTGGCTGGATACATCCCCTCTGTATCTTTAGCTATGGACATAAAGAAAATAGAACTGAATGGGAATGTAATCCAGAAAAAACAACAACAAAGAGATTACTTCGTTCTCCTATTACTAATCGGGCATAACCCTCAATAAAAGCTACCTTAAAGTGACTTAAAGTGTCTTCTGACCTGCTACCTGTCCATTCCCAGCAAAGAATGTCTTTATGTGGTCCCTATGGAAGCCGTTGTTCCTCAGCATCTGGTAGAAGAGCTGTAGGTTCTGCACATGGCGCTGGTATGTTATCTGCTCCTGCCAGCCACCTGCATGCGCACAGGTTAAAGATCACGCGAATACCTGTTAGAGCTGTCATAGCTGTGACAGCTGATAAGTCCAAGTATTCGGACAGAATTTCCAACATCAATCGGCTGACCTATAGCCAGATTAGAATAATTACTTTATCGCCCATCTAAGGTGAACTTTGTTTTTGGTACCTGACAAGAGAACAGCGTGATCACAGGTCTGGTAGAGGCGGCAAGACAGGTGTGTGGCCAGCCGCTGCTGATGGCACCTGCGGGTGTTTTTATTGAGCTCACAGCTGGAGATGGGAACACTGGGGCTGGTCTGCGGCAAAGGCTCTGGGCATCTGGCATAGTCTGGGTGATCTGTCATATCAACAAGCATGTGACACTGTAATAATGTATCTAAGATGTAAACAGCCCTAAAACATCGAACTTAATTATATGTTTAACTTCTTTATCTAAGTTATGTCAACTTATCAAAGGTCAAAACTTAAAAAGGTAGGTTGAATTTCAACCTGTGGGTCAAATATAAAAATTTTCTAGGTTAATTTAACCCAACGGCTGAGTTTGTCCCTTTTCTGGGTTAAAAATAATAATAATGCATCCCTGTGATGTATGGTTCTTTTTAGAACCAAAAGGACTTTTTAGTGGAATATCCAAGCTATTTAGTCAACAATGACTTCAAATGCACACAAAGCTTTTGTATGACTTTTGTATAAAACTGCTTTTAGATCCTTTTTGAAGGTTGACAGCCCATGGCCCCATACACATACACTGTACACAAGATCAGCTTGAACATTGTGTTCAACTTTATCTTTAATGTTCCACATTTGGTGTCCCAGGTTTAGAGTAACATGCATAAGTATACACCCATATGCTGAATTGTTTCAACCCAAATGTTGAGTTGTTTCAACCCATAGTTGGGTAACAACAACCCAGCATAGGGTTATGTTTAACCCAACAGTTGGTTTGTCCATATTTGACCCAAGTATGAGATAAAACAACAACCTTGGGTTTGTTTTGAGCAAACGATGCCAGCATTTGATATGTTGGGTAATATCATCTCTTTTCAGTCCATTTAATTCCCAAGAGTTTGACATTGACATTTCAGAGATACGTAGGCTTGTTTATTTACTCACCTACACAACGTAAGCGTTGTGTTCGGTTGCTGTCCTTCACTCCCACCACTAGGGGCAGGAAGTGAATCTCGCAGTGGCCGCTGCTGTGCTCCACGTGGCCGATTCTGCTCGCCGTGGTTCTGCGAGCCCTCGCCCGGCTCACCATACGATCACTGCGACTCCGTCTGCGCTTCAGCTGATTCTGACAGCGTGTTTTTACTGCCATCGTCAAACACTCCTCTCCTGTAAAGTCAACGCATAATTCATATATATTCATAATATATATTTAGATATTTGGAAAACGTTTATCTGCTGATATGCGTCTAGCACACTGTCAAAAAAGGTCAAAAAATGGTCCCTGGCTGTCACTGGGGCAGTACCCTTTAAAAGGTACTTACTGTATATGTACCATTTAGGTACAGATATACATTTGGTACCAATATGTACCTTTGAGGTCCTAATATGCGATCTTTGATACCAATCTGTACCTTTGAGGTACTAATATGCACTTGTGGGTACCAGCATGTGTCTGTGAGGTCCTAATATGCACTCTTTGATACCAATTTGTACCTTTTAGGTACTAATATGCACTTGTGGGTACCAATCTGTACCTTTGAGGTACTAATATGCCCTCTTGGGTACTAATCTGTACCTTTTAAGGTACTAATATGCACCTCATTTTACCAATCTGTACCTTTGAGGTCCTAATATGCATTCTTTGATACCAATATGTGGGACGAGCAGGGTTAAGGTGGGGAGAAGCGCCACGGTTCTGGTCCAAGGCCAACCGCAAAGAGAGGAAGGAGATGGTGGTGGCGGAGGTGACAAAAATGGAGAAGGAGCGCTACAAGATCAAGGCCATGTCGCAGGGCCACCAGGGAAGGTAGACAACCTGGAAGGGGAATTCTCCACCGAAACATCACCTGGGCAGACCTGTGGAAAATCCCACAGGCAAAGGCTCAGGTTCCTCAAGACACACTTCCCTGTCCTCTGAACCTTCACCAGTGGTTCAGGAGTGAGGAAGGCTGTACACTCTGCAATACCCCTAACGCAAGCCTTCAGCACAACTTTGTCAGGCTGTAAGATTGCGCTCTCCCAGGGACGCTATAAATGGGGTCACGATCAGGTCCTGAGAAAGCTAGCGGCGGCGAAGATAGAGGGGTGGCGACAGGTCAGCAAAGGGGTACCACCAGCAGAGAACCACAACCACATCACTTTTGTCACGGGAGATGGGGGAAGAAGAAACCTTCGGCCAAGAGAAATAGTTAGGCCATTTTCCCCTGAAATTACTGCTACATCTCTCCGCAACGAAATAGTGGTGTGGTCAACCAAGGTAAAAGCCGTGCTCATTATTGAGCTCACAGTACCAGCAGGGGAGGGTATGGAGGCCGCCTATGAACGTAAGAAAGCCAAGTACTCAAATTTGACTGCAGAGTGCTGGGAGGGTGGCTGGAAGACCTCCATCTATCCAGTGGAGGTTGGATGCTGAGGCAGAGTCCTGCACGGGTCCATTTTTGGAGACCCGCTCCCGCCTGTACCCGCAAAGTTCAGCACCAGATCCGACCCGTCACCCATGATAATATCAAAATTAAATCCGCACCCGCCCGGACCTGTTAATATTTAGCCCGTTACCCGACCCGTACCCGCATAAATCACACACGCTCAAATCATTCCAATTAAAGTGCTTTATTTTTTATCTCGTACCTCTCTCAACATCACAACAGCGTCATGAACAGGCTAATAAAACAGGCTAAAGTGCGCTCTGTTTTGTGCCATTTAAGTAGCCTATCGGCACAAATGGAACCTGATAACTATACACAAATAGACCTATTAATAAAAAAAGACCAAGAAAAAGAACAACCTACCTACACACAACCCCTGCTGTGCTCCTAAGTCTTGTCTTGAAATGCTTTCTAAGAGAAGACGTTCAGCTTCCGGATATCAACAGCAAAACTTTATGCCAGAGTCCTGCAACCCTCGCTCCAACTAGGCTACGAGAAGAATCAACAAAGGTCGCGCACTGTTGTAGTGGTGGTGACGTGATGAGTCAAATGTCATACGTTGCGCATGTAATGGTAATTAGGGCGTGCACACCAAAGCTTTTACCCCACGGCCGTTTTTCAAATAAGCCGGCGGTCAGCGTTTTTCCGCGCTCGGCGCTGAGCGTCGACAGTTGAAAGAGATTCAAGTTTGGGTGAAATGCTCTGCTCGTCAATGTCAGTTCTCACACGGCCGTCCAATCACAGTGGAGAAGGGCCGGGACAGGTATCACAACAACCAACCGGCTCACAGCTTAAGTATCATAGCTAAAAAGCGCTTGGCTGAAAAAACAGCCGTGTTTAAAAGTTTTGGTGTGCACATCCTTAGACATACAAATTTTGCACATATTTTCATTTGCACTACTACCCGCCCGGCGCACGGAGTTAATTATCCGCCCACGGCCCCGCACGTGAATTTTAGGAATGTCACAATCCACCCGTTTGAAACACTTTTATGCGGGTATCCGTGGGTACCCGCGGGTACCCGACCCTTTGCAGAACTCTGTGCCGAGGCTATGTGGGGCTGTCAACCACACGCCTTCTGAGGGACGTAGGAGTGACTGGAGGGGACCTAAAGAAGGCAACCAAAGAGTTAGCGGAGGAGGCAGAGAAGGAGAGCTTTTGGCTCTGGCTGAGAAGGAATGACAAGCGCTGGGGGAACAACTAACCCCGATAACAGCCGCAGAGGGTGATACCAGTCAGTTGCAGGAGGTGACAGGGAGACGTACCTGCCACTGCTCCGCCACCAAGAGACGTTCCAGGATTAAAGGGGCGAAACGTTGATGAGTGGTGGTTCCTGGCTAATGACCCTGCAGCTGACCCATGGGCACCGGAGGAGGTGCGACCGGCAGCAATGCCTAGCAGGTGTTCCATCTACCTGTACATTTCACTGCACTTGTGGGTACCAACATGTGTCTTTGAGGTCCTCATATGCACTCCTTGATACCAATCTGTACCTTTTAGGTACTAATATGCACTCTTGGGTACTAATCTGTACCTTTGCTACCCAGTCTCACAAAGTTTCGTGATATAGTCACATATTTTTTTGATTATTTTTTCGTGCTTTTCGTGTTTTTTCATGATCGTGTAAAGTATTCCTGTTTTCGAGTGATTATCACGTATTGGTTACTCCTGCTTTTTCCTATTTTTAAACCATTGTTGCTTCGGTTTAGGGTTAGATTTGGTGCTTGCATTAGAATGTCACTTTATATATTGGTTTATACTATTTTTTGTGATTTATTTTTTTATGTGTCGCCTGTCGTTAGGGTTAGAGTTGGGTTTGGTTAGGGATGTCATTTTATGTAAATCTAACCCTAAACCGAAGCGACAATGGTAAGAAAATAGGACAAAACAGTTGAGTAACCAATAGGTGATAATCACACAAAAACAGGAATTCGTTATACGATCACGAAAAAATGCGAAAATTTGTGATAATAGCATGAAAAAAGAATAAAAAACAATATGTGACTATATAACGAAATTTCGTGAGACTGGGCTGACCTTTGAGGTACTAATATGCACTTGTTGTGGGTACCAGTCTGTACCTTTGAGGTCCTAATATGCACTCTTGGGTACTAATCCGTACCTTTGAGGTACTAATATGCACCCCTTTTTACCAATATGTACCTTTGAGGTACTAATATGCACTCTTGGGTACTAATCTGTACCTTTTGAGGTACTAACATGCACCCCTTTTTACCAATCTGTACCTTTGAGCTACTAATATGCACTCTTGAGTACTAATCTGTACCTTTGATGTACTAATATGCACTCTTTTGGTACCAATATGTACTTCTGAAGTATTAATATGACCTCTTTAGGTGCAAATGTGTACTTTTTAAAAGAGTACTGCCCCAGTGACAACTAGAAACCATTTCTGAAAAAACTAATTGACAGTGCAGAGGTCCATGCTGAACATCCAATCTCATGCCAATTTATGTAATTTAGCAAATTGCCAAGCTAAAATTTGCGTAAATTTTATTGTCATTTGTCGTGGCTATGTGGACCTTTATTCTTGCTTTGTTCTAACAACGGCATGTTTTACAAAAATTCACATCATACAAATTCAAAACTACCACCTGGTAGATCAGTTTAGTGCTTCTTCTGATGTACACCCTGCTGAAAAAACCAGCATACCAGCAAGACTAGCATATGTTGTGTTTTGGTGCTGGTATGCTGGTGACCACCAGCTAAACCAGCATAGACCCGCATACTTCCCTTGCTGGTCCATGCTGGTTTGATGCTGTTTTTTTCAGCAGGGCAGCCTTCAATGCAATTTAAACAAAGTTTTTATTTCCCTTTATATCCAAGCAACAAGCCCTGGTACTTTGTGATGCGATTTGGTTAATAACATGGCAATCATTCAAGAACATTCCAGTGTCAATATTTGTCTGCTGTTCGTGTGAACAACCATGACATTCTGCAATGTCTTGGATAAATGTGAACTTCACTGACATTAGCCACGCTGGTTTACTTCCGTGCTCCTACCGTGCGATTATCCACCTGACTTTAAAAAGTAAAAGCTGTCGTACTCATTTCAGCTTTGAGAAAGTGGCAGAGAGAAAGTGTCCTTTCAAGACGAGCAATAATAATGCCTTTAAAACAAGCATAGCCGAAGACCAGGCACAGCGATGTGCATTCTTTTAACAATCAGCCGTACTCGCAAACTATTCATTCAAACACACGTTGCAGATTAGACAAGAGTGCATGACTACAGATGCCAAGCAATCTCAATCAGTTTCACGCTTCATGGAAAAGACAGCAGCAGAGAGGCTGTAATCACAACCCATTATAAATCCATTTCACTTAACAAGTTAAATTGCCTTCTTACAATGAAAAGTTTCCCTGACTGGCCATGCTTTGAGAATGTGGGGTAAGACAGAATCAGTAGCTCTAATGAGTGTCTCTCTGCGGTTGCTTGTATCCGGGGGCCGATTACAAAAACCCAAAGAGACCTGGGATGATTTTAAATGTGGCCAGAACTGAACGTAGCTTTCATTCCAATCTTTGACTTTGACCACATCTTTAAAGGAGCTGGTCATGTTTGGACACATTTAGGCCCAAAAATGGTTCCAGATTTGGATTGAGTTACGGACATCATTGGCTTGAGTTAATGTGTAAACCAAAGCAATTTTGTTTATTGTAGCTAATGTGTTTGGTCGTTATTACCCTTTCCAAACTTCATAATGGCTCTAGTTACTAAAACTGTTCCTCAAAACAGTTTGATTTACTTGAGGAAGACTTGAGGCAGGGCGTGTGTGCGTTGCTTTTGATAATTATCTCAAAATGAGAGTTTATTTAAACAGTGAATCGCTTTGGATATTTTTGAAACCTAAGGCAAATGCTTTGCTGGTCAGTATCTCTTTTGGTGTATGACGGTACCTACAAAAGTTTCATAGAGGCTGTCACATCACCATATTGTAGCGTCCAATGATGCAGTTATTTATCTGTATAAATGGCCTCATAATCATCATTTACGGCATGCACAGGATTGTGGAATATCAATGCAGCAAAGTATTCATCTCTCTCTATCAAAGATCAACCAGATGAAGGCATGTTAGCAGACATAAATAGACACTTGATTTAGAACAGTGGTTCTCAAACTTTTTCAGTGTGCAGCCCCCCATTGTGTACGGTTCCTTCATGCCCCCCAAAATACATTTTATGATAAATTTGTTTTAAAATGTTACATTTTAATTACAAAACATATAAAAGTATACAAAGTAGTGCTGTTGGTTAGTATCCCTATTTTTGTAGGTTTAATTACACAGATAACATTCATGATAAATTAATGTATTTTATAAAATGTTCTTGCGGCCGTTTGAGAACCACTGATTTAGAATACAAATATTAAATTATATTGTTGTTGATAACTTTTCTGTACATGTGGATAACTGTTTGCGATCTAGTAAACTATTTTTTAAAAATAGTTTAATAGTGCAAATATTTCATTTTAAAGGTGATTGGCTGTCTCTGGTTCTTTACTAAACATGTGGCATAGCTGTGCTGAGCACTAAACCCAGTGTTAAATCCCTAAACACACTCAAGATAAATTATTGACCTACTCATTGTGTATGCATGACTCCTGGCTTAGTCGTGTGCTTGCCCTTCACTTTACCTGCAGGAGTTCTGTGAGTCAACTGTTCCAAGATAAGTCACAGGGCGGATAAGTTTTGTATATGCCCTGCTGTTAAAAACATCTCAGCTGTACAGCAAATGTTTAATATTCAGTTGTTTATGTTAAAGATCATTAGGTTAAAAAGATTGAAGTAATCTGAAATATCTAAATGTACTTTTTTGTACATTGCATAGTAATTTTGCACTTTTTTCATGCATAATTTTATATTGAATAATAGATTGTATTTTAAAACATATATACTGCGCTCTCTACACAGATTCAGGGTTTGACATTTAAATTACAGCACAATCCACTATACAGTATATAATTTCTTTGCTTTGTCACTTTTTGTATAGGAAGTTTATTAAGTTTGTTAATGGAGCGCATAATTTCATATGGTTGTCCATACACCCAAAAGTGATTGCATGTTATGACGCTTCCAGTTCTGCATGACTGTTGTCCTTCATAACCACTCCTCTCTGTACATCACAGAGTTGTAACTTTAATTTCCTACTTAAGTACTTAAATGAATAAAGTATTTAATAGGTTTCTTTCTTTTTTAAATCCAACAAAAAAAAAATGACACATAATTGAGGTTATGACTAAAATAATTAACAATGACACATAATATGTCTTGTTATGTATCATATTATTTGTTTTATTAGTAATATTCAGCTATTACTGTACCACACTGACTAAGTTACTGTCCCAGTTACAGTTTTGTCTGTCTGGCACAGTCAGAGATCTGCCTTGCCCCAGTGTCACCATCACCAAACTCTATTATTGGCACAGTCTTTTTTATCATCTTTAACCTTTCATGTTTGTTTAATCAGTGTTGTCAATATGATTTAGTCCTTTAGCTTACATTAATTTATATGTGTTAGCTGATATAAAAATCTTGATTCACTTTTACATTTAATGTGCAGTTGTTATCTTTTTATAAATTAGTTGATTTTGCACTGTAATTATTTTTTACTTATATTTGGTTTTTAATTTCTATTCAAATTGATAAAGATTTTGTATTTATAAAGAGTCTTTGCTATTGTATTAAATACATTTTCTTGGTGAACATTGGCTACCATGATTTTTAGTTTGTTCATATTCATAATATAAATATTATTATACTAAATATTAATTTATTTCATTGTTATATTTATTGTTTATTTGCAATAAATGAACGCTGCAATGCAACTCTTTTACCTGTGATAAAAAAACTATTTAAGGTTAATTTTTCTGCATTAATACAAGGTACTTCTTAAACCAAATCACGACAAGTTTGGCAGATTCAATCCACTCACCAAGATAAACCCCATCCATATGAGCACATTTCTTCTTAGTTATGTTAAAGTCAACGTAGAACAGAACCACCGGGTGTCCGAAACTCTCGCCGGGACTCGGGTCCAGAACCAGCACCGCGTCATGCGCACTGGCTGCGGGGTAGAGTTCGACATTTGTCCTACTCTCTTCATCCACAGAGTAAGCGTTGTGCTTTGACGGGACAGTGCCGCTGGAGTATGAATCGGGTAGTATTGCGAGCACTTTTCCAGAGCTTAATTCAGAGACGTACACCAGGACTCCGCTCAGGTGAAGATGGGAGAGTTTTCTGCACTCGCTATCCGGTAATGAGACCTTCCGGCACAGATTGAGCTTCAAATATTGAAATCCAGTTCTCACCAACCGGTCCAGGCGAGATCCACAACACTCTCCAATGAGTAAAGCGCAGATGAACAGAGAAACGCACTGGAACTTCATGCTTTGTCTGATGATGGGTATTTTGGGCTGTCCTGTCCTGTATGTAAACTTTCTTTTTATAAGTTTTAATCCGATGATAGACGCTGGAAGTTTGTGTGGGGAAACAGGATGGACGATGTGTGTTGTGAAGTTTGGAGAAACGCGACTGTCTTCATAAATGGCACTCGAGTAGCGTCCAGATAAAGAGTATTGTGCGAGACAAACTCCATCCCACACGCTCTGACATTCTCTTAAAGAGGAGAGAGAGAGAGAGAGAGAGAGAGAGAGAGAGAGAGAGAGCTGCCTGTCATGTAAATCCCATAATCCAATAGATTCTTTAAGACTTTTCCGATTATATTCAAATCAATATTAACAGTTATTTTGAGATCCGATATTTAAAAGCTTTATCTTAACTAATTATTTTGTTTTAAATATTAGGATATTCCTGGATATTGGTGAATATCCCTGCTGGAAAGTATGTTGTGTTTTGGTGCTGGTGACCACCAGCATAGACCTGCATAATTCCCATGCTGGTTTCTCTGGTGGTCATCAGCATACCAGCACCAGCATCTTATGGTCATACCAGCAAGACCAGCATATGTTGTGTTTTGGTGCTGGTATGCTGGTGACCACCAGTTTAACCAGCACTGGACCAGCATGGTAATAATTTTTTTCAGCAGGTCCAAGATACTTTTTTGCTAAGATCCTTTGAATGTTTCACACAAAATCTTTCTGGATTCGACTTGTTTTGCTGGGGCTCAGTTGCACCAATGATGATATACTGATTAATAAAAAAGTTTTCCTGTCTGCTTTGCGAAAAAAAACCTGATGATTGATGCCCTTTATAGGCCAGAGAAAACGATTTAATATTTGTTAAAAAATGTAAGATACATGTTCATGTGTACTTTGAGAATCATACACAAAAAACAAATTATATCTAATCTGAAATTTCTTTGCACTTTGTGATTTTTGTTTAACCGACATTTTATTGCACATTTTAACCAGAGGGGGGCGTAGTTTGCTTTTGGTGCTATTGAATTCAGCTGTATTTGCAGTCAATACAAATTTTTGAATGTACTTTAAAGTCAGAAACTCATTTTTTTCACACTTAGTCCCACACGTAAATAACAGTAATCTTATGTTACCATCAATTGTATTCAAAGTTAATCAGCAATGAATACATTTACATTCATGCATTTACCAGAGCCAAAGAAATTCAGTGTATTCAAGATGGCCTATGTGTATTATGAGTGTTTTCTGGGATTGAACCCATGGCTTTTGTGTTGCTAACTCAATGGTTTATAAATTAGACATTAGTTACAAAGAATGATAAAGTAGCATACATATTATAATAAGGGGCTATTTAAATAAAAGTAATATTTTAAACATTTAACTATTTAACTTTGTTAAATATTTCCAAACATCTTATTATAAAGAGATAATCTTTTAGCACTGCCTGTGTTTGTAGCAACACTCCTTGCATGACTGTGCAGTTTCTTGACATGATTATAGGGGCCTGTGCCAATAATTATACTTAATTAGAAACACGATGCGAATTCAATTGTACTTGTAAGGTATTTTATTTTCCATTCTTGATTAGGAAACTTTGCAGCCTGTAAACACTGTTAAACACCAATGACACCAGTTTACTAATCTAATGAAACTTTTATGTATGTACAGATGTATTATATATGTTTATTTTAGTTTAATTTCAGTAAACACTAAGGGGCGGTTTCCCGGACAGGGTTTAGATTAATCCAGGACTAGTCCTTAGTTATGTTAGGACAAGTAGTTTTTACAAACAAACCTTATAAAAAACATTATGGTGTGCATCTTGAGACAAAACAATGGCACTTATATATGTTAAGATGTGTCAGTATGAGGTGTTTTTAAATTAAGGCAGCTCAAATATCCATTTTAGTCCAGGACTTGTATAAGCCTTGTCTGGGGAAACTGCTCCTAGGTGTGTCCGAACACTGAAATACTGTTTTATGACACACAGCAGACTGTTGTGACACTGTTTGCTCATTTATTCTTAGATAATTTTTTAAGTAATGTCAAGATACTGGGTGTGAATGGATCAAACTGGAAACTTGTTTTTTCCTTGCTGATGTAACCACAACTTAATTCCTACAAATGTAATATGGTATCACATCAGTCAGGGATACCACAATCTTAACTAATTAAAGGTCTAATGAAACCCTTTTAACCTGAGAATTTAGGTCACATCTAACACCTTAGCTTAGCATAACATTTTGTTTTCATGAAGCCTGTCAGAAGGGTGTCATCATTGATTAAGTTTAAAGTATATATTAAAATGTCAAATGTCAGGACCATGTGTTTAACAGAGCATGTGCTCACTAGCAACTTTGTTTGCATTGTTTATCATGTATGTGTGTTTGTGTGACTAAGGGCATCATGGTG
Source organism: Misgurnus anguillicaudatus (assembly GCF_027580225.2). Lineage (NCBI taxonomy): Eukaryota > Metazoa > Chordata > Actinopteri > Cypriniformes > Cobitidae > Misgurnus > Misgurnus anguillicaudatus. Next base: position 15,115,522 of record NC_073353.2, read on the forward strand.
ACCAGCTGAGAGTTTGAATTGCAGGTGCTTTGTCACAATGCATATTTAATTTTAGTACATGTGAGATCCTGATACTGGGTTACCTTATTTTGTAAAAAAGTTTTCAACAACTTGAAGGGATATTGAATTAGCTCAGTGAGTGAGCTCAGGCTTTAGCAATGAAAAATGCATTAGAAGTTGCTGCCCATCAATTTGTTGGGGAAATAATTGAGTTTATATGTGTTTTTAAAAAAATAAAAAGGATGTGAATTTATATAAGGTAAGAGAAAGTCTTTTTTTTTAATTGACATGAAGTGACATTAATTGACACTTTTAGGATTTGAACCTTTGATTCCTATAGAGGATAAAAACTTTATTTCTTTATTTATTTACGAAAAACTGTAACAAATATGCTATGTAATATGTACAGAAATTACGAAAATATACAAAATTACAAAAAATATTTGTTTGTTAATTTCGTTATCTGCTTGGTTGATTGTTTAATCATAGTAGTGTTGTTTACCTTGTTGGATAATCAATCTAATATCTGTGTAAGTTTTGTACTAAATGTAGGCTACTATCGTATGTTCATATAACAATAACAACATTTGTTATACAGTATCTTTCAGAATTATTGAATTCGTTTATTTAAAATAAAAAAAATGTTGACTTTACAGATTAAATTTGTATTATGGTTGAGATAGTCTGGCTGAATATCATTAATATCATTAATGTTTGTTGTGGATATTTTAGACACGCAGGCAGCAGCGCAGACAGCACGAGGGAAAGGCACGAGGCGGGATTCTCGACTCGAGCGCGAGACACACTTCTGAGGCGACGGGAGAAATCACCCTGTCATCTCTAGCCGGTAAGACGCATTTGATCTATTACTGAAATACACAACGCTTTATATTTTACTCAGCGTTAGAATGACAAAGGTCCTTGTCTTTTACAGAGGATTACCGTCTGTTATGTCTGTAATGAAAAATTATTGTTAAAAATACTGAAGCGAGTGTGGTGTGGTAAGCTAACAGGCTAGCAGTTAGCCTGGCTTCGGCTGTATTTCAAAATCTAGTGCGCTGCCTACTTAGACAGCATATAACGTTCGAATGATTACCAAAATGCTGTTTTGTCAGACATTTTGCTAAGAGTTGAGAAACAGCCTTTGTCTATGTCGTTCACACGATGCACCGCTGTTCATGTGTGTAAGATTGGCCATAGCTCAAAGCCAGCCACGTCCGAAATACTGAATCTAGGCGGTGTGACTTTCAAACATTTTCCTAGCTTGAAGGCATGTTTAAAGTTTTTGGACTTTATAGCTGCCTAGTCATCTCTATAACTAGGTATGTTGCTAAAATTTTCAAAATGGTTAAATGCTAAAACGAGTTGTTCAGATAGAAAGAGCTTGAAAAAAGCTTTTAAATTAGACCAATATCATGTATATGGGTTAAAGAATAAAAAAATACTGGCCATTTGAAACGCGAAAATCATCACTTTATTTGGTCCCATGTTTTCCATTAAAATTCAAGAAAATGTGTGACCGAATCATGAAAATTATGAAGTTTTTAGCTATAAATTTTTAAATCGTTAAGATATTGACCTGAATCTTTCAGGATAAGCTGTTTGATATATCCTCTACATATTCCACTTCTGAAAAGTCAGATATATAAAAAACAAACCACTAATTACACCAAATAACACTCTTTATTCAGTCTATATATACAGATATCATCTACATGGCTATACGGCTGCGTCCCATTCTTTACCATTCAAGCAGATTTTGGTAGAGGTAAAACCACCTTTGGTAGTCGGTCAAATTTCTTAAAATTTCGTTCACTTGTAGTTTAGCAATTAAACTAAATGTCTTTACAATTTCAAGAATGTCTTTACTCAACTTCAGCAAAAACAACGACTATTTTTCAAACAACCGACTTTGGCGAGCTCGCACGGCCAGTGGTTAAACATGAAAGGTTGTGACTGAAAACGAGAAGGTACCTATGGTTCTTCCGGTGGTGTTAACAATAAAAACTCAGAAATTTCGCCATCAACAAACCAACAGAAGCATTATTTTCAACAGCACCGCGCGCCGCCTGAGAAAATCTTGAGTTTCGCTGAGTGGAACCAAAACGTCAGCCGCGACAGCGGAGTTAGCAACATACCTATTATAACCCCTATAGATCATTGTCAGACTAAATCGTTTCTAATGCTTTGTGTATACCTCATGTTAAAAATAGTTATCACTTAGTTATCACATAACTAATTGGTGAATATAGAGAGAATGTAAAAAATATTTTTGCCCTTTCAGAGTAAATGCTGTCAGAAAGCAGACATCTCACCTGTGGTATCAGATTTAATGGCCACCTAGAAATGCCAACTTTGTTCTCCACATGGTTACCAGGGTTACTAGTCATAAAAATCCGAAAATAGAGAAATTAAAAATTTATTTCCATGTTAAAAATAATGAAAATTTGTAAAATATTTATGGAAAATCATGAAAGTCAGAAAACACATTCGCAATACAATATTGATTTAATCTGCCAGCAACGCAAAATTTGGCAGCACATCAAACACTTCGACGCAATTACGATTTGATTCAAATCATTTATTGATATATTTATGTTATGTGCTTAGTTAAGCAGTTACTTTTTTAAAGGATTAGTCCATTTTCTTAAAAAATCCAGATAATTACTCACCACGTCATCCAAAATGTTGATGTCTTTCTTTGTTCAGTCGAGAAGAAATGATGTTTTTCTCACTTTAATGGACCCCAACACGTAGCAGTTTCAATCCAGTTCAAAATCGCAGCTTCAAAGGACTCCAAACGATCCCAAACGAAGCACAAGGGTCCCATCTAGCGAAACGATTGCCATTTTTTGACAAGGAAAAGTAAAAAATATGCACTTTTAAGCCAGAACTTATCATCTCCGGTCCTGTGACCTCACGTAATTGCATAATGACATGGAAAGGTTATGAAACTCACGTTTGCGGACCATTTTAAACAGTAAACTGACACAAAGACATTAATTAGTCTGATTCCACATACAACAACGTCGGAACGGTCCTCTTTCTCCACACTTGTAAACACTGGGGTGTAGTTTTGCATACATCATCCGTGACCTCTTGACATGATGACGTGTTGCGTGAGGTCGCGTTGCCGCGTCACAGTACCATTGATAGACGAGAAGTTGTGGTTTAAAATTGCATATTTTTTATTATTCTTGTCAAAAATGACAATCGTTTCGCTAGATAAGACCCTTATGCCTCGTTTGGGGCGTTTAGAGTCCTATGAAACTCCATTTAAACTGCATTTTTAAACTGCATTAAAACTGTTACGTGTTGGTGTCCATTAAAGTCCATTAAAATGAGAAAAATTCTGAAATGTTTTCCACAAAAAACATAATTTCTTCTTTCTCGACTGAACAAAGAAAGACATCAACATTTTGGATGACATGGAGGTGTGTAAATTATCTGTTTGTTTGTTTTTTTAAGAAAATTGACTAATCCATTTATAACAAATGCAACCAAAATATATAACATGAACAGTTAATAAAACTCTCCAGTTGGAACATTTACCACAACAAACTAACAAAAAATACACTTAAAAAATAATAAAGACAAATGAATAATGATGGGCAAAATGTCACATGAAATCAAGCTTATTATGGCCACAGTCTAAGTCTTTTAGTATTTTGTGCCAAAATGTGCAATAGTGACAATCACTGAGGTAGTTGTAGAAAAAAAAAATATTGAAAAAAAATTAATATAAAAAAACAAAGCTGTTAAACTTAAGCATTTGATCTGTCAAACAACATCAGATCTAACAGTCAAACAAGTGCTGCAGTGGTCTCTTTTGAGACTGATCATCATCATTTTTAAGATTGATTAATAATTTGATATCCTGTTGGTTAGTTTAATCTACATCAGTGTGTCATATGGATGTTCATCAGGCATAAGCAGGCATTCATGTTGCTTACTGACATCAAATATGAGGAATAATGTGAACTTTCTATCAATTACTGATGTTAATTTTCTCTGTCTTACAGTTGTGGACCCTTTACCTTTCAATTCCTCACATATGTGTGTGCCTGAGCCCATGCCAGGAGGGTGTGAGATGGCAATTAATGGCCTCCAGTGGAGTTGAAGACTTTGGAAATGGGGCAGCGCGGCCAGCACTCATCGTTCAAGCCAAGTCTGTTGTAATCCATTCGCCCAGTGTACGAGGGTCCTCCAACAGAGAAAGAAAAAGACTGCAGGGTGGCACGGGTGATTCGCTGTCTCATCCTAATGTGAAAGTGCCGTATGATCAGCCCTATTGTGTCTCAGGGATTCCCTCACAACGTGCCTATCCTCTCGTGCCTATACCCTCTACCACCTCTGCCGTGAGAGTTAGCCACATACAAAGCACAAGTGGTTATTCTTTGAACGGTGTTGGTAATCATTTAAGTAAGCACAGTCTGTTATCTAAGAGCTTGCCACATATTAACGCTGCTCCCGCTGCATGCCATAGCCAACGTCAACAGGAGCCGACTACCTACAACTGTCAACCCCATTGGAGTCTTGATTCATTGAGGTTAAAATCAGGACTGTTAGGAAAAAGGGCCTTTTCCCCTCAGCGTTCTGTTTGTCCCACCTGTCCCTCCCCACCCAAGTCATTTTCCTCTGTAGTAATTGAGAAAACAATGCCTTCGAATCAGTCTTTGCCTTGGACGAGTACCAAGCTCAGGGACAACAGCAATGGAGTCATGCGGCCCCCCAATGCCAAAATGCCATCGTACTCCAAACAAGAGAGCAGTGACATGCGCAGTCCTCCCACATTCATATCCGGCTGCAATGGAACCTATTTGAAAGACATGAAAGCTGTTGCCACAAAACCTATCCAACCCACGTTGCCTTTGAAAGATGTATGCACAGATGTGCTCTTAAACCAATGCAAGGCAGCCAGTGAATTACAGCAGTTTGAGAAGATACTAGAGGAAGCCACCAGAAAAAATGAGCATACTGTTGAAAACTGTTTGGGTATTGGTGAAGCTCCTCAGAGAGTGTCAAAAATGCGCTCTGAGGAGGAGTTCACAGCTGCTGTACACACAAGACATGGGATACTTAATGGTCTAAGCAAGCAACCAGAAACCAATCTGAAACACCTTTGCACATTAAGTGGGGATGTAACCACAGATTGTACTGTACCTATCTGCCTCAGTAATGAAGGTTCGTGTTCCATGCCCATGGAAACCAACAGTGCCCCCAATTTTGATCAAATGAATAATAGCCCCTTGACTGTTGTCTGCAATGGTAAAACACAGGGAAGTGATTGTGCCATTCCAGAGGTGGCTGGCAACATTATAGCCTCTCCTCAGTCACCATCTGTTTACATGGTGACACATCAAATATCCGCAATTCACCTCACAAAGGAAAACTGCAGTCAGGACTCTCAGGAAGTCCCAAAACAACTTAAAGATGAAAGTGAACATGACCCTGAGATTCACAGGTATATGCATTTGGTGGATTAACTTATTTTCTCATATGTACTTCTAGATACTCTTCACTAATAACATTTCTGATGACTTCTGTGAAAGCTCGGATAAAGAATTTTTTTGATTTAAAGAATTCTTGTTTTTACGTTTCACATTGAACATTCTGGGAAAATATGTGAATGCATGCACAGATTCCGGAAAATCATTGGCTGTGTGAATGAATCAAATGATCCCAGACACATTTTCCGTGTATTCTCTAGGGCTGGGCGATATTTAAAAAAAAACAATGTATTGATAATCACCTAAAAGATCCCAAAAAAGATCACCATATACAATAATATGGGATGTGTTCCTCTTAAAGCAACACAGCATGCACTGATAGCGTATAACATCAGACTGATTGGAAAGCATACGAAGTAGTATTCTTGTGGTACTATGATATCATAAGCCACAGATGTTGACAAAAGTGAAGCAAACACTGCAAGAGAGAGACAGTGGGTGTTTCTAAAATGCGAGGACGTGTCTGATGAAGGCTGCATCTAGACCAGTCCTTCTGGGGCTTTGAGGTTAGAACATTAAATTGACTTTTGTAATGGCCACTTAATAACTGTTCCCGCTTCCATGGTCATGGCATGAAAACTTTAAAGAGAGAAGTTGTAAAATAATGCAATATTTCACCACAAAAGGGAATTACAACTTTCCATTAATGCAGTACAGTGAATAAGAATCATGTATCAACCGTTTGTGTTCTCCCAGTTAGCATCACCATGGGCAGTTTATTTACAAAATTAAAGGAAACATAAATGTCAGTGTCTAAAAACATTAAGGGGAGCTCAGTTGCGACTCCATTCTAGCAATGTTTTTGGATTGTGTTCAAAGAATTGTTGGTGATTTAAGGCCACTAAAGATACACTTTATGCAATCCTATAAAAGAAGTCGAATGAAAGACACCAAAAAAGGCTGCCTTTGAAGCAATCTTCAAATTGAGATGTCCTTCGACTGCACTTGATAACGTGGCAGCCAAGATATGCAGCCTTTTAGGGCGCGTCCTTGCATTTGAGAAACACCCAGTGTGTATTTGCGAGAGAATGCTTGTGTTTGTTTGTGTGCAATCGCGTGCACACTGGTTCTTGCTGGTGTGAGCACCTGTCTCTTTCGGGCACTTTAGCGCTCTCTCTGATCTGTCAAAATGATTCTTGACTTTCAAATTTTTCTGTCACTGCTAAAAATATTTGAGTGAATTCCAATTGGAAGTGATCATCCATATGCCCTATTACCTTCAAAGATCAGAACTCTTAAAATGTAAACTCTGCAGGGAGTTGCTCAATTGTTTCTCATAGCGTGGCCGATTAAAATACACTTACAGAGCAATGAAAAGGTCATAGTCTGGTACCAAACGATCATCGACAGTTACAATCGACATCCCGAGGCTTGTTGGTAACATTGATATACGATGATAACATCGTATCGCCCAGCCTCAGTATTTGACATAATCTGTGTGTGAAATGGGGAAAACCTATGGAGATAGAGAGGCAAAGGTTATGGATTGCAGCTTTAAAGATTGGCCTGACTGAATGAATGATTGGGATTTTAAAGCATCACTACTTGAAAACTACTTGAAACGATTGTGCACCTTATATCTCAATTTTACACACTTTTACTTTCAGACAGAGCATGTTATTAGATGGCGATGAGGAGGAGCTTCCAGAAAAGCTGGAAAGTGACTTCAGTGCTGATGGTAACAGAACTGAATTTCTTTTTTTGTTGCTTTAACCTTACCATGCATGTATTTACAAACTCATAACAAAGATTATTTTCACCTGCTATCATCTGCTATCATCTTATTTTCTCCTCAGATGACTCGGATAGTGATGTTTTGTCGTCAACATCCATGGCAGCTTCTTTAAGGTAATTTTTTTAAACATTTCAGTACTCAAGGACGAACTTACTATTACTGTATGTTACGTTTCCTAATAGGGAATATAAATGTATTATGAATGTGTAAATCAATTTGTTTATGTTGCTATGGTTTAAATTCCCATTTAATGTTTTTGCTGATTCATAGATGTCTTTTTTATCTAATTCTGGCTTTGTCTTGCTTGCTGCTATTCTGTTCTCATGATGCAGATAGATTACAGTAGAAGAGGTTTTAATAACTTTACATGTTTCCCTTTTGGTCACCTGACATTACTTTGGTAATGACAGCACACAGAGTACCTGACTTTTGTTCTGGGGGCTGCTGTCATAGAAAAGCTTGAAAGCCAGAGGCCTGTAGAAAGGTCCCACAATTGTGTTTCTGTAATAGAAGTAGAACTGTCCCTCTATAACAGAAAATAGTAGTACATTGCGTCAGGCCCGTGAACCATTGTCCTCAAATGACGTTAAGCTGATCGGGTTGAAACTAAAACCAGCAAACATTTACTACACAGTAAAGGCACATGTGGAGTATACTCTCGTATTTGCAACGTAGTGTCAGTGTTATTCAAAAGGACCTGAGCAGGCTGCTTTGTCCTACATGACTGTCATGTGAGTTATGTTTCTTAAACTTTATACTGTCTTTTATTGACTGCTTTGTTGTTTTATTTTCTGTATTTGTAAGCGCGTTAGGTTAAGATGTGACAAGTTTAGGATTTCCATGGTCTTGGGAAACCTGGAAAATCAGGAAAGTTGTTTGGTTGTAAAATATTTAATGGAAATTGCTATTTATGAGCGTGATATCTATTAAATCATTAAAATGTATTCTAATCACTGATCTATGTGAATGACTGGATTGCGCATGACGTCACAACTGTGAAGACACTAGGGCTGCACGATATATCGAAAACGTATCGCCATCGCGATAATTGTGTATGCGATATGCATATCGCAGGGAGCTGCGATAACTTGCATTTATTTTACGTGTCTATCATTTGAGGGTTGCATGCTTAGATCGTCCAAATTACACCGATCAGAAGGTGATTCCCACACACTTACTTTACTTGGGCGGCTCTCTCAAGTATATTAACAACTGTCCACGTATATTTAGCATCAAATTTTTTTTTTTTCTGGCCGTGATAATGACATTATGCGTGCGAGCAGGTCGTGTCTTTTTGATGAGTTCGCTGTGCGTTCGCGTGCTTTCTGTTTCTCGATGGATTAGGTGCGACGCAAAGCTCAGTGTCACATTGTTTCCTTCCATGTTCCTGAACTTGATCACAGTTGTATCCATTAGAGGTCTTCACGGAAGGACACAAGTCAATATTTTGAAAGGTCAGTCGGGTCCGAGTCGGTCCCATTTTAATTACTTCAGGTACCGGGTCTGTTTAAACCCAAGTCGATCAGAGACGCCGTGAAGAGTCAGTCAGCGCTAACGCACTATAGCGCATGTGCAGTCTCAAGCGTGCCTCCGGTTTCTATGGCGATGAAAACTGACTCTTGTTTATATAAAGTCACGGCCACGCGCTGCACTTTCTTTTTCCCATGTTTATAGTATTATTATCAATGAACCGTCTTTTTATATGTTTGCTACAAAGATGGTAGCAAATAACCAATGTTAATGCCAAGCCCATTGTACTGAACGAGCAGCTCAAACTGTCAAACAGTCATTACGTAAGCTGAATCTACATACTTTATATAGAGTATACTTTTGAATCTAAAGTAATGACGGATTAAGCTCTTTTAATCTGCAACAGAGGAATAGAAAGAGAGGCAATTTTACTGCTTCTACACAAACCTATCAACTTTATAATCTTTAGACCTATTTATAATCCATAGACCTGCATTGTCTATCATTAATATATTATACATCTTATTGTATAAAGTTAGTCTTTCTACACCTCTCACAATGTTAATAAATCCCTTTTAAGGGGGTCATATTCACAAGTTCATTCAGCTTTGTTCATGTCAAAGAGAAAGGAAATAGAGTTTGGAGTAGTTGGATTTATGAAATTAATATAAATATTCAATAAATCAAAGTACTGCGTTATGGTCACACATTACTAGTTTTTTGTCACATGTATAGCATAGTTTAATTACATCTTTAGAATATGCATTACCTCTTTATTTCATTACATATCTAAATGCTAAAATAAAAGCAAATAAAATATAATTTCTCTAAGTAAGACATATCGCAAGGCATATCGCCATCGCACCCACCAACAGAACTATCGCATATCGCATATTTTCTCATTATCGTGCAGCCCTAGAAGACACCGTGCCGCCATGTTGGTATACCCAAACATTCTATTAAATCAATGGACGCGATCAGATTTTAATGATAAAACATCACTTTACAAGTCTTCGTTTTTATATCTGAAGTTACCCTGTACATTATTACAACACAAACGTCCTAAGCATGTACATAGTTATTTACTGAAAGTTGTACATTTTAGTTTTTAATCAGTTATTATACATTCATCTTCATTACAGTATCAGATCAGCAGACAGACCGCAGCGTATTTAGTATTAATGACGTACATGCTCATTCTGAAATCTAAATAAATAATCATACTTTGTACCGTATGTGTATGCAATAATTTGCTGGTTTTGTAATTGTTATCTAAACTTACAAGTTACCTAAACTTATTTAGAGAAATAACACTGACCATGTAGCTGAACGTCAAAAAAAACTTTATTTATACCCGTATCATTAACGAATGCAGCAGACACACTCACCTTAACGTTTTTTTAAAAATCCATTTTCCTGCTATTAAAACATTGCAAATAACACCAGAATTAACAGTTAATTTACGTACACATATCCTAAAATTAATCTTGCGTGACTGATACGCTGTAAAGCGGGTGAATTTAAAAAATGATTTATGGAAGTCAATGACGCTCTCTGCCGGTTGTGTATACCAAGATGGCGGCTCGAACTCTGCGCTGGCTTCACCTCACGCTGTTACGTTAAGCGTTCTATGCGCAATCCAGTCATTTATATAGATCAGTGATTCTAATTTAGTAATCATGAACAAGTGAAAAAGCAATTGAAATCCACTGGTACAGTGTTCATATTAAGTATATTTGATACTTTTCATATTTATATTGTATGTATAATGGTTACTGTATGATTTAATATAAAATGTATAATTGAATATAAAACCGTTTTTTTTAGGAGTGGTTCATGAAGTGAAAAGTAAATTCTGAGTATTTTAAGTAGTTGCTGCGTTTTTTTGCTTTGATGTGGATTGTTGACTGTACTAGTAGTCAGAACCAGACTGTATCGTTCACACATTTTTCCTGTTTTAACCGTATTCATGTGTTTAACACAGCTGAACGCATGATATTTATAACTGAGAGCGAAATATTTTTTTAAGTAATTAATATAATGTACAAATTTTAGCTTTTGTGCCCATTTTCTAATAATATGTCTTGTGTTTTAAAGTGTTGAGGAGCCCATGAATCCTGAGGGGGGTCTTGTGGAGAGACCGGCTCTTGTACCCAGTCTTTTTCCCCACATGCCCCCTACTCTGTATTTCAGCACTGCTAATGAAAAAGGTTAACATACAAACACGCATGCATTAACCAAACCATTAACTTAAAAGCTGACTGCCAGTACATCTTGGATTTTCTTTACTTACTCATCATTCAACTTTTTGACATTTTAACCCTTTACAGTGGAGCTGTTGCCTCCTGAACAGATAAAACAGCTCAAATGGAAAATAACTACAGTCACACCCAATGTAGTGAAAAACACCATCTTCAGATCACACTTTATAGGCACCAAAAGTGAGTCAGCTTGCTTTCAGCAATTCAGGGTTTTTAGACATTTTAAATTATAACTTGTTGCAGTTGTTTACAATGTGTGTTATTCTTGATTCTAGAGTGTCATGATTGGCTGGGCTGCTGGGGTCACCATATGAAGTCACCAGGGTTCAAGGCTATTAGAGAGTACCAAAAGGTAAAGAAGGGATACCAGTTACAGCGTTTAATATTACTAATTTTTTATTTAACTTTTTTGCCATTGTGTAGTTTTTTTATAACTTCTAAAATTATCTGTCAAGTTGCTGATATTGTTTTGATCCCTTCCGTCATTGCAGACAGGAAGTATTAAGCAAAGTATTCACAAGTATGCATTTCTGTTTGCCAGCTGAATCACTTTCCAGGCTCCTTTCAAATCGGACGGAAGGACCGGCTATGGAGGAACCTGTCCAAGATGCAGGCACGCTTTGGCAAGAGAGAGTTTGGCTTCTTCCCACGCTCCTTCATTCTCCCACAGGATATCAAACTACTGAGGAAGGCCTGGGACGATGGAGGCATCAAACAGAAATGGATCATCAAACCGGTACCAGAAACGTTTCGTAGGCATTGCGATTGTCACTCACATAAATTCTTGTCATTGACGCACAACCGTTTTAAAATTTTAGCCTGCATCTGCTCGAGGAAATGGCATTCAGGTCATTCACAAGTGGAGCCAACTGCCACGCAAGAGACCGCTTCTTGTGCAGAAATATGTTGATAAAAAATTTTGACAGAGGTTTCACTATGGTGCGTTTCCGATTATTAAATGGGTTTATCTGTAATTTTCGCAGATATCTTCACAAGCCCTACCTCATCAGTGGGAATAAGTTTGATCTGCGTATCTACGTGTATGTCACCTCTTACAACCCACTCCGTGTTTACATCTTTAATGATGGACTTGTCCGTTTTGCAAGCTGCAAGTAAGTGAATATTAGTTGAACTGAAATTAACAGCATTAAAATACTGTCGTCATTAATTAACTGCAGATTTTATTAGAGATGTTTTTTCTGTCCTCCTAAACACAGATACTCTTCTTCTATGAAAACCCTCAGCAACAAGTATATGCATCTGACAAACTACAGTGTAAATAAGACCAACTCGGAATATCAGAGTAACAGCGATGAAAAGGCCTGTCAGGGCCATAAGTGGTAAGATAATAATGAGATAATGCTCAGAATTCAGGGTGAGTCTGTGCTGTGTTAGCTAGATAGTAGATATGAACCAGATTGACCTTCTTATGGCATTTTGATAACCAGTATAACTTAAAAGAAAGAAAAACAGCTGGCCTTAGGATACTAGAAATCTCTCTCGCTCTCCCTCTCTCTCAAATGGAATATGGAAATTCGTAAAGTGCTATTTGAATTTTATCTTCCTGGGCAGGTCACAATTTACCTGTGCAGGCTGCCTAGTTAGAGCTTATATATTGTAAACACTGTACTCGGAGTCAAACTCTAATTAAGGTTAATTTAATGCAGGGCTTTGAAGGCACTCTGGCAATACCTGGGTTCCCAAGGTGTCGACACCACTCTAATCTGGGAGAAAATCAAAGATATGGTCATCAAAACCATCATTGTGTGAGTGTCTTCTCCATGATTTATTGAGTTGTTGTTCATGTGTTCATGCGTCTCTTTGCTCATAACTAAACTCTATGTATTTATCGACCCTTTACATTGCAGGTCAGACCCATATGTGAACTCACGGTTGAAGATGCATGTACGTTCTCCCTATAGCTGTCATGAGCTGTTTGGCTTTGACATCATGCTGGATGAGAGTCTGAAGCCGTGGCTACTGGAGGTGAACATCTCACCCAGGTGCAGCATAAATACATCTACAGCTTAAAGGCGGGGTGCATGATCTCTGAAAGCCAATGTTGACATTTGAAATCACCTAAACAAACACGCCCCAACTCCAATAGAATCTGGACCTTCTTTTGATAGACCCGCCCCACACATACGCAACCCATGCAACGGTGTCGGTTAGTAGACATGCCCCTTACTGCTAATTGGCTACAAGTGTGTTTTGGTACTCGGCATGACACCCTTTTCCAAAATGTTTTTCAAAAGTCATGCACCCCGCCTTTAAGATCAACTGTGCAATGGGGGTTTTGAGCAACAAACCTCCGTATTCTGCAAAACAGGTCACATCTCTTCCAGTCAGTTTTAAAGTTTTATTATATACTTCTTACTGAGATTTGGATGCCTAAAACATAATAAATGCAGCAAATAAAAACATATACCTAGGTTAGCTGAATGCCATAAAAGTTTATAGATATATTAGTGTTAGTTATATGATGTGTAGCAAAAAGCCCATATTCTTCACTCACTCACTTGAATTTTTGTCTGTAAAATTGGCCACTGTTTTGATAGTTTTAAATGAGCATCGTTTAATTAATGTTGCTGCATCATCAAATCATTTTAATGGGACATGGGATTACATCTAAAGTATTTGACATTTAACAGGCCAAAATTATAAAAGAGGCATAAAAAAGATACAGATTTTAGTTTGTTTTGGCCAGTATTTAAGTATTTTACCAAGAGAAAAACTGGGAACAACGCCGTTCCTTCACAAAAGTGATCGATTATCGGTTTGTTATATCAGCGTTTTTTTTATGTACAACCAATGTGATGATGGTTTAAAATGATAAATCAATGCTAAATATCTGTTAAATTGTAATACAATTGTAAATATAATAAATTGTACATTTTAAAGTGATGTCTTAAAAGGAATTTAAAACCATTCTTTATTTAATTTAAGAAATGAATTTTTAAAATTTAAATTTTTAATAGTAGTATATTTTATAGTGCTTAATTTTTCTCTTTTATTCTCCAGCCTGCATTCTAACACATCACTGGATGTTAGCATTAAGGGACAGATGGTACGGGACCTGCTGAACCTTGCTGGTTTTGTGTTGCCATTGAATGAAGACATTGAGCCATCCAGTGCCAGCAGCTCCACCAGCAGGTCAGTGCTGGTATAACATTGTAATGTCACAGTAAGACAAATCAGAAGTTTCCAACAATTAATCATTAAAGCACTATGTAGTTATGTATATTTTCTTTCTTTTTATTTTTTCAAAAAATTATTTTCACTGACCTCCTTTTTAAACCTTTTTGACTTTTTTGTTCAGTTTATGTGGAGTGGCACGGGAGCGATTGCGGTCAGACATTTCGACTGATGAGAAAGTGAAGCGAGCATTTTATCTTTGTCAGCGTTTTGGGGACCAGGTATTCAACACACACCCTGTCTTTATCATATATTGAAATATTCACTTTTGTAAGCCAATAGCAAAATTATATATGATATGTACTGATGACACTGTCAACTGTAATGCATAATTTACTAAAGTGTACGAATGTATGTAGGACTTCTGTGCCACAATTCTGGACGTGCTGACAGCTGATGATGTGCGTGTCCTGGCAGAAAGTGAGGATGAGTTAAGTCGTAAGGGAGATTTTGAACGAGTTTTTCCCTCTAACACTTCATCCCGCTACCTCCGTTTCTTTGAGCAACCACGCTACCTCAATATTCTCCTTAACCAGTGGGAACAAAAGTATTGGCTCAACCGAAGCAAAGGTATGTTTTAACTACCTGTGTCTTATAAAAACTTTTGTGTTAATCATTTTGTTGTTCATAACCTAGTCTATGGCTGCATGATACATCGCATGCCATTGTAATGCGCATCTCGTCAGTAAAGCAGGTTCTTTGATTAGTAGCATTTACTACACAAAGCCAAAGTTCACTGACAAGCTAGGCAATATCGCAATACCTGCCTGTGATAATATATAGGATATTGCCTAGTTTTCAGTTACTCTGTGTAGTAAATGCCGCTCCATCTGAAAGCAGGCTATTTGCAAATTGCTGATGTTAAATCATATCATACTTTGTGTAGGTATTAATCTACTGAGAGATTTGTGTGACAAGAAGGTTCATCTGGGTAACCTTTCAGATTCAGTTCATCACGTAAGTACCGATAGGAGCAAAAACTTGTGGAGTAGAAATTAAGATCAATTTAGATTTTACAGTATGTTGTCTCTTCATTTTATATTTGTTTTATAGTGGTCTTCTAAGTCGTACCATGGACACAAACCTGACACCTCCAGATATTCGCTAACAAGATCTAGGTATATACACACATTATTTTACCATCTTAGAATGTTCCTTAATGGTGAAATGTGAAACTTTTAGTGGCATCTAGTGGTGAGACTGTGAATTGCAACCAACGGCTCAGTCTTCAGCTCACCCCTGCCTTTCAAAACGCATTGTGAAGCTCCAGTCGCCGCCACAGGACAAACGCGTCATCATATGATCAAGTTGGTCCTATAAAACTCTGTTGTTATCATCTCTTGCCATATCCAAACCTCCTTCTTGGATATGAAATTGTTTAACGCCAAAAGTTGCCCTTTTTTTAAATAAACTTGAGTTCAAAACTACTTTGATAGTCTCACACTATCAAAGACTGCATTGAAAAGTAACTTCGCGTCTGTTGCCGTGTTGTAACCAATAACAAAACTGCTTCGGTGTGTCACATAGACGTCGTCATCGTCTTGCTGCCTCCTCCCCGTTCTGTGATTGGTTCCCTATTTCGGGGCAAAAAAGGGCCAGAGTTGCCATGCTAGACTTGCAGCGTGAATAAGGCAGCATGGGGAAACCCAGCCTGGGACTTCTGGCCAGTAATGTTGGAAATGTAATTTGGTTTTAAAGACTAATTGTACCCAGTAAGACCAGGTTTGTTTCAATTGGACAGTCAGTCAGCTTAAAAGTTGTTTTACTCTGGCATGTACTTTTATGTGAATAACGTGAATTGTTCTGCACTATTGATGCGAACATGGCTATTCGCCTCAAGTGCATCTTTCACGCAAGTTGAAAAAAATGTAACGTTAAATCCAGCAAGGAATATTAAGCGAGAAACGCGATGTGAATACACGCTTTGTGTTTGATGTGCACGCCCTATTAGAACCCTCACAAAGATTTTATTCATCAAAATGAAAAACTAATTTTTGAGGGAATATTGTGGGGTTTTTTTTACAAATTACTTGTCTTTGAGATTTTTTTTTTAATCATGTGCTCTCATAATCTTAAAATCAAAAAAGCATATCTCATCCACTCCTCGAAACGATCTTCCTTTACTTCCGGTCATATGGAATTTCAGGTGTGGGGGGGATTGCAGCAATTAGCAACATGACCCAACTTCCAACCATACAGTCAATTCTCGATAGACACATTCATGTCCAGCCCTAATTTTTTAGTTTCAAAAGCTGTTTCACTCGTATATATGTCAACACTGGGAAAATAAGACAATCACGACTTCCATTTAATGGCGACTTTAATATTTTCGTCTGACACCTGCGATTAAGTGTGTTGATAGTAGACTGACTTTTGTGCTTTTTGAGGTTTGTGGTGCTCTCTCAAGTTTAGTGATCTAATTTTTTTCTTCCTCCCCAGTGTTATGGTCAGTCAGAGGTCTGATGCTGAAGATGAGGACTTGTCTGATCGTGAGGTTCGGTCTGTCACTGTGAGTCTTCCAGACATGAGTTTGCTGAGTACCGTTAGTCTGAGCTCTAGTCCAACCTCCACCTCCAGCACGGCCAGTGACAGCCTGCCTCCCCACGACGGCATCTGAGGTTGGCAGCTAAGTGCTGGACATTCAGAGCTTCCAAGTAATGCACAAAGATGCACTCACGTGTATACACACAAAGGTGTGTTTAGGTCATATTTCAGCTAAAGCTGTCAGAGTTGTACATTTTATTGCCTTTGAAAGGAAAAGAAAACTAGATTAACTACAATAACTGGCCAAGTAGAGTTATACATGCTGATAATCATTTAAATGAGCAATGTGCTGCATGCTGGACCAGACATATAGAGTGTTCATACAAGGTTAAAAGAGCACTTCCTGTCTGAGTTGAATTGAGTGTTTCCAATTGAGCCTATATGATACTTCTGCATTGTTTACATCAGTTATGTGCGCACTTCTGAGTCGGTACAAGCATCGGTTTGGCTGGTTATTTTTAACATGAAATGGAAATGTGAAGTTTGGAAAAGAGATATCATTGTAAAAAATAAAAAATGTTGTCTTTTACTGACATTTGCATGCTTTGTTGAAGGGGGATCGGTATGCTCAGGTTAAGGTTTTTAAATTAAAATTGATACTTGAAATATGTCTTTTTGTTTTGTTTCATTTTTGCCCAGCAAAAAATTCCCTTTTATTGCGTATTTAGTCACTACTGAAGACTGTTCAAGCATGTTCATACTAGTCCTGTAATTAGTGGTACTTGTAAAGTCAAGTGTAGGGAAGAGCCAAGCACAAACTAACGATTTGGCTCTCATTAAAAAAAATGTTAGATTAATATTTTTACACAACAACACGCACATCTCTGCTACAAATGAACACTTAAAGTTTGTTTGTGGGTCCTATCGTTATCGTACAATTACACCGAAAGTTACAGGAGTGCAAACGTTACACAACTTACCCCATTGGTGGGGTTAATTATAACAAATAGAGGGTTTGTTGTAACATCTGCTAGAAAATGTAGTTTAAACAGAAATAATTCATGAAAATTTGGTCTATATACTAAAGGTGGATATTGTTTATACATCTACCTATAATAGATAGATGTCCACGCATTTATCCATCCATGATCCTTCATCTAATCATCCTTGTATTAAGCATCAATGCGTTTAAATACATTTGAAAGGGCTACGCTACATTATTAAGACAAAAAAAATCATAAAATCAGTCATTTGATGTTGTATTAACAGTTATCACTAATAGTATTTGTATTATTTTCATTTCATTACTATTGTATAACTGAGGCTTAATTGTAACACTGTGTACTGTAACTAACCCCGCTAAAATGTTTTCAATCCCAGCTATCAGTTACTAGTCGTCGCTGACATGTTTCAAAATAGTGTTAAGTTTACGGTAACAAGACAGTGATTAAAATAATATAAGTTTGGATTTGTTGATTTACACCCCCAACTCAGAAATTGAAAAAAAAAACCATAAGATGAAGAAATTTACTTTTATGCTCTTTGTTCAATATCTTAACCAAAACACATCAAAATTTTTCACTAATTCACAGGAGATCATCTTTTGACAGTTAGAGAAAAAGACCAAAAGCACAATTGCTTGGCTATTTATAAATATTTAAGTAGCAGTGTTACAATTAACCCCACATTAGTTTGTGCCCCCTCACCCCTACTCATGGGGATTCAAAACCAACCAATAGGTGAGGTGTGCTATAAATTTTAAAAGTAACACATTTTCACCTGTGGTTGATGATACAGAAAATTCTGATAAGATTAAGGACTGCTGGACCTAACAACCACATAGCAACTTCTTATAAGCACTATTGACCCTGCCTGTGAAGACAAAGCTAAACT
This sequence comes from Misgurnus anguillicaudatus, assembly GCF_027580225.2. Lineage (NCBI taxonomy): Eukaryota > Metazoa > Chordata > Actinopteri > Cypriniformes > Cobitidae > Misgurnus > Misgurnus anguillicaudatus. The sequence continues at coordinate 15,134,070 of NC_073353.2, forward strand.
TTGTAATTTACTGTTTTTTTTTTTACATAAGGTCATGCTACATGTTACATAATGTGATAACTTTGTGAAAATATGACCTTGGTATATCGGAGTAAGGTTATGTCAGAGATTAAAATGAAACTTTGATGCTCCTCATCCCATAATTAGATTATGAGACTTGAACCTGGATGTCACAGGCAAGGGCTGTCTCATATCAGCTCCCTTGTTCAGTAGTCTCCCATATTAAGGGCTGTCTCAATCGCAAAGTCCTGTCCAGTGGACAGGACCGTTCGTTCCCTAAAAAATTCCACAAGGCAACGCAAAAACCAGTTCCCTTACCGCAAATCACGTGACTTTTTCCATTAAAGCTCTCCAAACGAAATCACAAGAGCCAACTCTATAAAATTCATGAAACGCAACAAAAGACAAACGTTTGCTTTAGTTTATTTATAAACACACATTGCTTACCAGAAAGGGACCACTATCTACTTAATAAATGTAATATTCCTCCAAATTTATGCACGGATATGTAAGAGAATAAGGAAAGTGTTTTTCATAATAAACTTTAACAAATTAAGTCAGAGAGATGTTGGTTTTGCCGGTTGTTGATGAATAACAGCTGTGAATTATCACAACGCGCTTAAGCAGTCACGTCACTGGAAAATAAGTGAACCGTTTCCCAATGTGAAGTGAGCAAGGGTCTTTTACCAGTGCCTAAACCTGCGTACACGATATACTGATTCACGAGCTAGGGAGCTAGTTGAGACACAGCCAATGTCACATTTTAACACATTAGCAACTGCTAAGAAAAAACCTTAGGATTGCGGTGCACAGAAAAGCACCACATTCTTCAACTTTTCTAAAAACATATTAAGTGCAATGGATTCAATTATGAAGTTCAGACATCATATACTGATCCCAATACCCCTCATTTTCTTTCATTCACTGTCTCAGCTTTATATTTCAGGCCACAGTACCACATTAAGTCATTTGATTGCTGTAGTGAGCTATGAAGAAAACTGGCTGTGAAACCTGCCCAATGCCTGGATCTGGACTTGCAAAGGGAAATGTTAAACACAAGATGTCCAAAGCATATAATCATCAGGTTGCAGGAAGCAAAAATAGTCCCATCTGCAAATAAGTGATGGTGTTAGATATCTACAGTAAGTGTTGAAGCACACTTGCTAATATGCTGAAGCGGCCAGTGAAGTAAAAATTATCAACGTTAGCTAACTTGGTAGAGTTTTGTGTTAGCGCAACACAAAGGTCAGGGCATTGATGCCGGGGATCGCACATTGTGTGTGCACTGTAAGTCAATTTGGATTACAGCATCTGCCAAATACAAAAAATGTTAAATGTTTTACTTCTGAAAGTCATAAAACATATTATGTTCATCTATAATGTTTGTTGAGTTCCTTGGCATGCTGTGTGCCCATCTTCATGTCATTTGGGACCAACTCTGGTTTATTTTCAAGAACATGAGCCCAATAGCTTTGTGTGTGTGTGTGTGTGTGTGTGTGTGTGTGTGTGTGTGTGTGTGTGTGTGTGTGTGTGTGTGTGTGTGTGTGTGTGTGTACACTACCACAACATCTGTGATTCTCCTCCCCCTTTTCATGACCCTCCCTCTGCATACCAGGACCGGCTCTTTCTACTGATTTGGATTGTACTCTGCATGCGGGGACTGGAGTGCAGCTGAAGTATGCTCCGGTCAGGCCAATTCAAGCACTGAAACCCCTTTGTTCCACTTAGACACCCGACCGAGCGGCGGGACCCGGTCATGGACCCTCTGACAGAGGTAAGAACCATAGAGCGATCTGTCACCTCTGTGAGCACTTGTGTACAGCAAAATGTTTGGTTTAACGTGTTTCACATTGTACAGTCAATCCACAAGTCTCTTGGGCCTGTTTTAGTGCAGAAGTGTTGATAATCAACATTCAGCAGGTCAGTTAGGTAGTTAAGCAGATAAGAGATGAGTAGTTTTTCTAGTTTTTCTGGTCACTTTGAACATTGTGTTTATGTTTGAGGATATTTTAGGAGCCCTAAACAGTGTACAGGAGATAAGGCCTCTGAGATCAAGTTCAATTTGATCAGAGTTAGAAATGCTCAGCACATGTACATAAAAACATAATAATTTCTAATAATAATGAACTAGATCTCCTGAAGGAAATACCAGTGCTTGCAATAGTGTTATACCAAAGTTAAGTTTAAGTTTTGGGATTTAGTTGGAAGTGCAGCATCACTCAGTTTCTTGTTTTCTGCCTGTTGTCTTTGATAATTCACACAATGCATTTTTGCAGTGTCCATTGTTAAATAAAAGCAAACAAGAAAAGAAAAATCACAAACATTAGCCAAAAATGAAAATGCAGTAATTTACTGACCTTAATATTGTTACAAACCTGTATGAATGTATTTGTTCAGATAATCACAATGGAAGATGTGATTCACAATCAGAACCCCCATTACATTCCATAGTATTCTTTATTCCTACTATTGAAATCAATGGGTTTTATACAGGTTTGTAACATGAGAGTCAGTAAATTATGACAGAACTTTATTTTTTGGATGAACTATCCCTTTAAACCTAAATATGATAGAAAATCTTTTAGGCATAAAATATTTCAAAAAACCTTAAGTGTTAAAGGAGGGGTGCATGATCTCTGAAAGCTAATGTTGATATTTGAAATCACCTAAACAAACACGCCCCTACTCCAAAAAAACCGGGACCTTCTTTTGATAGACCCGTCCAACACATAGGCAACCCAGGCAATGATGTTGGTTAGTAGACATGCCCTTTACTGGTGATTGGCTACAAGTGTGTTTTGGTATTCGGCCCGACTCCCTTTTCCAAAGTGTTTTTCAAAAATCATGCACTCCGCCTTTAAGTGTTCAGTATGAATTAATTGCAAAAAATGTATTATAGAAAATTAAGGATTGAGAACAACCCCTAACCACCACCCTCCACCTACAAAATAGTTTGTATAATATAATACAACCTAGCACACAGTTGCATAGAAAATGTTTTTATTTAAAGATGTACAACGACAGTGTTGTCTTTAGCAGGTTATCTGCAGTACACTGAGGTAATGGGATTTTTGAATAAGTTGTTATTTGTTAAATATCAAGCCATGTTCTTGGTTGTCAGACATATTTCCCCATTATAATGACAGATTTTATTCTCTATTTTAGAGCTGCTTTATGGAGGATGAAGGACTTACCATGAAGAAGACAGGTATCTGTTTGTAACTGTGATGACCCTGTGTGTTTCTAATGTTGAAGATATCAAGGTTATATTTTCACAGAATGTTATTTACATTATGTAGAATGATTTTATGTTGAAATCACAAAAAATGACTTTAGCTGTGTTTTTACAGACTGGGTCACATATGATTATTATACTAGTCAAGCATTGGTATGCACTTGACTAAACATGTTTCTCTATTATTGATATACATGGGAATAAGGAAGTAAGGAATAATTGACGACAAGCCATTGAATTATAGGAAAATAATGCACACCCAAGATGGTAATGCAGTACGACGTGAAGCGGAGCGCCGTTACAGCTCGGGTGTGTATTATTTTTTAAATAATTCAAGGGACTGAAGTCAATTATTTCTCTTATACCACAGTTACCACAAACATTGCTCTGGTGCCCATTTTAAGACATTTAAAGGTTAGGTGTGCGGTTTACTGAAAAATCAAATCAAATTTTATTTATAAAGCACTTTTTTTTAAAACAGCAGAAGTTTAACAAAGTGCCGTACACGTATAAGTCCTATATCAATAACAATAATGCAAACTAGGGATGCACCGATCCGATATTCTGGATCGGTATCGGGGCCGATCCGGCATTTTTTGCTGGATCGGATATCGGACTAACAGGACCGATCCAATTCCGATACTGCGCATTACCCATGGTTGTCACTGACAAGCGATTAAAACGTCAAAGTATTATAAAAGCACCATAAACGTTTTTATGCACTATAATCAAAGTCATCTTACACTCAATAGCTTCATGTGAAGGAACAAACGCACATTTAAAAATATTCATGTTCACAGAAACACTGTAACTTACTTGCAAACTGAGTTAATCCACTGATGAGAAGCGGACGGATAAAAACGCGTCATTCAACACAGGCACACACACAATAACACACCCAAGATAACTGTAACATTAGGCTTTATTAAAGATCTGATTTCATAAAGTCTCAGTAAGCTGTTGGATGGATGCAATTCACTATGTGCTGAGGATTCACAGGTGAAGCGGACGGATGAAACGCGTCATTCAACACACGAACCCTCAATAACTGTAGGCTGTTTTAAAGATCTGATTTTATAAAGTCTCAGTAAGTTGTTGGATGGATGCAATTCAGTATGTGCGGAGCACACGATGCATCAAATCATTCAAGCCCGTAGGCAGGGGGGGTTCGGGTGGTTCGAACGAACCCCCCCCCTCACTGCCAAAAGGTCCCGAATTTAAGTCGTTGTTTCGCGTGATTATTGTCATCATTGTTTTAATCAATGCTTCTGACAAATATTCTGTGTTCCTGACACATTATTCAAGCTGGACGCATGACCGTACTCACCATTGAGGTCCACGAGGTCCGGATTTCGGTCATTTTCTGACGCTCGTTTTATTTGACTCAATGCTCAGTGCTCGTTTGACTTCTGGCTGCACTGCGCAGACCGATCGGCATGTGACGTCCCAGCACCGCGAGACCGATTCAATAGTAAATGACTCAGTAAGCTTTTAAATAGATCTCGCAGTAGTGTGATGTCACATGCCAACAGGTCTGAGCTGCACCCCATTAAGTAAGATAAAGTCAAAATTATTCCGAGATCAAACCAGGCAGACAAAGGTGCAACACAGGGGTCAGATGCGCCTTTAGTGGAAGCGAAAGAAAGATGTAAGTTAAGTAATCAAACGCTGACTATTATACAGCCGTTTAATGACGAGAAATATGAAACGCAGTGATTGTCAAGGTGACAAGACAAGAAACATTACTGCAGCTGAGCCACATGAATGTCCAAATTTAATGCGCTGCTTTAACTCCCTCCAGTAATTTACTTCCCGTTATTCAGCGTGTTTATTAACAAAATTCAATGCCATTCTTTAAGATATCTTTTTTACTGTATGATTAGATTCACTGTTGAACTTGAAAACGGTCTTAAAGCCCAATAAATAACTTACTTGTAACTTCTTCCTGTAGTGTTGAGCCGTTGAGCTCTGCTATTAACAGTAAGTTTAAGGTTTATCATGGAATTTTAATTTTCTGAACAACTTTTACTAAAGTTACTGCAGTTAACAAGAAGCCTTTTGCTTAATTAACAGACAGTAAATCAGATGTGAGAAGTTTAAAATTAAGGCTTGCATTATGTTTACATCTTACATAGTTAGTAAAATGCATGCAGGGCAAGAATAATATTTATCTAATGTGGTAATGTGAAGTAATCGTAGATTCATGTATGCTTTTTTTAACAATCACAGTTTTCTTTCATGGGATATGGACCCCCTAAAGTAGCCTCGGCCGACCCATTTATAAAATTCAAGTTCTCTGCATTACTGATGTTGTATTTAAGCATATAAAGTGTATAATAATAGGGTGTGTATATTTTGAATTAATTTAATAAACTAATTATTGATAGCCTTTAGTTAATTCACTAAAATGATCCTATATTCAGTAAGCCTATGTTTACTTTACTGACAACCCAGTGTGCCCAGGATGGTAAAATAGTTATTACAATGCATTCCTAATGACCAACACAAATCTTCTGCATACTGACATGGTTTGAAATCTATAGTTATTTGATTCTTTGGTTTTCAGATTTTTAAAATTCGGTATTTATAAAATCGTGCGTACGGCCCTGCTCATAATTAAATACAAATGGAGGAGGAAAAACTGCAAAAAAGGTCCACTTTTTGAAAAAAAGAACCCCCCTTTCAATAGGCTGGCTACGGACCTGTCATTTTGTGTTTTAATAGTTATGAACTTAGCTTTCCATTGCGGAGCGAGGATTCCCATGCGAGTGTGAGGACGCTTCTAGAGCATCAATGCTGCACAGTATTGCGCAGAATGCGCACTCAATATGATTTAGGCGCATCAATTCTGCACCCGAAATGTGCATAAAAGGTCCGGTTAAGTGCATAATTCCCAAAATAACCATCTGCACACTAAAGCTTTTTTACTGTGACTTTTTGCGCAATTAAGGAAAATATATTTAGCATACTTATTTGATCAAACGTGCCTATTTTATTTTCTCCTAAACACTGCCATGGTTAATAATTACTAATGTTCTTGTAACTTGTAAATCATTTTAAATTATTGGTTTTTAATTTAAAAGTATAATTATATATAATATAATTATATTATGCTAGATTTAGACATTTATATAGTGTATGTGTCTGTGTGTGTGTCTGTGTGTAATTTAAATTGCTCAAGAAAAATACAGTAGTATCGGATCGGCAGGTATCGGAATCGGCCGATACTCAGAATTCGGGTATCGGAATCGGATCGGAGATGGAAAAAGTGGTATCGGTGCATCCCTAATGCAAACAATCAACAATCAACAATACAAAAATAAATAAAACAATAAAACAACTCTCACATAGGGTCAAATGCCAGACTATAGTAATACTTTTTAAGACTAGATTTAAAACCAGCAAGTGTTTGTGACTGTCAGATGTACAGGGGCAGGCTGTTCCCGAGCTTCGGTCCTGCAACTGCGGATGCTCTTTCAGCCCTGCTTTTCAGCTTTACTCGTGAGACAACTAAAAGTAAGTGGTCAGCAGACCTAAGGGCTGTTGATGGGGCGTAATGCTTGATCAGGTCAGACAAATACTTCAGTGCAAGACCATTAAGAGATTTAAAAACAAACATCAAAATCTTAAAATTTATCCTAAACTGTACAGGCAACCAGTGAAGAGAGGAGAGAACAGGGGTAATATGTTCCCAGATAGATTTGCGTATCGTCTGCGTAACAATAAAAAGAGATATCAAATTTCCTAAGAATATATCCCAGGGGGAGCAAATACAGAGTGAACAATATAGGCCCCAAAATGGAGCCCTGGGGGACCCCACAGGTGAAAGAAGCCATTGAGGAGGCAAATTCTTCAAGGCAAACTGAGATAGTTCTTTCAGAAAAATATGATTTAAACCATGCCAACGCAATACCCTTAATACCAACACATTTTTCTAAACGAGTAATCAAAATCTTATAGTCTATAGTGTCAAATGCGGTTGAAAGATCTAATAAAATCAGAATCGCACAATTCCCTGAGGCAATGGTAAGTAGCAGATCATTAGAAACCTTCAACAATGCAGTTTCTGTACTATGGAACATTTCATAGTAATAATCATAATAATCAACACCCCTGGAACATTTCTCAGCCAATCAGAATACAGCATTCAACAGACCCGCGGTATAAGGATATATTACATTTAAAAAAATTGTTATCTAGTATTTTGTAACAAGCCTGTTTAGTTTTTTTATATACTTGCCCAATATTGTTGCTTTATTAAAATGTTGTCTTTGCTTTATATAAGTGCATAAAATGGACAAATGTTTGTACTTTACTACTGCTAGCGTGAAGAGGCTTCACTACAATGCAATATGTTTTTGATTTGTTAACATTACACTAATATTCCCACTTCTGTCTGTTATTTCATTAAATATTGATACACGTACATAAAAGACTAAAGAGGTATGTCTAAACATCATGTTTGGATATTGTAAAATCATGACTGACTGACCCACCTGCAGCAGGGCTCTTTCTGTGTGTCTGTCCCCCTTTAAAGGGCCTCTCCGTGATCCCGAAGACGACGTGTACTCCAAGTTTTTCATGAGTCACTGCTGCTACGATGCCATTCCAACAAGCTCCAAACTGGTCGTTTTCGACACAACGTTACAGGTCATTTGCAAACCTATATCATACCATGTGTTCAGTTTGTGCTGTGGCTGATATATTTCAGTAGATTTGTAAAACAAAACACATGAATTATTAAGCATACGGTTTGATATAAGTCAGTGTTGTGCACAGGTAAAGAAAGCATTCTTTGCACTGGTTGCAAATGGCGTCAGAGCTGCTCCTTTATGGGACAACAAGCTGCAGTGTTTTGTAGGTAAGCAAACATGCAAGTTTTGTTGTGCCGGTCGCTCAACTATGAGCCTGCATCAGATTACTGAAATCTTATAATGTCACACAACACCTTATAAACCTGTCTAAGGAACATCTTGCACATATGCTCAAATACTTTTCCATGAAACAGATTTTTCCCAGTTCTACCTTCTGTTTGGTTTCGTTTTGAAATAATACACAATGGGATTGATGGTTTTAGATGTTTCATGCTAGGTATGCTTTTATCAGTAGTTGTGTCCCGAAAATATTTTGTGCTGCTGATGCAGTGCTTTATAAATTGAACCACATGAAGATTTATAGTTTGAAATTTTCATCCAGTTACATTTTCTTGTATTAAGAAACAATTGCGCAGCCTATATTTCACATAAACTCCTCGTTGGGTGTCTCGGCTGTTGTTAAATAAACTGCCGCATCAGCATGCAAGGGAAGACATTCATGTGTGTGTATGTGCACAGTCATAGCCCCAACTGATCCCATGAAGCCATCCCCTCCACTGGTGCCAGTTTCTAACTTTAGTGTGGCCTCTGGGCCACGTTGTCTTTTGGGAACATGACATGGTGCTGCTCTAATCCCCTGCACCATTTTTGGGAGTTACTGTATAATAAGCATGCTTAAGAGAAAGCACATCCTCCTGCTAATAAAAAACTGGTCCAAGTGATGTGGTTAGCCTGTTTATATTTCAATACTTAATTTGATTCAGCTCTTTATTTAAATACAAACCTCTCTGGTGGGTTTAGATAAGCTTTACTGTTATGAATTACTGTAGTGACGGATTGAAGTGGAAGCTGAACTCTTGAACTCTGTGTGTATTTCTGTCTTTGCAGGGATGCTCACCATTACAGACTTTATTAACATTCTCCACCGTTACTACAAATCTCCTATGGTAAACACTGTTAATCTAATGTTTCCAAATTATTATGTAGGTTTTAAACACTTTCGTTATTTTACAAGGAAATGTTTCTGTAGGTTGTCTGTTAATGTCTGTATTTATTCTAAAAAAAAGCTGGGTTATTTTCAACCTAGCATTGGGTCAAAAAGGGACTAATCCAACGTGTTACCTTAAATTAACCCAGAAAATGTTTATTGTTTGACCAAACAATGGGTTAAAACAGCCCAACATTTTTTTTGACCCAACGCTTAGAGGCTGTTTACACTTGGCATTAACAAACGTTTTCGTCGATCGGATCACAAGTGGACGACGTTAATGCCAGGTGTAAACGGTGTTCAAAACGTTTTGAGCTCGTCCACTTTCGACCACTTTCAACCACATCCAGAGGTAGTCGAAACCACTTTCGATCGGATCGCTTTGGAGTTGCGGAACGCACGTGTGGTTGAATGTGTTCGAACAGCCACACGCGACTCGCCGCCCATTTATCTAATCTGAGGTATTAAACACAAGTTTTACGTCTTTTTTTTACTTCTGGCGTGAACACACGGTGAATAGCGCTATTTTTAGCCTTTCATTGATAAAACTAAAGCGGCTGATCTCCGTAGTTTCGTTTGGAAAGCGTGTGAAAGTTGCGCAATTTTATTTCATCAATTGCGCCGAAAATTCAGAGAAAGCTCTTACATACACACGTACAAAACTCTGTGTAGCATGTTTACTTGCTAAACAAGCAGTGGACTCTGACATAATATTTGTTTGCGTGCATATAAACTCATAATTACTCCTGCTTGGGTTTGAATGACAGCAGAGAGACTCGCCCACCGTCTCCCAGACCACCCCCTCACAGTATTCAGGACAGAAGCGGTCGAAAGTGGACAGAAGAGACGGATTTAAATACCAGGTGTAAACGTAATGTGTCTCTCTCGTCCACTTGTGATCCGATCGATGAAAACACATCTTAATACCAAGTGTAAACAGCCCCTAAAATCTTTCGAGTGGATTGCTTTTGTAGTGTAACACACATGTGGTTGAATGTGTTCGAACAGCCACAGGACACCGCCTTGTCTCCGCCCATTTATCTAATCTGAGGAACTGAGCACAATGTTTTACGTCTTTTCTGACTTATGGCGTGAAGATATGGTGAACAGCGCTATTTTTAGCCCTTTCATTGATGAAACTAAAGCGGCTGATCTCTGCAGTTTCATTTTGCAAGCGTGTGAAAGTTGCGCGATCCTATTTCATCAATTGCGCTGAAAATTCAAAGAAAGCTCTAACATATACATGTACAAAACACTGTGCAGCATGTTTACTTGAACACAAGCAGCGGACTCTGACATAATATTAGTTCACGTCCATATAAACTCATAATTACTCCTGCTCGCGTTTAAATGACACCGGAGAGACTCGCCCACCGTCTCGACAGACCCCCCTTACAGTATTCGCGACAGAAGCGGTCGAAAGTGGACAAAAGAGATGGATTTAAATACCAGGTGTAAACGTGATGTGTCTCTCTCGTCCACTTGTGATCTGATCGATGAAAACACATCTTAATGCCAAGTGTAAACAGCCACTTAGATGAAAATAACCCAGAATTTTTTTATAGAGTAGATAATTTTTCATAAGCTACAATAAAGATACTGCACATTTCCACTAATATTACCCAATGTTTAATTCATTACGCTGATGTTTTGTGTCTGCACGTCTTTATATAAGGGTATTTCATCATCATACTGTATGGTGTTAGTTGTCAAAATCCGATATGCAATTAAATATCTGTTTGTTCACCAAATTATAAAGAGTATACACAACAAACAGCTAATTTTTTATACATTTATACATTTGGCAGACATTTTTATCCAAAGCAACACATTAAGGTATACATTTTTATTTGTGTGTTTTCCCTGGGTTTAAACACATAACCTTTTACGCTGTTAACATAATGCTCTACCACTGAGCTACTGTATACAGGAGCAAACTTGAAACGTTGAACTGCAAAAATAAAAAAGAGAACAGACAAAAAATGTAACCGTTGTATTGGCATTTCATTACAATTGAAAAAAAAAGATGACTTTGTGACCCTGTCTGGACCACAAAACCAGTCTAAAGTTGCATGTGTATATAGCAACAGCCAACAATACATTGTATGGGTCAAAATTATAGATTCTTCTTTGTCAAAAATCATGTTCCATATATTTATTTTATTTTTCAAAATATCTTTATCAAAACTTTATTTTTTTGTAAGTAGTTGTTAAGGACTTCATTTGGACTTTAAACTTTAAAGGAGATTTTCTCAATATTTAATTTTTTTGCACCCTTTTTTCAAAAATTCCTATTCTAACAACCATACATCAATAGAAAAATACAACTTTCATGTATAAATCTTACTTTTAAAAAATTGACCCTGATGACTGGTTTTGTAGTCCAGGGTCGCATAGAAAAGATGTATTATAATTTGCCCCAAAATAGCGGAGAACCGCTCTAGCTCTCTTCCCACACACACATTACACTTTATCAACAGCAAATATAAACAAAAGATCATGTTTATCTGTTTTAGGTACAGATCTATGAGCTGGAGGAACACAAGATTGAGACATGGAGAGGTGATTGTATACTATTGTAAGGTTAAATGTGTAATTTTATACATATAAGTAACTTAAGTAGTAGCTTTATGTGTTTCCTCTCCAGAGGTCTATCTACAATATTCTCTCAACACCCTGATCAGCATCACACCTGAATCCAGGTAAACGTTTGCAAAACCTTTGGCTTTTTTTCTTCTTTTCTTGTTTCTCCAGTGACAGACAGTTGTGTTTCCTGTTGTCAGCCTGTTTGAAGCCATTTATTCTTTACTGAAGAACAAGATTCATCGGCTACCTGTCATAGATCCGGAATCGGGCAACGTCCTGCACATACTGACCCATAAACGCATCCTCAAGTTCTTACACATCTTTGTAAGAAGCATTTGTTGTTTTGTTGTTGACGCATGCAATTTCATGTTGACACTTACTGTACAATAGATCCTTATTGAGTGACAAATATATGCTTTGTGGAACACAGGGCTCCACGATCCCAAAGCCACGGTTCTTACAGAAGCGACTTGAGGAAGTAGAAATCGGAACCTTCAAGAGTATCGCAACTGTCAGAGAGACTGAAACGGTTTTTGATGCATTATCAATATTTGTAGAGCGACGGGTCTCAGCCCTGCCCGTTGTCAACGAACAAGGTACACGTTATACAGTGTATGGCTTTTGGGCATCTTTAAAAAAAAAAATTCTTTTATTTATGAGTCTCTCTTCAAAAATAATTGGTCAAAATGGTCCCTAGCTGTCACTGGGGCTGTACCTTTTCAAATAGTACAACTTTGCACCCAAAGAGTTCATTTTAGTACCTCAAAGGTACCAAATGTATAGAAATATGCCTTTTTTTAAAGTGACCGCTTGAATGGACCACATTGTTTTATATTTTTTTCCGACAGTGTGGTAATATATTTTGAATAAACCTATTGAAATTGATATCTTGTTAATTTTCGACCAGGACTTTTACAGTAGCTTTGAAGTCTTTAGTGCAAGTCTTTTGGGAAAACATACCAACAATACTGATGAATTATCTTGCACACACAAAAATTGCTTCTTCATACATCTTTGAAAACTGTTTTAATACATCAACAAAGAAATCTACACTCACATGGTCTTAAAATATCATGTTGTTGTCTGTACTGATTCTGTTCATTCTTTATAGGGAAAGTAGTGGCGCTTTACTCCAGGTTTGACGTCATAGTACGTAACACATACCAGTTACATCCATGAAAGGACCCTAATGTTAGTATTATCTTGATTTACATGATTTTCTACTTTGTCTACAATAGAATTTGGCTGCACAGAAAAACTACAACAATCTGAATATGACGATGCAGGAGGCCATTCAGGGACGTTGGTGCTGTGTTGAGGGGGTGCTAAAATGCTACCCTCATGAAACTCTGGAAATTATCATAGATCGCATTGCTGAAGCAGAGGTATGGAGAGTGAAAACATCTCATTCTAACGTATGACATCATTCTGAGCTCCTAACAGCTCTCCTCTTGCTTCTCATGAAATAATTTTCTTTAGTGTTTACTTTAATCAAGCTGTCTATTTAAGGTATATATTTTCAGTAATGTGTATATACATATATAAACACTCACCTAAAGGATTATTAGGAACACCATACTAATACTGTGTTTGACCCCCTTTCGCCTTCAGAACTTAATTCTACGTGGCATTGATTCAACAAGGTGCTGAAAGCATTCTTTAGAAATGTTGGCCCATATTGATAGGATAGCATCTTGCAGTTGATGGAGATTTGTGGGATGCACATCCAGGGCATGAAGTTCCCCTTCCACCACATCCCAAAGTTGCTCTATTGGGTTGAGATCTGGTGACTGAGGGTGCCATTTTAGTACAGTAAACGCATTGTCATGTTCAAGAAACCAATTTGAAATGATTCAAGCTTTGGTGCATTATTCTGCTGGAAGTAGCCATCAGAGGATGGGTACATGGTGGTCATAAATGGATGCACATGGTCAGAAACAATGCTCAGGCAGGTTGTGGCATTTAAACGATGCCCAATTGGCACTAAGGGGCCTAAAGTGTGCCAAGAAAACACCATCAGCCTGCACAGTGGTAACAAGACATGATGGATCCATGTTGTCATTCTGTTTACGCCAAATTCTGACTCTACCATCTGAATGTCTCAACAGAAATCGAGACTCATCAGACCAGGCAACATTTTTCAGTCTTCATCTGTCCAATTTTGGTAAGCTCATGCAAATTGTAGCCTCTTTTTCCAATTTGTAGTGGAGATGAGTGGTACCCAGTGGGGTCTTCTGCTGTTGTAGCCCATCCGCCTCAAGGTTGTGCGTGTTGTGGCTTCACAAATGCTTTGCTGCATACCTCGGTTGTAACGAGTTGTTATTTCAGTCAAACTTGCTCTTCTAAAAGCTTGAATCAGTCGGCCCATTCTCTTCTGACCTCTAGCATCAACAAGGCATTTTCACCCACAGGACTGCCGCATACTGGATGTTTTTCCCTTTTTACACCATTCTTTGTTTACCCTAGAAATGGTTGTGCGTGAAAATCCCAGAAACTGAGCAGATTGTGAAATACTCAGACCGGCTCGTCTAGCACCAACAACCATGACACGCTCAAAATTTCTTTAATCACCTTTATTTTCCATTCTGACATTCAGTTTGGAGTTCAGGAGATTGTCTTGAGGACCACACCCCTACATGCATTGAAGCAACTGCCATGTGATTGGTTGATTAGATAATTGCATCAATGAGAAATTGAACAGTTGTTCCTAATAATCCTTTAGGTGAGTGTATATCAGTACTGAATATATGTTGTGTGGGAATCCATGTCCTTTGCACGTTAAAGATCTGAATAATTTTCCAGTTTTCCTTGAGTATCTAAAAAAATAAATGGTTTCAGGTCATACATTAAATAAAAGGCGTTATATTAGTTACATGTATGTATTCGGCAGAGGCTTTTATATAGAGGCACAACCTTAAGGTCACAACATAGACCTTATAGATATGGATCTTATTATTTCACTGATGAAATATTGAATTGATCCAGAATTAGAAGCCAAAATGACGGACTTCTATACTTTACAGCCTCGTTTTCATTCATAGCAAATGACAATTACATTTATGCATTTGGCAGACACTTTTATTCAAAGCGAATTACAGTGCATTACAAGGTGTATACATTTTTATCCATATGTATGCTTCCTCGGTTCGAACATGTGACCTTTTGTGTTGTGAATGCAATGCTTTACAACTGAGCTATAAAGGAGCCAATTAAATACAATGTCTGTCATTGTTGATGTCCATATCTTTATCTCTCAGGTTCACCGTCTGGTTCTAGTGGACAATGAGGATATGGTGAAGGGAATCGTCTCGCTCTCTGATTTGCTTCAGGCTTTGGTCTTGACTCCAGCAGGCGTGGATGCACTTTTCTCCTGACACCAGTGGAGGGCTCTCCTTTCTAGCCCCAGACAGATTTATGACCTTACCTATACCAGGTAAACCACTGTCATGTTTCACGCAGCTTTGGTTAGATAACTATTAATGAACAGATATTATTAATTGTTTTTTCAGACATTGTCACTTGACTGGGCCCTGAAGATGTGAATGGTTGAAGACTGAAAGTGTAAATAATTTTTAATTGTTGCTAGCACCTTGAGATTTGATGTACAACTTTAAATGTCTGAATGTGTTCAGCAATTGTACTTGTATATTTGTGTAATTTGTTCAAAAACGGCAATGTAATAATTTAATTTGTGCAACGTGTGTGTCACAAAAAAAAACATTTTGTTACATATTATTTAACAATGACAGCTTCCTATGACCTAAAATCTTTAAAATAAAATTTTGTTATACAACTACTTGACTTCTGATTCTCACATTGTAAAATAGACTAGTTAGTCATATAACCTAACTGTTCCTCCTAACCTGCTATAATCATAGTGCATTTATAACGCTTTATATTGTGCAAATTAACTTAAACTCTGTTTCTACATCCATACCTGTAGTACACAACTTTATTTTTGAAATTGAAGGTGCATTTTGTGCCTTTTATAAAGATTTTTTTTACAGAAATGCAATATAATAGGGGGACCTTGTGGTGCCATCTCAAAAAGGTAAAAAATCACTATTGCGTACCTTCTCTGGCTCTGTTCCACATCTGTGGAATGATATGGATAAAAATGTATACACCTTGTATAAAAGCATCTGCCAAATGCATAAATGTAAATGTAATTTGCTACGAATGAAAACGGGTTAGATTTGCTGTTTGGGTTAGAATGTCACTTTAAGTATTGGTGTATACTATTTTATCATATGCTTTTAAAACCATTGTCGCCTGACGTTAGGGTTAGAGTTGGGTTTGGGTAAGGATGACATTTTATGTAACAGAAAGTTGTTCTAACCCCAAACATAACCGACAATTGTAAGAAAATAGGAAAAACTGTTCAGTAACCAATACATGAAACTGACACGGAAAAAATGCGTGGCATGGGCACATAAAATGGTGGGAATACGTGACAATGCCACACAAAACTGAGCAAAATAATGCGTTACTATTTCACGTATTTTGTGAGATCAGGCTAGTTTTGAAAGGGATGTGCGAGCTGTTGACTGAGTAGTTGGTTGCAATTCACAATCTCACCGCTTGATGCAGCTAAAAATCTACACAGTGGACTTTTATTAATACTTCGAAGACTTTGAATAAACAACTACACTGTAAAGAAAATTGCAGCATTTTTGTCAAATCAACACACATTTTTATGTCACTTTAAGTTTAAAAAAATTGTTATGTCAACTTTTTTTAACACAAAACTAAAAATAGTAGGTTGAATTGAACGCCTTTTAACTTTGTGCTGCATTTTTTTTTCACAGTGAGAGCCAGGAAGTTTGGATCTTATTCTTAAGTCATAAAAGTTTAGAATATACTAAGTTTTGTCATAGCATCAAATATATGCATTTTTACACAGTCAGTTGTTCTTCAGCTCTTAAAGATGTTGATTTTGTAAAGGTTAATATGTGTCATTTAAAGATAGTTGACTTTAGGTAATATTTCATCTCTGTTACCGCAACTGTTCAATTTTGGCCTGCAACAACAAAAGGTATGTAAATAAAACTATATTTGTTACTCTGCCTGTTAAAACTAGGTCTCAAAATAAAATTCTAGCCTCAGTTTGATTTCAGTCTTTAATTTTACTATTATTTCAATCTTACTCAGTCAATTTGAAAGATATCAGGGTTATATTTTACAGAATGTTGTTCAGAATTACAATATGTAAGATTAAAAAAAAAATTAAATGACATAGCTGGGTTTCTACAGGCAGGGTCACATTTTAAGGCAACTATTAGTGCTTATGAACAAAAATGTATTATTGTGTGTATTCATTTTTTCTAGTATAGGAATCACACTATACATTTATTGAATAATTTCTGTAGCAATCCTCTGTGTTTTTTACAGATCAAATGCTCAGATAAGTAGGCTACTACATGAGTTTTCCTTTAGACGGTAGGAAGTTTATTTATTTTCTTTAAAAAAAATATTTGATCCCAGCCTGGTGATGGCAAATATAGACTTCAATATTTGAGTTGTTGTGGTGAACATATTTACCAGAGGAGTGTATCCTTGTACATCCTGCTTTTATACTTCAGCAAACAGTGTGTGCCAAAGAAATACCTAAACGTTTACAAGCTCTGTTTACAACCTCAATAGTTTTAACAGTATTTTTTGCACTTTTAAATAGTTTGTCACAATGCTATTTGTTTTAGGTCAGCACTGCTGTCATTATCAGAAGTGATCAGAAAGCTGTACGTTTTTATGACTGAAGATACAGTATACCTCTGAAAGTGAATGTGCTTTATGTTTTTGTTTGCTTCATTTGAACGTATGCATTTGTTTCTCTTTGTGACAGACCAGGTTGCGGTATATGTACTTCCCACATGTCAATATTTTACAGCTTTATACTTAAAATAACAAAAAATATATGCATGTTTCCAACTATTAGTTGGAGTTATATACAGTATGTTAAATACAGGATAAAAGTTTGATAATTTAAAGTTTGTCACTGTAGTGTAAAACTATTAGTCGATTCTGAAATGTTAAATGCTGTATATGGCTTTTGAAAATCCACCCTTGTTTGTAATGTAATCGTTCAGCAACAGAAAGTCAAACAAGGAAGTAAACTTGGATGTCTGCTTGGATGTAATGGGCAATATTAATTTACAACATCACCAGGTGAACTGCGGGTCCTATATTGTCTTTTCCTAGTAAAAAAAATTGACTGCTGAAGGATCCTGAGCTGGATTTTAAAACACTTGAGGGAAATTGTCTTGAATAAATTTCTTCTGAAGATATGGACAAGGATAAAGACAAAAACAGCTTTCCATCTCATGGGTAAGTTCTTTTGCTGGCTTTGCATCCACCTTACAATTGTGCAAATTGCAAATAATGCATATACAAAATAATATTAGATTAAATTTAGCAGATGCTACTGTGTGTTGCTATAGTGTTGAATGCTTATATTGCACATTGCAGGGCTGGAACCTGTAACAAATTATTGATTTCTTACCCAGATATTTAAAAACAAGGCCTTAATATTTAATACGTTTTAGTCATTTAAAAATAAAAGATGTGAAAGAAGTAAAATAAATTACTTAACAAAGCTGATACCTTCATTACCTTAAGTTTTTTATAATTAATCGTCATGGATTATTAAATAAATGACACATGCCTTATTTACTGACCACTGAAATTTATTAACATGTAGCACATCAACTAACAAATCTGGGATTTATGATTCTGGCGATTATAGGTTTTCAATTCCTTTTTTTCTCTTCAGGTCATCATTGTTATCTGTGACAGAAGCCTGTGTGTTTATCATTATAAAATAACACAGAAATAATTTTCATTTAACAGTTTGGGGTAACACTTTACAATAAGGTTGTATTTGTTAACAATTATTAATCTTAGTTCATGTTAATTTCTGCATATACTTATACATTTATAAAATCAAGCCTTTTTATAACTATTAACATTAATTAATGCACCATGAACTCAAATGAATAACTGTATTGACCTTAACTAACGTTAACAAAGCTTATAAGCTTATGTTGTTCATTGTATGTTCATGTCACTTAATGCATCTACTAATGTTTACTAATACAACCCTATTGTAAAGTGTTACCAAGTTTTGAAATAAGCCTTCACCATATGAGACCCTTTTTTAGATTAAACACATTTTTAACTTCACTGAAAAAAAAATTATTCATTGAATTTAATCACATTTTTTAAGGTAAGTGGTTGCAATCAAATTAAAAAATTTGCTGTAATTATGCAGCTGGTTGCCAGTAACGTACTGTAGAAGATAAAAACTGAAAATGTTTAATGTTCATTTAACTTTGAACAAACTGTTGCCAGTAAATAACATAAATCTACAGTAAGTTACTGGTAGCTAGTTGCCAGTAATACCCAGTTATACTGTAGTTTCTACAGAATTTTTTTACAGTGTATTTAAGCTACATTTAAACAAAGTTTCATATTTTATTTTACTTTACTAATATTTTTTGTTTAAATGTAGCTTAGATAAATAGATTGCAACCACTTACCTTAAAAAATTGATTAAATTCAATGAATCATTTTTTTCAGTGTTACATATGTGATGAGTAGCCTTGTACAAATTCCCTGATGCTCTTAAGTTTAATTCACTTATAAGTAAAATACATTTTTAACTTTCTTGCCTAGTGAGGTGTTGCTATAAATTATAAAAATATTTTAAATAACTTAAGCTAATTCAATTTTTTAGCCTTACTAGTGCAACAAGAAATGATTTACAGTGTAGATGTGTACAGTGTATTCAAATGTTGTTGTTTTTTTGCAGCAAAAGAGGGTTTGGGATGAAAGTGAAGAAGAAAAGGAGAGGTAACAAGAGTGTTGTGATCTCAAACAAAGGTGTTTTAGGTAAGAGTGTGAAAGCAAACATGAGGTTATGTAAGTAAAAATGTACAGCTTTCTATGAGGATTAACTGGCTGGTTTTGTTGACACAGATGATTAATACATCCAATTCAGTCCGAACACTAGCCAGGATTTATAATTAAAGGTTTACTGATTTATTTAATCTCTTCACTTAAGAGCCTGAAATTAAAATCAAACCAGACAACACTAAAGTGTTAGAAGCGCAACAACCTGAAGATGTTACAGCAGCAGCCATTTCAGAAGAGTTTTCCTTTCGACCAAACCCTAATACTAAAAGGTTGTTGTTTTTCTCTTATTACACAGTAAAACTCTTCTTTTAATTTATCCACAACAATATCTTAATTATTTTCCATTACACATTTAAGGTCTAAAACTGTGGCCAAGATATTGGAAAGTGATACCAAACAACAACAGTTTCAGGTAGAAATCTTTCATTTCTGGGTTTGACTTGAAAACTTTTTAAATCTGTACTTTAAATCTCAAACTTTGTTAAAGGAGCTGTATGTAACATTGACTTTTAGCGGTTGAATTTACTGCAGTCTACATTTAAAATACTGGAGACATTTTTTTCCCTGCCCGACTCTTGGGTTGCCAGACACATACTGTACAAGAGCGCAACTTACGATGGAAAGCACAAGTTTATCTAATTTTTACATTTGTAATGTAAAAACAAAAAGTATTTTGTTGTCTGCAAATTATGAACCTGCTCTTGTGGATTTTTATAACTCAATCTGGGGCTCATTTTGGAGGTTGCATCCATAGATATGTATAAAGGCTAGATGTATTACGGCGGAGTCTCTAACGTCATCACCTGGCAGCCATCTTACCACGGGGATCTCGCTCATTCGTAGTATTGAATTTAATGGTGCAGGTACTTTTAAATTACCATAACTTGCTCAATTTTCTACAAATTTTCAAACGGTTTGTTTTCTTACAAACGTTATTAACGTGGCTATAATTATGGATGCTTTAACATGTTTCATTAAATTTTTTTTGTATAAGTATGCAGTGTCATAGGTACATCTTAGATGTTTATAACAAACCAAACCATTTGAAAATCGCTAAAAAAAATTATCAAGTTATGGTAATTTAAAAGTACCTGCACCATTAAACTCAATGCTATGAGTGAGCTAGGGCCCTGTGTTAAGATGGCCGCCAAATGCGGACGTTCCACTCAATAGGTTTTATGCCCAGCTGCACTACTTCCTGAACTTTAGCCAGCTTCTTGTTTCCTGTCTGCCATTATTGGACAAACTGATTAATCCAGGTGTGTCTGATTATTGTTGTTGTGACTAGTACTGAGGTCAGGCACACCTGGATTAATCCGTTTGTCCAATAATAGCAGACAGGAAACAAGGAGCTGGCTGGAGTTCGGGAGGTGGTGCAGCTGGGCATAAAGTCTATTGGCCAGCAGCGCGGGCGAGACATCTTTATACATATCTTTGGTTGCCTCCACCTGAGGTTGCATAAATGGGTCATTGCGTTCTCATTTAAGCCAACGTGACAATAGGCAACCGAGCTGTCGAAATACACTATTGGGTAAATTGGTCGTGGGTGGATCATATAGACCCAAACAAAATCAGACATTCTGACACAGAAGGCGCATTAAAAAAAATTACTGCACAGCATTGTTCATAGATACGTAAACTTACTGTAACATGTTTCATAAATATCTGCAAATATATTTTAATTTTCATTTAGTGCAGTCAAAAACTACATACTGCTCCTTTAAATCTGGTGCTGAGATTTTTCATGATTGGCGTTGGAGAAATTAAACTTTTGTATCTTTCTAAGATCTCCATCAATATAACAGAAGCTAGACAGCTGGTTGGGGATAATATAGACCCGGGCGTTGTGATTGAAATTGGAGATGAGAAAAAACAAACCTCTGTCAAAGAAGGAACCAATTCCCCTTTTTACAATGAGGTGAAAAAAACTTTTACTAACTACCTTATAAACAATGACATTAAGAATATATCATAACTGTGGTCTTCTCACTCTTCAACAGTTTTTTGTGTTTGACTTCTTTTGCTACCAAAGCGTCTTTTTTGACAAAGTCATCAAACTATCGGTAAGTATGCATGTAAATAAAAATAGTGAACAACTATTAGATCACATTAACAAACATGTGAACATCTTCCAAAGGTGATGCACTCAAAGATCATGAAGGGCTACTGTGTGGGAACATTCAAGATTGACGTTGGAATGGTTTACGCCCAACCTGGTAAACACATCATTGTTTGCGCAATTGCTTATTATCCCTCCTTCAACAAAGGATAATACTTATGGTGTACCTAAAGTTTGCGAATCACTTCGGAGATTTGCATGATTCCTGCACATTAATCACGTATTTGCTGTGCTAGGCCATCAGTTTATCAACAAGTGGGCGTCGCTAATAGACCCGGCTGACATCCACACAGGGGTGAAAGGTTACGTGAAGTGTGACATTACCATTGCGGGAAAGGGAGATGTTGTTCCACCTTCCCAGAAGTTCAGTGATACTGAAGAAGACATACAAAAGTAAGATCTCAGTTTTTTCTATGGGATAGTAAAGCTGGGTTTAAGAATACTGTATAGATTAATAAATAAAATATAAATGCATATTGTTTTGACATTATTTAATTGGTCCATCTGCTGTAAAGGTCATCACAGCTGGTTATAGTCCCACTAATTTAATGGCTAGTTCAACAGCTACTGTAGCTTAACATTAAATTACCACTAACCAGTTCTTCAGGACCCGTACGAAATGCTGGACTAAGATAGTGATAGATCAACAAGATTCATCCTGCTGAGTACGCCAAAAAATAATAGACACATTATGACTATGCTAAAATTTCTTCTGTCCACTTTTAGGAACCTCCTGCTTCCTGAAGGCTTAAACCCAGAGCGCCCATGGGCTAAATTTTCTGTGATAGTGTACCGAGCAGAAGGTCTTCCCAGACAAAACTCAAGTATTATGGCTAATGTGACAAAAGCTTTTGTTGGAGATAACACAGCCCTCATAGACCCATACGTTGAGGTGTCCTTCTTCGGTCAAGTTGTAAGCTCAAAATCCATAGTTTTTTTTAAACCTACAAAGCAAATGCAGAGCAATTGAATTTTATAAACTGATATTGATAAAATATGCTGTTAGTGAAACTCATTTTTCTTCTTTACTGAATGAAAGGGCAGGACGTCTACTCAAAAGAGTTCAGCAGATCCAGTGTGGAACGAGCAGGTAGTTTTTACAGAGAAGTTTCCTCCATTGTGCCAAAGACTGAAGGTTCGGGTCCTGGATGAAGGAAGCATGAATGATGTGGCCATCGGGACTCATTACATTGATCTGCACACAATCTCAAATGATGAAGATGGAGACAATGGTTTGTCATTTCATGTGTTAACATTGGTTAATGTATTTTGTAAACTTAAAATTGTGTACCTTTTTTTTTTCTAAATTAATAGCACTCATTTTGTACATAAAAGAAATGGTTCTTTTTTAGGAACCTTTGACTGAAGGTTTTTTGGAGACTGTCCTCCAAATAGGTCATTTGTGCAAGCAACTTATTACGACGTAAAGTTGTCTGTAAAACCGGGGACAAATTTATCATTCATTTCTCTTTCCAAGGTTTCCTGCCTACATTTGGACCAGCATGGATCAACATCTATGGCTCACTGCGCAGTTCCACACTGGCAGATGACAGCCAGTTGAATGAGGGTATCGGGGAGGGTGTGTCATACAGAGGCAGGATTTACATAGAGCTGATGGTGGAGATCTTATCTGGAGCTGGTGGTCCAGATAAATCCCTGTCCTCCAGGATGAAGGGAAGCAAAGCAAAGACTAAAGATCCCAAAACCACAGCAGGACCAGGAGGTGAGGAGGATAAGAGCAAGGCCAGAGGACCGGAGGTGATACCAGTGGAGCCTCTAGAGAAGGTAGAGTTCTGGGTTGTTGGAGGCATCAAGCAGAATAAACACATAAACACAGAAAAAAAAGCATTTTAGCCATCTGGAATTACATAAAATGCAGGTATATAAAGGTAATATAAAGGTGCCATAGAATGTAAAACGTGTTTTGGGCGTAACGTACAATAAACCAATGAGATTCTCAGCTCTCATCCCCTTTAAAAGCCAGTTGTGTTGCCTGGTGCAATGCCAATTTCCTATTTAGATTGGTGGAATTTGTAAACTGGAAAACTAAGTGGAGGAAGAAGACCACCAGTATAAGATTGATGTTAAAAATATGTTGTTTTCATTTGTATTCAAACCGTTTTCTTTCAGTTATGGAAGTAAAATTAGCCTTTTAATTGCTGTAAATGAATGGATAGCCTACATGATCTGTGTTATCTAAAAAAATGTACAAATATGGAAGAAAAGGTTTGTACTCTAAAAATTCTTTATTTGAAACAAACAGGAGATAAAGAATTTACAAACATGTGGAGATCGGAAACATTTCAGCACTCGGACAGTGCCGTGAAAAGCATTACTTAAAAACATTTTTCATCTCACCATATCCACAGGTACAAAGTCATCATATACAAGAAATCTGTGGGGTAGCATTTAAAAATATATATATAAAAAAATAAACACAATATTTGCATTTGTTTAAAGCAAAACATTTAATTACTTACCAGGCTACAGGTGAAGCAGCTTTTTACGCCTATTAACGTCTCATAATCGATCCTCATTTGTATCTCAATAATAATCTTTTACATTTCCTTTGATTTTTCATATTTTGAAACGTTTATGTGCTGCTGCGCATGTGATAAGTAAACGTGCGTCGTCGTCTTGTTTATAGGCACATATTACTAACGCGCTCATTAAATAACAAAAACAATATTGCGCCATCGACTTTAGAGCAGGTTTTTGTTGGTCAATGGCGTAGTCTATTTAAGTTGCCTCAAATAGCAACGCACCAACAATGCGCCTGAACACACCTTGTTTTCAATGCAGCAAATGCATTTGGGTGATTCTCCTGAAATTAGACTTGTGAGGTGTCATGAAATATTTTGATAAAAAAAGTAAATGCAAAGTAAGAGTATCAAAATAAGAAGCATACAATTACAAACATCTCTTCATGTACTATTTTGCACATGATTTAAAATGACATCACACAGAAAATTCCACATTTAAGGGGAAAATTTTCATTGCCGCAACGTGTCGATGACTGGATTTGTGTTCTTTTACATGGAAATATTTATAATTAAAAAATCAAAAAAATAAAAAGCTTCAGTGCATGTTATAGTATAAACATTTACAGTAAAGAAACATGTGGTATTTGGTGATCATTGGTAAATGTAGAGACAATAATAAGGAATATAAATGTGTCCAAGAAAAATTTTCTCATCCTCCGCAACAATTTTCAATCATTGTTTAAACCCTCAAGGAACTAACATTAAAAAAAAACAATTGTTGGAAGGGACATAATTGACTGTGACACTCAAGATGGCTACCAGGTAAGCAGTTCTTTTTTTCTCTCCAGATAAAAATTGAAATTTTGTTTGTCATAGTACATAGACAACTTTTTAGTTCTCATTACCGAAACACAAGTTTGTAAATGCATATATTTAATGTAATATCATGTTGCGGTAATGAGAACCTAATTTTTTATAATGATAATCTAAACATTTTTAAATAATTTTATAGGAAATATGTTTTTAATCCTTTAAAAATAATGGTTAAAGTAAGTTCAGACCTTAATCTTATATGTGCAAAAAAATTGGCTTCAAGTTTTGTGAGAATGGACACGGATTTCGTGAGAATGGACACTGGATTTCGTGAGAATCACCCATTTGCTATTTAAACAACGTGATGCCAAACGTGAAAATGATCAATGCACCGGGTTAAAAATAGCAAAGACATTTGTGTCGCGCATTGCGCCACGTGTGTGATAGAGCCCATAATATCTGTTTTTTTCTTAATGTGAGCTACGTACATAAGCCTTGCTGTGAAACACCTAGAGCTTAACATTAATATTCATGACCCTTCCAAATAAGGTAATAACAGACTATTTAATTCTGGTGACAAATCCTAGGATTGTAAATTGACATATAAAACCATTTCTGGATCATGTAGATATCAGAGAATTTAACATATTGTATCATTGCATTCTTTGGCACCTTTATGGTGGGTTTAAAGTTATAAGAAGCTGAAATTTTAAATAAAGCTGTCAAACCTGCTAACTAACTTTAAGTTGTCCTTACATGTAGGCGGGTGATATAGACATGGAAAATTTCCTGCTCTTTGGCTCTGTGTTTGAGGCTTCCATGATTGACAGACGTCTTGGAGATAAACCTTTCAGCTTTGAGTTCTCTATAGGTAAATATGAGAGGATACTTACAGGACATACTGTACTTTTAACACAGTACCGCACAATACTACACATTTAACACAAAGTGGAGCAGCAGCAAAGGACATTAAAACTGATATCAATGAAACCATAATCAAAAATATGGCTGTTCTTGCCACAAACATTTACCAACATAAACATAAAAGTGGAAACCATTCATAAAATAATATATGCTATATCACCCTTTTAAATCTGTACTTTTTATTTCAGGCAACTTTGGAAACCTTATAGATGGTATTTTACCTCCTGCAAAGAAAAAGCCAGCGGTCAGTGGTGAAGATGTGGCGGTGACCACCCCTCTACTAGACACTACAGCTACAGTACCGTGCAAATCTACTACGACCCCTGAGAAGCCTCAGATTGGAGAGCCACAAAAGTGCGTAACCAATAGTTACATTTATATTTTCATTTAATCATTAAAAATACTTTGATCTTGATTAAAATTGGACGTATAATCTTGTCTGTGCAGAAACTACATGTACCTGCCAATCTCAAAACAAAAGCCTTGTGTGTATATTTATTCTAACTGGGAGGATCGTGCTTACCGACTTCATCACTCCAACATGCTGGACGCTATTGCACTGATGTTTGTATGTGAGCTTTCAGCACATTGTTAGTGTATTACACAAACATCTGATCTGTTATTAGTGTGGTTATTTATTTATCATTCAATGTTTGTTCAAATGCAGGATGAGGGAGTTGACAAAGTAAAGGAACTGGATAAAATGTTGGATCCCAAAGCGGAGCCTCTCATGAAACATGTTCTTCGAGAATTCTGCAAAGACGCCAGGTAGGCTTACGCTGAAAAAGAGAGTGACTCTTCAGAGGAAATAAAAAGTGATCCACTTTCAAAGTACCCTTTACAAAGGTTCTAATATATACCATTTATGTACCTCTGAGGTACTCTGTACTTATGTACTTTTTAAAAGGGTACCACCCAAGTGACAGCTAAGGACTATTTTTTCTGACAGTGTATTTAACTGAAAGCAGAACAATAACAAAAAAAATTGTTACTATTATCAAATATATGTAATTATTCCAAAATAATTCCTGACAATGTGCCTGAAATATTTATGTGATTCCTTGTGATTTTAACCAAAGAAAAATTTTTTGTTTGATAATGTGTATAATCTCACATATTGTGTTTACTATGGACATTTATTACACGGCTCATTGGAATGCTTGATTCTGATTTGCCAGTCACGATATTTGCAGGTTTGAAAGATAATAACCCCTGAAAACGAATAACACGGTAACCTGAATGGTGCAAATCATTTTGAAAGGTAAAGTTTAATATTACATAAAACTTTAATATAAATATGTATTTTAATAACATATATGACGTTATATTTACAAGTGATTAAACCAAATATTATCTTAAAACCTAAAGTAAACAGGTTTCTCTCGTGGAAGGTATGCATTTGTTAAAAATGAGCAAATAAAATATTTCAAATCAATATTTAATGTTCATTAACTAACTTATAATGTAAATAACTGTATAATAAGCATGATAATAGTTGGTCGTGAAATAAGCCCCTTCAGTGTGATACAAAACCAGGGCTTATTTCTGCGATAACAACTGGACAGGATGCCTATACAATAACCCTTACTTATATTACATTTATTTGAAAGTGTTTATTTGCCCCAGTCGCAGTACCTGGATGAGATGTTAGTTTCAGGGGGTTGAAACTAACATCTCAGTTTTATGACATTTTATAAAATACATGAATTTATCATGAATTCTGTAATTAAACCTAAAAAATAAGGCTACTAACCAAAAGCACTACTTTGTATACTTTAATATGTTTTGTCTAATAAAAATGTTACGTTTTAAAACAATTTTTTTCTACATTGTCTTTGGGGGGCCGCGAAGGAATGCACCATACACAAGGGGGGGCCTCAAGCTGATAAAGTTTGAGAACCACTGATCTTGAAATAACAAATCGAATCGAAACCAATCAGAATCAAGCATTCCAGAGCATCATGTAATAAAGCAATAAGCCCCAAGAAGCAGTGGGTTACCAGTGCATTTTAAAACAGCTAAGGGACATTATAAAACCCCCTTTGCTGGTGTAAAATGCACTGTAACACCACTGCTTCGTGGGGCTTATTGCTTTTATAAAACGGCTACTTCATATGCATAGCAGGATTTCATAAAATAAAACACAAATACGTTGTAATTATAATAGTACAAATATTACTCTTCCGCCAAACAAAGTAGTTCCTCAGAATCAAGTGTGGCGGCAACAGAGCGCAGTTCCCAACTAACACAGACGCAGCAAAGACACAATGAAAATATAATTCAAGACTGTGGTGTTTATTTTCTTAAATCAACATTTATCTAATTTATACATTAACATTTATATCGTGCAACTGTTGAAGTGATGATCAAATATGCTTGGAAGCATCCTTAACGTTAACTCTTTCCCCATCAGCGTTTTTTTAGAAAAGTTGCCACCCGGTTTTAGTTTAATGCCTTCCAGGAAAATGTTCTTCTTTAACCCTCATATTATGTTCCGGGTCAATTTGACCTGTTTTGATTTTTAATGTCGGATAAACCAGTTAACCTGTGATTTTATTCTTGAAATTTTGTGACTTTTTCTCATTTATGGCCATAAACATGCATGCAAAGTTAAGAAACGCTGATATGTTTTGAAGTGTATCAAAATAATTATGTAACTAGTGTGGGGTACGCGTGTCAATTTTACGCGGATTTTGTTTTGCTCCAATGCAATTGTATAGACCTAAATTAAATATATATTTTTAGTGTTTGTTGTTATGTTGGTGTTTTACTATCCTGAAATGGGAGTAAAAATGCTTCTCCTCACTATTTTGAGTACTGAAAAAGACTTTTACAGACACAGATGGTAAAAGTGAGCTATGATTTCTATTTACAATTTATATGAAATACTACTTAAGTTTAAGTTTTCTTCCAGAAATTTTGTCACTTTTTCTCATTTAGGGCCATTAACATGCATGCAAAGTTAGGATACACTGATGTGTTTTGAAGTGTTTTTTTTTTAGCACAAATAATGATTTTTGGTACGATTTTGATGTTCGCGGGTCAATTTGACCCATATTTCTTTGTTCCAAGGCAACAATATAGACACAAATTAAATACATTTATTGCATTTTTTTTTTGGTGTTTTACTACCCTGGAAAGGTAAAAGTGAGCTTTTCCTCACTTTTTTTTAGTACTGATAAAGACTTCCTGAGACACAGAAAAGTAAATGTGAACTATCATTTCTATTTTCAATGTATATGAAATACTATGTAAAGCTGATGAATTCAGACCCACAGAAAATCCAGAGGTGAATACAGGTGATGCCAGCTGTGCCCCATAAAACATGACAACAAAATAAGCACCATTTGTGTAAAATGCAAGAAGTCAGAAAGCACATGCTTGATGTGTGCACATCATGTAAATTGTGATTTTTTTTTTTGAATTCGTACAATGATCCTCAAGAACAAAAGATGAGCCTATTTAGAAAAAGAAAAGCTTCATTTCATTTCACAGCAATTTTAAATTGTTCGTTTAGGACGTCTTAAACATAGGCATGTTAAAAAAAACATGTTGAATTAAAATTTAAAATCTTAAATGTTGCAACAGTTTTTGTGCAACATTTGTTAAAACAAACATGTTAAAAATTGTGGTTAAATGCATTTTTTTAAATAATACTTTGTAATTTTAAGTGTTTGTAATGTGCAAAGACTGATACTAAAATGGTTTTGCTTATACCTAATTCCTTCTTGTTTTTCATAATGTGTTATTGAAGGAATTGCATTGAATCCAATGCGGGTCAATTTGACCTGCTCCATCAAAATCGTCACAAAAATCGAACACAATACAAGGGTTAAATAAACATAAAATATATCAAAAGAAAGAACAGACCCTCCACTTTCAAACAAACAAACAACAAAAAAAGTTTCCTCCTACCTTTATTTGTTCTCTTATCACCTTTCAATTTTTCAGCTGAAAGCAGAGATAATTCCATTTTTGTGAATAACTTTTGTAAGAGATCAGATTCAGAGTCTGATCAAAACTTACACGTGCTACGTCCAAAACCGCCTACTTTCATACTATATAGTAGGCGAAAAGCAGTAGCCGAGGCAAGTAGTGTCCGAATACATAGTATTCAAAAAACAGTATGCAAGAAGCACCCGGATGACCTACTACTTCCAGTTAGATTTTGGTTAGATTCTCATTAATAAAGTTAAAAACTGGCATTCAGATTATGGTCATGCTGGTTTGAATGTAATTGTATGCTTTTTTATTTAAAGGGAGTTTATCGCCTTTGCTGAAAAAAAGGTGAAGGGTGACAACTTGACCTTACTGGACAAAAAGAGACTCAAACTGTGCAAAGATAAACTGGTGGGTCGTTCATCTGATAAGCAAGTTTTGATAAGCCATACTTTTTGCATGTATTCACCTATGCATTTAATAAAGAATGACTGCTAGAGGTAGCAGGACACATTATGGTGGCAGATTATTCTCAGTTATGTATAATTGTTTTTTTCTTCTCTCCAGGAGCAAATGATTGAAGTATCAGTAGGAATACTTGAGCCTAAGAGAAGACCTTTGACTGTCAAACAGATGATGCAGGAAGTCCTGAAAATCAAAAAGAAATTGAGATTCCTGGTGGAAGAGGTTTCTGTTTTTTGTTATTTTATATGCACATCCTTAAACACCCATACAGTATAGTTTGTGTATACTTGAAAAATAACAATTGCCCAACCAGGTGCACTTAAAGGCAGCAAAAAGTTGATGTGAAGGGTCATGGTGTTTTCATCATTTCAACAAGGGGATGACATACACTTGTATCAAGCAAAACCTTCATCTTTACACTTTACGTTCCTTTCTATCTCATGCCTGTCTCAGCCTCAACACACTTTACCGGATGTGTTTGTGAGTATGGTCAGTAATAACAAGCGTTTGGCATACGCCAGAATCCCTGCTCGTCACCTGATCTTCTCGAAAAGTCCAGAACAAAAAGGCAAAGACTGTGGGAAAATCAAGACACTGTTTCTCAAGGTGTGTCTCGCTTTTTCAAAGTTTGAAGATAGAGTAGATGTATCCCAAAGGGCTTTTTAAATGGACTGTTGTTGGCTGTCCTTTCAGTCAAATACATCAAAATTCATTACAGATGCATGAAAATGTATTGTGTATTTAAGCCTCCGGGAAAGCGTGGACCAGGGTGGACAGTCCAGGCTAAACTGGATGTGTACCTTTGGCTAGGAACTACTCAAGAGTCATACAGAATGCTGGAAAATCTCCCATCAGGCTATGAGCTGGAAGGGGTTTCATCAGAAGACAAAAGTGCTCCTCCACCTGAGAATATACTTTATACAGGCAAGACTGGATAGTATGTCGTTAGAAAAAAGTGCAATAGAAATTAAAATGAATTGTTGCAAAAATGTATTGTATTTTGCAAGATGCCTTTTTTTAAAAGAAAAAACATGTATTTTATAAAAATAACAAAAAATTAATCTATCTCTAATCTATTTGATCTTATTGGTTGTTGGTTTGCAGAGCACCACAGGTTTCAGATGAGGGCTCATATGTATCAGGCCCGTGGTCTGATCGCTGCAGACAACACGGGCCTCTCGGACCCCTTTGCCAGGGTGACTTTTCTGTCCAACACCCAAAACACTAATGTAAGCATGACTGTCACATATATCATACTCTTGGTAGATGGCGCTGTTGACTGTACCACCTAAAAAGTTTCCTTTTTCTGGTGAATCGGTTGTCACTGCACCTCTTTGCATCTTTATATCTGAATAATATTAATATTCTCAACACTTTGGGGCGGTTTCCCGGACAGGGATTAGACTAGTCCTAGACTTGAACACTTTTAAGAGCTCTCCAAACTGAAAACAACTTGCACTGACATATCTTAAAATACATCAGTGTCCTTTGTTTTACCTCAAAATGCACACAGGTAATGTTTTTAGTAAGGCATGTTTGTTAAAACTAGTTATATTTCCTAATTAAACCCAGGCTTAGTCCTGGATTAAGGGGAAATCGCCCCTTAGAGTTAAGCAAATGTGTTGTATAAGATTGTTATTTTAATATTATAATGTATGTTTTGTAGATCATAAACCAAACTTTGACACCTACTTGGAACCAGATGCTCCTGATAAAAAACGTGTCTCTGTATGGAGGTCTCCGTGATATAGTCGAGGAACCCCCATTGGTTGTGATTGAAGTATATGATGATGATGCAGTGGTGAGGAAGATACATTTTACTTAGGTGTTGGGGTGTCTATGTCTTTCTTATTGTACACCGGTCCGGCACAATTAATTTATAATATTTATACAACAGTTCTTTCTGGTTCTCGAATCTGATTGGCTAAGAGCTGTGCGATATTCTACTGATAACGGCACAGTAACCACTTCACCATTTTGTATCATTCCGCCACCTGCTGGTCATTTTAGTATTAGTGATACAGGCTCGTCTCTGACTGGTAAAACTGCATGCACACACACAGACGGCGCGCTGTCTTTAAACACTCTTGGTGTGTCTCATTAGTTCACTGGCTCGTGAATCAGTTTGTGAATCCCAATCGGAAGCGTCTATTCCATCAAAGATCAGATGTTACAATAAACTTAATGGGAGTAATGTCTTGTCACATCGTGTGGACGATTAACACTTGGAAAGAGGAATGTAAACACTATTTTTTTCTGGAGCGATCTCTCTCATCAGAACGCGAAACACAGTGGAACCGCAGGTAAGCACCGCAGCTGTTAAATGTGGACATTGATCATTTATTTTATCGTGACGTGACTATTAAAACATGTTATGAGATATCGCCACTGGTATATTTATAAGCAGCATGTAAAAACATCTCTCTGACACTTATAAAAAACAGTTTTATATAGTACTGACAAGAACAAAGTCTAATAACAAGCGAGTGCTCGTATCGTGTTAAGATTAAATGAGAAAGCAATAGTAACATTATATAAGTATAGTTTTATTAACTTTTACATCGCGCCAAAACAATAACAACACAAAAGACACTAAATATGAATAAGAAAACAAGTAATAGTTTCATCATGACACCAAATACTGCTGATTTGATCTCATTTTTGACCATCAAATACAGACAGGGCCAACATGAGAGCCAGGGAATCCCTGTCAGAGATGTAGCCCAGAGAGGGCGGTGGTCAGCGGGGCGAGTGAACACTGACGTCCGATTATGCTTTGGTTCTCATACGTACCGAATCTTACTAAGCAAACGTTCAAACAGGCGCTATCTTTACTAATCGACTGCAGATTTAAATATAATACATATACATTCTCGACTGAACTAATCTTAAAACTACACTTTGTGACCAAGAAACGGTAACATAAAGAAACGGCTACTCCGTCCATTGAGTTATTATGAGATTCAAAGCAGCCGAAAGTGTTACCTGTCATTCTGGCCGCCCTGAAATCCGTGGTGAAAGAAAGTAGTTCTCAAACAAAGAGGCTTTTAAAATAACTCCGTTGTTGTTTTCTAGTTTTCATTTTTCAAACGTGTGCCGTCGAACTGTTGTATAAAAGCAATATCGCTCTCTGAGTCGTGTGATATAGCTCTATATCATCTCGGCTGTGATTGCCTCCGGCCTCGTGCCTCTGGCCTAATCACAGCCGTGATGATATAGAGCTATATCACACTCCTACTCGAGCAATACTGCTTTTATATTTTTATATATATATATATATATATATATATATATATATATATATATATATATATATATATATGCAACCAGGGCCCTTACACTTAAAAAAAAAAATAAAGGTGCTACAACGGGTGATGCCATATAGAAGAACCATTTTTGGTTCCTCAATGAACTTATAATTTAAAGGCTTTTAAAAGTCCTGTCCTTTTGCAACACATCATAATCTGTCTTTAAATGTCCTAAAGTGATGGTTTGCCTCCCTAGGGTATAGAGTACTTGGGCTCTACAGTAGCTGTTCCAATAGTGAAACCGTGTGAAGAGCTATACTCGCCCCCTCAACTGCAGTACAGCCCCGTGTACTGTGGGGGTCTGTCAGGAGGAGACATACTGGGAGCATTTGAACTCATTCAGGTCCATTCATACAAACAGCACACAAAACAATAATGTTAACTTACAGTAGTTGTGGGTGAATCAGATATTTATTATACTAATATTAAACAGAAGTTTGTGTAGATGCTTTGCCTAAATGTCTGAAGGTTTTATAGGTTGAGTGTACTGTAAATATATGTTAAGGATGACTGACAGACAGATAGTTAGTAAGTTAAAAATTCATCCAAATCTTTTGAAAAAGTTTTATCTAAGTTTTACTAAATTCTCACCATGAATATAGCAGAAAAGAAAGAAACTTTATGTGCGTCTTGTGTGCTCACATAGGATAAAAACATTTTATACACTGTACTTATTGTGTTCTTGCATGTGTTGTTCAGGGTAGGTTAGGGTTAAGCCTGAAGTTTACATATGTGTACAGTATACTTTATATACTTTACAGTATATTTTGCCATCAGAATAGTATGCGCACACAGTACACGCACTGCCAGATTTTTGTAACCGCGCATATTTTGTATATGAAGGTCAGGGATGTGCGTACAGCAATATGTAGTATGTAGGCCATGAGAGTCATTGCAATTTGTTGCAATGCGCATGCGTCCAACATCTGTGTACGCATATGAGTGAAATAAACTATGCTTTGTAAAGCTATGCATAAAAAACAAACTATACTGAAGGCTTTAGGGGTGAGTTTGGGGTTAGAGATGGGGTCAAGAGTGTTATTACATGCGATTACATGTAATTACTATGTAAAACATGTATGTACACAACATTTACATCTTTTACATTTTTTCTTACGTAAGTACATAGTAGTTAAACACACCTAATAGCAAATCAAATCAGAATGATTAAAGGAAATATGATGAATATAGCTTCAAATCTGTAGAAGTTACATTTTGAAATTTTAATTTTAGGTTAGGGATTTTTATAAATCCTGTTTTTTAATTACGTGGCAAATTTCTAGATGAAATACTTAGATGAATATAGTTGTATCTAATCATGTTTGTTGGATGCAACTAAACACTTTTTATGTTGACCAATCGTAATTTTATGTGGAAATGTGTCACATAATTAAAATAGATTCAACTGTTGAGCCCTTTTATTCAGTGTGTGTAATTAAACCTTAGAAAAATAAGGCTACTAATCAACAGCACCATAATATAATATATAATTATGTATTATATATATTCAATTTAATGTTTTGTTTAATTTAAATTGTAAAATTTAGTTTTGTCATTTTTTGGGTGGGCGGTGAAGGAATGCACCGTACACAAGGGGGGCTGCCAGCCGAAAAAGTTTGAGAACCACTGGCATAGAGTGTAATGTGCTGTCTTGTTTTACTCATGGTCTTGTAGATCTCACAGTCAGGAGAACACAAACCCCCTGCACATGATGAGCCAGATGGAGGGATATACCCAGTGCCTGCATACATTCGACCTGTGCTCTGCAAGTACAGAATTGAGGTGAACAAATTATGACGTACTGCATGTATATAAAACTATAAAGACTTTGCCCATTTTAAAATTCTTTTAAAAGTTCTTTCTTAAAATGTAACACATTTAAAGCTTCTATAACACACGCTATTTCTGCATTTCTGATGTTAATCTGGAGTACCTATAGAGTAGTATTACGTCCTTTATATTTATTACGTCCTTTATATTTTTGAAGTGTCTTTAGTTTAATCAGATTCATTAAAGAAAGATTAGCTTTACCAATTCTTTCCAATAACATACGAAAAAATGAAGAAGGAGGAGTTACTCCGCAGGTGGAGCGAGTACGAGTCATGCAACACTATACAACATTGTTCAACTTATGATTCACTACATGTTCGTGTCATTTATATATAGTATACACGCGGCTATTTCCAACATAACACAGAAGTCTTACTTACCGCATGCAACTCATGACCCGGTTCGAACTTTTCAATGAAATCCAGCGCATCAAACACACACGCAAAACTCTGCTGCTACCCCGGATAATAAACTATATCCATATTTCATAAGGCTGGCTTTCTTCTCCTTTCATCCAAAAACACACTCGCCATTGTTGAGTTTTAAAATTAAACAAAGCTGTCGCGTGATGTGAATGTTTGTAAGTTCTAGCGTCTCCCTCTGATTGACGGGTGTGCGGGGTTTTTCAGCTGAAATGTCAGCTGGACCCGTAATCGAAATAAACTTTCCGAAACTTGTACGAATCCTGGCGAAGTGCATTCGGCGCAGAAATACTCTGTAACACGCCCAACTGCTTTTTTGACACTTTGCCTACGTTTAGCATGAGGAAACAACTATAACTGTGTTAATAAGTCAGAATGCATAAAAATACCATTGAACCACCCCTTAAAAATACTTTTAAAAGAAACATGAACAATAATCATTACTAAACCTTTAGCCTTATTTTATTTATTTATATTATACATTTATTTGCGATTACACTGAATGCTATTTCTTTCAAATAAAAAACCAATGCTAGGGTGTTGTTAATATTTTAGAGTGCAATTCTGTGTAAATTTTGGTCGATGCTTTTATCCAAAGCAATTTATAGTGGAGATATTGTAGCCGTTTTTTCTGCCTGTTACATGTAGAAAATGAAAATATGACTCAATATTCTTCACAAGATGAGCTACAGGAATAGAAATGTTTACATTATGCAATGTTTTTCACTGTAAAACCTCATTCAAATCCTACAAACACAGCACATGAGAATAATGAAAGAAATGGTTAACAAATCTTGAAAGACTTGACTCAGACCCTTTACTTATTCAAAAAAGTTGCTTTTCTATACTGTAGATCCATTTTAAATGTCAAGTTGTGACGACTAGCTGGGTGATTCTCACGAAAACTTGGTTTTAAAAATGTCAAGCATGAAAATGTGAAAATTGCTTAAATTTACTTTTTTTCCCACCAGACATTGAAAAACAAAGTCTGGAGTAAATGGGAACATTAATTTAAAAACTTCTACTTATCATTTAACACTTTTTGTAACATAATTAAAAAAATTAGTCCTAAAAAATCTCATTACCGCAACAGTCAGAAAACATCAACACTGACATATTTTCAAAATGACATGACAAACCTGAAAGAACATAATTTGGAGATTCTGCACATGCATTTAAAATCAAAGTATTATGCTTCTATTAGTTAAATTAACATTTAATAAGCATCTGTTGCGGTAATGATAATCAAAATGTCGTGTAAGCATTCCGACAAGACAATATTTCAAATTAACTGTAAAAAATGATCTTACCTGGTAGCCATCTTGAAGTAACTGGTCCATGTGCTTGGTCACTCAAAATCAAACTTAATTAAAATTCTGTATGTGTGCTTAAACTGTTCTCAAAAAGTGTTGCGGAGGATGAGAACATCAGGCATGGACACATCATTTTCCTAATTTTTCTTCATTATTATTATACATGAATATTCAATAAATATTTTTTCTGTCATCTAAAGTAGTCTAGCAAAACATCCATTTATTTTTTTTCTTAATATTTTTGTGTTAATTTGATTAAATTACAACATAACGCATGTTCAAACACAGCCGGACACATTGCGGTAATGAGAATTTCAGCAGAAAATGAGATAAAATTTACAATTATAAATTCTTATGTTGAAATCACACATTGTGCAAGGTAGAACACAGTATTGTGTTAATTCTGATGCTTTTTAATGTTACTATATTACACATTTTAAAGCTAAAATCATTAGTGCCGTGGTGTTTCAATAGTTTCGTGAGAATCAACCAGCTAATCTAAAAAAATCTGTCTTTAAAACAATGTTTGCACCTATAGGCAAATAAAACCGCATAAGAACAGCGTGGTATGTTCTGCAGCCTATATTAACTTTATTGCATGTTATGCTTGTTATTATAATTGTTTAAAATAAATTGTAATTAATGTGTATACATTTTAGATGTGTATATCTATACATTGAGCTTAGTGCTAAATAAAGTTGATTTTGCTTTGCATGATAACCTTGAATTGTGAAATTTGTATTTGCGCTGCAGGTTTTGTTCTGGGGCCTGCGGGAACTAAAGAAAGTTCAGCTCTTATCTGTTGATAGGCCTCAAGTTTTTATCCAGTGTGCAGGAGCAGGCGTCAACTCTTCTGTGATACAGAGTTACAAGAAAAACTCGAATTTCGCAGTGCTCGTGGATTCCTTTGATGTGGTAAGACAACTGCTGTAACAACACCGTTCTGTTAAATGCTGATGTACACTTTTTTGACCCTATCACACCTTTCCGCTGATCTCAGCATGGTTTTTGCTGCTGTTGTTGCTTTATAGGAACTGCCTGAAGATGAACACCTGCTCCCCCCTCTCACCATCACTGTGGTGGACTGGAGGGCCTTTGGGCGAAGCACGCTAGTAGGCACTCATGTGATTAACAACCTGACCCTATTCAAACACATCCCCATACCAACCCCGCCACCACAACAGGAGGCCAAAAACATAGCTGGTAAAGGATGTTCCAGTAACATTAACGTGTGTTGCTCATCATGTCAAAATATGTCTGTCGTGTCACTTAAACCATGTGCATCATGCGTCTTGATAAAATAAGTTCCTGCTGCACACACGTCGAAAGGGTTTATGATAAAAGTGGGGCTTGCGTTTGCTAGATACTCGCTTAATCTTAAGCTTTACTGTCAAGTTAGTGTCTTGCATCTCTTTTATCATAGAGTGTAGTAAACAAACTGTAGGCTATAGTAACTAATGGTAATGACAGTAAGTTGTGATTAAGTGGGCACACCGTAGATGCATGCTCGGTGGCTCCAGTACATTGTCGACCCACCTGAAAAATCCTGAACTTAGAAACTCCATTCAGTTCAATTCAGTGCCACAAAGTCTTGTAACATGTTTCGGGAATACCTTTCTAACTTTTTATGTTTAAAAACCTATGAATTGACTTATACCTTATTTATGTTTCCACTTGTAGTGGCTTCACTATCTATCCAGCAGAGTGTTGTGCCAAAGCCAGAAGAAGAGATTGCCATTGATATAGAGGAAGAGGAGACCCCCGCTCCTTTCCCCAAACCTGAGCCAGAAATTGATGACACAGAGAGGGTTTGTTTCAGTAAACTTAACTACACATATGCAGTAAAAAGCAGTAAAAACAAACCTCTTGACAAACACAAACAGTACACACACTTAGTCCAGTATGCCATTATGACTGTAAAACTCTTCTTAAATGCCAGATGTCAAAGAAGTCCAAACGAAGGTCTTCTAAAAGGAAAAAACGCACAGCAGCTGATGAATCTGCAGATAATGTTATCGATTGGTGGTCTAAGTATTATGCATCAATGGAAAAGGTCCAACTGGTAAGATTCTAAACTTTGGTAAAAATATTATATAAGTGAAGCAGAAAATGGCCTGTTGAAGGTTTGTCTTGTTTATGTTTACTAGTCTTTTAAAATTCTTCATTCTTAGGCTAAGCAGACAGAAAACAGTCCATTTCCACTGCTCTTCGAACAAGGTGAGAGATTTCTGAATTTTTTACAGTGAATTCATGTCATGTTTTAGCTTTGGTCAGACATGCTCATGTTATGATGCGTTTCAGTGGCTCCACTGGAAAGCATTGTCTCAGAAGGAGTGACCAATCTGGGTAAGAAAACCTTGATAATTATAAATAATAAAAGTCTATTGCATGGTCCTTACCTTTGATCTGGCATAGTTTTATTAATAATGCATACAGTTTGCACAATGCCTTTGAAATGTCTTCAAAATGCTACATTCACAAGGGATCACGTGATATTTTGCAGTCAGTTCTAGGGCTTTTCACACTTGAAATGGTTAACCCTGGGTTCTTCTAAACCCCAGGTTAACAGAATCCTGGGTTATCTGTTTCACACAGTTCATACTTAACAAGGGGTTAGGAAATAACCCTAGGTATTCAGAATCTGACACTGTGAATTCCTAAACCCTAGGTTAAGGTTTTCATTTGCATATTTGCGATGTCAACAGTCATAATTGGATAAAAAGCGATGTCAAGCTACCTGAATTAAAATAGCGTGCTGCCACTTTAAATAACTGTTTGTTTTGTGTTTCCATGTTAGTAAGGAACAGGTCACAATGTAAATCTCTTGTGGCTGTTTTAAGCCCCCTGGGATGTAATTTTTAATCCAATTCAGGTGATTTTTGTTACACAGATCGTGATATAAGGGTATGTGCACTTATGTTTCTGATTGGCTGTCTGTTGCTAGGCATCGAGTCACAACATTCTAACCCCACTTCGTTTCACACTGTACTGCATTTGGCAATGCGGGTTAGGGGGCGTGCACACCAAAACTCTTATTTTCGCGGCCGGCACATGTTTTTAATTGATTCCAATGGAAACTCTGCATTTGTCAAACAAGCCAGCAGCTAACGGTTTTCTTCCGCCCTCTGTTGTTTTTTCGCGCTCTGCGCTGAGCGACGAGAGTTAAAAGAGATTCAACTTTGGGTGAAAAGCTCCACTTATCAATGTCAGTTCTCACATGGCTGTCCAATCACAGTGGAGGAGGGGCAGGACAAGTATCACAACAACCAACAGGCTCACAGCTCAAGTATCACAGCTACCAAAGCGCTCGGCTGAAGAAAGCTAGCGCTCAGCTGAAAAAAAGCTGGCAATCTGTGTCCTCCAGTAGAGATGCGCGGTTGGCGGTTACAGCCGCGGACTCCGCGGATCGGGCGGATGACGTGACGAAAAATAATATTTTAATTAAATTCGGGCGGGTGGCGGATCGACTGCTTGTTATTAGCTTTGTTCTTCAAAGCATACGACCTTAAAGGTGAGCATTATGTCTATCAAGGTGGCAGGCTCAGAAGTTCGCGAAGAGAACTGAAATGAGACGGTCTAGCCTTCAGAGGACTCATAATTTGGGTCACCTGTTGCACGCGCCCCCAGTAGCGCCCATCGCGCCTGTCAGCAATAAACAGCGGAGACATTTTTGACTTATTAAAATAAATATGTAATCAGAAAAATATGAATTTATTTTAGAAAATATGACACATTTATGTAGATTAAACTATTCAACAACAGTATATCAAATAATCAACCTTAGAAATACGCAACATAAACCGAATAATATTAACACAAAACATAACTTATAATACTAAAACAGTGACAAGACAAAGTTTTCTAAATACACTTTTATTTTATAAAGGTTTTAATTGTTTGGGATAGCCTCGGCATGTTAAGGATCCATTCGTTCTATCATTAACAGCGCGGAGAAATGAGGACGCATTTTGACACAGCTCTTATCAACGCCAGCGAAGGAGGTACGTGGCAAACTCAAAAAAATGAGAATTAAAAACAAAGGAAATAAAAGGTCAGAAAAGGGTTGCCTGGAATAAGTTTTACAAAGTGGTAAATCAGGAGGATGACACTAGTGCAGACTATGTAATTTGTGCGTTTAATTTAGGCTATTTATTTATTTATTTTTGTCCCATGTCATGTGCGCCGATCGGAGACTGGTCTTTATGATTTAAAAAGAAAGCATTCAAGTGAACAGTACTAAACGAACTTGAAGCAAAAATAAATTTCAGCAAATGCAAACTTCAATCAAACATAGTAAGAGGTGAAGGTTAGCTTTAGCCTACAGAAATGCTTATTGCATTAATTTTTAAATGTGTGCGAGGTCCGTGCACGTCCTTCGCTAGCTAAACGAGCATTAAATATTAATGACGTTGAGTTTATTGTTTTTATTAATTTATATTCACAAAACTTATCAACAAAACATTGATTAAAATTAAGAGACAAATTATCTGAAACGAAATTCATTTTAAAGTAGAAAACAAAATTTAAATTAAACTCGAAAATAATGTCTGACCCATTACAATTCTCCCGTCATATTGGCCTTTACAACGCCCTATATGGCGTTTAAAATTACAGTCTATCTTTCGTAATAAGCCAACTAAAATTAAACAAAACATAAACACATTACAACAATATTCAAACCCATACTCAAACATAAATATAAAATAGACATTATGATACATGTTAAAACAATCCGATATAGCATTTATAATAGCTGGTTGGTAGATGTTTACTATTTTTGTCAAAACCTCTGTTGCAAACCTCCATTTACCTGAATAAAATAATTTTTACTTTAAAAATGATGCGCTGTCACGTTAACACCAGCTGTTTGTTTACATAAGACTCCATGTACATTTACACTCAGCGCAACGTCTGATTTCTTAAACTAAAACAGGGTCTGCAGCGTTGACGAACGAATCCGTTTATGAGGGTCGAAAACGGTGATGTAGATGAAAGGCGTAAACGTAGCAAAAGTAACGCATTTTAAAGGATAAACGCATTAATGTAAACATAGCCTGAGTTCACTGCTTATATTCTAGGGCTTTCTAGTCTCGCGGCTGTCATCAGCAGCGCCTTGCATCGCCCAGTCAGCGGATGGCGGGCGGGTGCGGTTTTGAAAACTGGTCAGAAACGTTGGTGCGGATGGATGGCGGACGGATGATGAGTTTTGTGATGCGGTTGCGGATGAAATAAAAGCCCATCCGCGCATCTCTATCCTCCAGGTGTTTTCAGACACGTTTAAAAGTTTTGGTGTGCACAACCCCTTAAAGGGGGCGTGTACACCAAAGCTTTAACGCCCACGGCAAGCGCATGTTTTCAATGGAAGCTCGCCGTTTTTCAAAAAAGCCAGCAGCTACCGTTTTCTTACACGCTAAAAACCGGTGGTCGGCGGTTTTTACGTGCTCGCCACCGTGCTCGAAGAGATTCAACTTTGGGTGAAAAGCTCCTCTCGTCAATGTCAGTTCTCAAACGGCCGTCCAATCACAGTGGAGGAGGGACGGGACATTACCACAGCAACCAACCGGCTCACAGCTGAAGTATCACAGCTACCAAAGCACTCAGCTGAAAAACAGCTGCCATTCGCGTCCTGCAGGCGTTTTTAGCCGCGTTTAAAGCTTTTGGTGTGCACAACCCCTTTACCCCTGCTTCAGAGCAT
Source organism: Misgurnus anguillicaudatus (assembly GCF_027580225.2). Lineage (NCBI taxonomy): Eukaryota > Metazoa > Chordata > Actinopteri > Cypriniformes > Cobitidae > Misgurnus > Misgurnus anguillicaudatus. The sequence goes on from NC_073353.2 coordinate 15,176,915, forward strand.
GGTTTTATAACCCTAGGTTAATTTCAGGGATAACCCCGCTTTTAAATTACAAGTTTGTAACGCTCCTTAACCCAGGGTTAAAAGCTGGTTTTAGAATGAAGATAACACAGGGTTAAGCGCAGTGTGAAAAGCCCGGTGTACTAATGTGCACTCCTATTTCTTGTGTTTGCATACATATAGTTAGTTTAGTTATATCCATTTACAATTGTTGCAGTTTATCTTGGCAGTAAAAAGTTACAGTATTCACTTTTCAATTTGTTTTAATGTTTCAGTACCGTAACTTACAATAGTTATAATGAAAGAGGAGTTTCAATAGTATATTTCTTTTTCTTAACCTTAAACATATACATGTACACTAATTATGAACTGTGTGCAAGTTATTTATTTTTTAAATTTTTTTATTATGTCTAGCTGCAGGTCTTAAGGACAGAAAAAAAGAAATAAACTACAAAAAGATTGCAGAACAGCCCAACAACATTGCAACATTACAGGTACAGAAAAATATTTAATTACAATGCTTGATTCGCCAAATAATGTCAAATGAAATTTAATAAACTGCAATCTCACTTTTAATCATTTTAGATATATGACAAAGAACTGGAAGCTGAATTTGGACCCTTTGACGACTGGGTTAAAACCTTTCCGCTCTCTCGAGGAAAGGCCAATGACGAGGACAGCTCTGCTCATGAGAGATTTGTTGGAAAGTTCAAGGTAAACTGGTTTTTGCATGCATGGAAATATTTTAAGATTCATATGATGTACACTGAAAATTCCCATCACTTATTTTACCACCAGGGCAAGTTCTGTCTGTACAAGGTACCAGAAAAAGAGGATGAGAGGGAGGATGCATTTAAGATTAGTCAGGGTATTTCTTCCAACACTGCTGTGGAGGTCCTAATCCGAGTGTACATAGTTGCAGTAAGTGCCTACTTTACTTTCATACTTCTTGTTAGATACTATGACGTAGACGTACAGCTTTGAAAATCTGTGACCTAAATATATGAAGAGCTCAGATGCAAAAGCCGCAAAATGCCACCTCCGTCAAAAATAATAGATAATCATATTGACCGAATGCTCTTGGCATGTACTATACGCTCATCAAATGCTTTCACCTCAAATCTGCTTAATCCCAGCCTCAGACCATTCAGAAATACAGCTTTGTTGGCATAATTTGTTAAACGCCACCTCAGTCGTTCTGCTTTTTTCCCTTTTTAACTTTAATGTTTGTTTTGTCCACCTTTTGCACCTGATCAAGCCCTTCATATCCTATACTGGGCATTTAAATATTATCTGATATTATCCAGGCCTTTAACTTGCACCCAGCGGACCCAGATGGTAAAGCAGACCCTTACATAGTACTTAAACTGGGAAAACATGAGATCAAAAACAGACAGGACTACATCCCAAAGCAGCTTAACCCAGTTTTTGGAAGGTGAGTAATGTAATTAATTGGTGGCATATTCCTGTTTGAGGTGAATTGGCTCATTCTATGTCTACTTTTGCAAAGGTCGTATGAAATTCAAGCTACTTTCCCCAAGGAATCCCTGCTAACGGTTGTCATCTATGACTATGATACCGTTGGCGGGGATGATTTGATTGGAGAAACGGAGATCGATTTGGAAAACCGCTTTTACAGCAGGCACCGTGCGACCTGCGGTCTGCCAACCGAATATGACACGTAAGTAATTTTATTTTACGTAACTTACTTACATTCTCGATCAATTGATAGTTTGACTTTTTTTTATAAATGTCACCTCACCTAGTGAGGGTTACAATGCGTGGAGGGACTCGAGCAAACCTACGGAGTTGTTGATTAAGTTGTGCAAGGACAACGGACTGGACAGTCCTCGTTTCACTCCCGGACGAATTTCAATCGGGAACAAAGTCTTCACGGGTAAAACTCTGTTTGTCGATGATGGTAAGTCTTAGTCACAACTAAATCACATCGTGAAACAACTGATGATTGTCTATTAATAACCGAGGGAACTATGTGGTACAACATCACAGATCAGATGGTGGAGTCATACGAACACCTGGCTTTAAAAGTGCTACACAGGTGGACAGAGATGCCAGGCATGGGCTGTAAACTTGTCCCGGAGCACATCGAAACACGCACTCTGTACCTCAAGAACAAACCAGGATTGGACCAGGTAATGTATGTTGTATTTGACTAATCAATGATGACTTTGGTGCAGTGATTCCTAGAATTGTGCATGTGCGTGTGTTTCCAAAGGGCCAGCTGCAGATGTGGGTAGACATATTTCCTATGGATATGCCTCATCCCGGTCCTCCTGTAGACATCTCCCCTCGCAAACCAAAAGGGTTAGTGAAATATCTCTAAAACCAGTATGCAAAGTAATGTAATTGTTTGTGCTATGAAATGTTTAATTCATATTTTTTGCGTTTTCCATGAAGGTATGAACTGAGAATTATTATCTGGAACACTGAAGATGTCATACTGGAGGACACCAACTTCATAACAGGACAGCAGTCGAGTGACATCTACGTCAAAGGGTAAAATTAAGTGCATCTTAAAAAGTGCCCATATAAGGACTTCCACCGTACTTCCTGCACTGAAATTGCCCATAAAAAGCAAGATTGTTACGTATGTTCAAGCGTTTTATACGTACGTTTCATGTTCAAAAATCCCATAAGTTGTCTTATGTTCATTCAGTTGGTTAAAGGGGCTTGAAGATGACATCCAGGAGACAGATGTTCATTATAACTCTTTGACTGGAGAGGGTAACTTCAACTGGCGCTTCGTGTTTCCATTTAACTACATGCCGGCTGAGAAAGTGGTGGTCATACAAAAGCGAGATAACATCTTCTCTCTGGACAAAACCGAGCAGAAGATGCCTGCTGTCCTTATAATGCAGGTGTGGGACTTTGAGAGACTTTCTTCTGATGACTTCCTGGGTAAGAAAAGTGCTTGTGCCAAGCGATTACCATTATAAACATGCTAGGATTGTCTTATGGAATTTGAACTGATAGAAAGTTTTGTATTGTGTCAGAATATAGTCTTTACATTTGTATCTTTTACCTGTGAAAACCTGGCTTAGAAGTAGATATTGATATTTTTCATTTACACCATAGGCTCAGTGGAGTTGGACCTGCACAGGTTTCCACATGGTGCTAAATCAGCTAAAGCTTGTAAGATGGAGATGCTGACGGAAAGCATGGAAAACATCTCTATCTTCCAGCAGAAACGCTCCAAAGGCTGGTGGCCCTTCACTAAAGCTGGAGAAATTACAGTATGTGCATTTAGCTCTTTTAAAGTGCCCATTTAACTGCATCTAAATCTTTATACGAGAAGCTCAGATGCAAAAGCCTCTAAACAACGCCAACTCCGTCAAAAATATTAATCGAATGCTCTCGACATGTATTATATAAAGAGATCAGATGCAAAACCCTCCCAGTGCATCCATCAGTCTACAAAAATTGTCTATAAATGGAGACAGTTAAATACTGTAGCTACCCTTCCTAGAAGTGGGCGCACAGTCAAGATGACTCCTAAGACACCATGCAGAATACTCAATGAAGTAAAGAAGAACCCACGAGTAACAGCTAAAGGCTTGAAGACATCACTGGAACGGGCACACAGCTCTGTTCATGAGTCTACCATACGCAAGTCTTTGGACAGGCACGGTGTCTATGACAGTACACCACGAAGGAAGCCGCTGCTCTACCGAAAAACATTACTGTGAGCCTGAAGTTTGCAAAAGAGCACCTTGGCAAACCCCAGTGCTACTGGGAAAATATTTTATGGATTGATAAAACAAAAAATTATTTTTTTGGGAAAAATGTTATGGCGCAAACTGGGCACAGCTTACCAACATCGAAACATCATCCCAACAGTGAAGTATGGTGGAGGGAACATCATGATTTGGGCTTGCTTTGCTGCCTCATGGCCTGGACCACTTGCCATCATCGAGGGTAAAATGAATTAAGTAAAAAAAAAAATCCTACAGGATAATGTCAGGGTGGCTGTCCACCAGTTGAAGCTCAGTAGAAGTTAGTTGATGCAACAGGACAATGACCTTAAGCATTGTAGTAAATCCACCACAGACTGGCTTAAGAAAAACAAAATGCACCATTTGGAGTGGCCTAGTCAAAGCCCAGACCTTAACCTGTGGAATGACCTCAAGAGAGCGGTTCACACCAGACATCCTACAAATGTGTCTGAGTTTAAACGGTTTTGTAAAGGGGAATGAGCAAAACTTGCTTGTGAATGATGCCCAGGTCTGATTCAGAACTACTGAAAGCGCTTGCTTGAAGCATTTTCTGCCAAATAAGGCTCAATAAGCTGTTAAATCCAAGTGTTCACTTATATTTTCCTCCAGCACTATGAATGTTTAATGGGGGTTCACAAAAAAGACACAAGAAACTAGAATTATTTGTGTGTTGTCACCTTAATGGCATTGTGTTTGTCTACCAACCAGTTTACTCCTAGGGGTTCACATACTTTTCTTGCCACTGTATGTGTAGCACATAAGGCACTATTGTGTGTTTTTAATAAATGTAAAGCTATGCTCTGAAGACTGAGTCCTAAAATAGAAATAGTTAACCCTTTATTAAGCAAGAAATACCCATTTATAGGTATGCTATGCCAAATGTTTCTACTGTAGGTTTGGTATCTGCAGTTTCTACATAAATGTAAAAATTAATCTAGAAACTTTCTTAGGGAAAGGTGGAGGCAGAGTTCCACCTGGTAACAGCTGAAGAGGCCGAAAAAAGTCCAGTCGGCCGTGCACGCAAGGAGCCAGAACCTCTGGAGAAACCAAAGTAATATACGATTGATAATACGCATAATTACTATTTACATGATCATTATATATTTATATGTTTTCATTGCAAATTTTGGGTCACATGGCCAGTTCTAATATTAAATTAAATGTATTTTTTTTCTAGTCGGCCAGACACATCCTTCTCCTGGTTTATGAATCCATTCAAGTGCTTCTTTCACTTAATCTGGGGGAACTACAAGAAGTACATCATTATAGGCCTGCTTCTGTTGATCTTGGTCGTCTTCCTGGTTCTTCTCTTTTATACCCTCCCTGGAGCCCTTAGTGCTAAAATAGTCAATGGATGATCAAATCTCACCCAAAATACTGACTGGATCCACTAGAGCTGGACATTATTAACTATATAATATTTACTAATTCATTTTTGTTGTTATTGCTTTAGTGCAATGCAAGCTTGTGCATAGGACGCAATGAAAGCACTGCAGGCAGTTGGGCTACCCAGAAGCATACAGGCAGCAGAAGGCAGCAGAAACATACAGGCAGATTTTTAGGAACACTCCATCACTCGGTATGATACTGCAACATTAATAGTTTAATAACATTTTAACTGCATAAGACCACAGACAATCAGGACACTGAATATTAAATAATAATCAGTTTATAACTGTAGGAAGCTAAAAGTGTTTATCACATCCTACTTAGTGTAAACTATATTAAACCTATCCTATTACAGAGATTTGAATGAATGAACACTTACATAAATACAACAATTATATAAAACAAGCGAGTACGTCCTTAAAAGCAGTATAAATGTTTTAGTGTACTTCATAGGCTTTGTGAAACAGTGTACTGGGTAATATCATTGTGTGTGTTAATCATATTCTATAATTAATGCTCATGTTTAAGTAATTCATGTAGATGTAGTTTTGATTTATAGATATTACATTTGGACTATTTTACTGTTTAAGTTATGTATGTTCCTTAAAAGGGACACTCCACTTTTTTTTGAAAATATGCTGGTTTTCCATCTCCCCTAGAGTTAAACATTTGATTTTTGCCCTTTTGGAATCCATTCAGGTGAAATCCGGGTCTGGGGGTACCACCTCCAGCATAGCTCAGCACAATCCACTGAATCCGATTAGACCATTAGCATCGTGCCAAAAAATAACCAGAGAGTTTCGACATTTTATCCCATTCAAAACTTGACTCTTCTGTGGTTACATCGTTTACCAAGACCGATGGAAAATTAAAAGTAGCAATTTTCTAGGCCGATATAGAAACAATACTCTCATTCCGGCGTAATAATCAAGGACTTTGCTGCTGTAACATGGCTGCAGCAGGCGCAATAATATTACGCAACGCCCGAAAATAGTCCCCTTGGTAACCATTGCAACTTTATTTTTTTTTGTCGGTCTTAGTTCATGATGGAACTACAGAAAAGTCAAGTTTCAAACAGGATAAAATATCGAAACTCTTTGGTCACCTTTATCTCAATGCCAATGGTCCAACAAGATTCAATAAATCATGCCAAGCCATGCCAAAAGTGCTAGCGCCAGACCCGGAGATCGGCTGGATGGATTCCAAAACGGCAAAAATCAAATGTTTAACTCCAGGGGTGCTGGAAAACCAGCACATTTAAAAAAAACTGGAGTGGCCCTTTTAAAGGTGCACTGTGTAAATTTTAGCATTTATTGACAGAAATGCAATTTAATAAACATAACTACATTATCAGTGGTGTATTAAGACCTTGCATAATGAACAGTAATGAACAAGCAACAATAACATTTGTAATAACATCGTTTTACTATAATTTCTCAATTTATCTTTGTAAAGAAACCCTAATTGCTGGACTGGCTACAAGTCAAGTGGGTAACACTTTAAAAAAGTTTTATAGTAGTTAATGCCTTAGCTACCATGAACTAACAATGAGCAACATATTTTTACGACATTTATTAATGTTAAATTAAAGGGATAGTTCACCCAAAAATGAAAACTCCGTCATCACTCCCTCCATCTCATGATGTTAAAAACCTGTAAAAAATTTCGCTGTTCTGACGAACACAAAGATACCTTGAGCAATGTTTGTGACCAAACTCTATTTACATCCATAGTATTTTTTCCTACTATGGAAGTGAATTGGGTCCATGAACGGTTTGGTCACAAACATTACTCAAAATATTTCCTTTGTGTTTATCAGAACAACGAAATGTATACAGGTTTGTAAGTTAACAACATGAGGGTGAGTAAATAATGACAGAATTTTCATTTTTGGGTGAACTATCCCTTTACTGTTACCTGATAGAAATTTTGATTTAAAAAAATAGTAAGTGACATTTACTAAAAGCAATAAATTCTGTAGAAGTATTGCTTATTGTTAGTCCATGTTAACTAATGTAGTTAACTATTCTAGAAACCTTATTGTAAAGCGTTTCCAAAAAGTAAACATAAGCAAAACACTACCAAAACTAAGCAACCTCTTTGTTTTCTTTTCTCTCTAATACTGAAACTTTTATTGTTTAATATTCTGTTAGAAAAAAATTACCAACCACAACCGTTTCCTGAAACTAAAAACTCTATCTGCTCCTTCACATATATAGCTGGTAAACTGCCAATCTGTTCAAAATCTAACAAGCTAATCTGTTAATGCACACCGAATACTCATTTAGAAACACTGACATTCAGCAATTATTAATCACCAACTAATGCAAACAGTCAGGCCGTATAGTTGTCATGTCAATTTTAAGAAAAAATAGGCCCACTAAAGTCAAGTTGAGACTTAACTTGAAGATGGACCAATCATCACGTCAACATTTACCTTGTCTTTAACCCTGATGTGCTATCATCATGCTACCATCTGCCCATATAATGCTGCATTTCTACTAAGGCTTCTCGGATCATAATTACAGTAAACAAGAGCCAGCATAACCAAATTGTTATTAGAAATGTGACAGTATGAAACCGGTGTAGTAACAGTAATCGACGAATGTATCATATTACCAGAACAGTCTAATTCCGCTTCATTTAAATAAACGTGAATAAAATGTGCTGAGGTGTTTCTGAAAACAAGAGAGGCATCACAGGAAGATGTTGTCGTCATGCTTGCAGATACTGCATGAGCAATGGGTATTTAGCATGTCTCCATTTCCGATGTGTGCACAGCGTATGACTTGGCGTTTGTGTTCATAGTTTCGGGAAAATGGTTGCTTTGCTTTTGATTTGACAACAACCTTTGTGAAACTCCGCCAACGCTTCGACTTCACCTGAAGGGCCCAACCCTAACCATATTTTTCATGATTGACCTTCATTAGCTTGTTCAGGTGTGTTTAAATAGAGATGGAGCTAAACTTTATCATTGATACATTGATCCAGACGTTCTGTGCTGAGATCCCGGCTGGATCGGATCCTCATTTATGCCGTGCGACTGCGATGAACTCGGTCCCAGCTGCAAAAGCAGATTATAAGTTCCAGTCTCAGAGATTCCCCTTCTGAACGCAAGCCCACCGCGCTGCCCCGTCATCCCGCCTCGCCTCCGGACGGGAATCAGGCCAGCGTGCTGGGCGGGTGTGCCCTGCGCGGGACCGCCGTTGAATTGCGCAGCCTGTGAGGCCATCAAGCAGGCTTGTAATTTGCGCTTGGCACGCCAGCGGGCCACTCGAAGGCGGGTTTTTTCCCTTCTCTCCCTTACCAGGTCTGCCAGAAGAGCCTGCGGTAGTGTCTGCTCCACTTCACGCCGCCTGTTTGTGTTACGCCCTCGGTTTGCGTTGCGCCCTCTCAGCTGAGTCCGGGTGCGTTTAAATTCATCATACAGATTAAGGTCCTTGCGCCTCGGACGCACCTGTTTTTGGACACCTGCAACGGACAGCTGGGAGTCATCATCTAAATTTGAGAAGAGAAATATACATTAAGTAATATATAAAGCAACAAATTAGATGACAGTTAGATTCGGCCCTCTAATTTCGTACTCGCTAAAAATGACTGGGTTATCCCTGACCCACAACGGGTAAACATTGGAAAGAACACATGTTGGGTTAAAAATGACCCAATGTTGGGTTGTTGTTATGCAACCATTGGGTATAATAACTCAGCAGTTGGTTTAAAATAACCCAGCATTGGGTCAATTTGGTTTTCCAATATTTACCCATTATGGGTCAAAAATGACCCAGCCATTTTTAGAGTGTAAATATGGGAACCGCATGGGGACCACAAGGCTTCACTTCACGTCTGTGTTTGCTGCAGAGTTTCTAGTTTTTTTCCACTACAGTTTTGCACAGTAGAGTGAGGAAAATGGAGTTACAAACAATGCTTTAGGCTGTCGCTCCATACATGAAAAGTTGACCCCCCCTCCCAAAAAAAATCAGACAAGCTTCACCAAATAATTTTTTTGATTTTCCAGAAATCATTTCTCTTATAACCATTCGATAATGCTCCTAAACAATGGTTCTCAAACTTTTCGGTGTGCTGCCCCCTTCCTTGTGTCGGGTGCATCCCTTTGCAGTCCCCCCAAAGGATATTACATAAAACGATCTCCAACTTAGAATTTGAATTAAACATAACATATTAAATTATACAATTCAGTTCTGTTGTTTGGTAGCTATATTTTGTATAAATTTCATAAAACTCGTGCCTCCCCAATGGGGGCCTGCCCCTATTTGAAAAACACTGTTCTAAATGAGGTTTAATGGAAATTTAGTTTTTGCATATAACAGATCAGTTAAGATTCTGTGAATAATACCGTTTCGAAATGTGGCTTTCACAGTAGGTTGCACTTTTGTGTCAGTCAGCTTTTTCCAAAACAAAAATTGTGACTAATCCCCAGTACTACTAAGTAACTGACAGCGTGTATGTCACATCCGCTGTGAGTTTCCTGATAACACGTTCCTGCTTATCATTTTTAGGTCACGGGTCGATAGACATGTTTTTGAAGATTTGCAACCATTTAACATTTTTGGTTGCTGTTCAAAATTACATTCTACACACGAGACACAGATATCACTTTATTTTAATAAATGCACAAGAGACAAGTACCACACAAGTACCCATTTACAGTTTTTTTTTTTATAATAACAAACATTAATAGGTGTTTAAAATAATAAGAACTTGGTGACCAGTTATATAACATGGTTTATACATTGCTTTATACATTTATGCCTATGCGAACCTAAACATTTGTTACTACACATGTTAACTACCATAAATAATGTCAACTTCTAAAAAACAGAACATGTAGATATTAAATATAACTTTGTAGTACAGTCATTCCTTTCAAAAAAATAACACTGACATTTTTACTGGACATTAGGTGACGGCCTGCCTGGGGCCCAGCGCAGGAAATCTTTTATACATTTCTCCGCTTCAGCTTCTGTGGGAGCATGAAGGGCTTTATTCCTCATGGCAGCAGCTAAAAGAGATATAAAAAGTAGTTTATCAGGAAACAGACCAACAATGTAAGACATTGTATTTAATCTACTAAGACAAAACTACAAAATTGCATTAGTATTTTACGTTCTACAACCTCAATACAAAAAAAACATAATTGTTCAAGTCGTAAACATCTGTACTAACTATGTTACCAAACAGACAAACCTTATTGTACATGCACAATACTCCATAAAGCCCTTTCAATACAAAGGTGAACCTTTAATTAAAAGAACCCAATGTATTTAAATGTAAGCAATTTGTTTAGAATTTATTTGGTTCCACTTTATATTAAAGAGCACCTATTATTTTTCAAGATGTTTGGACCCTACAATAAAGACTCCAGCCATTCCTAAGACAGACTTATTGGACATGCCACTTTACTTCTCTTATCAATGTGATGTCACACAAATAAAGACCCGCCCACAGCTACTGACTAACAGTCTTGCATTACCATAGTTTCCGCTCTCAGCAAGATGTACGTTGTCTGTCATATCTCAATAGAGAGATATTATTGTCTCAGACTGTATTCACAGAAATCAGAGGTATTTTAACTGAAATCTTGTTTGGTAAGGGAGTGAGGAGCTGTAGCTCATTTGCATTTAAAGGTATAGAAACAAAAACAGCACGTTTTGCTCCCACCCACATAAAGGGGCATTTTGGACATGCTATAATAAATGATCTGTGGGGTATTTTGAGCTGAAACTTCACATAAATCTCTGGTGTGCCCAGAATGTGCCTATTACATCTTGTAAAAATGTGCATAATAGGTGACCTTTAAGTGTCTTTGTACCTAGATAACCTTTACAATTAGGAATGATAAAAATCTATCGATTCATTAACTTCACCCCTCATTCAACTAATCACTACTATATAAATTAAAGGCAGGGTAAGCGTTTTCTGGTAAATGTATATATTTTAAATCACAAAAAACACGCTCCTACCCCCAAAATTATCTAAACACTCATCCTACACCAACGTACGCAACCCAGGAAATGACTATGGCGGAATTTGTTGTGCCAGCTGGCCGAGCGTATGGTGTCGTAAATGAGTGAAAGCAACGTGCGTTACTATGGTAATCCAGATTGAATGTGTTTTGGTAGTACTACGTGTTGTAACGTGCCAATTGTTGTGCTCTGTTTGATGTGGAAGGCGGAGTTCCAACACCCGGCAGAGGTTGGACAAACGCCTGAAAACAGTAGACTTGCTTAAATAATTTTTCATTCCACCCCATAGAGGTTTGATAGAACGGAGCACTTTATCCTCTCCATCATTAGTAGACACGCACCTTACTGCTAATTGGCTACAAGTGTGTTTTGGTACTCGGCCCGACACCCTTTCCTAAAGCATTTTTCAAATACCGCTTATCCATTCTTTAACCAAATTATTCCAATCATTTCAGATGTACCTATTATCAGTGTTCCAACATGTGTTTTATTCAAGCCTCGCTTGTCTCCTCTCCCACACCAGTTGAGCTTTTTAGCCACGCTGGATCCCAAAACTTTGGCACAAATTCTTGATACAGTTTTTCTCATAGTGTGCCCTCCAATGGTAGACAATTTGTTCACCTGGAACAGATATAAAACGTGCAATTATTATTCAAGCATGTTGTCCTTTAATAATTAGTGTGAAGACTTAAATAAATCCAATTAGTCTTACCAACTTCTGCATCACTTCTCTGTCCCTAAGTTGTAGGTCTAATTGGTCAAGATCCTCCATTGACATCACAGGTAGGATACAATCCTCATCATCTTCCTCTTCCTGCAGTAATGGTACTGGGCATCTATTCCCCAGCAGAGCTTGAACCAATGCAGTCAGGTGACTGATTTTTAAACCCATCTCTCCTTGCAACTCCAGAATAGCTCTCTCTACAGCTGCAATACCACAGTTAAATAGAGTAAATATAAAAATGGCAGATTTTATTAGTTTGTTTATATAATAAATGAAGCAATTAAACTTACGGGTACATGGATTTGTTTCGAAACTCCCAGGACTCATTTCTCTCACGTCAGCTACAAAAACAAATGTGTACATGTTAAAAGACGTGTTGCGTAACAAAGGTGAAATTTAAGAAAGCATCAAAAAGAAATGTACAAAGTATTGGCAGTTGATAACTTATTTTAAAAACTTCAAAAAGGCTTTGATAGAATAAAAAATGAATCTGTATATTTCAAAGATTGAATGACTCATTCTACAAAACATGCTTTTTGTGTGGAAAAAATAATGACTTTAATTGGGTGCTTGTGATAAACACAGACCATTTTTATACATTGTGTTTTCTTTTTGTTAGAAAATACACATTTTAATTAAATGAATAGAGGCAATATGTAAGAAACAGTCTTTAGTTTTGTCCTCACACTGTAAGCGATTCCTTGTTGCACTTGGATTTTTGGGTTTAATCAACTTGAAATTACAATTAACTTTCTTGACTAGTGAGGAGTTGCTATAAATTATAATTTATAAAAAATAAAGTTGAAATAACCTAATTGAACTTATTTTTTATTTATTTATACTGTAGCAACTCTTCACTAGTCAAGAAAGTTAAAAATGAACAGTAGTTTCAAGTGGATTAAACTTACAAGTTTAAGTGCAACAAGGATTTTTTACAGTGTGTGTGTCAACCCTGTTACCATCAACCCTGTTACCTTTGCACTAGTTATGTACTGTATCAGCATAAATTAAGTCTTATAGTAACATGTTAAAGCTGCATTGCACTACGCAATATATTACCATTTAAAATATTCTGTGTTAAGTTTAAAACTGCTAAATAAAATAAAAAAAAACAATGTGACCCTATGATAAATGTAAAAAGTATATACAGCTGCCATTTAGAGTTTTAATTAAAAAGTAAAGATGCTACACTCACCTGTTTATGATGAGTGACTCTTGACATGACTCGCATCCCAGTCATGGAAACGACTGATGAAGTCATTGCTTCACAGCCTCATAGAAAAATCTGTTTTTCATTGTTTTTTCTTTCATTCTAAAACGTTACATTATAAAGACGCATGTATTAATATTCAGAAGAAGGGATTGTAATCAGTTTATTTGGCTCATTCTCAGGAATGATTTTCACATCCACTGGTTAAAAAAATACAAAAATAATAATTTACTAAAAAGTTCTTCAAATGCACTGAATATTACAAATACACAATAATGCAAAGAAACTATGTAACAGGGTTGAATGCAATTTTACAGGGTTGAAAATTATAACAGGATTAAAGGTGCAGTTTGTAAGATATTTGCAGTAAAATATCAAAAAAAACACTAGGCCAGTGTTATATATTTTGTCCAACTGATTACTATCAATATCTAAAATGTTTTCAACTACATGTAAACCGTGATAAAATTGCCATTCTAAACATTGACACGGGGCAGTGCAGTCTCCTGTCAATGACGTTAATATCCACATGACCCTTTGTTACTGCCTTTACTGATGTAAAAAGCACATGACAACAGTGTCGTGTACAAATGCGGAAGTATGCGTTAGCGCCTGTCGAGCTACTCGCTTGTTTATGGACTAAGATTACTCTTTACCGTCTGCCGCTGGTTGTGTCAGCAAAGACAGCTCCCGTAAGCGTACGGGCCAACCAAATGACCCAAGAAGAGTTTGGGGCAAGACGAGAGAAAGAATAAGGATCAATATCGATGTTGCATTATCTGGATGAGGAAGCTTCGCAACAACATTTAACTAGACAGAGATGCTGATCTTGATTGTGTTTTACGTGATGGGTGAGTTGTTTTGATTCGTAACCCTTCAAAAATCGTATGCTATTATATCGATCACAAGATTAGTGTGTAGACTGTAATCAGCGCGTCTTCCCGCGAATGATATAATGCACATCAAGAGGTATTGTACAGCAATATAAATGGTCATTTTAAGACACTTACTAATAGAGTAGAGTTTGGTACTGTACAGTCTATCATTTTTTTTTAACATCATAACCTCACAATAAGATTTGTACTGTCAATACATTATGTGAAAAAACATTGTAGATTGTAAGTTTGAACACTCAATTCTGTGCTCTGTTAACACACCATCGAATTTGGACTAACAATTTGAACATTATATATAACCTTACATCATGAAATAAACCGATGTCATCAATCGCAACATTTATAAGACTTGATTACCTTATCCGTCAACGTGTTTTCTCGTTCGCGTCGGATTGATGGCCATCAGCGGTTGAGTTAAAGACAACAAATCACATAATTCCATGTTGCTTCAGAGCGTCATTAATCTACGTCATTTGTTTTTATTGCCGTTTTGGCGCCATCTAGTGGCGAATTCTACGTATTCCACCTTTAAGGGGACTGCAGTTTTAGTGAAATATGGAATAATAAATTAATGAGTTCGTCCATCAATTATTTATTTACTTTATTAACATATAACCTCAAACTAGAAATGGGAGGTCACATTTCCAATCCTGTTCCAGCCTCCAACATGTCTGCATGTATATTAAGCAATTCTTAACCCTGCAGGGAGTGCTGCAGGATGACGAATTTTTATAGGCAAAACCTAAAAGCGACTTAACATTTAAGCAATTCTGGTTCCAGTGTTCCAATGTTTTTTGTATGGAGTTTTAGTAACTCCTTAAATAAGATCGTGGGTTAACAAAGGCCCAAGATGTTTTCACGTTTTATTGTACAACATAAAACACACCAGTAATAAACCCACTTTAAAGTGTCTTTAAAATGGCGGGTACTACATGGGACTACAGACTAGTCAGTGACTTAAACATCATCACGCATAAAGATCTCAAAAACAGCACAACATGGGCACAAATCCCCACAAACATTCATCCACAGAGTATTTCCTTATCAGGGGACATGTTTTCAAAAGTGTTTAATAAAGTTTTAAAGAGCTGTCGGAAGCTTGTTGGTGATGACGTTGACGTTGTTGGACAAAACGTGTAAGTGCCAAAAAGTTTTGTTAAACACAGAGTTTATTTTTCCAGTAATCCAAAAGTTTTGAAGAGGGAACCAGTGTCCCGCTTACTTCTGTGTTGGCCTTAAAATTATGTCATCTCTATTATCTGGTTGAGATATTAAGGAAGGAAGGTGGTCCTTCGTGAGAAAGGTTTGACACCTTGTGCTAGATCATTCATATAAACAACAATGCATACATACAAAGAATAAACATCCATGTATCGTGACCCAGGGTTTTTTTGTGAATTAAAGTATGTGAAGATGTCATTGGGAAGATCATGTCTTCCCCACACTTCTGGATTACCACAGTCAATATCACAGTCTTTTCTTTTAGGCTGAAATATTGTGACACTTAATTCACATTTCAGCAAGCAATTTTACTAAGTGCCTCAATTGCAATCTGGTGGAGCCACACCATAGATGTAACCACTGGTAGGTGGCATGGCATCCTCTCAAGGGCTTTGTCAACCTCTTCGCATTTTGTCCTGATGCTGAATTACGAGCACCATCAGACCAGATTCAGGTTTGTCCGTAGGGCAGGCGATTATTTCGAAAAACAGTTCTGCTCCTCCGACGTGCTTTTGCCTCCCTCCACTTCTTGCGCCTTAACCTCTGTGCCTTCTCACACAGGTCACCAATTTTCCTCCTTTTCCCTGCCTCAACATCTCTCTTCCATCTTTCTCGCTCCCTGTTGAGGTACTTTTCCCTGCGAACAGGATCAGCATCCCTTCTCGCCCTGTACTCTCTCTGTTTCTCAGCAGGTGTTTTTTCCATTACAGTGTCTGTAAAAAGGAATCCAATATGAAGACTTGCTCAGCTTCTTCATATTCCAAATGCTTTTTAAAACTCCGTATATGACTTAAAGGATAAGTCCATTTTCTTAAAAGAAAAATCCAGATAATTTACTCACCACCATGTCATCCAGGGTGTTGATGTCTTTCTTTGTTCAGTCGAGAGGAAATTATGTTATTTGAGAAAAATTGCAGGATTTTTCTAATTTTAATGGACTTTAATAGAGCCCAACATTTATTACTTAACTCAACACTTAACAGTTTTTTTCAACAGAGTTTCAAAAGGACTATAAACAATCCCAAACGAGGCATAAGGTCTTATCTAGCGAAACGATTGTCATTTTTGACAAGAAAAATAAAAAATATACTTTTAAACCACAACTTTTCGTCTAGGTCTGGTCCAGCGCGACCTAACGTAAATGCGTAGTGACGTAGGGAGGTCACGTGTTACATATATAAAACGCACATTTGCGGACCATTGTAAACAATAAACTGACACAAAGACATGAATTAGTATCAGTTGACATACAACAACGTAGGAACGGTCCTCTTTCAAGACACTGGGGCGGAGTTTCAAGGTCGTCCTTTGTGATCTCTTGACGTCATGACGTATTGCGTGGGGTCAGCTGGCGCATCACGACCGGATCTACATGACGAGAAGTTGTGCTTTAAAAGTGTATATTTGTTATTTTTCTTGTCAAAAATGACAATCGTCTCGCTAGACAAGACCCCCATGCCTCATCCGGGACTGTTCATAGTCCTTTGAAACTCCGCCGAAAAAAACTGCTAAGCGCTGAGTCAAGTACCAAATGTTGGGCTCTACCAAAGTCCATCAAAATTAGAAAAATCCTGCAATGTTTTCCTCAAAAAACACAACCTCCTCTCGACTGAACAAAAAAAGACATCAACACCCTGGATGACATGGTGGTGAGTAAATTATCTGTATTTTTCTTTTAAGAAAATTGACTAATCCTTTAATGTATCATATGCAAATTCAAACGTCATATTTGTTGATATATTCCTTTATTATATTGATATATAATAGGTTGATATGACCCTTTTGCATTGACGTGGTTCTGTGGTATAACACTTCTCATGAGCTTTAATGATGTCTAAATTGTGTTTTTTTTTTCTTTTTTAAGTAGATAAATTGGTTGACCTGCAGTGCCTTAATTAAGGCACTCGCAAAAAGGGACCGAGGGTGAGGCCTGGTTGAGCTTTTTGTCAGAGAGACAGGTTTTTTCCTCAGATTTTAAACCCTTTCTTCTCATTCAGCTATAGCCGTTTTATAACAAGATAACAAATGGTTTTATTCTGTTGCAAATGCAATCACCCCTAATGCCATAAAAATCCATTGGAGACTTCATCATGCACATTAAAACTGATGTTCTTTCTTAATCTCACAATTAGATTGTTTCGTCTAGGCTAAAGTCTCAATTACAAACTAACAAACACTCTGATCAAGTTGTGCTTGTGTAACCAGTCCTACCCAAAGCCGTTCTCTGTGTGTAACTGAAATCAACGAGCAGTCCGGCACGAAAGTCAGGTGAGATTTTCATTTTGCACAGCTTACACTCAATAGCTTTCCTCCATTGTGATTCCAGAGCTGGTTCTGGTCAATTACATTTTTTTATCTACATTTTCATAATCTGACACAGATGATCTGACAAGCTTGACCTGTTCAACTAATCAGGGCATTTCAACTACAGGTGCAGTGTGTAAATTTTAGCGGCATCTAGTGGTGATGTTGTGAATTGCAACCAACGGCTCAGTACACTGCTTACCCCTCGCTTTTGAAACACACGGCGGCCATCACCGGACAAACATGTCATCGTCGGAGACAACTTAGTAAAAAAAGTTTGTCCGTTAAGGGCTTCTGTAGAAACATGGTGGCACAAAATGGCAACTTCCATGTAAGGGGACCCTCTGTGTATGTAGATAAAAACGTTTCATTCTAAGATAATAAACAGATAACAGTTTATTATGAAAGGTCTTTATACACCCCTGATAATATAGTTTTGTATATTTATTTTGCATTTCCTTCAAGAGATCCTTCTTAAAATTACACACTGCACCTTTAATAGAGACTGGAACTACAGTAGCCTCTTTCACACAGTAATTCTGTTAAATTACCATGAATTTACCAGAATAAATTTACCAGTAAATACAAAAATGTGCTGTTCACACATGCAGTGACGTTCCGTCTTTTTACCAGTAAGACATCATTCACACATCAGTATCAAAATACCGGTAAACTTGGAGAGAAAGCGGAAGTTACATGTGCCGCGCGGCCGGCGAGCTCCGTGTTGTATTTGTAAACAACGGCGGGTTATGACTTAATATCCACGGTCCGTATTTTGTTGTTTTCACATCTGTGGCAAACGGTTGCGAAGTTGCTCGTGACCAAAAAAATTGCGGGAGGCGGCGTCAACCTGCGTTTGCACATTAGGCTTCACAGATGGTGTGCTAAGGACGTCGGCAATATGGCAAATAGACGGTAAGCTGTTTTAAACAACTTTGGTGAAGAAATGTGGATGTTAACTTCAGTTGTGCTCGACTTTTAAACAGCATGTGTGTGGAAAAAGTCCGTAAACAGTTCGGGGGTAAACGCGTCACCTGTATAAAAAACTTTTTGATTGGCCCGATCTGTCAGCGCGGTCTGACGTCGTCCGTTCTAAATGCCGGTAATCCTATATTTTTCGTTCACACATAACGCTTACCGGTAAATTACTGGTAATCTTACAACCTGTCTTACTGGTAAATTGGGAGCACTGATTTACCGGAAAGGTTCTGTTCACACATTACATGTTAACTGCAATTTACCAGTAAATTACCAGTAAAGACTGTAGGTGTGAAAGGGACTAGTGTGTTACAAACAGACTGGGAAAAGAGGTGCTGCAATAATGTCATTTTTTTGGAAATCTTTTCACACACCAAAAATAGAATCAAAACTGTAACTGTTTTTAAGATTTTGAAGACCTAGCTTAACCTTTAGGAAAAATTTAACTGATGATGTCAATGTGTCGTCTTGCTTTATTAACACAAACATTTTCAAAAGCAGACGTATAAACTTTAAATGGGTTTGACATAGGGATGTCAATTTATGCAATTTCCCATATTCGATGATAGTTTAAATTAACGATCAATCAGTCGAATAATCGTTAACTGTAATAGTGCAATAAGCCTATGTGGCATATAGCCAATGACATAAAAGTGTGCATAAAAACGCCAGCTTCCTCACGCGAATTAAAAGATTTTATTTTGTTTAAATAAAATGCTAGTGGGATTGTAAAATGAGTCAATGTAGTTAGTGTTTTGATAAAAATCATCAATTTAATCTCGTAATGAAATATAATTACTAATAAACACAGTGTATATCTCCGCCTCACATGGGCACTCTGCACGTCGCATGAAAGTCTGTGCATCCATGACAAAATAAAAGTTTCATTATAATCAAGTGTTATTTTTCTAGTTCTCTTTCCAAGTCATTGATACACCGTTTGTTGTAATTATATCCAAGCACACGAAGGGCACTTTTACCGTTGTCACCTCAGCTTTGACCTGTGGCGTACTTTCAGCAAAGATGCTTATATTATGAAGATTCCAATTTCCATTAGAAAACCAGCCAGTCAAGAATAATAATCAATTATATATGTTGCAGGCGTCCAGAGTGTAATAACAGTCATTTACAGTTTACATTTTAGTTTCTTGACAGAATTTAAGATTACATTTAATCTGTTCATTAAAAACGGCTTCTGGTTTCCTTCCCTGTGTAAAGCAGCGTTAGCAGCGTTGCTGTGCTAATCTTGCAGACTTCCCTGCGAATGCGAATGCCATTTTGTTGCGTTAGCAGCCAGCCTCATCTGGCCTTGATGTTAAAAAGCCCAAGTGTATGTTTGGCATCGAGCATCATTGTGACCATACACTTTGCTAGTTTAACTGATTTCATTTTTTTCACCAGCTGTATGTGCTTTACGCAGGCGCAGCACACACGTGCTTGCTTTTCGACAATCGTTAAGTTTTATCGATTTAATTCTTATCGACAATTAATCGAAGATCGAATAATTGTTAACATCCCTAGTTTGACATTTTGAATAAGTGTAAAGCTGTGATCCTGTGGGATTACACTTCTTAAATTTACATTAAAGCTTAAGTATGTCATTTTCATCTTAGCTTAATATGGATAGACAATGATGAATATGTTATTCCTCTTATGATGAAAGCTATAAAACTATATTTACAAAGGACCCAACCCATATTATAGATTAAGTGGTCAAAAAATCTGTTAGAAAACAATGAGTATTTTTGCTTTTCTATCTTGTGATGCAGAAATGACATACTTCAGCTTTAATTAGGGATATAATAAGTATTAAAATACTTACAGGTGGATGGGTCCAAACCGACGAAGGCTGGGATTGTAAGTTCTGCTGAGGTGCTTGGACTTTGAAGAGCCTGAAAGGATCCAGGTAGATCTAGTGGGACCCCAAGGTCAGGTTCTCCCACTTGTTGTTGAAGTTCATGGTTGGGATATTCGAATCTTGAACTGCTGGCTGCCTCTGAGGGTTCATCCTTCACACAGACAATCTCAACCTCAGGCTCCTCCTTTTTGATCTTAAGTGATGGTGCTCCAAAGTTCATTCTGACTGCAGTTTGGGATGGATCATCAGTCATCATAGATGTCGAGAGCATACCGGTGTCTGGCATGTCTGTGTGCTCAGTGTCTGCTGAAGTCAGAGGGTTTTGACCCCATATTGGATCACTAGTCTCAGATAGAAGGCCTTGACTGTCCACCAGTTGATGGCTTGAATGATCAACTGCTGAAACAAAATTAGTCAGGTTTAGTTTCTGTTGATTTGAGATGAGTACACATGGAATTATATACAGTTAGGTCCATAAATATTGGGACAGAGGCTAGTGCTGTGTTCAAAATATCGATACGACGATACATCGTCACGGACGCCTGACGATGCGCGCATCGATACAGCATCTTCCGTATCGATTCTGTATGAGAGACAAATATAATGCCTAGAGTAAGACATTTTTTCTTTGTAAAACTGTTTAAAAAAAACATAAGTATTAACTCTGAGTTACCCTAAAAGCTAATAAAAGAATGGCAAAACTGTTACAAACCCGGCTTATTCAATGTACAATAAACAGATAATAATAATAATAATAATAATAATAATAATAATAATACTAAATTCTGAACAAAAATGTCATTCAAAATAGTCTTGTATCATGATGCGCATCGTATCGGGGCCCTTGTATCGGGATACGTATCGTACCGGGAAATTGTTGGTGATACACAGCCCTAGGCACAGAGGTGTTGTTTTAGCTGTTTACCAAAATGTATTCCAGTTACAGTCATATTATGAATATTGTCTATTTGTGGATAATGCCATTATCCACCACTGTTATCATATATAGATGTACAAGATTTTTATGTTGCTGACCTCACCAGTGTGTTTTTTTTTATAGTCAGGATGTACCAAATTGTTGATCTGCCCACTCTTAATGTTCCTGTTATCTCTCTGATGGATTTGTTGTGTTTTTGAAACCTAAATATGGTCTGTATCACTTGCATGGAGTTGTCCCTGAACCTAATAACTTCGGTTCACAGCCACAGCTTCCAAATGAAATACCACACTTAAAATTAACTCCAGACCTTTAGCATGAGGAAATTATTTAACAAATAGACAATACCTGTCCATAAAACAGCTTTTAAGTCAACTGTCCCATTACTTTTGGCCCCTTTAAAAAGGGGAAGCTACATATTAAACGGCTGTAATTCCTAAATCCTTCAGCCAATATAGATGTGAATACCCTCAAAATAAAGCTAAAAGTGTGCAATGTAAGCCAATATTCATAATATGACTGTAACTGGAATACATTTCGGTAAACAGCTAAAATAACACCAAATGTGCCTCTGTCCCAATATTTATGGACCTAACTGTAATGCTTTCCATTAAGTCGTGTAACTTAAAGAATTACTTCACTTTCATAAAAAAATCCCGATAATTTACTCACCCCCGTGTCATATGTTTGTCTTTCTTTGTTCAGCAGAGAAAAAATTATGTTTTTGGAGGAAAACATTCCAGGATTTTTCTATATATAGTGGAGTTTTAGGACCCTCAACAGTTTACAGTTTCAATGCAGTTTAAAAATGATCCCAACTGAGGCATAAGGTTTTTTCTAGCGAAACGATCGTCATTTTCTGCAAAAAAATATGTACTTTTCAACCCAAACCTCTCGTCTTAAAAATATTTGGGTCATTCCTGTTACGCAGCAGTACATTTTCCCAACCTCTTCAGTGTACATTTTTAAATGCAAGCTTTAGTTTGAGCAGATATTGATATTGAGCAGATTGATATGACCTTGACAGCAGCATACCTTTGAAAGTCTTTACACCCTTTACACATCCTAAAAAAAAAATCAAAACTATTACATAGATAGGGTTTACTAGTATAACCCGGTAACTAACTAGTAATTGCTTGCTAAGTACACTGTTTATATCAAGAGAGTCTGGTTTGTTTTATACCTTTGTGGGCTGATGAGCCATGGATCTCTTCAATATGGATATCACCAATATGATTCTCACTTCTCATTGGCTCCTGTATATTTTGAGGTTTAGACACGTGCATATGCTGTCTAACCCATGAAGGTCCGGCAACAGGGGCAGGTTCAGTAACTCTAGGTCGGATGCACGGGTTTGAGGCTTTTGTACACATTGACACCGTGCTTGTTGGCCCTCTTTGGGTATGCACGCCTACTGATTGTGTCATATCTCCGTGGTACAGTCTGTTTTGATCTTTAGCAGTCAGCACGGTGATGTACTTGCGCATTGTTTTCATCTGACTGCGGGACGTCTCCAACATCCTCCTGATGTTCTCGTTTTCCTTCTCTTTCGTGTTCATCTCCCGTTTGATCTCCTCAAACTTGAGGCCGACCACTCGGATCATCTCCCCCAACACGGTCTCCACCGCCACGTTCACCGCTTTCTCAATGACGGCGCCCATCTGGCCGCGCATAAGAGAGATGGTCAGATTCACATCCATGATGAACGTCTAGCTGTTCGACGAGTCGATTAAGGGATATTTGATAAGCTGAAATTATTAAAGTTTGATTTATCGGTCAGTATTTGAGTATATTTGTGTAAAACGAAACCCGTTTGCTAGATAAACACTCAGGCTTCGTCCGCCATTGGTCACGCAATGACGTCACACAGACTGAGCGGCAATAACATCCGGGTGACAAGGTCAAACCGTGGAAACACGTAAGAGCGTTTTAGCTCAATATTTCTTGGTAAATGTATTAAAAAAAGTGTTACGCCACACACGGTGCATTTAAAGCGTGTACGTTTTTTGTTATTAGAAAGAATATACATTTCAGTTCGTAGAAAAAGCGTATGCAAACGATGGGACTGGTGACGCGTTCCGGAAGTGACCGTTGTTGACTAGAGGAACGATTGTTTAAAATCACGTTGGACAAACACAGCTCATTGCGTTCCAGCTTTCCTTTATTCATTATTGCTTGTGTAATTTTAACTACATATTTTATTTAATATGTGTATATATAATATATTTATTTAGCAATGACACCACTCAACTGTGAGCTGTGGTTCCACCAAACTCCAACATCTTTATTCGTTTAAAATACTAAAATAACAGCCAAGTAGCCCTTTTCAAGTGCAAGAAGGGTTTCAAACCTGGCTTCACAACAACATGTTTTCTCCCTTGGTTTAGTTCAGTGGTTCTCAAACTTTTTCAGCTTGCGGCCCCCCTTGGGTACGGTGCATTCCTTCGCGGCCCCCCCAAAGAAAATTTATTACAAATTTGTTCTAAAATGTAACATTTTGATTAGACAAAACATAGTAAAGTATACAGATTAGTGTTGTTGGTTAGTAGCCTTATTTTGTTTAGGTTTAATAACACAGAATTTATGATTTGAATTAATGTATGTTATAAAATGTCATAAACCTGGGGCCCCCCTGGCACCATCTCGCGGCCCCCAGTTTGAGAACCACTGGTTTAGTTTATTTAGGCCTATGTGAATGCACCAATTGCCCTGGGATCCACAACAAAAAAATTGCTCTGCGATCACTTGGCTAACTTAAAAATGAACTCTAAAGTAGTTTACTTATGGTGAGAAAGCAAACCAACCCAACTGAATAACATCCTAGAACACACCAAATGCACTCTTGACCAGTGACAGGACACTTTCCTCTTCAGCAGTGGCGGCCGGTAAACTCTTCTGAGGGACACAAATTCAGAATATGTGTTCATTGCCTCATGTGAACAATGTGCTTCATGTCAAAATATGTGCCTGCTGCACACGCATTGCAAGGGTTTATAAAAAAAGGCGCTCACATTCCCAAAATACTCACAAGACATTAACTTAACAATAAACTTTATTTACACATAAGATTAAGAGAGTATCTGGCAAACGAGAGCGTATCTTTTTTATCAAAACCCTTTAGATGCTTGTGCAACTGGCACGTATTTTGACAAGGCTCATGATGCACATGGTTCACATGATGCAACAAACACATTTTGACATGACGAGCCACACACATGACGGGCTAAATACATTTGTGACGAGCTTTGCATTGTGCACCCTCAAAAAACAAGTCACCTGCGGCCACTACAAACTTTGGTCAATTTAGAAATGTCTCCATATGAAAGCAAACCAAAACAAAACATGTATAAAGACACTGTAACCATTTAATCTCTCTCAGGACAGTCTACAGGCAGCTTCCGAAAATATATAAGCATATTTATATTTTTTATAATAATAAAGAATATTTGTAATATATTATTTTGTTAATAAACAAACATGTTGGTCACATGACAATTAAAATATGGATGCTTGAGATTATAGAGAGCATTTGATTGGTCAGAAGATCTTATGAGAAGTCAAATTCCTGAATGATGCCATGAAAATCATCAATCCGTATTGGCAGAAGTGAGTGACTTTTTGTTTAAGTTTTGAATGCTTATATCTTCTGTGAATTTTTGATTTGAAGCCAATACTCTATATTCTTAATTTGGACATGTTAGTCATACTAAAAGCCAAAAGCCTTGGTCTAAATACCAAACCATGGTTTTTCAAATGGTATTCATACAAAAAAACATGGTTACTACACTTTTACTATAATAAAACCATGTTTAATTTTAAAAGTTTCCTATACAGCGGTATGTAAACATCCTAACCAACCTATTGATTTGCAAAAAGGTTTAAATTTTTACATAATGACGCACTCAGCATTTGTTTTACTTTGCATCCATATGAATCAGGTTATTTGTGGGACATGAAAAAAATATTTTTTTGGTCATCTTTAATGCCATGTCTGCTTCTTCAATTCAATACACAGAAGAGGAGTATAGCAAACAGAATTTGCAGTACCATTAACACGAACGTAACATGCATAGAAAAACTTGCTGTGATACCGAAATGGATTGCATATTGAAAAAAGTGAATTTCAAAAGTTGGTAAAAAAGTGACTTGAATTTTTGAGTTATGTCAACTTTTTTAAGCCAAAAGTTAAAATAGTAGATTGAATTGACTTGCAAAACCAAGTTTTTTAACTTCGTGCTGCATTTTTTTTACAGTGTAGTAGAGTCTTAATTTTTGTAGCGTTTTCGGAGTGAAACATTAAAAAAAATGTATTTCTATTATAAAATATATACTTTATTGCATTATTTTTATTAATTTAAATAAAATTATTACTATTTTTTACTGAAATAATTAACTCCAGATGCTTCAGTGAAAAATGTTAAGTGTCTTTTTAAAAAAGAGACCAAGATTAGGCTTCTAGACCAAAAAATAGCTATACTTATTTAAAAGTTATAACATCACCTAATAACCCCCACCCCCTCCTATGAGAACTTTTTAGATTATACTGCTTTTAATGAAGTAATGAAGACTTAAAAAGTATAATGGCAAATTTAAAATTTACAGTGAATATTTTTTGATAGTCACGTAATTTTGTTTCTGCTGTTTCACATTTCTTGATACAATAAATTCTTCATTAAGTTTAAATTATTTCATGCATTTAGGAAAAATCTTCAATTCGAAATACAGAGAAGTCTGCAAAACAGAGATACGGTCAAAGTCAGCCAAAAAATAGGTTAAAAATATGTTTACACGAGGAGAGTGGATGTGGTTTGTGGTTGAAGGATATTGTAAAAATCTGTGACAACAAACCTGCTTTGTCCGCGGGTGACAGTTTTCTGCTTAATGTGGAGATTTTTCAGATGCTTAAGATTTGAGTATGTGTCCTGTTGTCTTCTTTACAGGTCACACTCAGTTTGTGTTTGTAAGAGTGTCCATTTTATACACACAGGCATGAAGGAACCAATGTTTAAAACATCTTTAGAGAATATAATACTTTTTTATTTTAACCTGACAAATGCAAACAGAACATAGCAAAGAACCACTTTTGGTGCTATATAGCACCGTTTGTTTTAGAGTGTTGGTACCAAAGACTGCATATTAGTACCTCAAAGATACTGGTACCAAATGTATACATCTTTACATAAACGGTACATAGGAACTTTTTAAAAGGTACCGCATGTCCTAATAACAGCTTTGGACCATTTTTTTTGACATTAGACAGTGTAAGGGCTAAAACATTCTTAAAGGGGCCATGTCACAGGAATTTTTTAAGATGTCAAATAAATCTTTGGTGTCCCCAGAGCACATATGTGAAGTTTTAGCTCAAAATACCATTTAATAATTTATTATAGCATGTTAAAATTGCCACTTTGTAGGTGTGTGCAAAAATGTGCCGTTTTGGGTGTGTCCTTTAAAATGCACATGAGCGGATGAAGTGCAAACACTGATCACAATGATAGTGGTTTGTTGAAATTGAAACTCAATTGCTCTGTGAATTATTATTTTCTCTGCACTAAATGGCAGTGCTGTGGTTGGATTAAGGGGTGGTATTATTATAATAAAAGCTCCTTATGACATCATAAGGAGAGCCAAATTTCAACAACTTATTTTTTCATGTGCTTGTAGAGAATGGTTTACCAAAACTAAGTTACTGGGTTGATCTTTTTCAAATTTTCTAGGTTGATACCAGCACTAGGGACCCAATCATAGCACTTAAACATGGAAAAAGTCAGATTTTCATTCCATGGCCCCTTTAAGATGCAACACAATGCAGTAGTCTATTTGAACTCTCTCAATAAAAAGATACAAAAGTTGTCACCGGGGCGTTACCTTTTCAAAACATACACTTTTGTATCTATAAGGTACACAAGATTAGTACCTAAATAGCACATATTTGCATCTTTTTAGAAGGCACCGCCCCAGTGACAACTTAATACCCTTTTTTTTTGAGAGTGTACCAATAAAAGGCACTTAAACAATAACAAGTGTTAAACCAGATATTATCATGGTTTATTGATCCATGGGACCTACAACTAAAAACATGTTAAAACAAGAATATAAAATATGATATACTTTCTGCTGGACATAGCTACATTTAAATGAATAGGGTAAAGTACATGAGTTTATACATGAAAACATTCATCAATAAAAGACAAGACTGTGTGCTGGTGTATAATAGGCAGATAATGCCATTTAGCCATATACAACAGCCATATACATGCAATTAATATAAAGTCAGTGTTTTTGTGCTGTGATATTTTTAGCTTGCAGCTTAACTATATATACATCCAGGAGTCTCAACGTGTTGTATATAGCTCAGACAGCACACATTGGATAATACTGTTGAAAGCATTCTGTTCTGGATGCTGGTCATCAGCATTGGATGTTGGTTGGGCTATGTTTTTCAACCAGGGTCCATGGAAACATTTTCCCATTAAATGTTCTTTGTTAACTGAGATCACCATAAGGACCATACTGGTACACCAGTTAACTCTCCATTATAAACCAGTCTGAACATTAATGGTGATCTAAGCAGATCTTTTCAGCAGTTGTGGTTTACATCTCTGATGGATCTTTCTTTTTTCTGCACCTCACGCATGTCAACATATTCTGTGTTGTCTGGATCATGCTGTTTTACTTTTCTCTGAAACAGATAAAGTTATTTTTAGTATTTCTATAAAAGAAAACTGAGGCACAAACACATCATTTCTCAAATTTATTTAGATCTATGTACTTTCATCCAGCAACGGCTAATATGTAAGTATATATATGGGCTCTTACCTGCATTGGCACATAGGTGAGAGTGTCAGAAGACTCAACCTTTGTAGCCTAAAAAAGACAAATAAATAAATAAGTGCATACTGTGAGAGAAAAGGTACAAAAGTTGTCACAGGGACGGTACCTTTTAAAAGGGTTACGAATATGTACCTTTTAGGTACTAATAATATGCACAAAGGGTACCACCACAGCTGTTGTGCCTTTATTTTTAAGATACATAACAGCTTTTGGCAAGGCATCATTTGTATCATTATATCATTACAATCAAGGTTTAAATAACTAACAATTGATGCATGTATTGAATTGTGATTTTAGTCAGTTTACTGGAGTGAAGAATTTAAAAAGATTTTTACAAAAGAAAAACGTTAGTGGTCCATTAAAAAAAAAAAAAAAAAAATATATATATATATATATATATATATATATATATATATATATATATATATATATATATATTAATACATTATGTATTTAAAAACAAGACACTAATATAAGATAAAAGATTAGTATATACCAGTGCTTCTCAATTATTTTCTGTCACGACCCCCCTAGGAAGAAGTAAACATTTCCCGGCCCCCCCAACTCTCCTCCGCGACTGTAAATAGTATAATTTGTCTATAAAATGACACATCTGCAAAGCATTGTATCCTTATTAACATTAAAGAAAACACAAAAAAAGAAATATCAATCAACTTACAACAAAGAATAACCTTATTAACATTGTTTTTTAGTCTGTAACAGAAAAGACTTAAAATGCATCAATTTGCCTGAAATAAAAAAATCAATCCTTATTTACAGTATTTTTTTGACCATTTGATACTGAAAAATTTAATTAAATATAATCAATAAATAATAATAAAAAACTCAAGCGGCTTATCAGCGTGTTTGGGGTGTAATGTCTTTAAGTGACGGTGGAAAAAAATCACTTCCTGAAAAAGTTTTTTCCCCGGGGTCTCACGCGCCCCCCCTGGTGTCGCTTCGAGCCCCCCCTGGGGGTCCCGCCCCACTATTTGAGAAGCACTGGTATATACTAATAAACCAACAGAAATGCATATGAAATTAAATGACATATTAAGAATTACCTTCAATCTGATGTAGAGACCGGTAATAACTGCACTATAGAGAGAGAGGACCGCCACTATAACAATCATACCAATGATTAAAAGGGTGTATATGTTTCCATGTGAGGTCTCGTTTGTCGGCGGGCAATTCTCCTGCCCTGGTGTCTGGGTAGGGCATACACACACCTTCGTCGGCGGAGGAAAAGGAATATTGGAACCTTAAAGTAATTAAATGGATATAATTTTATATTACATTGGTCAATCTACACAATTTCTTACAATTTTAGAACATAACGTATATAAGTATATATTACTTACCATTGAAAAGCTTGATTTCCGGACCTTCCCTAGTTTTTATTGGTAATGGCCTTAATTTGGAAATCTGGCACAAAAACAGTTGATCTTTGTGTCTGGCCTCCGGTTTCCTTAAGGTGAATTTGAATTTGTTGTCTGTATGATCCCAATGGCACTTATCATTTGGGTTGTCTTTTTTAATCTCACACACAGTTTCGCTCTTGTTCATTATTAGCTTGGCTTCCCATTGGCCTTCCTCTTTATCATGCACACATGTGACACTGATCGATCCATTTTCATATAGAGTGTGGTCCATCGGGATACTCACGCTAAAATCTGAACAAACTGAAATAAACAAGAAAATTACATATTTTTGTAAGTTCAAACATCTTATCTTGCGGTTACGTTTTATATGTGAGGTCACTGTGTTTTTGCCAAGCAAGATATGGAACGACAACTATGTTGTGGCACAACATTCCTTTTAAGAAAATCACAATCCAACTAACCCTTAAACGAAGGACAAATGATAGGTTGTTAAAAACCAATAAATAAGCTTTCCATTAATGTGTGGTTTGGATAGGACAATATTTTGGTCAATATACAACTATTTGAAAATGTGAAATCTGAGGGTGCCAAAAATATTGAAAAAATCACCAAATGAAGTCCTTTGCAACTGCATCCACTCACAAAAATAAAGTTTTATATATTTTCGGTAGGAAATTTACAAAATATCTTCTAAAGATTTTTACATAATATAATAATGTTTTTGGTATAAAACAATTTGTCTCATACAATGGCGTATTGGCTATTGCTACAAATATACCTGTGCGAATTGGTTTTGTGGTCCAAGGTCACATATTACCCTAAATGTAATCCTAAAGATAGGATGTTAATATGACAATGAAGTTGATCCAGATGCATGTCTTATTTGGCAAAATGTAATAAACCCACTACTAAAATGACTTCAAAAGTGTTTTTGTCAGATTTTGCAAACAACAAAAAATGTGCCAGGTCTTAGGATGTTAAAATTATTCAAAACTCGTCAAAGCTGTTTTTGTATAGGTTAATATGACAGACGTACACAAAACAACAGCATAAGTAAGGTATCTTTGTTTAGCTTCTTACCATTTTGATGTATGAGAGAAAGGATAAAGATGAGCAGAGTGAATCTGTCAGTCATGGTAACGTATCCTTGTCAGTTTGACGATGGTGTGATGGTGGCTAAAGCATTTTGGTTTGTTTTTACTGGAGAGAAAAAAAACAGGAAGTATGTGGGTTTTGTGATCAATATCACCCTGACACCCACAGATACTGTAAGTCTTACTTGAGGTGTAAGGAAAAACAATTAAAAGCATTTAAAAGACTAAAAAACATTGTGATGATGAGATCACACACCTTGTGATATTTAAATCCAATGACTGAGGTTTATCTCATGTTTAAGGTGTCCCAGCACAGATGCACATCTGTAAGGAAGTGAGTGGGCAGCTTACTGGTAATATGTTGTTGTTGAAAGGAAAATGTTTGAACTACAACCTTGTTAGGAAAAACCCATATCCTACAACATGAGTAATAAAGCAACGAAGATCCACTTACTTTCATATATTTTTGCATTTTGCATTTTTTCTATACTTTTAATATTGTCGTATTGTTCACACAAGCATAATGCATTTTTGTGTGCAAGTAAATCTTATTTTTTGTTTTACATTAGCAATCAAATATGATCAAATATCAGATATGATATTTTATCTAAATATGTTTTTTACGCTTAACTGGGCGCTTTCTTAAATAGGGCTTAAATCCAAGACTGAAACAAAATACTTGTTTAAGCTGTCTTAACTGAAATTGCACTAAAATAAATTAACATTTTGGCATTGTTTTGTCTCAAGATGCACACCAGTAATGTTTTTGTAAGGTGTGTTTGTAAAAACTTCTTTAATATTTAATTATACCACCCCAATAAGACAAGGGAATCAAGGCAAAGTTATTAGCATGACCTATTTGTGATGAGGGATGTTTGTGATTCAGATACTGTTTTTGTAAAGTAAGCTTTTTTTGTCCCACATCCTGTTGAAATGGCACAAAATGAAAGCTTAGCAAAGAGTGTCATCATCCTGCTCGTGTTTTCTTTATAGGCGAGGTTCACAGAACTGAGATGCACACAACTGATGCACACAACTCAATATCATATCTTGTTTTGCAGCAGAGAAAGACAGATGCACTTGTTTTTAAATTGCTATCTATTGACCTGCATTATTTCAAATTAGACTTTATTTTAGATAAGAGATAAAGTAACTGATGAGGATAACTGGAAATTACAACAGAGCAAAAGCTAAAAAGCTTGCTGCAGCGCATGTTTTGTTTTTATTTTTAGAAAGGGTTGTGGTTTTTGGGCTCCTTAAAGCATGTATGTGCAGGGGCGCCACTAACAACTTTGGGACATATAAAAGAGTATGAGGTTGGGCCCTCTACCACACCCATATCGCACCGAACATACAAGCCAACCTACACTTTTTTAAAAAGTTTTCAAAAGTTATGATAAGTTTATCACAGGTCAAAACTTAAAATAGTAAGTTGAATTGACTTGCAAAAGTCAATGTTTTTTTAACTTCATGCTGCATTTTGTTATTACGGAAGCCGAGAGAGGACATGCACTATTATTATTTTTGCTTGCTTGTTTTCTCGTGATCACGACTTAATTTTTCGTTATCTCGAGATAACAAAAGTTGTTTTCTCGTCATCTCGAGATAACAAAAGTTGCTTTCTCGTGATCACGACTTAAAGGTATAGAATTCAAATTTTAGAAAAGCACCACCTTCTCCACTTTTTAAAAAAATGCAATTGCGCAACACTCCTGATTGACAACTAGGAGGACCAATAGTCTTGATGATCCACCCAGAAAAAGAAAATCCTCTGCAATACCTTTAATTTTCTCATGATCTCGAGAAAACAAAAGTTGTTTTTGTTTGACAACCACATAAACACGTTGGTTTTGTGGCTGTTTGTTGACTTTAAGTCATTCCATTTAAATGCAGTTAAAAGTAGAAGCGTGTATATTATTGAGTAACTTAAAGACAGTCCCTAAATTCACCACTGTAAAATTGTAAATATCGACAATTCTATTTCAGCTTGAGCAAATCTCTGATCCAAGTAAAATCTCATTTGTTCATCCATGCTAATTTAGCAAAATATGCAAACAAAACAACACGTCAAGTACACGTCAGCTTTAATCACATCTCAAGAATACAACTTTTGTTATGTCGAGATCACGAGCAAACAACTTTTGTTATCTCGAGATAACGAGAAATTAAGTCGTGCTCACGAGAAAACAAGCAAACGAAAATAATAACAAACGTCTCTCGACTTCCGTATGTTTTACAGTGTAGCTATTCAAAATCTTTGTCTGCAATTTAAAAATACAGGCCAATTTCTTTTGCCTTTGCTTTTGACCACAATTATCAGTGTTTAGTCAGAGGCACGTATAAGATGATTTATTGTGCAAATAAAGTAAAAAAGTATAAATAAAGTAAAGTAAAAAATATAGTACAGCAGTATTCATAATTTAAAGAACATTCTGTGAAAATATAAACTTGAGTTATTATGTCACGCCAGCGATTAAAGTGAGATTAATGCTTGAAATCAAACTGTTATGATCTTTATCTCACGATTAGATTTGAGACTTTATGTTTTCACAGGCAGTGACATACTGATTACCACCTTCTTAAACTGGAAGAAGAATTGGGAAAACATCCGGGGGAAGAGTGAGGCTTGCATGTGTGAAAGTCACATTCAACATTCACATCGAGAAATGTCGTCAATCTGGACTAAAGCAGAAATCAGGGAGCTCGTCACTTTTCGCACTAAAGGTGAGATCATTCACCAGCATGACAGATCACATCCACATCACATGCTCCTTATGATCTTGACATAAACAAAAATGCACATGCATGGTTTCTCGACAAGAAAATAAAGGACGCTTATAAGGACGCAAACTTCAGACGCTGTGGAAAACCTTTACGGTATGTGTGTAAATGCACAGAAAAATTCCGAAAAATCATTTCAGAGTTTCATGGCAGTTTGAATGAAGCAAAAACAGTGTTTGGTAAATTACTCAAAAAAAGTGATTAATTACTAGTTACTAATTACATCTTCAATCATGTAATTAGATTACTTCACAAATTACTCTCTTCAAAAAGTATTTAAATACTTATTACTTTCTAAATCCTATTTAGTACATGATACAAGGATAGGCTTGAAATGGCTCGAAGAAATAATATATAAAAGTACATAAATTATTCTGGTCCCACTTTAGGGTCCAAGTCTCTCTATTAACTAACTTTTAACTACTTTTGCCTCAATATACTCCAACTACTGCTTATTAATCCTAAAGAAGTTGTTAATTTTAAGTATTGGTAGAAATGGGGAGGATTAAGGACGTAGAATAAGGTTTTGCAGAATCAGGCATTAATATGTTCAATTCAATCAATTTGGCTCCTGCGATGGGTAGGGAGGTGTCCCATCCCTGTGCCTTGAGCCGACCAGATAGACCAGTTGTTGCCAGTGCTGACGATCTTGTGCCAGCTGCTCTGCATCCTCTATAGCAACTCCATGTTGTTGTAGGTCGCCTGCAAGGACGTCAAGCCATCGGGTGCGAGGTTTACCTCGTGGTCGTCTCCAGCCTGCGGCCCTTGGATCAAACTGGAGAATAGCTCTCGTAGGATGGTCAAAAGGGAGGCAGAGGACATGGCCGAGCCAGCGGGTATGACGTTGTGCCGCCAGGGAAGATGCTCTGGGCTGGCACGTGCGGGCTCTAAGAATTTGATTGGAAACCCGCTGGGGCCACCTGATGTTCGCGATGGTTCTGAGAGCCCTGCTATCAAAGCCATCTATTCTTGCAGCCAGTGTCTTGTTTAAGGGCCAAGTCTCAGAGCCATGAAGCTGGATGGAGAGTACTGCTGAGTTGTAAATTCGGAGCTTCGTCTTGCGTGAGATAGTCTGGTGCCGCCAGAGTGGTTTCCAGAGAGACTGCAAGGCTGACGCAGCTAGGGCTCTTCTGCGGGTTATCTCTGGTTTTAGGTCCCCGTTGTCTGTCACTATGGATCCCAGAAATGCAAAGTTCTTTACATGCTCCACGATGTCATTGCCAAGCTGCAAGGAAGGTGGATGTAGTCTGTCACCGACATACATGAACTTGGTTTTTGTCCAGCTCACCTAGAGACCGAGCTTCTCCGCCTCTTCTCTGTATATGCCCAGAGCATCTCTCAGCTGGCTGTAAGATGTGCTGAGCAGGATGGTGTCATCAGCGTACTCCAGGTCAGTCAGGTGGTAATTGCCGAAGGACACTCCGGGAACCCGCTCACAGACCCTGGACATCAGATGGTCAATGATGCAGTTGAAGAGATCAGGTGCGGCCACGCAGCCCTGGCGAACGCCACTGGAGATGGTAAACCAGTCTGAGTCTCTGCCGTTGATGCGAACACAGCTCTGGGCGTTGCTATAAAGCAGCTTGAACAGGGCAATGATCTTGGGTGGTACTCCGAGAGTCTGTAGGATACTCCACAGTGAAGTGTGGCAGACGGTATCAAAGGCAGCCTTTAGATCTATGAACCCGATGTAAAGATGGCGATCTTTACGGAATTCATAGGTCTTCTCTATCAGCAAGCGAACTGCAGAGATTTGGTCTACTGTAGAGCGATTAGGCATGAAGCCGGCCTGTTGGAGACGGCGGCTGCTTCTAATGGCTGGTAGAGCACGAGTAAGCAAGATCTTGGTAAAGAGCTTGCCGGGGATGGAGAGAAGGGTAATGCCTCTGTGGTTGCCGCAGAGCTTGCCGGGGATGGAGAGAAGGGTAATGCCTCTGTGGTTGCCGCAGACTAGCCTGTCTCCCTTACGTTTCCAGAAGGGCAAGATGACTCCTCTGGTCCAGTCGCTGGGAAGCCTCTCTGTTTCCCACACCTCATTAAATATGTGGGTAAGCCACTTGACAATGCTTTCACCGCCTGACTTTAGCATCTCTGCAGTTATTGCACATATGCCGGGGGCTTTCTTGTTGTTGAGTTTTCCCAGGGCGGCTCTCACTTCCTCAGGTGTGACAGGGCCTGTACTGCAGACGACACTAGGGGCTGCAGTGTTAGCGGCCAATATGAAGGGGGGATCAGCCGGGGAGGTACCATGCTGCAGAAGTAGTCTGAAGTGCTCTTTCCAACGTTCAAGGCAGTTTGCTTCAGTTGTTATAAGGTTGCCATCAGAATCTTTCACCAGGGCTGTCTTGATGCGGGGGCCATTACGGGCTTGGCGCAGAAGATTGAAGACACGGCTCATGTTGTTATTAGTGGCTGCGGACTCTAGGTGATTAGCTTCTGCTTGCCATAACTTTTCCCTATCCTCGGCTAAAGCCACATTGCGCTGGCGGTTCAGTCGCTGATACTCTGTCAGGTCACCTCGGAGCCGTGCCGCACGCCGCCGCTCAATGAGGTTAAGTGTCCTTTCCGATATCCAGGGCTTTTTCGGGGGAGGTCGAAAGTGTCCGAAGACATTGTGAGCTGACCGGATCACACTTTCCTTGAAGGTCTGCCAGTCGTTCACCTTGTCAGTAGCCAGGTTGTCAAAGGTGCGGCGAATGGCGCAATTGAACTCTGTGGCGATGTTTGGATCACTGAGTAGAGAGGAGTCCAGGCGAGGTTGGGTCTTGGTGTGCTGGTTGGCTCGCAGCTTTAACTTGAGATGGGCCACCAGCAGGCGATGGTCTGTGTTGCCAAGCTGCGCTCCTCTGTACACACGGCAGTTGGTGACCACTGACTTCCAGCGTCTAGAGATGAGGATATGGTCCAGCGCTTTCCTAGTGCTGCCGTCTGGCATCGGTAAGAATGATGGTTATGTCGTGTGGAGAGGCTTGACCAACAGCCTGGTGGAGTTGGTCAAAGTAAGCATCCTTCGCATCCTCATCAGTGACATCGGTGGGAGCATAAGCAACGATTACTGTCATCTTGCCGTGTTGGTGGAGAAAGCGGGCCGACAGTAATCTGTCGCTCAGTGGTGTCCAGCTGATAAGGGACTTGCGGAGGTTCTTAGGGATGGCAAGTGCCACGCCATAAAGACCTGTCCGTCTCTCTGGGCCACTCCAGAAGTAGCAATGGTCACCTGCTGTTGTTTCACCATTGCCGTGCCATCGAACTTCACAGAGCCCTGCTAGAGAGATGTTATAGCGGCAGAGCTCTCGGGACAGCAGGGTGGCAGCTCCAGGGCGAAGGAGTGTCTGGACATTCCATGTGGCGACTCGGGTCTTACGACGAAGGTTGATCCGTACTCGTTGGTCGGGGGCAGGCCGGGGTCCGTTACCGAGTTTGGCAGTCCAGCTTCTTTCTCTGATCGGTTTCATAACAAAAGGGTTTTCTCCTGGGTAGGTTGTTAGCCCTCCGCAGGATAGTCGGTTGGTGGGGCTGCCACCTCACAGCGTACCGACACGCTGGGGTCTTTGTTTGTCTGGAACCTACAATGGAGACCGGCCCGCCTAGGGTGACCCTACCAGGAGCGAGCTCCCGACGGTATCGTTCTCCAGGGTCACTGGAACGCACAAGCTCCCTCGCCACGTCAAGGCCAGACCTGAGAGAGAGCATTAATATGTGCTAAGTATTAATAAACAGCCAGCATCTCATTAATATTAATGCTAATAATCAACCAGTTAATAGTGAGAATTGTAAACTTAAACCATGTTAAATCCACTATTGTGTAATTGTTTTAGAGTCCATACACAGTATTTAGTTACATCAGAAGTAACTGTAATTAGATTACAAGAAAAATAAGAGTAATCCCTTACTTTACTTTTTCAAAGGAAAAGTAATTTAATTACAGTAACTAATTACTTAGTAACTAGTTACACCCACCACTGAGCAAAAATCAAAATCCTGGACAAATCCCAATCGCATGTATTTTTCGTAATCTCTGTGTGAAAAGGGCTTCGGTCTCTGATGTCACTAAAACCAAGGAACACACATGCTGAACACAGCACTGTAAGTCGCTTTAGAAAAAAGTGTCTGCCAAATGTGTAAATGTAAGTATAATATCAGTGCATATAATTCAGGTCACAAGGAAAAGACAGGGAGTTATGTAGTTGTTTTTTGACCAGTCGGAAGTGCGAAAGCTAGACAGTTTCTCAGTACTTCGATTTTGGCAGAAAAGAATCGTTTTTCTCAGAAGAAGATAAAAAAGTTGTTATAACCACTCTCTCACTTTTCTCACTTTTTTAGCCTACCATACAAGCAAGAAAACATTCAAGTGAAAAGCACCTTGTAGTCACTACATGCACATTTTACATGGTTAATGTCTTTATTGAAAGCTTATGAAGTGTATGTTGTAATATACATTAGTTTGAGGGTTAAGGTTTATTGCCTGCAATGTGCACTAAAGTTTGGCATTGAAAATCTACTACATTTGTTGTTTGATATCTTCATGTTATGAATCATGCAATTGATATAGTTTTTGTCAAGCTAAATGCTTTTTGTTTGTGATATGTGTCATTCATTATGCTTTTCATAGAATCACTAGCCAGGGGATGTCAAATGTTGACTAAAAGTTTTCCTGTATTAATATCATTCAAAGAGGAAGAATTCACATTTTTACATCACTAGGGCCCTCACTGGACAATAACATCACAGTTTCTGGAGGCTGAACCTCTCATTTAATCTCTAATTTAGTCTTGAGGCTACTTAAGACTGGACGAAACCATGCAGTGAATGGAGGGAGAGTAATATTGCTGAAAATGCAGAAACAAGCCATAACTTTGTTTTATTGGTAACTCTTTGGTAGATATATTTATAATTTCTATTACATTACTACTGTTACTGCACTAAATTATCTCTGAGGGCCCCAAAGGTGCGTGGGCCCTTAGAATCAACAATAAAAACTTGATTGTCATCCAATGGGCAACCTTCCAATCTCTGTTGTGAAGCCAACAAAGTGACTTAAACTGCAATTCAACAACTGGCCGCTAGATGCTGGCTTCAATAGATAGTTAATCCCATAGACCCCCCCAAAAAACTTTACAGCAGAAAAATATGTTTACAGCCTGGTACAAAAGTGTTTTTGGTCTATATAGCTTATTTTTCCCTTCATGACAACTGTGAGCATGGTGAATTTTTTTGTAACTTATCCGTTTAAATTATATTAAGCCTTACTGTGGGTTCACCCCAGATGCGAGTTCAACGATTTGCGCGAGTAGATAACAAAGTCAATGCAAAGACGCAATCAGACGCATCATTCGCATTGCCCCACGCGAGGACGCGTCTGATTGCGTCTTTGCATTGACTTTGTTATCTACTCGGGCTATGGGCGGCTCGTTTGCCGCGAAAACACGCGCTATTCACCTCAAACGCGTCTTCGCCATAGAATGTAAAAAAAGGTGGATGATGCACGTTCGCTCTCTTCCATTGGTGAAAAGTGAAGCCGTCAGTGTCACGATACGGCGCTGACATCTTGGGTCTCGAGTCTGCACAGTAGCGATTTTGGGACCAGGAAGTAGTGAGCAGGAAGTAAAGCCGCGAAAGCAAGGCCCCGCTCTCGCAGAATGCGCATATTACAGCTGTCAATCATGATGTGACACCACCGTTTTTATAGCATTAAATAACTAACAAAAACTAAATTATTTTAAAAACAAAAACTTGAATTTACAGACAATCAAGTTGAAAATATTCAACTCGAGTGAAAAATTCGCATGACACAAAATTAAATCCCGCAAGTAATTTAGAGCGGGTAACGCGATGCCCCGTGTTTGGTGTGTACGTAGCATTATGCAGGATTCACACCAGACACGGTACAGGCGGCAAGCGTGAGTGATTTACATGTTAAGTCAATGCAAAGACAAGATTAGGCATCCTGCAGGGTGGTAGGCACGGTAGGCGTTCCACGCGAATTGAGCGTTGCCGCGGGAAACACGCGAGTTGAAAAATGTAACAATTTTCACCAATCAGGACCTTGCTGTAGTAGTGACGTGATTACAGGAAGCGAGCGGAGTCTCAACAGAGTCACAGAAGCCCCTCCCATGATGCGAATTTCCATGTCTCGAATTACTAGAATTTCACGCACTGCTTTCACGCGCAAATGAAACGAGTAAACTCAAATGTTCAAGAGTCCAACTATGCGCAAATAGCGCGTTTTTGACGTCTTTACCGCGGCTGGTGTGAATGCACCATTAAAGTTCTGCATAATTAAGGGCATGGATACTTGAGTAACAGGCGAATTGCCACTGCTGTCATTAACTTAGAGCTAAGGGGTGTGGTTTTAGCAACTTTAACAAATAGCATAGTTGAAACTGAAGTGTTTCAACCATAAAAAAGATGGACGTCGCAACGTCGCATTCCTCCATTGTAATGAATTGAAGCCAAATATGTACGACCATGGTGACTGCCATGTTACGTAAAAACATCAGTTTGGAGTCAAGGCATGTGCAGAAGGAATTGCCCGTGGAGCCAGAGGCGGAACCGCGGTATCAATCTTCCGCCCCAACGCTCGTGTGACCAATTCAACCATGCCAATCATAACGACAACACGCCCTGTTTCTATAGCATCAAATTACTTGCTAAAATGAAACTTATCATAAAAATGAACACTTGAACATATATCAGCGTAATAACAACTACTTGAAAGGACCAAAACCATCTTTCGGAAACGTTTATTGGAAGTGTAAATAATTTTTTTATTTAGAGCAGAGTCCCATTCGTTTGAATGTAGAGGGCAGGGTTTATGACTTGTACTGCAGCCAGCCACCAGAGGCTCCACTTTACAAGACTTATGAGGCACACCCGGTATCAACTGGTATGGGACTCTATGAGGTCTTATGAGCTATGCTTTTTATCTTTATTTTATTGTTTTATATTTATGATAAAGGTCACTGTTTTCACCAATTGATTAAGACTGTCTATGCAATAAAAAAATCCCATTACAACGACACTTCTAAAAAAACAAGTCTGTAAAATATACAAAACCACCTCACGTTTAGAAGTGTGTGTGTGTGTGTGTGTGTGTGTGTGTGTGTGTGTGTGTGTGTGTGTGCGTGCGTGCGTGCGTGCATGCGTGCGTGTGTTTTCCTGTTATTTAACATTGTTAAAAGAGTTGTTTAAGCATTGTATTTATTTTAAATATAAAATAGTTTATTTAATTGTAATAAAAAGAAAGAAAATGAAAACAATCAAATATTATTAAAACACGTTAATACACACATGTTAAAATGCTGTACATATGGATACATACAGGTGAGAATACATGTAAGTGCATGTGAATACATGCAGGTGGAAATGACATGTAAGTACATGTGAATACATGCAATTGGAAATGACAATGCGAGTACATGTGAATACATGCAATTGGAAATGACAATGAGAGTACATGTGAATACATGCAGGTGGAAATACATGTTAGAATACATGTGGACATTACAGGTGATGATCACACCCTTAAAATTGCCTATAGCTGTCTTTTTGTGAAGCCATAGGTGCCATGGACCCGGTGTCCCTCCATTTCCAGATTATCTTCATTATCTGTGTCACAGAGAAAGACATGGAGTGACTGATCCAATCACATTATTGTCATAAGAGTGCAAACTTGAGAAAACCCTTTTGAACAATAAATCAGATTTAAACATTGTGACATAACAAACGAAAATTCATTCTTGCTTTTTATTTATAATAATATGTTTTTCTTACATCGTACAAATTCATACGAATGAACCACCTCCTACAATATTAGTTCCTCTGAGATCAGGTTGTTGTGCTGGTTAAGGTGGTCAACCAGCATGGTCTTTCTAAAGAACCTAGTTAAAGTAGTTAAGCAAACACCCTGATGAGGGCACTAGCATACAAAACCAGTTTCTCACCTGTAGCATAAAGATGCAGGAAGTAATGATAAGAATAGCACATAGCAGAGGAAGCGGACCCACATCATCACTCACAGAGGACCGCTTTTCCGAAATCTGGCTTTGGCTCTGCATGAATGCAGTTGGGCAGTTTGGATTTTCTATAAAAGATCAAGATCAATAATTAATAACGTTGTCCAATCGCACTGACACCAATAGACATCTTTGTTTTGACAGGGCCTTGATCTGTGAGAAAACAGGAAGCCGGCAGAGTCTGAGTCTATCACTGTTTTAGGCTTCCCGTCTTTGATGATTCTTAAAGGTTGATTTTTACGCACTCTTATCATAAAAACATCTACTTTTCAAAGAAAAACATAATTCACACGTCACAAGTCAAAGTTTCCATAGGGCATTGTAAAATCAAAACATAGAGCACAAAGTGCTATTATGTCAAATGTGCTTTGCCGGGGAGGCCCCATTTCCATCGCTTGTGCATGGAGCCGACCACAACTTTTCAGTTTTATGGTTCGGCACCTCACGACATCATACTCAAACATACTCTCTGACTCCCTCTAGAGTATTTACAAAAAAATCACAGTGTAGACTCTTATTAAAAGTGCTATTACAAAATATTTTGGGATACATTTTTATGATAACATTATATTAAGTGCCATCTGCCCACATTTCATAAGTAATCGTAGTCGTTATTAAAAGCCGGTGTTTGATTTTTAATAGTTGCTGTTTTTTATATTAATCTAAAAAATAACTATACTACTAATATAAATTGCCTTTAATACGTTAAAGACTTTTTTATATTGTAAATGACTTGAAACAAGCAGTAGAAAACAAGTCAGGCAATCCCTTACCTTGTATGTAAACAACAGTGCCATTCCCAACACTTCTGAGATATGGAGGTGGGTAGAGAACCTCAACCTTACAGCGATATATGTCTGTATCTTCTCCTCTTAGTCCAAAGATGATCATATCTACTCTTCCAGAGCTTATATTGCCTCTGCATTGAACTGGCCCATCTGTAGCAAAGTACGGCTTAGACAGGTTGACGTATGCACTGCATATCCTCTGCTGGCCATGCAATCCTCTATACAGAGATACCTGCATTTCCTCTGGCCTTAATTCTGAACTAAAGAGACATTGTAGAGGGACATGTTCCGGTTTCCCTTCCACACGATAAGGCTGAGAAACATGTAAGGCTAGAAACAGATAAAAAAAGAGGATGAGATGTTTTAAGTTCAAACAATTTAAGAAATAAAATAGAAAATAAATATTTTACATTTTAAAATAAAAAGTGGTTTTCTAGATGTAGTCCCAATATTAATTAATAACAATAATATTATTTCAGTTATTTTTTTGTTAAATTAATATTGTAGTTCAGAACACTATACACTCTTCATCTGAATTAAACTGTGGATTTACTACTAAGTTTAGTAAAATTTTCCAAAATGCCTCAGAATTCCTTCCAAACACAAGGATCAAGCTTTCAGTATCTGCAAAGCTTTGAGCACTTCACCTTAGTTTATTGCAGATAAATACAATATCTGTTAAAGAATACAACCCTAAAAATTCTAATATAAAGAAAAAAAAAACAATAATAATTACAATAATAAAAAAATACACTGAAATAAACATGAAGCCCAGCAGATACTTACCAATTCCCAGTGGGATATATATAATGTTTGTGATAAGAAAGATAATCATTGTGTCATGTAAGCACACACAGTGATCCCCCGGGTCTTTTTATACTTTTTTAAACTGAGTGAGTTCTGGAAAGCTTTGTGACATCAGTAATGTGGCAGGAAACCTCAAGCCGGCTGCAAATGCCCGTAAAGTCTTCAAAAATGTGCAAGTAATGTAGCAAATTTGCACAATATGTGTAATCGAGGGGAAACTATTGAATAAGCAGATTAAGATGAGAAAAAAACAGCTCAACGCCAGTGGAACTGGAAATTCGGTTAGGGTGTGGTTTGACTTTCAGCCTATCACCAATGGTCAATAGATTATTTGGGTTTATGAATATGGGGGAAATATTAAAATCAGTTTGCACTCAATATGAAAGCATTGCACGCTCAGCACTTTCAAAATACGTTGAGGACAAACCCTTTGTGCTTTGCAATTAACATATTTTCTGCAGCTCTTTGGTGAAGTTTGACAACACATTTCTGATCATGAGAAAACAAGACAGGGTGCAATAAATGAAAAAGGCCTCTAGGGCGCACTCTTCATTCAAGAAGTCGAATGGAAGAAGAACAAAATATCAAGTTTAATCTGTTTAATATTTTTACTGGAGAAAAACACAGGAAGGATGTGGGTATATTGTGATTAATTTCACCCACAGTCATAATAAGTCTCACCTGGTTTGTAATGAAACATTAATATTAAACTTTTTTGTCTTGATTTACATTTATTTATAGTCCAATGTAATAGAATAATAAAGTTAAATTACAATTTTCTTAAATTGTATTTTTAAAGCAGTTTAATTTGGGTCTTCAAATGTAAGGACTTTTAACTTTACAATCATGTCTCATTTATTAACATTAGTTAATGCATCAATTTTAAAAAAAAACTTGTTAACAGCTTATTTTTACTGCATTTATAATTTTTTTATGATACAAAAACAATTGTTCACTGTTTGAGGTCATCAGTTAATGTTAACAGATACAGCTTAAAAAATTATTAAATTTTGACCTTTAAATAAATGTGCTAAAAGTTAATATTGCAGAAATATTGTTTATTTTGCTAGCCCATATTAACTAATTTAGGTCATTTATATAATTAAGTTTATATCATATGTTTTTATCCGCTTATTGGTTGCAAATCTTATAGTATAAATATTTCAGTAACACTTTACAATAAGGTTGCATTCGTTAGCATTAATACATGCATTAGCCAAAATGAACAAACAATGAATAATATCTTTTTTCAGCATGTATTAATTGTTGTTAATGTCAATACAGTTGTTCATGTGAGTTTATGGAGCATTATCTAATATTAACAGATTTTATAAATGTATTAGTTATGCTGAAATTAACATAACCTAAGAACTAAAATATTGTTCATTACTAGTTCATGTTAGCTAATGCATTAACTAATTAACAAATACAACAGTGCAGATTTTAACTTATACATTAGAATGTGTGTTACAGTGAAACAATGCTTCAGTTTCTGCATTTTTTTTTTTTAATTAGTTCGATGTTTTTATTAAACGCATATTTTTATTTACTCTCCAAAATGGGGGGATCAAATATAAATTGTAAAACCCCTGCTTTTCTGTTAAAGACTACCAGTTACATTGACATTTCTGACCCTGCCTTTGAAAATCCAGCTCAAGTCATTTTTGTGATTTACATAAAATCATAACGTAAAGAACATAAAAACATAATCTGAGTAAGGTCATGTCAAAGATTGAAATCAATAATTAAAATCAAACTTGAGAATTAAGTTTGAATTTCACAGATCACATATTTATTGTACCTTTTATCAAAAGCGGCTTACACGTGATAGAGCATTGAACAATTTTGTCTAAATTTAAAGAAATTGTTAAAATATTTGATAAATCACAAAATTTAAATACACTTGCTTTGAAGAAATGCAAGAACGAAAGACATTTACAGCAATGAAACACAGGTTTTCATTAAAGTCAAAGTGTGTCATAGTGTTTCAACGTAAAAAGATATCATGCAATAGCTCT
The DNA here is from genome assembly GCF_027580225.2 of Misgurnus anguillicaudatus. Lineage (NCBI taxonomy): Eukaryota > Metazoa > Chordata > Actinopteri > Cypriniformes > Cobitidae > Misgurnus > Misgurnus anguillicaudatus. The sequence continues at coordinate 15,221,866 of NC_073353.2, forward strand.
TTGTGGTTTGAATAGCCAGTGCTACCCATGTGATGTCCAGCACAGATAAAGGAAAACCCAGAGCTTGCACAGATGTTATGTATTGCTACTGTACAGTATGTGAGGTCTCTGGATGCTGGTTTTATCTGCGCCTGAATCCTGCAGGTCTTGTGTTCATGTAGGTAATCTCAGGTGGCTCCTTGTTCTTGAGTTTATACTAAAATAGAAAACACATATTGGCACTTTTTTATCTTATCAAGAACACTGTAAAAAATGCAGTAGGAAGTTTGAACAACATAATTATGCAAGTCAATTCAACCTAATTTGTTAAAGCCTTTACTTGTGACAAGTTGCAATAACTTATAAAAACAAGTTGAACTAGTTTAACTTAGTTTGTTAAGATTTAAGTAACATAAAAATAATGTTGATATCATTTTTACAGTGACTATAAACATCAATTATGAATAACGTTTAAATAAACATGTGTCCATGCTGAAATTAACTGCTAGTTTATGGTTATTTAATGGCTATCCAAAGCTGTATTACTTTCCAGGAAAACTGGTTGACCTGCTGAATGGACTAGTAAACACCTGCTGAGACACTAACGTCTCATACAGCATCCAAAACTAACATACAGGAATCAACAACAATAAAAAAAATGTGTGTGTGTGTGTGTGTGCAAGCATGTAATTTTAAATACTGATACTTACTCCGAGGACAAAGGCAATGACTGTGATTACCAGGTTGTATATAATAATCACCCCACCAATGATATAAAGTGTCAGTGTTAGACAATGAAAGGGCTCTTCTGTAGGCTTCTCAGCATCTAAAATCATACAAATTATATAACAAAAAAATTAGGATAGATAAATACAACTTTATTTTTACAGTGCTTTTTCATGATGTGCATTGAAGCACCTTTACATAATGTTTTTGCACAAAAGTGTGCATAAACAAATATGTAAAATATGAAAATTGACAGAGAGCGTAAAGGTGTCAGCATTGCATTGAAATAAATCTCTCATCCCAAAATCTATGTTGCATCATATAACCTCTACTATAACTCCCCTGATGATAAATTGCATGTGTTAAATTTGTGAATTTATATGTGAATGTGATGTTGTAACTTTCCTCATACCTTTAATAAGCAGTATGGTTGTGTTCTGAACTGATCCGTTCTGAGTTTGGATTATGCAGTTATAGATTCCTGTATTGTTGGATTGAGTCTCCTTAATAATATATGAGACATTGTTGTTTTGTTTGGACATCATATACATCCCCTCTGATTTGTCACTCATGTTTTTCATGTCTGCGGAGTGCAGCTCGGTGTCTTCTTTGTGCAGACTGACAAATACGAATTCTTCATTCTTTTCCAGGTGCGGGCAGGGGATAATAGCTGTCGTGTTTTTATACACTCTTTTTATTTGCATTTTTGCAGCTGAAAGACAAGCGACACATTCTCTTCATTGCACATTTTGTCTTTAAAAAGAGAAAGATTGAGAGAGGGAATAAGAGTTTGTAGAGGATGTGGTTCACAGGGAGTCAAGCAGGCAGTTTCCTTTGGTTTGCTTGCAATTTTTTATTTTGCTAAATAAATTTAAATGTATTTATTGCTAAATAATTTAGAGATTTTTAAATATACACAAACCCATAGATGTATATGTTGCATGTCACACAAATCAACCAATAGAAATTTTTTTTAAAGCCAAATAAAGAGACAACAGAAATTCTCAAACCTTTGCTTTTGTCGAGTTTCTCATCCTTACACAATGAAGAGGATTCGGTAAGTTCTGGATGAAAAAGTATAAGGAGAACAACCATTGCTAAAATCCAGTGCTCAAGCATTTCGCCTCTGCTCTTCTGAGCACATGAAAACAGGAGAATATGACCTCAGAGCTTTCACAGACAGATGCGTGTGGGTGGAGGCTTTTACGTCACATTACAATAACTGAGCAGGTGACAATCTGACAGGAGATCAGAAATGTTCAAAGCACTGGACTATTTTTTCTCTGTACATAAAATTAAATTTTTCCTCAGATATTTTCTTTAGTTCTTCATGTAATGAAAACAAGGATTAAAAGAGGAAAATTGGCAAAACTTTATCATTCTTGCATAACCAAACTTTTTTTGGTAAAAATCAAACAAACACCCACAGACTATAGTTATTTTCCATCCTTCACGTGCGAAAACAGAGGGAGTCATACTGGGAGTGAGTCATTTTCCTAGTTGTGCCGTTTCACATCAGATAATATTTATTCAGTATTTTATTCATTACTTAAAGTGAAACTCCTCTGCCTTCCTCTGTCAGTCACATCTGTAACACATATTACCCTGCAGTGCAGTGTTGCAGAAGTAAGAGGAAGTGAACAACAGTGAGAGGAAAAACAAGGTGTTGTCGGTATTGTTGTGGTCTGTTTGCATATTGAATGGTTTTTTTGTATGTATAATCTGCACAGTAAACATGCAAGTAAAACAAACTACTTTTTACCACCAGCACACAACACTTTCGATCTGTGACTTCTATGTATGAGCAAGCAAAACAGTTTTAACTTTAAATGCAGTAAATTGATTTTCTAGATTTTATTTAATACACTCACAAAATAATCAAAATTTAACCTCTGCATCAACAACATTTTTCTGGGTTATTTTTTATCTCAATGCTGGGTAATATTGGACAAAACAGATGTTATAAATAAACCTATATGCTAGGTTGTTGTTAACCCAACCATGTGTTGAAATAACCCACCACTGCATTGAAACAACCCAGCATAGGTTTATTTATTAACCAACCATAATATTCTGTCCAATATTTACCCAGCATTTGGATAAAAATAACCCAACAGAATTTAGAGTAAATAACATTGATGTTTCTGTTGCCTGTGAGGCATGTTATGCAAATAGCTTTATAAGTACAGTTTGCTTATTTTATTGCTTACTATATTAATTAAATATACGTTTTAATTACATAGACTTGTGACATAGCTGTGCAAATCACATGCAGTAACAGATATAGCCACTAAATGGCAGAATACACATCCATGACAGACTACAACACTAGTTGCTTGCATGGTTTACCACTATAAACATTAACCACTATAAAGCTGTAAAATGTTTACTTTATATGGTATAAGTTTTGAAAAACAAAGTAGAAAGATCTTATTTTTGATGGACGTTTCCAAATGTAATTTGGTTTAATGACAAAACAAGCTCATAAAAACTTTTTTTTAAATCTTTTAAAAATGGATGAAAAGTATATTTTTGAGTCAGGAACAATTGGTTAATAAAGTTTTGTTTATTAAATGACATTTCAGTACATTTTTATGATTTTTTCATAATATTTTTGATATTCCTATTCAAATGTCAGTTGGTACAACCAGTCATTGTCTATTTCTCTATTAATGCAATTAAATTGATAACAATTATTTATTAAAACTCAAATTATTAGCTAAATAATTATCTTATTAAAATTATTTCGCTTATGTTTTTAATTTCTTGGGGCATTTATAACAGTTGCACCCTTTGACATTTGGTTGCACCACCTGACCTCTGCAATGAATTTACATTTAACAGCCTTCTACTTGGATGCTGGTATAAACTTTTGCCTGTGATATAAAATTCATAAATATACTTTTTAAATACAATTAAAATGAGTTTGATAAAATAGCATTTTACACTGGATGTACCACCTGACACAGAAAGTGTGCTAGCATACCCATTACATTAAAGCAGCATTTTTTTTTCAAAAAGCCCATAATTGCATTTTTACTACCCTGACATTTGAGACCATACAAATTGTTGGGCAAAAGTTGAACATGAAATAATGCCAAAGTATCTTTTTTATCATTTGAATTTTTTTACAATTGCCATCATTTGTACATTTGCCCCCACCCCACCATTTTACAAGTTTGAGATAACAAAACAAAAACTAGTATTTAGTATTGAAAATAAGGAAAATGCTTTCGTTGATGTCACAAAGGGCAGGGTGCAATCACATGGATTTCTGGGCGTGAAAAAACGGAGACGCTAGGAATCTTTTACAAGTATGAGATGCCAAAACAAAAACTAGTATTTATTATTAAAATATACTGCAAATGTATTTAAACTATAGGTTTTATAGAATAAAAGGACACGTCATGAATGCATCAAAGTTATTTTTATAGTATGCCCCCGGACACAAAAATATGCATGCTATGTTATTGACCCATTTTCTAATTTACACTGAATGCAGTGCATTTATTACAATGCAGTATATGTGGTCTCCTCACTGAGAACAACAGATGATGATCTAGACCACAAAAATATGGCTGTGCTGAGATTGTAGTGGGCTCAGTTTCACACAGCGTTGTTGAGTCATTCACTCTCACTTGTTTGATGTGGTTATGCTTTAGGCCTTCTTTTTTTCATTATCATCTACTCCCATTTCACACAACCTTTTGAAGCCCCCCAACAATAATCATTGTCTATACAGACATTCACCTGTGGATCACCTATACAGGTTCTTGGCTGATTAGATTTTGCTGCTTTCTTTTGACCCCTGTAACACTTTTTGTTCTTTACTTTACACTTTTATCTCAGGCATTTAGCACAGTGTTTTTCAACCAGGGGATCGCAGCCTGTTATAAAGGGTCCTGGTGTCAGGCCGGCTGCAGAAGGAAATGACAGAGGGGGCATGTGACATTTTTAAAGGAATTTTATTTTATTTAAAAAAAACATAGATGACTTACTTTTGTCAGATTTTTAAACACACTGTTTCCTAAAACATGTCATTTGCACACATATACTGCACAGCTAACTAAAAAATAAAATTTTAACTTTAAATTTGAATTTTTAAAAAGCATAATTTTAATAGCTTATCTTTTTTAGAAGATTGGTAATCATTTTAATTTTGCTTTGAATTTATTCATTAACACCCAGTGTAGCTCTAACAACGTATCATAACTACTACAAATTTTATGGGATGTGTTCTGTTCACATGCCTCACTAACACCTATGGAAAAAGGTAGCTTATTTACAAAAGATTATCGTTTTATTGCAGATATAGTAAACATTTTTTTGTTATGAATCAAGGTTACAACAGTTAGCATACATGACTCACCGCTGACCTTACACACTGAGCTGCGTTACACGAGACGCACCCAGGACTACAGGCAGCCAATAAAAATCCACGATTATCACTTCCTGGCCAATCATCTTTTAGTGCGATTATTCATCCATACTTCATTGCCAGCCGGAGACGCATAGCCCTGTTGCGTATAAAATAATTAGAAAATGACGAAACCTAAAGACGTTTTCTTTATATTTGTAGTTTATTTCAGTTAGTCTTGTAAACATACAAAACCGTTTCAATTCGTTATCTTTTTTGTAAGGCTCGTTTTTAAACCTTTTCAAAATATATATAAAAAATAGCCTAAATGAGGGGGCACAACTCAGATGAGAAATAGCCTCTTTTGTCCCCTCACCGGGCTGGGTCCTCCAGATGAATAACATTATTTTTGAGACAAGACAAGCTAAAAATAGCTTAAAATAAACTAAAGCAACAAAAGGCCTAATCAAGATATTTCATAATGGCTGGTTATTTTTAGAAAACATATTTCAAGCTTTAGACGATTTTACTGGTCAGACATTGTGATATATGGGGGCTTTAAATATTTTATTTTTGTGGACAACAAGATCCTTGAAGTCAAACTGGTGAGATACTGATTTAGCAGACACTGTTATCAAGAATTTAAGTTATTTGCTCCATATGAGAATATTAAGGTCAATAGATGCATGCATAGACATGCGTGCAATTCAGAAGGCTGCGTTTTGTTACTGTTTTTGAAGGAGGTGAGTTTATGAAGACTGGTGTGAACACTTTGTAAGAAAATATTCTCTCAAAAAAAAAAATGCTGGGGTTTTTTCAACCCAACATTGGGTCAAAAAATTACAATGGGCGCTGGGTTAAATAAATTAACCCAGAAAATGTTTATATTTGACCCAACAATAGATTAAAACAACACAGCATTTTTTGGTTGAAAACAACCTATAGCGTATTTTACAGTGTAAATTCAATTATTTCTATAATTCAACCTCCAATAGGCTACTAGATTTCATCTGACTGACTGTTAGCCCAAAACAACTCCATTTTTACTGTTATTCTATTTTATACTATGTAGGACACTGTAAGCTTCTGTTTTTCAGACAAACAAAAACCCAGTATTGGCCTCTGTGTAGTCACACCAACTACTGACAAATAGCTGGTAGCGTTATTTGCGTTAACGTATGCTGCGTTTTATTCCAACGGGAGAGCCATTGTGTCAAAATGTAACTGGATCGTATTTCCATGCTTTCGTTGACGTCACAAAGGGCAGGGCGCAATCACATGGATTTCTGGGCTGGACAGGAAACGGAGACGCCGGGAACGCGCATCGCTCCGCAGCTGCCAGCCACGCTCAAAACGGGAATGGACGCGGGAGAGAAACGGGAGTCTCGCTCATCTCGGCATCGTTATCAAATATAAGCGGTCGACGCGGGCGGAGAAAAGCCGATCCGGCTTTGAGAGGAGCCGGTATTCGGTCGCTGGATTTGCGCAACACGTCGGCGGTTTTTCCCCATTGTTACCGTTTCCTTTGGAAAAGGCACGAGCCGCGGGAGCGTCGGCTTGCTTTGCGACAGTAAGCGGCTACTCTTTATTTATACTCGCTGTTGTATGTTTGTATTGTTGTGGTGATTGTAATCCCTCTCTGAAATAAAGAACAGATTATACGCATGGCCATGTATTCACGTTGGCGATGTTATATTGGCTCATTAACTATGGATAGACAGGGAGCTGCCCTGATATTCAGACAGCTGTGTGGTGCCCTCACGTCTGAATAACGGCCCTGCGCTCTGAATTTTCAAGCGTTAAAGCCCATTTTATGTTGTTATGTGTAACTAAACACTATAAAGATGAATGATATGTTTTAAACATGCTGACCAGACAGCTTTTGCGGTGAGAGAGAATAATGAACCCGTGAATTTGGAAAAATCGCGAGATTTATCAGTCAAAGAGGACGAGGTGCATCTCGCGTTTGTCTGAGTAAATGATCTATTATGTATTCCTTTAAAGAGGTCTCAGCTTTTCAAGTAGGCTATCAGTAATTTCTGTATCACTTATGTTTTGCAGCACCTTTGTATTGCATTTAAACGTCATTTCTGCTGTTTTATCGCCATTTATATGGCGTGTGGCGTGTTCTGCAGTAACACATACTGCAAACAGATGAGCCATTGCCATATTGTAGCTACACACGCGCACGCACACACACATTGATGTTTTGAGTGTCCAGACTCCACCCTTTGCATGGCAGCTGTGCTTTTACTGGTGCTCGTGAAGTCCAGGCTTATTTGTGCAAATCGAGTCTGTTTATATAAGCCTCATAATAGATAAATCTCGATGGATGTAGCCTATTCCTTAAGCTACTTATGCAGATCTGATTCTGCTTAGTGTTGAGTAACTGTAACTAAATATCAATGATCATGTTTGTGTTGTTTATGTAATATCCCTAATAGAAATATAGAACGGTGTTTAATAAATGCACAGGAGGCTGTTGGTTTGGTAAAAATTTAACCAGTCTTTAAACTGCATACTTTATGTGTGTGAGTTACATGTGACCAGGGAGTCCCTTATGTTTTGTACTTTCTGATATGTCCTTACTGAAGGGTAGCCTACTTTTTTGGCAAAGATTAAGTGATTTTACTGGTGTAAATCTGTTATGTACTTCTCTCCTTGTGATGGTCTTTTTTGTGTCTTAAAGGGGTTAGTTCATACCAAAATGAAATTCTGACAGAATTTTGTACTTTTGTACATTTACATCGTTCCACACTTGTAAGACCTTCTTTCATATTCAGAAAACAGATTAAGTTATTTTTGATGAAATCTAGAAGCTTTCTGACACCCTAGACAACAATGCCAGGCCCAGAATGTCAGTATAAAGACATTGTCAGAATAATCTATGTGACTAGTGGATCAATCTTCATAGCATGAGGCAACAAGAATGCTAAAAAAATGACTTTTATTCTACAATTTCTTTCGTGTCAGTCTCTGATGGGGTTTAGAAAGCTCTCGGATTAAAAAAAATCTTAAGTTGTATGCCGAGGATGAACAAAGTTCTTACCGGATGTGGAATGACGTAAGGGGAATTTTTGTTTGTTTAGTTATCCGGGACATTGCACATTAGTTTAACATTTGCACCAGAATTAGCCAAAGGCTATGATTTTGGCATGAACTAACCCTTTAAGACTTATGGTCCTACTTTAAAATTAAATTGCAGATGATGGTCATACCAAATCTGTATTCCTTTACATCTTGCAAAGCCTCCATAGATGGGTTGCATTTCATATATAAAATACATGCTTGCTTTTCATGTATCAAAGATTGTTTATTTATAGGGCTGTGTATCGATTTAGATGTTCCAGATCGATTCGATTTCGCATTACAAGCTATCAAATCGATTCGATTCTCTGTTTAATTTTCGGTTTCGATTCTCAGATCGATTTTTATGCTCGATTCTTGATTCAACTCAATGAATATAGATTTAATATTACTACAGCATTTCACCTCTGCATTACAAATCACGCATATAGCTTTGTTCCAGTTCACAACACTATCGTTGTCGTCTTGCTTGTGAAATCTAAAATGCTTCATACCTCTGACTTTTTATGTGAAGGTGGCATCAATGTCGACGAAGCACCTGAAACCGCCATTTTAAGCAGTGAATGAATGAATGACAGGCTCGCCTCTTGCTCCTTCGTAACATCGCACAAGGCAAAAAAGGGTGACATCTAGCGGAGAAGACTATTAATTAGGTTAACGTTAATCTTACGTTCAATGATTGCGGAAATAAATATGAAAAAAAACAACGATTCGTGGCCTTTGAGAATCGATTTTGAATCGACAACATTTAAAAAAAACGATTAATTAAAAAAAAAAACGATTTTTTTTTTGCCCAGCCCTATTTATTTACTGATTATTTATATCCAAAACATTTTTCTTTAATCTTCTATCTTTTACCTAAAATGTATAGTGTTGTTTGCAAAATAATTTTTTATTTTTGCCATATGTGAGGCAATAATCAAGTGTCCATCTATACCAGATTCTCTTTCTAGAGCTGGCCTCCTTTACTTAAATTACGTCAGATGATTGTGAAACTGGGGTGGATGCTGACTGTGCGGACCCTGAGGTCCAGATGCAGGAAGTCTAGCAGCCTGGTAATGTTGCTGTTCAACTGGTTCTTTGTTCTGAGGTTTCTTAAATGAGGTTCTGATTCATTAAGTTCTGTATGGGGCTGACCTTTTCAGTAGGACTCACACCGCTGCCACTCTCCCTTGACTCAGCACTGAAACTAGATAGGACAGTGAGGCACTTCAGGACAAAGAGAGAGGGAGAAGAAGAAAGGAAGTGGAAATGGGAAGATAGGGAGTGAAATTATTTAAATTAATAGTGTCCCATGAGTCTCTGACAAAAGGACGTCCTTTGTTGGTGCAGGAGCAGGTCAACCAACCATATGCATCAATCTTTGACACGGCTCAAATGCAATATAAGTGATTGAAGCTTTCATGCCAGCTTTAATCAGCTAATTTACATTTTTATGCAGATGCTTTTATCCAAATCAACTTGCATTGCATTCAATGTATACATTTTATCCGTATGTGTGTTTTCTCTGAATCAAACCCACAACTTTAGTGTTGCAAACAAGATGAGATACTACAGGAAGAGAATTTGGTGACATCTGCTGCACAGCAGTTCTAATGTATTGGCAGGTGTGTGTGTGGTCTGTCATCAGCTTAGATGTGTGCTCCTTTGGATATAACAAACCTTTAGATTTGTCATCAGACTGACTTGTCATTAACCCCTCTTTCTCAAATGACAAAGGTACTGCAAACATGTAAAGGTGAACAGGGTGACTCATGAGATAGCGTTTGTACCTACGGATTGTTGACCTTCGCATTGTAATCCACTAACGTTTTATCGGGTGTGTTTGGTTTCGTATTGTTCAGAGCAATATTGAACTGCGGTTCCAGAATGGTATATTTGCATTCCCCAAAGAGGACTCCTTGTAACCTGTATATGTTGGGTGAAAGATAAAAACAGTTTTCCTTTTACAAACCATGGCAGCTGCAACCTGGAATTAGCATGGTTTCATCTGTATTGTGTTTGTGATGCTGTCAGAGATCTGCTTTATGTCTTTACAACCCAATTTGCCATGACAATGCATAAATTATTTTGATTGACCGAGGGCTTTCACTTGTGCAGTGGTTTTAACTCCCTGGCATGCCGTTTAAATTAAAAAGCTTTTTACCTCACAAAATGCTGTGTCAGAAATCAGGACCCCATAAAACACAGTAAAATGCTCACACCCCTATAGTAGGAACGGTTCAGCACTATACATCTTTTGCTAAGGGCTCTGCCAAATATTTTGGGTTAAATACAACCTAAGGATAAAAACCTCAGTTGTTTAACAAAAAAAGCAGAGTTGCCAGGTTTTCACAGCAAAACCCACCAAATTGCTCCTCAAAACTAGCACAAGCATGTTTTAAAAGGGGGTAAATCACGTTCCAGAGGTAAAATCTGTGTATTTGGCAGGATTTATCTGCTTAAATTTGTATTACCGTGGCTAAATATAACATTATTGGGGTTGCAACAGTATTAAAGGACACATCCATTTTTAAAAGATGTAATATAAGTCTCAGGTGTGCCTTGAATGTGTGAATTTTTAGCTCAAAATACCCCACACATCATTTGCTATAGCATCTCCAAAATGCCCCTATTTGGGGGTAAGCAAAAAAGGGCTGTTTTCATGTCTGTACCTTTAAATGCAAATGAGCTACTGCCCTCATTTCCTTAACACAATATAGGACAACATAGTGTGGCCATTCATGCCAGTTCCACCGGACACGACCTGAACATGTTTTCGGGTGTGTTCTTCGGAAGTCGCGTTGCTCGACCACATACGTCATCGAGGTTCTGACATTTCAGTTAAAATACATTAGAAAATTAAGATTTATTTCTTTAAAGACATGCAATCATTGTAGTTTCATTCTTACCTTGAAATTTAACGGTTGCTTTTCTGAAATTAAACCCGAAATATTAAACCTTGATGACGTATGCGGTTGAGCAACGCGACTTCCGAAGAACAAACTCGAAAACATGTTTGGGATGTGTCCGGCGGAACTGGCACGAATGGCCACCTTAGGACAACAGTATATTTAGTGCTACAATGTGCAAACACACACGTTTAAGAAAAGCTTTTGCGTAAAATCAACCAGTCAGTCAGTGGCCGTGGGCGGATGAATCAAAACAGTATAAGACTGCTTTGATTTAATGCAGATTAAAAAAAGGAGTTGGTGTTTTTTTTGTTGTTGTTGTGCTCACACACTGCTGACACACATTTTTGTCCAAACCCCTTGTGAACGTGGATTTTGCATAATATGTGCCCTTTAAAGTAGCCCGATTCCATGGGGAAACTTTAAATTGTAGTGTTTATCACAAGGTGCTGAAATGTTATACTGACACCTGTTGGTGTGGATGCATGACATTTTTCTAACCACTGCTGCTTCACATTAAAGGGAAATTCCGCCTTGAAATGATCCTAGGGTTAATAACAAACGTGCACCGAGTTCGACCGTTCACTGGAGTTTGTTTTCATGCTAGTCTAACGTGACCAGTGTTATTGCTAAACGCAAATTAGCATGTTATGGTAGCCTTCGGGGCATCAGTGCATTAAAAACGAAATCGCTATGTCTATACTACTAATAATGCTCAAAATAACCCCACACTTACACTGTAGCACAATGAGGGTCTCTATATGTAAACCGAAGCATTGAGAACTTTGCAAGTGTACAGGCAGTTTATTAAAAAGAAACATTTACCGCGTGAAAGCACAACACCTGTTCAGGGCAACAACGTTTCACGCGAGAGTTTAGTTTTCCCAAGATGGCGCCCGCATGGATATGTGATCCAGACGTGAACGGTAAATGTTTCTTTTTAATAAACTGCCTGTACACTTGCAAAGTTCTCAATGCTTCGGTTTACATATAGAGACCCTCATTGTGCTACAGTGTAAGTGTGGGGTTATTTTGAGCATTATTAGTAGTATAGACATAGCGATTTCGTTTTTAATGCACTGATGCCCCGAAGGCTACCATAACATGCTAATTTGCGTTTAGCAATAACACTGGTCACGTTAGACTAGCATGAAAACAAACTCCAGTGAACGGTCGAACTCGGTACACGTTTGTTATTAACCCTAGGATCATTTCAAGGCGGAATTTCCCTTTAAAGCAGTTTGTTTACCTTCTTTCTTTTTGTCTGTTCCTACTCTGTCTCATACTACACATTCGCATTTATGAGTTCAATCCCAATGAAAACTCACATGTTGGCGGCCAGCTACTTCAGTGCACTGTGACCAGACTATATTTTGGACGAAGGCATTTTGCCATCGGAGTTTGTTTCATTGCTCCACTATGAATTGTTTGCCTCATTTTCCCACTCGTTCTGTTTGGACTATTCGGTAAATCACTCACATGTTGATGATAAATATCATCGCTCTTAATTATGATGTTGACTCTGGCGCCATTGTTTTGTTATGTTTGTCTGTTGTTATTTATTGTTTGTTTTTGTTTAGATTTTACATGCCTTGTTCAAAGTATTATATAAAGCTTAAAACATACTGTTCTTATTAGTGATTTGGTCAGCGCAGATTAGGGTGATCTCATGTAGTTTTATTCATACTTTTCTGAAAGTATGTTTTGCTTTGTAAAACTTAGTTGTCAGACATAAAGTGCACGTTTGACATTCAGTAATGTGAAACTATAGTTTTTGTGAGAGCACATGAATTTGTAATTATATAAACTTTGTCTTTTGAGCTGTTAAAAGCATGTGGCACAGTGTTGTGTTCACTTACGAAACAGCATTTGTATACACCTCACAGCTGTACTTGAGAAAGGGTGTGACTGACTTCCACTCACTGACTTTTTTTTTGACAAACCTTTGACAGTCTGCAGGCTTAACTGACGGTCAATTAGATTGTGTCACGTTATACTGCTGCCAAGATTTTATGGACGCAGTTGACTTTGGCAGTCTTCATTCCCAGTGTTCCTGTGATGGGACTGACTATTTCCCTCAGGACACAAGCTAAAGAGGGGAAAACAAAGAAGTTCAGTGGGTTCTTCTCAAGGCCCACCATTAGCTAAATATGAAGTGATGCTTTCTCTTCTTATTGTTTGTCCTCTTGACACATGCTTTTTGTACTTGATGTTTCATTAAATATATTTATTTATTCTTATAAAGAAACACTTTATTAAGAAAAAAGTAATGGCTAGCTGGCTGTATGCTATTACATAATAAATCTAGGAAGGGTGGTCCCAATGGACCCAAATGCGAAGTGGTGTGATCTTGTATAATAAATGGCTCACTGTGCATTATCCTGCTATCATGGCTACTTAATAAATGCGTGCCTACATAAATGGACATAAAATATCGATTTAAGTTATGATTGGTATATTATGTGAAAAGACACTTTGCGTGATTATACAAGTATTTAGGAAATGATTTGTCTGGGGCAACAGTGAATAATTATACAGTTTAGCAGTGTGACTGCCTTAATTGACCAATCAAAGTGTAGTATTTTAAAAAGCTGTGTAGTAAGTGTTAACGTGTTTGCACAATGTTATTGATGGGCGCTGCTGATGCAGAGCACTTTAACGTGCTTGTCTGAGGCAGATTCGCCCGAGGTGCTCTCTGTTATTGTTGAGTGAATTGCTTCTTGGAAATGTCTGTGTCACAGCTTCAGATCGCAAACTACTCCGTGTAGGAAATATTAATCGCTTTAAATAGTAGGAGTATACATTTTGCCTGTAAAATACAATGTTATTTTTTTAAGCAGTTTGTATGCTGTTATATTTCGCTGAATCATTGTGTTGCTGAGAGTGCTACTTTTTGTTTATGGTTCGATGGAACAAAGCCTCACCCTATGTAAATATACTGCATGTTAAAGAAGACAACATTTATTTCTCCTGTCTAATTCTGACAATGCACAGCAGTATTTTGCGTCAGTAAAATTTAGTTTTTTTTTTTTTTTTTTTTTTGTTTAAACAGCTTTTTTAGCTTTGGCATCTTTTCTTATCATTCAGTTCAATTCAGTGCGACAAGGTGGACAAAGCTTAAATGAGGGAGCTGAGCTATATTTAAATATTTGAATATCATGCTGACTTTCTCCTGTTAAGTCCTTTTTTACCAAGTAACCACCAGCATTGCTGCTGACAACCACTTAACATATCAGCAACTTCATAGCAACACCCTGGCATCCTTTTAGATTACTTGAAAGAGTGATGGCGAGTTTTGTTCAAGCATTCACCACTTCCAAAACATACAGCAGTTTTGGACACATGACCACCTCCGTCACACGTGTTTAATCTGCTTTTAATATCTTTTGACCTGCTCTCAAAAGTAAGCCAAATGTGTGTGCAGGGAAGTGGGTGAAAGAGTGAATGTGAGAGATGGGTAGAAAGTGGCTAGAGTTCACACGATAGATCATCAAACCGTCACGGTCTGTCTTGTCTCTCTGTCAGTTCAAATAATGACAGACATGTCTGGCTGCACGATTACTGTGAAGTTATCTGTGTTCCTTACAAAATCTGTGCATGGCCTTGTCAGCACAATCAGAGCGTTGTCCTGTCCTGACCTGCTTTTCGCTCCATAGAGGGCCATAGTCTTGGAGAACGAAGTATTAAACTTGTATAACTATGCAACCAGGGTTGCTACTGGTTTTTAGAAATTCATATGAGATATTTTAGCTGTAAAGTTGTTGGCTTACCAGAAAAATAGATTGTAAAATGCATTTTTAATGGAAGAAACATTCTACCGAGCATTTTCTTCTTTTCTCTGTTTGGTGAAGTGGGAGATAAATGAGAAGATGGAGATTAGGATCAGTGTTTGAGTTATGAAATTTTCTTTTGGTGCATCACTAGTTTGGATGTCAAAATTAGATGTTTGTTCTTTACATAAAGCTATCGAGGGGGTTCACAAGTGATATGGATGTTTTTATGATGCCCTAATTGTCATTATTAGAACTTGACACCCTATTAATTTAATTGAAAAGGGTAGCCTGGACATCCTGTCTAGTGTCCAACATCTTGTATGATCTATTACAGACATTTATACAGGTTTTATATGGCCTAAGTAAATACTTGCAGAATAAGTTTTTTTGTGTAGGATAAAATGGAGCAAGTCAAGACCGCCTATCAAGATTTAGAAAGAGATCTAGGCTAAACGAAGAGTAAAATCTGAGATGGCACAGTCACTTATATTAGTAGTAACGGTATCTTTCATATATAAACACTAAGAGAGAAACTCCTTTGCACGGGGCACAGAAAATCATTTGATCATCATTACAGTCGTCCGTGCCTGTCGTGTTGTGGCATGCCTGGAGCGGCTGTCGTGGTGCAGGGAGAAACGTGGTTGCATCCCAGCTGTTTTTCTCTTTGGCGCATCCGGCGCTGGGGTGGGGTGGAGGCGAATTTCTGTTGAATTGTTTAAGGTGGTTTTAGCCTTACTGGGTTTGACACCTTATTTAGTTTAACTTGTTTTATTGCCTTTTTCTGCCAGTCATAATTTTTATTTGGTTATACTGAAGGCTATTTGAAAATTTCATTATAGAAGCGATGTAGAAACTTGGGATATGATTCAGGTAAAAGTTCAGCAGAATTTTCCAAACTGTCTGAAGGTTGTTATAAAAATATGGCATTTTGGGACAGAAAGTGTTTAGTAAAGGAAAGTGACTCAGGCACCAGAGGTTTGTTTTTCTACAGACTGAAGTCTACAAGGGAGTTTCACATAAATTAAAGGATTAATTATGCTGTGTATCCATGTTAAAAAAGTTTATTAGTTTCATAAAGAAGTTTGAAAAGATGTAAATGTATTTGGAGTATAACAAGTACATTGATTTTAAAGTTAAGCATTTGATAAAAGTTGTTATAATTTCAATATTCATCACTCTGGGCCTTTTTACACCTGGTCACTTCATGCGTTTTCTCTGATCGGATAGCTATCGGATTTGTTAAAACTGTTCAATTTACATTTGGCCACATAAATGCGTCTTGGCAAAACGGATATGAATCCAATCTTTTACCCCCGCCCAAAATGCAAATACACTATTTATTACTCCGCCTTAAAAAACTTAAGATGAGGTTTATGCAACAATAGGCAGCACTTACTGTATGTTGTATACTGTATGTTGGGCAGGGGACGCGCGTCTCCTTGCTCGGCATGAGCTGAAGCTCGCAGTCCATGACGGGAAAAGCATTCACAAAACTCTTAAAGTTTTATTTCTTTGTTTAATATCATTTGAGTTTGTCATTAGACTCTTTTATTGATTCTATGAAGCTTTTTTACCCGGTGTCGTCACTCCATAAAGCAACGAGCGTGTCGTCTTTGTTTGTTTGCCTCTTTGACGGCTAACTTCCATGGACATGCTTACGTTTGGGAGGAGTTATGCGCTGAAAGATGTGGTTTCATCAACCAGATGTATTTACACTTGTCCAGTTTCATCTGAAATGCGTCCCAGACCACCTCCTGAAGTGGTTTGAGCGATCGGATTTAAATCCGTCTTGAAAACGCTTTGGAGGGCATTTAGACCTGGTCTAATATGATCGGATAGCTATCCCATCAGAGAAAACGCATGAAGTGACCAGGTGTAAAAAGCCCCTTTGAGTCTCCAACCTTTTTGTGAGCAAGGGCTACCAAAATGAATAAAACGATTTGGAGGGCCACTTTTTTAAAATGGTGTAGACTACTCAAAACTTCTTAATTGTTGATTTGATTTTACTTGTTGACAATGATACTTTTATATATGTTTACATTATAAACAATTATATAAAGAAACCAGGCTAATATAAAAAATATGAATAAATATTAAAATTGAGGCTGTTAATAGAATGTGCTTTGGCGGGCAACACACAGACTCTTTGCGGGCCGGGCACCATGTTGGCGATCACTGTTGTATAGATTTATAGAAGTACCATAACAATGACCAAGTCTGTATAGGATAGGTGCTTTGTCCTGTATTTTTATTTAAATAATATTTAATGTGTTAAATCTCATATTTATATGCATCACATACATATAAAATGAATCTGACGGACTGCCATCATATTAGGGGGGCCCCCTTGACGGTCACAGGTCTTCTTCAAACTCTTAAGAGTTTAAGAGTAAGTTAATGTTTTGGATGAACTATTTCTTTAAATGAAGAGGCAAAGGCAAACATCGTCTGAGGAGTTTGGTCAAGTGATGTAAGGCTGTGTTTAATGTATTGAGTTCTACTCTGATGGAAGATTGTTAATAACAGAAAGACTGTGAAACGTATGTTGGTTTTATAATTTTCAGTTTTTAAACATTTAATATAGGTCAAATTGATTGCAAAATTGAGCAGGCCTAATAACATCATAGGTGCGATGTGAATTTGGATAAAATTTTAAATTGAGATGCGTCACATGATGTATCCCTTTAAATCCCATAATGCTTTATGACGAGATCAGTATACATCTACCCAAGATGGTAATCAAAGTGACCATATAAGTTTTAAATAATCTATTCTACATTATTGAAAATTATGTTTTTGTTTAATGTGTGTATTAGAGTATTTTGCTTTTAAATTGTCAAGATGCAATCAATTATGAGTTGTGTCTCTTGTGTTTCAGTTAAGTAGTGCTATATGTATGACGCAATGACATATGACAAATTGCTGCCTGCGTTGAGTGTACTAAATCGATCAGTTACGAGGATTCATTTCTGTTAGGATGTCGCTTTACAAGGCCGCTGCCCTTGAAGCTGTAAACAACAAGGCAGCTCTCAAGGTTTCTAAAGTTCTTGGACAACTGGCATTGCTTCTTTTCACCTCTCCTCTCCTGTTGCCACATTTAATTTCTGGCTTAGAGCGGCCCATGTCACCATTAAACCATTCCCAATGTTGCGTGCTTCTTAATACTCACCATGTGTGTGTTTTGAAACGATCGCTCTGACCCTCCAGTGGCGCCAACCATGGTGCGCAGAAACTAATCTACTTCTCTGCGATTAAACCCAGACTTGTGCGCATGCACACGTACCTGCTACATTGTGCATGCTGATGCGCTAAAGACTGCGGCGGTGTGAAAGTAGATCGAGTTTTAGGATTTGGTAGGATCTCGGCTCCTGGCTGTGGGGTTGAATTTCAAAGTAGGACTCGAGGAGGTTCAAATGATGGGTCTCCAGCAGACTCCTGCCTAAGGCTATTCAAAAAGAGGTCATAAATAAACCACCACCAGTCATTGTTTTTCATTTTCAAATAAAATATTTCAATCATCATGTTATTTAATGTAACTTGCCTGGATTTGACTTGGAATTCCGTCTTAAATGGGAAAAAGAAAATGTGCAGTCATTCCATGTCTACGGGAAGATCCCAATATACAGAACGTTGTCCGGAAAGGCAATCAACAGGGAAAGGGTGTTTCAGCCTCATATCCAGAGAAAAAGAGGAAGATGTTGTCTCACGATGTCTTTCAGTTGCTGATTTATGCTTGGTTATTGACGTCGAAATGTACTTTAGGAGAAAATGGTTTTCACTTCGAGCATTGGAACATTCTGTTTATGCCCCTCAGAAGCTCTTCCTGTCTGTACATGCCGGCCAGTTTCTTCTGAACATCACTTCTTCTGGACAAGTTTCTATTTCTGTACAGCAGGAAATGGCTGCTACCAATATTGTTCCTTCTTTGTGTTTCTTCTCCAACACCATTTTAACACCATTCTTCCTCCTGGCTGTGTTTTCCCCGTATGATCTAATGTAGCAACAATTGTCTCATGTGTATCCGTATTGACTTGTGCTATTTTTGCCACCCTGCTGAAAAAACAAAGCTTAAGCTGTGTTGATGGTCTTAGCTGGCTAGATTATTTGTCACATTTTAGACCAGCCTGCCTCCAATCCAAACCAGATGGTCAGGGTGGGAGAGTTTTGGTTAAACTGTGTATTTTCAGTAGGACTTTCTGACGTAGTATCCACAGGTCTCTGTTAATTCAGATGGAAGGTGGTTTGACCATCGTCTTGTTTTGCAGACCCATGTGGCCCAGTTTAGGATACTCTGGGTGAAATATCCTGACCATGTGGTCATGGGAGTCGGGCCACTCAAAGCATAACTCGCCCATAAAAGATGAGCACACAAAGAGGCTTTTGTGTAAGATTTGTTGGAGGTCGTAGTGGGTGGTTGGTTGAACATACACAAAATATGACTCAACTGTGTCACTAGCCAGAACGATTTTGGAGACTGGATGGAGCGCGTTCTTTCCCCGTTACTTTATACATGTCTCGTATGCGGCTTATAGACTCAACATCGACCATTTCACACTCAGTCGCAAGGTCACATAACTTGCTGCTACATCAGTGGCTAATGTGAATCACATTTGCAAAACACTCTCACATTCTCACATCTAAGTGTAAAGCTTTAGTTATGCATCTGGAGGAGAATTTAAAACTAAACAATATTTGTTTTAATTTGTCTGTGCAAAAATCTGTGCTATTATGCTAAAGTGTGGGTGGTTTTTTGAGCAATGATGTAGTTGCTAAGGTTTTTTATAAAGTGTGTTGCTATGAAGTTGCTATGGTTTTTTGGTGGCTGTCAAAAGTGCCCATTCCCAAGTCTTCAGGATATTTTGGTCCCTAAAAATGGCACGTTGTTCCTCAAATCCAAATCTTCTAAATATTTGATTTGACTGAAGTTTCTTTAAAGTGTCGCTCATGTCCATCCACTCTTAAAGTCGCCATGAAAAGGAAGTAGCAATTGGCTTATTTTTTCTGTGGTGACGTATACCTGAGTGAAGCCGTTTCTGAAAGGGCTGGACTTAAATTCGTCCATCGAGAACTGATTGGATTGTTTGAAGTTGGTTCATGTTGCTATTTGCTAATCACTGTGATCTTTTCCTGTACCCCACCTACCTGCCATACCATATCACCGGAAGTAGAGCGAGATGTGTTTTGGGGAGGAGCATTGCATGTTTGATTAAAGAGCATGAGGGTACATACATTTTTTTTATAAATGATGACGCTCACAGATAAGTAATTTATAAAAAAAACACAATTCCAAAACAAATGACAGTTTTTCATTTAAATGTCATTGTGACTTTAAAGGGGACATATCATGAAAATCTGACTTTCTCCATGTTTAATTGCTATAATTGGGTCTCCGGTGCTTCTATCAACCTAGAAAATTTGAAAAACAACAACCCAATAACTTAGTTTTGGTAAACCATTCTCTACAAGCATGTGAAAAAATAGGTCATTGAAATTTGGCTCCCCTTGTGATGTCAGAAGGGGATAATACCATCCCTTAATCTGCACTATCCAACTACGGCACTGCCATTTTATTGCAGAGATCCGCTCATTAGCATTTTAACGGACACACCCCAAAAGGCACATTTTTGCTCACACCTACAAAGTGCCAATTTTACATGCTGTAATAAAATATCTATATGGTATTTTGAGCTAAAACTTCAAATACGTACTCTGGGGACACCAAAGTCTTATTTGGCATCTTAAATCAACACCAAAGAGTTTTTTTTTACCTTAAAATAACGTTTCCCAAAAAGTTTCAGTGGTTCATCCACTCAAAACAGGGTGAACGGCACTTTCACATTCGCTTTGCAGCCCTCTATTGGCCACAACCGCACTAAAGAAGTTTCCAACCGTCGGGTCGCGGTCCTGTAGTTCGAGTGAAAACTACAAAAACTTGCTTCACGGCAGACCTACAATCCAATCAGAGCCAGCTATGCTGCAGTATTTACGACAGTGGTAATGAACAATTACGCTTTTAACCTGTAGGGGGAGCAAAGAGCCATAAGTCTTTAGCGTTACTTTAAAAAAAGTCTTGTGAAATGTCCCCTTTAAAAAATGCTGGGTTAAAAAGGGATAAACCCTGCAGTTGGATTCAATTAACCCAGAAAATTTTTATATTTATTCCAATAATGGGGTTAAAACAACTCAGCATTTTGGGTTGAACCAACCCAAACTGCAACCCAATGGGTTGGGCTCATCCTTTTTTTGAACCAATGCTGCCAGGTTGAAAAAAAACATGATCTCACAGGAAAACAGATCTTTTTTTACTAGTAGTTGGTTTCGTAGAAATCTCTATGATGCGAAATGTACAAAAACATATGACTATTAGAAAAAGGGATAATAAAGCTCCACCCCTAAATCCAACATCACTGGTGTGTCTACGTATGAACAAATTGGCCACCTCGTAACACTAAATATAAGCATTAGCAAGTGCCACCAACTGTTTGTCCTGGTTTGTCATCAAGTGACCTACTTAAGAACATGTGTAGATGTTGAAATAGCTATTGTTTCATGTCAGAATTACTCATAGGAACACCAATTAAAGCCTTACAGAACAAATTAAATTTATACTCATGATATTTATTTTAGGGGATTTCTTCTGCACATTTGCCATCCCAACTTTTGCTGGTTATACAGTAAATAACTCCAGATCACCTCAGATCCCCTTGATTTGCTCTGGACCCAGTGACTCACATCACATCAGACTCTGCAGTGGTGATGGAAAAATTGTTTGGAAGAAATGTGCCTCCAACCATTCGCATGACCCAGTTGTTGTGTTACTCTCCTCTTGCTTTTCTCTCGAGTGAGTTGCTTCTGTTCTAATTACGACCACTGGCTATGATGCATAAGAGCGATTTCTTGAATGGGTGAGGCTGAGTCTGCATTCATGGGCATTAAAGCTTCAGAGATATCAAAGCCACACTTTGGCCTCTGGTCCATTCCTTACTGAGTCCTACTGACCTAATAATGACTCTCAATGTCCACTGTCTCCCTCCACGCAACCAGCAGCTCTTCTGCCTGCAGGCTCTGTCAGGTTAATTATTTCAATTTGAAATGGAGCCTTAGAGCTTAGAGACAGGTGACACACTAAAGCCCCTGGCATTGCAGTCAGAGGCTGTCAGTGACCCCATCTTTTCCAGTTTTAATCTGTGTCTGTCCAGAGGGGCAGAGGAGCTTCCTCTTTACAGCTCTGACTTTGAAATTAGAGCCACACACACAGCTGTAGCAAGTACCTCATCTGCAGAAGACCGTACAGTGAAGCATTGCCTGATAAAAGCTCATGTGTTCCCTTAGCTCAGTTCGTTGAGCACTGCGTTAGCAATGCAAACATTTTAGCGGCATCTAGTGATGAGATTGCGAATTGCAACCAATGGCTCAGTCCAACGCTCACCCCTCTCTTTCAAAACGCATAGAGAAGCTACGGTAGCTGCCACAAACAAGCATGTCATGTTGACTTAAACAATATTTTGTAAACAACACTGGTCCAGAAACACTTCCTGTTTCAGTTTGTTACAGTTTTTTTATTTCACATATATCTTAAAGATGTTTGTTTAACGTTTTAATTCAGTTCTATATGTTCTGTTGGTTGCCTTTATCCCAACGTTTATGTTGTGTTAAAAAACATGGAGTGCTTCTGGACCAGTGTTGTAAGTGGTCTATAGTGAAAAAACATGTGTTCTGTAAAGCAGTTTGTCCATATAGGCTACTGTAGAAACATGGTGGTGCAAAATGGCGACTTCCATGTAATGGCGCTTTTCCATTGCATAGTACCCCACGGTTTGGTTTAGTTTGGGTCAGGTCAGCTTACTTTTGGGAGCTTTTCCATTTGGTGCAGTACGTAGTACCCGGTACTTTTTTGCGTACCACCTCGGTTGGGGTTCCAAGCGACCCGAGCTGATACCAAACGTGACGCGAAAACACAGTAGATCACTGATTGGTCAATCGTCACAAGCGTCATCGCTAATGTAAAGATTAGCTTTACCTTTAGTGCTAGCTTGGCTGTCTCGAGGAAGAATATTGTCATCTGTGTTCTGCTATAAGTTCCCAAACTCCCTTTTAGGGATGAAAAACATCTACAGGTTGAGAATCAGGAACACCATCACAGTTTTTTCCAAACTTGCAGTTTGTGGCGGAACATTCGCGACGAGCACGTCAGTATTATATCAATGAGATTACTAATCACAAACAAGTGCGGGATATGTGTGCTTGTCAATGACGGGCATTATCAATGACGGTTTTCCGCCGA
Organism: Misgurnus anguillicaudatus; assembly: GCF_027580225.2. Lineage (NCBI taxonomy): Eukaryota > Metazoa > Chordata > Actinopteri > Cypriniformes > Cobitidae > Misgurnus > Misgurnus anguillicaudatus. The sequence goes on from NC_073353.2 coordinate 15,244,963, forward strand.
AATCTGCGGGCGCGGATTCCGTTTGGGCTTGGCTATATGCCTTACTCCTGCTGCTGTTTAAGTTGTCATGTTATTGTTTGTACCCGTTTTGAATAATTTTTTTCATACAAGTTGTTATTCGTAAGTTGATAACCTGCTGTTTTAAACATTAAGTAAAAAGGTAATCCAGACAGTCCTGTTTATACATTTGTGATTGAATCTCCATTATAGTGGTGTTTTTTTTTTTATGCACGCGGGGGGCACCTAGATATTCGAATACATTGCATGATATTCGATATCCGTTCGAATTAGATTTTTCTCAAAAGTGACAGCCCTATCAAGGACTGGAACTAAATGTATAAATAGAAACAAACAATATTGTCACACAGCCATACTATTTTAAGACTGTACATTAGCAGTATTATGCATGCTGTTGGACTTTTTGTGTAATATTTTTATTGTTAAAGTAAATTAAAAAACTCTTTCTCACTCTCATGTTGTTACAATCCTGTATACATTTTGTTCTGATGAACACGAAGGAAGATATTTTGAGGAATGTCTGTAATCATGAGCTCCATTCACTTCAATAGTAGAAATAAAAGAAAACTATTAAATGATGACAATTTTCTTTTTTGGGTGAACTATACCTTTAATCTTGGTTTCGAATAAACAAATAAGAGATCTACAAAAGCTAAAAATAAACCCATTATTATTTTTAAACTGAGTCTAAGCATAGGATTTTATTTTTTATGATAAAATTTCACTGCCAGTAAAATGCCGCACAGGGACTCGGGTGCAGCACGTTAACAGCGCTGTAGTATCGGGTCATTGGTTAGATGTGATCGGCATCCGCTCTGATGCTGTACGACAGCTCTGTCGCCTGTCTTGGACATTGCGTGGCAGTAGTACCAGCGACCTGCATCCGTGTGCTGCAAGTCAGCATTATTCGCATTCTGCAGTCTATTTTATACTCTCTTCCTCCTGGCATCATCTCTTGCTCAACTGTTAATCATTTGCAAAAGGGAAGTGTATCAACTTTCCTTTGCATGGACAGAAGGATGCAGACCGCTGGAGGAGGGTGCAGCGATAGTCACTCTTTGGTTTCTCGTGCCATCAGTATGAAGGAGACGTAACCAGTTCATAACATCAGGCTTCCTGCAGTACAGGCCATCCTTGAATTTGAATTGCAAATGCTTGTGTTTTTTTTTGTTTTGACGTGTGGTAGGTGTGTTGGTTCGCAAATCTGTGGACTTCTTCATTTCACGGGTGAACGGGTTAGATTTGTTGTCAAAGTTTTAGTTTAACTTGCGTTTACCCTGTATTTTTTGTGCTAAACTTTTATTCTGCTATAGATGAATCGTTATGCATTCCTAGTTCGATTGCATTCCTGTTTAAAGACGAAGTGTGAACGCTGGTTGTTGGAACACCAGTATATTACAAACCATTTGGGGAAGTTGATAGACAGCCAGTCTTTGTAAGTACAAGCAGCACAGTTGTCTAGCAGCGAACAGCTGCAAAGCAGACATGAAGACGGATGTGTGTGAGTGTATCAAGAATTTTAGCCCCGTTTTTTGTAAGTATAAATAGCTTAACCCATTGACACAAACACACCTCTACAGTTGACAGATTCTTTATAGTGAAGTGGCGTTGATTTCACTCAACAACTTTATTTCTGGATGTATGTGGGGCACTAAGGCTTATCATATGGTAACAATCTAATTTCATATACCTTGTATTATTATTAATAGTATTTTTCAAAATTATCATAAATGTATTAAGTTTTTTGTTTGTTTTTGTTTCATGTGTTGTTAAGCTATGCGTTAGTGGTGTGATGGTGGTGTTTGGTGCAATTCTTTACAGATTTGTCCAATCTCTAGAAACTAGCTCGTTTTCTCAGATCATCTAATGTCTCGGCATGAGTTGTGTGAAGAAACTTTTATGTTATGATTTAATCATCAGGTTTTTTGCTTAAATGTACTAAACTCTATTCCATAAGTGCTTTTATCTCGATATGAGACGTACTATGCTTGCATTATGTAATTGAAGCATTTTAAGAAGCTCAGCATTTCTGCAACCACCAGTGTCATGTTGCATTCAACAAACTCTGTTACATTTACATTTAAACATTTGGTAGATGCTTTTATCCAAAGTGACTTAGTGCATTTATTCTGTGCATTTTTTTATTTTATCAGTGTATATATTATGTCCTCTTGGGATCGACCTTTCTGATGCTAATACAGCCCCCCTACAATTGAGCCACACAGTTTGTTTATTCCTATGACTTCACAAATGATGGCGTATGAGTTCGTGTCTAAAAACAGGTGTTTAGTTCATTGTTTGTCCTGTATTGTTACACGAGCTCTTCAGGGGAAACCAGCTGCAACATACACTTGTGTTATTCATAACATGCACATCTGATGGTTAAAGTGGACTGAGTTTTAATTTATAATTTTGGGTGAAAAATAACTAATGGGCAACTTTAATGAATTTGTCTTTTCTGTTCCACAGATTGATTGAGGACCTTTTCCATTCAGAAATCAGCTTGGCACTGCCACAGAACCAAAGGTAAGCTTTATCCAGCACTCAAACACCTGTCGGCTTCCAGTTATTTAAAACTTGGCTTTAGAGAAATGCTTTGGTTTATAGAGTTCTTAACTTATAGCAGATGGTAAAATACATAATTTTTTCCTAGTTTAAATACCCACCGAAGTGTCTTGAAATGCAGCTTTGCTTTGTTGCGTTGTGGTAATTTTCACTGAAACAGGAAGTTGTGGAAGTGTCCCCTCTCCCTTTTAAAATACCTAATAGCGTTTAGTTTACCTCACAGACTGGAATCTGACGAGAAGCTGAAGTGCAAAATGATGTCAGTTCACGTATAGGTTGTGTAAAACCGAACTTGGGCCCTGTCCCAAATGGCACACTCTGGACACTCAGTGTCCACACTTTGATGACATCATCTAATGCAGACTTTAGGAACCCTTGATGCGAGTCCACGTGGGTGCACCGGAGTCATATTTTGGGACGGACTCGAGCGTCAAGCCGGAAATGGGTAGAGAAGTTGCCTGTCAGTGTGAACTCCTCACTTCCGTCGTCTGATTGGTCTGATTGCCCTTTCGCAAGGACTTCTGGGTTGGTAAAGTGCGCTTAGCCTGCTGTAGTGCGGGCTTCGTTGAAGACCGCATCAAGGGGGCAAAGGAGGCGCTGATGAACACACTTCAAAGGGTAAAAATGACAGATGGGACACCCTACGGAGTCGTAGACTAAGCAAGCATGTGCAATTTAAGGCCACGAGAATGACAGGCCCTGTCCCAAATGGCGCACTTCATGTGGACTTTCGGTCTTGTGGCCTTAAATTGCGCGTTCTCGCTTAGTCTACGAGTCTGTAGGGTGTCCCATCTGTCATTTTTACGCTATGAAGTGTGCTCATCAGCGACTCCTTTGCCCCCTTGATGCGGTCTTCAGCGAAGCCCGCACTGCAGCAGGCTTTGCGCACTTTGCCAACCCAGAAGTCCTTGCGAAAGGGCAATCAGACCAATCAGACGACGGAAGGGAGGAGTTCACACTGACGGGGAACTACTCTACCTATTTCCGGTGTGATGCTCGAGTCTGTCCCAAAATACAACTCCAGTGCACCCACGTGGACTCGCATCAAGGGTCCCTAAAGTCTGGACTACGTGATGTCATCAAAGTGTGGACTCTAAAGAGGACCACAAGTCCGGAGTGTGCCATTTGGGACAGGGCCTTAGCATCTATTTTCATATATATCCATGGTGGTGCGAAAGAGTGGAGGAGGGGACTAATTAGCTTATTCATATTTATGTTCCGAGGTGTGTGATTGAGTAAAGGTGGGGGAGTAGAGACTAATTAGCATATTCATAGATCCATGTATACTAAATGAGGCAAGGGTGTAGAGTTACATTTAAGCTATTTTAAAGCATTAATAAACGACTGTGATGGGTAAAACTTTTATATATGCTATTATGATGCTCAAAGCTGTGTTTTAACTGTTAAAATGATTGACAACTGGGAGACTCAAAAAGGCTTGAATACTAAGTGTGAATTTTGTCAGTGTTTTGGAGAAGTCTAGTTCATTAATATCATTCAGGCTAACATATTTATACTAAAATCCATAAAACCTCTACTTCAATGTTTGCAGAATCTCGAATAACGCTGTTTTAAGCATTGAATCCTCCTGTGTGCTCGCCAAAGAGTCTGGCTTCATTTGGTAATTCCATTTAAAAGTGAAAGCATGTGGTTCTTTATGGAAACAGAAGGCAGAAGCTTTAGGACTGCTCTTGTATGGGACACTGATGTTTATGAATTACATCCCTGCTTGTCGTCTGCCCTGTTATCAGATCTGAGACCTGCTGACTGCAGTACACCACACGTGTCCGTGCAGTAGCACTATCATTAACCCTTCCAGCCCCTCCTTGATGAAACCTCCCTGTCAGTTAGAGCCTCTGTAGTCTCTGGTTTTGTAGGGAATTGGAGCAGTGTGGTCATCGCCTCAGAGTCTCCTGCTTTAGCTCTGTGTTAATGAGAGGGGACACTGGAAGAGGATATCAGGCCCCAAGGGCCCCACCACAGCGTGAGCAAAGGCTTTACAATCTCGTTTTTCCTAGAACAATAATTACACAAAGTGTCGTTTTCCCCATAGAGGGGTGGAGCAACATTTTGGTTCTGGAATGAGCTTTTTAGACCACCTGATGAAAAACAAGATGTCTTATAAAGCATCCAGTGCCAGTTTAGTTAAATTCGCAGATGTTGGATGAATTCTGTTCAAGTTTCCATACTTTAAATGTGTTGTTTGTTTTCATTGTAATTAAGTGATTCAGTCATATAGGACATTAGTGGAGTTTGAAATCAAAATTTCAGTAGCCTTGAAGAAAAGCTGAGATGTTTTCATCAGAAGCAGCTTTCCACTCGGTAAAGGTGTTTGGGTATGTAATTGTTATGGTTTAGGTGGTAATCGAATCTGAAAGTATGTGCTGCTTCTGGCCGGCTGAGGGTTTTTACTGTCTCACTGTGAGCTGTTTTTGGCATCTGCTGAGTTGAGTTTAGTTACTAATGTTGACAGGATCCAGGCACATGGATCACTCGGGTCATCCCAGATGCCTGCTGTCGTTTGCCGCTTTCCACAGAGTGCCTATAAAAAGTAAATTGTGTTGTTTTACTTTTTAAAAGTGCTTTGAAAATTACAAGCATAGGATTTTTGAACTTCATTCAGACTGGTTGCAAGTATAAAATTTAATTTACAAATGAACCATACAACGAGTTGTACAGTTCAGTGTTGCTTTAAGCTTTGAACGTTATTTGTGGAAACACTATGGACCAACAAATCTTACATTGGACACAATGGAAGGTCTGTAGGTCAAAATCATGTTCCCTCTTGCTTTTATTTTTGTGGGCTAGGTGGTGACCTGACTGTTGCTGTGTATGTAGCTTTATGCAGTTTTTTTAAGTATCTATAGCAGAGACCTGCAGGTGGATAGGTACCCAATGGGTAAAGTGCTAATATTTAATGTAACTGGTGGAATAATATTAACGTATCATTTGTGGTATGCCTAACGAGAATTGATTGGCAGGGGCGAACTGTGGGTCTAAAATCCAAGACTATTTTTGCTTGATTCTGTACACGCTGATAGTCAGCTGTTTTTAAATGGTCGTGTGCTTATTGAGTTCATGTTCTGTCTGAAGACCTTTAAAGGTTTCTAATAACGTAATTTACGGGTGCGGTTCCGTTCGCAGTCTTTATCAAATGGGTCGTACTTTGTACAAAAGCCTTTGTTGGTAATGAAAGCTTCAAGATGCCTCCTGTATGGATTAACTCGTTGCATGCATTGCTCGGGTTTAATTTTGACCCATTCGTCCACACAATTACTCTTCAAATCTTGATCTTAAGTTTTTTTCTAAAGATTTCTAATTTGATTCAAGTCAGATGATATTTTCTTTCTCTTGAACCAATTGAAGGTTTCTCCTGCTGTGTGTTTGAGTTTGGGTTTACCCATTATGAGATGTTTCTTGTGTGACACCTTGGTAATGAGACACTATTTTATAGGCCATCAGTTGGGACTGAGGGGCAACCTTCTGAACTCTCTAATGAAGCCAATACAGAAGTGATTTAAACTGCAGTTCATCGACTGGCTGCTTAAACGGTTTTTGGTCTTTATAGCTAAGTTTGGCCTTCATGACAATTGTGAAGGGGTGAATTTTTTATAACTCATCCGTTTAAATTATATTAAGCTTTAAAGTTCTGCATAATTAAGGGCGTGGCCACTTGAGTGAGGGTTGAACGGCCACTGCGGTCACTAGAATCGAGCTAGGTGGGCGTGGTTTCAGCAACCAGACACCTCAGCATCACCCATGTTCCGCCTCTTTACCCATTTTCGGATATCCGCGAGTGATGCACGATGACGCGTGGCCAAGATGGTGACGGCAGGCAAAGCCTACTTTACGCTTCAAAAACGATCTTCAGAAACCAATGGGTGATGTCACGGACACTACATCCATCTTTTTAACAGTCTATGGTTGTGACGGAACTAGTTGTTATTATTTGCACTGACAATGGGCAGGATTGACTTTCCATGCCTTTTTGCACCTTCTTGTCTTCAGGGGTCCAATACTTTTGCCTATGTCATTCTACATGATTACACATAACCTAATTTATGGACATTTATGGTTTGATTTCATGGGTTGTTACCAACATCTGGTGAAAATTTTATTTCAATAGCACCTTTAGAAATATATTTACAAAAAATGGAGACGTTCAATACTTACTTTACCCGCTGTATCTTAAATATCATGTATGTCTTTTAACTACAATTAAAAATGGCCTGATTGCTGATGTGGTATTAAACATTCAATCAATCAATCAATCAATCTACAGGGGGTGTGATAAGTACATTTGAATGTATTCATGTACAAACAAGGATCTTTGTTTTTGCTTGAAAGAATGGCCTTTGCATGGTTCATTATCTTGTTTAAATGTAGCTCCTGAAGTGGTGTTGACCTTAGCTGACTTATTGTACTGAATTCGGTTTCGCCTTGACCTTTCAGAGCCATACAAAATCACTATTATGATTACACTCGATTCTCAGAGATAAGAAAAGAGCATGAGGGTTCAGGAAGTGATGTAATGATGTCAGGACACCCACAGGAAAGTATGTAATGGAACATTAGTATGTACTTTCAGCTACCCATTCAATATTGTCTCCCGTCTTAAAATTGTTAATTTTTTCCATTCACCTCTCTATTGCACACAAAAGAAATAAAGCTAGATGGATTAAATGCTGTGTTTCTGACAGATCTAACAATTCAGCGTTGATTGAGAATTGCAAACAATTAAGACGATGAAAGCATAAAGTTTTGTTTAGATGAAAAATTAGGTAGGTTTATGTCTTTTGGTGTAAGTGACCCTAGAAAACCTGTCTTAAAGTTGCTGTTTTCAGGACCTGAGAATGATTTTGTTTTGTAAACAAACAGCCAAACTGCATAAAAACTTTACCGATTATGGTTAAAATTGTTTTTGTGTAAACAACCCTTTATTTAGAGATGCTGAACTGTTGCTGAATTTGGATTCGCTTGTTGCTAGAATAACCATTCTTTTGACTTGTATTTGTAAATGTATGTTTGAAATTTGTTTGCCATTTTATCATCCAGCTCCCCGAGATGCTGTTTAAACATTTATTATAGTCCCTATTTTTTCTGGGCTCTTTTTGTTTTTGGTGTTTATTCGGTTCAAAAACTTGCATTTGAAAAAAATATGTTAGCTTTGTAATGAAAGTTTTTATGTACAAAACTTAAGCACCTAAACCTTAAACGAACAAAAACAAACAACCTGTGATATCTTGCTTACATGTAATTCAGATGGCTCATCCTGTCTATTTACGTGGTTCATGGCCAGTTTTGCCTCAGTCCAGGGTGTGGCTACTCAGAACTGTCAGTGGAAATACCCTGTACCCATATTGGATAGATCCAATGTAGCCTGACAGGTCTTTGGTGTAAAGACCTTTTATCTGTTCAGACCGGCTCCAGGCCATGTTTGCATGAACTCAAATTAACCTAAGCATTGTCGTAGATGAACTGCAGGTTGTTATTTTGTGTACACACAGATGCTCCAGCCAGCCTGCACATGTTCAAGTCTGTAGATTTGCTGGAGAAGAGAATAGGCAATGGTATTGATTTGTAGTCCGTCGCATTACCTCTTTGTGGATGAACACCACCCCCGCCCCCCGCTGTGTGTCTGAAGGGTCTCAGCTGGACGGTCCCATACCGGATTCGCTGTCTATAATTGCATTCACCATCCACGCCTGTTTCTTGCGAGTCATTAAATGTAATGGTAACAAGTCAGCAGGAGTGCCTCTGAGATGTCCTCTGGTGGAGGAGAATCAGGGCCCCTCATTTCCCTGAGTGCCCAGGGGCAGACAGTGTTGCCCCCTTTTATCCTTTACAGCAGAAAGTTTAACCCTTGTAATGCAGCGGCTGTACATTTAAACTTTGGTCACATAGAAATTAGCGAGCTGTTCATCTTCACTAAGCAGATGGGAAACATGTCACTTTGTTTGGTTTCAACACCATTTTCTTTTATAACCTGATTTTGAATCCGTGGCGTATCAGGTGTGACCCTGTTATTGGAACAGGGACAATTTAAGCATCTGTGCTAGTTGTTACGCTTGGGGAATCAACAGTATCTGTCGTTGGTAGACGACACACCCTTCTGGGTATACAGAAACAAAAAAATGTAGATATAAGCGTTGGCCAGTGAGGCTCCATATATGTTTGGTAATGACTTGTATTTGTTTCTAGAGGCAAAGTTTTTTTGGTTTTGTGGCTTTTGATCCATTAGGGTTGATGACATCTTTATGCTTGTTCTTCTAAAAGTGGTTGCATTAGGAAAGAAAACTGCATTTGTCAAGCCATTTTAAGGGGACTTTAATATTGTTTACTGAGTTTGCATCCATCAGCCTGTTTGTAAGCTTGCATGGCCAAAGTCGAACTGAAAGGATATTGTGCATCTAACCTCTCTACGATTTAATTGCACAATGTGCAATTTGTAAATTTAAGTGTTTTAAGTCTATCCCATTGTGTTCATCATCCATCATATGTAAGAAGTCTTAATGCATGTCTCGTATTTACAGCACAAAGTTGTGCAAGAAAGATTACTGCTTTGTCAGTCCATTGCAGGATTTTAAAACCTTTTAAATCTTATTTTACATCCTATGCTTTGTCGCTAATATGAATTGATTATGTGATTGACGTAAGACAAATGTTGGAAATACTTGGCTGAGGTTTGGTTCCAGTGTTTAATTTGGTCACAGAGATGCAGCTGTTCTGGGGCCAGAGAACATCAACTATCCTCAGTCTAATGGATTCCCATCTTTTGGATCTTCAGCATTTGTTTTTCTGGGTTCATATTTATCGAATGAAGCACGATGAATAGTGAGCCTTTTGTTTTATCATTTATCATTTTGGCTGTGACTATAAATTAGAAGCCCTGAAAAATAGTGTACACTAACATACCATTTTGTGTTATTTGTTATGGTATTAATTTTTTGGTTGTCACAATGTTTGCTTTAATTTAGACACACTTGAAGCAAGCAGTATAACCATAATGGTCCCACAATTCTGCTATAATGGACCTTATTTGGTAATATATTGGTATTTTTCCCAAGTGGGAAACAGGATGGGACAATACCATCTATATCGGCATGGTCTGATATGACCCCCCTTTGCACAGAAGCTATGCCAGAATCATACACTGAGGTCAAACGAATGCTTTCCAAACAGTTTGCATGCTTTACAGATATATTTTTATTTTAAGGAACAGTATGTAGTATTGTGGCCAAAACAGATATTGCAATCATACAACTGGTGGTCAATACACAACATGACAACATAAACGTCAGTTGAGGGCTGCAACTGCACTTTTTAAATGACAATATCCTGGCCAGACCACTGTTTTCAGTGATATAAGTATTTGAAATGAAAATGATTTCTTAATGTCTAGTGACATGTCAGGGCCATTTTATGATAAATTTCTTACATACTGTTCCTTTAATTGTGACATCTCACGTGAGGCTTTGACATGTTAACATTTATTTCAGTGGTAAAAAAACTTTGTATACTGTCATTCGTCCCAAAATTACAGAGAGGTGAATTCGGGTCAATATCGCCCAGCCCTAAAATAGATGTGACTTGTATTTCCTGTGTAGATTAAGTGTAAAGTGGCATCATCCCTTGTGACTTATTCAATTATTGTGGGCCATTTAGCAGATCCTGGTGCTAGATGTTTGGTCCTTAGACAGCTGCCATCTATAGATTGCCAATATGTCTCCTATAGAATTGGTTGACTTGGATAAGAGAAACCATTTTGAAATCACTTTTCTTTGTGCTAACATTTATGATGCATGTATTACTCTAGAAGGATTTTGAACGTCCTTGTATGGACATTTTATTGGTTTTTACAAGGCTAGATAAAGACTACTGAGAGTGCCTGTAAATCATATGTTTGCCTACCCAAACGCACAGTAAATTATGATCTGCATCCTCACTCACCGTGACCTTGGAAAGAACCTTATTTCTCTCTGTATAGCTTCTGTTTGAGAAGACTTTACAGGAACGTTGTTTTCATTTGTTGAAGGTCCCACCCAAACAAACCAACGGTAAGGACATCTGTCCCCAATGCAATATCATTTGTGAAATCAGTGATGATGCTGTTAAGTGCTTTGTGTGTACATTTGTGGCTTCAGAAGATTGGACTGAATCTCAGAAAAGCCTTTGACCAGATAGTGTTTGGTAATTCTGTGTACTTTTATAATTATTATGGGGAATTTAAAACAAACATGGCAGAAGTTATCTGTCAAACTGATGAATAATTGTTTACAACGAAACCACTGCTGGCATCAAGTTGGGAAAGACTGATGGTAGTTTTGCAATAAGAATGATGAGGAAGCAACTGAACAGATCGCCACATTTAGTGTCCTTAACTACAGGATGCAAACACTAAAATTCTTCCTTTTATGCATATAAAGTGCTGTCTGCAGCAAATTTCAAACCTGCAGCTTGTTAAGATCAAAAGTCAAAATCCTGTTTCAAGTTAATTGACACATGGTTTACTTTAATTGTGAAATGCAAGGTTTCTGATACACACTGCAATGTAAAGATTTTTTTTAAATCTGGGTTGTAAAAATAGATTGGCTGATTGGTTTGTGTGTAATCTTTCTAGTGAATTTCATTGTTAGTCTCCAGTTGAAGTTCAGCTGTTGGATAACTTCTGGAGGTGATGCAATTTAGACTTTTTGTGGTGCTGCAAAGATGTTATTATACCCAGAGTTTTAATCCAGAACATTCCTGGCCAAAAAGTGGATCCAAGAGGATATTTAGCTTATTCTGGATACTGAATGAATATGCCATCAAAGAGCTCTCTTGTTTTGTTGCAATTCTGATCACAAATGTAAGTACTTATGTAATAGCCATAAATAGTCACACAAATCTTGTTTGTTCTTGACGCATAACATTTATTCCATTTAAACTGTTTTCCAGAATTTGCTTAGTGTACCTCTTAGTGTTCGAAAGGAAATGTTTAGTGGAAAAGTCCAGTCCAGTGACAGATGTGTGATGGGTGGAGTCCGGGCGGGTGTGAGACGGTCCTCATGTTCTGAAGGTCATGGCTGCTGTTTTTAGACAGGGCTGTTACAGTACAGTACATTTATACAGGAGTTAGACAGGGCTGGTAAAGCATTGCTATTACAGCTCATGGTTACGTAATGGCATGAGTATGACTTCAGACCCAAATCAGTGACTAGTTTTATTTACCTCATCTGTTTTATTACAAATTTTTTTCAGGGATTTTCTCTTGGGGGTTGAAGATCAAGCACAAATTTATTAGTTAATGTTTTATATTCAGATGCAACTATTCAATAAAATGTATACTATATATATATATATATAGTAGTGCAGGTCTTATTTGTATTTGTAAATTGATTGGATTATAAAGTTTCACACAGCAGATCTTTGGTTTGCAATTCACGATGAAGGCCTACACCCACTTTTGGGGATGTTTTTTTGGGGGGAAAGTATGGTCCATTTTTTTTACGCGTACACGAGAGTACACATACAGTGCCCGTGACGAAATTTTTGTCATTAGAAGATTTTTAATACCCTCATACATTGTGCGCCTACAGGAAAATGTACTGTAGTATGTAGCCCAGGAGATGCATTGCATTTTGGCGCATTGCTCATGCCTCAAATTTCTGTGTACATGTACGAGTCAAACTATACTTTGCAAGGCTGTGCGTTCGACCCAATCGTGCCGCACAAGCCCTGAAAAGTGAAGCCAAATCGTCTCGATCGCCCCCCAGTGACTGATCCCAGTATAGGTCATAAACCCTGCCTCCCTATGTTATCAATGGGACTTGAGACCAACTAAACAATTTGATTACACTTCAATTATCTTTTTTCCAAAGCTGTTTTCTGTCATTTACTTTAGTTTTTATAACGCTGCTTTAAATTCAAGTGTTTGTTTTTAAAATAAGTAGGGATGCTCCGATCAATGCCGATCTCAACTAAAAATACGTGGCCGATCACTATTCTGAATCGAAGAGCCGATCTTATTCACAGCTACTTCATGTACTACGGCTTTTAATCAGTAAGTCCTTATCGATCTGAAATCACTGTTAGTTTGAGTCGTTTATAACATGCATTTGAAAAGCAACACTCGTCAAACATAATTATTAAACATATTCTTTATTATCATGAAAATACCCGAAAAGGTTTGAAGAACAGCAATATAAATATATCCTTAAGACATTTCCTGGAGCTGCGTGTCATCATATCTGCGTGTGTATTATTCTTCTTCTACAGTGCATTCTGAGTTTCTGCACGAGAGCGCCCTCTGGCTTTTGGATGTAGCGGCATTTTGCCGTAATTCATTGAGAAGCATAGCAAGCACTCTCGGCCGATCGATCGGAGCATCCCTAAAAATAAGTTTGTTTTATGTTAGTTATTTAATGCTATAAAAACGGTCGTGTCACCTCATGATTGACAGCTGTCATATGCGCATTCTGCGAGAGCGGGGCCTTGCTTTCGTGGCTTTACTTCCTGCTCACTACTGCGCAGGACTGGTCCTGAAATCGCTACTGTGCAGACTCAAAACCCAAGATGTCAGGCCGTATCGGGACACTGACAGCTTCACTTTTCACCAATGGGAGAGAGCAAACAGGCATCGTCCATCTTTTTTTACAGTCTATGGTTCGACCATGCGTGTATGTTTATGTACATAGGAAAAAACAGACAGTCATTAAATTTACATAATTGGCAATGAAATTGTTGGTTGGAAATTTAATATAATAAGGAAATATGTGCGACTGCAACATGAAATGGAGATGGTCAAATAACTGTTGTAATAATGTTGGTTAACTGATTAACCAATAACCAAACAGTGTACCAATAGCCTGCATGGCTGGTAATACACAGTAAATGATATTTGTAAGAAAGGTTAACAGTCAAGGCAAGGAAGGCATGGTATGTGTTTATGTATGTATATATCTATATCTATCTATCTCTTTATATCTATCTATCTGTATCTATATACTATATCTATAAAAAAATCTGCTTGGAGTCGATCTCATACATATGTTGATCTACTGAGCTGTACATTCCTATGTAAACATACAGTCATGCTGAGGAAAAAACTCCAATGGAAAATAACCATCCAAGCCTCGTGCAGCAAATGGAAAGGTAATCACGACCTGTTTGTCAGACCTGTCCAAAAATACATATTCCTTCACTCATTGGCGAAATGCTCGGGCTGGAGATCTCTTAAACCTTTCCACCACACATCCTCAGAAACTGTATTTATTGGACTATCTCGTTTTATATTTTGTCTGTTTATCCCAAACACAACGTGGTGCTCGGTGACATGCAGACTTCGCATTTTTTCCCTATTTTTGGATAGATGGCTGTTTTAATAGTACTTAAATGTCTCAGATCTGGGATCAGTGGGAATCGGTCTCTGATCGCTCCCATATGTAGGGACTGTGCCAGAAACAGTGGCATTGGCTGAGTACCATCATTACTGAACGTTAAAACGGCTGTTGCATGCGGTCTAGTACAACCTGCGCTGACTCGAATTTAGATGATTTATGTTTGATTGTAGCATCTGTTGAGCAACAGACTAATTCAATCATTGCCAGGGCATCGTGTGCATTATATAGAAGTCTAACATTTTTAAGCTTGTGTCAGTAATGTTAAGTGCAGTTATTTTGTGCTTTCTAAAAGGAGGGAATGTGGTACTTAATGATTCTGGATCCTATTTATCTACAAATGCTAAAGTTTAAGGACCATTAGCTCAGCGTCATAAAAATGCTACTGGCTGGATTCCTGCTATTAAGAATGTTATCCAATGTTTGTTTAGTTAACTCATCCTTGATGGCCAGTAATGACCTTTGCATTTCTTTCACAAGCCTTTATTTTCTGTGAGAAAAGATGGGGGTGTTGAAAGTTGGGGGTCTCCATTAGATACTGGACAGAAATGAAATAAGGACTTGACTTGTTTTTGATTGTTTGTTCATAAAGAGGGTACACAGACAGTATAATCGGAAAATCCGATGTGCCCTGGGTTTCAGACTAAACATTTCTGTGGGTAGTGTTTATGTTGACAGTGCAAGGCCGACTTCAGCTAACTGTCTGTGAAACTCCTCTTCTTCTCTGGGGAGGATCTCAATCAAATTGCAACAAAGAAGAGAAGACAAACAGGGAGGAAAAGAGAAGTATGCAGATTTAAAAAGGTTACAGAAGCTCAGTGTTTTCAAACTTGTGCACATTTTCCAATCGACAACCTTTTCACTCGACAACCGTTTTACTCATTTTAGTGGTCTTCGGCCTATTTTTATGTGCGGTTTTGTACACGAGCGAGAGAACGTGTTGTGTTTGTGTGTTTCCATGCTTCTTCGCTCACATCTGGAATACTAAGTTGGAGAGTTGGACACTCGCGTTGATTCATTTTCAGTTTTTCCTACGATAGATGAAGCCAGCTCGTCCTCACCAAGACTACATTTGTTTTTCTCTTCGAGATGAAGGAAAATCTGGATCTTATTTAAAGCAGTTTCTTCCTGCCTCACATTCTGCTTGTATCCCCACCACAGCTCAGCTGGAATCGGCCTCGTGCAGGATGCTTTACTGCGGTCGTGTCCAGAGTCACCCTTCCCTGAGGATGACAGCTGCGCTGTTGTCCTAGTCATGGGAAAACTGTCTTTAATGCTTCTCATTGGACTTTATGTGGTTGTTTGTGTGGTTGGAGGAGCCTTTCCAGTGACAGTCCACAAAGAAGGTGGATACTTCTCAAACAACCATTGTCTTTCAAATGGCCAGCTATCATACGCCTACTGTTCTTTGGACAAGCAACTAGCCCAATATTTAATATCTTTCTTGCTGCTGAAGTAGGGGTGAATAACCAAAGATCAGCCAGCTGAAGCAAACCCAGGACCCCAGATCTCTGTTAAGCTTCTAGACCACGTCTGATTCAGATAAATGCTGGACATGCAAATGGAAACTACTGACTATAGCTTATTTCTGTAGGTTCTTGCCTAACATTTCCTCTGGGGGTGTAGGAGTGATCTGATAATGGTGGGAAAATTATAATAAATGTCCAATTTGGCTCATGAATATTAACACTTTCCCCGCCATTGCCAAGTTATTTCGTCAATTAAAAGAAAATGCTTTCCTGCCAATGACGACTTTTTACAGCAATCCATATTTCTGCTATTGTCCACTAGGTGGCACTCTTAGGGGGCCCGATCACACCAAACGCGTTTATGGCAGTTGCAGGCGTCTTTTTTAAATGATTTTCTATGGGCAGTGAGCGTTATGCACGCTGTTTATGCGCGCCGAACGTCTTACGTTTTTGCACGCGTTTTTGAAGGAGCGCTGGGAGCGAAAATGCGCCCGAGGTCATTCACGTCTTTCCATTGTCCAATTGAATGAGGGGAGAGGCAGGCCTTCCGTTGTGGTGATGGAAGCTCTCGCTCTCTCTCGCTCTCTCAAAGCAAGTGCCATCTTTTTAAAGTTTCTGCTAATATGACGGTTAACAGCAAAAGAGTGCTCACGTTTCAATATTTGATTGACAGGACAGCTGCCCAGTGGTTGCCTAACAATACAAAAAGCTGCGCCGCACTGCTCTTTTTTTTTTTTGAAGTGACCAAAGTTTAAAATGTGTTTGGTGTGATTGGCCCCTTACCCAACTTATAAAACACTAATGCATCCACTGATCCAAAAACAGTAAAAACTCAGTGTATGTTTTGATGATCATTCTGAATCTGATCTCTAACCAAAGTCCTTTACAAAAATGCAATTATCTCAGCTTTTTGTTCAAAATTTGTATTTTTAAAGAAACTTAAAAGAGATAAGATAAAAGTGAACAAATGAAAATGGAATGAAACTTTTCTTTTTTTTTAAAAAAAAAAAGTAGAGGGGCTGTATTTTTATTTGATATATTTTTATATATGTTAAAGAAGAACATTTTCTGGAAGGCTTACACTTTTGTGAAAATCATAAACTTTTTTTTAAACGCTGTTGGGGAAAGTGTTAAATTAAAGGGTAATTAACAAGTTCTAGCCTATTGGCTGAAAAACAGACACGTACGTAGAATTCTTGTTTACCAGTTGGTTGAGGTAATGATGAATCAAATACTGCTTAGTTTCAGCCACGTGTCCACAATTTCTTCCAGCACTGAGAATTTATGCATCAGTGATTCATTGTTCTGCTCATGGAATTATGGGAAATGCCTCCAAACATAACTAAATAATACCATATAATCTGTCTGTTGATACATGCCATTTTATTGTAACCTCTTTTTGTGGGTTCCTGTGTTCAGAGCTGTGAGTATTTGCTGTCATTGATGTCCTCCATAGGTGATGAGTGTTGGAGCTGTGTCGCTTCCTGAAGACCAGCTGGGGTCTGTGGTTTGTGTTAGTGTGTCTGTGTTCCCATTAATAACGCTCACACACTCTGGTACTTTAAAGCCTGCCATGTGTTGTGCGAAGAATTTACAGGGGTCACAACCTTACTTCAAAGCTTTCTTAAATCCATTTTAACAGTCCAAAGACTCATTCTGAACCTAATGCTTGCAATAGGCCCACAAATGCCACACTGTAAAAAACGATATTATATTAAAATGTATTTTTATGTTACTTTAACTTCACAAATTAAGAGAAAACAATTTTAAATTGTTTAACAGTTATGTCAACTCGTCGGAGCCCAAGGTGTAGTGGACAGTGCTCGGACATGTGGTGCAAACGCACTTCCGGTGACCCGAGTTCGAATCCCGGCTCGAGGTCCTTTGCCGATCCCATACCTCTCTCCAGCTTGTACTTTCCTGTCGCCTTTCAATACTGTCTGTCAATAAAGGCAAAATGGCCCAAAAATATAACTTACAAGTTAAAACTTTAGAAAAGTAGGTTGAATTGACTTGCATAATACTTTGTTTAAACTTCATGCATCAATGTCATAGATTGATGTTTAGCAACTTTTAACACTCACTGTAAAAAGTGAAAAGTTGTATTAACTTACATTACTTCAATTGGTAAAATTTTTTTCCAACTTAATTTTTTTGAGTGTTACCAATTGAAGTAATTTAAGTTGCTCCAAATTTTCACATTTACAGTGCTGCTAGTTTAACAGTTGACAGACATCTGGGTCTCGTGAACCGACTTCTGGATCATGGGGTGATTCAAGTCGATTCCCTCAGATACACACTGCTGACTCTGACATCTGACCCCAAGATCAAAGATTATAAGGTCAGCCAGCAGGAAGCACAATCCACACAGTTGTTGTTCATTTGAAAACTGCGTGAAGCTAGCATCTTGGGAAAAATGGATCATCTGGGAATATAGGCGTATCTGGATATGACGGACATCTGTGCATATACTTTGTTGTAACCGTGGGATTGCCTCATTGGTTTGTTAAGAGGTCAGATGTTGTTCTGCCATCCACGGGTGTTAGTCTGCATCACTGAGTAAATACACTGGTATTTCTAAATCAAGTTACAACACCCATTTTGTTGATCTAAACCCATATGACTTGCTTCTGTGGAACAGACGTGATAAAGGTTATGCTGGTCTTTTTCTGTGCTTTTACTATGAATGGGGACAGAAGTCATTTCTTTGAAAAACCTTACAATTTAGGAGCTGTTTATCAAGTTGGCATCATTTGCATTTGGATCTCTTGGAGAGAAATGCTCCACTGCTTATCTCAGGAAGATTTTAGATTTCTGTGGGTCTTAAAAAATGTCATCTTTGGATGGAGATGCATGGTCGGTTCTGGATTGCGATGCTTTTTTCTGACCTAGGATCAGTTAATGATTTGATGGGCTATTCATTACATAATCTCAAATGTCATTAAATGCAGTGAATCATTTTATTTGATTAACTGCGTTTGGGAGTGTGTTTGTTGTGACATTGCTGAAGTTTGGTGTGGTTCTAATCTTAGGGGATGTCTTACACAACATGCCACGAGGGAGATGAGGAATCATTACATCCTGCACATTTCCTGTTCACATTACTGTCCTCCTACACACATGCACAGCTACAGCGAGCTCGGATTAAATGTTTTTTCCACGCATAGCTTTGATTTGTTATCAGAATGTAAATGACATGTCAAACTGAGTTTTATTATAACTGCTTATTTTCTTTTTTCAGCTAAATTTGTTTGAATTATTTTTGGTTTTGCTTCTAGAGTTTGGTTAAATACCTATCTGTACTGTAAGTATTCAACTTTGACATGTCCTACTACTCATTTTGTGCTGAGTTGGACATAGTTGATACTTGAAAAGTGTGCTGTTACTTTTTTAAGAAATGAAGACTGAAATGGTTTTTCCATCCCTTGGTTGAGTCAGAAATTGTTATACCCAAGGTCCACTTTGTATATTTTTAGCAGCATCTATTGGTAAGATTGTGAATTGCAACCAATAACGCAGTCTACAAATCACCCTTCCCTTTTGAAACGCATAAAGAAGCTACGATAGCCGCCACAGGACAAACACGTCATCGTCTAAGGCTACGTTTACACAGAAACGATCTGAAGAGAAAACGCAAAAAAGTGTTGTTGCATTATCACTTTTTATTCTGCATTTATATGAGCGTTTTGGGGGGAAATTTGTGGGCATATGGTGACGCAAAAGTGTGTGATATTCGATGTAGTATGCACATCGAATTTGTTGTTATTTTCCTGTGATGTAAACGTGTACGACTTTTGCGTTTTTACCCTTTAGACGGGAACGCAACGGTAGAGTGTTTTTAAGATTTCCACTCTTGAGGGTGGTTTCACTTTTTTGTGTTTTTAAGCCCCAAAAACACCATTCCATGTAAACGGAAGGCACATCTGATAAAATATTTTTACGTTTTCACCCTCGATCGTTCTTGTGGAAACGGGGCCTAAGACAACGTAGTTTGTTCGCTTGGGTCTACTGTGGAAACATGGTGCGCGAAATGGCGGCTTTTATGTAAGGAGACCCATGGTTTCTGTAGATAAAAACTACTATACTTGTTTATAAGGTAATGATAAGGTAATAAAACAATACAGTTCGTTTTGTTAAGGTCTTTATACACCACTGATAATATAGTTATGTATAATAGCGCATTGCTGTCAAGAGATCCTTCTAAAAATTACACAATGCACCTTTAACCTAGAAAATTTACATATTTGTCCCAACCATAGATTGACACAACCCAGCCTGGGTTTATATTTAATCCAAAAGTTGGCTTTGTTACTTTGCGGCCCAACCATTTTTGAAAGTGACCCAGTGATTTATAGAGTATACAATGTCAAAATAATCACTGACTGAAACAAACCTAGGAACCGGATTATCAGATTTGGGCCAGGAAGCAACCATCCTTGGCAACACCTTAAGCCCGATTTATAGTCGTGCGTAACCTCTATGCTGTAGCTATGCCATAGGTTATCCGTAGCCTGTGCGTAGCTCTGTATAGCCTGACGTGCACCTCACAAAATTTTTTACAGCGTGTCAGTTCTATGCGGACCGCAAACGCTGTGATTGGTCCACCAGAACCTCTCCCGTCAGGTAAAAATCTGCTTCATAGGTATTTTCGTTTGCGACGGTGAGAACAAAGATGAGCCAAGTTTGAGGAGTGATTTACCTCAAACTGCAACAAAAGTCGCTGTTTTTACTTCAATCATTGCTGGTCTTCTCAACTCAACTTTCTTCTTTGTTTGTGGGTTAACTTGCAAAGCTCTTCTTTGACGGTCGTGCTGCTACTCTGGTTACAGGCGTGGATACTGCCTGCCAGCGGTAGGCGCGTGTGTTTGCACGTCGACGCGGACGGCGACGCAAAAGTATAAATGAGAACCAACGCGGAACCTATGCAGTCGCGGCTACGCCGTAGGACCTACGCACAACTGTAACGAGCCCTTTAGCAACCACCTTAAGCAACCTTTGAAACTTTTTAGCAACACATTACTAACTATTACCAACACAAGACACATTATTCAATCCATAGCAACAACCTTGCAACCACCCCAGCATTGTGGCAGCGTATTTGCAAGCTGCCACTGACATGGTCTTCAGAAAATGTAAGTAAATTTTTTATACAGGTTAATAAAACAATGAAGTCATGTTGGTAGCCCCCAGCAATTATTTCTGACGTATCTTCCCTAAGAGCACCATGAATCATCCATGATGTTGATGAATGAACTCGCTCCAGCATGTTTGAGACGTTATGACAACATAATTATATTGATAGAGATCTAATGTTTCAGACAGTGCCAACACAGTCAGCAAAATCGACCGAACGAAGACATGGCGAGAGCGTCGCGGTGCCATTAAACGTGTCGCTGTTTCTAATAATATAAACACTGCTGGCTCCACTGCGTAGGAGACAACAGGACTGACTGCTTTACTTCATCACGGAGAAGTGCTTGCTGTGTTTGGAATGTGCAAGGCAGTGATGTGAAACAGATGGTTGCTCTGCATGCTTGACGCTGCACGTGGCCGCCGTGACTCCAGACTGGAGCTGTATAAACTGGAGAAAGTGTCAGGCAAGCAATCCGCTCCAGGAACTGTTAGACTCGACTACCGTGGCATGACTTCCCCGCACGTGCAAGGTTCCGATCACAGACCTTTCACTGTGTACGGTCACCCTCTCCTCCACACCCCTGCCGGTACGGTCTGTGTCAGCGGGGATCTTTCCGAGCACAGCGTCTATAACATGCGAAGGGCGGCCCACGCCCCGGGCCTGCCAGTCACGGGCCCAAATCACAGGGCTCCTAACCGCATGAAGCTAATTGTAGCACAGCGCTCTGCAACTCTCCTCTTTAATTCTCTTCCTGGTTTCGGTCACTCTCTCTCTCTCTTAAACATAAGCAATTGCTGATATGGCTGAAAGGTCTGAGATTTCAGGAATCTGATTCCTGGAATGATACTATGAGGTTGTACTATGTTGAAAGTACAAATAAATATTCAGCATCATCAGCATCTGATGGCATCTCTGTACCATGGTACTGCTACAGCACTTGGTGGTTACCAAGTACTTGTACTGTAGTTTTGTCATTCTTTAGCTATGCCACTGTGTGTAGGAGATTTATGGTGGTCTCTGGTCTTGCTGTTATGTCTAATAGCTTTGCCAGCTGTTCTGAACAATCAAAACTCTGAAACATCTGGCTTGCACTTCATCATCCTGATGCTCAGTTTATTTTCTACTTCCTGTAGCGCACAACGTCATGATTTTTGGGGGGAGCATGGACTGATTAAATCTATACTTTTGCTTTGGATCTTAATGTTTGAGATGGTGACTGACCCAATGTACTGCCCTGCATATTGTACATGACCATGACATGCTGTTTTCAATAGAACTGGTTTGGAAAGAGTTTCATCATGGGACCCAACTGTAAATAATAAATTTCGTTCCCCTATATGGATGATCTTCACGGTAGGGATTTCTGTGGCCTGGTACAGCCTGTCCACGAGGTTTTATACCAGTGAAAAGACATTTTCAGACCAAAGTACCTTTTTTTTCTAAGCTGATTATTTTAATTCTGTTCTGCATGGTGTTGTTGTACTGCGGCTAATTGCGTTATAACGTTCTTAAAGTTTCTCCCTGCGTCCTAATTCGCATATTGTCAATTTAAAATAGCATTCAAACTTTGTGTTACAAAATATGTTGTTGTATGTTTAAAGTATTTGGATTACAAAATACAGGTCAATAGCTGATATTACCCAAAACTCAGTTAAGTGAAATTAATCTTTTACATTTACGCATTTGTCAGACACTGACTTTTATCCAAAGCGATTTTCAGTAAATTACAAGATATGCATTTGATCAGTTAGCATTTTCCCTGGGTTTGAACCCATGACCTTTTTTGCTGCTAACGCAATGCTTTACCACTGAGATGAAGAAACACTGAATTAAAAAATTAAATAAAGGTATAGCGAAAGATTTTCCTGAATTTTTAAAAAGAACCGCCCCTCCACTTAAAAAAAAGATGTTTACAGTGTCTGCGCGGTTCGTGACTTCTGCCAGGGCTAGCATCGCTAATCATAGCTTACATCAACTTTTACTAGCAGTGATTTTAAATGGATTTCTCCAAATAGCATGCCAAACTTTACCTGTCGAGTAGAAACTTCGCGTAGGAAGCCCAACCTGTGCTTTTAGCGCACGCCAGCGTGTAAAAATCTCCCAAAAACACTCTGGTCTTGCTTCTTTCTTTAGAGGCCTTTCTCTTCTTGTCATACAATTCGTAAACAGTTTGTCTCTTGCGACCCTTAGACATTTTGGAAAAACACAATGAGAATGCGAGCTTCAATGAATGGCTGAAACCGTAGCCCACCACACATATACACCTGAAAGTGAGCATGGGCAGAAAGTGAACCTAAGGACGAGCTCGTACGACGGCCTTAGGTAAACATATCACCAGAATAATTGACAACTGGGATGACCAATAGTTTTAATGATTCACCTGGAAAAAGAAAATCTTTCGCTATACATTTAAACAAGAGTTGCTTGACCTAAATTATTTCATTAAAATATACAGAATAAAAAAAGTTGGGAAATCTGAATTACTAGTGCATTATACTTATTCTTGCGCACTAAATTGTTTATATTCATTTTAAATATACTAATATATAATTGCATATCTAAAAGTGTATGTAAGGAATTTGTGATTCCTGATTTGCTCTAAATCCGCTTTAGTTCCTTAGTGGCTGCACACAGCTGTCCACTTTGGCTTCATGCTAACCATTATGAAACCTCATAAGACTTTGAACTCTGGAGCAGGGGTAGCATGTATTTTTTCTCAGAGCTTGTAGCAGTGTATTCTGGGATGTTGAATGTGAAATACCAATGTGATGCTTGGCATTAGAAGCCTTTGATTTATGCATAAACAAGGTATTTTAGGAGGAGGAGGCATAAAATGCTTTGAAATAACTTTAATGTTAGGGGTGTGTGTCTGATATAGTTAAAAAATAAAATCTTTGGATTTGGGGTTTCTGGAGGGTACAAAAAACATTAGACCTTGGAGACTGCTAATTGGCTGTGTGTGTTTTTGATGAGCTTAATAAAACCATTTACAACGGCAGATAATCATTTCCAGACCATTTGATAGATATATTGATGATAATATGCTATGTCCACATCTGTATAACACGCACATACACACTCCATCTGTCCCATTCAGTGTTTTCAATTCCACAGTACTGTCTCTTTGTTGCCTCATAAATTATTCATGCTTTAAAAGATGATTTCAATAAACATTTGGCTTGTCATATTACTTAAACTCTTCATAATTTAACCGGGTGTGGGTTAATAACAAAACAAGCTGTTAAAAACGTCATTTTGAAAAGTCTTCGAAAAAAATGCAATGCATATTTTTGCATTATGAACAATGTTTTTTTAGTTTTGTTTATTGAACATTTCAGTATATTCTAATGATTTTTCACAATAGTTAAGTTTTAATGTGCTCCCCGTGTCATGCTGATTGTTTGTTTATTTGATATATTGGCATTTAAAATGATAATCCTGAAAATAGTTAGTGCAAACAACTTTCTTTAGTTACTTTCTAAACATAAACAAACTAACATTTGAGAACTATTATTTTTAAGAACAATAATAAAGTATAATAACAATTATAGACAACCATAGCTTGCATTTATTAAAACTAAAATTATTAGCTAAATTATTAGCCTATTAAAATTATTAAGCTTAATGTTTTATCTTAGGGGCATTTATAGCAGTTGCACTATTTGACTTTCTGGTTTAACTACCTGAACTCTACAAAGTTATTTTTAAAGTAAATACAGCTCCTGTACTAATATTCATGTCATATCATTGACCTGGGTGACAACATAGGGTGTGATGAATATTATCAGGGTCTGTGTGTGTGTTCTACATGGCCACCAGAGGGCAGTGTGTGATTTATATTTTGGGGCTTGTGTTTATTAGTGAAATCTGTGGCGGCTAAGTAATGCATGTGCTGTCAGGCCAAAATAAAGTGTGATGAGTTTTATGTGTTTTAAATTCATGTGTGTGTCAGGTGCTTTTATGTTCTCTGATTATTGAAAAACATATTAAAGTATCTCGTATCATACAGCCTGTAAACACTACAAACCACAAACACCCTAGCAACCGCGTAGCATCCACAAATGTTATGATGGTAATCAAGCTTCACTCTCATTTTTACAAAATGTAAACATTTTAAATTTGCCATGATGTTTGAGCGGTTCTGCTCTCTGTGGATGTGTTACAGATGGAGCAGTTTTCAGATGATGAACTGGATCATGCTGCAGAGGAGGACAGCGATAAAGAAGACCAGGACCTGGATAAAATGTTTGGAGCATGGCTCGGGGAGCTGGACAAACTAACAAAGGTAAGATGGAGAGATAATCTCATGATATAATTAATTATCCTGTAACGTTGTTGTGAGGTCCTAACCCATGAAGAAGTGGATAGTGGGGAGCTTCTCCTTAACACACAGCCACAAATTGTGCTATTGCTATTAAAAAGTACAAAAATGAGATAAAGGAGCTGACAGTCGTTGACTCAAAGCCATAAAATTCCTATATTTATTGGGGTCTTTAGGCACTTTGGGAAATTAAGCAGCAAATGACCCATGTGACCAAACTTGCTTTTGTGTTGTCATAACTCATTAAAATGCATTATACTATTTAAATGTCTTTTTGTAGATTTTTAGGTTTTACAACATGAATAAGATCAGTAAGAGTTCGTTTCTTGAACTGAATCTCACTTGGTCAGAAATTAAAATATTTTTTTCCCCTGGGCTTGTCACAATGCAAAATGGGATTGCTGCCACCTTGATGAATGCGTGCATCTTAAAATGCTCTCTCGAACATTCTTTACATTATAAGTCTAAAGAGCATGTGATGTTTTAAAATGCTGCCTACATACATAGTCAGCTTACTAGGTTTTTGAAACTGAGCCATAGAGTCTGCAGGAAGTGCAAGGTATATTTATACTGAATGACATTAGTAAGAGTAATCCGTATTTTTAATTAAATGCAAAATGTCATTGGTAGTTCTTAAACGTGACACTTTGGCTTTCTTATCTTTAGAGTCTGGATGACGGGAGACCAGAGAAGGTGCAGAAGGCCCCACTCAGACAAGAGTCAAACATGGCCAACATGGCCTACCGCTTCTCAGTTTATAACATAAATGGTGAGGTCACAGTATACACACCACATTCCATTGAATTCTGTTATTATTCAAATGTAATTGTGACATCATGAGCCAGACATGCATTCGGAAACAATTATGACTTATGAGATAATGCATTTCAAAACCTCATGAGCCCACAGACTCTTGAGACCACTGAAAGCTTCACAGCCTTCTGCAGAATCATAACGCCCATTAGTCAGAATATTTTATCCCCCCCTTTAAATCACTGTAGAAATAAAAATTTCTTGATGGCGGCTATACATTATGATGTCATCATAAGTCATAAACTTCATATAGGGTCTACCAAAGACATGACTCATAGAAGGAAACATATATTTTGAAATATTTTTGCCCTCACTGGGGGATAAACATGAAAATAATCCTGACAACTGGGACCTCATGAGGGGGCTATACATAAAAAAATTGACATTGGGGGTGCTTGGTTGAGGTTTTTAACATTAAGGGGGGACTATACATGATTTAATATTGTTGGAAGTTCGAAAGAGACTTTCAAAATACTCAAAGAAATAAATCATTAAAATAAACAAATCATGACCTCTTGAGTATACAATTCTTTTTTATTTTTCTCTTTTTGGCATATTTAAATAAAACCCAGATTCCCTAAAATGCTGTGGTTTGCATTATTTGTCAATTTATTTTGTACAATAAATACCTTAAAAGCTTATTCTAACCTGAGGGGGCTTTCAAAGAAAATATTGTGCAAACCCCCCACTAACGTAAACCCCTGTTGCACATTAAAGGGACACTCCACTTTTTTGAAAATATGCTTATTTTTTCAGCTCCCATAGAGTTGAATATTTGAGTTTTATCGTTTTGGAATCCATTCAGATGATCTCCGGGTCTGGCGCTAGCACTTTTAGCATAGCTTAGCATAATCCATTGAATCTGATTAGACCATTAGCATTGCGCTAAAAAATAACCAAAGAGTTTCGACATTTTTCCTATTTAAAACTTGACTCTTATGTAGTTACATGCTTATGTACTAATCAGATTCAATGGATTATGCTAAAAATCAAATGTTTAACTGTAGGGAAGCTGGAAAATGAGCATATTTTCCAAAAAAGTGGAATGTCCCTTCAATGGTTAGCCCATAATAAATATTTAGCATGAACAAATAGCGTGATTGTTTATGGTGTGTGTAACATTTGTGTTGTCTTGCAGAGGCTCTGAACCAGGGTGACTCTGTAGATCTGGACGCTCTGATGGCAGACCTCTGCTCCATCGAGCAGGAGCTCAGCACCATCGGTAAGCCCGGTGGCTCCACCCGCCACGCCCTGTCAGGAGACAGCAAAGTCCGTCAGAAACCTCCGGCCGGGCGCAGTCACAGCACCAAGCACACGGGCAGCGGTGGCAGCGGGGGGGCGAGCAGCAGCGGCGGGAGCACCAGCAGCAGCACCCGCGCATCACCCGCATCTACGGTCAGAGTGGGCAGCACCAGCAGCAGACCACCACTGGCGTCTAACTTCTCCCTGGATGACATCACAGCCCAGCTGGAGAAAGCCTCCCAAAGCATGGACGAAGCAGCCAGACAGAGCACCACGTCTTTAGCCTCTACGTCCTCCGCTCCGTACTCTTCCTCCACCGTAAAGCGGCCGACCTCCCACCATCATCGCAGGACGGGGTCGGTGGGTACGGTCACTGAACACGAGGTGCGGTCCTTTGTCCATTCTTCTCGCTCTAGCATTAACTCCGCCTCTGCGTCCAGCATGGACTCGCTGGACATCGACAAACCCAAGTCTGATCAGGACGGGGTACGAGATGGGCAGGACCAGCCAAGTTCAGAGGTACACAATACTGCTTTATAGTAGATCGTGCGGATTTCACTTCATGATTTCTTCCAGTGTCCCTGTAGGTACCTAAACACATCAGCTTTAAAGCAATCACGCTGCCATCTAGTGAACACAGAGCCTCTCTGTACACCTCTGTAGTGACTATTCAACTGCTTCTGCTGTTATCTTTTCCCTCAAATTCACATTTATTTTGTTTAGTATCACATTTTTTTTTTAAAGCTTTGGAGTGTGTTTAAAGTTAGGTAAATGGGATTGTAGACCTAAGCAGGTGCTGTGTCAGCAGTAATTGACATAACACAGAGACACAGGATTGTGGCTCTCTTCCAAACCCTGGTGAGCTGCATTGCTTTCTAAACTTGATGATAAACATAAAAATACGTAGCGCACACACATATTGGGTAACAACATGAGAGTCAGTAAATGATGATAGAATTTTTTTTTTTGGGTGAACTATCCCTTTTAATTCAGACTCGGGTCAGAGCAATAATAGCTTGCCATTGTGTATGGCATGCCACAGTGTTTCTTTTTATTAGAATGAGTATATATCCACAAAAACACACATAAATGACTTTTGCACCTCTATTTAAAGCTGTCTAAAATTGCAGTCAGTAGTTTTATGCTTTCGTTTAACTGCAGTTGAGAAAGCCGACTGATGGAGAGGGATTTCACTAATCTGTCCGTCTGTCCTAAAGACCTAGTGACAAACATGATTGACCTACATGGTACAAGCTTCTTTCCAGTTATTTAGTTGTTCCTGTTCAAGCCCATGACACACAAAAGATGGTCATTACTGATCTTCACTGAAGGTTACACTGGTAATGACTTGGTGAACACACAGGTGGTGTTTCACCCAATAAAATTTTTGCTGCAATTACTAGACACACCCAAACCCACCCTCAAAGACGTCAACCAATCCAAGCAAGCTTAAAGGTGCAGTGTGTAAATTTTAGTGGCATCTAGTGGTAAGGTTGTAAATTGCAACCAACGGCTCAGTCCACGGCTCACCACTCGCTTTTGAAACGCACAGCTTCTGTAGCTGCCACAGGACAACATGGTTAACAAAGTTTGTCTGTAAAGGGCTACTGTAGAAACGTGGCGGCACAAAATGGCGACTTGCATGTAAGGGGACCCTCGGTGTATATAGATAAAATTTTTCATACTAAGGTAATAAAAACAATACAGTTCATTATATAGGGTCTTTATACACCACAGATAATATATTTGTATATTACATTGCATTTCTCTCAAGATATCCTTTTAAAAGTTACACACTGCACCTTTAAAGACGTAGTTTTAGTGGGTAGATGGTGTTCTCTGATTGGCTTAAAAGAGGGCAGGCCTCTCCATCAACTCTTCATTCTCAGAACGCTTTTTCAGTGGTACGTGTAAAGCTAGGTACACATCAAACCGACAGTCACCTATCAGACAGGTTTTGAGCAATGTCAGACTTAGTTTTTCGGATTGTTCTTTTTTTTGGCCGATTCAGCATGATGAATCACTGGTGGTGCTCGTCTGGGAGTTGGATCATTCTAATTGGCTCTGATTATTTAGCTTGGCCAACCAATGCACGAGAAGAAAAACGGAACGGAAGTGAGCGCTCATCTCGTTTTATTCAATCTCTTATTCCTATACATGAATATTTAAAAAGATATAACTCATAAGATATTACAGATATATGTGACCCTATACTTTTTTAATTATTATTATTATTATTATTATTATTGAGATGTATCATCATCTGAAAAAAAAGCTTTCAATTGATGTGTGGTTTGTTACGATAGGATAATATTTGGCCGAGATACAACTATTTGAAAAATCTGAGTGTGCAAAAAATATACATATTGATAGAAAAGTCCTTGAAAGTTGTTCAAATTGAAATCCTTAGCAAATGCACCCACTCACAAAAGTAAAGTTTTTATTAGGGCCGGGACTTTAACGCGTTAATTAAGATTAATTAATTACACAAAAAATAACGCGTTAAACATTTTTAACGCATTTTAATCGCACTTATTTTTGCACCGTGGAACATTTCTCATTGGATGATTTTCGGCGGACCGATTATACTGGAGCACCAACTAGCGTTCATGACTTCAGACAACAACAAACCACAGTAAACATGAACGAAGAAGCTGATGAGATTGCTTTGGTTGGTCCCGTGGATGGGAATTTTTTTTATAAAAGACGAACGGATGTAAGTGTCGATAAGAGCATGGTTGTGTGTAAGCTATGCAACAAGGAATTCACATATAACCGCAGCACATCGAACCTCAAGTATCATCTCAATGCAAAACATATAGCAGCTACCGTGGACATTAGCCCAACTCTGAGTACAATGACTTGGTTGAACAAAAATAAACAATATTTTGTTGCTTAAGCTTATGTTTTCAGTCATTATTCATGGTATACTAAAACTCCATGTGAAAAAATAACTTCTCAATGTTCTCAGGTCAAATATTTATATGTGATTAAAATGTGATTAATTTCGATTAATTAATTACAAAGCCTCTAATTAATTAGATTAATTTTTTTAATCGAGTCCCGGCCCTAGTTTTTTTATATTTATGGTAGTAATATAAGAATGCAAAGTTATATTATCTGCATTCTTATATTATTACGTTCTTTTTTACTAGCACCCTACTTAGATTGATGTGCGTGCTTTTTTATATATTTATGGTAGGAAATTTACAAAATATCTTCATGGAACATGATTTTTACATAATATAATTATATAGTTTTGACCCATGCAATGTATTAAATATACCTGTGCGACTTGAGACTAGTTTTGTACTCCAGGGTCACATCACAAATCTTTTTGCTTATGCTTTGTATAACAGCATTCACTAGCTCTTCCGGTTTCCCATTTTGATTAATAAATGGCACATGCATTGCTGGTACAGAAAGTTGTCTCACGCAGGCGCATACCGAACGTTTGGTGTGTCGGGGCAACTTTGCACGCTTGCAATGTGAGCCGACCTCACAGTCTGCGCTACATTGTTTGCGTCGGTTTGGTGTGTCCCTACCCTAAAGCAATCAACACAATGAATCTAGGAAAAACAACAAATGCTTACGGCACTTTTGTGCTTAAACCCCAATGCTTCCCATGATAGTCTTTAGCAGGATGTTTTCTGTTTAGTTTCACTGATTATTGCACACATTTTCCCTTGTGCTTTCACACTATGAATCATTCATGTTCATTAATCTTAGCACTAATGACTCTTATCTCTCCTCTCTCTCTCTCTCTGCACAAAGCACTCGTATCTGGACAGGGAGACCTCTCTCATTCTGAAAAGCATTGCAGGAAAGCCCTCTCACTTGCTGACCAAGGTGAAGCACTCTTGCCCTCTCTGGATGAGATGAATTTCTCTTGGTTGCTTTCTAACACTTCTGTGCACGCCAGCATGATTCATTTCTTCATTTATTTTCTATTTTCTTTCATTATGATCTTTGATGTGGAGTATAGGTAAGGTAGCACTTACTGTACAGTGAAATAACACTGTAGATATTTTTGGCTTTGTTTAATTGTTGTAACTAATATCTAAGTATTTTTCTTTTATACTGACCTTTTAAGCTTCGCTGGCTTGACCCCGGCATCATGCTGGTCCTTGGCTTGTATCTTGTCAATTCAGAAAATCGAAAAACGTCACCCATATGTTAAACCAATTCGGCAACGTTGTCGTGCGTGCATGGTTACTATAATTCATATATTGTGTTTGTGATGTTTCATAACACAACAGGAATGCCCAGCGCTGTTTTAACTTGAGCTCTTCATTTTTGTATTGTTGATAGTCACAGTGCTCTACAGTTTTTAAGTTCATCAATGTAAAATGATAAATGTTATGGTTAGCAAATTATAATTTTTTACCTCGCAGATTAATTTGAAGTTAAATAAGTTCAAGATGTTCATAAAGAGACAATGTTTTAATGTTTTTTTCTGGCCTGGTTTTAAACTCTATGTGTGTTGACTTGTTTATGGGTGATTCTCATGAAAACTTGGTTTTAAAAATGTCAAGCATGAAAATGTAAAAATTGCTTAAATTTACTTTTTTTCCCACCAGACATTGAAAAACAAAGTCTGGAGTAAATGGGAACATTAATTTAAAAACTTTTACTTATCATTTAACACTTTTTGTAACACAATTTAAAAAATTTGTCCTAAAAAATCTCATTACCGCAACAGTCAGAAAACATCAACACTGACATATTTACAAAATGACATGACAAACCTGAAAGAACATAATTTGGAGATTCTGCACATGCATTTAAAATCAAAGTATTATGCTTCTATTAATTAAATTAACATTTAATAAGCATCTGTTGCGGTAATGATAATCAAAATGTCGTGTAAGCATTCTGACAAGACAATATTTCAAATTAACTGTAAAAAATTATCTTACCTGGTAGCCATCTTGAAGTAACTGGTCCATGTGCTTGGTCACTCAAAATAAAACTTTATTAAATTCTGTATGTGTGCTTAAACTGTTCTCAAAAAGTGTTGCGGAGGATGAGAACATCAGGCATGGACACATAATTTTCCTAATTTTCTTCATTATTATTATACATGAATATTCAGTAAATATTTTTTCTGTCATCTAAAGTAGTCTAGCAAAACATCCATTTATTTTTTTTCTTAATATTTTTGTGTTAATTTGATTAAATTACAACATAACGCATGTTCAAACACAGCCGGACACATTGCGGTAATGAGAATTTCAGCAGAAAATGAGATAAAATTTACAATTATAAATTCTTATGTTGAAATCACACATTGTGCAAGGTAGAACACAGTATTGTGTTAATTCTGATGCTTTTTAATGTTACTATATTACACATTTTAAAGCTAAAATCATTAGTGCCGTGGTGTTTCAATGGTTTCGTGAGAATCACCCTTATATATTTATATTGAAATAATATTTAATTCACTTTAAAGTTTATAAACTACAAAGCTATTGTAATTGTAATAATAAACTGTTGGCACTATGACTGTCAGCTTGCAACAGTATACAGTATGTACAGCATGTACTGTACACGCATGCTTGAAAAAAGTTTGTTCATCGCTGGCTGTATGGTATCGGCAGCTCGTCATTGAATTTAAATGAAGATATGCCTCTGTGTTTTGCCATGCACCATGTGGGTAAGTGGTTTTGCATAAAGACAGTTAAACATTTGGACATTTGAGTTCAACAGAGTAAAAAACTGCTGTTGATATTTTGGTAGAAAGAAAAACTGGGTCACCACAGCATCTGTGCTTATGAATACAAGTAATGTGTGACCGTGCAGTTGCTCTAGGTTTGTGTGTACCTGTTCATTGGAGAGGTACATCCTCAGATCTGTTGTCTGCGGACAGGTGGCAGACAGACTCGCGAGGTAGAGAGTGACATCACAACAAATGGATTCCTTGAGGCGATCGAGTTTCATCAGAAACAACAAGCTGCGTATTCCTCGAATAAAAGAATCGAGCGATTATAGCTGAT
The DNA here is from genome assembly GCF_027580225.2 of Misgurnus anguillicaudatus. NCBI lineage: Eukaryota > Metazoa > Chordata > Actinopteri > Cypriniformes > Cobitidae > Misgurnus > Misgurnus anguillicaudatus. The sequence goes on from NC_073353.2 coordinate 15,277,899, forward strand.
GTGTCCTGATCGGGGTCCATGGCTGCTGTTGATATTTTGACTTCTAAGTGGCCAATCACACCAAACACGCTTTAAACGCTTGGAAACGCATGGCGGGCAGTGTGGCGCAGCTTTTTATATTACTAGGCAGCCACAGACCCAGCTGTCCTGATAGTCAAATATTGAAGCGTGAGCGCTCTTTTGCTGTTAACTATCATATTAGCAATAACTTTAAAAAGAGGACGATTGATCTGACCTTAATCGAGGGTGAGAGGTGCACAAACAGACAGGAGACAGTGAGTGACTGCAGTCCGGTTGTTCCAAGCAACTGTAAACTTCTGTCACCACAATGAAAGATCCGCCTCTCCACTCATTCGATTGGACAGTGGAAAAACACGAATGATGTTGGGTGCTTCTGAGAGCTCCTTCAAAAGCGTGTGTGATAAGCCTCTTAAAAGGCAAAATGATCAGTCTGTGGAAGAAACGGAATATTATTATGAATAATATCTGTAAAATGACGTTATTATGTACACGATATCTTTAAAGTGACATCTTAAAGGGACACGCCACTTTTTTTTTAAATATTCTCATTTTCCAGCTCCCCTAGAGTTAAATATTAGATTTTTACCGTTTTGGAATACATTCAGCTGATCTCCGGGTCTGGCAGTACCACTTTTAGCATAGTTTAGCATAATTCATTAAATCTGATTAGCCTATTAGCATCGTGCTCAAAAATAACCAAAGAGTATTGATATTTTTCCTATTCAAAACTTGAAAACTAAAAGTTGCGATTTTCTAGGCAGATATGGCTAGGAACTATACTCTCATTCTATACACAGTGCCCCGAAAATAGTCCCCTGCCATTGAAAGTTACTAAGGGGACTATTTGCGGCTGCTCATTTCATTGCATCTGCTGCAGTCATGGTACGACAGAAAAGTCCTTGATTATTACACCAGAATAAGAGTATAGTTTCTAGCCATATCGGCCTAGAAAATCAAAACTTTTACATTTCTGTCGGTCTTAGTACACAATGTAACTACAGAAGAGTCAAGTTGGTCGAGCCTGTCATGTGATTGGTCGAGCCTGGTCAAGTTCGAAAATAATAAAATGGCAGCCAAGAAATCGTCTGGATTACAAATTTAGTGTAAATAAAGTAATATTTTTATTTTTTACACTATTTGGCTGCATTTCTAGCAATATTGCTCTCTGCAATATATTTCAAACAGAATTCCATTACGCTGTCTATGAAGGCTGTCCGAATTCGTTTCCCGGAGCTGCCTTCATGCCTCCGAAGTTGTTGACTGACACCCCATTCAGACAGCCAACGACAAGCAGTAGCAGAGCGACGCGATCTCATTCATTTAAATGGAAACCTAGCGACTTCCGGTGACACGAGCAAAAGTGACCATTGCCGACCGCATGGGCGTGTCCAGCGACGCGAGAAAGTTAAGAAAAGTTTAACTTTATGCTAATGTCGAGCGACTTTCGGGAGCGACTACCAATGAGAACAAAGCAGTGGAGTTCACGTCATCCTTCTCTCGTCAGTTACTGGCGTGGATGGTACTCATTTGTTTATGACAAGCAGATTTAGAAACGCCTCATTGAAAGAGACAAGCGACACACAGCGATAACGTCGCTGGCTATCTGAATGAGGGGTAAGGCAGCGCGGCAACAAGTCAGCTGCCTCAGCTTTCAGACATAGCCTTTGTTATTGTTAATTTAATCTGTTGACAGGTGATTTGTGATGTAGAATTATAGGTCAGGAGAACAGCTGCTGGTCTGTACTTGGTTCATTTTAATTTGATCCATTGGTGAACTTGAATGTTGTGCTTTTTTACGTGAATGCACTGAATTTCAATAGTTGCAGTAACAGTAACAAATTAGTATTATACAAGAAATTGCAATTTAAAAAAAAACTCAGTTATTAGTTAAAAATACTGGTTGTGCCTCCAATCAACCCTCTGTCACTTGGTAAGCACTAGCCAAACAGGACAAATGCCAACATGGGCAGATTGCTTGCCTCTAACATGATGAACCAAACTACACAGGGTTAAAGTAAACAAAACAGTATATTAAATACAGCTCGCCACTTAATTGCCTGTGCTCTGAAGCAGGACGGGTTGAAAACTGCTGTGTCATGTTTTCATGTTACACTATTAAGTTTGGGGAGGATGTGCTAATATGAGCTTGGACTATATCTTGCATTCATTGTTGGGTAAACAAGAGGAATCTTGTGTTTTTGTACCTTAACAGCAGCGTGGAGAGGATAATACACACCTCGACACAAGCCCAACCCTACACCAAAGCTGCTACACACAAAAACACACAGAAACAAAGATGCATGACTGAAATGCATCTGACAGGAAAGGAGGAGGGGCATTGCTTTATCCTAGACAGAGAGAGAGAGAGAGAGACTGAGAGAGATTAGCTAGTAGACTATAGCTAGTAGAGCGTTGCTTGTTGTGCCCATCCTCCACCTATCATCTGGTTGCGGTAGATTTGGTTTACTGTATGCTGTTATGCAGAAGAGCTTCTCCTGGAATGATCTACACGGCAGAGACCGGAGAGGTCGCTTCAAGCCATTAATACTTGAGAAATGAAGCTGGCACCAACTTGACCATTACAGCTTTAGTTAAACATTAAACTGCTCTCAGCATGGGTCTGCACACCTCAGTGACCGCCAGAGCTGTAAAGGACAGACATGGATTTGGTTCAGACGTGTTACTGTGGAATATTTTTTGGGTTTTACCTGCAAATTATTCGTTTTGAGTTTTCAGACCTGTCTCCGCTGGACCACAGATGTGACTATTGAAAAGCAGCTTTCTCTAATCTGCCGAGGAGGACCGCAACGTTCAGATTGTGTTTACCGACAGATGTCTTATTGGCGCTTAAACGTCCCTTTATTGTGCGGACCAAAGAATCAAAGGTTTTATTAATAGTTGAAACATACGTACGTACAATGGCATCTTGCTGGAAAAGTCAGGTAAATGTATGAGTGGTGCATTTTGGGTTTTAAAATGATCAAACGTCCAAATGTTTAACTAGAACATCACAAGGAACCCAGCATACCCACTGTGCATTTACTGAGATTTTGTGTGCTGACTGTGTTTGTGTGTCTTTATTTAGGAAGAGCAAGCTGCCAAACAAAAAGCTGAAAACATCCGAGTGGCTTTGGAGAAGATTAAGGAGGCGCAAGTTAAAAAGGTGAGATGATCTGGAATTACCAGTTTTCCTTTTGCAGGGGACGATAAAGGTGAAGTGTACCTGTACTGTAAACACAACCCTGTTTTTAAATGTGTGTATGTATGTTATAAATCTGTGCTGTACGTATAATTTCCCCAGCTTCAGCATGTGCAGTGTAAAAGTGGGTCAGTAGGGACATGTGCCTGGTTCACAGCAGGCAGTGTAACGCATCACATTTACATGCTTAAATCAGGTTTACTTAAACCTATGAAGGATTTTTTTAATGGTTTGCTTCATCTGTGTGTTAACCTCAGGTGTTCAGTGGATGCTTGACATTTGGCGGTATAAATGTTTAGTTATACATATACAGTAGTAGGGTCTGAAAGTCTGAACACTAGTTTAAATCTTTTATTTTACATTCTTGTAATTCTTTTTTTTTAATTAAAATAAATTATCAGAAGCCAAAAATAATTTTAGCAGTAAATCAATTATTTTTTATTTATTTATGCATTGTTGCTAGGCATGGGTTGGTTACTGGTTTCAATGTATACTGAGGTTTTAAAGAGTCAAAACCACTTAAATTTTCTGTAATACTTTTTCCAAGGTGTGTGAGCTGTGTTTACACAAAATTAATGAAATCATTAAGTCATTTAATTGATTTGATGTTTGCATTTAATATACATTACAAAAATTACTTATTATTATTATTATTATTAGAAAGGCTTTATGTTTTGAAAATAACACATTTAGTGTCGCAATGGCAATACCTTATACCGGCCCATGCCTAACTGTTGCAAAGCAGCTTTACAGTAAACACATATCAGTTTAGGCAGTATAGATATATAAAAAAGAAGCTTATGAAATGTATACTGTTTCAGCAGTAATAAACAAACGACTTTTGTGGAACAAACGTAACTTCTGGTAAACTTCCGCAAAGAATGAAAAATAAATAACACATACACTGCAAAAAATGACTTTCTTACTTAGTATTTTTGTCTTGTTTTCAGTAGAAATATCTAAAAATTCTTAAATTAAGATGTTTTTTCTTGATGGGCAAAATGACGTAAGTAAATAAGTCTAGCTTTAAGACAAATAATCTACAATTTAAGTGAAATTGTCCTCAAAACAAGCAAAACTATCTGCCAATGGGGTGAGAAAAAAATTGTGAAATAAGATTTCTTTTTTCTTAAACACTTAATTCAAGTAAAACTTTCTCAGTCCATTGGCAGATATTTTTGCTTGTTTCAAGCACAAATTCACTTAAATTGTATATATTTTTTCTAAAAATTAGTATTATTTTCTTAGGTCATTTTGCTCATCAAGAAAATACATCTTGATTCAAGAATTTTTAGATATTTCTACTGAAAACAAGACAAAACTACTAAGTAAGAAAGTCATTTTTTGCAGTGTAAATTGCCTTAATTTAAATCATAGCTAAAGCGTATCAAAAACTACACTGAGCTAACTGTTACTGTGTAAAATGACTGTATACAATGTTTACTAAACGGCTGCCAAACCTCCCTTCAGATAGCGTTGTCTCCCTTAGTCTTTAGGAAACCAAAACATTTGCTATTTTCGACGAGGTATTTGTTCCAAAGTTCAGTTTAGCCACTAGTCAGAGCATTAAACAAACAGAGACCGGAAGTTTAGTAAAAGCAAGCAGGCATTTTGTACAGATATAAAGGATTTACTGTGTTTGCACAAGTCAACAAAATGTCACACAATAAATAATGACAATTTTTTAAATAAATTGACATCAGCTTCTTTATTTTTAAAGTTTCAGAATCCCAAAGACTTCCTCAGTTTCTGTACTGTTATCTGGTCAGGTAAACATTGGTGTTAAGGTGTGTTTAACTGTAAAGACAGGTGTATTAAGACCATTTAAACGCATAGAGAGGATTGGGTACGTGACCGACCGTGAGCACATGTGACCTTACTGTGTCTCCCAGTGTCTGCACTCTGTATGAGCAGTCCTGATGGCATGACCGTTTTCTGGGTCAGGTCGCCGTCACAGCACACAGAGTCTGTGTCTCTTTAGACGCTTCTCTTAAATCTCAGTAAATGTGCTCCAGAGTTAAGCTGGGACGTGAGATGGAATCTGGCATGATGTGGCTGGATTAACGCTGCAGTTCAGGGATGATGATGTCACCTGTGTCATGTGACTTAACACATTGCTTGGATGATTTCCCAAATACTCTCTAGTGATATATAAAATAAAAACTGATCTGCGATGAGATGTGCGCACAGAAAGAGACAGAGAGTTGATTTAGAGGATTTAAGTTATGTACATTCAGAAGATATTCACAGGCCTTCACTTTTTCCACATTTTGTTATGCTACAGCCTTATTCCAAAATAGATTAAATGCAGCATTTTCCCCAAAAATCTACAAACAATACCCCATAATGACAAAGTGAAAGATTTTTGTTTGAAATCTTTGCAAATGTATTAAAAATAAAATAAATGCGAAGGCTGTACATTCACTGAAGGCTGTACTTTCACTGTGATTTTAAATATGCTTGAAATTATGGTTTGCACCATTTGTATTGGATTGGATTGGTTTTTTGGCCTTTGATCATCAGTACAGGGAGAATGTAGGTCAGTGGGTGTAACGTGTGTGTGTGAGAGAAAGAGAGAGAGAGCATTCTCATTGGTTCATATATGTTCACAGGTTACTGTTGTATCTTATTAAAATGGAGGATATGTATCGTAGGTTTATGTCTCTGTCCACACTGACAATCTGAGATTCAAAATTTTATTTAAACCTGGAAATAAAAATAAGTGTTTTAATAAAATGTATAAACAAAATAATCTATGCCTTGCCTAACCATACAAATGTGCTATTTCTGTTTCACTAAACAAGTGTTCAATTTGTAACATTAACCTTGCTAACTCTATACTACTGAATATTCTCAAATCATGCTGTAATAACTTGGATGAGCTTTTGGATCAGAGTATCAAAAGGTCATGGGATGCCTGGGGTGTTTTCAAAAGAAAAAAAAACCCTTAATGAAATGTCACAAAACAGGTCAGGATGCAACTCACAGATGCTAGAGAAAAGTTTTGGTAAAGAAATAATTTAAACAAATCCAAAAATACATCCAAATATTGTCCTTTCTCTCTCCCCAGTTGGTTATCCGAGTGCACCTATCAGATGAAAGCTCAAAGACTATGATGGTGGATGAGAGACAGACGGTGCGTCAAGTTCTGGACAGTCTGCTGGACAAATCCCATTGTGGTTATAGCCTGGATTGGTGTCTGGTTGAAGTCATCTCTGAACTCCAGATGGGTAAGAGCCAGACAAAGACCTCTGCCTTCCTTTCACACAGAGCTAGACTTAGGATTTTGGCAAAAAGCCTGTCCACAATGTAGCTCATTTTCCGAAAACCAAAATGTAGTCTGGTCCACAAGGTATGATGTTACCAATGCTTGGTACCTTGTAAACAAATCTATTTCCTTACAGACATAGAAACATAACAAGCTGATTAGTTTCATGAAGGGTTTGATTCAGACAAAGCACAGAGTCAGCAGGATGATAGTTCTCCTCTTTTTTTTTCCACTGGTCCTCAGAAACACAGCAGCAGTCCTTTTCAGTTTATTCGATTGCAGAAGCAGATTTGCAGTGAGTGTAGATTAGTAAAATGTATGTCTGAAATCCTAGTAGGATTAATACATACAATCATGTGCTGTTTATAGAAGCTAGATAGATTAAACGTTAGGAACACTTCAATAAAAGCACCATCTTTAGACCGATTTCCAGACATGTTTCCAGGAACATTATCATGTTTCCCATTGGCCTTACAAAAGCCCTTGCTGAGGCACTCTTTGCACACTTTTCAAAGGTGCCATTGAATGTAAAACTGTATTTATCTAGGCATAGATAAATAATAAAAGTTCTGTCCATAGTAATGACATATCGTGAGCCTTCAACACTGATGTCTCCTTCTCTATGTGTTAACCTTATGCATGCAAAAGACCGCTGGTAAACAATCTCAACATAACACTGTGACGTTACAGTCGTGATATACGCCCCCAACATTAAATCAATAACAATGTTGTTACTGCTGAATTAGCACTATATGCTAGTTAATGCTATATGCTAGCATTTAGGCTGAAGTTCCCTTATTGACGTTTTGCAGGTCCATGCTAAAAAACCCACAAACTTACCACTCAAAAATGTCAATTTTTATTCTCCGAATAATTGATTATTCCTCAAATTCTGAATCTTTGTCTGATACAGGCTCAAAAATAGGGTCGGTTTGCACACACACAGAGCTACTGAAATGAGCCGCTCTGTAAAACAGCCAATCAGAGCAGATCTTAACGTTACTATTTAAAAACCTTTTCAAATAAGGTAATAATAGACCATTTCAATTTGGGCACAAATCCTAGGGTTGTAAATGGACATGAAAAACCATCTCTGGATAATTTTTGCACTTGATAAAGCCAAATACCTTCTATGTTGATATCAGAGAACAATTTAACATATTGTTTCAATGCATTCTTTGACATCAATACAATTACATTCTTTTCCTCAAGATTTAGTAATGTTGAGAGCCAGAGTAAGCTTAAGGTTTTTCTCCCACTCATATAGACCTGAGAATATTTGTAGTCTCTGAAGAGAGCAGGACCCTGCCAGAAAGACTTCTTGTAATTGGAATAAATGTCACTTTTCTTCATTGACTGGGAGTTCTCCTGCTAACTGAATTTAAAAGTCACTTTACCTGTCCTTAGTTTACATGTTTTTCCTTATCAGAATGTAAAATATTAGTAAGAGGTGAAAATAGTCTGTAAAAGTGAATAATCATGCTTATAAAATTCATGCTTATAATAAATACATATGGATAAATGTAGTTTTCCAAAGTGCCAAGTTAAAATGTTGGCAAGCTCAAACATCACCAAACTAAAAAGAATAATGTGACCCTCAACCACAAAACCAGTCATGAGGGTATTTTTTTAAATTGAATAAATCAGCTTTCCATTGTTGTATGGTTTGTTAAGATATGACATTATTTGGCAGAGATACAACTATTTGAATATCAACATTTGAAAAATCAACATTTTGAGAAGTTGTCAAAATGAAGTCCTTAGCAACACATATTACTAATAATAAATACTTTTTTTATATTTTTACGGTAGGAAATGTACAAAATGTCTTCATGGAAGATTATCTTTACTTAATATCCTTATGATTTTTGGCCTAACAGGAAATTGATCATTTTGAACCATACAATGTATTGTTGGCTGTTACCATAAAAATACCTGTTGTACTTATGACTGGTTTTGTAGTGCAGGGTTATGTATACAGTAAATAAGCAATAAGGTACGAGATGCTGTGGGTATGTGGGAAAGGTCACAGCTGTTTGCCACGATGCAAAGCAGAGGAATGTATTCACGATAGAGGTCTTCACGGGTCCACTTAGATCTGTTCCGACCCCTTTTCAGCCTCTTCTCTTTTTGGCATCGTGTTGCTGGTGGTAGGTTAAAGACCTGTCAATTTTAAATGCACATTTTAGCGGTTACCTTGATGTCATCGTCCAGATAACAAAAGAAAATAAATGGAGCAGCTCGCCCAATTGATTGCAAGGTCACCAGTGTTTCATTCTGTCTGGTGCATACGGGGCTGCAGACTGCACACACGTCTGTGCCGTTTACATTCGGGTCCAGTCAGGTTAAAAAAATTGCCACTGGGTCGTTTTTTTGGGTGCATGAGCAAGGCCGTCTCAGCTTCACTTCTGTAACCGGCCCCGTTTTGCTGCTTTCCGCACATCTCCTATTGAAAATGAACGAAACACTTGCGGTTGTCGCGTACCGTGTGAAATGCCCATAGGAACTCTTAATACTTATTAGAAATACACTTTGCTGTGTGCACAATTTATGTTGTCCTCTTTCTTGTTCTCCAGAGAGAATCTTTGAGGATCATGAGAACCTGGTGGAGAATCTGCTGAACTGGACCAGAGACAGCACCAACAGACTGATGTTCATTGAACGCATTGAGAAATATGCCCTTTTCAAGAACCCACAGGTAATATACATGCTCAAAATTCAAATTAGTGCTATTTATTTGGGATGAAATTATAGATTAATGTTTAAGTAGCGAGAAACCCAAAATGCTGGGACATTTTTTAGGTGCTCAGATGTGTCCATATTTTACCCAACTGTGGGTTGAAACAACCCAGCATTTTCATGTGGATATGGATGATTGGGTCGATCAGTGATGACATTGGTGTGTGTGTGATGTAGGTCAATGTTGTGTAAACTCAGAACTGGAATGAATAATTGATCTGAGCAAAGCATGTTCACTGGCCAGACTTGAATCTGTGGCTCTGGACTCTTTTAAACCCACTAGATGAATCCTCACAAACAATGAAACTTTAATAATTATAAGTTTTATATTTACATCTTACTTTCGTTAAAAGGGATGCTACGGGGAACTGTGCTATAAATACTGTTTAAGCATGAATGAAGACTATATCACAGTGTGTTTGTGTCAGTCTTTGGTTTAGCTTACCTGACACATTATCATCTGTATTTGTCTGTTTTCTCAGAACTATTTGCTGGGGCGGAAGGAGACGTGTGAGATGGCAGACAGAAATAAGGAGGCTTTGCTGGAGGTAAGACTTGCTTACAAATGCACACAACCTCTCTGAGTGCTTAAAATTGGATGACTTATTTATTTCATGTCAGAAACGTTATGTTTGCGTTACGTATGTGTGTGCAGGAATGTTTTTGTGGTAGCTCCGTCAGTGTGCCTGAGATGGAAGGAGTGCTGTGGCTTAAAGACGACGGCAAGAAATCATGGAAGAAGCGCTACTTCCTGTTACGAGCTTCGGGGATATATTATGTGCCAAAGGGTAAAGCCAAGGTCAGTTATGAGTCTCTTTGTCTTTGTTGAAATCTGTATCCCTTTATAAAAAGCAGACTCTGTTTCCTGTGTGCTTCATGGATGAAGCGCTACTGTATCTGCGTGACATACAGTACTTTGCAAACATCTTGGGCCTATAAGATTTGTTGCTTTTGCAATGGTATAGTGACCATATATAATTATTTCTCAGTCTCTTTATTAAAAATTTTTTAGCTTTTAATTTTTTGTATTAATATGTGACCTTCTCTTGAGTAATACCAGGAACGTGCAGGTTCTCTTAAACCTAAATGTAATGAAATCCTAATTCTACTCTAATGAATTCATGACTTAAGTCACGTCAAAAGAGTGTGTTTAGTGCCATGAGAGGTCACACTAAATACTGACTACCATTTTGTACTGAAAAGTTTTTATTTTATTTTTTACATATTTTCAGATTTTTGTATCTACTTTTGCCCCAATGATGTTGGGTTTAGGGGTTGGGTTAGGGATCGGGCTTCATTATTGCTTATTTTTAATAATCATTATCAGTAATCATTTTTATAGGATTCACTTTGTGTGAATTAATGCAAATTAGTCACCCCATGCTTACTACATGTACTTCATAAATGATCTGCTAGATAATCTTAATTTCACTGCCACACAAAAAGACCCCTTATCTACGTAAAGAGAGATACTGGATTTATGCAAATATGAGCACGATAAAGGAATCTAATTTAACGCTATCGCGAATTCATGGGTTTAGATTAAATAAAGTGTTGTCCCTGTGTCAGCGTGGTTTACTCCAACAGGCCAAAAACACGCAAGTTAGGCAAATTGGACATACCAAATTGTCCCTCCCCCAAACTTGTGTATGAATCAACTTGTGTTTGAATAAAACTTGTGTATGGATTACCTGGTTCTCGCCATGAATATAGCCGTAGATGCTGGAATGGCGTTAAGAAATGAAGAAGAAGAAGATTAAATAAAGAGTCAATGCAAAGACGCAAACTCGTGCAGGGCGATGCGAATGACGCGAATTGGACTTTTTTAGGTTAATTTTTTAATCCGCTGGTTAAATGTGTCAGGCACTATCCGCCTGATATGCGTCTATGCACAACTTAAAAAAATTAAACTCAAGGGAAAAATTTGCATGATATGAAGTTGAATCCTGCGAGTAATCTGGAGCGAGGAACGCGGTGCTTTGCGTTTGGTGTGTATGCAGCATTAGGAATGATTTGCTTTTCTATACTGACCTTACTAAGACCAATGCCGCGTACACACCAAATGCGAAGCATCGCTTTCCTCGCTCTAGATTACTCGTGGGATTTAACTTCGTGTCAAGCAAATTTTTTGCATGCATGGAATATTTTCAACTTGCGCAAAGGCACGTTTGAGGCGAATTCACGGCAATCGCGCTGCCCAGTTCCCATCATTTGAATCGCCCTGAGCGAGTTTGTTTCTTTTTGCATCTTTTGCATTGACTTTGTAATCTACTTGTGCAAATCGTTGAATTTGTGTTTGGTGTGTACGCCCCATTACATTTTCTCTCTGTCCTTTTTTCCAAGTATATCACCATATTCGCTTTTATTAATTCAGCATCACTTTGAAATTTGAATGCACTTTTGGAATGCACTTGACTGATGCTAAGAGATTCACTTGTCAGTTCAGTGTCACTGCTGACATAAAAACATGCTGTTTAGAGATCAGCTAATGGGGTCAAGTTCAGAGGAGGCATGAGCCAGTGTCTGCTCATTACACACAGATCACAGAGAGGCACGTGGCGATAGAGGGAAAGAAAGATTAAAGACCAGCTGCCCCACATCCTAAAGCCATCACTCATTACTTGCGTACTCTTATCTTATTTTTATACTAACTACTCTTACCTGAATCTAGAAGAAATCATACTGAATCTCAGTACTTCACCTCATCCTAGAACAGAAGAAAAACCTTCTCCTTCCTACTACATTCATTTGGGGTCAAGTGCTGATTTTGACAGCATAACCATGTGTTGTCTTTTTTAAACTTGGCTGCAAACCTTACGTAAAGCTGACTGTGTACAATATGAAACTATAAGGGTGTCTCAAAACAGCCAGTGTGCACTTTTGAGCTGTCATTTATGCAGGATGGATAAGCAATCGATAGAAACAGGTTGCATGCTCATCAAAATCTATGTTCTAAAATGTTATTATGAATATGAAAATAAGAAAGCTATTCACCTAAACATTGTTATTTACAGGGTTAAACGTGTTCAACATGAAACAAGTTAACCGTTTCTCTCATCTGCTGACATTTTGCAGGCCTCTAGAGACCTGGTTTGCTTCCTACAGCTGGATCATGTTAATGTGTATTTGGGTCAGGACTATCGCAGCAAATATAAAGCCCCAACTGACTACTGTATGGTACTGAAGGTGAGAGACAACAATCATCTTTTTATAAAGTGCTTCACACCCTTATGAAAGGTATATTTCTAGTTTTGTTGATAAAGATGAGTGGTGGTGTTTTCTATTTTTTTTAAAGGACCTTTAAAGCACTGGGGTATTTAAAAGCCAGACCCCAGTCTGCAACTTAATGTAGTTTAAGTCAGAAACAATCCTCAAGATGAAGGCAAAACGCCAGACATTAGTTGTATAAATGCAGACCAGTCACAGGTTTATCTTTATTTTACAGTAGCTTTAAAAAAATTTTTAGTGAATTGCAGCTATAAGCATCCATCACAATAAAATGCATCATTGTAAGTATAATAAATGAAACATAAGATCATCTCTGATTTTCCAATCCAGCACCCTCAGATTCAGAAGAAATCACAGTACATTAAGTATCTTTGCTGTGATGATGTCAGAACGCTACATCAGTGGGTCAATGGGCTACGCATCGCTAAGGTAAGATCACTGTCAGACTGATGACATCACCCTGCTTGCTGCAGTTTATGTACTTCTACATGTTTTAATGTGACAGTGGCTAAATCTCTGTGGTTTTTAATGTAGTATGGGAAGCAGCTGTATTTGAACTACCAGGAGGCTATGAAGCGCACAGAGGCGGCCCATGACTGGTCTTCCCTTTCCAGTTCCAGTATGAAGTCTGGCTCCAGTTCCTCCAGTATACCAGGTGAGTTCAACAGCAGCAGCAGAAAAACAGGTAATACATGTCAGGAGGCTTAACAGGCTTGTGTATTGTTGTCAGTTTAATGTTAAATTACAGGAATGGTTTGGCAAAAAATGTTAAATCTGTTATTTAATCGCCATCATTATTTTTTTGTGCAAAAGTTGAGCTTGTGAAGGCCATTTTGTTTTTAAATATGGGCTATTACAGATGAAAAAGTCATATGCCAGTTCTCTTTATAAAGATTTATCACCTGTTCATTTGGTATTTAATGGAGTGCTTCTTTCATGCCGACAGAATCTCAATCTAACCACTCCAGCCAATCAGACAGCGGCGTGTCAGAGACCACATCCTCTGCTCATATTCGCTCTCAAAGTGTGGTCAGTTCCATCTTTTCTGAGGCTTGGAAGAGAGGCAATCAGGCAGATGAGTCTAAGGTGACCATTGATAAAACTTTATTTATGGTCTCTGGCTTTGCTTAACCTTTCATCTTTTCCTACATTTCTTCACTATCCTAATGTCTTTTTTTGACCCCATTTCATGGCCATTTTTCTGTGATAACTTCTGCATCCTAATCCATACTGAAATCTTTGATTTATAATAAAGCCATAATAATAGCTAGTGTCCTTCTTAGTGTCTTCATGTTTAGTGTCATTGTTCCATTAGAACATGTGAAGAGTTCAGATGCAAAACCCTCTTAAACCCCATTTACACAGCACTTTGGTCCCAGAAAAATTCAGTTAATTGGCAGAGACGCTTCTGTGTGAACACAAACACCTCCCGTAAATGTTCTGGGATTGCTCCCATAAAGAGGACCTAGTAACATTGCCGTAACCTTCACAGAAAGCATTCAGTGTGAACATGAGGCAGAAACAATGCCGTAAGGGGCGTGCCGTAGTGAGGATGCGCATGTCATCGCAACAGGAAGTTATGGTTCAACACTTTGACACAGGGATTTAAACGCAGATCAACATTCACAACGAGAAATGTCGAAAAACTGGACCGAAGCAGAAATCAGGGAGCTCATCACTATCTACGCTGAAGCTGAGATCATTCACCAGCATGACAGAACAGCGCATTGCGCGCTCTTTACAAACTTGTCATAAACAAAAATGCACATGCGTGGTTTCTAGAGAGAGAAATCACGGATAATTTGCAAACTTCAGACGCTGTAGAAAAAACTTATCAAGTGCAGGACTTTAAATACATCACGTGTCTTTACTAGATCTTTACGGTGTGTGTGTGTGTGTGTGTGTGTGTGTGTGTGTGTGTGTGTGTGTGTGTGTGTGTGAATGGATGCACAGATTCCGGAAAAATCATTGGCATGAAATGTCTTATTTTCACAAACGTAATTTTTGACATTTCATTAGTACATGCAAAAATTTCCATTTCTAAATAAAGATAAAAGGCTCAAAAAATTGGTCAATATCTTAATATATTTTGTAAACCACCTAAAAACTGTTGCAGCTTGACTTACACTTGCTTTCGTTCATCCAGATCTTCTTCCATGCACTTAGAGGACTTTGCTGAAAAATCGTTTTGGCATTTAACAGATTCTGCCAACAAATCTGTATTTCTAATTGGCCTGAGGCCGGGACTAAGCAGATTTGAATTTTATTTTTGATGGAGGTGACATTTAGCGGCTTTTGCATCTAAACTCTTCATATTGTCTCTAACATGTAAATTAATAACACAACCTTATCTTATGGGCATTGCACAGTGATATTAACAGCCGCTAGAAGAACAGGCGTTTTATCTGTTGCTATATTGTGTTCTTTAGCACAGCTAAAGTGCTGTTTTTACTAAACTATCAATTTTTAATAGCTGTAATAGTAACAAGACATGAAAGAACACTATACAGTAAACAAAAAGAGAGAGGAGTATTATACACTAAAGAGAAATCAAATATGTTCAGTTTGATACCGTCATTGTAGTAATTGGAGTTGATAACTTAGGTGCCTTTCGATGTAATTTTGCAATCTGAGTCCATCAGATTTCAAGTCACTTTGTGTGATTGTGGGACATCAGACCCATGTTGCAGTGTCCCCACCTTTATATCTCTGTTAAATTGTCCCCTCTCTGTTTGTCTACCCAGGATGTCAAAGTCGAGTCTGGAAAAGCTACAGCCTTATGTGCTGGTGGGGATTCAGGTTAGGAGTGTGAAAAGACTTCACACCCTAACCCTTATGTTTTATATTATCCTCACATGTACATCTTAAAATCAACTAACCACTGATACAATATGTGTGAAGCCATTTATTTTATGGTTGTTTTGGGAATGCTGGACTGGTGTGGGACACTGTTGGTTTGGATTGTGTGGAAATGATTTGTTAACTCTTAACAGACAGCACACTGGTGTTATAGTTTGATTAACCCATTATGTAACGTTAAGGAGCTCTTATTGGGATAATGCGAACACAGTAGGCGAGTATGGTGCTGTTTTCAGATTTTTTTTCTCAGTGATATATTGTTGGGAAGGACCTTGAAGGAGCAGATCTCAGTTTGAGGTTGTACTAACAGTTCACAAAAGTCTTACTTCATGCCATTTCACTTGCACTTGTCTTTAGTACATATTTTGCTCTCAACTAATGCATATCCTTTAGAAATGTTACAACTTGTTCACAAACAATTACAGTGCACAATAACATAATATACACTTTAACAACATGGTCTTAATTCAGTTCTTATTGTAATGCACTTTTTTATTTGATTAATTTCCACAGGTGAGAATGGATTCTGCCCCTCAAACACAGCCTGCTAGAACCTCTTACCCTCTACAGCTGCCCCAGGTACCACAGTCTACCCAGTCCCGTAGCAGCTACAGTGGCTTGTCTCCGATGTCTCCTCCCTCGCCTCCATCTCCTCCACCGCCTCCTCCACCTCCTCCTCCTCTTCCCAACCCCACCCACCACCACTCGAACCCAGTTATGTTTACAAAGTACAGTACCATCGCTAGGCTTCAAAACATTTCCCATGCTTCAAATCACTACAAACAGACCCCCTTATTGGCCGCACAACAGCAACAGTCTCAGGCCCCTACCCCGCCGCCACAAAGCCTCAAGCCTGTAATGAATAATATGGCAGAAGCTGGTACCAGTACTCCACCACCTCCTCCTCCTCCACCTCCTCCAGAGATGCCAGTGCCAGGGTCAGCAATGGCGGTGTTAAAACATGCCCCCGTAAGTCCCCATTATGTTCCCCTTCGACCTTCAGAGGAAGACCTCCCACCTCCATCTCATTTACACAGTAATGGCTTTTTGCCTCCTCCACCACCACCTGAACAGTTAAAATACCCACCTCCCCTCAGCAACAATGGGCTCCAAGAGTTCTTGGCTCAGAAGTTCCCTAATATGTCCTATGAATTTTCACCTGATCTGCAAGATGAAGAGCCTCCTCCACCGCCGCCTCCACCTCCTCCTCTCCCCGCACAGCCTCCAGTGTGTTTTTTGCCACCACCTCAGCAGTCAGCTGGTCCTCCACCTGCTCCTCCGAAAACATTCACTGGTGGGTTTCCACCGCAAACTGCTCTAAAACCTGGCAACGGCTTTTCTCCAGTTTCACCCGTGCCACCTCCTCTGTCTCCAACCCCTTCAGCCAGTTTGAAGAAACAGCAGAGCCTCTCCACCGGCCACAGTCCCAGTCAACCTCCACCTACACTTCCCAAGCAGTATAGCCTTTCTTCAAAAACTCCACCTGTATCTGCCCCCATCTCTCCAACGCAGTCACTTGTAAAGCAGATTGTAAACCAGTTCCCAGACACTCTTGATGGATCCAAAGGTCCTATATCTCTTCCTGTGGTAAAAAGCAAACCAAAATGGCAGCCAGGTGGGCAGGCTCAAGCACAGTCACCCGAATTTCCTCCACCTCCACCAGAGAGTACCCTAGAGTTCCCACCACCTCCTCCTCCAAGCCCACCTCCCACCTCCGGCAAGTCTGGGTCACCACTCAAGAAATCCCCTTCAACGTCATCAAATTCCTCTACTGGTTCAATTGGGAAGAAGCCCCCTCCAACCCCACAGCGTAACTCCAGCATGAAAGCGAATGAGTGCCAGGAATCCAAGAAAGTTGAGGATCTGGTAAGCATGTTTGCCCAGACCAGTCAAGCTCCAACCAGCTCTTTGTCAACTCCATCCTCTACAACGGGATCACCTTCCAAGGACCCCTCTGTCCCTCGGGCACCACCAAAACCAGGCAAGATCAACTTGGCTAATCTGCCTTTGGCTCTCCAGGGGAAACCCAGTCAGTTTCGCCAGTCCGGTGCAGATTTTCCCTCTCCTCCACCAGAGTTTGACTTCCCCCCTCCTCCTCCAGATTCAGAGCTCCTGCCTCCTCCACCTCTCCCATCAGAACTGCATTCTGGGGCTCCCAAAGTGGCAGTGGTCAATCCCCAACCTCAATTGCCCTCCAGCACATCCTCATGGAAGCAGAGCTCTTTGAAGAAAGCACCTCCTCCGACTATGCATCGACGCAGCAGCGGCCCACCCGAGCCGCTTGCCCTTTCTCCACCTCCGCAACAGATCCCTATATCCTCTTTCAATTCGCAGATCCCACCAACTTCCCCCAAGAGCAATTTGGCTGTCCAGCCCAACTTCCTGGAAGATCTGAACAGAACTCTAAAGAGGAAATCCATGACTCGACATAGCTCCCTTACCTCCTCCCGAATCTCTGCCAAACTGGAGCCGGTAGCAACTATGGACGATATGGCCCTCCCGCCCCCTCCTCCAGAGCTGCTGCTGGGCCAGCAGAAAAAGGGTGGCTATTCGACCGCCAATATCTCAGGCTATGCAACGTTACGGCGGGGTCCTCCACCAGCTCCACCCAAACGGGACCAAAACACTAAACTGACAGGCGAGTGGTAGATATGGGACACATGCCGGGATACGCTACTCTCCTTTTCCACTCTGTTTATCTTCAATGGCTGAACATGTTTGCATTCAAATAATACTCATTTTAACCCAGATATAACCACAACATAAAAAAGCCAGACCATCTATAACATAAGCTTCTCTGCGTATTTGTGCCGCTTTGCTATTAAGTGTATACAAAAATACTGAGAAAAAAGACTGGCATTGTTTATATAGGTACTGCATGGACACTGCTGTGAGGAAAGAGGATAATGTACATGTATAATAAAATATATATGTGGAACTCTGGGGTGGGAGGGACTTGTACCTTTTTATATGAAATTATTTAATACCTGAAATATATTCTTATTTTAAAGTTTAGTTTTGAAACCCTTGACTGTAAGCGTTAAACGTGAATAGAAAATCAGGGTTGTCGAATTGATGCTCGTGTGTGTGTGTGTGTGTGTGCGCACGCATTTTGTCTGAGCGATTTGGTTGATCCACTCTCAGTCAGAAGAAAAACGCGAGGGCCGGGTAATAATTCCCACCTCGCTTGTGCAAATCCGACCTGTGGGAATTGCACTTGTGTAGCATACGTTCTAAATGAAGTATTCTACCGAATTTTCCACATTTCCTAATTTAAATGGTTTAGAACCTTCCAATAATGTGTCAAGAAAAGAAAACGATTACCATTGTTATTGATAAATCTGTTATGTTGTGTTGCTGTGGACCCTGCTTATTTTCCATGAAGATGTTAGAAGATGAAAATGAGCCCATTACCAGTTGAGTACATCTCTGTGTGTTGCTGGGCTGTGTCTGGGTTGGGAATGTGCTCTGTCTATGTTGGTTACATTACTATCTATCTGTACATACAGTTGCAGTTCCTGACTTTATCAATGTGCGTTAGCTCTGCATGGGTAAAACGCACACACTAGGAAGTGGTTCTCTATGTTTTGATATCTCTTGATATGCTCCAATGGCCTCTGTACGCTCTGTATTGAAGTATCCCATATCTGGAACATCCATGTCATGGCAATGCCAAAAATGTACTGACGTTATTCCTGCATGCATGCTTCCGTCATATGGTTGCCTAAAATTGCACACCTTTTAGGGTTCCAGGATCATAGCCACACAATAAAAGGTGTCATGTCAAGTTTGCTTGACTTACAATGCAAAAAAATTCACTGTGTGCCTACTGTCATTGTTGTCCATCTATCAAACTTGAATGCGTAGTTTGACGAAATGTTTGCCTGTTGATTTCGCATCTCTGAAATGCTTGGTTTTGAAGGACTGAGTGAAGAAACGAGAACAGAGCTAATGCTGCTTCTTAAAGTCAGGAACCTTTTAGTTGATTAAATGGCAAAGTGTCTGTTACATTTAAACTGAACAATATAAATGTGTAAATCACACCGAATGTTGTCCATGTGCTTGTTCTGTTGATGTTTCATTATCATTTTATACTCTGTAAACCATATGACGTGATTACCCAAGTTACAAATTTACACCTACTGACATTTTACCCCAATATAATTTTTCATCTTAACTTGTGCATCGAAAAAAAAAAAATTTGTTGTGCACTTTAGTGTTATTCTTTATATGACAAATTCTCATTACTGTAATGCATTAAAAACTATTTAGTTTTAAGTTATTATAAGGAGGTTGACAATATTTTTTTTTTGCTTGTTTTTGCATTACAGTAATGAAATTGCTATGGCACAATGCTTAGTTCTTGATACATTCTGTGAGATTCATCCTCCGTGTACTGCCTAATATCATTTCTTGCTCGTTTTTGTTTTTTTGTCTTGTTAGTGAGCACAGTTGTCTAAACATCCTTAAAACATGATATATTCCCTTGTGTTAAAAAGTCAGAAGCATTTCATTTTCTTTAAGCACAACATTACAAATTTGCAATAGATGAAACCAAGGCTGCGTCCGAAACCGCATACTGTATAGTAGGTACTGAATTAGATGAAGTACCTACTTACTTGGCATTAAAACAGTAGGTACTGTATAGTATGAATCCTGGTAGTATGAATGAGATTCGGACGTACTACATCCGCCATGTTGCTACATCACGTGACATACGTCGTCATCACGTCATGTCATTTCAGCGCGAAAACAGCCGCGTGCCTCTTCTTCTTCGTTGGACAACTCCTCGTCCGGGGCATCATGGGATAGTGAAGTGTCCATCGTATGCACACTGCAAAATCTAACCGGAAGTAGTAGGTCATCCGGGTACTTTTCGCATACTGTTTTTCGAATACTATGTATTCGGACATACTACTCGCCTCGCCTACTGCTTTTCGCGTACTATATAGTATGTAGTAGGCGGTTTCGGACGCAGCGCAAGTCTTATATCATATTGGACCACAAAACTGGCCGTATGTACTTGACAGAAGCAAATGAAATAAGTTGCATGGGTATATTTGTAGTAATAGCCAACAATACACTGCTTGGGTCAAAATGATCAATTTTTTATGCCAAAAATTATTAGGGTATTCCATTAAGATTTTTGTACGTTTTCCAATGCAAAATATCAAAAATGTATTCATCATTAGTAATGTGTGTTGCTAAGGACTTTATTTGGACAAATTTAAAGGTGAAAACTGCATAAGTTAAGGATATTTTACAGTGTACATTTGGTATATAAAGGACATCAGTTTTAAGGTCTTATATGTTTGCATTAATCACATTCTTTTCAATCGCATCAGTAATTTTGAGCCCAGTGCCCTGACAGCTGAGTGATCCACAGAGAGAAAGAGCAGTGGCAGTGGGATATTGCTTTGGCAGGACATTCATACCTTATCTAGCTGCACTGTAATAAATCAAGTCTGGAGCACATCCCATCATCTGCAGAGAAAAACAAAGTTGAACTTGAGAAGCATTCTTCGAGATGATGGATCAGCACTACTCTGTCCTGCAGCGCCCCCTAGTGTCTTTCTCACAAGACGAATTAATGATGAATCAGGTGTGTTGTAGATGTAGTAGTTGGTAATGCAGAACTGGGTTGAGAAAACATCAAGAAAAAGCACTTGAAATTCAACGATTCTTAAGCCGTATGTAATTGCGCAGTCGCCTTCTACAGAAGGCCAACTGTCCCTGCTAACAATTTTTGGTTACCAAAACGTTTCCCTAACGTTATTTTCCAAGGTTTGTTTTTTTGGTTAGCGAGGAAAGTTTTCTTTACGGAAATAGAACGTTATTTTTAGGTTAGTTTAACGTAGGGGAACGTTAAACTAACCTAAAATAACGTTCTATTTCTGTAAAGAAAACTCTCCTGGTTAACCAATTAACAAACTTTGAAAAATAATATTCTGGAAACCAAAAACTAACGTTAGGAAAACGTTTTGGGAACAAAAAATTGTTAGCTGGGAAAACAGTTCAATGATCTAGGACAGGGCGGGTTGCCGCGGCTCCGTGAACGCACTGAAAGAGCGCGCAGAGCTCCAGCCGCAGTGAAGATATATGTACGGCACGTCTAATTAGTACATTCCATTTTATGTTTTTATCTATCATATCTAAAATAAGTCAAATACATTTCCATATGAGGAATAAAACTATACAAAATATAAAATAATTAAATTATTTATTAATTAAAAAAATCTATTTAAATATTATATGAATGTATTTACACAGGTTATTTTAAATAAAAATACCTCAACACACCACACATTGTATTTAGATAACACAAAAAAAGCCTTAAAACAGATATTTATTGAAAATGAATAAACATTTAATTTACTTTAGGTAAGATTAACATTATGTATATACCTCCTGGGAAAAAACGGTAACGCTCTTCTTTATCATACTTAATTGAGAGAAAAATCTAATATGAATGAATGAATCTCACTGTCAAATCAGAATAGAAAATAGTAAATAATAGATAATTTCATAAATTTAAGTCATCAGTAAATTTTATGACACCTTCAGTGTCCTAAACGCTGTATTGTCTGATATGTTTTCAGAATCCAAACATTAGTACATATTTGAGGTAGTTTTAGCCTACTTTGAGTATTTCCATTGTATGCAGGTTTATGTATATTTATTAGTGATGGGAGAATCAACTGAACCAAATGATTCACTCGATCGAAGCGCTCGCTCGAAACACCTAAATGTGACCCCACCTGCTGGTAAAACGTTGTAAAAGCAACAAGATCTCAGTCCAAACATTTTACACTTTTTACATAATAACGTAATTAATTAACGTAAACGTGCATTCGGTGTTTTTAGTTTTATTTAGGGCAAACAGATCATTAACACTTTAACCCCCCTTTAAATTATGCACATGTTTGTAATTAAATCTGTCTATAAACAGTGGCGCCCTCAAGGGGGGGCCAGGGGGGGCCGCGGCCCCCCCATAAAAGTCACTGGCCCCCCCAGTGGCCCCCCCCAAACAGAATGAGATTAAAATTTTTTTTTTTTTTTTTAGATTTTTAGATTGAAATAATAGTAGTAATATGTATTCATTAAAATGTACACTAAAAGCACTATGTAAAAAATAAAATACATTTGTATAATGTGATAATATACAACCTTAACCCCTCCCCTCTCCTTTACCCGCGATTACGCGCAGCCGCACTACCATCCATGTGACGTACACGTGACGTCCTGTTCGCTCCTGTTCAGCCATTGCATGCATTACAGAAGAAACTCACAAACTAGTAAGTAAAACTCAGTTAATTCTACGTTATATAAAGCATATTGTTTCAACTTAGATAATCACTGTCAGGATTTAAATTGGGCTGGGGCCATCCGGGGCTAAACCCCGGCACCAGAGACGTCATGCCCATTCAAACTGACCCTCGGTTTTTGAGCCAACTGGATTTTCCATGCAACCTCAAAATCAAAGAAGCATCCATTAATCTGTTGCTTTTCTTTTAATCTGTTTAATATGCGCAATATTATCAATTCTGTGCTGCATCCTTGTCACTTTCACTTGTCATTTTCGCCGCTTTGATCCTGTTAAATTTCTTTATTCTGGCGTCATCAGCGTCGGAGCGCGCTCACAAGCTTTGCTGTTGCATTTGGCTATCTGAGGAATTAAAACGTCTAAGAAACGCCCACAACATTTCCAAACCCCAGGAAGGTAATGTGCAGTTAACCTCCTCTGTGTAGAAAATGTATAGTTTAAAATGTGCCCGTCTGGACGTTATATTAGTAGAGATTTCTAGATTTATCTTCTTGGCACAACGCCAAAGTTCGCCAGAGTTCACGGGGGCGCAGAATCACACATGCTCACGGGTAACATTTAATGCAAAAGTCCGTTACTCTAATAATTTTATCTAAACATATTGTTTTAAATCGTTATTGAACATTACAATCAATCACGTGGCTATAGCTTATGTCATTTTCGTTGTTTATGTACTTTATGGATTTAAAATAACATTAATTTCATAGGATAATGCAGTTGTTTTGCAAAATGCATTAATGACACAATTAGAAGTCATTAAACAAAACGTAAATAAACAAAACATGCTGTTTCAATATGTCATTAATCCGATTGAATAGTATTTGATATAAAAGTTAGTCAACACTTTTGTTTTGGAGGTTTTTGCATGAAGGCTGGGGCGCTCAGCTTGTTAGAAATGTAAGTGCCATAGAAAAGACTGAAGAATCTATAATATTTCGTTTGATGTCTGTGTATGCACACATTTCTGTGAGCTGTGCACACTGTGCCCCCTTAAAAAAGCCCGGCACATAGGCTGAAGGTCTCGCTCTACTCTTGCCAGTGTACCCGCTGCACTTGTGCATGTGCACTCGCTGCCTGCGGTGCCGCAAAGGAAATAATGTGTTTCCATTCATTATGGGGCATACTCACCAAACGCAAGTTCAACGATTTGCGCGAGTAGATTACATACAAAGTCAATGCAAAGACGCAATCAGACAGACGCGTCCTCGCAAGGGGCGATGCGAAATGCCAATGACGCGAATTTGGCTGAGCCATTGCCGAAAACACGCGCTTTTCCCTTCAAACGCGTCTTTGTGTGTATGTGTATGTGTGTGTGTGTGTGTGTGTGTGAGAGAGAGAGAGAGAGAGAGAGAGAGAGAGAGAGAGAGAGAGTAAGATTGGTGCCCACGTCAGGAAAGCTTAATAAAAGACTAGAAACGTGTTAAGGACTAAAGTATGTCACTCATTTATTTACAGTATGTTAGCTGGATAACACTGGATATAACTCATTGTATAGTTTAATAAAATAATGTATTTTAAATACACAAATCAAACGATGATCGGTCGATACTCATCTTTGATAGATTAATACTATTCCACCATCTGATCTTTACATTATTTGCAATTTTTATTTGTCTCTAGTAAATCATATACTAGTAATAAATAAGAATAACTATACAAGTAGCATTAAAAGCAAAGGGAAAACTGTTGACCATTAGATTCAGGCATAATAATTTTTTTAATTGTGCCACCCTAAGTTTTGTACTGGCCCATTTGTGCCCCCCCATAAAAACAATCCTGGGGCGCCACTGTCTATAAACAAGAAGTAGGCAAAATGGTAGTGTTATCAGTCTGAAGGATGTTTTATGAACTTGTATAATACAGGGGTGCAAACTCCTCAGGGGTGAAAAAGGTGACAAAGATACAATTGCTAATTTTATATATATATATATATATATATATATATATATATATATATATATATATATATATATATATATATATATATATATATATATATATATATATATATATATATATAATTTGTATTTTCTTTTAATTTTAATAGTTTTATTAATTATTTATTCATTGTAAATCTTTTTAATTTGAGCATTTACTAATACATTTTTTAAAATCAAATTTGAAACTGTTAACCACAAACTTACATCAATTACTGTAATGACATAAACAAGAATTAATAAATGCTTACAATATATTGTTCATCGTTTGATCATAATGCATTTACTAATGTGAACAAATACAAAGCGTTTAGTGTTACAGAAACTTATTTAAAAAAGAAACGTAGTATTTCCTATTATTCAGTAGGCCTATACATAAACAAACAATTCAGGGTTTGTTCTGTTCACAGTAGGGCTGTCGCGGTAACCGCATGACCGCGCTACTGAAAAGCCCAACCGCATGGAAAAAAGCAACCGCAACAACCGCGCCTTTCACGTTAAATTCATGAAACTATATGCCGCCTTGTTTTTCACGACATACAGTACATGTATAAAAAAGGCCAAATAGATTGTCAAGAGTTAAGAGAGTAGGCCAATTTGTTTATCGTAAATTTCAATTAAAAATGTAATACTTCACATTTCGTTAAATCATACAGTGAATGTGTGAAAAAGTAAAACTGAGATGACAGAATATCTGTGGTGTCGTCTGCCTCTAGATGCAGTTTTAAAGATTAAAATTACTGACAAAATATAACTAATAAACACAAATGACGCCAAAATATAACTGGTTGCTTACCAGCATTAAAACCTCATTAGCGTCTGCTCCGTGGATGCAGCCAATATAACGCTGCGGTTGCTTTTGTGAACTGAATGCACACTTGACTTTCACATAGACATTAGATATGCAAGTTTTTCATCAACAGTATCTGCGTGAAAGATTTTAAACATTGATGATTATCTGCCGACTCGACTGTTTCATCCCAGCATCCTCTATACACGGAGAGTCTGCTTTATTAGCGGCTTTTTCCTTCGGCCCGCGTGAGCTAAACGTTTCCGCTTTTTTCTTTTTTACTCGCATATATTTCTACATATTTTCGACAAAGGAAGACACAAGATATAATGTAAGTTATTATAGATAGCATTTAAGCTTGTTCTGAAATGATGACAAATCTGTGTGACTAAAAATGACCTCTCCAGCTTAATTTAGCCAAAATAATGATACATTCGTTTTCATACTTTATATATACACGTTAATTTATCTACTAATGTATTATTAAAAATACCCTAAATTATTATGCACTGCCTTCTGTATTGCATTCGTTTTGTACATTTACAGGTGCACAAATACTGGCTAATTTTAACTTCTTTAAGACACTGCTGTTCTGTATTGACCGATGCTCTGTTAATTTGCGCTTAACAAACCTAAATGATGTTCTTTAATTTATTTTTGTTTTCTCAAAAATATATTTAGCTGTAGTATAGCTTGTGTTAATCTTTTTTTCATAAGGGGAAATACATGTAGCCTACCCTTCTACATTAGTTGACCTCATTGTTCTGGATTTTAAAAAATAATTTTCTTTTAGTAAATGAAGGTGGTAACCGCGACAGTTCACAGTCATAGCTATATTAATACAGTATGAATATGAACCCTGAACGAGCAACTCGAATTCAATTCCTATACAATTCGATATACAAATATTACAGGTATTAAAGGTAGAAAAGGGATTTAGTTAAGAGCAGTAATAGATTTTCTTTCAATGCCGTTTTATTAATACAAGTGACAGGAGCAAAATTAGGTAACTTCCCCTTTAAGACCAAAGTCCGGATCTAATACTCTTACACATGCGTTTTCTCTTTCAGCTGTTTACTTTCTTTTACCTAAATAGTCGTGTTTATAAGGACACTTGCAAAGACGGGAATTTTGACGCATGTGTGTAACTTATTTGAGGCTAATACAGTGGCAAAATACTCACAAGCTCAATGAGAGGCGGATGCGCGACTTGCACGCTCCTTTCAAACTGAAACAGCTAACGCGCGCATATAGCACTGTTGTTTTTGTTTCAACGGCTTAAAATCACTTGTTTTAAAACTGCGGTGCTTAAATACCTGTACAAATGTTAAGTTTTGGTGACCACGCGAACAGCAATGTGATGTGGGCGCGTAACCTTGATTAGAAAATACTACGAGTTAAGTGTGTGCGCTCATTCTGCACAGACTGTTTAAACTTCGGGAGCAAATAAGGTGACTATAAAACATAACCCGCCAAACTGGCTAGTGATTTGACATCATTAACACAATATCTGGAAATTATTTTCATATTTTCATTCATTGCGACCCTGTCGTAGACCCCCCTCACCCCTCATTTTCAAAAACTCATCGGATCTAGACGAATCACAAGGATGACCTATTTTGGATTAAAAACGGCGAATTTCGCCGAAAGGTGACAAGTTTGCACCCCTGATAATAAAACTGACCCGAGTTCGAAACAGATATGACGTAATAAAGCCTTGTTTGCTAAAATCACGTGACTTTGGTCAGTTTGAAACACGCTCCGAAAGTCGAAACAAAAGATACGTGAATGTTTCCAGGCTTCAAGAAGCACTGCTTTGAAATCGCCCATCACTAATATTTATTACTATTAGGTACTACTCCACAAGGTATGAAATATGTATTAAATATGTTTTAAACATGGTGATCTCATATAGAACACGATGCATTGCTGTCTGTAATAATTGAATAATAAGTGGCTGTTTAAAAGTTTTTGTTTGCAGTCTTGCTTTAATGGAAATTAATATAAGACAATACTAAAAAACAGTCTACAGATGTTATATATTACCATTTCGCTGACACATGTCTTTAATATTCACGTGTTGATATTAGTGTTTATGCTACTACTACTAGAACTAGAAACCATTTTTCAGATAAAATTATTTTTAGACAGCAAAGGTTTGTCTAAATTGGTCCGATTAAAGCATTTGATGATCACTCTAGCGATTGTACGTTATTCTGTTGTCAATGTCAACAGTCAGGTTGGATTTCAGCTTTAATGTACGTTTATTTTTATGGCTGATAATGTCATAGCGACAGCAAGAACCTACCGGACTTTCACCCCAAAATGGCGGCGGCATAGGGCTGCTGCTAGGCGATGGTGATGCAATGGTTGGTAGAGTTATCGTGTACCAGTGGTGTAGTCTACGTGATACGCAGGTATACGCCGTATACCCACTAGAAATTGTCAAGGATTTCCGTATACCCACTAAAAATAGCTTGAGGATGCGTAACAGCATGGTTTTCTGACATTTCAAACTTTTAGTCGTAATTCAGATGTAAAGCACTGACCAGTAGCATGCTACACTTGCTATTTTAGCGGGTTGAACTGCATATATATTAGGCTATATATTTGGTGTGTTTGAATTCCTGCCGAACTGCGCGATCCGATCGGCGTATGAAATCAAATTACCATAGCGGCGCGAAACTGGGGAGGAGACTGGTGTGGCACTAGAAGAACCCACATGCGAATGACAGCAAAGTACCGCGAGAGCGATTGCATTTATCACATGGAGAAATCTGCTTTGAATCGCTCTCGCGGTACTTTGACATCACCAAAGGGTCTGCTTACCGCCAAATGAAGTCGAACCTGCAGTGTAGCTGCTCACGCGACACTGTAAACAAACAATCCATGTGAAGTGAGCGAGCTGCTGCAATATAAAATCCGGAGAGTTAACAACGCACATGTGAGTAAACAGCATTTAAAACATCAGTCCAGTTTATTAGTTTATCTGGAGGTAAGGCTCCAAATGCAATAAAATAAGCCCATAATTATATCCTGATGGTTTTAGCTTTCAGCATGTTTGCTTGTGCTTCATAGTGTTAAACTTTCCTTCTCTGTGTTAATTTATATATATATGTTCAAGATGTATATGATCTTAAAGTTTTGTGAGGAAAATCATGTCTGCGTTGATGTTCAGTTCAGACTTGCAAATTAAAGATAATTTTCTTCACTTTGGTTTGGGTGTCTAATATTAGGCTACATGATGGTCTTGTAATAATAATTAAGTAAAAGCCTATTTTCATTTTTAGACACTGCTTGTATTATATGCATAAAATAAGCTTTTATTTCAATGACTATGCAAATTAGAGTTAATTCATTGTCATCTTAAATGTGTATTAATTAAAAACATTTACACCATTAAATTACACATGGTAATGTTATCAATAGTTGTCAGATAATAGCTATTGAAAGAGTGGATATTTTTTTCTCCTTCAATGCTTGTGTTAGCCACGGATTGAAGATTGTAAACAGTTTATTTAATTTTAATTAACAGTTGAGTAACTTTTGGCCCCGAGTTAGATGTTAATTAACACTAAACCAGTCTAAAAATCCATCCAGTTTCCCCAGCTGTAAACCCATTGGCTGTTAAACTCTTTTTTTCTTATAATAAACTGACATGTTGATAACACATTCAGTTTATGTGTTTA
The DNA here is from genome assembly GCF_027580225.2 of Misgurnus anguillicaudatus. Classification (NCBI taxonomy): domain Eukaryota; kingdom Metazoa; phylum Chordata; class Actinopteri; order Cypriniformes; family Cobitidae; genus Misgurnus; species Misgurnus anguillicaudatus. The sequence goes on from NC_073353.2 coordinate 15,306,953, forward strand.
TGAGTACACTTTCAGAATGCTCTCGATTACGTGAAGATCCATTCTGTATGCATCTGTAAGTGTGGTGGTGCTTATGGGGTGTCGCGCTGGGACGAGTGAGCATAAGGGTGAGAGGGAAAAATCACAGTATACTCACTACAAAAATCTAGACTACACCACTGTCGTGTACATGCCAGTTATGTAGCCTATATAATCACTAGATGGCGGCAATGTATTGCGGCATTTGAAAAAGTGCGTATAAGTAAGGCGTATAGTACGATTATACTATGCTAATGATTTAAAAAAGTATTCACAGTGGCAGGAAAAAAATAGTAACAAAAAATAAGGTAAAGATATTAGTTAATATTCAGATGGTCTCAACAAGAATAAGCACTGACTTGAATGAATGGCATATTAAATTATTAAAGCAACACCAAAGAGTTTTTTTTTACCTTAAAATAACGTTTCCAAAAAAGTTTCAGTGGTTCATCCACTCAAAACAGGGTGAACTGCACTTTCACATTCGCTTTGCAGCCCTCTATCGGCCAAAACCGCACTAAAGAAGTTTCCAACCGTCGGGTAGTGGTCCTGTAGTTCGAGTGAAAACTACAAAAACTTGCTTTACGGCAGACCTACAATCCAATCAGAGCCAGCTATGCTGCAGTATTTACGACAGTGGTAATGAACAATTACGCTTCTAACCTGTAGGGGGAGCAAAGAGCCAGAGTTCTTTAGTGTTGCTTTAATAGCCTACTAACTAAGCAATTGCAGATTGCCTGTGAATGCTGTGGTTTACAGCATGAAAAGCTAAGATGGTTTTACACAGTATAAAGATGGCTGGGGGTTGTAAAGATTGTTTTAGAACGATTTAAACCTTAAATTGTGAGGTTGATTTGATTTAAAAAAAAAACAAAAAAAAAACTTATACATATCCGGCTACTACAGCATAAACATTTGAAAAAAATCATGACCACAGACATATTTTGTAACATACAGGTATACTGGACCTATTAAAGCAATAGTACACCCAAAAGACTTGAGTATCTTTTCTTTATTCATTTAACATCTATGGATGTGATTTTTAGAGATTCAACATTTCGGTACATACGTACACCAAATATATGTTAATAAAATACCTTGTGTTCAACTGAAGAAAGGAAGTTGTATCTATAACAAGAAGGTGAATAAATATGAGAATTTTTATATTGAGGTGAAGTATTTCTTTGCATCGCTGCAGAATAGCTGCTCTTCCTCTCAGTCTGTGGGTGGCTGTGTGCACAACCTCCAGCAATCTTACGTACGTCTCAAACCATCTGGACCCCTGTTCTCTGCCAAGTTATGCAAATCTGAAAAAGACCATGGGCGTGTATCCCGAACACTGTAACTGCACTAGAACACACAATGTGAGGAAGAGACATTTTAGGATTTTCTTCCTTGAAAATACATTCATCAATACATGCTCACAGCTTTTGCAGACATGAGAAATCAGATGCAAATAACATGTAAAGCTGAAAAAGCAAGTATACTTGCATAGTACTGGAAAGGAAAACACATTTGAACCATAACTTTATCTTCTCACATAAAAATACGTTTGTCTATAGTTTTATTGGTTTACAACTTTACACACAAGAATATACTTATATACTTTTTACAAAAATCATTGTTAAAATAGATATTTTTTATCTTCTGTCTGCAATGATGTGCTTTCAAACAGAGGTAACAGTCAAACTAAACCCTTTGAACATCATGTTTTGCCAGTATTATTGCAATGGTAAAGTGGGATCCTTTTCTCCTGCTGTAGTTCTAGCATGCAGTTTCATTTACATTGAATAGGGATAGTATACCTATTCAATGTAATGTGTACGGGATAGTGTACCTAAAAAAATGTAAATACCGTCATCATTTGTTACAACGAATACAACAATATTTGTAACCAAGGAGCACCATTGACTTCATAGTAGAAAAAATGGTGATGCTACAAAACTGTTTGGTTACAAACATTGCTTAAAATAATCAGAAGAACAAAGAAATGTATACAGGTTTTGAAAGTAAATGACAGAATTTTTATTTTTGGGTGAACTATCCCTTTAATTTTCATGTCAAGATATGCATGCCAAAACGTAAAGACACAAGTCTTGCCCTTTTAAAAACTTTTAAACACTTTTTACACGATTGTCAAATAGTAGCTTATTCACATTGACAGGAACAAAACCGCATATTATTTTTACATGCACCGAATGAACAATCATATGATCTTTTGGGTATACGAGGAATTAGTAACAAGAAACATATACAGGGTGCCACACAACCGATTTTCATGACTTTCCGTGATTTTATTCTTTAGATATAAGTACTGATTGACGTTTTTGCATTTGTACATCAGGTACCAATAATTTCAATTATTAGGATTTAAATAACTACAAATGTACAAAAGACTCATGAAGATCGATGAGCGTGGAAACTCTGCAGATAAGTGTAAAAATAATGAATAACTAAAATGTAAATGATATAAATAAGGTTTGTTTTATTAAGCATGCAGTCTATGTATCACATCATACACATACATTAAAGAAAATTGGCCATTTGAAATGGTTGTTAGCATCACTACACAATAGTAAAAGAATAGAACATTCATGAGGTTATTAGATGTGTAGTATTGCATGTGTGCCGAGACTGACCATGTCTTGAGTTAAAACAACAACAAAAAAGAAATCTTTGTGGGAATTAATCATGGCCCAATGCAGGCACCATTTATTATATCTGTATGTACGATTAAACTATTTTTAATACACTTTAAAGCAAATTCCTTTAATAAGATATATAAGAAATCAGACAATTATTAAAAACAAAACACTTTAGAGAGATTTAAAAACTCACAAGATGAAATAAATAGAAAGCTGCTCCTATTGTCTTCAGCTGCACACTTGTCTTGTATTCCTAACTGCATTCGCTGTACTGAAATCCCTTTTTGAACCTCACTTATGAACCCACCATTAGGTCATTTGGAAACTAGAGAACCATCAGTCAGCCCCAATGTTGAAATGCCTTGTGGAATGAGAAAATGTTATGAATAGCCAACAATACCACCATTCAAATTCTAGCTTATAGACAACCTGAACTTCAAAGTTATCCTTCATTAAAGTAACAGTAAACTTATTAGCTTTCATTACTAAAATATTCTGATAAATGTGTTCTTCTCAAGGTCCTTGGTGCAAAAGTTTGAATAGCACACATGCGCTCTTCTGCATGGTGGTGTACGCGCTCACTCTGCGTAGTGCATGATGGACTCCACATAGTTTCCAGGGAAGAGTCCGGTAGTGCTGTTCATCACTCCTTCATACCAGCCATCATCATTCTTTTTAATGACATAGATGATGGCCCCCTCCTGGAAAGAAAGCTCATCTTCCTTGTCTTGGGTGTAATCGTAAATAGCCACCACTTAAAAAGAGAAAACTCAAAGTTAGGCACATATTCATTTTGTTTCTATAAATGGTTTCAGCAGCAACAATAAACAAACAGCTTTTGTGGACTCCTACTTAGTTTATTTCTGGAAATCAAGTAAAATAAATGACAAGTAAATTACCTTTGTTGATAAATATCATATCGAACACATATTAATGATGACACTGGAGCTAACATTACTGTGTAAAATTAATGTATACAATGTCAGCTACAGTTCCTTGAGTTCTTCCCTGGCTGCTAAACCTCATCATCTTCCCTTTGTCTTTAGCAAATCAAAACATTTTATTTTTGAAGAGGTATTTGTTTCAGAGATCTGTCTAGCCACAAGCCAGACTGATAAATAAATACAGACCGGAAGATCACTTCTTTTCGGGTGCCTAACCGCAAACACGTGTGTGCGTCCGATGAAACCATCTATAGCGCGTTTCACAATTTTGCATTGTTGCAAAGCAGCTACATTTTAAATCAAACAGTGGAAAAAACATTATAAAAATAAGGAAAATAAAAAAAACAAAAAAATTGTAAAATACAAAACATTTTTTAAAAATTCAAAGAATTTTACAAAGAAGTTTCCACAAATGTTTTTGTACTCTGAACTTGTCAGGTTTTACAGATTACTTAAAAAATTTGGGTTTGTTTACTAAAATCTGTTTAAATAAATAATATTTATAAATTACAATTAATCCAAATTTAAAAATTTATATTTTATTGTATTTAATATTTATTGTAATCCTTAAAACTAGTGTTTCACCTTAAGCAGTGTTTACCTTTTTTTGTCACTGAAACAGACAATGTGACTTGTGTATGCAAGTGTGAAGAAACTGAGCTCAGTGTTGGCATTGGCCAAGTTATTGTATATAATATTCTATAATAAAGCACCACACATCCGATCTACAGCCTAAGCATAGGCACTACACTTCTGAACAGTGGTAACCACTAGGGGTGTGACGAGATCTCGTGCGACGAGATCTCGCGAGATTAAATATGTATCGCGAGATTAAGTGTGTCTCGCGAGATTTCTTGTGTAGGTGAAATTCTGGCCGTTTCTCAAATAAAAGACTAGATCCCTCGGAGGTCGCATTTTTAAACTGCATTTACTTCATAAAGACTGTCTTATTAGAGACTACTAACAATTATAAAGTTTACTAATAATTTAGTTAATCGCAAATTGTTGTAATATGCTCACGACTTGCGAATGTAATGCTCAGTTAATGATCTGAAATAAACCTTAATGACGTATGCAGCCTGCATATGCGACCTCCGAGGATGCAGCTTTCTGTTTGACCCTTTTAGGGGCCAGTTACACCAAAAGCGTTTATGGCAGTTGCAGGCGCCTTTTTTAAATGATATTCTATGGGCATGGAGCGTTTGCGCGCTGTTTATGCGCGCTGAGCGCCTTGCTGTTTTTGCCGGCGGCCGCAGCACGCGCCTTTGAAGGAACGCTGAGCGGAGAAGCGCCCGACGTCATTCGCGCCTTTCCATTGTCCACTCGAATGAGGGGAGATGCGGGCCTTACGTTGTGGTGAGGGAAGTTTACAGTTGCTTTGAAGAACCGGACTCCACTCGCTAACTCTCTGCTGCGTGTTTGTGCACCTCTCACCCTCAAATAAGGTCAGAGCAAGCGTCATCTTTTTAAAGTTTCTGCTAATGTGACAGTTAACAGCAAAAGAGCGCACGCTTCAATATTTGATTGACAAGACAGCTGACTAGGTGGTTGCCTAGCAATATTAAAAGCCGCGTCGACTCGCACTGCTCTTTTTAAAAAAAAAGGCAGTGCGTCGCGCCTTGCGTTTCCAAGCGTTTAAAGCGTGGGTGGTGTAATTAGCCTCTTACAGTGCATGCATTATATTCTGTCTTTTACTGCATTTGCTTTTTTGTTTGGGTTTCCAATAATGTTCGTTTGGGAGCACGTGTGAAGTCTGAGACGTGTTGTGTTTGTCTGGTGATCACTGTCAGATGTGAAGTCTCAGCAGATTAAACCATCACAGAGTTTACATGATTTAATGTCTGCATGTTCATTTCTATTGTAAAGAAATGGACGTATATTAAATATTCAAATGAATTTAAACATTGTTTGGCTAAAAAATAAGCGTTTCTCTCCGTCTAAGTGAAAGTGAAGATAGCGTCCGCGAGACGAGTCAACTATCTCCCCCTGCAGGCATTTGTTATAATATATACATAATGCTTTTTATTTATAGACCACAAATGTAATGTGTTTGTTAATGTAATGTTGTTTAATGTAACTTGGTTTTAATACTTTATTTGAACCAATTATTATTGCATCTTCGTTATTATGTAATTTTAAAGGCTACTGCTCACTTGGGTCTATTTTTATTACCCAAAAATAACAAATTACTTCATAATCAGTTAGTAAAATAATTGTTATGGCCAGTCCTTGATTAGTTAAAACATTTAAAAATAACATGATTTCAGTTTCTTATTCATTTATTTTATCATCGAGGGTTTCTTAAAAAGTGTAAAAATATCGTCTCGTCTCGTTCTCGTGAACCCAATCTCGTGTCTCGTCTCGTCTCGTGGATTAAGCGTCTCGTCACACCCCTAGTAACCACAAAACAAAAATAGATAACTCTTCTAAATCTCCAACGTAAATAAATGTTTAACACTATTGAGTCTTTCTCTTTACTGAAAACCACATAAAATATCACCTAATTAAAAAAAATGCTCTAGTAATGCAGGCTTATGCAAAGCATGCTGTGAACTGGAAATCCTCCTCAACCAATCGTGTTCCTCAACTAGGGTTGTAACGGTATGAGATTTCCACTGTATGATAATTGTCCCAGAAACTATCACAGTTTCGCGGTTTGCCGGTATTAAACCCTTAATTATTATTATTATTATTATCATTAGCTACAATGACCCTTAAATTAATAAAAACAGATAGGGGTTTTGGGTTGAACATATGGTTTATTATATTAAACTTTTTGGAAAAAAATACAATTTCGAAAAAAGTACTTTGATTCGTAATCTTTTTTGATTCTTTTAATTTTATTCTTTTAAATAAAATGATAAAATACTCATTAAATTCTCTCAGAGCTGCTCTGGATATATTCATTTGTTCACATCGTCATATAGTGAGTGAAATGTATAGTTTTTATTATATGGCATAAGTATAATCCAGAGGTGTATACTCATTAAGTATTTTAGTTACATTTTCCAAGCATCTGTGCTTTTTCAGAGTGTGTCTTAGAAAAAAATTAACTTTTCTTTACTAAAAAATCTTCACTACATTCTAAAGCATAGAATCATACTGTGTATTTATTATATATTGCATATTAAAATTGATTTAATGCCTAATTACATAAAAATTGTGTACTTTTACTTTCTTGAGTAAAAGTACGAAAAAAATTTTTACTTAAGTAAAAGTACAAAAAAATACTAGATATTTAATGTTCTTTAATATTAAATATAAACCAAAAACTTGAAGTTATGAAATGTAGTGGAGTAAAAATTATGATATGTTTTGGAATGTTTGTTTTCCAAAGAAACACACTAATAAAATACGAATAATTGAAAATTTACTTTTATGTAGAAAGTAAAAATACTTAAGTACTATACAACTCTGGTATAATCAACTTAAATCGATCTGTAATATAAATCACTTAAATGGGCTTTAGTGCCTCTTTTTGCAGCAACTCTTCGTCCACATTTCTTGCAAACTGGATATTCATCTTCAAGGACAACCCCGCGTTCGTTTTCGTATACCTAAAGTATTCCCATACTGTAGATTTGAACTTTTTTCTGGTGGGGAATGGGGTTAGAATTTGTAGTCTCTTGCCTTTTCTCTGCCGTACATAAACGAGTGGAGTCTAGCAGTCACGCCGAATAAAGTTGCATGCACGTAGTAGCGCAGGCGAGATCTGCTTTATTTTTTTTCAAAACCGTGTATGAGCAAACGTTTACGGTATGATAATCTTAAAAGTTAATAGCAAGGTATACCGCCATACCGTTACAACCCTATCCTCAACCAACCGTGCTGATTTAACGTTAAGCTGAAGTAAAGCAGAGTGAATGCCACAAACCTCATCACAACCACCTAAAGTTTGTAATTATTTGCAGTGTTTGTTAAAATGAGGCTGTGGTACTGAAATGACTCATTTTTGAGTTAGCGAAATTCTTTGACTCATTTTATTGTTTTTGCATCCAAAACGGTGAAATCATTGAAAACAAATAAAACTTGAAAGAACTTTTACATTGTACTGTTCGGGTTTACAGTGTAGTGTTACTAACTGTAAAATAATTGTAACCGGACTGTTACATCCAAAGTGCGATTAAGCAAGTAAAATATGGTCTTGTAGCGCAGTCATTTTCAAACTGTTCCCAGGGGATCCCCCGCTCTGCACATTCTGAATGTCTCCCTTATCTAACACACCTGATTTAGATCATCAGCTCATTAAGGGAGAGATCCATGAACAGAACTGGGTGTGTCAGTCAAGGGAAACACGCAAAATATGCAGAGCCGTGGGTCCCCTGGGACAAGATCGAAAACCACTGATGTAGCAGACATCCAACCCTGTAAAAACTACATTTAGGGAGGTAGCTCACCGACCAATCAGGATATGCTCCCTGTCATTTTCCTGCTTCGTCTTGTCACACGCTGTCATTCTCACATTCTCAATCTCTGGGATGTTTTACATTTACAGGCATTAGGTAGCCTCTAGTATGTGGAAGACTCCCAGAACCTCTGGAAGTGGTGGGATGTCTGCCCTAGTAAATGCTAAAACAAATATATTTATACAAGCCAAATATCATAAAATTCAGATCCCTAAGCCCTGCTGAATAGTAAGGTGGCTAAATTGAAGTGCAGCAATAAAAAAATGCTAATTAGAAATGAGGGGTTTAAGAAAATATTGATACACGTGCGTATCGGGATATATTGTTTGCAGATACTGTATCAATTATAAAAAACAATATTTTTTGTCAGAGCCGATGGTGTATTGGGCAGCGCTCCGACATGTGGTGCTTTCGCACTTTCTGCGACCCGAGTTCGATTCCTGGCTCGTGGTCATTTGCCGATCCCATACTCCTCTTTCCTCCCTGTCCTATCCTAACCTCACTGTTTAATAAAGGCAAAAACGATTGTTGATCTCGTCACACCCCTACAGGACACCATATTTGAACACATTTTGCCTGAATGCTCACATGTTTATACTAGTACCTTTCTCCACGTAAGTCTGTGGAGCCCAGGGTGGGTCTTCTTCAGCATACGGGTCACTGTATTCAACCACAGCAGATTCCTCCTCATATTCTGGAGCGGGAGGATGCCGTTTCTCTTCAAACAGCTCTTCTGCAGGGGGATGTGGAGGAGAAACCTCTGAAACTGACACAGCAGACCAATCAATAGAAACTCACAGACAGCAACACATACACATGCTTCCATGCAGGACAAGCAGGAGTTAATGATGATTTGGATTTGCTGTGGATGAGGAATAGCGATGAGACATTCTCACCAACTGAACGTGTATGTGTGGTGTGATGGCATGAGGGGCTCATTAAACAAAGCGCAAAGCCACTTACTGGATTCCTGTACGCGAGCCACAAAACCCGTCAGGGGAAGCTGGGGTGTGATCTGCAGTATGGAGGGGGGAGGAGGGGCCACTGAGGCTAATCCACACCACCACAAAAAGCACAGAAAGAGACAGAGGGCGAAATGGGGAGGTATGGTGACCAATGAACCAAGACACATACAGAAAGGTAAAAACCGAGTGAATGTAAATGACCAAAACGTTATGTTGTTAGTGTAGTGTGTGACAAACAGGAAGTGACATCAACCAGAGCAGAAAGTATGAATGGTGGATCTACTGTACACCAGCTACACAGTTCACAAAGCCGGGAGTATAGTTTGATTTTTTACATGTACGCGAACGAACGTGCCAGGCTGAATGCACAGCCTTGCAAAGCATAGTTTATTTGACTCGTACGTGTACACAGAGATTTAACACATAAAACGCATCTGTTGGCCTACATCAGTGGCGGGCGGTGACTTCTTTTTTTGAGGGCACACAATGCGAAGCTCGTCACAACATGTATAGGCAGGCACTTATTTTGACAAGACATGTGATGCACATGGTTCATATGATGCGCCAAACACATATTTTGAAAACACGAGCAAAACATATTTTGATTTCACGCCCCTAGGCAGAGAAGTCACCACTGGCCAACATAATAAATTCTCCTCTAGGCGCATGCGTGACCTATGCGTAAAAAGTATGCATGGTTACAAAATTTCAGACTCTCGCGTATTCGTAAAAACTGAACTATACTTCCAGCTTAACCTATTCCCTGGTAAACATACCACCCGTAACACCTGATGATTTCAGAGAAACATTACAGTTAGTTTTTAGCTGAAACAAAGTTGAATTTGTGCCATGTGTGATATTTAATTTGTGAAATGTTTTGCTATCCTTTTCTACACACACATAAAGAGTAAGAGCAGTACCTTGGTTCTGACTGTAATGAGGTCCTCCGTTCTGCTGGTTGGAGGTCATTGAGGCCTGACCTGTGATTGAAGACGCTCTGCGATACGGCAGCGACCCTCCCACTGTAGGTGATATCTGTCTTGGGACGGGTCTGTTCATGCTGAAGAACTGATGACTGCCTGCACAACCAACCAGAAAACAACGATTAACACAAACATACTGAATTATGTGTGGCTGTGAAAATCCAGCTAAAGTGATTTACTGTCTTCTACATAAAAATTATTCTGCGAAAATATAACCTTGATATCTTCAATATTGACTGCACAAAGTCATGTCAAAAATAGAAATCAATGACAAATCAATCTTTATACACCTATTCTCAAAATGAGGGTGCATTCATACCAGGAAAGTCCGTTGGTTCACTTGCATGGGTCCGGACCAAAAAAAGTCAATTTTTTGTTTGGTGTGGTTTGCTTTCACACTGATCTTTTTGCAAGTAAACCAAAATTTGTAAACAAAACCACATGTGTTAAGGTCATGTATTCATTGGCCAGAAATTATCAGGTGGGGGAAAACAGGAAGTGCAAAATCATGAAGATCATTCGTAGTACAATTCTGTTCTGTTAGTGACACTGCAGACACTTTTGAAGAGCACATGATACAATCATCTAAACAATGTTGTAATTCAAATTGTGCAAAGATGAAGATTTGCTGCAAGATGACTTTGGTGTAGACAGCATGCTCTGATGTGCACCTACCATGGACTGCACAAACTGCCTGTTAGTTAATGTTCGCATCTCCCACTAGCACGTAAGCAGCGATGTAATTTAATAATAATAATAATTAACTCCAAAAAAGGCACAGTCCTTTCTGCATTTTGGGTAGGGATGTGCATCGATGCAACGCGTTCCCATTAAAGATCACGTTCTTTCTGATCCCATTTTTTAAAACCCTAGTTAGTGTGTAATGTTGCTATAATAGCATAAATAATTCCCTTTAAAATGATAAAGCTCAAAGTTCACTGCCAGGCTATATATTTTCTTTTATAGAATTCAACTTTAAAAGCCTACAACGAACGGACGGTTTGGACTACAGCCCTCTAATTCCTGCATTAATGACATCACTAGAACAGTTTTTTGACTAAACTCCGCCCACAGGAAAACATCAGTCGACAGTAACGGCTAAGCTGCTATCGAATCACAGCACACTAAACAAACTACACAATCAGAACTCAATACACATTTCTGAAGGAGGGACTTCATAGAACAAGGAAGACATCAGCCCGTTTTAGAACAGTGAAAACAGCGCTATACAGATAAGTAAATTGTGTGAAAAATACCGCTTTTTTTACTCGTGAAACATAAACACATGTTATATTGTGCACCGTAAACACAATCAAAGCTTCAAAAACACAGAAAGAACGCGACCTTTAAAAAAACCTGTCTGAAATCGATTCTGAATCGCAAGGCTCCGATTCTGTGTTTCATCAGGGTTCCCACACCTTGGCTAACCTCAAATTCAAGGACCTTCCAAGGACTTTCCAGGTCCAATACCCTCAAATTTAAGGACTAAATGTGGGGACACATTACAAGTGAGAGCAAGGTTACATTGTGTTACCTTTTAAGATACATTGTTACAGCTCCCTTTTGAGGGAACTCGCGCTGCGTCACTGCGGTGACACTTTGGGGACGCCTTAGGGGCTTTTTACACCTGGTCACTTCATGCGTTTTCTCTGATCGGATAGCTATCCGATCGTAAAAAGACCAGGTGTAAATGCCCTCCGAAACGTTTTCGAGACGGATTTAAATCCGATCGCTCAAACTACTTCAGGAGGTGGTCTCGGACGCATTTCAGATGAAACTGGAGAAGTGTAAATACATCTGGTTGATGAAACCACATCTTTCAGTCCATAACTCCTCCCAAACGTAAGCACGTCACCCGGAAGTTAGCCGTCAAAGAGGCAAAGAAACAAAGACGACATGCTCGTTGCTTTATGGAGTGACGACAGCGGGTAAAAAAGCTTCCTAGAATCAATAAAAGAGTCTAATGACAAACTCAAATGATATTAAACAAAGAAATAAAACTTTAAGAGAGAGTTTTGTGAATGCTTTTCCTGTCATGGACCTGCATTAAATCACCGCGCTGTAACTCTCCTGCTGCGCTGTACTGCGAGCTTCAGCTCATGCTGAGCAAGGAGACGCGCATGCCCAGCCCAACATACAGTACAACATACAGTAAGTGCTGCCTATTGTTGCATAAACGTCATCTTAAGTTTTTAAGGCAGAGTAATAAATAGTGTATTTGCATTTTGGGTGGGGGTAAAAGATTGGATTCATATCCGTTTTGCCAAGACGCATTTATGTGGCCAAATGTAAATTGAACAGTTTTAACAAATCAAATAGCTATCCGATCAGAGAAAACAAATGTAGTGACCCTAAAAAGGCCCTTAGTGGTAAGTGCATCTGAATGTGTATATCAAATTCAACCAATGGTGAGGCTTAAAGACAAAGACAGGGTGACGCGGAGGCCAGGAAGAATATCGCTATCTAAAATATTGCCAAAGACAGCGTTACAGGGATGCAGCGTCTCGTTCCCTTCTCAGCAAACAACAGTTACATACGTAACCCGAGACGTTTTCATGTGTCAAACACAACTACGCAAAAAAGCATTTTGGTATGAATCAACATTCACATACACATTTAAGCATTTATAAGCATTATTATGCAAGATATAAGCATTTAAAGTGAACAGTTTAGCACGTGTGCTTAAAAAGTTCAGAATTTTTTAGGGATGCACTGATATGGAAATTTTGGCCGATGCCGATAACCAATAACTCTTTAAATTTGGGGGCAATAACCGATATCTATAGGCCGATAAATATTCATATTATTTTCACAATGAAAATCTCGCAGACATCTTGTCTTTGCGCTAGACTAGCATACTCTTCTTAAGCCCGCAACACGTGTCATCTTCGTGCTATGTCACAGATAGCACCAATCAAAACTTCACATGGCCAGCAATGAGCAAGTAAAGTGGTTCAACAAACCAAAATAATCCATAATTTATCGGCTTTCATTTATCGGCCTAATTTTGCTATCAGACCGATAACCGATAATATTAAAAATAAGCAGTTATCGGCCGATAACGATATGTCGGCCGATATATCGTGCATCCCTAGAATTTTTGTAATATTATCCTACACTAGACAGGGAATAATATGGATTTTTTTCCAGAAAACTTCTTGCATAAAATAGATTTAAGCACTTTCAATGACCTGTATCTATGCATGTATATTTTCAAAAACTTCCCAGGGCCTTGATTTTTTTCCACCAGATTCACAAACTTTCAAGGACCCGTGGGAACCCTGTTTCATGGACAGCTTGTGCATGTACTATGGCTCTGTGATCAGTAGGAAGTCCAATATCAAAATCACTATGAGTTTGACTCGTTTATAACGTGCATTTAAAAAAGCAACACTCGTCAAACACAATCATTATTATCACGAAAATACCTGACTCAATCTGAAGAACAGCGATATAAATATGCCTCTTGATATTTCATGGAATAGCGTTTTGTAATGATACTTCTTCTGTGGCACAAATGGAGTTTCTGCACGAAAGCACCCTCTGGCTTTTGGATGTGGTGGCATTTCAACGTAATTCATTCAAATTCATTCATTGAGAAAACGTGCATTTGCCGATTAATTGTCACAACCCTAATTTGGAGCGAACGTACTAGTCGGTACATGTTCACACCTTAAACGAACCATACCAGAGTTTGTTTTTAACCGGACCGGGACCAAGTCTTCAGCTGGGTCCCAAAGCTGGGTCTCGGATCATAATTTTTTTTGGTGCGGATCCGAGCACGATTGCCATGTTCACATATATGCCTAAACAAACCTAATCAATGGAGAAAACGCACCAGGTTCCGAAACAAAGGCTCAGGTCTGAAAACACCCTTAAATAATATTCCCTCGTAACGTAACACCTACCTAAGTGATGGAGACTCAACAACAGAAAATGCATGCACGTTTTGATCAATAAACGTTGTGATCAATCTGTCACACTTCTTGTGTGAGCCTTCCTACTGTTGGCGGCTGGTAATGAAGAGCACTCGGCAGAGTCGGCACTCGGGATGCGCAACAAACCAAACAGGGTGCACTCTTTTAATTCAATACGATGAACAAACCGCAGATATTTTGCCATATTGCTGGTGACACCCAACATAATAGTTTGTCAAAATAATTACAGTGTGATTTTGCAAAATGCTGGCACACTTTAGAGCGCTTCTCACCACGGTCCTCCGGCAAACTGACTTTAAGTATTCAAGCAGAAGGTCCTGCGCAGATGGCTATAGATCAGGTGACTCAGGTCTTGGCAGATGACGTGAAAATTATGTGACCGTGCGGTCCGAAATCGTTAAGTGTAATCGAAATTGTTATTTTATAACAAGGATCTGATTCCTTTCTTATGCATCTGATTCCAGAATTGGAATCGAAATTAGATTACCAACCCTATCGATGGATAAAAATAGTCTGGAAAATGCTAGCAGTCTGCCACCCTGCATCTCAAAATGTGTTTTGGCCCCAGCCTCTAAAAAACATATATTGTTTGACAACAAATATGATTTACATAAAACATTTCTCATTGCTGCTCGTCTCTGCAGAAGCTGCCAAACAGCTCACATTATTCACATCTTTTGAAATATCTTGAGTGCCCTTTTGCAGCCATAAACAAGTGACACTGCTGGTTTTTATATTGACCCAAATATATCATTTTAGTTTTGAGGGAGGAATTAAACTCATATAATGTGAAAGCAGCTTGAGACCAATAAGAAAACAGCATGAACAGGACCAAAACATCACCACAGAGCAACTTGATGTTTCAGTGGGTTATAGGTTAAGGAAGTGGGTGATAAAATGGCACAGTGAGGGTGAAAAGCAGGACCAGTGGACCGTAGACACAGGCAGGCGAGTGGGAGACTTACCTGTAACAGGGCTGGTGTTGGTGACTGGTGCAACAATATCTGCAGCTGGACTGAGGGGTGGTTGGGAGGGTGGAGAGCCCTTACCCGTAGCCAGAGAGCTTTCAGTGGTGACAGGGTGAGTGGGGAGAGACTCGGGTGGGTTAGTCGAGGGTTGGGTGAGGGTTAGATTAGAGGAAGTGACAGAAGGCTGGGTGGAGTTAGGTGTAGCTAAGGGTGTGCTGGCGAGACCAGCACTGGCAGCTTGAGGGTAAAAAGAGAAGAGAGGTAGGTGCCAATTGAGGAACGGTTTTGCATTTTGGTTAAATGGTCTAATGAGAGAGCATAACAAGAAGAAATTATGCATTAGTCTCAGAGAGCTGTTAGATGATCGATCATATGCTTAAAATATACTTGTAATGCATATTCATTTAGTAAAGTTGCCTTAGTTTTTTGGTTCATTCTGGAAATCATGGTGAAGTAGTTCCTACAACATTCTTGCACGAAAGACGAACAGACTAAAAATATAAGAAATGCACTCCTATACATTTCACTTGTCAAGACCTAGGTTTGATTATCCTTGAATATCACTTTTGGATGAACCGTCCTGCTGTTTGAACGGTGTTTAATGATTTTAAGGGTTTATAGCAAACATGTTGAGTATGTCATAGGCAGTGTGCGCAGTAAGTGTCCCTTCAGTGAAGTCTGAGATGAAGTTACCTGGGAATGCGCTGGGTGGTGAGGGTGTAGGTACGGCGATTGGGACTCCCACACTGCCACTACCACTGTTTTCACGACTACTGCTGTGACTGCTGGGATGACTTCCTCCACTGCTGCTACTGCTGTACACATACACTACAGGTCACACATTACACATGTACATGCATCTTACATACAAAAAAATTAACATATGCCAAATCATTATACATATATATATAGTTGGTCTGGAGTTGATTTTAGGTGTGGCATTTGCATTTGGAAGCTAACCCACATTATGTGGGTCTCCATGCAAGTGATACAGACCATATTTAAGTTTCAAAAACACAATCAGTCAATCAGTCAGATCAACAATATGATACATTCTGACTAAAAAATAGCAGCAGCACAGACAGTGTGCATTCATGGTGGATGCTGTAGCTTTGCAATATCTTTTAAACAACAAGTAAAGAGATTAATACTAGAAACCAGTGATCTGCAGATAAAGCATAGCCTGGGATGATAAATTGTGCGATTCTGCTTGCTATGCTTCTCAATGAATTTTATTTATGAGCTGTTAACAAACCTTTTCAGGTATATCTATGATAATAAAGAATATTTATAATGATTATGTTTGACAAGTGTTGCTTTTTCAAATGCATGTTATAAATGACTTTTTTTTAGATTGATAAGGATCAAAGAGCCATAATACATAAAAGAGCTGTGCATAATATTGCCTTCGTGCTTCAGAATCGATATCAGACAGTCATTAAGCCACATGTACTCTTTGTCGACTGTTAGTAACACATTAACTCAGCTTACACTCTAGTAAAAGCATAAAGCAACACTGCTTATTGAACACATAAAATCATGACAGCATGAGAAAAAAGAAAGAGCAAAAAGTCGATCTGCAATGAGAATGTTTTTTAAGCAAGACACTTTAAACCTTTATACAAGAGAGATGGAAAAGAGAAAGTGAGACAGCAATGTCAGGCAGATATAAAGCTCAAGCATTTAAAAAAGTTTAGATGGAGCGATTGAACTGTTCCCCCGACAGCGCCAGCATTTTTTTAATTTTCACAAAAGTTTAATGCCTTTCAGAAAATTTTCTTTTTTAGATATAAAAACATACAATATATCAAATGACAGAACAGACCACTGCTTTAAAAAAAAAAAAAAAAACGTTTCATCCTACCTTTATTTTTTCTCTTTTATCACCTCTCAAATATGGGTAGGGTTCTTCACAAAAATGTAATTCTCACTTTTTTGCTCAAAATTTTTTGAAGGACTTTTGATAGAGATCAGATTTGGAGCGATTATCAAAACATACACAGCGTTTGAACTGTTCGCCCTATGGGAATACTTCCGATATTTATATGTTGGGTAAGAGCGCCACCTGGTGGATAATAGCAGAAATACGGATTGCTGAAAAAATGTCATTGGCAGAGAAGCGTGAGATAACTTGTCAATGCAACTGTTTAATTCTTTCCCTGCCAATGAAAAATTCTGGAATCACAAAGCAAGATGTTCGACACAGTCAAAACCTAAACTAATGAGTAACTGAACAACATTTCTCAATTTATATAAACTTTAACTGGAAAAGAAAGTCCTCAACTGAAAATATGAATTGCACGAGTTAAATTTTTTAAGATGTCGAATAAATCTTTGGTGTCCCCAGAGCACATGTGTGAAGTTTTAGCTCAAAATACCATATAAATAATTTATTATAGCATGTTAAAATTGCCACTTTATAGGTGTGTGCAAAAATGTGCCGTTTTGGGTGTGTCCTTTAAAATGTAAATGAGCTGATGTCCTTGTAGAGAATGGTTTACCAAAACTAAGTTACTGGGTTGATCTTTATCAAATTTTGTAGGTGTATAGAAGCACTGGGGACCCAATCATAGCATGGAAAAAGTCAGATTTTCATGCCATGGCCCCTTTAAATAAATATCAAGGTAAAAATTTCCAGTATGATAAAATACCTGTGCCCTCTGAACTGTGAAAAAATATTTTTTTTACATAACTTTATTATGTACAATTATTTTAACAATAAGCTTGTATTATATAACATTAGTAAATGCATTAACTAAACTAACATGAACAAACAATGTTAATTCTTTTTTCAGCATGTATTAATTCTTGTTAATGTTAGTTTTGTATTCGTAAATGCTAAAATTAACAAGAGTTAACATCAATAAATGCTTCAAGTATTTAGCTAGAAGTATTGTTCATTGTTAGTTCACTTAAATTGTTAACAAATACAACCTTATTGTAAAGTGTTACCATTATTTTTTTTTATACTTTTACCTTTTATACTTTAAATCAATTTAAAAGCCTTTTCATTTTTGGACAAAGTATGCCTTTGAAACACATCCTCACAGATGGCACCGAGCTGTTACATAACGTCAGGCACAGTTGGAAAGGACTGAGCTTTAAAGAAAATAAATTTTAAAGTGGAAGACATGCATTCACTGCAGATTTTTTTCTTGTAAAACAGTCAGTCTGAGATGGGAGACATTACAGGGACGTTTTTCACTCGATAAAAGCATCTTGAGGTGTCAATATTCTCAATGATTGCACTTGGTTTGAATGAACCCTGCTAACGTCACTCGCAACTGGTTGCCAAGGTTTCAGATTATGCAATTGTGCTGGCAATCAGTAATGCTTGTTGTAGTCCTCTTCAAGTGCTATAAGGAGTCTGGATTCTGTTCGAAAGCACCTTTTAAAATTCTAATTGGCTTGGATTTTGTGCTAAAGCCCTGTACAAATTAATATCAACCAAATGGGCATATTACAAGTATACAGTCAATATGTCAATTCAAAGATACAAACACATGAATAGCTGAAGTAAAGAGAGATGAGATCTGCAGTAAGAGAGGTGAAAAAATGGGTAATGGCACCTGTACGTGCGGTTCCTCTGATTGACAGATGCCGTGCGTATGGGACTCTGCTGCAGTAGGGGTGCCATATTGCGTGTGGGGCTTGAGACGTAGTCATTAGGTACCACAGGAGGACGAACTGGTTCAAGTGTTCTGTAAGGGGAGTGTCTCCTGTCAGAAACAACAGCATATGTTATCTATAAAGAATGCATTTTTTACTTTCCTATTAACATTAATTCTCAAAATCGTGCTTAAAGTCCCCCTGTAGTTGATAATTTTATCCCTTGAAACTCATTATTGAGCATCAAAACGGCATATGTGAATGCTTTTCTTCCTGTGATAATTTCTTCATGCCTTAAAATTGATTGGATGTAACCCTTGTCTCATGCACTATACTCAATCACACCAGCTCAGACCATAGATATGAATTAGGGATGCTAACAATTAATCGTTAGTCGATTAATTGCAAATAATAACTAAATCGATAAAACTTGTGGATGGTCGAAACAGCAAGGTCATGCGGCGCCTTCGCAAAACACATACAGAAGTAGAAAAACCGAAGCGAGCACGCAGGAGTTAAACTAGCCATGATCACGACGATCCTGGATGCCAAGCACCTGTGCTTTTTAACGTCATCGGAGACGCAGCTGGCTGCCAATGCGAAGCTGCACAAAATGGCATCCGCAGTGGCTCTGATACACTCTAAAAACAAACGGTGCTATATAGCACCAAAAGTGGTTCTTTGCTCGTAATCATAGAAGAATCGTTTTTAGTGCCATACAGCACCGGCGAAGCACCAGTGAAGCACCTGTGTAGACCCAAATAGGGGCCATATAGCACCACATATGGTTCTACATAGCACTATGTGGTTCTACATAGGTGCTTCACCGGTGCTACATGGCACCAAAAACGGTTCTTCTATGATTACGAGCAAAGAACCACTTTTGGTGCTATATAGCACCGTTTGTTTTTAGAGTGTAGGGTCCGATACAGAAAATGCAAATACGTTACTGAAAGCAAAGCCCCTTAGGCAAGCCTGCAACTTGGCATAAAAACGCGTAACGCTGCCATATACAGGGAAGGAGACCAGAGGCCGTTTTTATTGAACATATTAAATGTAATCTTAAAGGAATAGTCTACTCATTTTCAATATTAAAATATGTTATTACCTTAACTAAGAATTGTTGATACATCCCTCTATCATCTGTGTGCGTGCACGTAAGCGCTGGAGCGCGCTGCGACGCTTCGATAGCATTTAGCTTAGCCCCATTCATTCAATTGTACCATTTAGAGATAAAGTTAGAAGGGACCAAACACATCAACGTTTTTCCTATTTAAGACGAGTAGTTATACGAGCAAGTTTGGTGGTACAAAATAAAACGTATCGCTTTCCTAAGCGGATTTAAAAGAGGAACTATATTTTATGGCGTAATAGCACTTTTGGGAGTACTTCGACTCGCCTGAAAAGTCCGCTCCCCTTCTCCCTCTCACAATGGGAGAGGGAGGGTGTTACTGCGCCGAGTCGAAGTACTCCCAAAAGTGCTATTACGCCATACAATATAGTTCCTCTTTTAAATCCGCTTAGAAAAGCGCTACGTTTTATTTTGTACCACCAAACTTGCTCGTATAACTACTCGTCTTAAATATGAAAAACGTTGATGTGTTTGGTCACTTCTAACTTTATCTCTAAATGGTAGCATTGAATGAATGGGGCTAAGCTAAATGCTATCGAAGCGTCGCAGCGCGCTCCAGCTCTTACGTGCACGCACACAGATGATAGAGAGATGTATCAACAGTTCTTAGTTAAGGTAATAACATATTTTAATATTGAAAATGAGTAGACTATTCCTTTAAATTCTGGCATAAAAACTGTACAATGTAAACTGTACCTGACTGTCGTCATACTCTAAATGCCCACAACAGATTTCTAAATGGTATACCGAAGGTTGCTAAAGTATCTCTGCTGACAGTGTGCCGCAAGTCCAATTTGGAGGGGATGATGGGAAAAGTGCCCATCGTATGTTTCTTGGATACAATTACAACAAACAGTGTATCAATGACCCGGAAAGCAACAACTACACCTATAATAATGAAACTTTTTTTCTGACACAGACGCAGACTTGCATGCGACTGCCAGAGTGCACATGTGAGGCGAAGAGTGTTTTTAGTCATTTTATTTCATTATGAGAGGTTTAAGTTTAATCAAAACACCAACTAAATCGACTCAATTTGCAGTCACACTAGCATGTTATTTAGACAAAAAAAACTTTTAGTTTACATGAGGAAGCTGGCGTTTGCCTTTTACAGTTAACTATTATGTCATTGATTAATCATTCATTCATTTAAATGATCATCAAATATGGGGAATTGCATAAATAAACATCCCTAATATGAATATGCAAATAAGTCCCTGCCTCCAACCCGGGTACATTGACATTCGCCAGTTCCAGACACAGTTCATGGTTTCACAAATCATACGCGAGTTGCACATTTGCAGCATGTATTTTTTCGCCATTGATGTTAACAGGTTAAAGCATTCACACTGCATTGCTACACACTAGAAATGAAGCAGCAGTGCAGCGCCAAGTCTATGCATCCATACATATCTATGGGTATCCAGCACAATTGAGATTCAATTATTCACCTAATAAAAACAATAAACACTCAAGCATGCAATTCTTATCTACACAAGGTCCAAGCTTTACCGAGTCGAGTGCACATACATACCCTATGGTGCCTATGCCGGGCATCGGAGGACTGGGTGGTTTCTGTGTGGGAGGTGTGGTGCGAGACAGGCCGCCCATCTTCATGTTCTGAGTGTTGACCTGTGACCATTACAACACAAATCAACAACTCCAAATACAGACTTCAGCTGTGAGCAATAACATCTCAATGTCACAAAAGGGGTATATAAGACAAATGGCATCAGGGTCACTGAAACAGTGACAGAACACACAAATAAACACCCAAAGCAAAACAAACAAGAAAACAGAACAAGCACATCCATTTAAAAGCCACAACTATAAAATGAAAATGCGATACTGTAAAAATCAAAGAAGAAACAAGGAGTGATTTCCCCATGGTTATTTAATCGAAAGCTTGATAAACTAAACGTTAAATAAATCATCCTAAATACACTAAAAATGAATTATTAAAAAAAAAAAATAGTCTATGCTGATTAGGAAAACCCATAAAAGTTGAATAAATCAAATACAGAATTTTAATATTTTCAGTCAGTAAGTTCAAAACCAAAATGACTCATCATACCTTATTCCTTCTCCATTCATCTCAGCTGATTGTAAAACAGCTTTTAATGCTCTTACCTTGAACCTAAGCAACCACTTAAACCATGAGTGAAGCAGTAAACAGAGGTGAGAGCACAGAGAGGTTAGTGACAGATCTCCCACACACGACACAAAGTGGTATTTGTTAGTTTAAACCCATGTTAGTTGGAAAACTCGCTCCATCATGCAAACCCCTCATCTCAGTTTTACTGATTCAGAGGTGAGCTTACCTTCACACCATGGCCAATATCGTCCAGGATGCTGTAGTCGAGTGGTTTGCGAATGTAGCGCACAGGCCTTTCTGGACTTGCTGGAGCAATGATTTTATGGGTACGAGACGTGTTCTTATTGGTTGTGAGGATTCCAATCTCCCGCCGTGCCACTTTTTCTTTATGGATATCCACTGTCTGGATTTATGGGAAATGGACACATGACAAACGTTTGAGATTCACCTTTTTTCAAAATTTTGCATTAAAAAGTTAAATATCATCTATAAATAATTTCAGTTAGGATTCAGGCCAAAATCTGTGCTTGTTAAAATTACAAATAACTCACTCTTATCATTGGATCAAGTTTGCATCTCAATGCTAGTTTTACTTGACCTTAGTGCTGTGTTCGACACTTTAGATCGCAACAAACTCTTAAGGCCCTGTTCGGACTGTAATTGTTTCTCATTAGGATGTCTGCAAACGTATATTTGCATGCCTCCTCCGCGATAAAACTCATGCGTTTGGATGGAGATACATTTGCGGTGGATTTGGACAGCAATTAAATCACTACCTAAAAATCATGGGTTTGATTCCTAGAGAACAAACGTGATAAAAATAATAGCTTGAATGCACTGTAAGTCCCTTTAAGATAAAAGCCAAATGCATAAATGTAAGTTTTGATGCAAGTCATAAATGCAGATCTCCCTACCTAAATATTTTAAGATATAATATATTAGTGCCATGTGTTTTTCTCTGTTGGTCATTTAAGTTTTCTAAAGCCCTTTTCACAGAGACATTCCGGAAAATGCATCCTGGATTTTTCCGGGATCGTTAGATTTTTAGTTCATTCACACTGCCATGATTAGCCGGCATCTGC
The DNA here is from genome assembly GCF_027580225.2 of Misgurnus anguillicaudatus. Classification (NCBI taxonomy): domain Eukaryota; kingdom Metazoa; phylum Chordata; class Actinopteri; order Cypriniformes; family Cobitidae; genus Misgurnus; species Misgurnus anguillicaudatus. The sequence continues at coordinate 15,329,738 of NC_073353.2, forward strand.
AAGGTCCCTGAAAGACACGTGACCTCTTGACAGTACTGCCCTCTCTTCTACGCAGCGTCTGAAGTTTGCATATTATTTATTATTTCTCTCTCCAGAAACAACTTGCGTGCATTTTTGTTTATGATAAGACTATAAAGGAGTGGGTGAGCACACATTTCTATGCTGGTGAATGATCTCAGCTTCAGAGTGGATATTTGACAAGCTTCCTGATCTCTGCTTTAATCCAGTTTTCAGACATTTCTCATCGTGATTGTTTATATGCATTTAAAACCCACAGTTTGAGGAGCTGAACGATATATCTTGTTGGGATGACGCACGGGCAATTTCGTTTATTATAAGCTCAAATGAGCACATGACGCGATATTCTTTTATGATACTGAATGATCTCCGTTTCAACACAGTAAGTAACGAGCTAACTTACCTGATATCTGCTTCAGTCCAGTTTGCTGACATTTCTCGTCGTAAATGTTGTAAATCCCTCATTTTAAAGAGTTGAACCAACTTTATGTTGCCATGACACGCGCGTCCTCACTACGGCACGTGCGTCATTGTTTATGCGTCTCATTTATTATTTCCTGATAACTGCTTCAATCTAGTTTGCAACATTTCTCGTGGTGAATGTTTATATGCATGTTATCTCTCGTTTTAAGGAGCTGAACCATAACTTTTGTTGTGATGACGCGCGTCCTCCCTACGACACACGCATTACGGCATTGTTTCGGCTTCTTGTTCACACAGAGGGTTTTCCGTGTATCTTACTAGGTCCTCTTTCCGGCAACGATCCCAGAAGATTTACGGGACGTGTTTGTGTTCACACAGACGCTTGTCTGGCAATTTTAAGGGTATTTTCTGGGACCAAAGGTCTGTGTGAATGGGGTTTAAGAGAAACTCGGGGATCCTTTTTGTCTCATAACTTGAATTAAAGCATTAAGAGACATTTTAACCAAAGCATTTGTCTTTGATTTAAACTTTACTAGAAAAAAAGACATAGTTAGAAAACATAAATAATTTCTGAATCATTAAACTTTTCATTTAAATAAATTAATACTAAACACTTATTTATTCTGCTCACACTAAAAAAATGTGTGTGGTCCCAAAGAATTTAAACTCAACACTGTGTAATATAACAGTTTAGATGTGCAGCCATAGGGGTGTGTGTGTGTTAGAGACATGAACACATCAAAGCATTAATACTGTAAGGAGGCTTGACTAACTCGCTCCTTCAGCCGTATCTCTTGCTGGCACAGATCATTACGGTCTCATCACAAAATGCAGTTACATTGCAGATGAACTGCAGTTCAGATTTCCTCTCTATTTCTATGTGGGATGTAGTTTATTGCAGAATCAATCAAATGAATCCTCTTTAGAAAATATACATTTAATATGTTGCCCGAGATAAAAGTGTAACTGCCAGACAAGCTCTTGCTAAAGTGTTAACGGGTAATAGGCAGGAAAAAGCCTTTTGACTATGATATCCACATTTTTTAACACTGACAAATGCAAGACTGGTACTCACCCCCAAACCAATTTCAGTAAATATAGCTGAGGGTGTGAAACTGTGTTAGATTACCTGAGAGATGTGGTTGATGGAGGACTCCATGCGGCGTAGCTGGGACGCCTGGATATCAAGCATTTGGAGCACATTGTTGGCAAGGGTGTTGATCAGGTAGGCAACACTGGCCAGGGACTGAGTGGTGTAACTTTTGGTTTCCTCTAGAGCGAGGTGCTTGTCTGGAGCCTGATGGAGAAATAAAGTATAAAAGTCAGAACACCATTAAAACCAAAAAGAGGAATGACAAGCAAAGTACATTTAATGCCCAAGTAAAATATTTGATAAAGATTGATATTGGTTACTGTAACCATTAAAGAGTGATTAATGTAACCAGTTTACAAATTCATCTACCCAAATGAATAAACATTGGCAAGAGTAATTTACAGAAATATTTGCCCCGTGCTTGAAAAATGAGGCAAATGCACACAGTCTATTTTTGAGCTAGATGTCGATTTCGGTCGAAATTAAGGTAAGTACATTAAGCCTACGTCTAGCGATCCCGAATGCTCTAAATAGTTATTAAACATCTATAATGATCTTTATTCGTACATTCGTACACATGCACTTGACACTTTGGTTTCGGTTTAAAATGTGCAGAAGTTAGCAAATAAAGTACAGGACTTGCTTGATGTTAAAATATTAAAAAAGTTATTAAGAGTGACAAGACTCGAAAACAAATCTTCCTCGCACCGACTGACAGATCTTAAGCTTCCACACAGATGCGAGCGACCCAGATATATACACATATACACAGAATAACACTTTTAAAAATGTCTGTTTTGACAAGAACTCATGCAGATAAACTTTGTTATGTTTTAAGTGAATGTTTGGTTAACTTTTGGGGGAAAATATCTGATGTGTAACATTATATTAGATCTTGCATTCCAGTAGATCTTAAATCTGCATGTCTCAATGTCAATCAAACAATAAAAGAAAGAAAAAAGTTCAACATACATTTTCCTTACAGATATTGTTTTTGACTGTGTGTAGCAAATGTATTAGTTTTACCAGTGATTTTAAGGTATGGATGCAGTGATTTTGTTTTTGAACCTTTAAAATTCTTTGACTCGATTTTCTCAAAATTGACTTTGCTGACTATATCAACTTCAAACAGGTGTAGCTCTGTCATTTTTGTCAATTTCCAACAAATCACACATCGTTTAAGTTTTTAAATAGAGAATGTAAATAGAGAATGTCAAAATATAAATGTCTCATTTGCTCATTCAGACTCAATTTGCCAGCACAGGTCACACTCTGCAGGTGTCATGTCTAACCATACTTACATAGTACAGTATATTTTAGATATAAGTCAATGGCTATTTAAAATCCTAAAAGCTGTCTTCAAATGCAGTATATGCAAACTTATGAAAGCAACAAAGTATATTAAAATTCAATGTCCATCACATCCTGTGATAATGTTGAATGTCAAATGACCCTGTAAATGTGATTTTACCAGAAATGGTCACAGCGGATACAGGCCAGTAATAAACTGTGTGACTATTTATCAGACATTTGGATGTGGCAGTCAAATGTGTGCAATGTCAGTACCTAAGCATTTCTGTGTGCAGTCACATGACACCTGCTTTGATCCCAAAACTGTCAAAGGGAAAGAGTATGTGTGTGTGTGTCCGTGTATACAATTCCTGTCTTTGTCCCAGTGCAGTACCAGGAGAAAACAGTCACGCCTCACATACTTCTGACTTTGTTCTGATTTGTAGATGAAAAATGACTGCAGCGCACATTCATCTAAAACCACATGGGTCAGTGGAACCTAAGCCACCCTTTACCAGGATTAATCATTGGTTAGATGTTTTGATTTCTGGACAGCAAGGTTGCTGCCGACATATCAGTATAGGTCTACCAAAACAATCACATGTTAGTTATCCCACTAAAATGAAAAATTAGAATTAATAAACCAATTTAAAAAAATCAGTGGTCACCAGGTTGCCCGCACAAAGTCGCCAAAGCACATTTCATTAAAAGCCTCAATTTTTAATATTTATTTATAAAAAAAATTTACGTAAAACAAAAACATTTTGAATAGACTATATCAAAAAGTAGCCCTCCAAATTGTTTTATCCATTGTGGTAGCCCATGCTTACAAAAACTGTAACTGTAGTTACAAATGCCACTCTGGTGGCACAGTTTCATTATCAGCACAGTGAAGCGCTGACTAAACTTTACAAGAAGAGCTGCAATTTAAGGAATTTAAGGAGACATATTAGGAACTATATTAGCTATATTTTGTGTATGTTGTGCAGGTGAGTCACTACAGATAATAACAGATGATTATTACAGGATTGTACTGCATTAAATTGTTCGGGGTTCAACATCACAATAATTTAGCAGAGCACGTCATTAAAGCCCAGGCACCCCCAAAATTTCTTGCGTGCCAGGGAGCGGGAAAAACTCAGTTACCCTACAGTCACATTAGCTACAAAAGTGAGCGACACCAAGCGACATGGGCGTTCCTTGGCTAATATGTAAAAGCAGTATTATCTTAGGTCACTTCAGCGGTATTGTTAAGTTACAAGAACAATGTTTTTGGATTCGATTTAAAAGTATGTATTTCTCGATAAAAGTAACAAAATATGAGATAAAATGCCAAACTTATCAGATATATACAGAAATATGCTTTTTCCGCCATCTTGAATTATTTTCATAGACTCGGCCACAGACCTAGCCTGGCTCCGCCCTTCTACGTGCTTCTGCTTAATTTTCATTTCGCTTCAATACTGCGTCTGGGACTGCTCTGTAGAGTTTCGTTGTCTCCTGCAAAAATCTGCAGGACCAATCAGCGAACAGATGGGGGTGGCTAAGAACGATGACGTTGAGGTCGTGGGTCAGTTTGAGTTGTAGTTCAGTAATGGCAGCGGAGAAAGACTTGAGAAAATCTATTCGGTCCATTGTTGCAAAACTGCCGAATATACAGAAGTTAAAGCTGGAGCAAGAACCAGGTTTGCTAAGTTTTGTTGGTCTGATTATTCTGACTTGTTGTTTCCGGCCGGTTTCGGCGCATGATATACGTCACGACCACACGTTAGCGATTGGTTATGGCAGATCCTGAGTGACTGGGCAGATCCAATAGTTTTAAACTTCAACAGAGGACCCTCCTTAACGGAAGTAACGCTTTGCAATGAAGCGTGGCCAGACTCTCTGTACAAATGAAATGAATGTGCGAGAGTCTGGTTGGACCAGGCTACCACAGACCTACGTCACGCTGCTCCTTCACTAAGATTGGCAGTCGCTTTGTCGCATCGCTCAGCATTTGCATAAAATAGCCTGCTTGTCTATTTTGGCACCACCTTGCCCGCGCAGCAGCGAGCTCATCGCTCGTCGCTGGCAAATGGCCAGTCCCATTGAAAATGAATGGTAGCCTGTCGCTCTGTCTCTGTCTTTTGTAGCTAATGTGACTGGGGGGTTACTGGTTTTAAATCCCTGAGCGCCGAACAACATCTCAAAGAAAATGTCAGGGCCGCGCACATTACAAGCTCAGGTGCGAGGAAGAGTCCGAGCTCTCTCGCGCAAGAAGCCCACAAGTTCTCCCATGTGAGGAAAAGCACACAATGCGCGTTGGTGTCGCAACAAGTGCGAGTTATGCGAAATGTTAATCTTAATCTATGATAATAATAAAAATAGCATAATAATAGTTTAAAACTATAATGGGCAAACATGCCAACTAGGGGTGGAACGGTACACAGAAGTCCCGGTTCGGTTCGTACCTCGGTTCAGGCGCCACAGTTCGATTCACTTTTGGTACAATTGAGGGAAAAGCAAAACAAAAATGAAGAAGGCATTTTTTTAGTACTTAAGATAATCTTAAAAACATAGGTGTCCTTATTAGTGTTATTTTGAGATGTCATGAATATGAACTGAAATGCATTTAACATACTATCTTGTATTTAAAAAATGTATACCACTTTAAGTAATCTTGTACTCATCTTTCATACAAATATGGGTTCAAATGTATTACAAGTGTTACCTAAATACATTTTAAAATTACATTTTGGCCTTATTTCATATTAATGTACTAAAGAACAAAAAATAGGCTTGTAGGATGAATTAATAGGTGTGTACGACTTCACGAGGCGCTGCAAGAAACGACAAACGGATGACGTCAGAGTAACGCGAGAGGGATTTGAAATCAGCCTCCTCCGCAAGATTTCTCACGGTACTCTGACGCTGATGGCGCTGCGTAAAGTTGAGCACAGCACACTTTAAAAAAGCAGCTGAACTCGACAGAACTGCGCCTCGTCCATTAATTGTATATTAGCAGGACAATTTATCTCCTACTTCTCAGCGTGAGAAATTCAAAGTCGTGTGAACTGACTGAAATGCGTGTGTGTCAAGGTGAATGCGTGAGGCTTGAGAGCCCTGATTAGATGTATTTCCACTCACATACCTAACAACTGCTGAACAACGCCGACGCAAAGTCCTCGTCTTTTCCACCACTCTATCGCCTGTACTATTGTAACTGACTGGAAAACTCGAGTTTTGCCAAACATGCGATCTTAAAGAGGCTGGCGGAGCGTCAAACTCTTGTGGAACACCACTTGCCATCCTCTCGCTGCTCACTAAACTGACTGGACCGGCGGACCCTACAAAAAACTGCAGAGTGCCAGAATGTAGACGGGCTCTGATAGAGCGCATACATAGGCGGAGCTCGGCTGCATCGGCGCCAATCAGAGCTTCAGAGCTAAAGCGGGGCAACAGATTAGCTGTCCATAAAGAACCCGCGGATCTAACAGAAGTTCCGCATTACATTAATTATTTTGCACGCAAGTTTTTTTTTCATACCGTGTATTCTCCGTTTAAATTCACGCACCGAACCGTGACCCCCGTACCGATTCGGTTCGAAACGAATACATGTATCGTTCCACCCCTAATGCCAACTATCGTCATGAAGGCTCACTTTCGGCCATATGTCTCACTATCGTGGATAGATATTTTCTATCGGCTTATTAGTGACTCTCATTCTAGTTTAAAAAGACAAACATTACTTAACATGGGCTATATAAGGAACATACATAAAAATAACTACCATTTTTTAATTTACAACCAAAGCACAGCAAAACAGTTGTTAGAGCAAGTAAGGGAATTATTTAAGAAAAGGTCAGTTTTAAGACCAGGTGCAGTCTAACAATAACACCCACAGGGGAGGTGAAGTCCTGCTCTGAATGATCACAGCATTGTCTGAGATCCTTTTGTAAAATGAGAACAATACAATGGAGAAGCAGGTATAGGGGTGATTTACTGCCCAACCAACTCATAGACACACGGTGTAAGTGTATCTCTCCCTTTCAAGATCTGTGTGTAATTACATGGTGCTGAGTCCAGTAATGACTGACCACAGAAGGACACGCTCTGAATCTTTGAGAAAATTACTCTATATAATAATACACTGTGAAAATGAACAGGTGGGCAGAACAAGGGATGCTACCAACACTTTTGTTGCTAATGAAAATGCACAGACATCACAGCTTTTCAGCACACACAACTAGAGCCCGACCGATATGCGTTTTTTCGGGCCGATGCCGATACAGATATTAGGGAGTAAAAAAAGACCGATAACGATATATCGGCCGATATTCTTTATGTGTACATTATAGTTCATTATAAAACGGTTGGTTCCAATTCTTGATTCTGATTGGTCAATAGGTGTGCTTTATTCATGATAAAACACTGCTATGACCGCTTCACCCAACGGTTCTATTTAATATCACTGCGCCCTTAGCAACACCCTTAGCAACACATAAACATATAATGAGACAAAGTCTGAGAACAGTTTGTTGTTTTTATTTGAGCTTTCATGTTGTTGTTGTTCGCAGTCAGGGACTATTTTTTCTAGCGGAAGGAATGCTTTTATTAATTTAACTTCATGAAAGTTGCACTAATATTTTTTTTACTTTAATATTGTGTTGTAACCGTTTTATAAAAGCAATAAGGTAGAGCCCGACCGATATGCGTTTTTTCGGGCCGATGCCGATACAGATATTAGGGAGTAAAAAAAGACAGATAACGATATATCGGCCGATATTCTTTATGTGTACATTATAGTTCATTATAAAACGGTTGGTTCCAATTCTTGATTCTGATTGGTCAATAGGTGTGCTTTATTCATGATAAAACACTGCTATGACCGCTTCACCCAACGGTTCTATTTAATATCACTGCGCCCTTAGCAACACCCTTAGCAACACATAAACATATAATGAGACAAAGTCTGAGAACAGTTTGTTGTTTTTATTTGAGCTTTCATGTTGTTGTTGTTCGCAGTCAGGGACTATTTTTTCTAGCGGAAGGAATGCTTTTATTAATTTAACTTCATGAAAGTTGCACTAATATTTTTTTACTTTAATATTGTGTTGTAACCGTTTTATAAAAGCAATAAGGTAGAGCCCGACCGATATGCGTTTTTTCGGGCCGATGCCGATACAGATATTAGGGAGTAAAAAAAGGCCGATAACGATATATCGGCCGATATTCTTTATGTGTACATTATAGTTCATTATAAAACGGTTGGTTCCAATTCTTGATTCTGATTGGTCAATAGGTGTGCTTTATTCATGATAAAACACTGCTATGACCGCTTCACCCAACGGTTCTATTTAATATCACTGCGCCCTTAGCAACACCCTTAGCAACACATAAACATATAATGAGACAAAGTCTGAGAACAGTTTGTTGTTTTTATTTGAGCTTTCATGTTGTTGTTGTTCGCAGTCAGGGACTATTTTTTCTAGCGGAAGGAATGCTTTTATTAATTTAACTTCATGAAAGTTGCACTAATATTTTTTTTACTTTAATATTGTGGTGTAACCGTTTTATAAAAGCGGTAGGGTACTCGAGGCAAGTGCTGTGTCGTGAATAAGTAACGGCTGAAGGGGTTGCAGGCACTCCGCTTCGCGTCGTGCCTAACAACGCCCTTCAGCCGTTACTTATTCACGATACAGCACAGCCTCTCGTACCTTATTGCTTACGTATATACTACAGTATATTATACTAAAGTACTGTACATAGAATACACTATATACTTTAACATAATATACTATGAATAAATACAATGCAATGCAATGATCACTCACAAATTTGGTGATCACTCACAAATGTGGTGATCCAACACTTATATTGATGTGACAAAGATATGTACTATAGGTAATAAGTTAACAATAAACTTTATTATCCAAAATTAGTTGGATATCAGTGCACTAAACAGTAAACTTGACTTATTATAAATAACTTTAAAACACAAAGAGAACAAAATACATAAAACTTGCATCATTTGTAGTTTTGACGAGAATAACGTTATAAAGAGAAACTTATGAAGTCATTGATTAATATTAGCTTTACAGTAAGTTGTGTACTTCACAAATTAGTTAGCCACTCACAGTTACGAAGACAATGCTTGACGGAGCACATATTAATGTACGCTATGTTAAATGTTGTGCTTGTGCACAACGTTTTTATAACACAAACCCAGGGTTCCGTGCAAACTTTAGACTTTAATAAAACTAATGCGTCTTCGCTCCGCCTCTTTTATTTAGCAAGGGTGTAAAGTTGCGCAAGCTTATTGAATCAATTGCTCTGAAATGAGCGTGTTAACTAACAACACAAGCAGCAGTAATCTTATATAGTGTTATATAAGTGCACGGCTGCGCGTAGTTTAAACGTGTAATTTCTCCGTCTCGCGTCATTTCTCCCGCTTGCGTTTTAACTCGCAAGTCGACAAAGAGACGGATTAAAAACACCAAATGTAAGCGGGAATGCGTCTCTCTTGTCCATTTATAATCCAATCAACCAAAGCGCGTCTTAATACCAGGTGTAAAAATGTTGTTTAGAAGACACTGCGTGACTGCAGCGACCTGAACTGAGAGACTGACTGACTGAAGTGAAGGGGGTGGGGGATTGGCTGGTGTCACTACAGTGAGTGATCTGGGTCGCCATTAGCAACCAGTATGGTGCACTCTGCTGGACAAACAAGTACTTACATCTTTCAATTGCATTTAATGTGTTCTGTAACAAACGTTCATATCGGCGCATATCTGCGGCTTATACGCCGATACAGATATATCTGCGACATGCTCATATCGGCCGATAAAATCGGCAAAACGATAAATCGGTCGGGCTCTACACACAACTCCACAGATCGACATTAAAAACTGGTGTTGAAACATGATATCAGTCAGACTGGTTGGTGTATGTTTGTTTACATTTACATTTAATCATTTAGCAAACTCTTATCCAAAGCGACATACTTGTTGGAGAATAAGAAACTAAGTGTAGCAACATAACTTACTTGACTACATTTTTTCAGTAGAGTGAAGGTAGCTCAGCTTTATTCAATGCAAAGAACTAGGGCTGCAGCTATCGATTCTTTTTGTAATCGATTAATCTAGCACTGAATCGGTCGATTAATCGAGTAATCGGATAAAAATTTTGTGTGTGTTTTTAAACAACCAAAACAAATAATGCATAACGAAAATGAATGGCTGTAAAATGTTCAAGCATTTGGCTTTTATTTCTAAAAAAACCAAAGGTATTTGGCTCCAATAAATAAGCCTATTTATTTCACCCATTTAGTGTTTATAAGTGCCAGTGCCAACAATTAAGCACTTTAATTTATTAATACAGGTTTCATGCTGTAATCTAGCCCTGACATCAAAGTAAATATCTGGTTTATGTACATTTCTACACCTGCAGCATTTACCATTAGGCTACTAACAAATAATATATCATTTCTGGGGTGAGCCTATTTGCTATGGTAACAACCTGTGTGTGTGCGCGCACGTGCACCTGCGTTTATGTGTGCACGCGTGCTGTGCGTGAGGAAGAGTGACACCCCACCCAGACGTTCAGTTGCTTCATTGCATTTTGGTACGGCAGGAATACATACATTCATTTTCAATAGAACGCTGCATTTGGTTTGCATCACTTGCATTGCGGTGCATTTTAGGTTAAGAATCCGTTCGAAAAATCACATCATCACGTCCCGCTGTATACAGTGAATGCATGCAGCTGAAATTATTGTTGCGTGGCTACCTAAAAGTTTAAGCATACCGCATAACGACATCGCTACAAATACAGTATGGGATTAAAATCAGCGGAAGCTACGTTACCTTGTTTCATCGACGCTTGGTGAAACGGCAGTGGATGTTTTCGGCTCAGATGCTGAATGTAATGATAATGTAATGATCCCAAACTTTAGACATTCTCTCTCTACCGTTTAAGGACATATTCGCTCTCCGCCATCGCGCCAACTAAATTCAAAATGTACCACGCGCTATGGTGTGCTTCCTGAACATTGAACAACGGTCCGTGTGAATCAGATCTCGGTGCGTGTAGTGCGTGTCATAGGAATTTAACGAGGCTTCGAGGCAGAATTTTTGCCTCAAGGATTTTTTTGAATCAAGTTAATCGAGTAACTCGTTTCAGCCCTACAAAGAACCACTGCTGAAAAATCAATGATTCATTTCTGTGAATTAATTGATTTGCACCTCTTTACATGTTTAGATTTGCTTACAGTGCAAATTTCTGGAGGGCATATACTAGCCAAGCTTTCTGTCTACAAGACATCACAATATAAAAATATTAACTCGTTCACTTTACTGTTACAGTATACAGAAAACACTGACTTAATAAAGTTTCACAATGTGAATTGTTCAGAAGTGAATTCAGCTGTAAAATGTGGCTGTCAATGACCAGTGCTGTTGTGTGTGTATGCAGCCATAAAGACTGAGATTTGAGCTCCTTTGACTGAATCCATGTAAAAACCACCAAGAACATCACAGCAACCACATAGCAATGTCCTCACAACCATTCAAAACACCTTAACATCATCATAACAGCACATTTTAGGCAACCAGAGCTAATGTAAAAATAAGAAACCTAAGAAACCTATTACTTATAGTTTTAAGTGATAACTATTACTCAATATCATTAACACATTAATTTACACATCTACTTTAAAATGACAAGCAGTTTGTCAAGCTACAGTTGAAAAGTAGTGCTCTTTTATGTGAACATGCAGTTGAGGATCCATTAGATTGGGAAGACTAAACTGCGAATCAAGGCAGCCCACACAGTGAGTCTTCATTCTTACTCACACGCATACTCATCACCCTTTCATCTTTCTTCTATCATATGAACACAGGACAGGCTCAAAAACATCAGAATCCACCTCCAGTATGAGGTTACACAAAAACTCTGGCTCCTGTCTTTATAACTGCTGTCTGTATGTACTGTACATCAGTCATACACTGTGTAAAAATATTTGTTGACAACCATTGTTACACAACCTTTTTATTAAATTAAATAATATTTTTAAGTTGAATTAACTCAAAATATCAAGGCAACCAGGTAACTTTTTTCAGTTGAACCAACATGTATAAAACATGTGCTGGTGTATATGCAGTGTTTCCCCTCAGTTTACAGCTTTTTGGGGTGGTAGATGGACACTGACAAAACACTTAAAGGAATCATGGCGTTCATGCGTTTCTTTTAATGACAGCAAATAATCCCCTATTTATTCTTTATGTAAGAGGGCTCCAGATAAAAATTTTAGGAGGGATTTGAAAAGGGCTGTCCCCCTGATTGGCCTAATCTGTACGTTGTGATTGGCATGAATACCTGATGCAGCCGGAAAGGCTGTTTGAAAGATTTGGTTGCTAACAGGAGTTAACTTACAGGCTGTGAGTCAGAAGCGGGAGGAATTATGATAATGTCGGTCTTGTCTACATCATCAATCTCAGGAAGTTAATTGTAAACTTACTTGGCCTTCTGAGGGGGTGCCGTTGGGGGAAAACAATGATATTACAAACCAAAGGCGTAAAGCAGGGGTCTTCAGCTACTCTTTTTCGAGGGTCATATTTAAAAAAAATATATATATATATATATATATATATATATATATATATTTACATTATATATATAAAATTTTCATTTACATACCTGTAGGTCATAAATAAAAAAAACATGCATTTTCAAAAAAGATGCACACTTCTTGTATCCAGAATTTTGCCTTTTAATTACTGAAAACTCATATTTTCTTCAAAAACACCACATTTTAGGCAAAAAGCTGAAATAATTCAATTTTTGTGAAGGACTTTTGATAGAGATCAGATGCAGAGCGATCCTCAAAACCGGACATACGGCTGTTTGCCCTAGGGCAGTGGTCTCAAACTCCCGGCCCGCGGGCCATTTGCGGCCCGCCCTCCCTCTCTCTGCGTCACCTTTCAAAAATATAACATAATCTGGCCCGCAGAAAAATTTTGTTTTATATTCCTTTGATTTTTGATTTAAACGTTCTAGTGTTCGTTCACATGTCGGTAATCAATCGTTTTTAAAGGATTCAAGTGTTAAACAAAAAGGATTCATATTTTTCACCTTGCACACACAGGGTTTTGATTGGACTACACACCAAAATACATTCTAATCAGCATGTCACACGGTTTAGTCGCACAAGTTTATTTTTGATGCATCTAAAGCTCAAATTGGATCCGATAACTACGCTATGGATGGCATCCTACGCAGCCCATTTCTGACTTTCTTTCCGGTTTTCAGCCGTCATTTGTCATATACAGGGGAAAGGTAAAAATAACCATGCTGATTTTAAATCAGACAAAGATGACCAGTGAGCCAGACAAAGATGATTGGAGGCCCGCATTTGGCCCGTGGGCCACCACTTGACTAGCCCTGGTGTAAAATGTGTGTGATTTCAGCAGGTAAATATTAAAGGTTCTTTGGCAAGGTCAGGTGCTCTTGGAAGTAGGAAAAGTGAGAACAGAAATGAACAGACAGTACATGTCAGTAATAGTTTGAGGTTCTGGCAGCATCTCAATATGATTCCTCCATCTGTTGTTGAGGAAACAAGGTTTTAATGAAGCCATCATTAAACACATGTAATTAATCTGAATAGGAGTCAACCGATGAACGTACAGAAACACCCTCCTGTGCTCACATGTTCAAACAAACAACACCCTCCTTATAAAAGCAAAACCTCAGCACCATTTTGACTAACAAAACTCACCATGATCTCTACAGGAACTCTCAAAGACTTTACCACAAACTTAAACTGGAGCCGTCTAAAGATAGATTCCATCAATAAATAAATGTTTCTAATAAAAACATTGAAATACATCAAGTACATTAATGCATTAAGTAAAAAAAATACAGTGAAAACCTAATGTGATGGAACTAAACTACAGTAAAGGAAGTTTACACAAAAATAAAATTGTAAAAACTGCTGTTTAGTTTTTTTTGCTTTGTCTTTGTTTTGCTTTCATGATGGGAGTGGATTTGTGACTCCCTCGTGTCAAGTTTTAAAAGTACACAAAAGCCATATAGGCCTCGTACACACTACATTGAAATTCGGTTGTCACTCCACCTTTTAGTGCTTAATCCTGTTCTGTACACACACACACACACACACACACACACACACACACACTTTAGTAATTATCCGAATTAACTCTTGCTAAATGCAGGTAGTAACATCTGCATAAGAAATGCTGCATAGTGTGTACATAACTGAACTGAGCAACTGGTTGTTAATGAGCACCATTTTGTATTTAAACATGCATTATGGACATGACAGGTCTCTCTAGAAGTCTTCTGTATGGGCAGTGCAGAAAATGACAGGAGTGTTTGATGACTAGTGTCACCAGATCTTGCACAAAAAATACACCGAACAAGAAAAATCCAACAATAAACCAAAATAAATCCAAATGCTTTACCTTAAAGATCAAAATATTGGGACAGACAGATTCTCACTTCAAATAACACAAAAAACTTGATCGCCTTATAAGCCAAATGCCATAAACGGTTAAGTGACACAACGGTATGCAAGCACAAAAAAGAGACGAGTACCTGGCAACACCGCAAGACAACGTTCTGTGGAGCAGCCTCATAAATGCGTACAACACACTACACCAAGAAAGAGGTTTATTGCAAAACATAACGCTGTAACATTATTATGGTCAAAGCTGTGTATTAAGCACATGAGACGAGCATGGATCACAACTGTGCTGTGATATGTTCACATATCTCTGTAAAGGCAAAGAGGGAAATCCAAATCCCCAAGTCGCACATGAGCAACGGGTTATAAAAATGCTCGCATTATGTAAAAATGGTCTCTAATTGCAGCCGCATTCAGAAGCCCTATGATGACCAAAGTAAACAGAAAGATCGGTTCATGAGATCGGCAAATTTAGCGAGTACCGATTGAGTCATCTTGCGCGGACACGTTCAGCTTCCAAACACGCATACAAATGATTTCTCATACAAATGATTACTTTATCAGACCGTCAGGGCAGCAATAATTTGTGTCATTTACAGGACATTCACAAATTAAAGATAGAAAAAGTGGCGAAATGTCTGTCGGCTCATGACGACATTCACCATGTATTAACAAATATTTTTTTATTTTAACTGATAATGTTAATCGGTCATAAATTCTTACCTTCGGTTAACGGTTAAACGGTCAATGTGAACATCCCTAAATGCATTCATTTTGGGCTATAGCAAAAACTGAAAAGTGCCTGCCCGAAGGGCTACCAGGGATTTTGAAATTTTGCGAGCCCTGTTCTGGTTCTGAAGAACAAAGACAACAATTGTTTTGTATGTGGGGTTTGAATAAGGGGTTAGTAAATAACACATTTTCAGTTTTGGCTGAACTAATCGTAGACACTGCTAGCTTTAATGAATTCAGATCCTCTTACAAAATCTACAAATAATTGCCCATTTTCACTACAAGATCCCACCCATCCACCATTCTTTCCTTTTACCACTTCTATCAGTTTTTTGCAAGTGTGTTTCTGTGGCTTCGGTTTCATCTGCTGGTTTCTGATGTTCTTCTGTGTCTAATGATCTGACCCAATTGTTTGTCTGGTTTCACTGGCCTGAGGAGAGGACAACGCTGCTCTATGAAGTTGGGAGACGATTTACAAAGAAACGTCTGGTTTCATCCTTACTGATGGGGGAACTGAGAAACGGTCTACAGAGAAGAATGAAGAGCCATGTCTGCTCAATAAATAACAAAAGTCTGGACACTTCTATCTTCTGTGCTGTAATAGCTCTCAGATGGTGAATTACAACCAAATTCCAAACAGCACCTCCAATTGACACTTTAAATGTCTCATTGGCATTGATGATGTAATCAAGATTATTATTTATTGAAAACCAGTTGACAGGCTTACAAATCACAAATATCAAATTACAACAATAGAGCCCAAGATGTTACATGAAGAAAAAATATACAGTACACACTGAAGGCTTTATTATTTGTGATAATGGCTGAAAATTTCACTTTAAACAAAAGAAAGTAACCACAGCAACAAAGCAAATATTTATTTGGCAGTAAGACGTCTGTGAGTTTGCCCTTACAGTAATGTCAACTGGTGCCAGATGATGAACAAAACCAATTGCCATTCAGCCCTTAAAAGGAGAGCAATTCTTCAAGACGGCTCATGCCGACATCAATTTTCCAAATGCTCTTCCGTGAAAACAATCAAACAGGTCAGCTCAAAGTACAGCCAGTGCTTTGATTCATCACATACTAAACCATTTTTGTGAATAATAGCAGCAATTCAATCACCATCTCTGTCAGAAAAGCAGAGAGGTAACTGGCACAAAATCACATGCTGCGATGGGAGATGATGAAATCTTGGTTTCATTACAGATGGTCAACCCTCGAGTGAGCGATTTGGATTAGCAGAAATGGAAATCCATTTTAGGTGCACTTTATTTTGACACGTCTTTTTATTGTGTGTTTTTGGCTGTCAGTAAATTGACTGCACTCTAAAAAAAAAAGGTTCCTTGAGGTTCTATATAGAACCGTGGGGTTCTATACTTGGCCAATAGAACCTTTTACCAAAAAACGGGTTCCATGTAGAACCCTTGGAAGGCAAGGAACCATTTTTATTAAAATGGTTCTATAATTCACGTTTTGTGACTGAAGTGTAAACTAAAGATTACACAATAATTGCAGACCTACACAACCTACACAACTCATTTACAAACCTACACAACTCATTCACAAACCTTTTTGTGTCAATAGGTTGTGGTCAAATAAAGAGAGAGTCAACAAATAGGCTACTAATATTTAGTCTACACTGTAAAAAATCCAACTAATGAAATGTTGGACGGGCAAAAATATATAAGTTAAACCAATTTTTTTGTTTGAGCTAGTTGAGAAGATCTGTGTTTAAAATATTAAATGAATGGTTATTTTCAAATCCAGTCAAAATTCAAAATGGCTAGTGTTGAGTGAACTAATTAAGACAAATCAGGTAAATATGTGGACTTATGACAGCTATGTTTCCTGACAACAAAATGCTCATAATATTACTGTTATTTGGTCACAAAATGTAATTGTAAGAGTTGTTCAGGTGTGAATGTATGTGCTTAAAGTTTAAATATGCGGTCGGTTAATAAAGATAGCGTCTATTTAAAAATGTGCTCGGACACTTTCGGACGTAGCTAGATGAGCTCCATATGAGCTCCAGAAAATCACAGACACTTAAGCGCTCACACCCCGCCCAGCGCAGCCTCTCCTCGGCAAGCCCATCAGACTGCTGGCTCTGATATCTCTGTGGCGTTTAAACATGCGATTTAATTCATTTTAATTTCTCATACTTAACAATGAAAGGGTTATGTTTTAAATCATATTTTAGGATTGCACTTAATTGATATTGCTGTTGAGTGATGTTTCATATCTTTTACATTTGTTATAACCGGACTGCATGCGAATTTGAACTTCAGAGCTGAGGAAGCGGGTGGAGAAATAGTCCCAATATCATAATCTTAAATAAAACTTCTAAATATGCCCGTGTGTGTACCCGTGTGTGTACCCGTGTGTGTACCCGTGTGCGCGCGGGCGTGCGCGCGACCCGCTCGCGCGCGCGTGTGTATGTACAGTATGTGCGTGAGTTTTTAATTTAAAATGTCTTAACTTAACTCGGAAGGATCTGAATCACAGGTCATTTCATCTGAGATCATTCCGCATGTAACAGCTGGAATCACTCACTGTTTCCTACAACGACACAAGTCATCAGCCGTTTCCTCAAGGTCACGTCAGGTAAGTGTTTGTAAATAAATGTTAATTTTAGACTATATTAATTGGCACAGACGCAAATACTCGACGTTTTTGTAAACAGAGACGTTATATAAAGGTGTGTTATGGTATGTGACCGACTTAAAGTGTGTGTTATGTTATGTGTCCGAGTTAAAGTGGAGCTATTTTAGTTAAGATAATACCGGACAAGGTTTAGGACTTCGTCTTAATTATAATTGGGACATTTTTACAAACAAACCTTATAAAATACAATACTGGCGTGCATTTTGAGACAAAACAATAGCACTCATATGTTAACAGATGTCAGTATTTTAGTCAGTGATAAGTCCTGTCCGAGAAAACCGCCCAATAGTGTTTAATTCAGTTACGTGTGATGTCTGAGGGAAATTTGGCAATTTTAGGTTATAAAATCTTTCACCGTCAAGCTTTCTTATATTAAACATGTTATTTATGTATGTGTGTGTGTTTATATTCCTCTGTTTATTAAACCAGAGCGGTGATGATGTGGAGAGGCAGAGACCACCACCATACGCGAAGATGAGCCTCGAGGCGTGACAGTTATTTTTTCAAACTGGGGAGTTCAGACTCAGGACCGGCATTTCTGCTTGTTTGTACCCTGAGGTAAACTTTCTACATTTTTGAAACAATATTACTGAAATATTTAGTATAATTAGTTAATATTTATTTTGTTAGAGTGGGTCTTGTGCTAAATAGTGATACTAGCTACATTTATAATATTTACCTCAGTTAAAAAATACTGCTGGTAACGTTAAAGCACTGACGGGCTTCGTCAACCGTCAGTTATAAAAGCTCTGTTAAATACATTTTGTTCCGGGTTTTAATGAATTACGTTACAGTCCTGCTTTATTTCTTTGTCATTTTAAATTAAATTGCCAAGCACAATAAGACAGCTGTGTTGTAAGGAGCACTTATGTTATTGCAAGCATTATTTAAAGAAAATCCCAGCTTCCTTGACTGTGTAAATAGTGTAGGTATAGTCTTCTGTAATTTAGTTAGCATTTGAGGCACTTTATTTAAACTAAGTAACATTCAATGCAAATATAAAAATATTACTCTGTTTACCCTTAAATAGCATACAGCTCCACATCAATTATTATGAGTCTTGTTGGTTCGTGAGTGTCGCTTGCCTAGTTGTCATACTTTATTTGTGTTATTATGGGATAATTTTAAGTCTATTTGATGGCTTCTGTTAATTGGTAAAAAGCACTTAAAAGGTGAAATGTTTGTTTTACAGGAACCCAAAGGTCCCACACCAACCATAGTGTTCAACGGCTCTCCTGATCTTCTCAAATCTGAAAGTATCAACTTTATAATGGACAATGTGAACTTAATATGTGGAAGACATTGACATCACAGGCTGTGGAATGACTGTGTCACAGGTCGGAGAAGCGGACCGCCCCTGTCGCGGATCACGCTCCTCCTAGTTCCACCTCGAGGAGGTCCCAAAGCACCCCAATGACCAGACAAACCAGAGATAAGTAAAATATAGAAATAGAAACTTTATTTAAATTATTTAAAACTAAAGTGGGGAATGGGAAAGGGAATCTAAAAATCTCGCTTCTCGCCCTCAGGGGGAGTATTACGGGGCCAGGGACGTTGGAGGGGTTTCCACGTGACTCCAGCTGGAACACCACTACAGAGCGTATCTGGGTGGGTTGGGCACACACCGTCGCGGCGGCCCCTGATGGCATCCACAAAGGTCCGAGACCCTCCTAAGGTGAGTACGGACGACAAGGACACAGCACAACACTTCAAGAAAGCTTTGTGTATTTCCGTTTCAAGAGGTTCTTACTTGACTGTTGAACAGTGTTTCTTCTCTCTCCACAGCTCCTAGCCGTAGCAGAACTACGTATTTCAGCACCCGAAGGACTAACAACCCAGCCGGCATCTGCAGCGTATATCCAACGCGATCAAACTTCACTCTGACAAGTAACTTCCTATACACAACCACGCCGTCCTTTCGCCCGGACCAGCCCCGCACTCTTTCCGCCCGCTACCTAGCGGTCGCCGGATCAGCAGAGCCTGCGGACTCTTCGGAGGCTGGTCTTCGTTGTGCTGCCCAAGGCGGAAGTTGACTCGCCCGAAAATCGACCCTTCCAGTAACTTCTACCTTCTCTCTTTATATCCTCCTCCATGGCGTGGCTCGCCCAACCATCGCTCGCCACGTCACTTACACAGCTGTGCCTTGTTTCAGCAAGTGCGGGGATTCCCGGGGAACCCTGAAGTGCCGGTGTCTCTACAAACCGGTCCGGGCGGAACCTCTTCACTCTCCTTTTGGTTCCGCCCCGCATAGTCACTCCGTGACAACTGTTTGCGTTTTTTTTTCTCCTCAATGTTCAATACCCTTTTGCCATTAAGCACACAGTGACTTTAATTTATAAAATATATGCTTAAGTTTTAATACCTGTACAAAACAAATGTACAATCAACTTGTGTAAATTGTCATTCTATTTAATAGATTGTTCATGAATTGTCTTTAAATGCATTGTGATTTCGGTAACACTTTACAATAAAGTTCATTAGTTAACATTAGTTAATGTATTAACTAACTTGAACAAACCATAAGCAATACATTTGTGACAGTATTTATTCATCTTTGTTAATGTTAGTTAATAAAAATTTAAGCTTTAATTGCTTGTTCATGTTAGTTCAGAGTGCATTAACTAATGTTAACAAGATTTTAATAAAGTAATTGTTGAAATTAACATTAACAAAGATTAATAAAGGCTGTATAAGTGCAGTTCATTATTAGTTCATGTTAACTAATGTAGCTAACTAATGTTAACTAATGAACCTTATTGTGAAGTGTTACCGTGATTTCTTTTCATCATTTCAGACACATGTAAAAGTTACTAAAAATTAGTACTGCATATACTGTACAGTATCTATGCGTAAGGGAAATAACTTGAACAAAATTTTTAATGTATAGTGTAATTAAGAGTTTAGCTGTTTAATACAGAGATGCAATTTATTTATATATATTATTTATATATAAACGTATGTATGTTTATTAAAAAGTGAAAATGCTTAATGGAAATAATTAAATAACTAAATGGTTGAATGTAATGAGACATTTTAAATGTAAACTAAAGTTTTGCTGTCTAATACAGAATAAAGAGATGTGATTTTAAGTAATTTTTATAGATTTATATTTCTGTATAATACAATTAATAAATAGTAAACTTTTATAATTTTCTAGATCGGTTATAATTTCTTATCAATAATAAATTACTCATAATAATAAAGAACCTTTAATGGTTCTAAATAGAACCATCTAACTTTGATTCAAAGAACCATTTGGGGTTCTTTTTAATGAACCCATTAAAGTGGTTCTATATTGAACCATTTGGGGGTTCCATATATGAAGCGGGTGATAGAACCATTTCTGGTTCGATATAGAACCATTTTTTTTAAGAGTGTGGCGTTTTAATTACAGCATCCATCATATTAGCTGTTTGTATGTAAGTTCTGGTAAAAAGAAGTAGGATTATCAGTTATTGACTATGGCTTAAAAGAGCATTTCACCCGTAGAAACATTAATCTTTATTGAAAGTGCGTCATATTTGTAGTCAAAATATAACATACATTTCGAATTTGGTGCCTATTTGACAGAAAAAATTGGTGTTTATAGTCTCACCTCCTCAACAAAAATATTGGACTTCCTGGTTTCAATGATGCAAAATGATGATTTTTACATCATTGAAAGAAGGAAGTGCAACACTGAAATCTGCATTTCTCCTGTCTCAGCGGCAACTGAGGAAATGATGCACGACCATTCAAAAACATGACTGGGGTTCTAACTATACAAAAATAATATATTAAAAGTCCCTGTAAAGTCAGATATATTAAATGTGTTCCAAGTTTGTCACACAACAGAAAAATCTGTTCTTAACCACCCAAAAAAAGTCCACAAATAAATAGTCCTGAAAAAGTCCACAAATAAGAAATAATTTTAGGACATAAAAGTGGCCACAGCAACTGTTTTTGAAACAGTTTGTCAAAGTTAATGGTCATTCACACAGAACACAATTCTGTTCGTGCTATTTTGCATTTGTTGAACCATGTACACATGTCTTTGACCATTTTGCTAACCCTTCCCCTCAAGGTAATAAGAAAAATTATTCCAAAATATTGGAAACTTGAGACCAAAAGTGCAAAGAAAAATGTGTGTCATATTGTCTCCATGGCTGCCTTTAAAACAAACATTTTGGAAGTGTGATCCAACTTTCCAAGATTTCATTAGGTTTCAGAGCACCCCAGCTCGTCATCTCACATCATCCAAACATGGTTTCAATTACAAGTGAAACTCTCCATAGTGGAAGATAATCGAAACAAGCTGGAACAATCTGGAACTGACATAGAAAACCCTGGAACATACACACATCTTAAACATTTTAAATCCATATAGACCCTCTCTTCGCCAAATTCATGCTTACATAGGGAGGAGAATGTCAATGTCAATGACTCATATCTGTTTAGTTATTGGTGCAAAAAATAACTGTGCAAGCCCAATCAAATAAAAAATAACATGAAATTATTTTTGTTAATGCAAATCAATCTGAACCGTCTGGTTGGATTTGATGTGGTGTTTTTTTGGTCATTCTATGGGAAGCAGGTTGTTACATCGCTACAGGCCATGTCAAATGTTTCCTTTTACATATTGAACTTAGCAAGTACTGTCCTTTCCAAAACAACAGAGGACATACATTCACAGTTGTCATCTTTCTTTCTACCAGGTCATACCAAGCTAAAATATCAGATCTGGTCACATAAATCTTGCACTTTGAAGAGTAATTCATTCGCACATGTACTGTAATGCTGCTACTTCAATAACTAGAAACTGATTTTGACTACAATTTCTATTGTTCATGTTAGCACATTTCAGTAGACACTCCTCATAAACCCTTGTTTCATTTACACCTCTGCTCTAAAATCCAGCAGTCTAAATGTTTTAAAGCTGGGCCTAGCCTCTAAAAAAAAAATAGCTGTAAAGTGCTATGGATAGCAGCATGCATGAGTACTGAAAATGACAGAATTGCTTGGGGCAATTGAATGTAAATGGCAAACAGGCTTAGGGACACGTTCAGCTGTGCAGTCTGGAGATGATGAACATAGTGGAGTGGTACGGAGCAAATAAGGTTTTGACATTATGTGCAGTAGCCATATCAAAAATGAGCACAAGACTTCTCAACAAGAAATAGATGTGGCTAGAGGAATTCTCTTATAGGACCACAAGCATATATGCAACTATTTTAAAACTTTTGCTGCACATTAAACTAGTCAATCATAGAAAATTAAACAAGTACAAACTATGATTGCATGTAATCAGGGTCTACTGTTAACAGATGTCAAGAGCCAAGTGAGTAAAAAAAACCTGCACGGTAACATTTTAAAGACCTGCTGTTTTGTTTTGTGCATTGATGTAAATTGCAATGAAATAGAAAAGTAGGGTGAAACACCCAACAGTGTTTAGTTCACAGCCTGGAAGCTGATGAGAAGCTGAAGTGCAGACTGAGTGCATTTACATGCACAGCCTTACGCTGATTTTGCTTAATAAACTGATAACATGTGGGATCATGTAAATGCGTAAAACAGTTTTCTTTAATCGGGGAAAGACTATAAACGGCATAAGCAAAAACCGATCGGCACAGGTAGTTTTTTGCTCATTACTCCGATTTCGCGTGGCATGTAAACACCTTAACCGGCTTTCTCACGGTTTTGTTAGGGCTGTTCGATTATGAGAAAAATCATAATCCCGATTGTTTTGATAAAAATCTTAATCTAGATTATTTAACACGATTACTTAAATGACTGTAAAAACATGCATTTATACATGGGCTTGACATTAACTTTTTTGCTCACCAGCCAAAGTGGCTAGTTGTTTTCCAAAGTTACTAGCCACTCAGCATTTTCACAGGCCACAATTTTGTTGCTGGTAAAATAAATTTTATATGATTAAAACTTGACTTTGGCATCCTAAAATGACTTTAATTCGAGCAAATTTACTTGGTTTAGCTAAATTAGATGCAGAATGAATTTCAAATGCAGTCTGACCACCCAAATTAGGACAACATTTATTAGCTGGTATATACCAGGTATATCAGTATAGATCATATCATATATTTAGGTGCATAAAAACAGTCCAGTAAGGCATTAATAGATTTACATAGAATGAATATATTAAAAGTGGAGCAGGGGTGTAGAAGATTAACTGAAAAGATAAACACAAAACCCCTCGACAACCACTTTAAATATTTATTAACAACAGCAGTCAAGAAATGTACATGAATTTTACTTTCAACTTGTTTATGCAGATTGTAGCTATTTATATGCTTGATCATGTTTTCTGTTAAAAGTGATTTAAGACTTTTAATGACAACTGTCGAGAGGGCATTGTTGTTGCCCAAAGTAGCCTACATTAAAATGATGCGCGAACCTCTCAGCTGGCGGGTTTCCTTTGATTTCGTGTGCATTCAGGTATGCGCTGAATTTCTCTCTGCTCTTGCCCTGAGAATGTGCACGCAATATATATCTCTCCAATCACTTCCATGCAATTGTTTTGTCTTTCCCGAAGTGTGTATGCGCTCAGACTGCCTCCTCTTGCGCATTCGCTAATCCATCACCTCTGGTGCGCTCTCTGGGAGGTGGCGCTTTGGTCCGCAACGCTCCGCTGTCTTAAAGTGTGTTGCGCTCGGTAGAGGTCGACCGATTTATCGGCCGGCCGATTAATTGGCCGATTTTTGGCATATTTTAAACAATCGGCTTTGGCCGATTTTGCTGCAAAATTAGGCCGATTAATATGCAGGCGCATCTGCGGGCACCTAAGCTCTGTTGTAGAACTCGTGACGCTGCCTCTAGCTGCAGGCAGATAGCTCCCGTCTCGTGTGTGTGCAGCCATGCCTTGTTCACATACAGCTTTAGTAAATGATGGCGGATCGCGCGAATTAAGCAGCCAGTACAACAGCGTGACGGGCTTATGTCTCGCGGTGCATAGTCCGTGCAAAGATTAGGCTCATTTCATGTGATTAATGAGTGATGATGAGTTTTGTTTGCGTGACAGAGAGAGAAGAGCCGCGCGTGCACGCTTTCTGTCTCCCTGCTTTAATTACTCAACAAAACTGACTCGATGGCGAAAGGTCGGAAGACCAAATCATAGCCACAAAGGAAATGTTTTTCGTGTTGTTACAGTAACACTTTGTTTACAGTTTTGCGCTGCTCAGCCTGGATTAGAACACAGCGCGTCCGATTCGCGAACTGACTCCTTTGAACGGATTCGTTTGAATGAACGGTTGAAACAACAGATCTGTCCCAACACTAAACTCACAAGACGTCACTGTCAGCACAATCAGTCACTTATAGCGCCTCAGAAATGAGAATGTAAATGTGTTTAGAAAGATTTGCCCTAAATAACAGTCTCAACTAAAAACCATAGACATTTACCATGTTAACTTTATGATGAATAAATATTTTATCAGGTCTACCAAATAAGGATTTTATCCTACAAAGCAATAAAAGCCATGATAAAAAACTGATCAAAGATGATGACAGCAGAGTGTCAGGTAATATCTGTGTCTGATAAATGCATGGTGCAGAGGAGGTTGTAGAACTCTTCAGAAAGACCAGTCATATATTTTTAAATACTTTGACTTAAATAGTGACATTTTTGCATTTAAAATATCTGCTAATAATGATGAGAACATTTTGATTATTATGTACATATATACTTTGACTTAAATAGTGACATTTTTGCATTTAAAATATCTGCTAATAATGATGAGAACATTTTGATTATTATGTACATATAGAAAATCGGCCAAACATATCGGCCATCGGCTGCCCTGATTTCTAAAAAATCGGCATCGGCATCGGCCAGAGAAAAAGCATATCGGTCGACCTCTAGCGCTCGGTGCAGAGTGCTCATGGGAGTTGTAGTTTCCCAGTGTCAAATTGCGCATTGGTTATCATTTTGCATAACTTTTAAGAAAACTACAAAAATGTATATTCAACCAGCCAAAGTGGGTAGAGAGATTGTCTTACCCGCCGCAGCCGAAATCTACCCGCATTTGGCGGGTGTTAATGTCAAGCCCTGCATACATTCAATGCATTGTTTAGTGTTGCTGCAGAGGGCTACACGTGTCAAAAAGCAGTAGTGTTTAAGTGCCAGCAGAACGCGATTCACGTTTTAAACACGATCGCTTGAAATGCATATCTTTACAAACATAAACAGGATTATTACCTATAGTGGTCTGACTTTAAACAGATGCCTGAGCGCGCAGCTCTCTGCACGTGAGAGAGAGAGAGAGACAGACATCGGCGCCACGATCCAGCTGATAATATTTTAAACGTGAGGGATAGTTTGCCTCCGCTTGCTTGAAAAGCATAAAACTGAACAAATACATGAGGATTTCTACTTTGTGTGAGAGGCGCAGCTACTTATGATGACGCGCTGGATTAATGACTCAAAGCGAAATAACAGAAATGCGGCACACTAATCGATCTCCCTCGATTATCTTGTTTTTGCAATCGAAATGTGCAAAAATCGAAATTGAAATCGAAAAACGATTAATTGCACAGCCCTAGGTTTTGTCCATGTGCGCATGTCTCCGTGTGTGAAAGATAAACGTCAGACGTGAAAGTAAGTGCAAAGTAACGCATAAAAAGTCTTTGCTCTACTAAAGCAGTTGGCATAGAAACTGCGAAAATAAAAACTGATGTTATATTTACAGGTTCTGGAGACACGAAAAGAGATAAAACAATACAGCTTAAGACAGATATGCCGTTTGCTTTTTGATTGACTTATGTACTATAGGGATGACGTCACTACCTGCGAGAAACCTAACAAATCTCCAAGTCCCATGTAAACGCATTTGTCTGCATAGCCGGTTTATTGATTTGCATGTAAACGCATGAAAACAGTTTTTTATAATGAGCAGATTTTTGATAGTTATCCGCTTATTTTGTGCATGTAAACGTACTCAATGATGTCATAAACTGTTTCATCGGACGCACGTGCGGTGACACAATGGTCCCGTACACACTGCATATAATTTGGTTGTCACTTCACCTTTTAATGCTTAATCCTGTTCTGTACACACACAGTTCAGTAATTTACGGGACTCACAACCGCATTCTACAACCGAATTAACTCCCGCAAAATGCAGGTAGTGACAACCGCATTTACTGAAACTCTGCACAGTGTGTACATAACCGATCTGAACAACTAGTAGTTAATCAAGTGTTTAAATGTTCATCATAAACAGGACAGGTCTCTCTTCTGAAAAAATAAATGCTTAGAGGAAAGTCTTCTGTATGCGCGGTTCAGAAAATGACAGAGGCACAATTTGCTGACTATTGTTGCCAGATCTTGCACTAAAAAAAAGCGAACAAGAAAAATCCAATAATAAACCGAAATAAATCTAAATGCTTTACCTCAAAGATCAAAATATTGGGACCGGCCCCCTCACACTTTATTAACACCCCAAACTTGATCGCTTCATGAGCCAAAAGCCATAAACGGTTAAGCGCCCAAACGGTATTTACGTACAAAAAAAGACGAGGACCTGGCAGCACTGCAAGATAAAGCCCTGCGCGGGACTGTTTTTTAAACCCGCACCCGCTGAATTTATGACCAGTCCCGCCCGCTCCCGCAACCTGCATGTTCCACTCCCGCCCGCAATATTTGTGTCCACTCCCGCCCGCTCCCGCGGATTTTCTCAGAGCTTGTGAAAACTGTACACAAATGCATGCTCATACAAAACATTGGTTCAGATTAACATCCAGAATAACAGACTTTCAACACTACTGTGTTTAAAATTAGGGATGTGCACGAATGGTCAAATATTTGATCTGCAATAATAATTCTAATGGAAAAGATGCTATTGGAATGTTAGTTTGTTTTTTAATGCGCCACCGCACTGACCGCAGGGTAAATCAATGCTACTATTCATTTAATGTTTTCACTTCATGTATTGTCTTTTACAGTCTTTAATGTAAATATATATTAGGGATGCACCGAATCCAGGATTCGGTTTCGGATTCGGCCGAATACTGGGCTTTTTGGCGGGGTTCGGGTTCGGCCGAATCCTAGATTTTTTTTCCACCGAACCGAACCCTAGGCTTGCGCTACGCTGGTCGACGTCACGCAGCCGTTGATTACACACATCGGGTGCTGACGTGGAGATGAGCTTTTTCATTCGGTCAGCTGGACACACCAAAACTTTTAAACACCGCTGAAAACGCCTTGAGGACCCCAAATAACAGCTGTTTTTCAGCCGAGCGCTTGGTAGCTGTGATGCTTCAGCTGTGAGCCGGTTGGTTGCTGTGGTAATGTCCTGCCCCTCCTCCACTGTAATTGGACGGCCGTGTGAAGACTGACATTGACGAGCGGAGCTTCTCACTCAAAGTTAAATATAGTTTTCAGCGCAGAGCTGCTTGCTTATTGGAAAAACGAGCGTGTCGCAACGCATCGCTTTCATTATGCATAGGCTTATGGTAATTGTCAAAATAGTTTTTCCAACTTGTCATCCTGGCATAATGTACAATTAAAATTAAATAAAATGAAAAATACACTGCTGTGGACGTTTTTTACTTCATTAATGTGTTTTACTGTGTTGGAATAAGGATGCGAGTAGGATTCGGTATTCGGTTTCGGATTCGGACGAATCTTAAACGGTGGATTCGGGATTCGGCCGAACCTAAAAAATCTGGATTCGGTGCATCCCTAATATATATACATCAAATATAAATTACATATACATGAAAATTTATTTGTTTGTATATCTGATTGTTTTGGCAATTCAGATCGCAGACTAATTCAAGTATTTAGAGTTTTAACACCGGGTTGTCTGTTTTTGTCCACCGGCTCAGGTTTAATTTAGACGTGCTTCTCTGCCGCATCAGTGCGCATCATGAGAGATTTGTTAGCTTCTTGTTATGGCTTATTTTATTTTGTAATTACAGCTAAACGGGACAGACATGGAAAACGAAACGGAGAACATTTATTATATGCGGTGCTCTATATGGAATATGAACTCAGCCTTCGCTCCGCGTGGGGTTTTACGCAGTTAAAATGACATATTTTTTAAGCAGTGTTTTGTAACATTAACCGTTAAAACAAAACCTCAGTTTTCAAATGTATACTGCATGATAAACACGCACCAAATGATTAATTAAAACAAACAAACAGTTTAACTGTTAACAACCTGATTTGTCACTAGTGCTCACCAGTTCTTTCAGATGCGAGGCACATAGTGTATAACAGCATTGGGCATGTGCTTCCTGAAGTTGCCACGGTATGTCCCACATAATGTTTAGCTTAATTTTCTTTTCAACTTCATGCAATGACCCCATTTCTATTACATGCAAAATTCCACCGGGACCCGCGGGTCTCCCGCAAAAAAATTCTGACCGCCCACTCCCGCCCGCAGCAAAGGTACACCCGCCCCCTCACGCGAGATTTGCGTTGGGTCCCGCGGGAGTCCCGTCCCAATGCAGCCCTCTACTGCAAGACACGCTCCGCGCTGTGAAGCAGCCTCACAAAAGCGTAAAATACACAACGCCAAGACGGAGGTTTATTGCAAACACAATGCTGTTTTGAGTGATAAGCACGCGAGACGGCAGAACGTTGCTATGGTTATTTTTGTGTCAATCATCACATTTTCAGGAGTGAGTCTTGTTCCATACAGATATGAAACGAACATTTAGGGGATTCACTTCCGCATTTTAATGTGGTTGTCACTCCCGAAAGTTTGCAGTGTGTACGAGACCAATACGTGTCTGGTCTAGGGGTGTCACGATTCTCCAAATCCTCGATTCAATTACATTTTCAATTCCAAGGTCACGATTCGATTCTCAATTTTTACATATTTTTTTGAAACACAAAAATTATATGCCATTATTATTATTATAATTATAGTTTAACATTAACATGCACAAGTTCGGTGATGTGACTTAATTTCGATCGATTTCGATTTAAAATCGAAATCGTGACACCCTTA